>NC_049170.1:112419791-113619791 GCF_009769625.2 Cygnus olor | reverse complement strand
TCATAGGCAGAGAAGTTTCACTTTATAGGCAACTGATTGTATCTTTGTAACAACTTCTGTAAAAGAAATTCTGAGCATTTGGTCAAGATTGGTAGCTTTTTGAAAAAAGGCAAGAAGAACATGCTGAAAGTAAATGGCTGCTTGGGTGCCACTTCCTGTCATCTTTTTCCTAGATTCCCCATCCAATTAAAAACAAAACCACCCATCCTCACCTCCAATTTTCTTTCCCTATTCTCTCATCTGCTGTCACTGCCCATTCAGACAATACAACCTACCAAACTATCTGCTCTTAATACACTTCTTCAGGCTTTTCTACCTTTGTAGCTTTACTCGTACCCCTCTCTCTTCCATGTTGCTTTTCATCTCCAGACACGTTTTCAGTTTCCTGCATAAACTGTCTGACATAAAACAGGTACAAGTTGCACCACATCTGTGTTTTGCAGAGAACTCCATTCATATCAGCTTTCTTCAGAATATCCTTTTCTCTTGAGTCTTTCTGTTCACGCAGAATGCAGACACAAGTAATACCCTCTATTAATGTTACTAACAAACTCCAAAACCACTGAATACATGACACTAGCCTAATTATACATTGTGGTCTTTTTAAAAATTATTTTAATGAAGCTATAGGAAAGCTTGCAATGCTATGCTTAGGTAAGGAGGCATGTCTATAAAAATCCCATCTATAAGCTTAAGAATAGCTGTAAATTCAGGGTTACACGATATGTTCAAAACCACAAAGGGATCAAATCAAAGAGTTTGAAAAGGATGATGTTATGCTGCACACTAAGATATCAGTAAATGAACAGAAACTGGCTGCAAAGGTTGTGCAAAGAGGGAATGAGAAGGTAGGTGTCATACCGTGTTTGCCATTTAGAATCACTTGCTGTAAATCCTGGCCACAGAGGAAAGTCCATGTAAAACACGTCTGATTCTTCTTGATGGCATGAATTACTTGTGTCAGCCAGACATCCCCATCAAAACTGGAATGCTGTAAATAGACACAAAGAGGTGAGCCCATGTGCCAAACATCTGATAGACTAAATATATTGGGCAGATAAGGGAAAGAAAGGAAGGGTTGTTATTCCTGTGTTGTACCTGGGATATGGAATTACAGAAAGTTTAAATAACTGGTTCAAGGGGTATAAATTTAAGAGAGAAGTAAGCTGTAAACTCAGATCTCCTACTTCACAGCTGTCTGCCTCAGCCTACCACACTTTGCCATCCTCTTCTTTGCTGTCCACATACGTTTTGATTTTATGTTTCTTTTGATTAGTGGAACTACTCAAGGTTCAATTATTTCAATAATGGACCATGAATGAGTCAAGAGCATGTAGGATGAACATTTTACTTGATCTTTTTAGGATGAATGCATCAGGTTGAAATGGGCCTTTTTCCAGATCAGCTGCTGCTTCTTTTTACTCTGTATAACACTCCACTGCTTCAATGCTCTTGACAGAAGACTGCTGCTTCAGCAAAAATCTTTAAAGGTGAAAAAGTTTATACCAAGAACCTGGTGTGTTTTATGTTTTAGTGCGTACCCTCTAACTGGAGTTCTACCTCTGAAATGGGAGCCCCTATAACTACATTTCTATCTCTGCCAATAGAGTCAGAATTTCCAGCCAACCTTTCAAAGCCTTTATAATCCATGATGCAGATTTATTTTCGTTTAGGGACTGGATGGATCATAAGCTAAAGATAAAAAGTGGTTTCCAGCACTAGAAAGACAAAAAGTAATTTAAAACTTCCAATTTGGAAATGCTACAGAAAGCATAAATAAACTTCAGTGAAAATCATGCTAGATGTCTCAAAGGCCATGAAGAAAGCATTGTTTTATCCATTTGGTGTTGGCTTCTGAGAATACTGTGAGAGTCCAGCAGTTTCTTGTATACTTAAACATTCAGATTTCATTACAATATTTCAGTAGTCTTTAATTTCTAAAACCCAGTACACATACGCTCTAGCCTTTACCATGCTTCAGAGATCAGCTGAGACAGTTGTTCTCTCATGCTTCTGACTGCTACCAAATGTCCTTTAGCAAATAATACTTCTTTCAAGCATTGCATTTACCTTTGAATTATTTGCAATACCACTGAGTGGTCTGCAGTTTGCTCTCCACACCTGCAATTTTGTTCCAAAAATAAACTGCAATATTTTAGATTAAAAAGGAAGTCTCTGAAAATAAAGACTGTGAATGTCACGTATGCTAAAACATTTTGAAAATCCTGACCTCATACAAAATGTATTATTATTTAAACACAAAGAATTCCATTATTTTAGCCTACTGTTATTTTGCCAGCCCTTCAAGTTAGATTTAAACGGACTCAATCAAAGGAGTATGAGAAAAGAAAGTAGGTTTAGTGACACTGCTCACAGTGACTGTTGACTGCTCTTTGAATTTCAACCCCTCCTGTTAACAAGAGAATTTGTGAGCAAGATATAAACTATCCTTGAGGAGGAAAAATATAAGCAGAGTGGACAACTAGAAAGCATTTGTGAAAATGTAGCTGAATGTTAACTGAAGGTATTTCTCTTCTTTCAATATCCATGATTAGCTGAAACCTTTACATCTCTATTACATTCAATCTTTTCTCCTTCTGCCTATATAAAAGATCAGATTCAGGTTGAAACTTGAGATAGAAAATATTTTTCCCATTATCTGCAAATCAGTGCATTATTGAAAATGGCAAGGTACGCGAATAAGCACTGCCTGAAAGTGCCACTAGGGATGATGACAAACTAGCAAACATAAAGGTTTTTTACAACTTAGAAGTCAAAACAGAGATTGAGTTTCTCCAGTGCCTGGTTTTTAGTTTGTTTTGTTTTTCCATGCAGAGTCACAGGAAGAATTTCATTCATTTGTAATGCATGTTGAATGGCACAACATGCTCTAAATTGTTGAAAATACTACCTATTTGTTTAAACTGTGATTAACACTCTGCAGAACTCAGGTTATCCAAATCTTGATGATTAATTGAACCTCATTTAATTTGCCTATTGTATTTGCAATAAAAAAGACTCTAAAATCTTACAGTAAAGTACTTAATCATGATTAACTATCTCAGTGAGGTCTGAAGGCAGGCTGTGGTTCTTGGTAAGATGATCTCGTAGCTAAAAGGCGTAGCCCCTCTAGGCCAGTCTCTGTGAGGAAACTACTCCCTGCTAAGAAAATGCAGGAAATTTTCAGGAAACCAGAAACTGGTCTCAGGCCAGTGAAAGTGTTTTTTGTTGTTGTTGCTTTTTTTTTTTTTTTTTCTCTATGAGATCTGGAGCAGGCTTTTCTATTGCCATGATGTATAGACTGATTCTGTTGGATTTCTGGAATTCGTTTGGGTGGATCTCTCTGAAATCAGATCTACCTTTTGAATATTCTGCCATTCTTCACTGCTTATAAACAAAGTAGAGATTAATGATACTTCTAGTTTCTTTCCTTCCACAGTTAGCTGAATAAAATACTGCTCTTTCTATACTTTCAGACCTCTGAGTTTTACTTTTGTTAATTTATCAGATGTTGTCAATCCTTACATTTCTTCTGAAGCCCTAGAACTTAGGGCAGGTGCTACTTTGTAGTAGCCCAGCTCTAAAATTAATTACCAAACACATTATTGGGGCAGCCTGGAGTCAATCACTGGATGAGAGCTCACCACTGCTGATGGGAAAGTGATATGCAGTTATTTGGAGCTTTGGGCTGGAGTTTTCTTGGTAGGAGCCCCTGTGCAAATTCTTGTCCTTGCTCCACCCGTGAACACTCTTCTTGTCAACTTAAAACCGAAAAGTTGCAATGACCTTCAAAAACAACGTCAGGCTTAATGTTAACTGAGAGGGACTTTAATAACAGGTTGAACTGTTTACTCAAGGCATGGTATCACCTCCACAGAGATAGCCATTTCCTAGTCTCAGAGAGGGACACTTTCAAAAAATTTGGTGAGTTGCCATAGGCAGTATTCATGTGAGTGACATTCATGGACCTTGGGCTGCTATAACAATGCCATAAAGTATACAAAATCAAGTAGTGCTTTATTCTACCAGACAGTAATAAGCATGTAATTATATTGTAATTAAAAAGCAATTATTCACTGGCATGTACTGAAGACATCTTCAATGGCAATTCTGAGTGCAACTACCATGCAATTTGTAGACAGAAATAAGTGTGCAATTACCCTGTTAGTAACACAGTAATTACCAAATACATTTCTGTTTTCTGACATGGAGTTACTGACACCTGCAAAGCATAAATTACACAGCAACTACATATGCAGCTGCCAGGTGATGTACAGCACAATGAAAAGATGGCAGACATGATTCCAAAATTAGGGTCCAATTCATTAGCATAAAGATGGTGTAACAGAAAAGCACTCAAATCTGAAGACCAATCCATTGAAATTCACAGAGCTATACTGGCTTAGAAGAGCTATGAATATGTGGTAAATCAAACACAAATCTTTGTGTGGAATGATGGATACAATAAAATATATTGTCATATTCTCAGGTCTGGAATTATGATCTTATCCTTTTCAGGTGAACTACAGAAAGACTTATCCTACCCCATTCAAAACAGACATTCTGCTGTTAGATTCTTATCACAGATCACTCATGAGCAACGGAGTTTTGCTGTACACCAAGCCTCTTATGTCAGCTTCTCACCTCTTACTCATTTCATTGCCCCAGTGACATTTCCAAATAATGGGTTTGACAGAAGGTGTGCCCCAAGCAGTGCAACTTAGGAGGTGAATGGGAAAGCAGAAGCAAATGCCCCAGGGCAGGAATTGCCACAAACATTTCATAGAAAACACTGAATACATTACTTTGAAACAAATGACGTTTTCTTTGTGACTGATGAAGTTTACATCCATTGTTGTGAAACAGACCCTCATGCTGTATTCTAAGTGCATGTTTATTACACATAAGCACATCCTTAATCTGAGGCATAAGACTTGAAACCAGACTCACTACTCAGGTGCTTAAAGCTAAAGATATGTTTATGTAACCTACCACACACTTTTCATCTCAGTCTTGGGGGAAAAATAAAAAATAAAATAAAAATCTCTTCCATGTTTAATTTCAAAAAAGGTCAATGTCTAGAAATAAGTACAAGCTCTGAGCGGTCAGAATGCCAAATATCAGGACAATTTTATACAACTGTCTACAATAAAGATCCATGTTTGAAGTTTCTTTATGATTAGTTTATCTAAAATGAAAATAGTCCTTGTTCTCCTTATAGAAAATAGGAAAGAGGTGGAGAAACACAGGACTGCAAAAAACCTCCCAGACAACAAAGTTTAAACCCCAGAAAGGAAGAAAAGCAAGTTATTTCAAGTAATCCAGTGTGATGCAAAACAACACATTGTCATTCCGGTAAAATATAAATATTTCTCTCCATCTACGCTGCATTTCCCTTCCTTGGACTGGGAAACTAACATTCAAAAACATAAACAATTATATCTATTATTTAATCAGACCTCTGATTTCAGTTATTACTACCATTTTGCTTTTGCCATTGTATTTTACATGCTTGCTGAGTTTCTTCACCAGTGCCAGAATACAAACACTTAAAATTTATTGCAATTCATTTAATGTTCTGTCATTCATCCAGATTTATAGTAATACTGTCTGAAGATTCCTGAATTCTATATAATAAAACACAAGGGTATTGATTACAAAATAGGATGATGAAAGGGGAACTAGGTTGTCTTTCAAGAAAGTTGTGGAGGAAAATATGAGTCATCTAAAAGAACCCATTTGAAAATGGAGCAGGATAAGCCCTGCCTTTCACAGGGCTGATAATTCTGAGTGGTATGGATCATTAAAGGTTTCTCCAACAGCTGTACTGCAGGAGTGCTGCCATCCTACTCTTCTCTGTCCACACTGGGGTGTTTCATGTTGATTAATAGTTAATTGGTGAATGTCAATATCCCCTGAAGCATATTTTGCTGAAAACAGACAACTATTCCAGCATTGACCATTAATTTTACACTTAGACTAGTTTGCAAAATTGCACAAAGAGTGGGGTTCGTGTCTTGTAATGTATCTGAGACTCTCCAGGGTACAATAAATCACATTTTAGCTGCTGGCACTCTCTATTAAAACTTTGAATTAAGTATAAAAAAGGGTGATTGTTGTGTCTAAGAGAGCGGATTGCACTAAGACAGTACCTAAGTGCAAATACGCAACTACTCATTTCCTCAGTACAGTTAGATGTGTTTATACATGTTATGGAACTGAGACCATGGTGTGATCTGGTCATCAGCACTCTCTAAATCAGATACATACAAGCAAACCAAAAAAAAAACTCTTGCTTAAAGAACTGGCTTCCTGCCATTGTGTTACCAAAACAGCTAGAAAGCTCTAAACTCACGGCATGGACTTTTACTGACAATGCAATTGCTGCTCAGTTCCTGTTGTTTTGTTGTCTCATTGTTACAGTCCAGTGACTGTACTTCAACTGCAGTGCTTTTGGAGTTGGTGTGGAGGTGGATACTTCTGCAAACATCTAGAAGAAAAAAAAAAAAAAACAACTCTTTTGGCACTAATGGATATCTCTGTAGCAGTGTAAACAGAGAGGTTAAAGGCTGAGTGAGCGTGAAAGCTGAAGTATTGTAGTGTATAAGAAAAACAGATAATTTTTTGTTATTTGTGAGTATTCTACGCAGGCTAAATGTGTCCAATTTTAAAATCAACCAAAGCAATAGTGAATACGTTTAACTGGGTTTGCATGCAGGATACATTTGGATAACGTGATTATTTGTACTCACAGAGCCTGCATAGTTTCTTCAGATTATCTAATAAAGGTCAAAATACATGACTGTACTCCAACCCTTACAAGCTTCCTTCCAGAATTGTGCTGATGAAACTCATGCCTGTTGCCTGTTTTTTGCCCAGTATAGAGAAACTGAAACCTTCATTCTCCAGAGCTGTCATTCTTTTATCTTTCATGTGTACTAAATTCCCCCAAAAAAGAAAAAAAAAATCAAAGGAAACAATAAAAGTGCTTCATAACTCACACACTGTAATTTGTGTCCTATTGAAATACGAATCTTTACCTTGAATTGCTAATGCAACTTAAGCTTGAAGGCACTTCACACAAAGTGTGTGGCAGTCCTGTGTCTTTGCTGATATAACTTTCACTTCACACATACAATCTTTTTATTGGTTTATTCTCACAACATTTATAGGTACACCTTATATATATACAAATAAAAGGATTGGTCTAGAAAAGTGATTTAAAAAAAAAAAAAAAAAAGCTTCTTAATCTTTTGAGGACATTTCTTCCAGACTTTCTAGTAAAGAAGTCTTTATTTTTAACTAGGCAGTTCTTCAACAAGGCCTTAAATTTCACTACTTCATCTTAAACTAAACTGTCTTTTAACAGGTATATATAAATAGAGAGTTTTATTATAATCCCAAGACCTTTTAAAAACACCTAGTGTTCACCTGCAATGACTTTTTATCTGTCTTACTTGGGGGGGCACAAACTGCACAGTTCCTTCTCCCTTCCTCACTTTGCCCAAAATTAGAGGACACTCACCACAAGCCTGAGCTGAAGTTCTCCTTGACCACCATCTATGAATGCTGGAGTCTTATGACTCAGAGATCAACTATTAGGAAGCCTAGACACAAATAACACATGGGTCTTCTTGAAGACAGTGCTGTCTTTCATCTAAACTTGCCATCAGTTTTGATAGCCAAACCTTGTTCTTCCTAAAAGGAAAGTGCTGTTCCTCAGGGAGGAAGCTATACTGTAAGGGAGTCCTCACAGACAGAAGGAAGCTCATAGGAGGAGATAGATATGGGGGCTCCAGAGCATTGAATAGCTCCAGGGAACTGGTTATAATGAGTACAAAACCCCACAGCAGACAGGCTTAAGTACACAGAATTTGGCATTGTTTTTAGGATCAGACATCCATCAAAGAGCTTCAAAGGAGTCACATAATAAAACATTGTTATTATTATTAGAAATGTGTTAATCAGATCAGCTAAAATAAAAGTAGGCCTAAATTTACACTGAGTTTTTTTTTGAGTTTTAAAAGAATTTAATATTTTCATTCAAATTAGGAACTATTTGTGATACTACCAAACACCAGTATTGCTGGAAGATAGAGACCTGTGTCCTTCCATGCTATAAAAGGAAAGATGAGCTATTGCACTCGTCTGTGCATTCGTCAAACATTGGTATATAAATTTAACCATGAATGAGAAGCTTGTGACTATAATTTTGCCTCAAATGTGCCCACATATAATTCACTATACTTTTTCAAGTCTGCACATGTCATTTAATTATTTCTAGCCTATTCAGAGTGCATTTCTTATCCTTTCCATTATCTCCCTGGACAAAAATGGATGAAATTGGGTCATACTGATTGTTCTCACATCATCCCCTGGGTTGCTGGACACCTGCATCTTTAATACATCGTAATATAACAAATGTAGCAAACTTATTGCTTTTTACATCCAAATCCAATACCTTCAAGATATTTCCCAATATAAAATCTACTCTAGATTGATGGGAAGGTATATAGAGCTCTTTTTTTTTAGTTGATATTTCCCAGCTGTGTGCATAGAAGAGCAATGCAATGTCTTCCAACAGCTCAAAGAGAGCTGCACGGTCACATCTAAGGCCTTCTTTAGACACTTATATTCACTCTTGTCTCCATATACTAATAGAACCAACGCAATCATAAATCTCATGTAACTCAGCAATATCATATGACATAGAAAAAGGGCAGAGTTTGGATTGTTTTTCCTTTTACCCTACTTTTAAATATGATTGATATAGAGAGCTTACCATGAACTGGATTTTAGTTATAGCTTACCTCTAAAAAAGGGTAGTCAAATGACAAGTTTTTCATTTCACCAATTTGCAAAGAAAATGTAGGCAGCATTCACTATTTTTAAGCAATTTCCAGGGTTATGTAAACTTTAATTGTCTGTATTTGTGAATCTGATAAATAAAATTGTTTATTCCTAACATTGATCAAAGGTATTGAATTATCTTTCAGTAACTTTTTAACTAAAAAATATGATTATCCTACAGAATCGACCAAAATAATTTTCATTAATTCATTGTTTCAGGAATGCATAGACATTTGGATTTCCATAAATCCATGTGGGATCCTGGTTTGCTAAACTTTAGATTTATATCTGTGAGTCATTGAAAGAAGTGAGACATTTTCTTTTGTTTATGCACCTACATTTCATATGCTACTGTACATGAAGTTTCTTCACTGATGAAATATGGCACGGCTCATTTACATCTAGAGCACAGCAATGTATCTTCCTTTCCTGAAGCAACCCCATTTCATTTCAGGTTAAATGGTACCAATGCTGCAGTTCTTGAAACTTTTTATATCATCAAAAGTAGGGCTAATAGTCATTGTTTTATGTTCCTTCAGCAATATAGGTACTCACACATAAACCAACATATAAACATGTAAATAACTTATTGGTAGGTTTACATTGTGCTGAAATAAAACACAAATTAACAAGAACAAACCTGCAAACCCAAATGTTATGAGCAGATTTCCTCAAAAGGAAAATAATGCTGCCCTTGCTGACACAAGTTTCCAGAGATCTGGAAAATTTTCAATCACAAGGCCACAGAAAACACAAATATATCATACTATATCTGCTACAGAGCCATTGCCAAAATTGCTTCTACTGTAATTAAGGAAACAAAAAGTTCAGGCTAGACCTAGTGGTGATGACCTCTAGCATTCTCTGTACTATACTGTGACAAACCGATCTTAACAAAAGTAGACAACAGGCATTCAAAATGCTATCAGTTTATCAGCAGCACACAGCAAGCACACTGACCACCATCAACTCTACATTAATACTCTGTACTGGATCTGGCTGGGATGGAGTTAATTTTCCCTGCAGCAGCCCATACAGTGCTGTGCTCTGCACTTGTAGCTAGAACAACATTGGTATCGCACCAGTGTTGTGTTTACTGCTGAGCAATACTGGCACAGCATCAGGTCTCCGTCTAACCCCCCCAGAGCCAGCAGGCTGGGGGTGGGCAAAAGGTGAGGAAGGAATATCACCAGGGCAGATAACCTAAACCAACCAAAGGGATGTTCCATGACATATGATGTCACATGCAGCAATAAAAGGTGGAAAAAGGAAGAAGAGGGGAGGGGTAGGCTCTTGTTGTGAAAACATCTGTCCTTCCGAACAATAGCTATGTGCATTGAGGCACTGCTTCAAGGACGTGGTCAAGCATCACTCATTTGTGGGAAGCAGAGAATAATTTCTTTCCTCTGCACTTCCACACGGACTTTGCTTACTTATTCATTTATTTATTCATTCCTTTTTTCCCTTTCCCTTTAGTCCAATTATTTAATTAATAATAATTTTTCCTTAATAATTATTTTTTCCTTTAAATAAATTATCCTTATCTAAATCCGTGAGTTGTTTCTTTCCTTTTCTTCTTCCCCTTCTCTTTTGAGGAGGGGGAGTGAGAGAGCGTTTGCGGTGGAGTTCAGCAGCCTAGCAAGGTAAAACCACCACATACTCTCTCCCTCATTCCAACTGGTTAAACTCTGCAGACACTAACTGCCGTAGGAAGTACTTGGGCAAAAAAGTATGCACTGCCGTAAGAACTGAAAGCGCAATTTCTCTAATCTCAACCATGTGACTACAATTAGCATATAAAAGCTACATTATAGGACACAGAATTATTTAAAAGACCCCTGAAATAGCACAAGGGAATAAGATCCCTGTTATTATTGTATGTATAGCTCCAAACTGATAAGCAGATTTCATCTGTTTGTGTGTGGTGGGTTTTTTGTTTGTCTGTCTTAGGGGAATAATATAATTAGATGCAGACAGTGAATCTGACTCTTATATTACTATGGTCACTTAACAGTTAAGCCTGCAATCACCTTCAAGTTAGAAATCCAGTTTGCTGCCATATTCACATCTTGCACCAAATCAAATAACCTCCATGAAATATCATGTACAAAGGTCGTTATTTTGTTTTTGTTTTTTTTTGTTTGTTTGTTTGTTTTCCTTTGTAATTTAGAAATAATCAGGACTGTGGGTTTATAAAGGCTAACAGACATAGTTTAATTTTGAGTGGAGCATCTGCAGAGCATAAGTGACAAATTTTATTATGAGAATATACAAAATAAAGAAATGTACTGACATGAACACACAAGACTAAGTCAAGAAAGGCTGATCTATACCTTGAGAAAAAGTAGAGTGTTAATGAAAATTAGAAAGGGGAAGCATGCTGTGACAGTGTTTATAAATTATGAAGAAATTAGAAGCTGCTAATTCATTTCAGAAAATCTTCACCATATGAGTTTTCAAAAGGTACTTTAAAAAATAATTATAAAATTTTGAGAATAAAAACACTTTTGCTGTAACTGAAACATACCTGAAAGTTGATTGCTTTGGAAAAATGAAGAGATTTGTGGTTATATCAGTAAGGAAATAAATAATGGAGACAGAGAACAGGTATTTTCTAAGGAGAAAGTAGTGTTAGCACAACCAGTATAGGAAAAATTCTGCATCTTATCAACTCATATAGGCAGGTTCCTCCACATAAGCCTTAGCAGTATGGTTTAATGTTGTGACAGCATTATTTCGTTGTACCAGCTTATCAGACTTCAGCTGCTCTGCTGGGATAGTTGGATTCCAGCTTTGGTAAGAACAGCAAGACACATAAAAAAAAAACAATAAAGAACAGTTAGATGTCTGCAAAAGCAGGTCACAGATATGCTTCTGTCTTTAAGGTTGGAGTGGAGGTAAGGAAGTGTGGGAAATTAGTTCAGATTGGTAAGTTAAAAAGCCGACATGGACGTGTTGCTTAGGACCATAGGGGCTCCTAAGGTGCTTGAGGCTCTTCTCGTGCAGTGATTCAGTAACACATAAGGTCTGAAAAAAGAGGAAGACACCCTCAAATTTCAATGTGCTGCCTCATTATGAATTGTTTTTAATTAAAGAGGGAGAGAAAGTAGTGCAATGAAGTACACTCCAAATTTGCTGTTCAGTAAGCCACCTAAAAATTTCCAGGCCCACTGCTTAAATTTGATGACCCTGGATCTCCCAGGACAACAATGAAATGATTCAAGTCCAAGAATTGTTTTTTTTTCCCAAATAAGACATAAGGGTTCCCTTGCTTCTAGCTTTGTTGTTCTTTTACTTAACATCTCAATTTTAACAATTTTATGTTGTATTGATCAGCTATGTTTTTACAATTCAATTGAAGTACTGTATAAGGCCATAGTTTTCAAACAATAATGTCCAGTACCGCTATCTACATGTAATGCAGCTTTCAATCACAGGAAGCTGCAACATTCATCAATAGTACTTTGAAATTCCTATTATTATTTTTCCTCAGTTCTTGTCATTGGCAAGATAAATGAAGCTTCTCTGGTTTTCAGCCTTCCTTCAGTTGATAGTTGGCTACTTAAAAAGAAAATATTAAACCTTTTATGAGATGCTTTTGGATTCAGATTAAAGAGGTATTTAACAGCTTGCCCCACCAATTGCAAAGACCTCTAGAGGAAAGAGGGAAAAAAATGCAACAAGACAAAATTTAGTTTTCATTGGCTTCTAAGCCACTGAATGTAACAAGGCACTATAACACTTTCAACATCTTGGTCCTGAGGTAAATGACCTCTAATTAAGAAACCATTCTCCTCAGTTACATAGAATCAGAAAAATATTAAGAAAAGAGCACTTCAGAATGAATCTGTTGGTTTTGCATTTTAAGGAAACTGTCTTGTATCTTGTTCTTTCCCAGAGCTTTTACATATCATGGTAGGAGTTGATTAGTGTCTTCACAACAGATCATGAGCCACTGTTTGAACACATAAAGCAGCTGAGAAACACATACTAAGAAATTAGTGTAGTCTCCAGCTACTTTTTGTGGGTATCTCAGTCAGGTAGCTGTAACAGCTACCCTTGTGAGAGACAGTATGATAAACCTCAACTATTCTTTTTCTTAATGGGAAAATATGGTGAGCTGCCGACTCTCCTAAAGCTACGAAGTTCTATCTATGATTAATTCTCTTTACTATTGCAGGGTATTGCAGGGTGTTTGTTTTTCTGTTTGTTTTTTTTTTCTTGCGCGTCTACTAAGGCATAATACATACATTAAAATGTTTGAATAAATTAACAACTTAAATTGTTATAGTTAAAAATAAAACAGTAACTTGTTACAAATTGATGACAAGATATATGCCTACAACTCACAGATCAGATCTGATCCATGTCGATAATAACCAAAATCCTCACCAACTGATGGCTCTTTACTGTTTCTATGACAGCTATATCCCTAGGACAGGCTGAACATCACCAGTTCCATCTGGTGGATGCAACATAGGATGAACAAACGCTAATTTAGTTCTCACATGCACAGACACTAGTGTGAACTAGGATGAAAACTACATTTTTACAAATTTAGCAAATCAAAGGCAAGATCATAAATACATTAGTAGCCTTCAGGGCTACCACCAGCAGTGCTCATTAATTCTGTATGTTTCCAGAATTTGGCTTCTGTAGGACTCCCTGTTTATACCTAGCATAAACAGAGGTGTACAGTCCAGATCTATGACAACTTAAATGCTTAAATCTTGCCTTATTCAAAAAAATCATTTAATAAAATTCAAAGCTTAGAAATTAATATTAGTTCATCTTATACTTTTTCCAACATCCTTCTAAATGAGGACTTCCTTCTCTTTTAAATTCAAACCTCAGAAACAGAGATTCTGTATTGAAAAATACCTCTATTTATCATTTTACTGTAAATAGATATGGTGACTCATCATCATACTTCAACAAAAGTATATTGTAAAATGTAAAAATGTCCTTGTTGAACATTCTTTCACTGGACCCATCACTTAAAAAAAAAAAAAAAAAAAAAAAAAAAAAAAACTTTCAATAGGGAAGCATTCGTTCCCTCTCTTTGAAGTTGCCCAGTGGTCTTCAGCTTAGGTCAAAGTTCATGGTATCTACAAGTGCATGCTAAGCCCTGCTTTCTGACCAGATCCCCGTTTCAGGTTTTCGAAACTGTCGGCTGAGACCTCAAGGCAAGTAGCAGCTCTTTTTTTCTCTCTGGATACGCAGACACATAAATAATCAGTCAAACTTATAAATAGCAAAACAGAAAGATAAGTTGTCTTTAAACAGCATATACAACAATACATTTTTTGCCTAACCTCCCTGGGTTGCATATTTGCATAAAGTAGTATTAGCAATATAATCAGCCTCTTTTAATTATTTATTATTTTCCCCAGAGAACCAAAGCAATTCTTTCTCAAAGCAAGCCTTATTAAATGTACAGAGATTCACACAGTTATGCCATGAAGCAATTTTCTTATACAAAGTAATGTTTTGTTTTTATAAAACTTATTATAAACATCAAAGAAAATGATTGCATATTAAACATATAGAATTCCATATGTTTGCACTCCCTAGAAACATACAACAGGCAGGCCTTTCTTATTACACATTTATAAATTCTGTCTACTGATTGTGTCTTAATATTTTAAAAACAGAGTTTGGTCCAGACATACTTGACTTCTGGATGGTAGTAAACAAAGGCATCCTGTTTCTGCTTTCACTGCTGTTCTGCCACGATAGCTTAAATGGGTATAGATACCAGCATATCTTTTTGAGGGGTACCTTATGACCATCTTTTGAGGCCAAAGGTGAAAGCACCTCAGCTGAACGGCTTTGAATGACTAGTTCACTTTTTCTTCACAGGTGGATAAGGAAATTTACTACCAGCTGTGAAAATGACTGTGGATTGCCTTTAGCTGTAATTAGAGTTGAACATACAAGATTACCATTATCAGTCAAAGGCTGTCAGAGTGCTTGTTCCTCAATTCATCATGTTTGAGGGATTTTTCCCAATTGGGCCATCATTGTCTTGTGTAGGGCAAGAAAGGTGTAATGTTCCTTATTTTTTTCCCCTTTTCCTTTTTTTCCACCTTCAGAACTCTTTGAACATTCTCAGATTTAACAGGTGGCAAAAATTTCACTTGTAGGTTAAACATAAATGTTGGGCTAAACAAGCAGTCTTTGTATTGTCAATTATTTTATATTTGTAATCAGACTAGGAAACAGATCCATATTCAGCATTTTCTAGACAACATCCAGAGTCGACCAATAACGGTGGTACTCCATCAAAACTGTCAGCTACTTTCCACCCAATTGGATGGGCTGTGAAAATGATATGAATTACCACCTAGGTATTCTATTCTGTTGCCACCTAGATATTCAAGATCAGTACTCAGCTTTAAATCCTCCCAGTACTGAGACTTCCTAAAAGTATCAGTAGACTTTCTTCCAGGTAAATAATGAACATTATGGTTGCAATAACCTTCAAACTTAAGAATTTTTATGACTGATGCTCTCGATTTTTCCACAGCTACAAGGCCTAGTCACTTGCTTTTATTTCAGTTTTTTGGTTTTGAGGGGTATTTTTGTAATGAAAGATGAATTGCTTGTGTAATTGCCTGAGCTCAGAAGCTTTAAGATGAGACCTTGTGAATAACCTTAGAAGATAACAGCCTGAAATATTGCAAAAAGATCTGTTCATGAAATGTTTCTGAAACCTTCTGTCTAAGAATAACTTCTTTCTATGTCTCTCAGTTTTTATGTTAACCCTCCATCAAAAACAATGCTTTGGCAGTTGAAGACTAAATCATGAAGCAGTAATTTGGCCAACTGATATGTTAAACACTGTCTCTAAGGTAATAAAATTTTATTTTTTTAAGCAACAGAATTTTGTGTTGTAAAAGGTTATATTTATTTTACTACTCCCATTGCAGCACTTTACCTTAGATTTATTTAGATTGAAAGAAGATGTCTACCTACGTTCTTAGGAAAATGAGGTTTAGCAATCATAACGTGTTTGGAACATTTATTTCAGAAACTTTTTGGGAAAGGAATTTGCCTTTCCTTCTAAAAGAGTTTCTTGCTGAGACTGAGTAAACCATGAAAAGAGTGGTCTCCCCTGTATCACAGGTACAATCTACAGTTTCCATGATTTTGAGCTTGTACAGACTGGAAACAAAAGAGCTTATTAAGTTAAGAGACCAAGCTATCAAAACAGAACTCAGTTCTTGACCATTAATAAAGAATGTTGCACCATTATGAGTCATGCTTGTCTCTTTGGTAGTAGTCCATTTTTCACTGTATCTACAATTCTTTTCTGTTTAGTGAAGAGAAAAAAAGTGATTAACCATGTGAATATGTACTCTTGTAAAATATCTTACTAACTTTGCTAAGCAAAATCTCCACAGGGAGTTTTGCTTGAAAAAAGAAGGCAGAACCCAATCCTCAGCAATGACACTTCCTACTAAAATGAAGTGTTGGAGTCAACAGATGATCTTCAGAACAACACTAACAGCTTGACATGTCTTGGCAGCTCCAGCAAGTGTATGAATGTGACTACAGAACTTAATGTATTTGTATTTCATGAGAAGTATCTGTCCCAAAAGATGGTGTTTCTGTTTCAACATTTTGCTGTATTACTCAAGTGAACACACCTCTCTAAGAATACCTTCGGCTGCCTGTTTGTCCTTAGGAAGGAAGATATGTTTCCCACATAAATAAATCTGTATTTACCTCAGAGAAATATGTAAAGAAGAAGAAAGGCATATTTACTTACTTCTGTCTGATATGTAAGCTCAGACCAGACCGTTAGAAGATTTGAAAACACTAAAATGGAATGTATTTTTATTTTTAGTTGAATGTGATCTTTCAAAGTACCAGTTATTCCTCTAGATAGCTTCAAAATATGACATCTCTGTTGTGTAAGAACTCTTCAATAATCCACAGTCTTGATGGCTCTACTTTGGAAAGAGGGAGAAGGGAAGAAACATGATTCTTGTGAAACACTATATAAAAATAAGAATAAAGCCTTGTGCCAAACTATTTTAATAGTTAACTAATACACTTTAATAGCATTAAGTAGCCATTTAATAAGCCATGCAGATATGTATGGAAATATTCTAAAAACTAAAATAAAAACCACCAGATTTGTACCCCAGGAGGGCAAAATTACTTTTTAAACAATTCAACATGGTATAGGCAACACAGAGTTCTTGTTTATATAAACTCATCTTTTCTAAACCCAATGTTTAATAAAAACAAAGTGCTGGGCAATTATTTCATGTGCAAAAATAAACAGATAGCTATTAAATAGAACAAATATTTGATTTTTTTAAAAGGAAAATGTTTTAAAATACTGCACATATTTACAAATGTTGTACATATTTACTTATTCTTGTTTATCTAATGTATGACCAAATTTAAAATTGCCCACATTCAATTTAATTTCTTGTTTTGAATTCAGATAAGCAGTGTTGAATTTTCCTAATTTGTTTACAGCTGCTGCTTTGTTAAACTGACATAATACAGTAACCAGCTCATAACCATCTCCACACTGCAAAGGTATTAATGAGCTGAGGATGACAGTGAAAATCTGGAATAACAAAGTATCTTTGTCTTCAAGTTATGTTATAGCCAGGAAGATCAAGCTGTAGTTGTTCCTTTTTTCTTCCTCATGCACTGATTTCTCCTGAAATGTTTCTAAGAGTAAAACCCCAGTTTACAGGTTCCAGTACAAGACAAAGTTGATGGAAATCGAGCAAGGGTCAGACACTTATTTAAAATGGAAAATATCTTGTCCTGCTTGTTAGTATATTCATAGCGACTGGGTTTTGTCATCTGTTAGTATTTGTATCACCATAGCAGAAATCTAATAATCAAGAAATAGCACTATAACTATGGCTGAGATTGGCAAGAAAGTGTTTTCTAACTTCCTAATATTAGTCATCAAAATAGATCTTTTCAGTTAATGTAATCAATTCAATTAGTAAATCACATGCCTTTTTTTTTTTTTTTTGATAAGAAAGTATTGGCAATTCCTCAAATAAGTCATCAGAACTTCTATTTAACCTTCATACAATTCAGACTTTTTCTAATGTCTATTCATTTCTCTGTTGGTGGGTGTGTGGATGAGTGTGGGTGTTGGTTTGTTTGAAGGAAGAGCATAGGAAAAGAGCTAGTCTTATATTTAGTTAATCTTGATTAAATTCCCTTTCTGTTTCATGCCCTTTGTATACTTGTGTTATAAGCTTCCAATTATAGTTCATAGGGAAAAAAAAAAAAAAAAGAAGAAGAAAAAAAAACCTTTAACATGCACAAAATTAAATGCAATTAAGGAATTGCCAGGGATAGGTCAATGATATTTTCTTCTGATTGTAAGAAGCACGAGAGGAATGTGTTCAAAATTAACACTGAAATACTAACTATTGAAAAGCAAAATAGTGAAATTATACACAAAGGAGAAAAAATAGTTTAATGCATTTGTGTATGTACATATTCACACAGTTACATGTACATAATATACAAGTTATTATTACATCAATTGTCTCTTTTGTCACCATTTTGTCACCATTGTCTCTTCTTCCTCTAGATTACAGGATTCCACCCCTTCTATAAATGAAATTGTAACTAGACAGTTTCCATATGCAGAAAACAAGAATGTTAGCAACTTCAAAAAATGTCCACATAGGTTCAATGAAAAGACTTAGCTAAAAAGAAAATGAAAGAAAGATCACAATAAATATCTTTAGTCAAGGTATAGGATAGAGAGGAATACTTCTAGTAGTCCTTTTTCATAAAGCAGTCCACTAAACCAGCAATGAAGCATACAGTGAAATTTGAGAGAGCGCACTTCTTAAAACGTTGGAAGGAAATCCTTTATATCCACACAATTCACCTGCAGAAGTCTTCGCCACAAGTGTGGCACTGAGGTCAAGATCGTAGAACTACCCAGCACAGGGCTGAGCATTAATAGGACTCTGAACAGCCACACTCCTCGTCAATTAAGACTAACATAACTGTTTTGGTAATATTAATCCTCAGGCTTCCAAGCACTAGTTGTCACGTGAGTGGGTAGGATCAAAATAGAAATTTTCCCCATAAGAAGGTTAGTGACTGCTGCAAGGTTCTTAGGCTTGTCTCTAAAACTCTTGATAGTATCCACTTCATAGTGTGGTTGGGTTTAAACAAGTCCAACATTATTATATTTGAAAGGAGGATACATATTTAATTTCAAATTACAACCTTTGTTATTTAATTATTGGAAAAACTTATGTCTTTTATTTTCAAAACCCATTACAAAATTCAAGCTTATTTTATCTACAGGTTTAATTATAACAGACTTTTCATTAGAAAGATGTTGTATGATATTGCTTTCTTCTCCACTTGTATTATTATATATTCAATCTCCTTTTATATTTACCCATCTGAACTAATTTAATGTACATCTCTACAAAATACTAAGATGAGAAGTAAATGTGAAGAACTTAATTATTATATATTCTTTTCTTGAAGTAAATTCTCGGTCAGAATGATTTCCATTAGTATTTTAAAATGAATAAATAAATAATAAAAGTTGAAATATGTTTCTAGCCTGATTTTTCAAAAAATCAGTATTAATGAAAAAATACTGATTTCCATTAAGAACTATAATAAAAATTTCCCCATTTAACAGTTATACTAATACATCTCAGGGTAACTAAAGACTAACTTCTTTTGGAGTAACTTTGAGCTTTACAGTAATTTCCTTCTCCTCTTACACATTCTCGTATTACATCACTTCCTCTGTTTTATTCAGCTTAACCTGTATGTGTAAGTAATACAACAGATCTTGGACACTAATAGTTCCAACTTATCTGTGGCTACATTTACTGACAGACTCTGGTCCCAAGTGATGATTGAACCTTTACCACCAAAACCACAAGACCCATCTCTTGCTAGCTGAATTGAAGAGTAATGTTAGATATGAGAACATAGTAGATTACAATTATCATGGGAAACATATAAACAAGATCAGTATATCTTGTGTTTCCCATGATGTAGTATGTTCTCAGGCACTAAAAAATAACTGTTCTAACTGTCTCTCTGGTGTTTAAGAGCTCATGTCACCTCATGGGAACAATTTTAAACTGCAGCTGTATGTCATGGAAAAAGTAGGACTGTGATAGATAGCCCTCAGTTACTGTAGATGGGCATTGCCCTTCTGATCAGTGGTTTAGCTTCTCACATTCTTTCCCTGGCAACCTTTCACTATCAGTGAGATATACATTTCCCATATGTCTGAAGAACAGAGCTATCTCTATTTTGAAATGTCTGCAGAGGTTCTTTCACACATGGGAGGCCTGGGCCATGGAGCAGCTTGAGGCACAAATCACAGAATCACAGAATCACAGAATCACAGTGTGGTTTAGGTTGGAAGGCACCTCCAAAGTTCATCTAGTCCAACCTCTCTGCTCAAGCAGGGTCATCTAGAGCATGTTGGACAAGATCGCATCCTGGCGGGTTTTGAATATCTCAAAACAAGGAGACTCCACAACCCCTATGGGCAGCCTGTTCCAGTGCTCTGTCACGCAAACTATAAAGTTCTTCCTCATATGATGATGAAACGTCTTGTGGTTCAAATTATACCCATTACCCCTTGTCCTATCACTGGCCAACACTGAGAAGAGTTTTGGCCCCACCCGCTTTACATTGTCCCCTCAGGTGTTTGTACAGGTTGATAAGATCCCCTATTAATCTCTTATTTTCTAGGCTAAACAGGCCCTATAACACTGCTGTTCTGTGACAATCTGGTCTTAAGACAAGGAAAAGATTCATTATTCTGGAAGCTTGTTCAGTTGAGGAGTGATAGGGCTTTACTCCCTACTGAGTAGGTTTCCCTGAAAGTTGGTGTCTTCATCACAGTCTCCTCCATGCCTTGGAGCTGGTCCTCACTGTGGAACCTGGCTCTGCCTTCCCCCAGATGCTGAACGTTCCAAGACATTCTTAAAGGATTGTGATAATGGCCCTGCAATTCATTGTGAGATGTTGTTACATCAAATAGCATTTGTTTGGCAATTCTATAGTAAAAGAGATAAAATAATGAAATACCAGACAAAAATGAACTTGTCTGGATGCATGCTGTGGAAAACATTACTGGGCAGTGTATATTACGGAAAACTTACCTATCAGGTACTAAACTATTTACTTGGATGTTGTGGTGGTTTCAAACTCTTGACCAACTAAACTCTACCACAACAGGTCTCTCACTCCCACTCCTCAAAGGAAGGGGGGAAACAAAATATCATGTGAGAAAAAAAAAAAAAAAAAAAAAAAAGAGAGAAGAAAAAAAAAAAGTTCACTATTTGAGATAAGGATAATTTAATTAAATGGAAAGGAAAGAGAAAATAATAATAATAATAATAATAAAGGCCCCATGGAAGCAGAGAGAAAGAGAAGGAAAACAATTATTCTCTAAATTATCCTCTACTTCCCATCAGCAAGTGATGTTTGTCCATGTTTTCATAATGAGAGACTCCCTTCTCCTACCCCTTTTCCAGCTTTTGTTGCTGAGTGTGACATCATATGGTACTGAACATCCCCTTTTGGTCAGCTTAGGTCAGCTGTCCTGCCAATGTCCTCTCCCCATCTCTTACCCACCCCCAGCTGACTTCCGGATGGGGAGGGTGAAGAGAGTCTTGATGTTGTGCCAGCACTGCTCAGCAATAGACAAAACATCGGTGTGATAACAAGGTTGTTCTAGCTACAAGTACAAAGGACAGTACTATATGGGCTGCTATGGGCAAAGCTAACTACATCTCAGGTAGACTCAGTAAGGATGTGCAGCATGCTATGAGCCAATTCTTTTCTCAGAATCTTGTCAAAGCTGGATGACACTGTCTGAAAGCAAAAACCACTCACACAGTTTGCCTTCAAGATCACCTGTGCTAACAGACGTTTGGGGCTTTTGGAGTCCTCACAGCTTTTTAGGACTGGAAATGGGCTAGCCAAGTTAATTAATTCCTTTGGAGCACATCATTCACAAAGAAAAATGACATTCCTTTTCAAACAGCTGAGGTCTTGATTTTTTTTTTAAGTCCCTCAAATGTACAGACACAAATACATTTCTTTTTTATGAGCCTTCTGGCTTTCACATTAATACTATTATACTGTTCTTTGACAACTGACATTACTAGCATACCCAACTCATTGTTCTTACCTTATGAGTTTTCCAAACTAACATTAGACAACCAGCCGTACAAAGTGTACAGTGTAATTAATTACATAAGACTTTTCAAATCTGTATGAAGAAAGACTTTGAATCACAGTGCGTTAAATACTTACTGTCACTTATGGTTAAATATCTTTAACTCTTAGAGGTAACCATAATGGACAGTCAAATTTATGACCTTGAAAGATAAGTATGATATTTACAGAAATAGTTGATAGATGCACAGTTTATTTCCTTCCAGTTGTCTGTAATAGTGGCACAGGCTGCTCAGATTGATATCCCTAACATAAAGTGTAGTGAGTTTGCATAAGTAGCTTGCCAGAAAGGGAAAAAATGACTTTTTTGTAATGTCTTATCATGTGCCAACCTTGCCACACTGGTGCCACATGCCTCTTTTCAAAGGATTATATCAGTCCATATTTAGCTACAGAAAATAGTTCAGCATATTTATTGTAAACAGCATATTTTCAGACCAGAAGTGTTGTGTATAGCTGCTTAACACATAATAACAAGAATGGCAACTCCTAAGTAAACAGCACATGAGTATTTACCCTCTCCCCCAATTAAGAAAAAAATAGGACTTGAGAAAAACATGTAGAGTAGATAAACCTAAAACATAGGATTAAAATATGTGTCAATAATTGTAAAGTCTTACTGTCCCACAGCTTGTGGCTAACTTGCATCTTCACATCCCTCTAATTCTGATGCCATATCCAAACTGACTATCTATTCATGGTCATTTTATGCAGATCTACCTCTGCTTGTTCAAGACACTGTCTTCAACCCTTTTTCATATGTTGACATGAAATAAATAAATAAATAAATAACAGTTAACAACACTTGTACTATGGGTGCCTGTGTGCGAGTATGAGAAAAGAACCTTCTTTAGTTGAAACCCTACCAAGACAGTACTGCATTTGGTGCAATCTGCTCCTGGGAAGAGAATAAGAAAACAATTTTTAACTACAGCTCAAGGTAGTCACTACTGGATAGTATTCAAATATTTGGAGATAAGACCAGTTGGAGAACTTACATAACGCGACAGCATGTCTCCCCCACTAGACAAAAGAAGCTGATCAGAGTTTTGCTGACATATAGTCAAGGCACTAGCCTTGATCTCAAGGTGTTATTTGTACAATATTTATGCTAGATATACATATGTACATTTATATGTGAAATATACACATGGAAGAATGAGTTACGAATATATTCATATCAAAATCCAAATTCCCTGCCTAAAAGGTAGGGCATTTGAAACTGGGTTTTGAGAAGATCCTTTTCTACTTTAATGTAGTACAAATTTTGACTGGACTCATGAAAAAAAAAAATCCCGTATTGATGTCTACAACAAATTTTTGTTGGTCAGGTGGAAGAAATATCAGATGCTTCCACACAGGAAGAAAGTGATTTCTTTCCAAATAGCTCAATGTTTAACCAATCCTTTCAACATCACTGTAACGATATCATTCTCTTTACATCATTACAGCTGTAACTGCAAGTAGATAAAGTACTTGTTTACTGAATAACCATATACATGCTGGCTACTGCCTTACATCTTTATTCTTCAGACCTTCTTCTTCCTCCTCCGGCAGACTCCTAGAATATCCCATACAGTATCTTGAAAAGTGTCATCTGGCCCAAAACAAAGTTCAATTATCTCTCTTTTCCAGAGGTCTTTAAAATATTTGTCCAGAATAGATTTGTCACCAACACCAAGAGTATTCCAAGAGTTAAGAATCAAGCCTCTAAAAGGCACCACTATTTTTAGATATTACAAACTCCTATTACACAGTTTCAAAAGTATTAGCCTTATCAGCTGTTCTTTAATGGAAGCAGCACTTATACAATTATGTCTGCCTTCTCCTAAAAGCTTGCAATCTATACAGCAAGGGAAAAAAAAAAAAAAAAAAGTCCTGAAATGCTTGCTTTTCCTTTCTGCCCAACATTCTTATTTCAGTAAAACTGCATTGTACACTAAATGGCAACAATTACTGCATGCCACAAAGTCCAGACAGTAACCATTATTTTTTCAGTTTTCATTAAAATTTTAGGACAGGTACCTAAGCAAAACATCCACTTAAAACTGTCACAACAGGTGCACTGTACGCAATGGTCTATTAAACTAATAGAGATTACTAAAGTAAGTGCAAAATTGTATAATGCTGTATGGCTAGCAAAATGCCTTCTAAAAGTATAGCATTTATGATGCTGCCAGCCCATTGACTGCTGTGAGATAGTAACTACTTTTCCTAAAAGCTGAAAGTACTCAGCTTCTCACAAGTCCCAGCTCTTGATGAGATAAATGATAAGCATCTGGATTCAAGAGCTAGCCTTCAGATGCTCCCTGAGCATCTGGAACATTAGTGCGGTGACTCCAGAAAATGGAGAAAGGGCTGTTGGCTTATGGTATTCTTTTCCCCACACAGAAAGTCACAGGCTAGTCATGGCTGAAAGCAAGTCATATTAAGATAACGACCATGTTTGCTCTCCTAACAGCTACATAGGAAGCCCAGAAGACATATTAACAATGTAGTAAATAGCAGTCATATTGTAAAACTTTTATATTCGCTTTCTAACACAAATAACCTCTCACAATTTGCCGTGAGTGTATTTACATATTTCTATTTTTTTGTAAACTCACAAACATTTCTTTTCAGAAGTGTAATGACATTTCTAAATGTGTGATCAGTTAAATTATCTTAGTTTGTCTTAAAATTTTCTTAGGAGGGAGGAGCTACATTTTGCTCCTGTTCCTCCCTATCTGATTAATAACCTCTTTTATATGGTCATTTGAAGCAGTAACCCCTCATTACGATAATTATATGTCGATGCAAATGGTAGCAAGGAGCAGCCAGAGGCAGCAATAAGATAGCTATGAAAAATAAGCTTTTTACTTTGGATCAGATGACTTCAGAGCATCTGTGCCAGAACAGCAACGTCTATGGCATTTAATTGCCTCAGCACAGACAGCACGTTCTGAGAGACATTCACCTTACAGTCTCCCTGCTATTTTGGAGCAACCACATCATCAGCCTAATGTCAATAAAATAGTCAAGATAACCCACAGGTCCTAGCTATGGCTTTTCTTGTTATTGCACCTATTCATTCTGAAACTGTTGAGCATGGGACAAGGAAAGCCAAGTCTCATAAAGACCAACCACTAGACTGTCAAAAAACTGACAGTGCCCTCACTTCACTTGAGCTCAGCATTGTATTTTTCAAACCATCTGTGACTCATCTATGCAGTTACCTGGTTTCAAAGAGCTTGCTTCTCTGCTTATACCAGCCTTACCAGAGCACCACATAGGTGTCAGAGAGCTGTAAGCCACTTTGTCAAAGTGCTGCCACCTGTTACTGTGATGTGCAAACATACATTACCAAACAGGTTAGTTACTAAATTTCAGAGCCATGTATGTGGTATAAACAGAATAGGCTTTCCACCAGAGAAAGTAATAATAATAATAATAATAATAATAATAATAATAATAATAATAATAATAATAATTAATAATAATAATAATGATTTTTTAAAAAGGCAATGACAAATGCTTCTTGAAAATTCCTTTAAAATTCTGTCCTGTGTTAACTTAGCAGCATGATCATTTACTTGTTTCAAATATGGGTGAACCCTGGGTATAGGCACACAGTCCCAGTTTCAGAGGAACACTGACATGAGTTCATACGCTAATATTCAAACTTTCATTCATGGAGCAGAATTCTGTGCACTAAAAGCACCTTTCACCACTAAGGAAAGCAATAGCAAATTGGCTGATTAGCATAAATGTACAACTATGTTGTCTCTTAAGAGTCTTTAACATGCTTCCCCAATGTAGTTGTTTCAGTTGTTAAATTTATGAATTCTCTTTTTTTGTTGTTTTATTTTATATCTAAATCTTGGCACCTCTGTCACACATGCTATGATTCCCAGTAGGTAGAAAAGCCCTGAGCAAGCATAAAATTAACTTAAAAAAAAAAAAAAAATGAACCTAGGGGAAAAAAATACAGCCCAGAAACGCAATTAGTGTTGCTAACAGTCTCAGATAAACTTTGTATTGGGAAATTTACAGAATTTAATCCAGTGAGACTTTGTTATGCCTTGATACAAACTACATAAAATAAATAATAAACGTCTTCCATCTTTCAGTTCTAAAATAAAAGTACCCCACTTCTGTTATAGCAACAAGAAATTGTATATTGGTGATCATAAGACTATTAACCTTCTAAAAATGTTAATAAATAATCAGACCATTATCACTGAAATTCAAATGTGATAATCAGCTGAATTCAAGGGGTCCTCTCCTATAAAAAGGCAAAGAAGCCCTGGCACAAGTAGTTTCATTGACTTAAATAGAACCACTTGAGTAAGTGAGAATCTCTCAACTAGTCCACAGCTTTCTCAGCACTACTTTGTAAATTATAAAAAGATATACTGTACTGTATCTGTGCCATTAGGCATAGTTCATCTGTTGAAAATTGTACTGTTGGTAACTCTTTTATCATCCATTGAGAATGTATCTAAGATAACGAAATCATATGTTACCCCTTGAGATTTACAAATCTGACACCACATGCAATGTCTGCTCTCCCTTCTTGAAATTAATATATAGAAAAACATTTCTTAGTATGCTGAAAATCTTTTCTCTCAGCTCTCCATAATTTTAGAGGTCATTTAATGAATGCAGTTATGATTTGATAGAGTCCTCCCCCCATCGTAACTAATCTAATAAGTATCTAACATTTTAGGTATTACTGTGCTATCTGTATTACTGCTCAATGAGGCTGCCACTTATCCTGAAGACAAAAAACAGACTGGCAAGGAAGCAGCAGTTTGGCTTAACTTCACATACTTGCCTGTCGGAGAATTTCAAATCACTGTTCATATCTTTAGTGAGCTCATTCATTCAGGAGGAATGGCCTGGTTTTGCCAACTGATTTTGGGAGTACATTTCTCTGATGTTCTAGGGAGTAGTAATTTGCACCTTGTAAATTAAACAAAGTATCTCTCAAGCAATAAATAGGTAAATAGAATAGAAGGTCAGTTATATTTGAATGAATGCACCAATAAAGATTTCTCCTCTGGTATTTTAATTGCTCCTCTCCAATGCATTGAAAAGGCAGACCACATGTTGTTGTTGTTTTTTTTTTTTAAATAATGGTGAAAATAAAGATCCTTTTTAGCTCCCTCTGCTTGATCAGTCAAATCAAGTTCATGTTTTATTTATGTAAGGTTGTACCGGTGAGGCTCCTTATAAACTTGTCCTGCAGTACTAACTTACTTCTTTTCTCTCTCCTCTCCTTTCCCTTTCAAACCCATTAAACTGCTGTGGGTTTTGTTTGTTTATTTGTTTGTTTGTTTGTTTGTTGTGATTATCTGTCTTCTGATTATCTAGGACCAGCACTGCATCATATTTCAGTCTTCAGAACAGCATTTGTAGTGTTATTTTTATTCTATTTTTAATAATTTGCATTATATATGAGGCTAGGTCATTGGATATATTTTGCCCAGCAAACTAAGGCAACTTATTGTTTCCACTTCTTACCCAAGGCCTTTATCAAGGCTTGATTCTATTCACAGGACAAAGGAGATTTTATTTTATTTTTAATAACAGGGGGATGAAAGGAGCAGGTTAGCTACTATGTCCAGACTGCAATTCTATAATCCACGTGTACAGTTCACAAAAGCAGGTGGAGGGGTTTCAGCCAATGGTTTCAATCACGGTTTATGACTCTGGGATTTTATAGGAAGTTTTGAGGAAGACACTACCATTTTTTTTTTCCTGAAAGGCACTCACACACTCCCACCCCATGTGGGGAGCAATCCTAGGATGGCATGAATTTTGCTTAGACTCTCAGCCATCCACTTTAAACAGCTTACTGAGCCCAGGGCAAAGACCCAGAATGCTGCAGGTCACTTCGTTGTTACTGAAGTGAGTTTCAACTGAGCCCTCTTCCCTGGAAACCTCAAAGACATTTGTCTTGATATTTCCGGTATTCAAAGTTTTTAAGAAGCTACTGATTGAATAAGGATAATGAGTTCCGTCCTTCAACCTGTTTTATAGATCCAGGTTGCTTTTCAGTAGGTTACAAATTAAATTTCCCAACACATACAGACTATTCAGTAATTCACCACAGCTTTTTAATCATAACTCACAGTATGTGAACTAGTTCTCCACAGGAATGAAGGACTTTTAGAAAACAAAGTACAGATACAGTTTATTCTATCTTTAGGCTGAGGATGGACACTGGCCTCTTAAAGGCCTTTTTATGATTTGTTTAAAATATTTACTTGTTTTCCATCCAGTATTTTTGCAAATACAGTACTTCAAAAACTATAGCTTCCCCATAGTAAAAATATTGAACAGACAGATTCCTTTCATACTGGAAGATGCTACCCAATTATCACACTCATCAGGACATCTAACCAGAGGTTTGAAGCCTGTAATAAAGATAATCTGCAAGACAAACCCTCACACAGTCACTGCTCACTGTAGATGACTTCTGCTGTGAGCCACTTCTATTTCTTCTGATATGAAACTTCCCTGGGAGACTAAATAACAGGTATGCCTACTTACATGCTGATCGTCTGTATCAATTCACTGAAATCCGTCAGAGATATGCAGCACAACAAAACTTCTTACAACAAACAATTTGTTAAAGATGTCTGCATAACTTCTCTCTTCTTTCTCACCCACCTTCCCATGTGCTCCTCTCTGGTAGGTAAGTGCAACCCCTAGATTATGGGGAAAGAGTTTGGGGGATGTTTAACAAAATCTGAGATGCTAGGTCTCTAGATTTCTAAATTGTCTGCTCCTGAAGCTTATGTTCAGGCAGCAGCAAGATGAAGCTTAAGATCCACCCACAGATATTATTATTGGTGCACAAATTGAAAGGGAACATGGAGATAACCTGCTTTAGGCAGACAGCAGAATGAATATTAGGAGATGGGAAATAAAGCACACCTTTAAGAAATGCCTGCTGCTGGTGACTGCTTTCCATGTGTTTGGTACCTAAGTAATTTATTCCTGACTCCATAAAAAAAAAAAAAAAAAAAAAAAAAAAAAAAAAAAAAAAAAAAGTAAATTTGAAGATTAAAATCAGTACCATAATTAGAAAGAGAGGGGAAGCAAGGTATTGTATTAACCAGATTGGACTTCTCTAGAAAATCATGGTATTCCAATGGTTTGATATAGGGGGAGGTTTGCTGGTTTGTTTAAAGAAAGGAATGAGTTCTCAACATTTATTATTTATTTGTACTTTACTTACATTGATATGCACAAATTATTACATGAAAATCTTACACCTGCAGTGCTGAAGATCTTTTGTCTCGGATAGTTCAAAAATAAAGTTAAACCCAAATAGCCTTTATTGTCATTAATCTTAAAACACAAACTGGCTAAAACATTCTGTGTTTGCCCTAAGATAATGCTGTGTAAAGACTATTTAAAATGACATAGGCACTCATTCCTGGGGACCTCCTCCTGATGGCTCCTGACATTTCAGCTTCATAATGTACGAGGCTGGTTTGTTTTGTTTGTGCAATTAGTCACATTACTTAGCAATATAAAAAGTGTTTTTTACACTAAACTCTAGGGAATACAACATGCAGAATTCATGAGATACAAAATACATAAAAATTCATTTCCTGAGCAGAAGCACTGCAACACTGTATAGCAAAAACTATTACTTTTTTCATTGTGTTTGTAATAAAGAACTCAAGCAACCATGCCCTTCAGGGCTGGGCTCCTCACCACTTCACTTGAACTCAGCCTCAGCATTCAGCCATGGCATGTGAAGTTAATTACTCTGGGCACCGGGGCTCTGAACAGAAGAATGACCCTATTTGCAGCTCCATGTACTATGTACCACGCTACAGTGAATTCTTTCAGTACCTACACATTGCACACTCAGTGACTCTGAATGGAGTAATAATTCTAGCACTCTGGAGGAAAGTTCAACTGTCATCTCATTTTCACAGGGACACTCTTCTTCCCAGGTAACCATTTAATGGGGGCTGACATCAGTCCACATTCAGTCACTGTCACCCTCCCAGTTCAAATGGCATGGAAATCCAGTGATTATGAATTTTAGAAACCATCATGTAGGAAGGCAGGCTTGAAACAGTTTGCAAGCATTGGATCCTTAAGCCTTTCTACCAACTTTTATGATAAGGACATTAGAATTATGGAGATTCAAAAATTTTTGATTGTAAATGACTCCTCTTCTAGAGAACCAAACATTATCTTCAGGAGATCTGGTTTACATAATCTGTCAAGATGGCTGACTCACTGAGGAGATGAATATTTTCATAGAAACTGCAATATCTTCATGGAACCTGAGAAAAAATAAAGTAATTTAATTTTAAAAAAGGACCATTACACATGATTTCTTGCCAAAACACCTAACTATTATCAGTTCTAGTTGCTGTTGGGGTAAGATGTTTCAGCAGCTTCACAAAAAAAAAATAAATAAATACACTGACCCTCTACAATTAAAGATGAAATGACCTACATGTGCTGAGGTGGTTGGCTTTGTCTGACATAATCAAAAATTATGTCGGATGATGTGATGTATGTCTGGTCAACAATAATAATAATATGGAGGGGAGATTTTAAAAAAGTGATAAAATATCTGTACCTGGTATAAATCAGTTGCAAATCTGATTCACAGAAAGGAGCATTTATAGTTTATTTAAAAGGATTTGTATCAGAATATTTGCTGACGTGATGGTATGCCTCCAGCTTGAAATGTTTTTTAAGAACAAGTCCTTATCACCCACTCTTTTGAATAGTAGTTGTAGAAAGATGACTAATCATTTCTAAGCAGAGGATTTATTTGCTAGAATTTTCCAGGACCCATAAAAGAACAAATAATTTTTTTAAGAGTATATGAGGAAACATGTTCTTATTGGGAAAAACAAACAAACAAACAAACAAACAAACCTGCAACTCAAAATTCTAAAAATCAGCCCTCAGATCTCCTGAGGTACCAACAGGGACAGAATCCTCTTTCTCTTTTCTTTATTTATTTATTCACAAGTTCTGAGCCTTTTTTTTTTTTTTTTCCCAGCACAAAATCTGAAGCTTTAAAACAGACAGCCATGAAGGTGACACTAAAAAAGCTAAAGTAGGTGAGATCTGGAATGGTTTTGTGTGAATTGACAGATTAATGTGCAGAACTTTTATCTGACCCAGACAGAAAGGGAAACACCAAATTTTTTTCCTGATGTACTTGCTGAAATCACTAGAATGATTACGAGGTGGTAATTTCCTTATTGGGACACAAGTGTAATATTTCCATGAAACTTTACTATTTTGCTACAGTATTAAAAGAATTAAAGTGCACAATGGGAGTTGGGTTCCCTTTTCCCTTTTTCCTTTCCCTTTTTCCTTTCCCTTTCTCCTCTCCTCTCCTCTCCTCTCCTCTCCTCTCCTCTCCTCTCCTCTCCTCTCCTCTCCTCTCCTCTCCTCTCCTCTCCTCTCCTCTCCTCTCCTCCCCTCCTTTCCCCTCCCGTCCCCTCCCCTCCCTTCTCTTCTTCCCTTCCCTTCCCTTCCCTTCCCTTCCCTTCCCTTCCCTTCCCTTCCCTTCCCTTCCCTTCCCTTCCCTTCCCTTCCCTTCCCTCCCCTCCCCTCCCCTCCCCTCCCCTCCCCTCCCCTGCCCTGCCCTGCCCTGCCCTTCCCTCCCCTCCCCTCCCCTCCCCTCCCCTCCCCTCCCCTTCCCTCCCCTCCCCTCCCCTCCCCTTCCCTCCCCTCCCCTCCCCTCCCCTCCCCTCCCCTCCCCTTCCCTTCCCTTCCCTTCCCTTCCCTTCCCTTCCCTTCCCTTCCCTTCCCTTCCCTTCCCTTCCCTTCCCTTCCCTTCCCTTCCCTTCCCTTCCCTTTTCCTTTTCCTTTCCACTTCCCTTTTCTTTCCTTCAAAATATAAATCTTCTGTAATTCTTTCTGCTTTACAAAGAAACTTTACCAACCATCCAGATTATGAAGTTTCAAATTAACTACTGTAAATTTATATTCTGCTTAGTCATGAATTGTAATAGTCAATGCTGATCTCACTAAATACACTTTTAGGGTAAATAGTGTTCAGCATGGTATCCCTTTACCTTTTTGATTATTTAGTAGTTATTATAGGCAGTGGCTTGACTCTAGGAAAATATTTCTTCTTTCACCTGGGTAATTAAAGCATTAAAACTAGAGAATAAAGACTGGAGGGTAGCAATATACAACCTGTGCTACTTCTAGGAAAATTTTAAGATTAATATCAATTTGTGAATTTACTTCTGAAAGTTTTGTATCTTTGCACATTTCCAGAATTTATTGCCTGAATAATCATCAATAATTTTGAACTATTTATATCAGCTGAGAAATTCTACCTTTCCATATCTCTCTTGAATATTGACCTTTATTTTTAATATATTTCTAACTGTCGTAGTTTACTTGTAAGAAGCCAATGATTTTTTATTTTTATTTTTTTTAAATCAAATCACAGAATCATAAAGTGGCTCGGGTAGGAAGGGACCTTAAAGATCATGTAATTCCAACCCCTCTGCCATAAGCAAGGAAATTAGATAACATAACTATTATGCACTCTCAACTATAAACCACATTACTCATTAATTAATATTAATATTTTAGCCATTCCAAAGATTTTTAATGCTCCATTTAATATATATAATCACTTTATGGATGTAGAATATGTTTAGGATACTTAAATTAATGAGTTTTCTGTGTCACTTACCAGTAAATTTTAGGGAAATATCATCCGATGGGAAATAATTACAAAGAAAATGATTCCAAGTATATTGAGATGAAATATTTGAAAAGTGATCAATAACTTAGAGAATTAAATTCATGTCATGTATTGTGTGACAAGCTCACTGAATTTTGAAATCTTCAGAGCTTTGTGACAGCATAGAAATGTTAACTTTAAAGAAACCATACTTGCAAGCCTCCCAGATTATGAGAAAATCAAATGATATTTATCCATAATCTCACAGAACATCTCCTGAATCCAAATGAAAGGCAAATTTTCTGGCTTAAGAAGTGTATAATATTTGAAAGTGTTCTGTGGTAGTGAAGCAATTACTGATGAAAAGATCCCTTGCAGTTTTGCACCCCTGAAACATCAATAATTGAACAGAAAACCTAAATCTGGCTCATATTTTGAACTTTCCTCATTTCCTCTAAAATAAAACCAAATTATTTAAAAAAAACAACTGTAGAGAAAGAAGGAACATGCATAGAAGATTCCCTGCTAGCGCTCTGAACAGGAGATGTGGAAGTCCCTCAGAGTAATTTACCAACATGGGGTCTCCCCACGTCTCTCCCATTCTCAACATGATGTGGACTATTTATCCACTTGCACTATTTTCTCCCTTCTATTCTCATTAATTTTGCTGATGAAAGATGGAAAAAGAAGGAGCATTCTTATGAAAACTTTCCATTTTAAGAAATCATCACACAAAGCAACTATAACTTCTCAGGTACACAAGAAGATTTTTTAATATAGACCATGACCATCTCTTTCTAATACGTATTAAAATGTGCTTTAAGCCTACTAACTCTGCTATGTGAGAATCCCAGATATAAGGCATAAATTCCTGGGAAAGTGTTGGAGTCTTACCAATAGGTCAGATATGCAGAACATATTCCTCCAGCTTCAACATTTTAATGCCCACACAATGGGCATATATGGGCATATAATGGGTACAAATATGATAGCATTAGAAGTTGTATAATGTCAAGTCTTTATCAAAATATACAAAATCTACCACTGATTCATGAAATGTGCTGTCTCTGCCAGGAAATAAAATTATATGTTGATTTCAGTTGAACTATTCTTACTTGTACCAGCTGCAGATCAGGTTCAGGATATGTAGAAATGCCATTATTACACATAGTGTTTATATATGACTTGTTTTTTATTATTGCTTATCAGTGACACATATGTTCTTTCCTTTTATACTGCCACAGTATTTGGAAGGATAAAAAAAATTAAAAGTAGTATCCATTTTACTCCTGTGCTAGTCCTTTTCCTCTTCTCTCTTAAGAATATTGAGTAATATGCTTTTTTTATATATTTTTTTCAAGTCCTATCTGTAGAGTATCAAGTTATATTCAAAGAAATTAGAGTGAAAATGAGACTGAAAGAGAGTCATTGGATGTCAGTAGCTCCGTCTGGTTTTATTAAAATAAAATAAAATAAAATATAAAATAAAATAAAATAATAAAATAAATAAAAATAAATAAAATTAAAATGAAATGAAATGAAATGAAATGAAATTAAATTAAATTAAATTAAATTAAATTAAATTAAAATAAAGAACATGGGAAAAAAATGCTGTTGACAGGTGACTGGAGAAAATAACTTGCTGTTGGAAGGTTTTAAGCCCTGAGGATTTACTTTTACCTGCCCGGTTGGAGATGGCCAAGGAGCAGAAATAATGATCAGACAGACAAATATATTACCACAAATAAGCCTGTGCCATTCCTCCTGGCAACTCTTCTTTATTTAAAACAGTGTTACTTTGAAGAGAAGCAAAATGCTTGAGACTTGCTCTTTGTGTAAAGATAACAAAAAGCTCTTTTTAAAGATAAAGCATTCTGAGACATCTTTGAAGGTAAAAGGCATTCTTCCAGAAACATCTCCTGTGGTAGGTATTTGGAATCATGATGTGATTTGTTTAAAGTAAATCAAGAGCATTCTCCAAACTGCAGGTCCCTACCTTGAGCAGCTTACAAGAGGATATGTGTATGCATGTTGTTACAGTGCTGTTTACTGAACCTAACTATTCAATTTAAATATAGGTTTAATTTACATACTCAGTGAGCCAAGTTTATTCAAAGGACATAAGTAGACTAGTATAAGTCACACTCTGTTAGAGTGGAAGCGGTAAAATGGCATCCTTACATGCTTTTCATCATATCCACTACAAAATGAACCAGAAGTGATGGAGACAATCTTGATTCTGAGGGATTGCATGTGACCCTTCATACATTCAAAAAGGTTGTTGGAGTATCCCACAGGAACAGATATAGCTATCTCATTGTCAGCGTTCACACAGGGAGCAAATAGTTCTTACAGCATCATTGAGCTGCTAGTCCCGTATTTCCCACCATGACAAAATATACAAAGAGCTATAAGATTTGTTTCATCTTTTTATTCTGGCCACTCTGTATTTATGTTAATTCAGCATGCTTGCATTAAGAATGACAAACTGCCCAAATACAAGAAGGGAATTTGACTTGAGGAGTCAGGGCAGCAACATTGCTACCTTCTTCCTTTTCTTATTCCCTTTAACTTTTGATCAACCGGATTGTAACACAGCAGTTTACCAGACTGACACTTATAGTTGTGTCAGTGCCTGATGTGATGTGGCACAGGCCATCAAGCAACTGAGAGTCAAGTTCTGCTTTTCAACTTTGTATAGCAGCCACTTAGTCCCAGCTTAGGTCACTTTTAGTCCCTTTGCTTTTCTTGGTTTGTGCCACAATAACACTTATTCAGATGTTAAATAACTCAAGTGGAGCCAAAATCACAAGCTGGTGACATCACTTCCAGCACCTGTCATTGTCTCTCAATGCTATATGACTACACTGGTGTCTGCATCAGTTATCAAGACCCTTTATTTTAAAGACAGAGGAAAAGACATAAATATTTTTTTTTAATTTTTTTCCTCCTAATTCAATATCATGCCTAATAATCCATGCCAAAAACATGTCCAGGCAAGTTCAAATACAGAACGTAGGTTAACAAAAACAACAGATCTGAATCTCCCATAGGAGCATTTCCTTCCAATTTACTTATTCATCATAAATTATTAGCAATACTCATCCACCCCAGACATATTATTGGGACTTATTGCTGCATTACAATGGTCTTCTTAATTAATGCACAACCACCAGCACTCTTCTCTTCCCTTAATATGAACATCTATTCAAAATTCAGCTCCTCCATGTGACAGTAAGTTTACAGCCAAAAAAAAAAAAAAACTTGTGCAGTTGAAGAGATGTCACTTTTCTTTCCTGCTGTTTGTACATTCCAGTTTTAAGTGAATAAAAGCAAGTCTGTAGAGTTTGAAGTACCTAAGAATTCTCTCAACTGCAAAGTGCAAAGGAAGAAGCTTATACATGAGATGTTGCTGAGGTGACACCATTCAGATAAAACCAGTACTTAGGAGACAAAATACCAGCAGAATTTCAAATGGATATATTTCTTGCAATGTTGTTATTATTTGCAGGTAAGAATGATGTTACATAAGCCAATTATAACTAGTAATTTTCACTGTAGTTCAAATCTGGTCCCAACCTGGTGTAAATTTTGAAAGTATCACCTTCAGCCCACAATCTAAGGGTTTCTTTGTAGAGAATAAAAATATATATCCAAGTAATATTTTCCCATTAAAAATATATATATAATTTAAATAATTTTGACCTTCTCTTTAATTATGTATAACATTGTCCACTTTTCATCCTCAGACAAGAACCATGCTTCGAAGATCTGTTTTGCACAAGGTCCACAGGCAATTCTAAGCAAGTGTTTGAAGACCTCTGAAAACAATCCTAATGTTACTTGCCTTCAGGGTGGTTATCAGAGTCAAACTCTCATCTAGTGCTTACTCTAAAGAATTAACCCCATTATCATACAGGAATGACTTCTGAGTGGCTGCAGCAATATTAAAAGAACAAAGGGAGCTGGATTTTTTATATTTAATAAGGTATTTTAGTGGGTCAAACACAGTGGGGGGAGACTGGTTGAATATCAGTGAACTGTTTTGTAAAAAACAGAGCATACAGCAGGTTACTTGTTTCCAAATTTAATTGCTTTGCTCTGGGAAAAGAATTTAGGGTAATGTTTGCAATGGAAGCATTTTTGCCGAAATCTCTTCCTATCCATCAATCTATTTCTCAGTAACATGCGTTGTTTGTTTTTATGAGCTCTGAAATCTATTTTATTGCTGTAAAATATAGAAGCATGGATTACTTAGGGTCTACTTTCCTTTGATTTGATGTGGGTGGGTTTTTTTTGTTTGTTTGTTTTAAAGAAATGAACCCTTTAACGTTATATTGCCTTGTGCCTAACTTAACCTAGGCCACAAGGACAAGATGAGATTTAAAAAGGAAATGTATATAGTTCTGAGGATCTGGGCATTTTTGTGCAGCTGCATGATCTCATTAACTACAACTGCATCTCTCCACACAGCCCTTCGCTGATTTTTGTCACTTCCTCACGTTGCCCTTGTCAAACAGGATGTAAGAAGAAGGAAATGTTCTGTCCATGTTCATCCTGAAAATCACAGCCAGCATCTCCAGTACTATGGACATCACAGGACAAGAAGTATTGTTCCTTTCAACCCTCCCTTCCTCTTGCTATTTAGTTATTAAACTAACAGAAATACATCAAGAAGTAGGTACAACAGGGGTAATTGGAAACAGGTTATTAGTGTGTTTTCAGCAATAATAAGAGGTATATGAAGAAGGAAAGCAGAAGGAGATCTATATAAGAGTGGTTTAATTGACTTCTGGGGCCAAATGAGGCCCTGCTGCAATTTCATTGAATTCCATGATGTTACTCCTGAGAGAATATGGTCTGTAGAGAGATTAGCCCTGTAGGAGAAAACGACACCTTCTCGTAAGCACCTATTTTGCTTTCTGGAAAACTGGCTACGTGTTGAGAGCTTGGAACAGGGTACGAAACAAAAGGGAAAAGAGCAATTACCAGTCAAGGTGGATATAATTAGGCCTAAATCAATGTGATAGAAGATAGAAACTGTGCAAGACATAAACAAATTATAGCATTTTTTTACAGTAATAGAGGCTCCTTGGAAAGTAAACAAACAGATAATACCGGGAAGGTTTATGTCAGAGCGCTAAATAAAATCCCAGCCAAAGAAGATAAAAATACTTTGGATTTAACAAGAAGAATAATAAAACATTGTTTAAAAGAACATGCGGACAAGCTTTCTCGCAAAATACTTATATCATTACAGGAAAAAGATATGGAATAAATAATTGGTGTGCGGAAGATGGAAAATATGTCTTATGAAAAAATATGAGAACTTAGAGCTGGTTGTCAGGACAGTTTTATTAAATGCAAAAACTGAATACCTCTTTAAGCATTTAACCTCCTTCTATTCCCAGTACTGGAAACACCCTCATTACTACAGCACAGACCATTAATGGGCCAGATTCTCCACCTTTACTAACTGCATCTGGAGCTGTCAGCCTATGAGTCCTCAGGGGACAGAGAAGGAAAAAACAAAACTAAACAAAACTAAACAAAACAAAATCACAAATCTCAATAGAGTTAAAACAGTAGAAGTCTTCAACATACATATGTTAGCTAAACTGGAACAACAGAGGTGCAGATGAATATTCCCTTCTCCAGCTGTGCAAGAGAGGTGCTACTCTCTGGCAGGAGGACTGTAACAGCTAACTGGCAGTGTATAAGGTATCTTAACCTCCTCCACCATCTCAGCTGGTTGCAAGGGTCTCTGTTAACTTGAAGAGTGGCATAAAAGTAATTAAACACTACCTGCTTAAACCCAAAGTCCCTGGAGTTTGTATGAGGCTAAACATTTACCAGTGCAGAAAAAACAAACAGACTGGTACAAAGAAATGGATATCTTTTGATAGTCATTAAATTGGTTAAAATTAGTGATTTTAGTAATGAATATCATTGTTGTTTGGACCGATTTCCTGGACATTTTTAAAGCTTTTTATTACAAGTTTGTTGAAATCCAGCTATTAGCCTATTGTCTCATTGTGACTGTCCAGACGAGTCAGCCATTTTTGGTTGGATGGTCATGCAAGAAATTCTTTATTTTCATTCACAACAACTAAGTTTAACTTTAGCTCCCTCAACACTTCTGTATTTTTGTGAACTTTTGCAAAATCAGTTTTGTAAATGTTCTTGTGCAATGGACACTGAAACAAAATGGTCTATGACAAATTAGTTTTTCTGTTTCGAGTTACTCTCCTGCTTCTAATAATTTTATTTTATTTTTTTAGTGGAAATTTTCGATAACTGGATTCTAAATCACATAAATCTCAGGCAATACAAATGCTGGAAACTGAATTGGTTTGGAGAGGGAATAACTCATCATGTTTGGATCACCTTCTCATTTTTTATCAAAGAATCAGTAACTATTAGCTAATATCAACTGTGTATTTGTAAAATGGATACACGGTTTCCAAAATATATTTCTATTTCAAAACAGAGTAAAATGATCTAGTGTAAGACGTTGATTAGGGAATCATTTCTCCTTGGTATATCCATCACAAAACACTTAACAAATTGGTGATGAAGAAATGGGAGGGAGAAGTACATTAGGTAGGGATGATCAGGCAGGGTGAATACCTGAGAAACAAGTAAGACATGTTCAAAGAACAAGAACTTTTTTTTTTTTTATGTGTACTGCCTTAGCAATTGTTGGATTATTGATGGGAGAAGTCAAACACTGATGCTTAGATAAGAAACTTCTTAACAGAGGAGGAGATTTATAGGAAGGAAAGCACAGAATTAAAAAGAGAGTTGTACCAGTACTACTACAATTTATTGAAGTGTTTTTTTTTAACTAACATTGTCATTCTTTTCCATTTTATTTATTTAAGTTTAAATAATCAGAAATTAGGAAAAGTTTATGAAGACATGGTACTTCCTTTCTTTTCCCTCTCTCCTCAATCTCTTCCTTATCTCTTTGTTCACCAACATAAATTTATCAACAAATGAGAATATTATTTTAATTTCTATGCTTTATTTTGGCTAATAATTTAACCACCACAAGTTTATTTTACAATGCTTTAATCAAAGTAAAGCTAACAACTGAGAAGCGATAAGCAATGCTTTTGCTGCTTTTCTGTGTTTCAAAATCTAGTGTCTTCCTGGTTCTTTTACACAATTGCTGGTACTTCATCCATTGAAGAAAACAAAATCTGAAGTGCTCATGTACAGATCCAGTTCCATAATTCTGAGTGTTTTCTAAGTCAAAAATGTGGGATATACTCCCCACTTCTAGCCTGATTTGTACTGTCATTTTCATGTCTCTAGCTTCTGTGAAGATAGAAGTACATAAGTTAAGTCAGGGATGTCCTGATGTTTTTTTATGGAATATATTTGAGGCACTCAGCTTTAATCAAATAGTTGCTAACATGGTGAGGGAACACAAGCCAGCTATGCTGCAGAAATTCCCAGCTCTCTGTTTTAGGTCCTGGTCTTCCACACTTCAGACTCATGTCCACAGGGACAAAGCTGCAACATTGGTCTACGGCCACAACTTCCAGGGCTTCATAGAATCATAGAATGTTCTGGGTTGGAAAAAAACTGAAAGATCTTCTAGTTCCAACCCTGTGCCATGGGCAGGGACACCTCCCGGTTGGTCAAAGCTTCATCCAACCTGGCCCCTGAACACTGTGTGGGGCATGCACAGCTTCATTGGGCAACCTGTTCCAGTGCTTCACCACCCTCTAAGTAAAGAATTTCTTCTTAATATGTAATCTAAACCTACTGTCTTCCAGTTTAAAGAGTTTTTGTTGTTGTTGTTGTCATTTTTTAGAGTTTAAACTCCTTATCCTATCACTACATGCCCTTGTAAAAACTCTGTCTCCAGCTTCCTTGTAGGTCTTAGTATAAGGTCTCCCTGGAGCCTTCTTTTCTCCAGATTGAACAACCCCAACTCCCTCATAGGAGAGATGCTCCAGCCCTCTGATCATCCTTGTGGCCCTCCTTTGACTCACTCCAACTGGTCCATGTCCTCCTTATGTTGGGGACCCCAAAGCTGAACACAGTACTCTAGGTGGGGTCTCACAAAAATGGAATAGAGGAAGAGAATCACCTCCCTTGACCTGCTGGCCATGCTTCTTTTTATGCAGCTCAGGATATAGTTGGCACAAGCACATCGCTGGCTCATGTTGAGCTTCTCATCAACCAACACCCCCAAGTTCTTCTCGCTCAAGACTGCTCTCAAAAGCTTCTAAGCTTCTTGCCTGGATGTAGAACAAGGTCAAGCTATTTCATCCTTTAATCATTGTCACTATAACCACACATTTTTTATAGAATAATAGAATAATTTAGGTTGGAAGGGATCCGTAGGTATCATCTGGGCCAACCCTCAACATTCAAAGCATGGGCAATATCATGCAATGCATTACTTTCATGAATAATACTTATTTTAGACCACAATTTGTAAGGATTTTAACTATTAATAGTTTTATAAAATTAGAAAGATAAGTTCATCTGATCTATTGTAGTAGATTTTTGGGGAGAAGAAACTAGAAAGAGTCAGTGTAAGGAAAATAAATAACAGGAGGAGTGGGTGCTCAGGAAGCTCCTATCAGCTCTCATTTCTCCTAGAATATTTTTTAATGAAAACTTGCAGCTATTCCAAAAATTCTGGAGTCTGGTTTTGCATTTCCCTTTGGAAGGGACCTTACCACACTGAGATAATTTAACCACTAAAACTTCCACACCAGGAAGAGGCCAGGGGCAAAGTTGTTTGGATTTTTACACTATCCCCAGCACAGTTTTTTATTACTGCATTCCCTCAGGTTCCTTGGCTGCAACAGATATCAAAGTCAACTTTCCAAATCTATTTTTACAATAATTCAAGCTGTTTTAATGCAGTGTTTTAACATTTTTCCATCTGTAGTACATTTATAGTATGGAAGCCAATTATATGTGAAAATGTAAAGTGGTCTCAGTTAATGGAAAAAATACAGACCACATGTACACAGGAGGAGTATAAGCTCTGTGTTATTCCTTACTTTTGTCCAATGCAGCCAAATGTAAATACATTTCTTTCAGCTTGTTCAGAAATGCTATTGGTACTATATACTGCATTCCCATGTCTCAGCTTTACTCAAAGTAGATGTAAACAATAAATAAAATTACCACTAAGGTTACTTTAAAAAAAAAAAAAAAGTGGCTGTTATAATCAGAAAAGTGATGCTACAAAAATGATAGCGTTTCATATTTATTCTCCCTCAGTGACTTCCTTATCAAATGTGCTCATTTTGCAAGTCAAAACAAGATTCTTCTGCCAGTACTGCAGTTACACATGTTTCTTGGAAAGCAGACAATGTTCTTCTACTCTCTTTTCCAGTGATAAGGCTTTTAGAATAAAAAACATACCCACCTATCTGGATGATGGCACAAGAGGTTAAATACAAGGCTTTGGGATTCTACTTTGCAGTACAGATAGTGGAAAACATTTATTTATAGTTAAATGTATGAAAATAATACCAAACCTGAGATTGCCATTTTATGATCGTGTTTCTGATAGCAGTGTCCTCGCACCAACAACATACCATAAGGTATGGCAACCATAGGCATTAATGGAGCACAGATTTAGAACAAGCATAGCATGTTTAAAACAGCTGAAATTATATTGTCTTGTTAGTCAGCATCTCTACTGAGCTGAATGAGAGCTCAAGTCTGGATTTGGTTCTGGGGATATCCCCTTCCCTTCAGTTAGTAACTCAGAAAGGGGCACAGGGAAAAATTGAGATGCAAAGGTTGTTTCAGTATTTCCTTGTGGGAACACGGACAAGTATACCTCAACATCCTCCTCTCCCTTCCCACCACCTGTTGTCCAGCTGGGGTGGCAGTTGGAGTGTGCTGAAAGGTTTGTCCTCAACAGGTGCCCTGCTTACATTTCTTGAAATACCCTGAAAGGCCAGTATGAGATATTAGACTACATCCTAAAATTTTATGTATTGTGTTCGTTTCCATGTTTCCTGGCAGAATTTTGGCATGTGTACAGAAAAAAACAAGTGAATCCATAATCAAGATAATAAATTGTATTCCACCTTGAACTGTCTTCAAATTCCTTCAAAGAAGACCATCATTTTTTCATACTTCTAGCTAGTTATTTAAGGTGAAATCATGAGTACTCAATTGCTATACCTGAAAACACATGATTTTTTATTATTTTTTTTTTTACAGCAGATAAGGTGCACATAGAATGACTGTTGGAACAAAGACTGAATTAAGGCTGCCATTAAAATGCTGGTTTGCCTTGCTTTACAATATTTCAGTGTTCAGATTTTATAGCTTGAAGGGTTCTGGATTTGGCACGTGTACTTACAGTATTCACAGTGTTCTTGACAAGAAACTATGTCTTCCTGTTTCATAAGGACAGGACCAGAACTGTGGGTTTATGAAATGGAAAATTTAAAAGAGTTACAAACAGCTGACATACGTATTTGCTCTAACTTGCTTGCTTTGATTTACTTGAGTTTTCAAAAAAAAAGTATTCTTTCTGCTATATATTACTAATATAAGTTTTTGTTTTTAAACAGCCAGGATCAATTTATGAAACTTCTGTTTAAACAATCATTAAACAAAATAAATTAATGTCAAAATATGTGCTTCTTCTGATAATCCAGTTAAAATAACAGCAAGACTTAGCTAATAAATATTTTCAAAGTTTCACTAAACTGCCATTGGAGCATCTGCCATATTGTTCATTCTCTACTCTTCTGCATTAAAGAGGCTCAGTTTATATTGCTCTGATGTCTATTAAAAGAATAATCTTTTTTCCAATAGTCTTTATTTTGCCTGAGTTTTTAGTACATTTGATGCACTCTTCCTTAGAGTCCAGAATTTACAAATTTCAATTTGAATGGAATACACAGATTTAGTGCAAACTACTAAAACTTATGTATTTATGTAACTACGAAAATTGTCCTAATGTCTTCCATGGGTCTACCTGTGACCCCGAAATTGTATGTGCCAGTATACTTTAATACGTGTCTTAGAGAGAGATATTAAAGTCTTCTGAGCCTTTTGCAGCCTCAAACTCTGACTACAGCCAAAGATCTTCCAGGTGTTGTTTGTGTAGATACCACCCAAGCAAACCTCCCAGTTCTTAACTTCTCTGTTGTTTACACTCTCCCATTCCATTCTCTCCACTCAACCCTAAACCAGCTTGTCCTTTAAATTTCAGTGAATGGAAACACGTTGCCCTCTCACAGACATAGGTGCAATTTACATGATTTGCACCAGAATAAGGAACAAACAAATTGTGTTTACAGTCAATGTATTTTACTTTAGAAGTTTGGCCTTGGGCACTGGCAAGTTACCCTCAGAATTTCCTCCAGCTTGCCTTTTCCTCGATTATATTTTTTCCCCTGACAGAAATCTCTGAATAAGCTTTTACCTTTACTATTGTTTTTTTCTTTCTTTGCAGCTGGCTCTCTTTCTAATGTACAGCTCACCCTCCACAAACAGCTCCTCTAGCTGTAAATAAGGTAAGCAGACACTGATTTGTGGCCATGTCACCCAAATTAGCTATAGCTTTAATCACATATCACCTTTCCTGTCTGAAATGAACAACAATCAAAATTGGCTGCTATTAAAGTCCTGCAAAGGCAAACTCACCAATAAAGTTTCACCATGGTTTTCTGAGCCATATTTATCTGGTTCATATTACCGGAATTTGTGATGTCTGTGTAGCGCTGGATCTTTGCCCTCTCCTTTCATTTGCTTTCTTCACAACTGAAAAGCTAGCCTAGTTTAAACAAAAAAATATAACAGCTATAATCAGCAAAAAGAGAAAATCAGATGTAGTGTGAGATATCTGAGTCAAACAGCACAGCTAGGGGCTCAGCCTAGAGGTGCTGTTGATTCAGTTTATGAGTAATGCTGAATAAGCTGGAAGCTGTTCTCAGGATCCTTTGCTTAAAAACTGAGTACTGAAGAAAGAATTTCAGCCAAGTACTGTCCCACAGTAAATGTAAAAGTCATTTCATTCCTTTTTCATTTCCTCAGATTACAGGCAGTCAAGAACCCCACATAGACAGAAAATCTATTCTTGGATTCACTGGAATGAGTGAATCAGTTCAGATTAGACAAGAAACAGCACAAATCTTTGGCTGAAACTTCAGCCAAACAAATCAAGACAGTCTTGGAATATGAAGGAGTTTAATTAGCTTTGTTATTTGCTTTAACTCTTCACTTCATCATTTCTAGTGAAATCAGAAATGGAAATACAAAAATAAATGGGGAAAAAAAGAGTTTCATTTTGTTTCCAAAACCTAAACCTAATAGCTAAATCTTTTTCAGACAGTGAACCAGAGAAAGCCTTCCTCTCTCTCAGGATCTGGGAATTATATTAGATGACAACCTAATAGTTCAACAACATGTCACTTTTACAAGAAGGTAAAATCTCTTTCGAGGATGCAGCAAGACTCAACAGTGTCAGACACAGAAGAGAATTATTCTGTTCTGCCCAGCTGCTGATTGCTGATTAAGGCTCAGCTAGGGTGCAGTGCTTAGTCTGGGACACCACGAGAGGTGTGAACAAATCATAGAGTATCCAGGGAAGAGCAACAAGAGCAGTAAATTCTTAGGATATGTAATCTGTGATGAATGACTGAAGAACCCTAATATCTTTACTCTTGCAAAGACATATTTATATGGAGAAATTATGGAGAAATTATAGCTGTCTTCCCCTCTGTGAAAGTGTTATTATAAAATACATATATAGTGACAAATTGCTTACCATAATTGTCAAAAAAGAAAGAAAAAGAAAAAGAAAAAGAAAAAGAAAAAGAAAAAGAAAAAGAAAAAGAAAAAGAAAAAGAAAAAGAAAAAGAAAAAGAAAAAGAACAAGAAAAAGAAAAAGAAAGAAAAAGGAAAAGAAAAAGGAAAAGGAAAAGGAAAATGAAAAGGAAAAAAAGAAAAAGAAAAAAAGAAAAAGAAAAAGAAAAAGAAAGAAGAAAAAGAAAAGGAAAAGGAAAAGGAAAAGGAAAAGGAAAAGGAAAAAAAGAAAAAGAAACAAAAAGAAAAAGAAAAATAAAAAGAAAAAGAAAAATAAAAAAAGAAAAAGAAAAAGAAAAAGAAAGAAAAAGAAAAAGAATAAGAAAAAGAAAAAGAAAAAGAAAAAGAACAAGAAAAAGGAAAAGAAAAAGGAAAAGGAAAAGGAAAAGGAAAAGGAAAAGGAAAAGGAAAAAAAGAAAAAGAAAGAAGAAAAAGAAAGAAGAAAAAGAAAAGGAAAAAGAAGAAAAAGAAAGAAGAAAAAAAAAAAAAAAGAAAAAGAAAAAGAAAAAGAAAAAGAAAAATAAAAAGAAAAAAAGAAAAAGAAAAAGAAAAAGAAAAAAGAAAAGAAAAAAGAAAAAGAAAAGTAAAAGAAAAAGAAAAAGAAAAGAAAAAAAAAGAAAAAAAAAAAAGAAGAAAAAGGAAAAGGAAAAGAAAAAGAAAAAAAGAAAGAAAAAGAAAAAGAAAAAGGAAAAAAAAGAAAAAGAAAGGAAAAAGAAAGAAAAAGAAAGAAAAAAAGAAAAGGAAAAGGAAAAGGAAAAGGAAAGGAAAAGGAAAAGGAAAAGGAAAAGGAAAAGGAAAAGAAAAAAAGAAAAAGAAAAAGAAAGAAAAAAAAGAAAAAAAGAAAAAGAAAAAGAAAAAGAAAAAGAAAGAAAAGAAAAAAAGAAAAAGAAAAAAGAAAAAGAAAAAGAAAAAGAAAAAGAAAAAGAAAAGAAAAAGAAAGAAAAAGAAAGAAAAAGAAAAAGAAAAGAAAAGAAAAGCTTTCCATCATTTATCGGCAGTCCCGGCTATCAGGGGAGGTCCCAGTCGACTGGCGGCTAGCAACCGTGACACTCATCTACAAGAAGGGCCGGAGGGTAGACCCGGGGAACTATAGGCCTGTTAGTTTGACCTCAGTGCCAGGGAAGCTCATGGAGCAGATTATCTTGAGTGTCATCACGCGGCACTTACAGGGCAAGCAGGCGATCAGGCCCAGTCAGCATGGGTTTATGAAAGGCAGGTCCTGCTTGACGAACCTGATCTCCTTCTATGACAAAGTGACATGCTTAGTGGATGAGGGAAACGCTGTGGATGTGGTCTACCTTGATTTCAGTAAGGCTTTTGACACCGTTTCCCACAACATTCTCCTCAAGAAACTGGCTGCTCGTGGCTTGGACTGGCTTATGCTTCATTGGGTTAAAAACTGGCTGGATAGCCAGGCCCAAAGAGTTGTGGTGAATGGAGTCAAATCCAGTTGGAGGCTGCTCACTAGTGGCATCCCCCAGGGCTCAGTACTGGGGCCAGTCCTCTTTAATATCTTTATCGATGATCTGGATGAGGGGATCAAGTGCACCCTCAGTAAGTTTGCAGATGACACCAAGTTAGGTGCGTGTGTCGATCTGCTCGAGGGTAGGAAGGCTCTGCAGGAGGATCTGGATAGGCTGGACCGATGGGCTGAGGCCAACTGTATGAAGTTCAACAAGGCCAAGTGCCGGGTCCTGCACCTGGGGCGCAACAACCCCAAGCAGAGCTACAGGCTGGGAGGAGAGTGGTTGGAAAGCTGCCTGGCAGAGAAGGACCTGGGAGTACTGGTTGATAGTCGGCTGAATATGAGCCAGCAGTGTGCTCAGGTGGCCAAGAAGGCCAACAGCATCCTGGCTTGTATAAGAAGCAATGTGGCCAGCAGATCTAGGGAAGTGATTGTCCCCCTGTACTCAGCTCTGGTGAGGCCGCACCTCGAGTACTGTGTTCAGTTTTGGGCCCCTCACTACAAGAAGGACATGGAGGTGCTCAAGAGAGTCCAGAGAAGGGCAACGAAGCTGGTGAGGGGTCTGGAGAACAAGTCTTACGAGGAGCGGCTGAGGGAGCTGGGATTGTTCAGCCTGGAGAAGAGGAGGCTCAGGGGCGACCTTATCGCACAGCCAGCCTGGCGATTATAGATGGTCACTAACATCTGAAGGCAGGTGCTTCACACTTCCCTTCAGAAAACTGCCTACAGCCCAACTGCCTACTGCTCAACTGTACTTTGAGTATTGAAGAGTAACAGTGAAATCAAGATTTTGACCAAGATGGCTGAAATATTTGTTACTGTATTTGCAGCTCCAACAATGCCTACAAAGAAACTGTAAATGATTTTAGGGTTATGCAGGATATTTTTCCATGTCTGTCTGCATTTGGAAGCAAACAGATGCACAATAGCAAATTATAAAATTTAATTTCAAACATTTAAAATTGCATTCTGGTGCAGATATGCAGACTAGTCATTTATAAATGAGCTTCTTGATAAAGTACTGGTAAATAGATCCCTATATCATTCCTTGCTAGGACCAATGCAAGATGCATGTGTCATATTTACATCCTGCTAATTACAGAAGTGCTATTGTTTGTGTGTCAGTTTATTCCATTTAACTTTGAATACAATATATTATGTATGAAAATCTAGTAAATCACCACAGCGAGACAAAGCAGAGCAGTGCACAATGTAGGATTGCCCCATGTTTGGGACCTTTCTGAGCTCCTGCTACTAATAATGTTGTTGTGGGCTCATTGAAGATTTTTTTTTCCAAAAGCTTCAGGATAAATTTGCTATCAAAATGGATGACAAGCATTTTCACACCAAATAATGATATTTTTAACTCATAATTTATCATGTTATGTGATGTTGTAAATTAAAAAAAGCTATATTAATTCTGAGTGAACACATCCTTCCAGTGAACAGCAATCCGTTCCGATATGACTGTGTTTTCTGAAAAAAAAAAGGGGGGGGGGGGGGGGGGGAGATGGAATGTATCTCTCATAAGAAAAAAGACAAAAGTGTTTCTCTAGTATTTTCAACAAATGAGGGAGTTTTCAGGAATAAATGTCAGGAATGATAAATTGAATACAATCTGAATAAAATCACTGTTAAAATTAAAAAGAAGGAAAGCAGATTAAAATGTTTGTTTAAAACCTAAAAATAAATCCGACATCAGTTTTCAGTCTCCCTCATTCAAACAGGATGTTATTTGTTGTCAGCAAATTTTGTTCCAGTGGAGATGGGATAAAAACTGAGGCCCAGACTGAACTTCCTTTTTTTCTGGTGGAAAGCCTGTGGGTGAAATCATATGTGAAATATGACATAGAAAAATAGTCCACAAAATCCATCTTGTTCCTGCTAGTTCTTTCACTGAAATCAGAGGGATAAGAAGCAGCATAAGCAAAAGAAAATGACAGCAGACTGAATGCATGTCTTGAAACTACTTCTTTAAAATGACTGAGACCCAGAAACCCTAACCCACAGGCTCACTAGTGTTTGTTGAAAACACAAAAAGGCATACCAGACTTCCCATTTACAAAATTAATTTCTCTTCTAACACAGAAGTAACAAACTAGACAAAGATAGCTCTGTCAGTAGTTAAAATGTATATCTGGTGGCAGAGAGACACTTAAATAAACAGCATGAATACAAGTCTACCATCTGTCCACTAGATCTCAACATAGCGGTTATCTTTTCCATCAGTCCTTCTTTCCATTTCAGCAACTCCCAATGGCTTCTTGCATCAAGAATGCAGACTCTTCTGTGTTCCTATAAAGGTGTCTTTCTGTGCCCTTGGAATTTGAACTCTGCTTCTGCTCCCTGCTGCTTGTTGGCCCCTTGATCCTCTCAGGGTCCTCAAACTCTGCTCTAGCAGTTCTTTTTCTCCTGGTTTTCTCCTTCACAGCACTGTTCTGCATTCCAGGATTTGAAGAAAGTACCTCCATTGTTTTTTAATTCAGGACAGGAGTGCATAAAATAGCTGTCTCAGAGCACCTGAACTTCAGCATGAATCTTCGGAGTGAATCTTCGGGATTAATCAAGAAGTGCTCCAGGACTGCACCTAATGGACTCCAAATACCAAATGGCATTCAATGCACAGAACCAGACTTGAGATCATCCAAAGCAACTCCCCATAATGCAGATTGCATGGAAGCTAGGTCCTTGGTTCTGTTTCACTGCTACCCTGGACCACACTACTTGCTTAGAGAGCCAGATCTTCCTCTGCTCTGATGCCTTCCTCCCAGCTGTCCAGACAGAAAAAGCAACACATTGCATTTACATAGCAAACTGAGCAAAAATCAAGCAATTTTAACATCTCTCAACTTTTGAATAACTCATTTGTGAACATCACAGTGCCTCAGAGGGAAGGCTTTACTGTTAGCTAGAGGGTTCCTCGGGGAGGTAGGAGTTCTGGCTCAAATCACTGTTCAGTTTGTTTTTCCTCCTTTTGCTGGCTGTCTTCTTTCTCCTAAGAGAACATGTACTGAATCAGATGTTGTGGGAGAGAGTATAAAGCATGATCTCCTTCATTCCAGGACATATCTGGGAAGTAGGAATTGAGCTGCTTATTTGGATTTGGTTCATTATGAGCATGCCCTAAACTGGCACTGAAGAAAAACTGAAAGCAGAATTTAAGATGCATCTAGATTTTTAAGAGCTGGATGGAGATATTGTAAGTACAAATGAAATACAAAAGGACATTTAGGCAATTTAGTATTCATCTATACTATGCAAGGACCAAATACAGACTCATCAAGCTAATCGTGGTCAGACTTCTACATCCACACATTTTAGTTCAGCATGGTACAAAGCCACAACATAAGTCTTGAAAGTCATGCAGTCCTGCTAATACCTAGCCCTGAATGTAAATAGTACTTACTAAGTCAGACACTAATTTTGCAGAGACAGAAGTATAAGCTTCCAGCCCCAGAACCAATACAGCTTTCTCTGCTATGTTTCTTTTTTAAACATGCTCTATATAAAGTTTACATCTTCTCTGTGAATACAACCTCCAGTATTCGAATCAACTTTCCAGGTGTCTCAAAACAGAATTATAATTGCGCAGGTCAATGCAGATAGAGACAGATCAATACATTCCATGTTTCCAGCTAAACTGCAGTCAAATTGTTTCACTTCTCTTGAATTTGATCTTCAGCTTAATCTTATTTCTGAAGTTCTAAGTACCATTAATTTAAATATAATTAGAAGGTTTCTAATAGTAGCATGATTTTTAACTTTGCAGGAAAAGGCATAACATGAACTGAAAGCTCAAAGCCTTATGTGGTGCAGAGAACAGTACTCTGCAGGTGAAGCAATGCAGATACATTACACAACTATAGGTGTCCCCAGCCACATTTGTACCAAAACATGGCATATTTGTACCAAAAAATAAAATAAAATAAAATAAATAAAATAAGTAAAATAAAAACAACAAAAACATTGGAATGCATGTAAAAAATACATGTTTAATGCAGTTGAATTCTGCCTGAAGAACTGAATTCCATCACTGATTTTGTTAAAAAATTTCTCTGTCACTGGTATCAAACTTTTAATAAACAGCTCTCCTAATTTCTTATTTTCCGAGTACCCATCTTGAGAACCTGGGTTTAGGTTTGCAGAAATGTTGATCATTTACTTTTGCAATTAAAACCACGGGAAACATACAGAAAATAATTTAAACATTCTAAAGGCTTTGAAAAATATGTCTGTGTTCCAAAGATTGAAACTTTGAGGTGCAGTTTCCTCTGCACTTCTTGCTCATACGCAAATGGAGAATATTTTCTTATGTTTCCCAACATGCATTTTGAAGATGAATAAATTACACACACAAAGAAAACATTTCTGCATTATTTGTCTACTTAAAAAATCCAGATGGAAGTCTGATAGGATTTTTTTAAACGTCACGTGTCTCCGTGGCTACATATAAATTCTGCACTTGGTATCACCTTAGTATATGTGTCACCTCCATGTGGTATGATGGAACAAGAGCCATCTGATGGAACAATACAATCTCTCCACCTCCAGTTCTTTTTCTTTCAATTCTTTCATGGTTTTCATGGAAATCTGGTTGAGCTGATCACACCTGGGTCTTGGTGAGTTTCAATTGGCAAAGGTGGATGAAGGCTTCAAGCAAGCAAGACAAGAAGAAGAAACTATTCTGTTACCTGAGCAGAAATTACACATGGTACAGTTAATAAAACATGGAGTACATACTGAAGATAAACCATATATTAAATAGCTCTCTGTTCAATAGACATCCTCGGCAATGAATGAGATTGACATTCTACCAAAAAAAAATGGTAATAGTAAAACCTGTGGAAAACCAAGCATAGCACTTGTACAGAGCAGACATTTAATACAGACAAAAGCTCATAATTCTGCAGGCAATCTTAGTATTGGCATTTTCGAAATGTTATAATCCTTATACTTCTTTTATATATGTATATATATTAATCATCATATATAGTTTAGTTGTTTTAAGTAAGCAAAAATGTACTTAGTAATTGAGGAAAGTATAACACTCTCCAATTCTATCAAACATATATTCAAGCAGACAACAGCTTGTAGTAAAAAAAAAATATGATACTCAAACAAGGAGCATTACATTCTGTCCATATTTCACTTGAAACAATAGCCAAACACATTGCTTATAACAGTCATTTTGGACATTGCCAAGGCTCTGGAGAGCGATGGAAAAGCTGCTGGGCCCAGCCGTCAGGTGTATTAATGAGATAAGGGAGCTGGAGAGCTTCTTTGAAAATAGTTGTCTGAGAAGTTAGGAGGGGGAGTTTAGGTTCTTTTTTTTTTTTCTTTCTTTTCTTTCTTTTTCAGGCCACACATGCTCAAAGAAAGATTAATATTCCATATCTCAAAGGAATACACATAGTAAGCCTGTAAGAAATACCAAAAAATCATAAGCAGTGCCCAGTAACTTCTGCTCTCAGTGGATATGTGTATAGAGATGATGAAAAGGAAGCTAAACAGCAAATTGAATAGCACAGTCTCTAAAATAAATCACAGTATTCAGTTCAAGTGTAACCAACATTCTCAACATTCTTTTTGGCAAAACAATAAGAAACTATTGCCAACTCTGCACAGTCTTCCAAATTCATTTCATTTTTTAACATGTTGCATTCCTTCACTTCTAGAGAAGTCAGTGTGTGGTGAATGTTGAAGAATATATCTTCTTTCCATACCAGATATTCCATATATAACTGGCTGTCCTGCTTATTCTCAAGGAAAAAAAAAAAATCAATGAAAACAATTAGTTAAGTGGAAATTATATGTTTGATGGTTCAGCAAAGTTCAATTATTTCCAAATGTGTGTATCCTAACCTTTGCTGACGAGTTCAAGTAATTTAGATTATTCATGCAAACTAGAAATGACTCACAAAAAAAAAAAAAATCTTGGCTTATAAAGTGGTCTCAGCTCAATTTTTCTCTTAATCATGACCTCTGCTTGCTTAAAACACGCACAGATTGTTCTGAAATCATACATCATACAGAAAATAGAGATCTGAAGAATTTTCAGTAGTTCCACTTAATGTGTTACCAGTCAGTTCAAGCCCCTTACACTCTACATTCCACTAAAGATGATAGAATATGATTCAAAACAAGGCATTGAGCTACAGATTTCTTTAGCTAATGAAATCCTTTCACTTTTTATATGGGAAAGAAGTATGAAGAAGAATATAAAATTTGCATGTGGGTCTATGTTCTTTCAAAGTTAATGCATTTGGGATTTTCTGTCTCACAAACCTTCAGGGTTTTCTAGAGAAAAAAAAAATCACACAAAAATAAATGCTTCGTATATTTAAAAATATATTACTCATTTGCTTTTTCTGAACATAAGATGATCATATCTTTTTTGAAACACCTCCATGCAAGTGTAAACTACAAAATACTCTCAGATTTTTAGGAGATCAAAAGTTTCAGTTTTGAAAGTCAACCTCAGTTAACTGCAAAAACTTCATGTTTAGATGTTTTATGATTGCTAAAATTTTGAACATTTAAAATCAAGACTGAGATTGATGGAAAGTAGGGTAAAATACTTCTTGTATGACTTTATGGTCAATATGGATTGTACACCCAACCCTGTCTCCTATACCATCAAAGCAAGAATGTGGTCAGCTAAAAATGACAGAATTGTCAATCAAATGTCTTTTAACACTAATGCATCAAAAGACCACCCTGTTTGGTAGATATGGTGAAGAAAAGGATAGAACAAAGCATGGATATGCACATTTTTTTTCTTTTATATTTTTCCTAATGGAAAACTAAGATTCAAGAATTATGTACTTGAAAAAACGAATGTGAAATTCATGTCTGTGATAACTCTTCAACTAGTTTTTGTTCACATCTCAAAATTATATAGCACATATCGTTGTCAAAATTTTAATCAACGCTAGGGATTTTGGGGCACTATACACCTAAATGTCCCAGCAACAAACTGATTTATTTCTTCACTCTCTGACTGCACTCTGTGCTGTCTCATAGGAAGAAGGGAAACCTGCTCAAAACAAAGAGAACAGAGATGCAGTAATGGGAGGAACCAGTAGAAAACCAAACTGATTTGAGATCAGCTCAGTATTTAGGCATACTCAACCGGGACACATGAAAGGTGACTGCTTATGGATTTTAGATGGGCCAGTGTGGTGGCTTTACTCAGCTAGGCAGCTGAGCGCCACCACAGTTGCTCTCTCACTCCCCCTCCTCAAAGGGAATGGGGGAGAAAACACGATGGAAAAGGCTCGGGGGTTGAGATAAGGACGGGGAGATCACTCAACAATTATCATCACAGGCAAAACAGACTCAACACGGGGCGATTAATGTAATTTATTGCCTATTACTAACAAGCTAGAGCAGGGAGAAACTAAAAACGAACCAAAACAAAATAAAACACCTTCCACCAATCCGCCCTCTTTTATGCCCTCCCCCTAAGCGGCGCAGGTGAGTGGGGAATGGGGGCTGCGGTCAGTCCCTAATGCTTTGTCTCCGCAGCTCCTTCACTCTCTGCCCCTGCTCCACGTGGGGTCCCGCACAGAACTTCCAGAACTGAGCCTGCGGGGGCTGCCCACAGGCAGGAGCTCCTCAAGAACTGCTCCCACATGGCTCCGTACCACGGGGTCCATCCCCCAGGAGCAAACTGCTCCAGCACGGGTCCCCCACGGGCGGCAGCTCCCCCCAGACACCCTGCTCCTGCGTGGGCTCCTCTCCACGGGCTGCAGCTCCAGCCTGGGGCCTGCTCCTGCGGGGGTTCTCCATGGGCCACAGCTTCCTCCAGGCCACATCCACCTGCTCCACCGGGGGCTCCTCCACGGGCTGCAGCATGGAGATCTGCTCCATGTGGGACCCATGGGCTGCAGGGGGACAGCCTGCTCCACCAGGGGCCTCTCCACAGGCCACAGGGGAACTGCTGCTGCATGCCTGGAGCACCTCCTGCCCTCCTGCTGCACTGACCTTGGGGGCTGCAGGGCTTGTTCTCACTACTCACTCTCCCAGGTGCTGTTGTGCAGCAGGCTTTTTTTCCTTTTCTTAAATCTGCTCTCATAGAGGCACAAAGACATCGCTCACTTGCTCAGCTCTGGGCAGCGGTGGGTCCCTTCTGGAGCCAGATGAAACTGGCCCTTATCTAACATGGGGCAGCTTCTGGATTCTTCACACAGAAGCCACCCCTTCAGCTCCCCACTACCAAAACTTTGCCACATATACCCAGTACAGTCAGAAAATTAACGTTAGATTTAGAAGCCTTGCATTTAATTCCCTATCATGCCACAGACTTTCTTGGTGTATCTGTGTGCAATTTATTTTTACCTTTGCCTTCAATTCAATTCCCCACATGCAAAACTTAGGATAGTATCACTTAAACAGCAGAACCCATCAATGATTTCATTATCAGAATGTTACAGTGGCTTAGGGCATATTGCTTTGGATAAGGGCAGGCAGAAGGACAAGAGAAACAGAGGTTTCTGGTAAGGTGAACTGCATCCAGAGGGGAAGTCTCCAAAATAATTATGCCCATTAAGACAAGCTCTGCTTTGACTGGGCTGTAATTCAGATTGCCAAAATTTATGCTATAATGTCACCCTAGGTATTTATTCCCTTAAATCCCTTCTTTTTCTTTGATTAAATCAGAGCCCTAACACTATTTTGGCCCAACTTTTTGTGCTGCAATAGTGATATTTATGAATATGGTGCCCTTTTAGTTTAAGTCTATAATTTAAAGCAACTATGAAAGTCAAGATTCAGTAAAACCTATGTCCAGAAGTTCACAGAAGCCCTGGTAAGGGTGGCAATTTTATTGAAACCAGTCCTAAATTAAATCAATTACACAGTTTTTGGAATTATATAGATTTAACTATCAAAGATTGTTTCTTTTTCTGATGCCCTCAGTATAGAGCAGTTTGCAAAGGGCTAGCTGGTAATTGTATCTGTTTCTGTAGATTAGTTTCATTTTAAAAATAATTTTCTAAGCTATATGATTATTGCCCTCAATGTGAGTGAACGAACTGCTGAGAATGAAACATATAATGCTGCTCTGAATCCCAGCATGGACAGGCCAGTTCTAAACTGCATCAAATCATGAGGTTCCTCCTCAAAGGACACAGACAGGCCATGAAAAGACATTTCATGAGGAAGATTAGCAGTATCAAAAACAGTGTGGAAGACAAGACAATAGTTTAACTTATATGCAGACCCACAGTCTCCATCTCTTCCCTATATCAAATACACACACAGTTCAGCTGTCTGCAGTTTCCCCATGCCTTTTCAGTACCTATATATATCACTTATTCACCCTCCTTGGGGTTTCTAGGAGTAATGGCTATTAGAATCGGACAGAATAGCCTAATGGAATTGCAACCTTTCTTATTATGTTATCCCCTTATGAGCATCACCTGCTCCAATATCACCTCTTATGAGGCATCTGCAAAACTGCACAGCCCTCTTCCCCACTCGTTCAGGTCATGTTCGTGGCCACTTAAATGGAACAATTTATCCTCGGGGAAGGAAGAGTCACACTTCAGTTAATGATGATGCTGAAGCCAGTAGGGGACAATGTAAAGGTTAACTGGAATATTTTGCAGATGATATATTAACAGAATCATGTAGTTCCCTGTGAAGAGAACTATTGCTCTTCAACAATATGGTCCTGCTCTGTATAAACCAACGTAAAATAAAGACCTGAAGCATAAATTTAACTAAGGCATGAACTCACTAAACAGTATTCAAAGACAGGAGGAAATATTTCCAAATATTTTTAAATTGGTTTCATCAGCTGTAAATGTTGATCTCAGTCTGATAAAGTGATACCTTCATAGCGTCCTCAATGACTTCCTCAGTCAGGTATACTTTACAGCTTTTGCATGCCTTCAAGTTCGTCTGATAAAGTCTTGAAGGTACAGTCCATTGAAATCAATTAAACTGCTGAGAGCAGGCTATAAGGGCAATGGAAAAGTGTTGAGATTTATTTAATAAAAAGCAAGAATATTCACATATCAATCAGTAAGTTTCTTCCAAATGCTCTGAAAATGTCTACATACATAACATTTAGAGTGGCACAATATGTGGTGCCAAAATGACCTTTTGAACAAATGAAAAAAATAACATAGGGAGCTTAAAATCACCCAATCAAGGACTTGAACAGTATTTCTATGTAATAGAGATATAGCAGATTTCCATTATGCTATGAAGAAATCTATCAATATGGATTTATAAAATAAACTGAATCCATTTTCTTAACTGAATTTGTGACCACTCTTGCTACAGGAGAGTTTTTCATCTTAAACAAAATAAAACACAGAAATTCAACCACAAAATGCATATTTCAGAAACAAGACTCGTATACCTTTGAAACCCTGCAAATGATGCATTTAATCTAATATACTGCATACTACTTCATACCTTAACATTTTTCCCTATTCTTACTCTTTATGATGGAACATACATTAATTAATGTTTTCTGTCTATATTTGAATTTATTTGTTTGTTTGTTTGTTTGGGGGGGGTGATTTTTAAGTCCACAGGACTTTTAAAAGCCACTCCAAAGAAGAGGAAGGAAGGAGGGTGAGGAAGGTCGAATCTTGGATTTTTGTCTTTGACTATTTGAAAACAAGTAGGTTATTCCAATACATTTTCAGACAGATTTGCTAGATATCTATTCTCCAGAGCATGAGCATAAGGAACTATTCTTTTACTTAGCTGCTAGCCCCAGCTTCCACTCCAGCAGCAAACACAACACGTAGAGACCTGAAGCCAACTCAGGACTCTAATAAGAGGAATAGAACCAATATGCCGGTAACCAAAACTGTAGTACAGAGACATGAAGATGAAATATCTCCTAGCACCGACGTTTTTAGAAACTGTATTTTCATCAAACTTTGCTATCTCAATATGCTTTCCTTCCCTAGCCACTTTTATTTTCCCTCTCTTTTTCTCTCACACTGATTTAAAAAAAAAAAAAAAAAAAAAAAAAAAAAAAAGGAGGGGGGTGGGGTTGGATTCTCATTGATTTCTTCCAGGGTTCACCTGGTGTGACTCAGATCTCAAGATCTCGAGTGATAGCAAATTCACCAGTTAACCCAGCTGCTGAAATAAGAACTGACCAGGACCAGACTCATATCCCTATTCAGTTATACAGTTTCACATTGATTTTGTCAGCCTAAGAAAAGGTATTGTGCACAAAACCAAGAAAACAAAGATAAAAACAATAGTTTACATTGAATATAGCCCAAATTTATCTAAAAATATATTGTAGACTGTATCCTTAACCAACTGAAACATTGATACTGCAATTAGTATACTATGTGGGCCCCAAAGGACCAAAAACAAAGTCACTAGAGAGTGTCAGTTCTTGGGGAAAAAAAAAATGAAACGGTTTTATTAATTTTACTTCTAAAAGTTGGTTTTCTGTGCAACTACAGAAACAGTACGTTGTAGTATTTACAGCTGTGACAGGAGCCATCCATAGTAGTAATTGTTTACAGAATTTCCTGTGACTGAATCACAGTTGTCCACATTTGGCCATGGCATGAAAGCCAGCCATCGACACAAAAATCATGGTTTAAACAGGAGAGGGATCAGGAGGAGGGGAAAATGATCCCACTCCCAACTTTACTCCTGCCAGTACCTGGCTGTGTCACTTGGCCATTGAATTTGGCTGTGGCAACTGCCACCAAAGGCAAGACAGGTTCAGTGGCCTGCAGCACCAGAGAACAGGGCTGGAAAACCCCTTCCAGAAGCAGCAGTCCTTCCTTGTGGTCCCCCCGTCTTACCCTATGTTTAATAGCCATCAGGTCAGCTGAAGACACATCTGAGAAACAGCAATATTCATTCAGCCCATCCTTCCTCATTTCCCTTAGTAAAATGCATCTTTCTGAGTTAAAAGGGAACATGTCTTCTGGTGTAAATAAGAATCCAGCCCATTTCTCTGAAGGCGCTTATAATTAAATAGCATAAATCACAGAGTTAACCTTTTGACACAGTAGTTTTAATTAATATATTTTTAATCATACATGACAAGATGTATCTGCTAATGAGTAATGACACAGGCTAGAGAATGGAGTATGATATTGAGCCTGAGGACTTCTGCGTTAAGTGTGACTGTATTACTGACATGTACAGACTTTAGCAACTAGCTTACATTCCAGCTCAGGAAAGCTCCCAAAGTGCTCATATGTTTCACTATAAACATATGAGTTGCCTATAGACATTCCGAAGTGGCTTTCTGAATCAGAGCATTCACATCCAGATAGCTTTGTATCTCTACCTGGACAATAGGGGCTAGTTAATCTAACTGTACTCTCACAGGAACATAAAGATAATTTAGAAACAGTTTGGGGCTAAAAGATGTCATTCACATCCTCAGCTTGAGACAGCTTTTCTTCTTAAACAGAGCTAAAGAAGATAGAAAAAATAATAATAATAACAACTTTATCTCCATGTAATGTTAGTGATGTGTTTGATGGTCCAGTTCAGTAGAAGATCAACAGCATATGAAGATTTCCCCAGAGACCATCATCATTACTGGAGTAGATCTCATCACAATTCAACACATTTATTGCTCTGCCATTTTTCACAGATGGCTGTGACACTAGTTTTCCTCGTTGTCTTTTTTTAGCAACTGTACTTTAAAGAAAACAAGCTGGACTAACAAATCTTGTTAAGATTCTAACATAAAGCCCTAAAAAGATAGAAAAAAGTTTCAGTTAAGAGTGAAATGTACCATATGCCCTCCAACAACTATGCATCGCGTAGAACCACCTTTGTGACTGTCTTCTTGCTCCCAATTGTACTTGGATGTCTGTAGAGATAAAGCTTTCACTCCAAGCTGTAAATTTGTCTCTTTTCATTATTTTTGACAGTTCTGTAATACATTTTTTTTTTGAGAGAGAGATTTTATATAGATAAATAGAGCTTGGTAATTAATGGATCCATAGATGGCCTCTACTATGAACATTTTCAGTTCAAGAATGCAAGCCAATTTTAATTAATGGGGCTGAGTTTTTAACCTACTTGCTTTGTATAGGACTTATTAAAGATAAAAGTGATGTATGGAAAGTCACTGTCTTTGAGTGTATGTTATAACCCTTATTTGCATAATAAAAGAGACTGTGCATAAGCTTAATAATAATCATAAATGTATATTAATGAAGACATTTATAGACACATGAAAATGTATTCCACATAAGGAACAAAATCTAAGTTATTAATGTTGACAGATTCAATACAGATGATGCTATGTATGTTAATATTATTATAAATCCTTATTGCTATTCATAGGCTTATATTAATATTGTCATTATGAATCATATTCTGTCAGTTCCCATGAGAAAATAAAAATACATAACGTCAATACGTAGTGGCAAAGTGGCATTGTTGTGTTTATATTAATGTCAAGTTCAAATTAAAATTAGTTCTAAAATTAGTGGCAAAGACATAGTTTCACGTATAAAAATAATAAGCATTCCTGTTAATGTTGTTGATAAATTGATATTGAAACAAGCAGCTTCAATAACTATAGATTGAGTGTGTTTATTGTCAAAGTAAATGGAAAAATAACCTTTAGAAGTTGTCTGGCAAATGAATAAGGAAAACAATGTGCAGACTCTACTTATCAATATAATGATTGTGATCATTTTTTCTATTCTATGATTTTTCCTGATGACATTTATTTTGCCATACTATGGGTTTATGGATTTTGCCCTTGTTATTTTTGATGCTTATGCCTCCCAAGCCTCTTTCAAGGGTTGCTGAATGGCACAGACAGCTCTGGGATCCAAAATCAGGGTAGTCACTGGGTATTCTCAGGTGCACTGGGCAGTAGTACTTCAGCTTCCTTCACTACAGTTTCTCTTAAGGACCACATGCAATCTTTGGTCCAGCGTTGTGCTAGGAGAATCATATTTGTTTGCTTAGTTGTATTTCCATTAATTTTCTTAAGAAGGCTTTAAATGAGAACTTACAGAGATTTGGTTTAAAGTTTTTATTATCATGACTGAAATTGTTTCACCTTTTCTTCTTAACACTGTGTCAGCATGGAGCTGTTTATTGCATATATGGTACAGTCAGTTCTGTTTTATAAGACAACATAAAGTACCTGGGAGCTGCTACCCACAGACACAAATTTAAACTTTGACCATTTTTTCTCCTCTCTCCATTTTATTTTGCTTAAGCCAAAAACATATATAAAGACCTACACAGAAATAGGACTCAAGGTGTTATAATTTTCCAGACAGAGGTTAAAAGAATTTTAATACACCATACCATACAGTGAGCACCATTCGTCCATTCGTAAGAATTAATATTTGGATTGAATTATGTTGCTGTTCTGAATTTTTAAGAACACCAAATACACCGAGAGTTTTCATTTTGAAGAGGTTGACGTTTATTTAGTTTTATTTAATCATGTATAATATTATATTTTATAAATTAATATAATGATGCATAATAAAATAGTACATATTTATTTATGGATTCTCATGGATACGTGACATACTTCCTGTAGCAGCACATGTAAATGGGCGTCTCTGTGCACAAATGACTTTCACACATCTAAGAAGCTATCTCTTCATTCAGGCACTTAATTTTAATTTTTACTTGCCATAGATACTTCGTAATTTAGGTGATTATTCTATCGATAGACCTTGTCCATATTTTTTTAAATATCTAGGTTTAACTAAGGACACAAAAATCCATACAATGAGAAACTGTGCACAGGATATATGTATTAGAAGTTATTTCTATAGTTCTTTTTTCTGTTCCCTGATTAGTTACCCTTATTTCAACCTATGCCTTACCAGTGTCATACTGGCCTAGATAAAAGCTTAAAACCTACATAGATGGAATACCTTTTGCCAACTGTGACAGAAACTTTTTATCCTGCTTGGGAAGAAAAATCCCACTGTCATTTACATTAATACAAACCCAGTAGATTAGTACCATTGAGATGAATTGAGTTTTCTACTGTAACATTGGTCAAAACCTGACAATCTATGTATGGAGAGTTACTTCAAAATGGGTAATGAGTAGTTTGCACTAGCACCTGTGTACAGCTTTCATAGGTAGTAAGTATGCAGAAAAAAATTGCAAAAGATGACAAATACAAAAGGAGAATCTAATTTTAAAATGAGAAAGAAATATTGCATCAATTTGACCCAAATAAGAACTGCTAATTCTGTCTGTGAAGCCCTAATCTTGTTTCTTGTTCAGGAAAAGATGATTTTAGTAATACATAGGACCCTGCTTCAGACAAACACTTTAATGGTATGACTAGTTTTAATAATATATATTATCCCATTAAAATCTATTTACCAAATCAGAAAGTAAAATAGCTCGGAGAGCAACATCCTTCAATCTCTTGTAATAAAGCACCCATTTTTAGCCTAGGAACACAGAACTTTGTATGGATGTCACGGCAGAAAAGTAAAAGAAAACGGTACTCTAAAAAGTGTTTCAAAGCTGAATTTTCTATTTAACGTGCAGTACTAAAATCAAGGGGCTTCTGTTAGATAAATTTTCAGACTGTCTTGATTTTTGTACAGGCAGGTTTCACATAAGTCTGTGGTGGTGCTAAGCTTAGGTCATGTCTCTCTAATACCACCAAAACCGAAGAAAAGATGTCATTTCCCTCCCCTCCCCCCCCCCCCCTTCCCCTTTTCTGCCCTCCTACCTTTCATTTGGGAAGGATGAGAAACAATCTGCAGCTTAAGCCTGGCATGAGATCAGCCTTTAAAGTGCTCCCTTTCAGAGAAGCAGCTTACCTACCTCCCATAAGTATGTGAAAGTCTGTTTCTTTTCTATGTTTTGTCAACACTTGTTTATCTCATTCTACCAAATCTTCTTGAATTGAGTTGCGTGTCTGCAAAATGAATCTGAAGCTCAAACAAGCTATTGACAGTCTCTGCTCCCACCCCAGAAAACTTTCTTTTTTCTGTTGGCAATGATCCATGACATTTAAATTCTGTATTCCACAACAGTCTTTTAGAAAACTAGAGAAAGAACTACAGTGCAAGTGAAGGAAACATAACTCTATCATTCTCAATTAAACCAGCTGGCAAAGCTAGTAAGGATAATGTGAATTTTCTTTACCATTCTATTGTTTTTTGTTTTGATTTTTACATGACTGTCCAACACACTGTAGTAGGTCATTTTCAAGACCGTAGTATGGGTTGCCAGAACAATATAATCTCCATGATGATGAAGGAATATGGGCCCTGGGAGTATATCTTAGTCTGTCAAGAATTGATGTGAAGCACGTTTTAACGAGACTTGCAGTTGTTATTTATATGGAAGTGAAAAAGGTAACAAATTCCTCCAATTAGAATCCAGGCTCTCAGTTGGCTTCTACCTGGCCATGTTGATGCCATAGCTGTTCTGGAGGGATTCCAGGTCTGGCTGTCTTCTGTATATCTGCTCACCATTTCTTAATGTTAACTCAAGGCAAAGATTTTCTTTGATATGTAGCCTTAAGAAAGCAGCATTACCAGAAACTTTGTCTCTGGGGTCTGCCGATATTCAGTCTGTAAGGAAAGTATTTCCAGACTTCTGGAAAATGCATTTCCTTGAACAGATGTCCCTTTCAATGTCACCTGATAAAGTTGCTATGATTTCATGGCAGTACTCTAAGCATTTGGGCCTACTTCTCACTGACCTTTGTCTCCCACTTTTCTCTCCATAGTTTTCCCTTTTATTCCTGATTCCAAAGAATTTTACTTTTGTGACCATGTACAGGCCTGATGAGGAACATATAACTACACTTTTTTTTTCCCCCTCTTCTTCCAATTCACTATTCCCCCTCTTATTCATAGAATAATAATGATAATAATGAGGAAGACATACTAAATGCATTCTACTAGTGCATGATTACTGTGATGCATGCTCTCCAGTGTTTTCCCCAAGCTTGCTTTAAAAATGATGGCATTCCCATGGGGAAGATATTTCTGCTAAAAAATACCATTTTTCTATGCAGCCTATATTTATTTAACCACAATATCATTCTAAGTTTGAATCATTCTCAGCAATTCCTCACCCTGTTCGATAATTATATTTGTCATATATCAGTTCATGCATTTCCATATTTGCTGTTTGGCTAAGTAAAATGCTAGGAACCGTTAAATTGTTCCTCATCTTTAACTCTTTCCTTCCATTGCTGTAACACTTTTCTTTCCCTTAATTCTCCTGTATTTATTAGTACCTTCCTGTAGGTAATAGAACTGAACGCAATAGTCCAGTGTGATCTGACCAGAGAAGTACAATGAAAATGCTGTTTTGCAGAATGATTGTTCCATTGGTTTACTAAACAAAATCACACTGTTTTTTATCACTGCATTGCTAGCTCCTGCTTAGTTATTTGTCTGCTCTCAGACCCAGATCTCCTTCAGGATGAGGCATCTCACATACCTCCTTCCCCTGGAATATATGGGCTCTGGAAGCATTTTAGTTTTGTTCTCTAGAAAAATTACATTTTTCTGCCTAAACAGGTGCCAGAGTATCACCTTATGTGAAAAAGGTTTTTGTCAGGACTTCTAGGGACATAAAAATAGTAGTATTTCCTCTGCCTAGTTCTGGTTTGCTGAGATGTACTTATTTTCTCATTGTTCTGCAGAAAGAGAGAAATATTGGATACCATATCACATAGACCCCAAAATTCAAGGAAAATTAATGTAGTCTACTTAGTAGTCATCAGCTTCTTATGCACACATACATTTACTAATACTTAAAGATGCTTATAATAGATGACCTCATGAAAATTAGATGGCATTAACTTCGCAGTTACTTTACTCTAGAGTCCTGTCTACCTTTCAAACTGTTTTTAATTTCTAAAAATCTAAAGAGTTTTCCTGAGCACGAGAAACTGGAAGAATTGTACCAAGAAACTTGCTGCCCCCTCTCTAAATGTCATGCAAGGGATTCTGAACATAGACAAATCTCTTTTTCTCTTGGTTCCTATGGAAACATCTACCTCTACTCTCCTTTATCACTATATAGGTTATTTCTAATGTCTCTAGGTATTTTATTTCTCTGCTTCCCAAACTGCTTGAATTGAATATACTTTCCATATTTACTTTTTATGTGATTTGACATTTTCTGTGTCATTGAGAGAAGCATTTAGCAAGATTTCAAGTGAATTTTTCCCCACCCCCTGGAAAAATGTCCATAACTTCACTGTGGGAAGAGGTGAGCTGTCAGGATTTCTATCTAGACCTGTTCCTACCTGAGATGTTCACCATTGCAACAGGTAAACTGGATGGCTAAATATCATATGCAGCCTCTCTTCAGCATTAAAATCACATATTTGCCTGTAAAATGAATCAAGGTAATAACTGCAAGCATCTGTTTATCTGCAGGCAGAAATGTGAAATGCAAGTTGGGCAGGCAATTTTCAACATTTTGCTTCTTCTAGAGTAAAGTGATACTTGTGATAGATGCAGTGCATTAAATCTAATTGTAGCATTAGAAAAAGCATAATTTCAGAAGAAAACATTATAGACTATGAGTAAGACTGTACCTTCAAGCCATGAATAGATCACTTCAATCTTTTTGCTTTTGTTAGTAAAGTAAAAGGAAGGGGGCACAGGAAAAAATAAGTCCTTTTCTGAATGTCTAAGAATGAGATTTGGAGTAATACTATTTTGTATCTAGGTGTAGTATTAGATTGCTTTATATCACCTGGTGAAGAGCAAGCTTTTATCTGACTTCAAATTTAAAGGTTCTTTGTATCGTTAGTTATAACACTACTTCTACCACCCAAAAAAGGGAACTGTTTTTAACAAGGATTAAACCAGTAACGAAAACCACAGCACGGTTTTGTTAATAATTATATGAGTAAAGTCAAGGTGCAACAAACTCTGGGTGCAAACAGAAATGTACATCATGGATGAAGCAGGGGAAAAAATGTTTTAAATTATTTCTAATGCCAAAACCATTCCAACATGAAGTCATGAAATTACCACTAAACAGCAGTGAAGGAACTACATATTGAAGTCTGATAAGAAAGCAAACTGAAGAGCAAGCATTGGGCACATTTCTTATAAAAGTAAAGCCCAAGTAACCTTAGACTACCAGATTTTTCTTTTTTTTTTTTTTTTTTTTTGCAGTCTTTGCATTCTTACTAGATGATGCACAGAGAAGATAGTCACATTTATCATTTTAAAACATGAAAGAATTTCAGACAGGACTTGCATTTGGGGGCATGTAAGTCTCAAGGTTGCCTTTTTGCCAATGTGCTGTAACATTATTGCACTCAGGGTGCACTGCTGACAGTCACTGTTCTGCAAAAATGACAGAAAATAGGGAACAAGAGTAAGCAGTTTCACTTCTTGCACAAAAAATGTCAACTTAGCTGTTATCTCATGGCCTAAGTGATTAGCAAAAATACACAATCATTTTTGAAGCTGTTTACTATATCTGTCACAGAGGCAGCCAAATTCCCAAGCTATCTGAAATCCTTTGCTTCAGATTCTCAGGGTTGCCTGCTTATATTAGGGAGGATGCTTCAATCTCTCACAGTGATTTTGCTGCCAATTTTTTGTGTGCGCTTGTTTTATTTTCTAACTCACTTCCCTTTAAGTAATGTTCTCTTTTACTATGGGGATGAAGTGATCAGGCAGTTTTCAGTACAAAAAGCCACCAATCAAACATTTGTTGCATAATTTAAACACATGGCAAGGGAGAGACTACTGGTATAATTCCATTGTGTTGTTTATCCAGAGTACCCAGATAAATCCCCTGAAGGCACTGTAAGCATATATTAAAAAAAATAAAATAAAAAGTTGCCTTTTCCGTCTTTCTTTTTCTCTTACCCCCTCATTACACACTGGGCTTTCTTCCAAAATACTGGAGGTCAGTCTAAGGGGCTTTTTATAACTTAGTTCTTAGAATCTGGGATCTGAGCTGTTGTTTTTTTTCTTCACCTAAGAAAAAAAAAAATAAAGAAAAGCATTTCTTTCTGTTTTAGTCTTTAGTTTTTTCTTCTTCTAAAAAGGAAGTTGGATTCTTGGCTCTGTTGGAAGATTTTCATTCCTTGCTTCCAAACATGGCTGGCTTTCAAAAGATGTTTAATTATCTAATATAAAATTGCCTGATTTGTCTCTTCAAAAGTCTCACGCAAAGCAGAATGCTTAAATCTGCCCCCTCTGACAGACTGTAGCTAAAGTAATTTTATTTCCTAATTCTGAGATGATTTATTATGATAAATAAATTACCTTATTATGGTAGTGAATTACATCAGTAATTGCTGTAATATCGGCTGCAGGCCTAGTTAAAAATATATGTTTGTGATGTAATAATGGTTTTGCACTTATGTAGTTCAGTACAGTGATTGTTAAAAATACATGCCATGGTTGTAATAAAAATACTTCATTTATGCATTTTCTTTCACCAAGATATAGCCTAGATAGTCTGCACAATATACTTGTGAGATTCAGAGACTCTATGGAGAAATTGAGCCGGAAAAAAGGGTTAATTTTATTTGATGTGGGCATGGGACAAACTCCAGTACAATCACTCTGACCCTCTACATTTTATATGAAATTAGTTCCAACTGTCTACTACTAGAAGATGACTTGGAAATTGCATCATCAAACATTAAAGAGCAGGTCTATCTGGGGACACCATGAGAACTGTGTATGAATATTCCATATTCCAGGGTTTCTCAAACTATGGTCTCTGGAAGTCATAGGTTAAAGGCATCACTACACCCTTCTTCTGAAAGCACACACTTTTCCCATTTGTTCATGGCAGGGATATGATGAAAACAGCAAAAAGTCAAACTTTAAAAATGGTATGCTATAGAGTGGAAATGCATTTGCTGCATATATACACATAATGGTAAACTGAAATAAAGGTGTCATCCTGTAGAATGCATCTCCTGCAAGTGTGCATCTCAGACATGAATTTTGCACTGGGAGAGATGCAGCTCTGAGAAGACAGAAGAAGAAGGAAAAAAATCTAGCTTTTGAGCTTTTGGGGGAAAAGTCTTTAACAGACAGTGTAATACGTTTTGCTTCAGTAATGACAGAAGCAGAACCAGTGTGTGGGTTTAGCACCAAAGTGCCGCAGTGGTATTTGTTCCAGACTTAAATGTGCTTCCTACTGACTTTGATTGACAACTAAAGTCAAAGATGCCTGAGTCTTTGGCTCCCCAAGGGCCTGACCAAAAAACTTTGATGCATCTACCTTAGACAGCACAATGCCTGGTCTGAAGAGCCTATTCCCATAAGTATCATTCAAAATCCCAAGTTATGAGCTGTGCTCCCTATATAATAAAAGAGAATCAAGTGCCTTACAAGTATGATTCTAAAGCTTATACTCTCACCTCAGGAATGAATCAGCCAAACATACAAATCCAGAGGGGTAAATTCCTTATTTTCTTTCACATTGACACTTATGAGCCTGAACTGTCCATAATACAAGGGGATTCAGAGTTGCATTCCTCACCTCCTAATGTTTTGGGGGTTTTTCTTGAACATTTGAGGACTCTGGTTTGGGCCAACCAGTTTTCCTGTGGTCAATAATTTTACACATCAATGACATGGGTAAGGCAGTTACTTAACTGCCTTAGCCAAACTGGGAACCAGAAATGTGGTGTTTTCTACGGAAGAGTCCTTGGGGTTTACACTGGGCCTAGAAGGCCAGATATTTTTCAGTATGTTGTCTAAAGTTTGTGAATATTATAGAAATAACTCACACATCTTCATGGAGCAATGTGAGTCACAACAATATCTTGATACTTTATTAGCAACCTTCTGACCAACAGTCTTAACTGGACAAGTGACAGACGACATGATTTTTGGTTTGCAAAGAGTGCCACTATATAGATTTAGGAGCTGGGCTGGAGGGCATCTTAAAATCCTTTTCAAAGTTAAAATAAAAGTTAAGAAGCAGCAATAACCAGCAGAACATACTTGTGCCTAGGTGCCAAGACAGCTGTGAGCTTTCTTTAGCAACCATGTACAATGATTAGCCCACGTTTCTGGTCACCAAAAGGCATGAGTACTCTACAAGATACGCTTTCTCAAGGAACTGAGACTGCAGGCTGCTGTTTTCTTACCAATTACATTTTGGAGTGTTTCCCAATTTCTATGTTAAAAGACAGCTGTCAGTTCCTATTGGAAATTCTTCCATTTCACAACTGTGCAGCTAATGGACTAATTTCTGAATTGACCGGGAGTTTGCTTAACCGTAATAAGAAAGTTCACAAGAGAACGTTGGGCTATTGTGGTGGTTTTACTCGGGTGGGCGACCGAGCCCCACCACAACCTCACTCTCACACAACTCTCACTCCCCCTCCTCAAAGAGGAACGGGGAGAAAATACGATGAAAAGGGCTCAAGGGTTGAGATAAAGACGAGGAGATCGCACAGTAATTATTGTGACGGGCAAAACAGACTCAGCATAGGGAGATAGTAAGATTTATTGCCTATTACTAACAAGCTAGAGAAGCGAGAAACAAAGGAAAGAAACCAAAAGCACCTTCCCCCCCATCCACCCTCTTCCACCTCCTCCCCCCGAGCGGCGCAGGGAAATGGGGGAATAGGGGTTATGGTCAGTCTATAGTGCTTCTTCTCTGACGCTCCTTCTCGGTCACTCTCATCCCCTGTGCTGTGGGGTCCTTCCCACGGGATGCAGTCCTTGCTGAACTGATCTGGTGTGGGCTGCCCACAGGCAGCAGCTCTTCAAGAACTGCTCCAGATATGGGTCCGTACCACGGGGTCCATCCCTCAAGAGCAAACTGCTCCAACCTGGATTCCCCACGGGCAGCAGCTCCTGCCAGGTCTCCTGCTCCTGCATGGTCTCCTCTCCACGGGCTACTGGTCCGGCCCAGAATCTGCTCCGTCAGGGGTCTTCCACAGGCCGCAGCCTCCATCGGTGCAGGTCCACCTGCTCCACTGTGGTCTCCTCCATGGGCTGCAGGGTGGAACCCTGCTCCACCGTGGTACTCCATGGGCTGCAGGGGGACAGCCTGCTTCACCATGGTCCTCACCACAGGCCGCAGGGGACTTCTGCTCCAGCGCCTGGAGCACCTCTCCCCCTCCTTCTTCACTGACCATGGCGCCTGCAAGGCTGTTCCTCACTCCTCTCACTCTCCCAGCTGCTGTGTGTGGTGCAGTATTTTTTTTTCCCTGTCTTAAATCTACTCTCACAGAGGCGCAAAACAACATCACTTATTGGCTCAGCTCTGGTCAGCGGTGGGGTCCTTACCAAATATGGGGCAGGTTCTAGATCCTTCTCACAAAAGCCACGCCTATGGCCCCCTGCTACCAAAACCTTGCCACGTAAACCCACTGCAGCTATCTCTAACTCAACTGATAAAATCACTCCTCTTCCAATGACAGAAACATCAGTATGTAGAGACAGTAAGGAGCGTTTTTAGTGTTATTGAAACAGTAGCCTTGGATGTTGGGTTTTGGTAATAAGAAAATGGTTCTTTCCCTAACAGTGTTAATGATCTTAGGGAAGAAAAGTATTCAACATAACTGCATGGCCAGAAAGAAAATTGACATGACAAAGCTTTCTGGCTTTATAACCTATATTCACTTAGGTAGGTAATCTAGCTGCTAGCCTGATGAAAATTACCTGTTTAGTGTACTCGGCAGTAAGTGAATTTGAATGCAAACATTTATTATGCTTGTTAGTTTCAATATCTTTCTCTTCTACTTACTTTTGGGGGTGGCGATGTTTTTGTTTGTTGAATTCTTTCGCTGTCTTTCATTTCAAAACCTAAGGCTCACCAGACCAAAGATTCTCAGCCTAAAAGGGATTATGATCAGATCTCATCACATCATAATGCCTTTACCTTTCTGATATTCTTAAATGAAAAGACCTCACCTAGAAGCTGACTGCCTGAGAGAGAGCAGATGGAATATTAGTGCTCCAGAAATGCAGTTATGGAAGGGTTTGTTTTTGCTTCCCAAAAAAACATGTTCACTTAAATCTTGTAGTAAGAAGGAGGTTTAGCTTTGAATGAAATATATGTTATGACCGGAATTTACAGAATCAAACCAGTGGAAGATTAAACATGTTGGCAATATAATTTTGAACAGTTTAGCAACCCTAAAAAATGCCTTTACACTATTTATTTAAATAATGTATGAGCTAAAAAAAAAAAAAAAAGGGAAAAGGGGAAAATACAGTTTGATAAAGTAATACCTGGGTGTGCAAGTGTGATTTTTACACCCTGATTTTCAAGTACAGTGTGCCACCAAGCATTTAGTATACACACTGTGCTGCTCTCTACCATTGGAAAGTATTCAGACCTGTTTCTATGAACCTTCTATTCACAGAGTTGCACATTAGCTCTTTTAGAGGGTCTGTATAATTCCAGCACTATGGATTTAGATGTGTTTATTAAAGTAAAAGCTGCACAATGAAATATATTTAAAATCTTTCTTGGTAGACCCATATATCTCAACCTTGAATATATAAAATCCAATGTTTCTGAAATTTCCACCAGATATCCAGAAGGAGTAGTCTGAAATTTGCACCACCATTTTGTTTCTATGCCTTGATGTGCACAGTACATAAAGTATGCAGTTTTGTGATGAATGGTCTTTGTCTTCCTTTGTGCTTCCATTGTTAAGATACATCCCATTAACCTTGGCCTTTCTGCCTTCTCCATCCACATGCCTCTTCCTTCCAGTTCACAAAACCCTCCAGTAATGCCGCTCTAGCTCCTTCCAGCAGTCACGGTCCTGTTGCCATTTGCATTGGGCAAATATATCACTTCTTTCCTATATTTGAAAAGTACAGTGAAGAAGAGATCTTACAGAAGACATCCTTACAGGAGCTCTTTAGCCAGTCTTTTAGGGAATGATTTTAATGGATGCAGCTCCAATTCATTTTTTATTCTTTGGATTTTCCAGCAGGGTTCTAGCAAGGATTCATATCAGGTAGCAGATTCCTGATACAGATACCTGTCTATGAGGAACCTGATGGAAATTGTCAATCTCTTTTACATATATCAAGGCACAAATTTATTTCTTGGCATTTCTGATAGTTATAATGTGCTAAAGCATAAGCTGAAGTTTTAATGAGATAGAACTATAGTGTGTAGTGTATTTAAGTGTTCTCCATGAAATACCCTTGTCTTCTTTTTCCAAGTAGTTAGGATTAACTTTGAATTCTCTGCAAGGTCTCTGTAAAATATATCTGATCAAATTTGGAAAAAGGGATTCACTGACACTACTAGGGTTAATCTTAATATTAGTCTATATTTAATATTAGTCTATTTTTTGAGTCTGTTTTCTGGAGATATTTCAGTGGTCATTTTTCCCCAGACTTTCGGAAGTGGTGGCATGTAAAAAGAAAAGATAGTCCTGGCTTTCTTAAGTTACTGTAGATAAAATTTCCAGCTATGTCAAGGATGCCAACAGTATATTCTATAAATTATTCTGTTTATAAAATACCTAAAGAATTTTGTTTTTACGATTATGATTGTGAATCAGTGCATTAACTGGAAAAGCAATTGATGGTTGATATGAGAAGCAACTCTAGTGCATGTTGTAAACATCAATATCACTGAAAGACACAGGAGTATGAAGGGGCATCCAGTTTCTGCTTCATAAATAAATGATTGTAGGAAGAAAACAATTGAATGAATTTCCCCTTCCCTGTAGCCCTCCTCTGTATGTACCCCAATCCATTTCAGTGAAACCACAAGACCAGTCTATTCAAAATAGAAATTTCCATCAACTCGGATTCTAAATTGCTTGGTTGTTTTGAAAATGCTGCTAGATGCTTTGCCTCATTTTAAAAGGAAAATTCTGTTTGTCTACAGTTTAAACTGAGATGGATGGCCATTAGATGACTTATTAGGCACCTCCAGCCTGAAAATGTATACCTCTGTAGAAAAAAAAAAAGATAGATCTTGTAATCTGCAACACCTTATGAAAATTTCATTAGTTATGCAAAATAATAGCCATTCTTAAATAAATAAATAAATAAATAAATAAATAAATATGCAGGGAATTGTTTCTGTAATCTGGAGACCAGATTCTTGACTAATGTAAAGCTTTCTAGTTCCATCGAATTCAAAGTTGCTAGCCAATATACACTACCAATAGATCCAGTAAAGCTGTATGTTAATCCTCATTCTATTTATTGAAACGAGAGGATGAAGATATTACATAGCCAGATTGTTCCTTGATACTATCATTGTCAAAATCATATTGATGTTGGCAATACTCATCTGACCAACCAGCTTAACAAAAAGGAGAGATTTGTGTAAGCCACGTATGTGCATGCCTTGTAGGCCTGTCTCAGAGAAAGCAGCAATTTCCTCTTGCCCTTTTTCAGTATTCTTTATACATAGCTTTATGAAAAGTTATAATATTCCCAGACACATAGAAAGGATCTAGCTAGTCTTACTTACTCAGAACTGAAAGCTTTAAAGGTTAGTCTTGAGGGACACTATTACACTGCAGGTCAATAATGCCTAGTAACCTTTGCCATGTCTCCTGAGGGTGAACACACTTTTTATGATACCCCATTCTGCTACAGATGAAAGCCTTTGGAAAGGCTGGCTTAAGGTTAGGAACTTTATGGAAAAATCCCCCAGAGAACGCTCTGTAAGGGGACTGAGTGCATGTGGAACAGCAGCACATTTGCCTTCCCTGCCCGTCACTCTGATATCGCTCTGCTTTCTAAGCACAGGTACTAATAGGATTCTTGGCTCTAACAGAAGCAGATAAAATATTTTAGATCTGTGTTTCCCAGGTCAGATATTATAAAGGGAAGCATTCTGGACACAGCTGCTGCTGAATGCTATATTTCAAAGCATGTGAAAGAAAAGGCTGGGTGAGGGTTTTGTTTAGGGTGGGGCCATTGTTTTAAGGTTTTAGTGTTTTGAGGTTTTTTGTTTGTTTGTTTGTTTTCCAATCTGTTCAATTTAAGATTGACAACTTTGTTTTCTAACAAGCTGAAGTTTTTGTTTCCATTCCTGTTTGTGATCTCTCGGCTAAGTATAACAATTGCTCCAGGAATTTTTCATTGAAGAATCATTTCAATTTTTTAATGTATTTGTTTCAAAAATCACTGTGGACCTTATCTTAACCTCCTGAATTAAAACGAGCATAGTAAATTTTACTTCAGTGACAGACTAAAGTATGATATACTCAAGTTTTTAAACTACAGTCCATCAGATTGTAGTAGTGAAATTAACCATTTCCATTTGACTTATTTGAACAACTGTAACTAAAAAAAAACACTTGAAATCTTAAACATACAGCTATAGTATTTTTGCTGATACTTATGCCTTACTTTGCATTTTGGCAAACCAAGAGGTCACATTCTAATTTTCAGCATCATAGCATCATTTAATTTGAAAAGGAAAGTAGTTTAAAATGAAAAGGAACAAAGAATTCTAACTTTCCTCGGAAATCCCTCAAAATGAAAGATATTTAAATTAATGTCCTGTGCCTTCTGCTTGTAGCAGAAGACTAGCTGCAATATTACGCTCCCTGTGTAGGCTGCATTTTTTAAATTTTAGAAGTGCTTGAGGGATGATTGGATCATGGGTCCATTGTCACTGACACAAACTGTAAAACAGCATAAAAAATCATATCTTCAGCTGACATAAATAAACTATACTCAAGTGAAATTTGTTGTTCTATACCAACCTGAACAAGTTACAAATTTGGTCCATTAATGTATAGGAGGAAAAGTTCAATAGTGCAAGAAGTTCATATTGCAGGAAACATTTCTGTTTTGTCAGTAAGAAATCTATTTCAGAACCAGCTCTTCCTCCCACATTCTGTTTTGGCCCCAAAAGACAATATCACTGTGTATTGTACTCCCAAAGCAAAAGGTTTAAAATAGTTAATCCCTTTAAAGGATCATCACTGAAAGGGTTTCTTGTTTGTTGTTGTTTTGGTTTGCTTTGGTTTTGGTTTGATTTTACTTTGTTTTTATCCCTTCTACATCCCCTGCCTAAAGGTTGGCTTTCAAATTTGTGAGAGGTCCAAAATCCAATCTATATTTGGTTTTCTCTGCATTTGCAATGTCCTCTTTTTTTTTTTTTTCCCCTTAAATAAGGTATCATTTTCATGCTTTCTCTAGAATCAAAAGAAATCTTTGCCAGCCTTACAGTAATCAATGCAATAAGGAGTATAGCTGGAAAACTTGCACATTAGAAGAAAAGAACTGTTAATGTAGCATTGCATTTTCTCATCCAATTTTCAAGGAATTTGCTGTTAATAATGTCAGCGTGTATTTTCCGCTAGGATTAATTACTCTTGTAAATGCATTTTTGGGCTCACACCCATTCTGATTTTCCAAGTTGCTGAGCACTGAATCAGAACCATCATGTCTCAAGTGCTGAGAGTACGTCACCTAATCATCTCTTCTCCACACTCACCCAGATGTAGGGGTAAACCTCATCCAGCTCTTTGCCAAACACTACACTGTAGCCCTTGCTCTTCACATCACCTACCAGATGCAGATGTCATCTACAAACTCCATCTACAAAGCAGCCTGGCACCAATGCACCATTGCATATACGTTGCAGGTAACATCTCACACATCAGAAAAGAAGTTCAAGTTTCTTTTTTAATGGCTCAGTGGGACATAGGTAGGCTCAGCACTTCGGAAAACCAGGCCACTTATTTAATCACCTAAATGTGGACTTAGGTTCCTATTGTTGAAAATCTAGGCCACAGCATGTGGGCCATTTTCACTGGGACACCCTAACTGCTTTTTCATTGCCCTAGCAAACAAAGCAGCCATAAATCTGGCTGGGTTTATGGCTGTTTTGCATTACCAGAGCAGCAGAAAGCAACCACAAAACAGTAGTGAATCTGTCCATATATATCAAATGCTTTGACATTGTTCTTTTTAATCATCAGAAAAATAAATCCATAGCTTTTAATGTGTGTTGCATAATTGACAAGGACAATTGAAGATCAGATCTCTCTGTATTCTTGGCCTTTCCACTGCTGAGCCCTTAACTTTTCTATGAAAAAGTTATTTTCCTTTAATTTAAACAAAACTACCCATCTTGAACTTCTGGTTGCAAAGCAGTGTCAATATATAAATGATTTCACCTTTAAGAGATTGTTATGAATAGATGGCACAGTATATACTTTCATTATCACCAGTCAAAATAGAACAAAACTTTCTATGCCTTTCCAGCATCAGAAAAGATGACAATGATGGAGGAAAAGATTAACTAGGTCTGTCATACAGCTGAAAGTTTAGTAAGCCATTCTTATTGTCCTTTCGATGATGAAAGGTGTTCATACACACCCATATTGTCTGCATATATATGGTCACATTCTGAGAAACAGTCCACAATTTTACACTTGCTTGACCATCTCACCATCAGTCATTTGCAAACTTTTAACTAAACCTATTTACTCTGCTCAGGCAGGGAAGTCTGATATGATAAGCACACGCAAAGATTTCAGGTGAAAACTTTTAATCTGAACAGACCTTTACCTTATTATACATCACAGCTGGCAGACAGCCCTGCCATTGAACATATCAATTTGGTAGTCAGAAACTGGTTAGGAAATAAGCCAAATCACAGAGCTATACATTGAAATGCTATAGATGTAGTCTGACTACATAATAGGCATATTCTGTGCTATGAAAAGTCACTTCACAGTTACTTCAGTTTCCACTTTGAGGCAACCCTTCCCTAAAGAATATTTCATTGCAAATATATTCACAATAGAAGAAAACATAATAAATAATGAGTAGCAATAAATCATATATAAAACATAAAAATGTTATTTAAAAAATTGTATGATTTTCTGAAAATGTATTCTCATTGCAATATACTGTTGGAGACATTAAAGAGCTAAAAATCTATTTATGTAAATTATTTCTGTCCCTAGTGGGTAAGTCAGCTGGGAATTGCCACTTAGATATGGCCTGTGTTTTCTCCCCTAACAAAACTATGCAATGGCCTTCCCATGGGAGCTAGTACTTGAGTCACCACAACTTCTAACAGCAGTGGGCATGTACATTATATGAAAATGTCTGTATTTAGCTTCAAATGGTGGTGTAGTTGCTTCTGATGCATAGGAATAGTTCCACTTGTTTTCACATTAAATCTCAGAGTTTGACTATATTGCAGACTTTAGAACCAAGTTTTCACTTCATCAAAAAGAAGTTAGTGTGCAACCATTGTAGTACCACTTTTTGATGATACCTCTACAGCTTTCTGTCCTACTTTTGCAGTTTTCCTTCAACTAAGAATTGCTGAAGCTCCTTAACCATACTTCAGTTTTTATTCTCTTTTAAGCCCAACCAACTCTTTCTTTACAGCTGAAAGAATGAGTGGTGTGAAAATATTGAAAACTCTCTCTATCACTGAGGTAGTTTGGAGTGGCCTTCTCGTAGGTCATCCACCACTGACCCAAAGAAATGAAATCAACACGTAAAAGCTTTCTGATTTTTTGTTGTTGTTGTTGTTGCTTTTGTTCTCTCCTGTCCATGTCCCTAATATGTCTTTTCTAGCAAAAGCAACCATAGTTCCCTGTGCAGGAAATGGGAATCCACCAAGGAAAGTGAGAAAAAAGATTTACTCAAAGCAAACAGATGGAAAGTCATGAATTTCAGTATTAATACATAGCAAACAATTTTCTGGATAACCAGCAAGTGCTGATATGAATGACTTAGTGCTATGTGCCAGCCACACACTACACCAATGATAGGTACACTTCATTGGCCATTAATACCTGTTTAGATTTCAGTACTGTGAAGTGACAGGGTTTGTGGCTGAACTCTGATGCATTACTAAAACTCTCATGAGACAGACCTATAACAAAAGGGCATTTATTAATATAAAAGTAACATTCATTTCTCGTTCACCTGGACACTACATCTACCCAAGCACAAAGCTAAAAACAGTTCCTTCCCCACAGAACCAGTAAATCATGGTCTCAATTTGTAACATATCTGCAGTAAGTGATCATGTGTGTCTTTGTCCCACCATAAAGGTGACATTCAGAAGGAAAAGGAGGGAGAGAAGCACCCTCAAATCAGCTACATATTTCAATACGGTCTGTCAGATATTCTTCCTCACCTTGAATAATACTTTCAAGTAATGCTACTTGAATGAAAATACATTGTTATGTTGGATATATATATAGTGTATATATACACAGCATGAGCAAATCCAGCCCAGTTTTGTATAATCTTTGGAACATTACACTGCATAGAGGAAAAAAAATCTGACAGATGTAATTTCATGAGCTGCATTCAAAATATCCTTGCTATTTTGAGAATTCAGCTATTAATAGATGTATGTATATTTAATAATATGCTACTGTTAGCATATGTTAAAAAACCCAAGTCTTCTTTTTGACAGTAAAACTGGCATAAATTTACTAGTTTAATTTTTTGAGGAAGGCTGCGGTTGGAAATAGCAATGGTGTCACATGTTAAATCTCCTCCAGTGTGTCTCTCATAACCAGCTCCACCACAATCACCATCTGGAATTCTGGGGGCAAGGTGAATGATGAACTGAATTTCTCCTTTACTGTCTTTCCCAAACATATGGGTTGCATCAGGAAAAAAATCCTGGGTAAAAGATTTCCCATTGCAAGTGCACCAGGAAAATACCTCTAGTAAAAAAATCAGCAAGTCTTGTTAACAAAACAAATCCAAACTCTTTGGGGGAAATACTGATTTGGGCTTTGAAGATTCTAATATTAATCTATGAAAGTTCTTAATTGTTTTCACACTGTTTTGTAACACACCAATTACAAAGCACAGTAGGAATAGTATTAAATCAAGGTGCGATAAGCATAAAATTCCACCACTGAGTAATATTTTGAAATATTCTATTTATCGTTTTATTGACTAAGTTTTTACATAGCCCTGATTAAGATCTCTTTTCTGAATCAAAACTCTTTCAGCTTAATTTGTCCTGAAGTTTGTGGCACTATATAAAATTCCAGAATTAAAAAGAGAATTTTAGGAGATAGATGAATCTCCGTTAATTATACAGGCACAGTTTATCAAGTGGGGAAAAAAATGAACATTTAGAATACATTAAATTAATTTTGTCTTCATTTTTTTCAGCTTAGAATGGAGATTTAGCAATACAGTGATTATATATTTTAACATAGTTCCTGTTACAATCCCTGCCTTGGTTTAATATATACAAAATACCTATTATACTACAGTTCTGATTTTATATAAACTCCCTATATTTTCCAACTCTGGTTTGACATGTGCTGACCACTGCTGGAAGATGCTGCTTAAAGGAAAGTGCATTTCCTGATGAAATCATCAGAAATTAGCCTGATAAGAAATGGTAGATGAAATTATAATATTGGAGGAGAGGTGGTCTCTGTAACAAATTCAGGTATTGGAACATTTTCATTTAATGCAGTTTTCAGTGCATCCACACAGCCTTGTTCTTAAACATTTATTATTCTATATCACCCCCAATGTATGTATAATGGCTCTATTTTTTCCTCAAGAAAAGTTAGTCTATTCACAGCAAGACATATACCTGAATACCTCTAATTAGAAGGCAAGTCTCTGTTTTTAACACCCACAGTCACCTTTTTCCACAACGTGTGGGAGTTGTCCCACCCTGAAACGTGTGAGTGGCAGTATAAATAGATGTTAACGTTAAACTCAGATACCACCGTTCCAAATGTTTGAAATGTTAAAAGCTACTCATAGTTATCTGCTTCATATCTACATATATTAAATGTCTCCTGTGTGCCAATGTTAATAATATGTATATTACCTAGTCATTTGGTGAGTTCATATAGTTAACTGTCCTTACCCATGGTAGTAGTCTTGTAGTTGTGATGCTCAAATGGTGTGAAAGAGAGAAGCTTTATAGCTTTTCTTTGCCTAACTGACATCATGGGAAAGAAACATTGGAGAACATATACCTTCTTTAGGATGTTTTCACTCAGATTAAGCATTGTATTGACAATTTCAGTGTTTTGAATGGGTGTTAGCTAATTGACTACCATGGTAGTGAGTAGAGGACTACCTCTGTGTTTCTTTTAACAAAGAAACTGAGTGCAGTTTATTGTCTAGAAGAAACATCTACTTCATTTCTAAACTGTCCATAACACAGGCATCTGAATCTAGCCACACTTCAACTTTCTACATAAGAAATGTTGAAGATTGTTATTATACTCATTCCATGACAGGAGCCTTGTTTATGAATATGCTTTTTAATGCCACTCCACAAGTTAAAAGCTTTAAACGCTTTAAAAGACGACACATTTTTCTAACTTGGTTTTGAATACATTATTCAGAACTTAACAGCTAATGTGACTTTGTTTTTCTTCATTTAATGTCTTATTCCCTTTAACTGAAGATTTCTGTTTTCTGGGGAAAGATGAATAAATCATGGCAAATCATAATATACCTTAATGCTACCTCACTGAACTATTTAACAATCCACTCCCTGAAATATGAGATTTAGAAAAGGAAAAATTCTCTGTTCCACTGGAAAAATCTTGAACAACATTCAGTTTAAAATTGAGAAATAACATCCTTGCTTTTTTTCTTTTCTGCACCTTTTTGGTTTTGGAACTTGTGATAATCAGCTTTGTTTCTTTCTTTATATTTGGTTTCAGTTTTTGTAAGAGGTGCTATCTTGGAGCACTGAAGTTGTGCACAAAGTGGGAACTGAAGGGTGCCAGACCCAAATCCTATGCTGTGTGATGGTCTAAAAGATTATCTCCCACATTGCAGTGATTAAATTAGGCCAGAAAGTACCACAGCCCCTGATGTGCATGTGGTAACATTTTGAAAGGACTGAAACAGTTCCCAATAGCTTCAAAATTGTCCAGCACAGAGTAGCTGCTGTGTGGGCTTTTATCCTCCTACAGATAACGTCAAGCATATCTACTGCTGTGTGCATTCTGCAGCCTTGATAAGAGAAAGAAGAAAACTTTGCAGGACTACAAAACACAGTTAAATCTAGAGCTTTCTCTCTATCTACTGGAAGATATTTGGGATTAAAATAGTGTAACTCCAAGATATTTTGTTAGCTTCATAAATTTTGAGGCCATGAATGCACTTGGATTTTATTTTTTGGATGTTCCTGCTACAATAAATAAATAAATAAGAGAAAATCTATGCAGACATAATATGTTTAAAATTACAGTAGTCTCAAGCAACTTGAAATACAACCACAGCATACAGTGACCTGAGAGATAGGTCAGATAATTACTGTGCAATGCCAGAGAAAACTTCAGGCTGTAAAAGTTGTTGCTGCTGTTTTTGCTGTTAGTGGTAATAACGCAGCACATTTAAGTTATGTAATAGGTTTATATGTCAAATTAATCTTTTCCTCAACAAGTTCCTAGGAAAGCACCTTTGTTTCTATGTACCCTGTAAGGTACATCCCACTGAGAATCATCAGTCTATGTTGTTTTAAGTCTTCTGCATTAACTGTGTAACATTATGGAAAGTGACATAAGTAAAATGACCTGAAGTACTGTAATATATTTCGTGAGTTTGAAAACACCATCAGAGGCAGAGAAAGGAAGTAGTTTCTCACAAATGCCCACCTATGTTTTGTTTTGCTTTATTTTGTTTTTGACATAGTTTTCTTGTAAGCAATTTAAAGCCCTTTGCCAATACCATTGATGCAGAACAGGAACATTCTATGTATTGGCAAATTAAACACACATGTAATGCAACAGGAAGAGGATTATCCATATTAAGAGGCTAAAGTCCACAATGGACCTTTTTTGTGCCTGAGGGTTTGCCTTGATTGTATGCTCTATTCGTCTGTGAAGGCAGCTTAAGAAGTTCTCATGTCCCCAACACTCCTCTCAGCAGACAGTTATTTCTGTTACATGTATAGCTGCTTGAGGAAGTTTAAAAAGTTTGGGGAGGTTTTTTATTGTTGATCTGTTTTGTTTTTGTTTTAATCTGCATAACTTCAGGGACCTGGTTGAGAGTCTGACATCCTATCCTGGAATAGCATGGCTGGGGGCAGCAGAAATTGAACACTGAAGTGCAAATGAACAGGAGCAGGTAAAGGTGGGAGGGAGCTCAGCTGAATAACATAGCCATGTAGTTTGGCATCCAGTATGTGACCATGAAGGCACCATCAGGCTCTGCAAGCTCCCCTTGCATAAGGTGCTGGTGGTAGCCACACACCTCACTGATTCTGATCCCAAGCTGATATCCAAACTTGTCATAAAACCTGCCCCATTGCTGTGGATCTACTTGGAGGTCTGGGCTGTGCCTAACCCTGGTAATGCCATCAGACCTTCTCTGCTCTTCTTGCTGGTGCACCATGGGGTTGAGTCCCATGTAGGTGAGGGCACTGCCCTGCTGGCCACGCTGCCATCCCTGGTTCCTGGCTCCCCAAACCCTGCAGCCCTGCTGCTCCTTGATATCCAGTTTCGCAACAGTTTAAACAGATACAAGTTATGTGGGCCTATGCAGTCCTCTCCATCCCTTACCAAAGTTTTGGTAATTATCTAACTTTATAGGCACCCTCTTCCAGGCATTATGGCAACTCCAAGAAATCACTGGTTTTGATAGAATCATAGAATGGCCTGGGTTGGAAGGGACATTAAAGATCATCTAATTCCATCCCCCTGCCATGGGCAGGGATCCCACCCACTAGATCAGGTTACCGAGTGCCTCATCCAGCCTGGCCTTGAACACCTCCAGGGATGGGGCATCCACAGCTTCTCTGGGCAACCTGTGCCAGTGCCTCACCACCCTCTGAGTGAAGAATTTCCTTCTAACATCTAATCTAAATCTCCCCTCTTTTAGTTTAGAACCATTCCCCCTTGTCCTGTCATTACCTGTCCAAGCAAAAAGTCACTCTCCATCTTTTTTATAAGCTCCCATTAAGTATCAAAATGGTGCATTATTGCAGCTCAGGTCACCCCAGAGCCTTCTCTTCTCCAGTCTGAACATCCCCAGCTCTCTTAGCCTTTCTTCACAGCAGAAGTGCTCTAGCCTTCTGATCATTGTCGTGGCCCTCCTCTGGAGCCTAACAGATCCACGTACTTCTTCAGCTGGGGGCCCCAGACCTGGATGCAGGACTCCAAGTGGGGCTCACAAAGGTAGAGCAGAGTGGGACAATCACCTCCCTTGACCTGCTGGTAGGGTTTGTTTTGTTTTAGTTAGGGTTTGGTTTGATAGAATTAGTTGTTAAACTTTATGAGCGGTCTCAGCTTGGAAGCAGATAAAGTTCGATTTTGGTGTAAGAGAATGGATGAACAGAAGGAACTCTTAAGGTCAGCTGGTCACGTCTTAGTTCCCCATAGCTGTGGTGAGGAGCTACATACGAGGCAGAATGAAAGCTCCTGTGCAGGTTTGAAAGTCCTTTGGTCTTTAATGCTGCTTAGCTTTTGGTCACAAAAAATGACCCAGAGGAAGAGAAACTGAATTTATTGTCTGACAGTTAAGAAACTTCTGTTCAAATTAATATTTAGTTAGTTATTCAGACAGCTGAAACAAGAGCTCCTGAACTAATACCGTAAACCCCTTAGGGAAAAGGTTAGGGCAGTAACACTTAAGGAAAGAGAGCTGGTTTAAGGGATGCTTCTGAAGAGAGCGGGCAAACTTCTTAAAATTAAAAGTAAATACTCTTTATTCCCTTTTTTTTTTTCTGCCAAAACTCTTTAAATAAACTTGATCCAAACTCATAAACTATTCCAGTCAAACTTGAAATGATATTCTTCAGCAAACAAAAGTTAACTTATTTTTTCTCTGTATTTTCAAGAATTCAGCATGGCTGAAATTACCCTACATGGGTACATCCCTCTTAAGAGAAGACTTCCTCACCAGCTAATGGTACAGGTGGCAACCATGTTACGCCATTGGCAAAGACTTTAATAGCATTCCTATCAAAGTAAATGGAAGAGTTTATTTTCCCAGCCTCTTTTCCCTGCCTCCCCTGCAAAAGGCTGTTCATGTTACAGAGGTGGCAAAGTGGTTGATCAAGTCCAGAGATTCCCATAAGCAAGGGCAGTAATTTAATCTACCATATATTTCTGTTTTGAACTCCACCCATCAAGTGAACATACCATTTGATCAACCCAGGCAGTATCTTCTACCAGAGCTGGTAATTGGACTGGTAATAACCTTTGCATCCACTGTTCCCCAGTCCAACACAAGTCTGTAGGCACGGTAGGACAATCTCAAATCATCAAGTCAGCTAGTTGTGTAAGGTTAATGCTGTTGACCTGAGACAGACACTGATCATTTATCTATTCTTAGCTGTTTTTCAGTGGTGCTCAAGTTAATCTATTTTATTTTGCATGTCAAGGACTTGAGACCTTCTTAGCCTGTTGTGGGCAATCAGCTGCCTATCAGCTGAGGTTGTTCAAACCAATGCAAGCCAGGGCAGACAATGATCCTGCACCCTCTGATGTGCTAGCACCATTTTGTGACTGACTCAAGACTAAGTCAGTTCAGAGACAGAAACCAGCCCTTTCAAAAAAGTTTCGGGTGATTTTCTCTCTCTGAGCTTTTTCATTCTGCAGGATACACAGATGCTGGTGCCAGCAAAAGAAAAGGAATGGAAATATCTTTCTGGAGGTGCCAAAGAGGCAGGACCATGGACATGCTAAGACTGACTTAAACTGTCACTGGACTGTCTATGGGGACAGTAATTTCAAGTTGTAGGCAGTAGTCTCTTAAAAAAAGAGCAATTCAGTAACTTGTGATTCTGTGACCATAACCTGAGGTTAATGGCTGACATTAACTATGTCACAGCTAATGTCATAACATAGCTAGCATTCAGTGTAAATGACAGCAATTTTAGGCAATGGGTGTTAGAGGTGAGTAAACATTTCAAGTCTAGGTCTCGATTAAGTTTCTTGTTTAGTAGCCATGATAAAACACCCTCTCAGTTTTATTAATGAGACTGAAGTATATGAGTGCTAATGAAAATGGACAGGTAGGTAATGAGGGAGGTACAGTCAGAACACAGGATTGAAGTCAGGTACAATTAAAGTTCAGCTCCCTAGTCAAACACAGACTCCTCTGGGGCCCTGTGTAAATCATTTATGCACAGCCTCTAAGTCTTTAAAGAGAGGAAAATAATATTCATTATCTTCACAAATACACCTTGAGAGTATGAGCAGTTTTGGCAGTGTTTTTTTGATTTGTTTTTTCGTTGTTGTTTTTTTCCCCCTTAAGTCTCAGAAGTACTCAGTAGGTTATCAATATCATGATTACAGTACTGGGCAGAACTGGAGCTAGGCAGATGCTGTGTATGTTTCCTCACAGAGCTCCACTAATTTGTTTCAGACCTCCTTACACCTTATCAGCTATGCTGTTCCACTCAAAGGTTAAGACAAGCTGCCAGGAAAATACCTGCTACCTATAGGGGCGATGCCACACCGTGAGACAATCAGTGCCGCTCTAATGCCATTCCCAGAGGAGCTGCCTTTAAAAACCATGTCTCTGAGAGTGACTTGAAAGACTCAGCAGACAATGGAAGCACAAATGTCAGGCATCCAGTCAGGGAGTGAACAGAATATTCGTCCTACCCAAGGGTTGTAAAACAGAACCAAACGATGCAGACAAATTGCAGGGGAAGGGGTGGAGGGGGGGGTTAGCGAGAGGGAGAGAAACCACAACATCAAGCCATCTGGATTAAAACCAGATCAGTCATTCTAAATTGGTGCTTGAGTGCCGAGCAAATGAGCTAGAGGAAGAAGAAAATCTGTGTTTATCTAGCTGCATAGTAGGGCATTAAGGAAGTGGTGTTTTACATTTCAGGCAGAGGGAAGTCCATGCACATTCTATTAGCTCTGGCTGATATTATGAAGCTGTTACTAAGAAGTCAGGTGTACTTTGGGGTATCCCTGTGCACGTGTACTGCTGACCAAGGTCTGCATTACAGCTTTTCCAGACCAGAGACAGCAGTTAGTAATTAAATCTTAATGGTTATCTGCTGAGATGAAAACACTGGGGACAGTGAGACACTGAAGTTTAAGAGGATCAATTCTCCATAGAGAGTGAGTTGGAGCCAGGAAAAGTTCCCACAGGCAAAACAAAGATATGGAAGATAGACAATAAAAATAAATAAATAAATAAAAACAGAGAGAGAGAGAGAAATGAAGAAGGAGGTGGGTGTATCTGAAAAGAGAAAAGGTGACTTCCCTGAAGAAGCAGCCAAACAGAAGTTAACTCACAAGCTGCAGAAGCAGCTTAGGTTGTCACAGAATGAAAAGAAACTCATGCTGAGAGTATAAACAGGAGTTATTATTTTAGCTAGGCAGGAAGATTTTCTTGCTCTATTTAGCAGAGAATAATTTGTTTACAGCACCACATGCACCTGAGAAGTGAGTTGCAGCCCAGCATGCTCATGCTGGCTAAAATTTGGGAAAAGGTAATCTAGAGCAAGGACAAATCTCAAGGATTGAAGCTAATCCTAGGACTATACAGATTTTGTTCAGACTTCAAGGCTTAAAGCACACATGTTCTACTGTCTGGCCAATGTCTAGCCAGGGAGCTTAGCCAGATCCATGACACATGGGTTATGTATACATACGTATATGTGCCTTTAAACAACTGAGGTTGCTATTTGCATTGGTATGAAACAGAATTGCCTCCAGACCATGTCTCATTGTGTATCGAATTCTGTGCAGAAAACAGCTGATAATCCAGTTAGACAACAATCCATTTCCCTTCTTCCACAGCCTTTTCTCCGCAAGTAATCTGGCTTTTACTGAAAACTCTGCCTGGTCACCTCTTAAAGGCCAAAGACATGAAAATTTTTTAACTTTACATCTGCAACACTGTTCAACTGGTGTGAAATTGCTGTATACTCAAGTGCTTGCACTCACTGTCTGTGAGAAGTGGTCTGGCACGGTCCACTGCTATTTAAAAGCACTTCACTCAACCATGCCAACACAAGACTGGAAAGGGAGATGGAAGGAAAGTTTTACCTTCTAACAACAGAAGAATCACACAAATTTGATACATTATCCATTAGATCTTTACAATAAAATCTGGTTGGAATTACCAACTGCTTTGAAAGATGCTGGAAAGAACACTGGTACACACCACAGCTAAGTAATCCACCTATCCTTAAAAATCTGGGTGTCTTGAACTGACTTTCTCAAGAATGTGTATAGAATATTGATTCATCCTATTCCCTCAGCTAATCCTTTAGCAAAATAACCTCAGGTATGGTAAACTTTGAAACAAAACAGCAATTTAACTTAACCTAACTAAGGAAAAAAAAAAAGAAAAAAAAAAGGCAGCATAAAGACTTCAGTTAGGTGTCACATTTTTTCAAATCACAAAAGCACCAATGCACTCCTCCCAAATGCAGGCAAAAATGTTTGTAGCACTACATTACCTTTCCTTCCTCCCAAGAGTGATATAACAATATATGGTCAGAGTCTACAAAGTACATGCAAACTTTAGGACTGTAAGGAAGAGCATGAAGCTTAAAGAAAATGCTAGCCACATTACTTTGTTAGGAAAAACACATACCACATAGATGTGCAAGTCATATCCACTGCCCTCTGTAAGATGAAAATAAACCATTTTTGCCTCATTAAAGTAAATTACCTCATTTTTAGTCGATGATGACCTACTGACCTGGACCCCAGTGGCTGAGATCAAGTTAGGATAGTTGATGCTGCTAGGACCATTTCCTTGTCAGCCTAACAAATGATAATTTGATGAAGCTTCCACCCTCTCTTTCTGAAGTAATTACTCCAGGTCCCAACATTCAGACTTGGCCAACTTCCCTCCTTCTCATGTTTGGCTGAAGGCACCTAAAGGCCATAAACTATGTAGCAGAGCATCCCTAATCAGAATAAACCCCTCTCTATCCCAGAGCCTAATGAAACTCCCCTGGATATGAGAGTTATTTGAGATGGGATCCATGGCCCTGTGAATCAAGATCAACTCCACAGATATTTCCAAGATGTCAACACCCAGTGTAACAGGAGGAACTCAAGCAGAATGTCATGAGGAACAAGATCAGAGGATCAGCTGCTTTCTAGCTCTCAGCTGAGCTGGGGACTTCCAGGTACAGCCACAGCAGTGCTTATGGAGGGGTCCTGCCAAATGTGTGCCACCTGTGACAACAGCTGACTGGTGCTGGAGGTCCTGGAGAGAAGCTGAAAGACAAAGCGGTGGCTTTTGGATCCAGGACTTCAGGCCCAAACTCAAATACAGACATGTTGTGCTTGCAATCTGTGTGGGCACATGCAAATGTTGTGTGTGCATGCAAATTCTACAAAGGGCTGTTATTTCTTGAACTCCCTCAATTCCAGCACCATGTTAACTTTTTTGGGAAAAAGAAAAGCAAGATGGGCCCTCTTCCACACATATATCCAACAAAAATGCTGACAGTAGTGACACAAAAGTGTCAAATATATGGAACAGGGTGTATATAAGGTTTTTATTCCAAACTTTTGAAGTTATTTTACAGATGACCTTCCATTCATTTGTGGACACCAGTTCAGTGTACAACCTGCAGGCTGAAATAGAAGACACAACGCCCAGTCTAGGACTATCCTGAAATTATAGTTTTTTCTATTAGGTACAACATCCAGTTTTCATAATATCAAATGGCTTCAGAAAGGGAATGCACATTCTGTTGTTGCAAATTCTGCCAAGATTACCTCCCCCTGAAGATCAATTTCATAGCCATTGCCATACTACAAAGTAGATACCTCCTATCTCATTCCCTAATAAAACAACAGAGGCACTATAAATAAAAGCTATCCAAGCTTTTCAACTTGTGACAATTTAATTGCTGGAATATGAATCTCTCTGCTTTTCTATAAGACTGGTGAATTTGGGGATCAAAAGTATTCCTCTTATTTCCCCATGTCCTACACACCTCCTCGGGGGGAAATAAATAAATAAATACATACATCTGTATTTTGTAAAGCACCTGAGCTGTTCTGGACTGTGTCTGACTTCAGGCAAGCAGGCAAACACAGCATGGTTTCTACTTCCCAGCAATGTACAACCTAATTAGATAGAGACCCAAAAGTTCTGAAATATGAGGAGAGCTACTTGTCAAATCCCATACCAGGGGAATTTCTATCTAGCTCTTCACAAAGTAACATCACTCCTGCGCACCATGAAAGCAGTGAATTAGGATCTCTATAAAGTACGGGAAGAAGAACTGAAATTGTTTGGAAAGCTCGGCATAGCATGCAAAGATATTTGAGTACATCGGAGCCACAGCGCATTTGAAGGTTTGGGGAGCTTCACCTTAAGTAGGCTGAAATTTGGAAGAAACTGGGCTGTGAAGAGCTCAGAAAAACACAGGTGTTTTTGCAGACTTATTAAATTTCAAGCATCACCAATGTGTTTGAAGAACTGCCATGGACAGTTTTGATGCAGACATTTCCCATAACTGTCTGTTAGAAAGTGAAGGGAAGTGATAGATAAATAAAATACTTAGCACTGTGGTGAATATTTTTTCCTTTTGCTTTGTTTTACAAAGTCATAATGTTATTGTTAGAATTAGTAGCATTAGCATTATTTTAATTAGGCACTGACAGAAGTCAAAAGCTGGCTCCCAGCTGTGTCTGCATGCTCACAGGGACACATTATACCTGCTAACCATGGGGGAGTAGCACGTGTGTGTGCTTAGAAATGAACTGCAATCATTTTGCAGCTTGCTTCCTCAGTCTGACGTCCCTGCAATGATATCCAAAACATAGGCTGAGTTACCCTGAGCCTGGCAGGACATGTCAGTGAGATGGATGAAAGCTCTCTTGCTTTGGATGAAAAGTCCATGACTGATAGCAGGAGGAGAGTTTAATGTGAACTCTTACACTGAATGCTGATGCCAATTTTAACACTGTTTTTTACTATTTTCTTTGTTATAAAACTTTTCATTTTCTTCATCTTGTAGCTCTTTGGGTACACTGTTCCAGTCCTGAGGTTTTTTTCTTCTGTGCAGGCATAAACCGTTACTGGCTGACTGCAGTCACAGGCTTAATTCTCACTCTTACAACTTCAGAATGAGCTAACAGCCTGAATACCTGATGTTCAAGGGGGTTTAGGTCTAAACTGGTTTTCCAGCCCTTCAGGCACAAATATTTCTTCCTCTGAGAATGTCCTTCTAGTTGAATGATTTTAATATCCTCCTCCTAGAATTTAGAATACATTTCTCTCTTTTTTTCTTCTTTCTTTTTTTTTTTTTTCTTGAACATATAAGCACTTTTATGTGTGTGTGTCAAATACTACTGCTGTAGAAAGTGTGACATATAGTCTAGTGCAACTTATCAAATATAGGCTGTCTGGCAGTCAATTCCAGCACATAGTGTTCATCTCATGAGCTGTGACTACGGCCCATACAGTTTTGGTTTCTAGATCTCATGTCTGACCCTGTACAGCTGCTGTTTACAGAGCTGTCATATTCAGCCAGAGGGTGCTAATGCAAACCTTCTTACCCAGTAAAGATTATCTTGCAAGAGATTAATCAAGGGAAATAAAACAAGGAATAGACTTGACAAAATGCCTAGATACTGCGAAATTCTATGTTAAAAAAAGCAATAAGGGCATATACAGTACACCTACATAGGCAGGCATATATACATAGGCAGGTGGGTTATTTATATACTTACGTATATATAGAAGCATACTTCTGTAATAATTGAAAAAAAGGCTGTAATATTCATGGATTGCATTCAGTAAATAGCATCCATATTCAGGTTACAATCTGTCAATTAGAAACTTGTTCCAATACATTTTGCAGCCAAAAATGCATAAATTTCACTTGCATACAAATCCTTTTTTTTTTTTTTTTTTTTTTAAGAAAATCTTTAAAAGCTGCTTCCTTTACTGAACCTTTTTTATGCAAACCACTTTATAATGGAAGGGTACAGTAAGTATCCTAAACTAACAATTATAGATGACGACATTCTCTTTCATTATCCAGGATAATAAGCAACTTTCGTTCCTTGGAAACAAGCAGATTCTACAGCAAGCCTTCAATAAATAAAAAGATGCATAATAGATTCTAAGATCATATAATGTTTCTCTTAATTTCAGGCTTTCTTCTGGATGACAAAGTTATACCGTATAGTGCAGATTATTTGGAACAGAAAATAAGATATCTTGAAAGTAAAATCTTTAATTGGATTTTAAAAATACTATTACGCTTTCTGAAATGATACTGCCTTGCATGTGCTGCCAGAAGATGGGTTGAAATTCACAGTTCTGGGGGTGTGCACTTGTTCCTTTTTAGTGGACTATAAAAGCGTTTCTGACTTAGAGTTAGCTGTCACCTTGGCAGTTGCAGACATTCCGCTGGCATGGCCTACAAAGTGAAACACAGTTTCTTTAGAAGACAAATTTGCCAGAACACAGGAAAATAAAAAAGAAATAATTAAAAAAAAAAAAGAGAGAGAGAGAGAGATCCATAAGAAAACTTCATAAACATTAGCAGGAATTAAATAGAAAATCATTCACTGGAAAATGATAAATGAAAACAGCTAGCGTCAATTATCTTTTTTAACACTCCTACCCCATTTACAAACTGTCCTTAAATGGTAGTTTAGTTGGAGTCAAACTGACAATCTAAGAACACCAAGATTGTAGTTCATATTCTGTTACTGCTCTTAAGACACTAATTATTTTAAGGGGGTACATGTTAAACAGATTCTATCTGGTCTATCTCACAGCTCTGGCTAGTGGCTTCATTCAGCCCACTTTTGATGCAAGCCCAAATTCAGCAAAGGATTTACAGATAATTTAAAACAGATGAACAGTAGGCATCTGAAAGACATTTTTAATTTCATTGGAAAAAAGGATGAGGCTGAAGGACTAGGAATGGATTTACCAGATGTCACAGCAGTGTTTCCCTCCACCCTCAGAGCAACTCCACATAAATAGTTAAATATTACCAGATACTTTCTGTATGATTCTAACTGTGCCATCCCCAATCTCTATGCATAAAGGTGCAGCATTGCCCCTTAATACTTTTTTTGGTTTGATCCATTTGCTATTTTCTCCCCTGTGGTAAAACTGCAGAATGTGCAGTCCCTCCAGCTTTGCAGCCACTAGTTGGCATACAAAAGTACTGAGATACCAAGTGTGCTTCACAACACATCGTCACCAAAAGGGGGACACATAATCCTGCTCCTTTTCTGCACTTCAGAAGAATATCTATTTAAACGACTCTCCTTTTACATGGATGTACTGGCAGTAGCTGAAGAACTCCGTCCTCTTGCTCCCAATAATACATATCCACATTGCACAGTTTGAGTCTGCATTAAGCCTGCCTGGTGAATTTTAACATAATTTGTAGCCTTAAATAACAGCAGATGAAAAAAGAAGAGGGGTCATTTAAGAACCAACGGGCAGTAAGCATATGAAATTTGGAAAAAGGTATCAGATCAAACTGGGGAGGAAAATGGATCCAGGAACAGAATCTGCAGAGGGGAAGGTTCTGGTCAAAAAGCAGCAAAGGCTGTAAAAGCTATCAGACCACATTGCTGCTAGTTCTCACAGAGATAAAATCAGTACATGTTCATTCCACATTTCTCATGGTTGCACCCTTAAAAATCGGACCTCATGTACCTTTTTTGGAACACATGCTAATTTTTGCAACAGATGTTCCTTTTTTTTTTTTTTTTTTTTTTTTTTCAAATAAATACAAGTCTATAGTGTAGTGGAATCTATGGAGAGTTATACAGGCTTCATTATATAACATGTTACCAAAATACAGCAATTGTTTAGGTTTGATTTTTCACTAGGTGGTTACCTATTATTTGAAGTAAATAGAGTCTAAAGGTCTTCCCTCAAGAAAAGTTGCTCCTTCCTGGTTTTCAGATGATGAAGGATGCTAATAATGGAGTTTTAAAACAAAAGATAAAAAGAAATAAAAAATACACACCTGTTTTATCCAAACTCAAATGTTCTTTGTCACTTTGCTAGAAAAGAAATTGCAGCACTAACAAAATATTTCCCTTACTGGCATGATGAAGAACCTTCTTTTCAAAGGCAGATGTCTGGGATATGTATTCATTCTGGTGAGCCTCATGTAAAATGCCCTGATTCTTTAGAGAGGCATTAAACAATTACATAGACCAAATTTCTTCTGAATTTGAAAAATTAGATGATAATTTTGGGTTTGTGGCATAAGAACCACAAAGTAGGACTAAGTTGCATGTAGGCGAGAGAGTGAAACTTGAAACAGGAAATCTGCTAGTTTGAAGCCATGGTATTTACTAGCCGCTTACACAGCATTCTGCTGGTAAACACCACATCCTTAGCACATGCAAAGTATACAGTGGATTTTAAAACCTAGAGCTCTCACTGACTCTATAGGAAAGGGCTGGCTTTATCTTAAACCATTCCAACTCTTTCAGCTGCTGCAAATGCTATGATCTATTCTTTCTGCACTAGACAGGGCGTTGTCTTCACATCTAGGCTAACATCTAAAGGGACTAGGGATCAAACTGCACGACTGAAAGTAGTGCTAATCATTTATGCATACTGTTTGGAAACAATTCTCGTGTTTCAAAAGTGCCTTTCGAATAAATATAGACCAAGGAAATGTAATCATCAAAAACGACTTAGACATCACCCTCTTCAAAAAGAACAAATTATAATCACGACATGTAATAGCTCCTGAGCAACATTCACATTCCTGTCAGGGGTTTTGAAAAATTGACAAAATGGGATGTGGATATTAAGTGGTGTTTTTTGTTTTTTCCTTATCCCTAAAAGATACACCTACATGATAACAGCTTCCTGGCAAGCTGAATTTCACAGTTTATGTCACTTTTTACAGCCTGTCTTGATTTATAGAAAGTGTTATCACCAGTATGCCAAGCTACAGTGCAAGAGGAACTGCTGTCTCTGGCCATGCACAGTTGACCCAATTCTTCATGTGTGGAGGTTAAAAATGAAGCCTCTGGAAAAGCTAATGCCCTCTATCACATCTGGGTTCTGGAAGCTCTGTATCACCACTAGGTTATGAACCCCAGAAGCAAAATCTTCTTCTCTGGGACTTATTTTTCCCTTTGGTATCCCCTAAAACAAGAATAAGGACATTTCTGGAGGCTGTGTTCTTCACCCCTTGCCCTGAGGCTGAAACCCTTGGTTTGCACTGGGCTGTCCCTGGGAACCCTCCAGCAAACAACCTTGGGAAAGAAGGAATTGAAGGAAATTGCCTCCTCCCTCTCCATAGACCTCCCGCACAACGCTGCCCCTTTGATGAGGGACAGACAGGATACCTTTCCCTCTTGTCATAAGTTCATCATACCAGTGGGCTCAGAACTGGCCAGTTCTCCCTCCACTACTTCAAACAGCATAGGTGCAAGGCCACCATTGGTGTGGCCTGCCTTCTCCTACAGGCAAATTTTTGCTTCTGTTTTCAGTTTGATCTATTTTCTAACACCAAAGGCAAGCCTGAGAGGCCAGAACCTCATGACGGGAGCCATAGTTGGGGTTCACCTCTACCACTGCCAGTGCCTGTGGCTTCTGTTCTTCTGCAATGGATCCCCAGGAGAAAGTGAAGAGATGGAGAAAAATGGGAGTATCTTGTACATTTTCTACACGCTGACCTTTTCTTCAAACTGGCTTTTTGCTTGAATAATGTGGAGTGAATATCACCAGAGTGTTTCTCTCCACTGTGGTGCCCACCCCCCCAGACCCAGAGGCATTCCCCTCCCATCTCAAGGGGAAATCTGCATTCACCACAGTGGAGGTCACAATAACAACAATGGATATATTTCTTAGAAGCTGTTTTCAAAGCACAGGGAATGAATGAAATCCCCATCTGTTGCTTTATATACTGCTGCTTTAATCCTCTGAATCACTTGCAATGAGAAAACAAACACTGGACATGTGAGAGAGATCCCCCATCTCCATTCTGCCATACTTCTAGGGCCACTAGAAGAAAAGCCACTCAAGCAGAAAAAGGGGACAGTTGCAGAGCAGCCTCTTTGAGGAGTTCTCAGGTCTGGAAAGGACTTAGCGGTCTGAAGTAGCCTGGGTCTGTTGATCTCCAGGGTGTGCTACAGGAAGCATCTTTCTACTCACACTGGTAATGACTGCTGTCTGCAGAAAAAGAATTTGTGTAGGCTCTGTAGCAAGTGAGGGGAAAGCATGGTTAACTTCTTTAAGTGTTAACAGCAAATTCCCATTGGTTTTACTTTTTTTTTTTTTTTTTTTTTTTAATATTTTGTATTGAGGGAACACGTGTACATCCCAACAAGATAAGTGTATAATCACAGGCCTGGACTTTCCTCTGCCATCCCCCTGTCATGTAAGTTACTCTTTAGTTGCTGTTTGCTGGCATTGTGCAATAGGCTCCAATTTCCTTTGTGCAGGTATATCTGCAGCCTTGCCAACTTCTGCAGCCATAATACCTTCAGCTCAGCTTTAGCCTTTAGGCACTAGCTGCTTTTCTCTCTTTAGTAGGGCTGGGAACAGGTGTCCTTTGTGTTCTCTTTGCTTTAGTACAGAGCCTGTGTTCCGGGGAGGGGTGAAGGCAGGGGATGGATATAAGGGTGATTCAGAACTGAAGTTGTTAAAGGGGAGGCTAGTGTCTCCTCTTGGTCCCAGGTGGGCTTTCTTTTGTTTAGTCTACCAGAAGAGCAGCACATTTCCTGCTTTACATGCACAAACAAAAAAAAAATAAGAAAATGAAACCAAAGATGTTGAGAGCTGTGGGCTCTTAGGAAAAAATAAAACAGGAACAGACCAGCCCCCCTCATCCCCAGCTTCCTTCAGTGACACAAAGCACCATAAACCAAGTTCTACGTATAATATGTTGCTGATATACAGTGATATATAATATTGCCCATAAAATTAGTCATGTGTTATTGCATGAAGTTGTGTGTTTCATAAGAGCTGCCTATTTAGCAAGCTTGATCAAGAACATTAAATATGAAAATAAGGAAAAAACATTTAACATTGTTGAAAAGTAATTAAAAATATATTTCACCATATGCTTCTCTGCCATTACTTCATTTCAGCAAAACAAATGCCTGGAGCATTTATTATCCCCCATCATTTTTTAAAGAGGCCTAATGTTCCCACTTGGCACAGGAGACATGCAGATAAAATGAATCAGCCCTGAAATGAATTGTGTGAAATGCATTTGTCTGAATTCAAACAGCTTCCCTGTAGTCAATAAATGTTCAAGTACTTCCGATCTCTCAGAATGTGTATCTCTGAAAATAACTATTTTTTGTTGGTTATAACACTGTGCATAATCTTTGACAAAGGCTAAAATGCCATTAGCTTTATTAGCGTTCTGCTGTAGTCAGTGTTACGAAGTTCCTGTTACTAATGCAGCCCCCAAACAACACTGGTATTAAGAAAGCAAAACAAAAGAAAGAAAACAAAAAAAAAGATAAATAAAATACAACACATACATCAAAAAGCTTTCAGAGCACAGTTAAACTCATGAGACTAAGTTCATCCATGGTGCAATTACACTCTTTTCTGCGCCGTGATGCCAGGAATAAATCTGACAATGGGCTTTAAAGGATGGATTTAAAGTGATTTTATTTTAATTCATGGTGGACAGAAGAAAGTGTCTTCTTTCATAACTGATGATCCAAAGAACAATAATTCACAGGGCTGCATTCTGAGATATATATATAAAATAAATAAATAAATAAATAAATAAAGATGTATCAGCTGGTCAGTTAATGCTGGGGGAAAGTGATATTATTTTTTGGAACAACAATTGTTTAATATAAAGGCAACCTCACAGAAAAACAGTGACATTGTTTGTGTCAAGTGCTAGGAACACCCATGATTAATGAAAATCATATATAAACACAGCTGGGTAAAGATATTCATGTTGTGTAGTTGATACAGTGGTTTATGCATTACTGGCACTTAAAAGTATGCTGTTTCTCTTTGTCTTTATACAGTCTCCTTTTGAACATATGAAACTTGACCCTCCAGCCTGCATAACAAAGCTCTGCCATGCAAGACAGCTCACTGGCACTGACCTGGCACATAGCTGTGAGATGAGTGACCTGAGACAGAAATCAAACGCAGCAGATTCTTCCTGGATGAACGCAGGCGAGGAATGTGTTGGAAGTGATGTGAGAAAGCCTTATGATGTTCTGCAACAGCCAGAAATATTCCCGGCTCTTTCTGGGAGCAAAGGAGAGAGACAGAGGAGGCTGAGGAGGAAAGATGATATCAGATTAGTCCAAAAGCTCTGGCTTTTCCTGTAACTACATAGAAGGAGGCACGAGGGGAAACGTGGCAGAATCAGGGCAATGGATGTGGAATTTGGCGCTCTGGGTAGACTCAGCAGGAGCAAGCTTTTGCACAGCACCACAAAGCCCACAGTATGCTTTTCCTAACAAATAATATATCCCTCCTTCTCCCTGTTTCTATTCTGCCCCATATTATCATTTCAGTTAAAACACCACATTCTGATCCCCTTAAAAAAAAAAAAAAAAAAAAAAAAAAAAAAAAAAAAAGTGCAGCACTGGCTTCAACTGGCATTTACAAATGGAAAAGCTGGATTTGAATTTTTCAGCTGTAAACCACAATTCCAGTTGGTAGCCTGGAAACCTTGGCAACTCCTAAGTAAATCACTATCATTCACTGCTGACCACCATTAAAGAGCATGGCTGACAATGACAGACCAAGAAAAACACCTAAATACTGAGATCCAGAGTAAAACCATGAGAGCTAGCAGAAATCTGATTTGCAGCAGACACAATTTGGTTACAGTTGCAAGATATAAAAACTGGCTGTGCAGTTCAACCTTGACAGATGTATTCCTTCACCTCTGGAAGGCTTTTTTTTAGCGGTGCTTTGTCATGCAAGAGGACAGCACTGATGCAGACAGTCGAGGTGGTGAAGCTGGAGAATGTACCAGATTTCTATCTTTACCAATGGGACCAAGGGCATATGCTGATCAATGAATTCCATCAATAAAATAATGTATTTTGAGCACAAACATTTTTTGCCCTTTAAGAAAGAAAATAGTCCAGGTTTGAATGAGCTTCTTTAATACTGTCAATTCGTGATTTGATCTGCGCTTAAAAATTTTGCTAGTTACAGAGCTGAAAGGAAGTATGAAAAGAAATCCCACTTTAAACAAAAACATGCAGGCACAGTTCCCCAGGGAATAGATTTTACTTTATATTGAAAGAGGAATTGTTTTTTTCTAATGTAAACTGCATTTCTACAAAAGAAAGCTGTTGGTATGGGTGGATATAGCTGTACTGACAGATCATTTTAAGTGCAGACCAGCCCTCTACAACAAATGAAGTATTTAAATACAGAACCTAAGAAGTTTACCTATGTTTGTAAACTGATGAGAGATCCCCATTTAAGAGATGCCGTAGGAGTCTAAACTACTACAAGCTTAATTACTGCTGTAAATGAATATTTTACTTACTAATTCAGTTAGCTTAAAAAAAAATCCTCAGTGATTTTATTATTACTTAAACCATCTATAATCTTCTAAAGATTCAGCACAGTGGATTTGTAGTATCAAGCTAAAAGCAGAGGGAGGAGAAGTGTCAGTAATGCTTGCCATGGCCACTCCCCAGATCAGCTATATATGACCATCAGAGACATCTTTTATATACCAGGCTGGTATATATGTTCCAGGGGCATTTCATCCTCCAGACCCCTGCTATAAATTATACAAAACAGCATCAGAACATCTATTCCACTGTTACATGCATATTATGTATATTCAAGTGAGATATGTTTTAATTAGTGAGTGTTTTTAGCTACTCAGAATGACTGAAGCTCACTTTTTCTTTTTCCTTTTTTTTCAGCAAGGATGTTTATTGAATAAGTATAAATTAGCTCCATTTTGAGCTCAGAAGTAGTGCTGTCCTGATTCAAAAAAGTGAATTTCTGCCAGAAGGAGAAGGAATAAATAAGTGTCATCTCCTGATGAACATAAAAGCAGAGGAGGAAACACATATGTGATTTGAAAACAGGATTACTCATAGATTCAAAAGTAATAAATCCAATTACCTTGCTTGATTCATCAATAAATGGGAAAGCAGTATTTGTTTTATTATCAAATTAAGTTATTCTTTGAAAGTAATCCACTTAAAATAATTGTTTCCTAGCATCACACAAAGGTAATCAGTAAAAAGGAATATAAACTGTCTTTCTACTGCTTTCTGAAAAAACTTTTTCACATTTTTTGAGCACCAGATTATCCGATTATAAACAGCAGCAAAGAAATCCAAGGAATCCAGATAAGTAAATGTTTCTTTTATAATATCTTACTCCAACAACCTAGCAGTGTGGTTTAAAAGCAAGAAGTGTCACACTTGACACAGATTACAATGCCCTTTCAGAAATCCTGCAAGTCAGCTACTGTTGAACTTTCTGTCCTCAGTGAAGTAATGTTGGTCAAACATTTGATTGTCAGTGTTGAAGTACTCTCAGGTGCATCTTCTGCTCACAGGATATTACTCTGCATGCAGTTTACAAAAAATATTGGCAATGCTGGTTCACCAATTTAAATAAAAATAAAAATTAAAAAAAAAAAAAAAAGACCCCCCCTATCTCAGGAGTCATAGTTTAAGTTAAGGCACAGGGAATTTAAAAAAACCTACAACAAGTAATCCACTATGACTGTAATGTGTTACTGCAATTTTATGACTTGCCTGAGTGGAACTTGCAAATGTAATGTATGTAGCAAAATAGGGAGTAAAATGCTTACAATCTGATCCTTACCTTTTCTAAATCTTCTTTCTGCAAGGCAGCCATACCCAGCACTGTCTTTGAACTCAAAAACAGTAAGGTATCTAGAAAGCTGTCTCATATTCGTAGTTTGGTATGTAAAAGAATTAAACACCCCTCTGGTTTCTGAAAGGAGATCATCAATCAGACCAATGCAGACAAGGCTTTTATTTGCCATCAAAGATCTGATTCATCTCATGCAAAGTGAGATCCAATAGATGGATTAGAGAGATTATCTGGCAGCAAGCAGAAGTTTTTGTGTTTGCTCTGTTCTAGCAAGGCTGAGAAGGTTTTCATCCATCTGCATGGGGAGCCTTGGTTGTCTTCCTTGGGGAAGAGGTGAGCTGCCTTCCATTGCAATGCCAGACATGACAGAATAGAGTTTAAGACAAAGCTGTAACTCACTGATGATAGATTAAATTTTAAAAGACATGTTTTTTAACTTTGTAGGAGTGCCAGGCTGAAGTAGCCTTCTAATAATGAAAAAGTTATTAAAAAAAAAAAAAAAGATCAATTTTAAGCTGGAATTTGGACAATATTTAAAATGTATTCCATGATGTCATGGTCCATGAAAAGCACCATCATATGGGGACCTGATACAATGACTTCGAAACTCCTTTTTTACCTTTATCCAGTGTTTATAAAACGTTAGGAGCTGCAGTATAGTATATGCAGACCATAGTTCTCTAATGGGAGTTGTCACTAACCCTTTGGATATTCAGGCTGTTCAGCTTCATAAGCTAAGATCTAGCTTAATAATGGGCAAGCTAAAGAACTGTTGGAGTTCTGTTATTTCAACACAACAATCTATTTCTGGGTGTCATTAATACTAATGTAGAAGTTGTATGTACTTATCTAGGACCGTAATTTTAGCTGATACAGACCTATCTCAAGGCATACTTTCTTGTCTACAGTTGAAATCAAAATGTCAAACCATAAAATATCTAACAATACTAATGTAACTGCATGTAGAGAAATGATAACTATGTACATAAATACAAATGCATACATCATCTTCAACTTGTGGAATATGGCATTCTGTTGGCTTGAGAGGTGGGCCTGTGTGAACCACGTGATGTTCAACAAGACCAAATCCAAGGTCCTGCATCAGTCCTAAGCACAGATACAGGCTGGGCAGAGAATGGATTGAAAGCAGCCCTGAGGAGAAGAACCTGGGGGGTTGGTTGATGAGAAGCTCAACATGAACCCACAACGTGCAATTGCAGCCCAGAAGGCCAACCGCACCCGGGGCTGCATCAAAAGAAGTGTGGCCAGCAGGTTGAGGGAGGTGATTGTCCCCCTCTGCTCCGCTCTCATGAGACCCCACCTGCAGTGCTGTGTTCAGCTCTGGGGCCCACAGCACAAGAACAACATGGACCTATTAGAACGAGGCCAGAGGAGGGCCACAAAAATGATAAAATGGCTGGAGCACCTCTCCTATGAAGACAGGCTGAGGGAGTTGGGCTTGTTCAGCCTGAAGAAGAGAAAGCTCTGGGGAGACCTAATAGTGGCCTTCCAGTACCTGAAGGGGACCTACAGAAAAGCTGGGGAGGGACTCTTTGTCAGGGGGTGTAGTGGTGGGACAAGGGGCAATGGTTTTAAAATAAAAAATGGTACAGTTAGGTTAGATATTAGGAAGAAATTCTTTACTATGAGGATAGTGGGGCACTGGCACAGGTTGCCCAGAGAAGCTGTGGATGCCCCATACCTGGAGGTGTTCAAGGCCAGGGTGGATGGGGCTTTGGGCAACCTGGTCTGGTGGGAGGTGTCCCTGCCCATGGCAAGGGGGCTTGAATTAAATGAGCTTTAACATCCCTTCCAACACAAAACATTCTATGATTTTTTTTCTTACAATATGTATGTTAATTTTTAAAATTTCTTTATCCAAATATTTTTGCATAATCCAGTGAAATTTTTTGGTTAACTTTGAACAGATTATGAAACTGTGCATTTCTAATGTTTACCAAAAAAAAAAAAAAAAAAAACTTCCATATTTTACAATTTTTAAATATTTACATAATATTTATAATAATTATTATAAAAATGCTGAATTGAAAATACTCAGAAAATACTCATATTAACACACTGACTAGAATTGCCATTATGAACTTTATATAAAATTATTGTTGCACATTCTGCTTCTGAGATAGTTTAATTCAACTGTTTCATTTAATGATACTCATTCTCAAAAGGAATTGCTGTACTTGAAATTTTAGGGAACCTGAATTCAGTGGAGAACAGTTTAGATAATAATAACTGATGATGTATCAGAACAAAAATTTTAGGATAGTCAAGGGGAGAGAAAACCAGTAATGATTAAAATAAATGAACAAAGAACAAAACTCATAGACGTAAATTAAGTCAAATACATTTAGGCTCCTGTGAAGTCTTAAGCATAGCACTACAGGCTAATTTAGGGGAGAAAAATCAGAGAAGAAATTCTGCAGTGATTCTAAATAAAGTATACTGTGAGCACAAGGATTAACTCCAGTGCACTACGTGAAAAAAAAAATATCTATTTTTGTCATCAGGATTCTCTGAATCCATATTTTTCGGTTCCACTCTAACCACATTTGAGATGTTTTTTCTCCTTTTCAGCACACTTATATAAGATTTTTCACTGAGAATTCATTTGAACAACAGAACAAAAGCACCTCTGGAGTATCTACACAAGACTGTTGGACTGGGATGTGCATTTTCCCTCGTAAAATTCTGAAATCTAAAATCCACCACTATTTTATAATATGAAGTCTACATCTCTTCCTCTTAAGTGGTGCTGTGGACAGAATTCAATGCTGAGGAGACTGGTAATAGCAGACCAAAAACTGAAGAGTGAGGACTCAGCTCCCATAGCATTTGAGGGCTCCAAGTGGCTGCATCTCTGCTAAGGAAGCCAGAAGAACTTTGTAGTTCCTCGTTCTCTTTGAGTGCCTCACCTGCATGTGAACTCCAAAGTAGGGAAGAACCATCCTTTTCCTAACTGTCTCCAAAAAGGAACATGTGCCTGTGACTGAGGTGGATACCACTGCATGTTTCAGCTGGTGCCCAGAGAGGGAAACCAAGGGACCAGAATCCAAAGGCAGAGCCTCTGTGGCTGGGCAGACTTTGAAACATATAATCAGAAGTGCTTTGGGCAGAAAATTCTAACTCTTCCCCAACTGATTTTTATAATCTCTAAAATCCTCTAAAAAGGTTAATAGCACCTGGATCCCATTCTTTGGACTTCTGCTAAGTCACTCTTACTACACAAGCTCTTACAGCATATACACAACCAAATCCAAACAAGGGGTGTCTTCTTAGGAGGTGCTTGGGCTTCTTCAGTTCTAGTGTGTCATTTCACAGAACTGGGCAGAACAGAGCAGCAATTAAGTAAAATATCAGGTTGATGTTTAAAAAGAGAGAAATATGACCAAAGCAGACTCAAAATATGTAAACATATTTGTTGAATAGTAGCTTAAGAAACACTGGGTGATACAGAGAGTAATGAGTCTTAGTCCCAAAGGTTAAATTCTGGGTTCATTCATCAGTTCAGACTTCATTCATCATTTTTGACTTTGTGGGAGAGATGAAAAATCCCCTGCCCTCACTCCATCTGAACACGGCCCCCCACAAGGGTAAAACTCAAGCCCTGAAGACATCAGAAACACTTAGAACCTCAGTGCCTTCAGAAACCAACGTGGAAGCTGTCTTTTACACTCAATCTTTCCTCAGTAACTCACACAGAGCACTTTTATTTTTTTTTCCACCGGTGTGGTGAAAGCAGATAGTCACAGAGATCCCTTTCTGTCTATGACTAACAGCTGTAGGTGTACAAATGTTGGGCTTCATTTGGTAGAGCGCAGTCATTGTATTCTCTATGTTAAAAGGCAGCAAGCTCAGTTTTGATGTACTGTTTTTAAGCGGCATAGCTCCGTTTGCACTTCTTGAAGGTCTGGACTGGTGTCTCTGTCTTGGTTTGTCCTTTTGCTAGCTGAGCTCAGTGAACTTAAGTTCATACTGAGAGAAGAGACTTTGAAGTTATCAGAGGCAGGTGTCAATGTTATCATCAATAGCACTTTTGACACATGACTTCAACTCAGATTCTAACTGCATTTTTGCCATTACACAATCCTTTAACTTCCTCTGACTTAGCATAATTGTATTACAGGAATTTCAAAGAGCTCTTTGAACCAAGGTACAATTAACATTATTTCAAAGGACATTCCCACCCAGCAGTTACCCCAGGTAAACTTCCTTTCTGAAGGAAGAGTCTGCTTGAACGTAAATCAGCTTCTTCACTTCTGGAAGCTGTTTCCAGTCTCCTCTCAAATACACTTTCACACCAAAATCTGTCTTCAAGTATTTGCATGTTATAAGGTACATTTTCAGCTAAAAAACAAATAATCAAAAAATAATTTTAAAGATGCAGTTGTTTAACAGATGAGTCTCTGCCTCTAGATTACTAGATCAAGGATTCAAGTGAGCAAAAGTTATTGATGCTGCATATCCTAGGTGAAAGATATGAGTAGTCTTTCACCTCTAATTTAATTTTTAAGGTGTCCCCAGAAATCCTGACTGCAAACTTGCATTCTGAATGGCACCTGTAGATAGACAAAGAACAGTCTTTGTCTTTGGAGCAAAGACTGAATGATCCTATCTTCTGTCCACTGCTGGGTAAAGAGGAAACTTCAGTCTCCACAGCTGTCATTTTAGCACCTTTATATAGCACTAAAATACACTTAGAAATATCCTAGTGTCTTAATCTCTACACAGTGTCAATTAGGATATCAACCAGCATTAGCTAATCATGCACATCCTCTTCACTTCCCTAAGCCAGGAACTGCTGCATGAATGGGAGAAGATAAGGAGTGTGTTTTTAAAATATTTTAAATGACAATGTTTAATTTCATCATTATTTTTAGGGAAAAAGCCTTTATAAGCCTTTTAAATAACAATCCATGTGGAAATGTCTTGGCTGGCAATTATAGGTGAAGATACTGTTTTATAAGAAGCTTTGAAATGTCATAAGAAATTCTCTTTCCTTTGCATCTAATCATGCTACAATTGCCAGTGTTTGCTGCACTCAAACCATGCAATTTCCAGGAGCAGCCCAATTGTGTGCCATGAACATTTATGAGTTATACTTCATATAGTATTTGTTAGACTTTGAATAGAAAATGAGGAGTTTTCATTGTGCAATCATTTTTCTAAACACATGCAAAAGGACCTGCCTCCACTTTTTTCTTGGATTATCAAGGATTAACTTAATGATTTCTGTTGCAAACACTATCCTCCAAAAAAAGGAAAGAGAGAAGGAGAGGAGCGTTTTGGTAATACTTAAACAAGAAAATCATTTCTAATAATGAGCAGATGCCACAAATGATCATTAGCACAGCTGACCACTTCAGTTCAGGTTGGGTTTATTCTGAGCCAAATGTTCATCTTTTAGATCACTTTGCATTGGAGATTTCACAAACTGCACCTCTTTTCTGAAATATCTCATGCTACAACTGAAAATACAGCCTCCTTCATTTCAGGATTTTTAATCAAGAAAACACTGTTTACAGGTGACATCATATAACCACTTTCAATTCCCTCAAAATACCACTTAACTGTCAAGCCAGGGCCACACATTTATTGCTGCGACTGCAAAGGAAGATGAATTCTATTAGATGAGCCATTTTAAAGTGTAGCAGCTGGAATAAGAAATCTCAGATTTTACCTGCTGGTTTTAGTGGTTTTCACTACATATTTTGATATATCTTGTTCAAGTTCAATGCAGGAACAAAATACTTGCATAGTTCCCCCTACATATGGAGAATATATGGTAGAGGAGATCTAAATCTGTGTTCTTGAACTAATTCTTTCCAAATGGAGTCTAAGAAAGATTTAATCAGGTGGTATTAATAAATTCACCAAGTCTTCATGATCATTATGGTCATTCTTTGAGAAAAGATCACAAACCTAAAAGACAGCTGCTCTCAAAAACAGAAAAATGAACAAAGCAGAACAAGCTTAAGCTCTCAGAAACTTACTCCTTGCTGTGTTAGTCCAGATTGTGTCTGGAGTGAGGAGATAAAAAGCACTGGCTTCACAGTGCTCCAAAATTGAAGCAGAGCAGGGGTGAATCAGGCCATTAAATTTGTAATCAGATCTGTTGTTTGTCCAGAGTGCTTTTAGATTTGTTCTATTTTAAAATAACTGGAGTTTTACTTGAGAAGAGGATATATATCACAAACGGGTTAGCAGCCCTGAAGAGTTGTTTAAAAAAGATGAATTCTCAGGTCGTCAGACTTGACAATTCCATATAAATTTCTATTCAAATTAATCAATGACAAAGTCCATAGGATCTGCAGAACAGTCCTGGGAGCAGTCTTCAGCTGCTGAGCATCTCTTTACCACTGAGATCAAGGTGTTTTACCTTGTTGCATTGTTTTTTTTTTATTATTTATTTTTTCTTTGTGCTGCCAAGTCACACCTGTTGGTGCTTCCTTCTTCCTTCCCAGAAAAAGATGGGGAAAAAAAAACTAAGCTTTTCTCAAAATATATTTAGCCACTCGGTTCAAATTTTCCAGTGAGAGAATATGTATATTGTTCATGCAAAAATGTGTGTTCATTTACATTTGCTTATTTCTATACACCTTTCTTTGTCAGACAGATATTTAAAATATCGTTTACACATTGATAAGTTTATATATATTATATTTAGAAGTTACTCTTCTCTTTGCATACTTAGTAAACATTGGCATAATTGCCCAAATAAACAACAGCAGCAAAGTTAGCAGGTTCTTGTTGTGACAACCCTAAACAACTATGCTTAGTCATTTGATGATTAACCTTTCAAGCAGAGACAGAGAGTATTATGTATTTCCCCATAGCCATCTAGTTATTTGTCTTGTGTACATTATGAGTCTATGAAAAAGTATATATCTTTTGCTCCTTAAACAAAGGCAAAAAGACAAAAAGTCATCTTCGATCACTGTCGTGAACATTCCTTTAAATTGCTGATGGTTTTTATCTCACCACAGTGCAATGCCCAGTCTGTGGTCTTGCAGCTGCACTTTGCTGCAGATCAAATCTACACTGGGCTCTTCCCCTTCTCAAGCAGACCAGACTCAGGAGCAGAACCCACCAGTTATCAGCTGCAGGGTGACAATGGTGCTGCAGGAGGAGACAGATTTCTCCCTGACAAGGCAGAAGAAAAATCTTTTCCTGACTTGCTGTCTTGTGATTGAAATGACACATTGGTACATCTTTTTCTCTTACATGATTCTTACAATCACAGCTCATTATCCTTGACCTGTCCTTAGCACTGTACATTCTGCCTAAAATAAAGGCTGAATAGTCTTTTTGACTGCTCTGTTCCCATGGAAAACTTGTTTGCTTTGTCAGAAGCCATATATTTTAGAAGAGTATCTACCTTGACAACTCCAAGAGACCTTGACTGAATCAGGCAAGAGTTCTACTCTTTTAATAGAAATATCTTGAGGAGTAAATATATCACCCCAAACTGCCTCTGTTCTTTTCCTCTCTTTGACATACAGAAGAGGAGATGCAAGCAGAGTGTGTGGCTCACTGGCCATAGAGAAAAAAGTAATTCTGTCCTAAATCAGAAAATAGGCAATTCTGGATGGAATTCAGCCTCCAGAAAACAAAGACAGGAGTTAAAGACCATCCTGATTTTGGTGTCATATACTATGATCTTCCCAGTTTAGAAAGTGCCACATTCTTCTGAAGTGCCCACAGAAACATCTGCACGTTTGTGGGACCAGCCACATTAGATGTTAACCATTTAGTGCCCTGGAGCAGGATCACTCACCAGAGCCTGTAATCTGTTTTACCAAAATACTGCAAATGAAGCAGGGTAAGTTTTCAAAAGCCATCTATCCAAAATTTAGTAAACACAAATAATGTATTTCTTCCTGGCCGTGGTCTGCCTTAAGACAGCAGCACAATGGTAGTCTTGCCATTGCTGCTGAGTACAGTTAATGGTCTGTTTGTCTAAATTACAGTTGGTCCCTCTAAAAGCGTGTCTCCTGCCAAGTGTGGTTTCACAAAACGCTGAGTCAGGGGAGCTGGAAAGAGAGACCAACAGCAGCAACGGCAGCTGGCAGCAGACCCATGAAACTAATGGCACTTTTAAAGGTAAGGATAGGAAACAAGAATGTTTTGGGGCAAAAGGAGAAAAGCTAGAATGCAAATAAACTGGAAGACAGGGTAAGCTGCAGTGTATCATTTCCCAAAAGAGAATATCATAATATAGTGATTTGATTACATGTAGAGTAATGCCTTAATATTTAGGACTAGATCCTTTAAAATATTCATGTGCTTCATATTGGACTAAGGGCTCAGCTACAAAGTCAGGTCACCATACATCAGCACAGTGATCTGTCCCAAGAAATTTGAGGCAATTTTCCCTGGTTCAGCTTTCTATAAAAGAGTCCTAAGTAAGCCAGTTCACTTCATATTTGCCTAAGGACATGCGTGTTGGCAGCTACTTTACATTAAGTGATAAGCTGTGGGTTGTTAAGCAACAGTAATTCACCCTAGTATCTAATGCACATTATGTCTAAATACTTATGAGGGCTTTAGCAAACTTTCTGACTTTCAGCTGGGGAACGAGTTGCACCACCCCATCTCCCAGAACTTACCCTCAGTACAACCGGTCACCAGCTCTAAAAGACCCGAAGGGAGAAGACCATGGAGCCTGCAATGAAAAGAAGAGGTGAAATTGTGCTTCTTGATTCCTGTGAATGGAAAGAGTATAATGAAAGTACAGAAACGTGAGATGTGGGATGGTGTTAAAAGCAGTTGAGGCAACCCCCAGCTTCTGTGGCCTTGATCCCTGTCACCACATCAAGTCTGCAAAGCATTTTGGGAGTACAGAATGGACTACATGAGGGATCCGATCCACCTGAAAATTAACCTCCACTAAAAATGCTTGTTTTCCACCTAGGAAAATACTTTGTGTCTATATACATGCTCTGAGGTCAGCGTAACCAAGAGGGCAAGAAGAAATGGCTGCAGGGCTGTTTTAGCCATCATGACAGTGGAAAAATGTGCATATAACCACAACCACCTTCTTAATCTTCAATATCTTTTCCTGCTCCAAGCTCTAATTGTAGCCACCCGGGACCTGATCTTGTTTCCACTTAAATAAATTGCAGTTTTACCATTAACCTTGATAGGAGTCAGATTGATTCTTGATATGTAAAAGATATGATTTTCCACATTTCTTCAGGGGTAGTGTGGGTCTGGAGGGGTACACTTTCACATCACTGAGTCCAGTCTAGTCAGTCTACTGCTCTGTAGTAGGTACTTGGTCCCCAGTGACTCAGAGACCAAGCTCTGCAAGCACCCTGTACCCCACAGAAAAGATGCCAACATCCCAGCATTGGAGAACAAAGGCTTAGCAAACTGTAGCTGGTGCCACAGCAGAAAACATTACTGTTGTGTGAGTAGGGCCCTTTCATTAGTGCAGAAGGTGGGTCTCATGCACAGGGTGGGTTCCAGCAGCAGCTGAAGCCAAGCTGGGTCTGTTCTGCGAATATCCCACCACAAAAGAAGGGCCACAAAAGGACGGAAGGAAGGACCATGTCAGCAGTATCTGAAGATGGCCTTCAGTTACAGTGAAACTGCAGGCTTAGGCTACCAAGTTCAAAGGGGATAAACACAAGCCTGCTCATAGCTTTGCCACAGGCAGGAAGCCAACGCCAACCTAGCAGCACAGAACAATTACAGACGAAGCTACCAGACCAGAGAAAGGAAGAGACTTAAGGGCCACAGCTTGGCCCTTTTCACCCCCATGAAGAAAGTAATCAGAGCAAGTCTTTATTTTTGCCCTGGCCAGTTTCTTGCCTTTGACAGTGTTTAGAGTTTATAGTTAGAATCATCTCTTCCTGCTTATTTTTTTCCTCTCCCTGCTTATAATTTAAAATGATTGCTGAAGCAGATAAGCAACGCAAGGGAGAAATGGACCTTATTATACTCCCTTATAACCTTAAACAGGGAAAAGAGACTGAACCTCAGACCTATTCTTCCAGTCTTAATTTGTGGAACAGAATGAGCAACATCAAGCTGGAAGGAAGTTCTGTGAAGTAACTGTTTGATTGTCATGGTGAAGTTGTTCAGCCATGATGTTGATGGGTCCCTTATGGAGCCAGTTATGTAATGAAATAACAATAATTTTTACCACTTTTTTCTGCATCATATGATTTGTTTCAGAGTTGTCAGGTTTTGGAGTGTTTTGTTGTTGTTGTTTTTGTGTGTGTTTTTGTTTCTGATATATATATTTTTTGCATTTATCTGAGTCCTGGCCCAGATTTTCATTTGTAAGGAATCCCATACTTGAACCTCTTATTCATGCTTATTTTATTTATTTTCTCTAAGGAAACATTTTGCATATCAATGGAAAATATGGGGGAGTTTTCCCTAAACCGTTTATTAGGGTAACAGTTAAAGAATGTTACCCACAGTGCACTGAGGAAGAGAAAGATACAGATGTCTTTGGGCATTCAAAATGTCAGGCTGGACATTTGTGTGCTGTTGGAGCAACCTGTGGGCTTTCTGCTGATGGCTCAGCTCTTTTTTCTCCTTTCTCATCACTACATTTCATTGTTGTTCACAGAAGCCCACTTATGCATTCCCTTTCATTCCTTAATATTTTTCCAGATGAAAATCTGCCTGAAGCATTTTATGCACTGATAGAAGTTCTCCTCTTTTTTCCTTTGATTTAGGTTTTTATTTCATTTTTTTTTCCTAAGGAAAGTTGACAAAGCTGATAATCTGGGGTATGTAAGGACAACAGAAATGCAAACATGTAGACAAAGTGGGACTATGTCTCAAGAAACCAAAGCTTGTACAAATGCCAAGAAAGGCTTCCTGGATCACACAAAAAGTCCCTGCAACATGTAACCTCTAAGTAAGATACTTTCTTTGTTGCTACCTTCTTTACTTCTCACTTTTTTTTTTCAGTGTCCTTCAAAACATCTTCCCTATTCTTCCTCGTGGCCTTTCACCATAGAAAGGTAATAAGGTGCATGGATAGCAGGATAATCAAGCATCTCTTTAGGATGTGACCCCAAGTGCAATTTGGTCTCCAAAGTAGACAGGAAGATTTGTGTTGCTTCACAGTTGTCAACAACTGTGTTTTCTGTTTGACTCCAATTTCAGCCTGTAGCTGTTGGAGCAGTCTACTGGAGCTGACAATTTTATGCTGCTCTGTTAACAAGGGGGCAAGTGGTGAGAAAGAGGAAGATATCCGCATTCATATTTCCAAGAATGAAAGGCATATTGATAAACATGCAGAGCACTGTTATTCATGGAAAGCCTGTTACAAATGAACTTTAAATCTCTTTGCATCCTTACTTTTTCTAGAGGTGTTAAGATGGTAGTATGATGAGGGCTGGTCAGGCAGAGACATTTTAAAAAGTTATAGCCTGGTAATAGCCCATTTAAAAGGTTAAATGAGCATAAATAAATGCAGAATTGTGTGTGTCACAAGATTTAATTTTATGATACTTTCAGTACTCATTGATTTTCCCCTTTTTTTCCTGAACAGCACCCACAAAGGAAAACTCTGTAGGCTCACCTTTTTCACCTTGCTTACAGAATACGTATGGATAGCTGACTGCTGTAGGCCCCTACGAATTTAGTTTTAAGGGAAAGCCATACATGCAGAAGAAGTACAATTAATGAAAAGCAGAAGCACTAGAGCACCAGTTTAAATGGGCATTATTCAGAGTGGCAGCCTCCAGGCATAGCATCTCTCTGTCTCCACTGCTGCAATGGGCTCCCTCATTAGCTGCCACAGAGGAAGGGGTGAGGCTGGGAGGAGTAGGGCTGACACAAAGTGTCCTATTGATGGGTGCAGGATGTCTCCCGTGGGCAATTTGCAAGGCAGGGGGCTGCTGAGGGAGGCCGCTCCCTCCAAGGCCCTTGGACTTTGAAGTGCTAGAGTTTTGCCTCACCCCTTCTGTAGACTGGTTGGCACTTCTGGTCCTATTCAATTAGTAAGAATAGATGGGAGGGAATGAACACAAAAGATCCATTTTGAGAAGTAAATGTGAAGTTTTAGTCATAAGGGAGGATTGAAGTAATCACATTTTTGTATGATTTAGAAATGGCTGGGCCTGGTGCAGGGTCAGAGGTCTTACTTCCTATTGCAACTCTTGACTGCCCAATACTGGCACATTTTGCAGGGTTTGTTGTTGTTGTTGTTTTTAAATAACTCAGGATTTGCCCTGGAGTGCAAAATGGGTGAGTTCGTCTTGTACCTCAGTAATACGGATTAATGATTAGTGGTAGCAGCTGACTTCAATTTACCTTCAGCCTAATATATTTTAAATCTGATTTTCTTTTCAGATAGGACAGGTTCTTAAATCCCATGGTGCCTTCTTAATATTAGAGCATATATTGCCTCTGCTGAAATCATATAATTGTGTATTCGTGGCCAACTCCTAGAGTTCCCTAATCTCGTTTAGATAGTGCACTGAGTTTGTTAATAGCAAACAGCATTTTTTATAACTGGCCCTGCCCTGGATCAATCCAAAGGCTGATATTTATGGGTAGAAGAGATTTTGATGGTGTTCCAGGAACAACCAGGACACCTCTAGACATAAACCTTATCTCACAGACAGGGCGACCTGCATGTTATAGGATTTTTTTTGTTAATTCTGAAACCAATAGACAGTATATTTCATGAAATATGTCATTAAACGTAGTACCTTTTTGAATTAATAGCATTCTACACTCTTCATTTTTATGTTAGGTTTGCCCCATCGATCTTAAGTATGAAGTTAAAGGTGTATTAGGGCCAGATTGACTCTTGACATTGCAAGATGCTTATAAGAGCCTCATAACAGCAGCTGAAGATCTCCTCAGTGCAAGTTCTTCCATGCACTGTTCTTGTATAAGCTAATATAACAGCTTCCTCCAGTGATTCATAGGTGCGGTAAGTGCCCCCAGGGGACTACTGCAAGCTGGCAGAGCAGAGCAGAGCAGACCTGCTCTTCCACAATTGCCCACAGGGTCTGATTTCCCCTGCGTCTCCTAAAAATGGAGCATTTTATCTGTGAAACCAAACCAGCCATAAAATGCGGCAGGGAAATAAGTGGGTGATAGCATGCTTTCCTTTTTTTTTTTTCTTTTTTTTTTTCCCCTTTTCTTTTTCTTGCTGGATTTTTCATTGCTGTGCTTTAGTGTGGTTACAAGATGTTAGTCACAAGACTAGAGCTCTAGATATGACACAGCCAACTGCATTAATCACGCTTCTGAAGAGGCAGAGAAAGCTGTATTCCAGAGGTATTAAACAACCTTCAAGCCCAGTTTCTAGATAAAATTAATGAGCTAGAGTCACCAGTCTGCTCTGGCTGTTGTGCACTGCCCCAGCTGTAGAAAGGAGATGTAAAACTAGTCTGGTGGGCCAGATAAATGCCACTTGAGGTTGCTTTCTGTTTCTAGGGAAGCACAAGAGGACCTGGAACACCTGACCCAGGCTGTTTCCACTTCCCTCTCTAAGTCATGATGTTATTTAATTGCTAACATTTCCAAACATATTGAAAAATGTATTAGTATGGAAAGCAGGAAAATTAAAAGATCTAAATTATTCTCTACCTTAGTGTGCTAATATTGATTATACTTTATAAAGCATGTAATTATATTTCTGAGCACAGCAGTAAAATACACTGACAAGTTTTCAAGTACTGATCAAAAAGCATACATTAGAGTGACAACTATTCTTGGATTTTGAAGGAATTTGTCCATATAATTGCCTTCATCTCAATAAAGAGAAGAAAATGTGACTTGCTAGATCCACAAAAGCATTTAGGAACCTGTACTCCATAAAAATCAATAGGAGATAAGTGCTTAAGTGGCTTTGTGGATCCAGCTGGTATGTAAATGACAGAAGTTCTTACCTCTTCTAGACTCCTTATTTACAGGTGGAGGACAACATTGATTGCAGTATCTGTAAAATATCAGGGGGGTTGTTGGGGGGGAGGGGGGAGAGCACAAAAACATTTCTACACAGAGATTTTTTGTATCCACAGCACTGGGAGTATAGTATATCCCAAGTAATGTAGGGTTGTGGGAGTTCTTTTTTTGTTGTCTTGTTTTTTTTTTTTGTTTTTAATTTATCCTGATATTCAGAAAGGAGTGCTTGCTTTTTGTAGCAAAGCCTGTACCATAGGAATCCTCAGTCTGTTTAAGGGAGCATATAGAAAATACACACGTCAATATGTCAAACAATTGTTTGAGGCAAAAGTAGACATTCTGGACAACTGAAATCTTTTCTGAGATTTTCATACTTAAGGAAGGATTGATCTTTCATCCCTGAAGTACTTCCAGCTCCCTTGGTTTTCAGAATGGCTTTTAGATACCTGACTACAGAAAGGAAGATTCAGCTGCCTTAATTCTCCACAGATATACAAAAATTCATAATAATTCTAGAAAAACATTATTCAAATAAAAAGGGAGAGAAAAATCTGTTATTTTCTGCATTCATCTTTTATTTCATACACAGGAATTAGCAAACTGTGTTTATTAGGCTAGGAAGGTCCTTAAGAAGTCAAGACACTGAAATACCTACAGTATGACCTGTTATGGAAAAGGAGGATAAAAGTGCCCTCACAAATAATATAATCTTCGCATCCTAAAAGGGTTGTCAGATAAACCAAACACAAACAGCAGACAATGACCTCTAAGAAAAACTCTTCAGTAAATAGGGCATGTTCCTTCTCTCCTTAGAAATGTTATAAATAAAAATAACTTTGCCAAGTTTACATAAGTATACAAACTTTATGGAATTACACCAATGTGAGATTAACAAAAAAAAAAATGTGGACTGCATCAGCTCAAATAACTGATTCCAGATGAATTAGGAATAAAAGCAGTTTTGAGCAGACCTCACCCAGATCACAGGCACATTTCTGCCTGTATCACTGTATCTGTAACATGCCCTGATCTCTTCAGAAGCCCTTGCAGCACACTGCTACTGTTCCCAGATATTAAGACAGCATCCAGCATTTGGCTAGACCATCAGAGCTGGAGCCAGAACAGCTTCCTGCTGAGCAGACCTGAATAAAATTATCCAGAGGGCTTTGATAAAAATTAGTGGGCTTCAGTAAAATTACTCAGCAGACCTTAGTAAAAATTAATTGCATAGACTAGCCTAAAGCACAAAGGAAAGCAGTACCAAATGATCAGCAGCTGAGTTTGGCTCACAGTGGAAGGAGCTAATTTGATGCTGGTCAGAAAAAAAAAAAAAAAAAAAAAAAGAAAAAAAAAAAGAGGGGGGGAATTTATTTTCTTATGGATTCCAACAGGAAATGAAAGTGGATCTTTTTTTTTAAGGCTGTTTGTTGAGTCATACCCCTCTGAAATTTTCCCTTTTGTACTTCTGGGAATTGTACATGATGCCAAAGTACCTTTCTGTTTAAATACTGTTTTGGCATGCCAAAACGGGGAGGAATGTGTGCCATGTTACATGGTTTCTGTAATTCGGCATAAAGAAGCAGATGAGGCTGGTTTGATCCCTGTGGAAACCTCAGATATATTGACAGCTCCTTGTGTTTGGTAGCATTTTAATCAAAAGGTTGAGTATAATTTGACATCTCTAGAATAATAGTTAATTTAAGACAGTACAGGGATACAACTAGGGAACTGAAGAAATTAAATTCAGCGAGACTGCGTAAGACTTTAGTGGGATTATGGACAACACAAAACTATTGAGGACACAGGTTGGGTTGCCTAGAAATGGGGTTTTTGTTTAATGTAGTTTTTAAAAAAGAATCATTCATGCTACAGGGACCTTTATTGTTAACAGTTTGATTATCTCTTTATTTGCTACCTTTATCAAAATGTTTTGCATAGTATAACCAACTCACATCACTCTGCAAAAAGCTATCATTTTGGGCAGTAAACAACCCCATCTCCATGGAAAGGGATTCATTTTTCACAGAATTATAGGCTTTGGAGAGAGAAAAGACCTATTAGGTCATAAAATCTGTTCCTCTGCCAGTACAGGATTTGTTGCATCTATGTATATTCATTAGTGTTTTGTTCAAGCTGGTTTTCAATAGAAGGGGACTTCCAGTGCTTAACTTGGGAAACAGAAGCCCTCCTAAGTAGATCTCACCAGAAGTTTGCCCTTATACCCTGTCTACCTTTACAAATGTTACATGAAATATATATTTTCAGTTTTAGAAATGCTTCTATACTAGCCAAACATTTATTAGAGGTGCATGTTAATTTAAATTAATAATTTCTTGTCTTTCAGACAGCTTTTGTGTCTCATATTTAGCCAGAATGGTGGCTATTAAAATTTACAAAATGTAAATTGTTCCTCACCGAAATTTTCCATGTTTCTGAATATGATAACCACGATGTAGGGGTAGACAGGTGACAATTCTGAAGAAAAAAAAAAAAAAAAAAAAAACATGTACTTAATATCAATATGATGTAACATTTCACCTGTCCTTTCCTTATCTGAATTTCAGACAAATCTGCATAATGGAAATATGTCTCCAATTTGAAAAGGTTTCAACCTACACTCTAAATCTAATGGGAACTTGCATATCATTAAAGTCAAGCCCAAGTAAGGGCTCTAGTTTAAGCATGTATTAAACTGTTTTTAAGTGTCCTTAATGAGCTTGCTAGTTCAAGAAAAAATGCAAGATAAGTACAGTTTCTTGTCCTGATTCATAAATGTTTTTCAGTATTTAGAACTAATTTCGCCTAAATTCAAAATTCTTTGGTGAAATTCAGCTCAGATGTGTAAATATAGAAGGACTTATCAGTAAGCACATGATTATAAACATTATCACTCAAAAATCACACAATATTTCAGTTTCATACTACACAAGTCTTGCTTTCTGGAAGTTTAAATCAATATTATTTTTACTTTTTCTCCATTGTAAATAAGGCTTTCCATGAATTCCCAAAGGTGCTTTGGGGGGTTGTTTTATTATTTTCTACGCTATTTCTGGATGGTAAAATGAATGTGGTCTGACTGCCTCTAGTGATAAACAAAATCCCTGCGTCCACACTGGCCAGACAAATCATCTTAGCACTTTTACAGGGGGATAAAAGAGATAGAAAAGTACTAAGATAATTTCCTTGGCTCCTGTTCACAGGACTATCTGCTTAGTTTTGTAAGCCAATTTATACTGTGGTTCAGCTGCTTTGTGTTGAGGAGTCTTGGTACTTTAGCACCTTTCTAAAAAAAAGTGTGCATAAGGCCAATGCCCTGAAAAGGTATTAAGATAGTTTTTCTGGTGAAATAAAACAGGAACATACCACTATCACTTGCTGCTGCACTTTGTCGTGTGGCTTTACAACAAAAAACATTAGCAACATGAGCCTGACTTCAGTGTATATAATATTAACAAATTCACCTATTGAAAAATCCTTTCAGTGTCACTTGTCCCTGGCCATCTAGAATGACAAGCAGGGAAGAGATCTCATCCATGTGTGTCTATGTTTGTGTGCATGTGTGTCTCTTGCAGATGAAGGTCAAAGAAGTGATAGAACTGTGTATGATGAAAGGAGCATAAGGGAGACTTTAAGCACAAGTTTGCAACTTCTTTGCACTTTCAAGTTCTCCATTTTCCTTGGGACACTTAAGAAGTGACTGACCAGGAACATATTTTTTTACCCACGTGACAAGAGGAGGGCTGTCTGCTCAAACATGCCTTAAATTCATAACCTAGGAGACAATAGACTATTTGTTAAAGCAGTGTTTTGCATAGGACTGTGCCATATGTAGCTCAGGAACCTGCACTAACTTTCAGGAGAGTATTAGAAAAAATCTTTCCAAAAATTTATAAAACAGCAATGCTTCTAGATGGTATCATATTGGTCAGTATCAGCAGTGCTTTAATCAGCAAAATTGCTCAGCCTGGAGCTCCTTCAGTATAAACAGAGAGGTGGGACTGATAAGGTATTTTCAAAGACCTCCGCTATGAAACCTGTACCCCTGGTTACTGAAAAATCAGCTCTGTCAAACTTCTGGCTTTCTGCCTGCCTGTATTCCCTCTGGCTTCCAGGGGCTGGTTTCTAGCCGAGGTGATGAAGATTGAAAGTGGTTGATTGTCTTCACAATAGCTGGTGGATAGACACGCTGCGAAGGTCTGCCTGTCACATTATTTTTATACGTTCTGACAACAGCATATTCAAGTTTATGAAACAGATGATTCATACTATCTATAGCTTTTTATGCATCTAAAATGTATATACATATGTATTAAAAACATGGTGGGAACTGTTGTCACTGAATACGCCTGCATAAGGAGAGATGGTAATTTTTCTTGAAGGGAAGGACCCACAAAACTGAAGTGACATTCTGGCACATTGAAATGCTGAAATGCCATTCTAATGAGATAAGCAGATATTTAAATTTGTGCTGTAGCATATTTTCAACTCCGTTGTTTTCTATGCATCTAAAACTTTATTAGCAGCATAAGGGCTTGCCTGGAAGTAATGTACATTTATGTGTACATATTTTACAGTGAGAAACATGCTAAGAAGCCCAGATGATAGTCTGTTCTTTGGTTGAATGATGGTCATGTGGGATTTACAATTGAATTGTAAGGACAGGAGGACAGGCAGAAGACAAGTGACAAAGACAAGAGTCTCTCTGCCAGCAGGGAAGAAGAGCTGTAATGAGCAAAACTCCCAACTTGATCTAATTTAGGGCCAAGCAGAGCTTCAGGAATGTGTGAGAATTAATCTTTTTATTTACCCAGAATGAAGGAAGAGAATTAAGGGCAAGCAGAATAGCACTGAAGTGGGCAGATTTGTATTCCCTCCTGAAAAACATTGCATCTAAGTGCCTGACAGCTAAAGTTCATAAGTGCAACAGCAGATTTTTAAGAAACTGTATAGCCTTTCTGTTTGATTTTTTTTTTTTTTTTTTTTGGATGAGGGATGGGAAAGACAGTCTGGGTTTGACCAATAATGTGATCATTGTCGAAAATCTAAAGCAGTGCAAGTAATGAATGGGGAATATAGTCATAAGAAATCTGGGGGGAGGGGGAGGTAAGTAATGAGTTTTCCTGACTTACGCCCCAGCTAAGCAAAGTGTCTATTCAGAAAACCAAGGACATGAAGTGCTGGGCCTTTTAACTTGAAGAGATGTGGCGAACATGTCAGCACGGCCATGGTGTCTGCTCATTTGTGCTCCTACTGTTTCCAAGAAACTACATCAGCTCCCTACCTGTCTGCTCATGCAATTCAGTTTAAGCCGAAGTAAAATGAAATCTATGAATGATAGAAATCATTCCATGTCAGGAATCTGATAATGTCTCTACTGTTCTTTGACATAATCCAAGTCACATAGTTGGATTTTGCTTCCACATAGATTTATTCCTATAGCTTTTGGCTTATAACACTCACTTGTATTTTAACGTCCCCTTTTCCATGAGCTTCTTTCTTCTTTTATTTTGGTATCTTGCCAGTATAGTAGCCAGACCCCCTGTTACATGCCAATTAATCCCTTCCTGATGAATTTGAGTCATTTGTATTTTATTGTACACAGTACAGAAATACATCATGGTTAAAAGTAGTATAAATAGGCCATGGGTTAGTCAAGTATAAAGCCTTTATTGTCCTCTAGGAGATGTGTATTTATCATTTCAAATTAAAATAACCAATGTACTGCCAGGGTAGCCTTTTTCATTGTATTTCAAAAAGCTTTTTAATGTATTTTGTTCAATATAATGCTAACAATGTAACATGCTGTGTTTTGTCTTGGAAACAGAGATGAGGCACATAGAAGAGATTTAGAGTTACAGTACTCTTCAGTTGTAACAAACAGAAATAATTGTGTAGTAGTAATATAATAGGCTGCAATCAATTTGAAAAGGCAATTGTAGTTAAGGAGATTTCTGTTTACCTGTGGTGCTGGCTCCTATTAGCCCAAAACCCAGACAGTTGTGGGTTTCCTCCAAGGCAAGTGTTCCCCTGACATTTGGAGGGGAAATGATGGGGAATATTCAGAAGATCTTTTAATCCAGTTCGCATGGTAGAATTTGAAGCCTACCACTGCTTAAAGCGCATACTTAAATGCAGCTGACTTTAGTGAGGATGCTCCTGTGAGCTCAAGCATATCACTGAGTGCAGACTTGACTTTGCCATCCATAGGGCATAGTCATGCACTATGACTGAGCTTAACTAATGACCTACTGTGTCTGAAAGGAGGATATTTTGCATCCTCTCTTTCCTTTTCTTCTTACCACTCCCCTTCCCACCCTTTACTATACATTTACCCTCTCCCCTTCATCTGAGCACCTGCAATGCTTGGCTGATCCCTAGGTAAACTCAGTTTGCTCTACCAGCAAAAACCATCCATATGCACTCTTTTGCCAGGTTATTTTCTGCCATTTTAGGCATCTGAGCTGCTGTCTTGTGCTCCAACGAACACCAAAGCCAGTAAAAAATAAGTAGGTACTCAGGAGTAAGAGGGGAGGTAAGTTTTGAGGGCAAGGGGATTTCAGCCTTGTTGCAGCTACTCTTAATTCACTTCAAGTTGTATTAGCCACTGTTTAAAAACAAAATTACTTCCAAAATTACAGCACTGTGCCACCTCTTTATACACCTGTGTGTTCATAAAGGAATTGGTTGAGCTGCTCTTGTTAAGTCCAGTATCAGTTTTAAATTCCTACAAAAGCGTTTTATTGTATAATATTTTAATGATGCCTAGATGCTTCACGCAAAAGTCAAGATGAATTAAAGCTCTGTAACATAGCAAAAATATGTAGCCAATTTGAGGATATAAACTGTTCAGACAGAAATGTCTGTATGTTTAAGAATAAGAAGAGTTTCACTTCTAACCAACCTCATAACATATCTTGTATGTATCCTTTACTAGTTAATCTGATTTTATTTAGTTCTAAAAAGGGACTTTGCATACTAATTCAGATTAATCGGGTATGACTGCATGTAATTAAAAATTAGTAAGACAAAGACAAACCCTAAATCAATTCTTAAAGAACATCTTCCTTCAACTACAAAAGATTAGACTTTATGCATCAGTTGCTCTGAAAGGAAAAACAGTTATTATTGAAGAGCATGCTAACGTTTTATCATTAAAAAATGAAGCACGTTTGCCTAACAAAATTAAATGATCCAGACAATAAAGCACATTTGCAGAGATCAAGAATGATAAAACCAACAGTAGAGTAAAATCCAATGCAAAAAGTATTAAAGTCCATTCCTGCAATGAGCTTCTGGCAAAGGACCTCTGTGCAATAGAGGTCATATAACATTTCAGTGTTTGCACTGGATATAAACCAGGGAACTAAATCAGAGCCTATAGTGGAAAAAAATATCCAGTATTTATTGTACAATTCACATACAATATGTCCTGCATCCTAAGCTGGAGGAAAAATAGCAAAAATACCTTGATCACCTCACCTTTTTCTTTTTTTTTTTTTTTAATTCATTTTGAAAACTGTTTGAGAGATCTTATTCATCTGTTTTACTTCAACTGAATATGGCTTACCATAGTAAAATGTCAGAATTCCCAAAGCTTCTTTGGAAAAAAAAAATACGAATTTTTACCTATATATATATATATACAGGTAAAAATTCCTAATTTATATATATATATATGCAAATTTACAAATCTTTGTAAAACAATGATCTTTGTTACAGGAACAGTGTCAGAAAATGAACAGAAATGTCCCACAGCTGCGGGAACACACAACTGTCCCCTTCACAGCTAAGGTCACATCCTTAACCATTTTGTGTGAAAGGAGCAAAGGATGGCTAAAATTCAACTCTGTGCCCAGCAAACAGGCTGCATTCTGCCCTTTGCCAGTCCTATTTGTGTTACTTAATGTCATCTAAAGGAAGCTTCAGGCTGCCCTAATATGCAAATACAAATCTTCCTGGTCCCACAGGCTCCATCATATGTATCAGGGCAGGAAACACAGCAGCCCTGCCAGCATCTGTTAAAAGCCATGGTGAGATTATGAATGCAGTAGCAGAGGAAGTCCTCTATCAGGGCCCAAATGTAAATTACCATGTCTGTTATTGCCCACGTAGGAGAACCTCAGGGAGTGTTGCACCTTGCCGTGCTCACATGGAGTGACCCATCCTCAGCAAGTGGAGAACCACACTGACGTACCACACCAGGATGTGCATGCTGCTCTTCAGCTTGGGGGCCAACAGCCCCAGGAATACCAGTGGGGATGATTAATATTCGCTAAATCATCCTTGAGGATGGACCACAGAGTCCAGCTGGCTCTGTAGGCTTTTTTCCCATAATGGGTGTTTATTGATACTAAACCTCAAAATTTGTGACTAAAATTAGAAATCAATAGATTGAATTCTGTTCTTAAGGGGACATCCAGACTCCATTTCTGTGACCAGCAAAAGTCTTAATGACTCTTTGGGGTCAGCATTTTATTATGAACTCGGTCTCATTCATACCACTGCCTGCTTACAAATGGCCAAGCATTTGAATAACAAGGAATTTTAGAATATGAAACAGTTACTGTTACAAATATATGAAATATAGAGCCTAAATTTCTCTCAGGATACGTAAGATGTCCTCTGGGAAAGCTGTGCAATAGAACTACACTTTCTATTTTGGGCAATAATTAAACTGTCCTACGAAGAGTTATTAGACTAAATGACAATGTAAACCCCAAAAGCAAAACAGTTAACATTCCAATATGATGCTTTTAGTGCTGTCATATACATCATTCTTTTCAGCTCTGTTGCAAATGAAAATTAGAGTCAATGGAAATTAAAAAGGTATGGTTTGGTTATGCATGGGCTAATGTATTTAGCTAGATGAGGAAATAAATACTGTTTACCTTTTTCTGCTTTAAACTGTAAATCCTTCCTGCTGCACTGATTTGTAAAGTAAAATTGTTCAGTACTTATACATCTCTCATGCTTATCTTCTAAATCAAAAATAATAAAAAAAAAAAAAAGAATTTTGAAAGTAATAGAGTATATAATAGGAAATTCCCTTTGTCACTTGCATTAACACAGTGCAATGAAGTACAAAAATATAAAAAATAAACTGTGGTTCTGACAATAGTCACTTGGAAGATAAATTTATCATGGATTATATATCTTCTTTTAAATAATGCATCACACGGTTTTCTGAACCACTGCAGTTCCTTCTCAAGGTGTTGTAAAAATTGAGCAACCTGAAGCATATTTACACAGATTAAGTGGTTTCTAATACTCCAAAGAGCACTTAATCTGCATGAATTTGCTTCGTGTTGCTATGTGCCTCTAAAGCTTGAACAAGGAGCCTGAGTGATTCTGGAAGTCTGCAGTACATTTGTATTTTGATAAGTCAAACAAAGGCAAAAATGGAAGAAATATGTTAAATGGTCCTGGCAAGCAGGACAAGCAACTGGCAATCAAACTCCTTCCATCCTGAGCTTCTTATTCTCCAGCCATGTCCTTAAAATGTCTCAAATTACACTAATAATGCAAGTTATTATGCTAATATGGACTCAAAAATGGAATAATGCTGGAAATGATGTATCCTTGATAAAATGTTCCATAATCGCCATGACTAATGTTTATTAAAATGCTGCCCTAGAAACTGCAGCAAAGGCCAGCTGTTTTACCTTAAGGGCTCTGCTATGACATTTTTCAAATATTATGTGTTTATCGCTTTTTCTAAATGGATCATCTAAATGAGGGAACAGCAGCAAAACATTCAAAAGAAAAAAAAAAAAAAAAAGCAAAAAGAAAAGCAGCCTTCATATTTTGCCACCTTCCTCTGGCAGAGCCAGGAGTTGGTTATTCAATAGGTAGCCAATATACTTATAAGTTATTCTGAATGTGAAATGCATATATAAAAAAAGAAATTGTTTTGAACTAAAAAGTGTTCAGTTCTGCACTTTGTCCTATACTGATTTTAAAAAGAGGAATTATACCAGCAGAATTAGCACATGACTGATTGCTCTTCCTGACTGCTGTGGGAGAACAGATTCAGCAGCATGTTTTGTTGCAAACGTCCTTCCTCTTACAATGTTTGAGATGAGGACACAGCTATGCCTTGTGATGTGCAGGAGGCAGACATTTTCCTACTCTCTTTGCTTGTAGGAAATGGAGAAACTTGGTGGTCGATAGTTTTTGAAGGCATTATAGCTTATGTGAAAATTATTTTTCAGTAATTCATACCATTCCTGATAAAACCTTTGAAAGACTCAGAATATGTCAAGGTCCTCTGTGTAAGTTTCATACAAAATACATACAAAGCGTCAGCACCTTTTTTTTTTGTTTTGTTTTACACTATGCAAAATAAGAGTGTGTGGGATCTTGTAGAACATGTAACAAATATGCAGTACAAACTACTTTTCCAGCAGCTGGGTCCCAGAGCTGTATAAATATCTCCAGAAAACAGTGCCCAAGGCTTTAAGAGTATGTGAAATGAAAAGGATACATCTGTCAACTGGTATGTATCACAGGAGGCAAACTGCTGACTGAATTGGCAAGGGAGAACAACAGATGATAATGAAGACAACACTAAAGTCACTAGGAGAGATGGAAGATAGCACTTCTTGGTCTTCAGTTCAGCTTGGTTCATAGTATCAGATCATTTGGAATAGTTCATTTGTTCCTAAGGCATAAAGGTACTTTCTTCATAGAGTACTCGTCCCAGGTATCTTCTACTGACACCTGTCCTGAGAGACAAAAACAGTTTTCCAAGCTAATAAACAATTCTCAAAGTGCTTGCCACAGAAGAGCAAGGAACATTTGGGGTTCATAAGGGCTACTGTAATAGCTGAAGGGAGAAAAGGAAGAAGTGAAGGAAAAAATGATGAATGGCTCAGGGTTGCTGTCACTTTTTCTTGTTGACAGTTTTTGTAAGTTTATTTATTGTAATCCTAAAGTAGCATTCTAAGCTGGCCTCAACCTCAGGGGGAGAAGGAGGTCTGCTGTAATATCTTTGAAAAGGAAAGCCACAAGTCAAGAAAAATGCAGACGTATAAATGCATTGTTCAACCCCAAGGGCTAGGTTATAATATTAAATTCTTTCCACAAATATATTTGTGTGGGATGTGCACTAATTTCAATTCTTTGTACACCCACATGTTGACTTGGTCCTTCGCATACATAGGGACAGGATGTTTTCTACATTGTCAGCTTAAAATGTTACAGGTAATAAAATCAGTGCAATGTGCAAAGCATGGCACATGTTTCTCCTTCCTCACATTTGTCACTTCACTGAAACCATAAATCTTGGGAGGGGGGATCATTAGTGTTTTGCGTTGCTGTGTGTGTTTTTTTTAATACCGTGTGGAAGTGTGGATATTTTGGTGATGAAAACATGTAGGTTTTTACGTGGAGAAGAACAGACATCCTTATACCTTTTCTGGGTGCTCAGGAGCTAAATTCTAGCACCCATTTCAGAGGTGTAAAAGAGCTTTTACTACCATCATTAAAGCTTTCTTACTATTGCTGTTTGGAGGCTTTAAAATACCTCTGTGGCACCCCAGAGAGGGAACATCTTCAGGGCAGCCAGTTCCCAGTAAACCTTTGGCTCTTGCAAAGTCAAGCCTAGCAGGTCCAGTGCCAGACTATTGCGTTTGATTTACATGTTATAGCATGTTTTCTCCTGCATTTTGCCACACACTTCTTCCAAAGGAAGTTAGACCATATGGTAAGCAATTTGCCTGAGTGTGCAATTTACCATCTTTGCCTCGAACAGGTGTGAGTATCCCAGCAGGAATGGACTAAGAGGATTTTTGTCACTCAGTAGTTTGCCTGCTGTGAAAGGGGATGACCTTCCTTTACTGCCAGCCTCCATCTCTCCATCCTCCAACCTACCAAAGTGTTAAGGGTAGCATGTTGTCTGATGCTTGTCCATCTCTGCTGTTCCACTGCTAGCTTAGTTTTAGGACTGGTGTTTTCAGATGACCATTACAGCTTTCCAATTATTGCTATCATTCCTGTGTTCAAAATGTACCACACTACTGTGACACAGCTCCTACTGCCCATAGCTTCACCTTCTCTAACGGTGAGCACCTCTCCAAGCCCTGGACCTGCCAAGCCTGCCCTTAATGGGAGCAAACACTGTGGTTTTCCTCCCACCTGGCTGTCAGAGCTAAGGGACAGCTACATCCAGGTACACTGCTGATTTTCCTTTTTGGGAACCTGAGATTAGCAGCATATACAGGGACTAGGAGCTCCTTTTATAGTAAAAAAAAGTTTTCATCTTCACTTTTACTCATCTCTTACCACTTGGAAGAAATCATAGCACAAAAGATATTCAAAACAAAAAGAGCTATAACCTTTCTCAAGTGCAATAATATTTTATGTCACCTTTTAATAGATCCAAGTTTTCCCAAATTCCCCCTGTTCTCCCTCTACATTGTCTTTCTGGGTGAAGTTCTTGCCAAGTTAATGAGTCCAACACAAGCAGGCAAAGCAACACAATAATCCAACCAAGACAAAATAGTCATAAATTATTAAAGGCAGCTCCAAATCCAATCTGCTGTTGTCTTGGTGACTGACTGGGAAGCACCACTATTTTTTTTGTTTCTTCTCAGGCTGCAAGATGCCATACATGTCTGTCTGCCTTCCCTCTCTCCCCTTCCCCACCCATCTGGAGACTTCCTTTTCCAGCCCTCAATGTTACACCCTCTCTCATCTCTATTTCTGATGAGAGAGCTTTAGCATTAAACAATCCTTGAACTTTCAGTACTATCTGCTGTTGCATCTCTTTCTTCATCTTTTTATTATTTCCTTTTCTTCTGAGAATAACAAAAGCTCAAGAGTGCAGAACTCTTACTCCCGTGAAAAGTCCCTTTCTCCTGGCAGTTCTCGCATTTCCTTTTTGACACATTGCCATGTAGCCCTGTGTGACATGTTAACTCAGTCCAGGAGCCTGTATGCCACTATGTCACCCTGCTACTTTGTGATCTTTTGACTCCTTTCTGTAGAGCACACTGATATTTCTTCAGACCATCTCTGACTCGGAGAAAGCAAATAACGGAGCTGACCTCACCCCAGGTAATAAAGTTGTCTTTTACCTGAATACATGGTAATAATGTTCTTCAGGAGATCATTTTCTCTTGACCCTGCTTCTTTGCTCTTCATTACCATTATTATTATTGTTATTATTATTATTATTATTGCCACACATGCTCTGCACAAGAAAAAACTCCTGAGATTTTTTTTCTAAATCCAAAGTTAATCTTTTTCTGTTTTTTTCTTCCTCTGCTCTCTAAGTAATTTTTTTTTTTTGATGTTCTCGTGTTGCCTGGGGAATATGTAAGGGTAAGGCAGTTTATATCTTCTTCAGTTACACGAGCAATGATGGACATGAATATATCAAATATTTACTTAAGCTAAGTATGATTTGCTTTTTATGCTGTCTCCCATCAAAAGGGAGTATAGAAATTTACCTAGACAAAGCATATAACAAGTATGGGAAATTGTAAACACAGAATGTGCACATATTTGATACCACAATATGTTAGAGTAAGGAGTTTACAAAAGCAAAAAGAGATGTAATTCGTATTGACCTACCTAGCTGTCTCTGCTTCCTTTGAAAAATCCTCTTTAAAAGTTTAAGAGCTATAGAAGAGTTTAAGCACATATGCTTTTAGGAATTAGCTAGAGTTGTGATGTCATATGCCTGTAGAGAAATATTTTGAAAATTTGTCCTTATGAAGGTACAATATAGAGATGCTCTTTTTTAAAGTGGGTCAGAGGGTTGTGTGGTTCAAAATGGGTCATTGCAATAGGATCTCAGTACCATGTGTTAGAATTAAAAATAAATAAATAAATAAAATGGCTCTACTGTTACTACTACTAACCACAAGTTGTAACACAGGTGGGATATTCACCAACAACTGTATAGGTGTCTCTTGTCAGGCTTCTTTTGTTTCCTAAATAGGAACATGGGAGTAAATTTCTTAATTGTTCACAGTTGGGATCTTTAATACTCAATTTCCATAAGTAGTTGTGCTACTGACACCTTAAACAAAGAGGAATTGTGAAGATACTTGTAATACAGCTAATGTGGAATAAATTCTTCTTTTAAGTCCTTTTAAAATACGTGCTTGCCCAAACACGTATCAAATTTATATCTGAGACCAGAGAAAGACACAGGAAAATGACGCTAGTCATATTCTTGGCACCCATCATCAAGGTAGTGTTGTCAAATATGGTATAAATTTCCTCTTAACATACTGTTCTGTTCTACTTATCTTGCCTCACTCCCTGCCACACTACTAGAAGGAGGTGGAGGCTGGTGAGAACTTGGTGACCAGACAGGGCCAACATGTGGCCCTTAGACACCCAACACCACTGAGTGTGTCAGAGACCACATCCAAACAGCCAAAAGCAAGAGTAATCCCCACCAGGAGGAAGCAAATGCAGGAAAAGGCTCCTTCAGCTGATGTAATGAACAAAGGAGAGGCAGAACAATGAGAATAACCCCTCGTCCTTGGTGACCATAGTACAAAACACACCTGTGAACGGAGGATACAGAAAGAGGCTGGCAAAATGACAAAGAAGGGAAGAAAAATGAAGAATAGTATGGGAAGGGAAGGGAAGGGAAGAGAAGAGTTAAGATGTTTTCTGTTATAATGAAAATAATTAATAACACCCTCTGGAAATAGCTATCTATTCACTCAGTACTTGGGGGGGGGGGGGGGGGGGGAGAGGAGGGGGAAGTGAGGACAGTTTGGGGAGTCTCCACCTACGTTCTTTTCCTGCTGCTAATTTTCCCCACCAAACCCTCACTTCTGGCATTAGCACTTACTGCAACCTGGGGAGAAGAATTGCTTCCACTTGAAAAACAAACCTGTGTAAATAAAAGTGAAAAGGAGGACTTCTGGGGAAGGAAATAGATGAAGGGGCGGAGATAGCTCAAGACAGCAGCTTTATTAGAAGGCAAACTTCGCCATCCTGCTCTGTACATCTTCGTGGTAAACCTCTCCATGCCCTACCGCTGTGCTCTGCTCTAATCCCTTGTAAAACTGAAATAGGCAGATGCAAGCAAATGACTCACTCCTGCCTGCCTGCCTGGCACTCCTGTCCCTGAGCTGAGCTCCCTGGGGAGCCTGAGGAGACAGGCACCCACAGCTCAGGCACATGGTGACAGCTCCACAGTCCCTCCCCTTCATTCAGAAACCTGACTCAAAAGGACAAACCGGAAAGGCAGCTAAAGGAATCCCAAATGGGGATTAAAGGGGGAAAGGCTAGGCTTTGACTGCTGTCCCATGCAACCAGGACAGATTTATGGGGCTGGAAACCCAGTCTCCCTGGTCTCAGCTCAGTGACCCAGCTGCTAGGCTACAAGGTTGTGTTCTTCCTGGCCCAATAAATCTGTCATTCCTCTCTGCACAGCAGCACTGCTTCAAAAGGGGAGATGAAAGACAAACACACTTTCCTGCCTGCCTCCCCAAGGCCACCATTCGAGGGTTCGGTTATTAAGGTACTCCCCAGGAAGGTGGGATGCTTTAAAAATGCATTTTAAAGATAAAACAGCCACAATCACATTTTGGGAAGTGCCCATTACAGCTGATAAGGGTAGGTGTGGAGTGACAACATCCCCACACACAGCCAGTCTTCCTGCTGTTGGGGTTGCAGGTGGACAAAATGCTATAAGTGGATGCTAAAGTAAGTCTGCAGATGTGGAAAGTGGAAAGGTATGTAGAGAATTTTCATAGAACTGCCAAGTTGTGAGAGACCCAGGAACTCAGACACCTCCAGAGCTGTGAAAAGTTAATCACACTGATTTTGCAGCTAGGAAGCTAGACTTCCTCTAAATGGGAGCTGTGGAAAGTTGCCAGTTTCTGTGGACAAACAGTTGACTGGATGGGCACCCTGGCCAGGTATCAGCTTCACACCAAGAAAGCTCCTGGTACATGTCATCCTCTCACCTCACACTTTGGCTTTTTGAAGCAGGGAAGGCTGCATGGGCTGAGCAGAAGCCACAAAGCCCACTGCTCACATTCACTGCTTATCACAGCTAGAGGTGGCCTGCATTGCCCACTAGCAGGTCAGCACTGCACAAAGCCCAACGAAGTCCTGTTTTAAGCATCTTCAATTACATCTGGCTTCCAGTTCGCAGTTCTGTTGATACACGGCTTTTAAGCTTCTTAGAGCTTAAGGTAGTCTTTCTGAGAGGTACTCAATTTCTGTGGAAGTCTGAAGGGTGTCATGAGAGCTGCCCTGGGCCCTGATCTGGTTTATGACTGGTGCTGTAGGGCGGCCTGTCCATAGGTCGCACTTCTGGATCATCCTTCAGGGCAGACATAGGTGGTAATGTGGAAAGGCTGTGCTGCTGAACACTTAAGTTTTGTTTGTGAATTTAACAGTGAAGGATTTTCTCTCTGTATTAAGTACGCTAGCTATGCACTGATTAGTTCAGATATGTGCACACATACATATTTATGTGCACGTGTATATGCAAATACATATAGTTATACATATTTCATATTATATAAATTTCTTATGTACAATCTCTTTTCTAAACAGATGGTGGCACAGAAAAATACAGCAGGATGTGTTGGATACATTCTATACCTATCAGTGGACACAAAATAATATTTGTTATTACACAGAGTATTCAACTCATGTTACTGCAGATTTGAATCATTCATGAGGGCTCACATTTACCTGTTTGAACACAAGGTCTTCACCCTACCTGCGAGTGATGGCTGCTACTTGGGAGAAAGATCTTTCGGTTTTGGATGAGCCCCTACCTTATTTGCAAATGATTGCACAAGGCAGACCTTAGCAGCCTTCGTTTAGTTTGCTCTCTCAGCTCTCGAATCCCTCATCTGTACACTGCCATTCAGCACAGCAGGGGTGTCAGGTTCCCAGACCAGAACAACTCCGGTCCCTCTAATTATTGAGTGAACTTTGTCTGTTGCTTTCACTCAGGTAATGGAGCCCACAGGGAGCAATGATCAGCTCTGAGGTATAATGAAGGTCACTCTCATCAAGATATTTATTTCTTTGGATTAATAAGAAGGTGGAAAAACATCTATCCTGAACTGTAAGAAACACTTTGCTGTTGTATACGCTACAACCAGCAGACAAAACTGTATCATGTGCAGAAACAATAAGAACTTCTGAAACAGAAAAAGAAAAATGCATCATCTGCACTGCACATCAGACTCTCCAAAGTTTCATTTTACCACCAGTATATCCCTGTCTAGGTGATTGCCATGTAACTTGCAGCGTGGGATAGCTGCCTAGAGTTTCCCTGGTTTCACAGGTACAAGCACACATAAGCAACCAGAGAAGGTAAAAGGACAAACAGGATAAATCACGTTAACTGTAGCTTAGTCAGGTGAGGTAGCTAAATCAGCTCTGTAAAATGTGGCTGTGTTTGCTGTCTAGATGAAGTTAAGCTACCTGTAAAGGTAGTCTTTCTTCTTTTAAAGAAAGGATGTATTTGTTGAAGATACTGTTGAGATAACAACCCCAGGGGCTGTCGTCTCCCCTCTAGCCACAGTGCAGAGAGAGTGCTTGGAGTAAGTGGCATTACTGAGACTCTCGTGCTATGGGGAGCCTCTGCAGCCACAAAAGAGAAGCTACAAACGGTTAATCTCAAAATCTAATGGGAATATGGGCTATCAATGAGGTTGTTTTTTAAGTGCTTGAGGAGAAATTATAGTGAATGTTACTTTTTAAATAGTTAAGCTCAAGAAGCAGTTCCACAAGTAACAGTGCTAACAATAGGTTCAATTTTAACCTTCAAGTGCCTTCAAAAAACTGCACAAAGCAATACCAGTTAGTGATGCAAATCCAAACACTCTTTTTGGGGCTATTGCAACTGATACCAAGGTGACTTTAGTTTTAAGTCAATATACTTTAGCAGACTCCTCTAATGCAAACAAACAAACAAGCCAGCCAACCAGCCACTAATAACCTCCTGAGCAAAGTAAAACATCATTCCAAGAAAGTCAAAATGGTCTTTGTGAATGCAGTTTTTTCTAACAATATTTAAGACAAAATGTCTCTAAGGTCTGCTATGAATGGGGCATATAGCCATAAAGTTGATCCTGTTTTCGTCTGTTTTGGTTCTTCAGGGCCCTATATAATTATTCTTTCCTCTTGCCCAGAATAAATGAGGACAACAAAGCTCTTTGTATTTTCTAAGTAATTATAAAATAGACAAGGACAACCTGGCACATTATTCTTTTCTACTCTTGGAGGCTTCTAAATAAAGCACATCTTCTCCACTATAGGGTTCACAGCAGCTCTGAACAGTCTTTGACGGACCCAAATTTCTTCCTGCGAGGGTATCATGTCATATGCCTCCATCCCCGCATCTTTGAATTAAACCAATATTCAGATCACTCATAATCTCCAACTTTTAAACTAGTATTTCAATATCAAGCCACTGAACTTTACAATGCCTTTTAAATTCTGCCTTTTCCTTTTCGTGTAACAAGGTGGGTTTGATGCTGTTTTTTTCAAACCACCTGCCTGCTTGATTCCTAACCACACTCCTGTTGAAATGACTTCTGGGCAAGATGACCTTCATGTCCAGATGATTTTGTATCTGTATTCTATTCTGATCCTCCAGAAAATGCATCCTAGCTGGTCCATGCAAGCTCAGAAGCTGGGAATTTTTTCCTCTAATGTGTCTCCTAGCCCCTTCTTTGTGGATGGAGTCATCTGTCTAACACAAGTGTCTCCAAGATTTTCTTCAAAAAAGCACACTTTCAAATTAATTTGTCTGCCTGGGATTTTGAGATAATTCTTCTCCTCTATTACTCAGAAAGTTCTGAAGATTTCTTCTTTTACAGTTATAAATATAGGTGGCTTTTTTCAGATTTTTATGAAGTTCTACTATTTTGTTTCATTCTGGTGTCTCCACTAACTATTGAGAGTTTTCCTTTGTAGCTTCTTTGAAATATGACAAGCATTGTTCTGTCGTCACAGTTCAGAACTCAAAGTAAAATTTCAGTACTCTGTTTGCCATATATCTGTCACTCATAGTACGTAATGTAGCAAAGATGAAAATAAATGCAATTCTGTTGAAAAACTCCCTCCAATTCTACTAATTTCAAGAGAACTCTTGCCTATTAACAGCTCTGAAGCCTGACGTCCCAATCCCAACTGGTCATGTTCATTCAGTCTTTTTGCAAAGCACATAGCAAATGCCACCACCAGTAGTAGCACCCGGCAAAATTTTCCCATAGTACATTGGCTGATGTCTGCTTTAGTTAAAGTTAATGTAAATCCCTGTTTATAATGTCCTTTTTACTTAAACTTCAATTACTACTTCCTGAAGTCCCTTCTATATGAACAGAAATGAATGTTTTGTTCAGGTTTGTGAAATATTCAACTGGATTATTAATTTCTGCATGTCCAAAATATTTTTCAGTAACCATGTCAAAATAATAAAACAATGTCTTTAAATTAATTTAAAAAACAAACTATTCAATTGATATCAGTGCTGAAATACTGACAAGTTTTTTTTCACAATTTCAGGTAGCTCTTTTTTCTACTGCATTTTAAGATGCATGACTAGCTCTTCAGACAATGTAAGTGCACATTCCTGTTAGTTTTAAAGAGGCTTCGACACTATACTAAGTGAAGTTCTGGTAATTTAAATATATAACATTAAAAAAGGAAATACACGTCTTTTATGTTCTTCTTCTCTGTGCTATCAACCACTTCATATTAAATATCCCTACAGCCTTCTTTCTACTATAAAAGATGCACACATCAAAAACAGACAATTCAGTGAAGAGTTATATTGGTCACAGTATCTTTACAGATTTGGACAAAAAAAAAAAAGTACTTATTGGCATAACATAATTCTACACTGGCAAAATTCAGACTTGCAATTATCTAGTTTTTCAGGAGAAATAATGAGGACTTAAGGGTCAAGATAACATAAGCAACTATTGTCCTTTGACCAAGCTTTCAACTTAGGCCTGCTCTATGTTCTTCCACCTAGGCAACTACCCATGGAAAAAGATAAAAGAAGATCTTTTCAAGCAAAAATAAATGTGTGTAGGGTAAGTGTATCTTTGGTGTCAAATACTTAGCAAAACTTTTGACCTTCAGTCCTGATGAATTTGAAACACAAAGAAGGCTTTGAAATGCTGCAAATTGGGCTTAGCTGACATTTAAACATCAATTCTGAATGTGTCCACACCCAAATATTGATGCATCAGATGTAAGACTATTGATTTTTTCAACAGCATGTTTCAGCCATCTGCTTTCCTTTGCCTAGTTTTATTTCTGTCAGTTCTTGCAATGAATTGACTTTGGTTGGGGGTTCACATACAATAAAATCTCTCATCTAAAACAAAAATAGACAAAATAACTGCATTTGCCTGCAACTGATGCCCAGACCTTGTGCCATCATGTGGCTAGCTCTGCTCGCCCAGCCCCTACTAGCAGGAATAAAACAGATGTTGCCCATGAAACCATTGCATGGAGGGCCTGCACCCTGAAGGAGAGCTAGGCTCTAACCCATAAATTCCTGGGATTCTGGGATGTCTGCTTTTGTGCATTCAGGCTCCTTGGAGTAATACCAATGCTCAAGCCGTATGTTTAGCCTGGGCTTTGGTCCACACAATTCCCCAAGCCATAATTTTGGAGAGACCGCTCTTCCTCACTCCTGTGCCAAGGCAAGCAGAATACCTTAAAGCACCTTGGCTCACACTCACCTGACGTCATTGGAAAATAAAAATTCTTCTGGGCTGGCACATCTATGAGTTTGATCAAAATGCCCTTCTTACCCTCACCCGGCTGTTGGATCCCTCCCCTCAGGCTGGCTTTCTGTGTCACTCACTCTTTTTCCATGTGTGGTGGCTGCAGGGGGGGCTCAGGAGTAGCCATCTCTCTTCATCTCTTGGCCCCCGTGATGGAGGATTTCAATGCAGAAGACAGAGGCTGCCAAGAACAAGCTGAGGACTCAACTTGAATGAAGCTCAGACCCAGGTCAGATACAAATTCGTAGACATGGCTATATTTTTCTTTTGTCCCCCCTAGGGCATTATTCTTTTTACACTTTTTAGGCATTCCGGGTGGATCTTGGAATGGAAAGCTGGAGAGCAGGAGGGCAGTAAGATAGGGACCTTATGTTTTAGGTCTGAAAAAGGCAACAAAGGCGGGGAAGAATTGGAGGAGGAGCTGAGCACCATGCTGCAGGTGCTATTATTATCCTGCCAGTACCAGCAGGTGGGGAGCTGCCATGGAACATTTGTTTGGCTAGTCATTGCTGAAATGTGTTTCATTTATTAGCACTAAATTAACCCTTTATTTGTTGGTTTGCCTTGAGACTTTTTTCTTGAGGGAGGGGTTATAAGTTTCTCTGTCTGCTTTAGCTGCACATGCTGGCAACCTGGCTGGCCATATGGCACTCGAGAACAGTTCTGCTGGGCTTCCATTGTGTCCTAGCACTTTGCATTCAGATATATCCAGGTGCTGTGCAAAGGCAGAGGAAGATCATTGTCCCTAGCTTAAAAATGAAGAAACTGAGACAGAGATCACAGGGTTTGTTTGGTCCTTCTTGGGACACAGATCCAAGAATAGAGAGCAGCCAACCCCTTGGCATGCTCACTGCTGGAACAGAGTATCACCTGGCATAGTATGATGAATGGCACAGGTGTGGGCAGACAAAGTTAGGCATAAGCTGTTCAATTTAGATGATTATCTGGTTTTAAGTGCATCCTCCACTTTGCATCTGAAACACAAACTGATTGTGCCATTATGTTTCTTCCCACTTCCAGATGCAGCCAGATGCATTTCTGCTCACACCAGAGAACGCGGGGCACAGTCTCCCTAAATCCTAGATGTAGGTACCTGTCATGCAAAGGAAAAATAAACTCACAGATGATTATTTAAAACTCCTTTAATTAAACAGGTACAAAATAAAATAAATAAAATAAATAAATAAAATTGGATGGAAGCTTTCAGCAAAATGAAATTAGGCAGAAAAACAATTAAAAAAAAAAAAAAAGGCCACTGTTAAATCTTTGATGCCTGGAACATAAAGAGCTCTTTGAAGTTAATAGACAGCCTGATGAGAAGGCTTTAGTCCCTGATCTCCAGCTCCGTTTGTAATATATTGTCCTAAGCCACTTCATCTGAAAAATCATTCAAAGAATAAACACGTTCATAGCTTTTGTTGTCATGGCCCAGTATATTTTGTTGGAGAAATTGGGTCAGTGTACTTTTTATTTTCTTTCCATTCTACTAACTCAACAGGATACTGGCCAAATTCCAAGCATGCTGTGTCCCATTCCTGATTTCATAGGCACTGAAGAAAAAAAAAAAAAACACTACTGAAAAAACGAACTGTAGATGGCTCAGCTGACACAGCCACGGGCAGGAAATGGCTGGTGTTGCAGGATATCATCCACAGAGCTAGCCAGACTGTAGATTTTGTTATTTTCTATTTCACAATTCCAACCAAGTCCACTGGTTGTTGCAATCTGAGCTCTGGCTGCTGCAGAGTAAAAAAAGCAAAAGAAAAAAAAAAAGTGGAACAGCAGAAGCAATAGGTGGTGCTGTAAATATACACAGTGGAGCAGTGTAGGTATAACCTGCTAGCTTGATCAATTAAGAGGCATCTGATACTTATGTCATTGTACTTTCTCAGAAGACTGGGTTATGCTCATTAAAATTGGTCATTTGGAGACATGAATGCTTGGTGAGATAAAATAGCTTGTGAAAGGTACATTGTAGTATCTTTTCAGTATACAGGGGGAGGCATGGAGGGATTATAGGTCTTTGCATGTGTATGCACGAGTGCATGCACATTATATATGTATATTAATAGGACCAAAAGCTCCTGAAATATAAAAGCATTTTCCAGGCATTTTGGGGAGCTATCTTCTCTCTTTAGTCATTACACTAATGATTATATACCTAAGCAGTCTTACTATAGAAAAGGAAGCATTGTATGCCTACCCTTCACTTAACGATATATACATAGAGGGAGTTGAAAAAAATAAGAATTAATTAGCTTCACCATATCACTGCTGAATAAAAAGAATATCCCTTGTCATTTGTAATGCCTCAGGAGGGAGGGGAAAAAAATGAAAAAAAAAATCCTTTTTCCCTTCTCTTTTTTTTCTTCTTTTCCCCTCCCCTGCCTGGACAAAGACACAAGCTGTTGTTTTCAGTACAAGTTCTATGTCTCCAGCTAGTTACTGCTTGCTGAATTAATTGAGTGGCAACCTGCTTTCGGTAAGTGTGGAGCAACCTCATCTTTAACTGAAGCAGCAAACAATCCCGGGATTTTCCTAACCCTCCTATCAAACAGCAAATAACACCATTATGCTAGTAAAAATGAGGCATGGAGAAATCCCTAAGTCACTGATGCAGCTGGGAGTGAAAGCTGGACTCCCAACTCCCAGGCTAGTGTGTCCACCACTGTAAAACTCATCTTCTCTTAGCCAGTGGGGAAAGCAACCAAGTTCCCTTGGGGCAGCAGGGAATCCTGCAATTATTCTGTGTAATCCTACAATTATAAAACACGGGTTTTACTAAGGGCGAAAGATAAATCCTATTGAATACACACAGCCTGTGAAAACCAAACCACAGCTGAAATAAGGAAACCAAAAGATCATGGTCTGTCGTTAATGAGATAACTTTAGCCTATTTGCACTTACCAGAGCAGTGTCAGAGAGCCATCACATTCACAAAAAAGCTCATCACAGACCATCTCACAGTCATTAACAGAGATACACCTCACAAGAGAAGGTACTACTCTATCACAGGTAAAAATGAGTTAAATATATATATATATATATGTATATCGAGGCTAAACCCTGTGAATTCTATCAGCTAACAGAAAATCATTCCAGAATTAATTTCACCAATTTCTATTAACTCTTTACTCTTGGAGTAAATGAACAATCTGTGCAACTAAAAGTATCAGGAAGTGCCTCCAGAACGAATTGTCTGAGGTCATGATGTTTTTTCATCAGTGAGGAATTACAATCAGGGCCCTGTAGCGCTAATCAAATAGAAGTGATTGTGGTGAAGACAGAGGACGTGGAAGAGTAAGAGAGAATTGGATAGGACTTAGGACAAGGAAGAGATAAAAAGGTGTTGTTGAATTAAACCTGCAGCAAGCATTCCTGACCTATTTATGCCAAGTTGATTAAGAAGGTGAGAAGTAACAAGCAAAGGAGGGAGATGATAGCTAACAGCTGATAATGAGAGGGTAAGTTTCGACACCGCGTGACTCTGCCCTGGAGTACACTTGGTGGGACTTTGCTCTATTTTAATCTTGTTTGTTTGTTTTTACTTCTTTTCACATTGGCCCTGTCTGTCAAAAAAAAAAAAAAAAAGTGATTGTGATACCCATCCTTATAAAAGCACTGACATTTGGGAGCACATAGTGGTACTGGAAGAGATAGGCATTGTCTGCTCAGCTCCTCCATTGTGAAGGTCACCACCATCAGCAGGGCCAGCATCACCCCAAGTGAAGAAGGCAGCACACATGGAGCAGGGCGACTCCATCACCTGGCTCAGAGCTTGTGTGCAGCTGAAGTGCACACCCTTATCAGTGTCTGCTCCACAAGTCCAATGTCAAGGTTGATCTGAAGGGCAGTGTGGGAAGCTAACACTCACGGACTCAAGGGCTGCACAGTGACTAATTTTGGAGTTAATTGAGGGCTGAGATTTCTCTGAGTTACCACACGTTTCAGCTTGAGTCCAAAACCTGACACCACACATTTTGGGGTTAGACCTGTGTGGTGCCGGGACTTGGACTCGATGATCCTTACGAGTCCCTTCCAACTAGGGATATTCTGTGATTCTATGATTCTGATGCAGGCGGTAACTATTAGGAATAGAAAAGAAGTAGCTGGTAAGTCTGCATACACTAGATGGTTTACAGGGAATTTCACTTGGGTTCTTCACCAGCGTCATAGCAGTGCTTTCCCTGCTCACTTGTATAGAAACCAAGCCTTGTGCGACTGTAACCAGGAGAAACAAAGCTGCTTAAATCAAGAAGCCATGAGTAAAAATTCAAGTTGCAAATTAACTGAGTGCCTAATGCTACATGCCGAAATTGGTTATCTGTAAAGAAATCAGCACAGTGTGACCTGAATTTTATTTCTTTAATAGACCGTAAAGCACTTACTTCCAAATGGAATACATACTTAAATAATCACACTTAATTTTGTATTTTCACAAAATCTAAAAAAGAAATGACTAAGGTTCAACATGTTCAAAAGAAGCAATGTTTCACAGTCTGTCAATTACAGCTATAACAAGGAATTTCCAAAAATAGTTATTCAGAGGTGACTGTATTTCTGTGGTGAGCAAAGTGATTTCCATTATAGTTTTTGCCTTTGGCAGAAGAGTAAAATATTCACTGAAAGCACAGATTTCCCCTCCTTTTTTGGTTTGGTGGATTTTTGTCCAAAAACATTTCTTGCTAAATGTTCCTGGGTCACAAAAATTTCAGCAACACAATCACAATTTGTTTTCAATTGTTGGTAGATATGTAGAAAGTTCAGGACAGATTTTAGTGTGTTTTTGAGTTACAGAATAGATTGCAAGGAATCAGACACATGATTTAACATATGTTTGATCCTGTAGACAGATTTGAGCTTAGCAGTAAGCATGTGGCTAGTCTAATTTAGAGGAATTATAAAATTAGGCAGGACTATTTGCAGGCTTGGGTAAGAGATTTGTTTTTAGACTCACAGCATTTGAAGAATCTGATTGGATCTTTATTTCTGAAGGATTATTTCATTCATTTCGTTACATTAACTAGCTTACACCAACCACTTCCAAAGTGTCTAAGATAAGCATCTGCTCAGGACAACAAGTTTGGACTTTGCAATTCCTGTTGGTAGTGTCACAGCAGTAGATGCGTTGCCAGAAGTGAGCCACAGACATCTGATATCAGCAGGACCCATGTTTTACATCCTGTGTCCCCTGACATGCCTGACCAGACACCTTATCTTGGTAATGCTGCCTCTGATAGAAATAAACTACCTTATGTTGCTATGGGAAATAGGAATGGCTTCTGCATTAAGGCATTGACCCTTATTAAATGTCTAAACAATTTGCATATCCCTTGTAGCATCTTTACTGCCTTAATATTTTCTAAGAAATTTCCCACTGACTTAAAAGATACCAGTATTTTATTCTACATATTTAAAATTATCTATTGCATACTCGATGGTATTAGCTACGTAGCACAGGAAACAGTGACAGCATAAGCTGCCAATACTACATGGATAACCTTAGCTTAACCTGTGCTATGGGATAATAGTATATCTCAAAAAATGTTACAGGCTGAGAGTGTCAAATAAAGATATGTTTTTAATTAAAAAAATAATAATAATAATATAACACTTTTTTCCCCTTTTTGTCCATAAATTATGTTTAGACTACACTTAGAACATTTTAGTTCAACCTTTTACAAACATGTATCGCAACAGAATATAAAGGCTTCTTCATATGGCAGCATGTGCAATTGGGACTTACTATTTAGCAAGGTTTTCATTTATAAAAGAGTTTAATCATGAAAAGGCAGATGTAATGGAGTATTTTTGCCAGAAAGATATCTTATCACCTTCTCTTGAAGTTCAGTATAGAGAAGTGACAAGGTGAAAGGGCAACTGATAACCACTTTCACCACAGACTTCTTCAATAATGTTTTATCTTGGATGGTTTCTTCTAAAATAGAAGTCCAGAAAAATGTTATAAAGATTATAAACCTTACTCTGCACTGCAGTAAACTGACTGCTACATTAAATACAAACATTAATAGGTGTCATTTGTTATATTTTGCACGAAAAGTCTGTGCCTTTCTGATTTTTCCAGTTTAAGTTACTTCTTCCTTAGAGGCATTAGGCATGAGTGCAGCTGGTGTACAGGGAGGCAGCGTTTTGCTGCTGAGCTGCAGTTCCATTTCACACTGCTACAAGCATTGCCCAGCTTTTCTGAATCATAAAGCACGACAACCCCAACCACCTAACATGAAATTTCTTTATGAATAGGGCTTAATCCTCAATGAAAGGTCTAGAAATTTTTTTACTCATCAAACCCTTTATCATCAATTACTACTTCATGGTTAAAAACACCGTCTGGGCTTTTACTCTAACTTACATTTCAGAATTGCTTCAGGAAAGTTAAAAATGTCTTGAGTTAATCTATAATAAACCCACAGTCTTGTATCTGACAAGGCATGATAACTCATTGTGGTAAACGAAACTCCAACTAGCATGCTCAAAAAAACATTCCTGCTAAAAGAACATCAAATTTTCACCACATGCTTATACTGGTTCTGTAGCATTGAAAATTTTTTTCTTCTGCTTCCAAATGTTTAAATTCTCTAAATTCTCTTCACCTTTTTCTGCATGGTATTTTTCCCAGATCAGTTTCTTGAACAAGCTCTCCTTCAGCATAACACTTGAACTAGCACAAAGAAAGGAGCAGCACAGGGAGAGAAAAAAAATGGTAAAAACATTCCCCCAGAAGATATATCTGCCTAAACCAGATTGAGTGACTGCCTGATAAAGAAAATACTTGTAAAACATCCAGATACAAGCTTCTCATTTTTTTCATAATGTCAGAAGTAGACAGTGGATCTTCAGAATTTGGTAAAAGTGCATTAAAATACAGTTATTCCATTTAACACAAATAGTGCTAACATGTTCCTAGCCAGTAATGTATTTTTTCCTAGTAAAGTCTAATAATTTTGGCATGAAGAGATTGACCTAAATATAGCTTCTGAAATTCAATAATGTCATGTTTAGAAATTAAGTTTCCTATTGGGCTTGCTAGGTTGCTGAAATAAAACATTAAAATACATTAAAGAAAATGTAGCATGTGTGTCAGTTTTAGCTTGGTTTTCTCCCTGGACTCCCACTGGCAAATCCCACAGCCAAGCCAATTTATTGGTTTTTTCCCCCCAGTCAGGGCTGGGACTAGAAAGCTAAAAGTATGTATAGCATAATACCATGGAAAGGCCAAGGATAATGAAATCCTAATGTCATAAAGGCAATAGTTTTTTAATATCCACCTGGAGAAGAATGAATCTGTATTTATTAGCATTCAGCAAACCTAAAGATATAGGACAATCAGTTTATCAGCTGGGCTAAAAAGCTGAATTCACACACAAGGGTAGACATTGTAATAATCCCTGGCACACCTGGTTAGATAATCCTGCTCCTGGTTGTAGGGCCTTCTATTTTCAATGCTCTGGTCTTATATAAACGGAGAGGCATAGAAGCGTTCAAGAATTTGATAGGGCTCCTTTTTTTTTTTTTTTTTTTTTTTAATAGCTTTACTGGAACCTTCCCGAGAGTGCGGAAACAGCATTTGTTGGAGAGCAAGCCTCATTAAAATAAATGACATTGTTGCTCCTTCCTCAGATAACTTTGCTCCTGTTTCAGTGGAGGTAGACTGGTTCTATTACTGGGAAACGGTCTCTATTGCCAATTCTGTGGTAGAGGAATGGCATTCTAAATTTAAAAATCCTTTTCTATTGATCTGTGTTTATCACATAATACTACACTGTCTTGCATTAAACAGCAGAGATACATTTTCATCCCTATGAAGGGAATTAAATGCCCAATTCTTATTATTGTTAATAGTTGTGTGCCTAATGCCCAGTGTGCCTTCCTGCAAACATACCCCCTTAATTGCCTAATGTGCAGTCTTGAGAGAAGCGGATTATTCAGCTTTATGTTTCTGCATTTGCAAATATACAGAGGAACCGGTGGCTGCAGCACAAAGAACAGATTTGTCAATTTGTTTATTTTCAAAACAGGACAGCACAGGGACCTTGTTCTAGCAACATTTGGCTATAGCACTGTGAAATTCTAAAAAAAGGAAGTATTTTAACATATGGATTTCTACAGTGTGGGAAGGCTTTGCTTTGCATTCAGGACTCCTTCCAATTAAACTGAATGTTAGCTCAGCCCATTTAAAATGCATATAAACTGTACTTATGGGTTCCCAGTTATGCCTACCCTCCTTCTGAAAGATACCACAAAGGACATGACCAGAACTGCAGCAGTGTTTTAACCCTGAAGTTTACAGCTGGGTTTCCATTTTTTTTCTTTGGCTGGAAAAAAAAAAATGTAGGTCCCTAAAGACAGTACTTAGCACTGTTTTTCAAAACAGCTGAGGGAGATGTAATGAAAAATGTACATTCTGAGAAATGATTACAGCATTTAAGAATTACAGCAGGATGAAAACAGTTCTGATCATGTTGAGCAGCCCACAAAGAGCTTGATTAACTTCAGCAGGACTAAACCTGGTGTCATGTTAGTTCCCACAATGAAAATATAAGAATTGAGCTGTATTAAGTGAAACTTAATGTTAAGAATTATACATTTCCAAATACATTCCAAGGTTGGAAATAATTCTGAAAGCTTCATGCATGTGCTTTCAGAGTGACCGTATTTTGGAATCCAAAGTTTATTGGAGTCTGTAACGTAATAAGTCACTCTATCTGTGGTAAAATCTTGTGGCTGAAGTTCTCTTGTAAAATAATAAAGACATTTCAAATAGGTTTCTCAGAGAAGCTGTCATGAGATTCATTTAGTGCAGATCAATCTGTCTACATTATCTCTATTCACACATTCAAACCACCTCCATTGTGAGAGGAAAAAAAAAAAAGAAAAAAAAAAAGCACAACCCAGAAAAACATATAAACAAATAAATATATCCCTTTTCCTGTGCTTTGACAAAAGCAGAACTATTTCCTCCCAGAGAAGCTGCAGATAAGTAGGTGACTAATGGAAGAAGCGTACATCAGACAGAAGTCTCTAGGGTAGCAAGGGTGACAAGTCGCTTCCGTAGAGGCATGCAGAGCTATATCCTGAAACTTTTGGTGTCTCAAAACTGAGTAATCCTTCTATGTTTTCATCTGGGGGGGGACTGCTTTGCACAGAGAGCCCTGCTGTGTGCGTCAAATTGTGAGGAAATCTGTCTGTCAATGAGCTCTGCCTAGGAAAGTAGTTCTTGGCTGTATTGTCTCTTGCTTGTTGCTCCTGGGGCTCACCTCCACTTGAAAAGATCCATCCCGCGGCACACAGCATCACCATGTCCACATGCCATCATTAGGTAGAGAGAAGGCCATTATTAGCTGCCTCGTGTCATCAGGGCTGAGGCAGGCCAGAGGTTTCCGGCCCTCACATCTCCTATTTGCATGAATATTTCTCTCATCTCTCAGATGGGGCAATAGCGTACTGAGAAATAAACCTCTTTTCTCTGCCATATCCCTGTAAGTGAGATATCCTCATTAGCAACTGCATGAGCCAGTCAGTCAAAGTTTTCCCAAATGCTTCTCAGTATCAGCTAAGTCGCATAATATTAATACCACAGATGTCTGCTACATCTCTATGGGATTTTAGTAAAGAGAGAATGCTATTAAAAGAGATAGTGTGGCTTTCTCTTCATTTGTTCTTACACTATTCCCATTAAACATGAAGCAGTCCCTCCTGCCACATCCATCAAGCACGGCTATCCAGGACCTGACGTCCATAGCCACTTGCAGAAGTCCAGCCCCCGAAAAGCCAGCTGGGTGCCTGCAGGGTGGTGTAATGGTATTGGGAGTCTTTCCAGGTTGTTAGCTACAAACCAGCTCTAGCTGGCGCCAGCCAAAAATGGTACCATTGCCTCTATTAAGTGAGTTGGCACTTTCTCTCCACAGTCCATAGCAGAAAAATCATTATCCATGCTGGCACCCATTAGAGCCATTACTGCCCTCCTCATTGTGAAGTCCCAGGTTTCCTAGGTCTCCTAAGATATGTGTACTTCTCGGGAATCCCTCTACCTTATGGGTGTAACTGGAGAGGAATTATGGTTGGAAAAGGGGAAGCACAAGGCAACACTTGTCTGCACGAAAATAGATTTTTTCCTTTGTACAGGCAGGAGTGAGCCAACCCAAATCTACATGAGCAAAATCTGAAGACTCCTCTAGGCTCCCAGTACTACTCTACCTCCAACAGGATACAAAGTGATAATTTATCCAAACATTGAGACAGAGCTCCTCCGCTAGCGTAAACAGGAGTTTACCCATTGGCTCTGGCCCTCCTGAGAACAAACTCCCATTGACTGATAAGTGATCCTGAGGATAAGGCACTATTGTTGGACTGTTTCTAAGAGCTGGCCTTCATAAACTAATCCTTTCATGGGTGCCATAGGCACCACATTCTTAAAGCACTAAATTCACTTGAGAAATCCCACAATTAGGGAAGCAAATTGACTTACCGTTTTCAGCCACGAAGATTTTATTTTACCAACCTGTATTCAAAGTGTGCAAATCTAGGCACAAAAAGATTAACAGTACACAAATAGGTGAAACGGAGGTGGGGCTACCCAATGTGTTTTCAAATCAAATTTACAAAGAAATTCCATGTGCTCAAGGGCAATTATAGTCATGCAACTGTAGGTGACTGAAACCCATGACTAATAAAAATTAAATTGGCCCAGAATTAATCATATGCAGCAGGAATGATTTGATTCAACCAGATTAGTTGCTAAAATGCCTCTGGAGGGTTGGATTAGCAGAAGATATACCCTTCTATCTCAAGGCTCAGGGAGCAATATCTTACAAAGGCAAATTAACAATAGAATACATTAGCTAGTCCTCTCTTGATCTCTGGAATGAAGAAGAAAGTGGGGGAAAACATGACTGTGTGTGTAAGGCAGTTCCTGCATTTTCAGTTCTTTCATCAAACTTGCTGCAGTAGCAAGCAAGAAATCACTCAGTAGTAACTATAGCACCCCCAGTTTTGCAATATTTGACAATAAAAATTGGATCATCAGGACAGACTCCTGATATTCAGGACAAGGATGGTTAATTCAACTTTAGATCAAGGAGAAGGGATAAAACTAGCTCTCTTATCAGATTTCCTCCAACCTTCTCTTCCATCTTGTGTGCTGTAGCGTGTGGTGGCCTAGCAGACCTGCTGGATGGGAGTGCCTGGTGGTGTGTGTGTTAAGCCACTAGGCAGTTCCTTTGGCCAACTGGCATGCTCAGGCAGAATTCTGTAAAATTTGAAAGGAAACCTTATCTTGTGCATGAGACCACACTTGAAGATTTGCTGTTCAGATAGAGAGTCAATCTGATCTTGAGGGTGGCTGCAGAGCATCCCTCAGAGCACAGCAGAAGGCAGTGACCAGCATCATCATGCTTCCCACTGCCAGTACCTGAGGTACACATACCTCCTCTGGTGAACAATGGTCTAACTTTCTATGGTGTCTTATATGCCTTTACCGCTTCTGAATGTAAGCCAAGGGACTAAGGAAGAAAAAGGTGTGCAAAGACAAAATGCTGCAAACAGTTCCCTTTCTGAGTTTTTTTTCTTTCCATAATGTCGTTCAGTTTACATGAAATTTAATCATATCATCCATAGCATTTCATATTTATTTGCAGGTTTAATTAAACTTGAGGAGTCCCACTTCACATTGTATGACATGTTTATCTCATAGTTATGGATCCTTGCTCAATGGTCTACTGGAAAGTTTCTCTAGCAGTGGGTCTCCCTGATGTCCAGGAAAATTGATACGCTTTCAGATTCCTAAGCAGTGTGGAGCAGAGGCAGCAGACACCATGGCACTCTTCCAGTGTGTCCAGAAATACCACAGGTTGTCTAAGGGTTGCATTTTGTGAATTCTTGCCAGTGAAATAGTCCCATTTATTCTAGTGTAATTTACAGTATACCAGCAGACAGAATGGTAAAGAAAAACAGCCTAGATATTTCTACTACCCCATTCTTATCTCAGAATCCAGTGTTAGATATACACAGGTTCTTGTTTTAGCTTTCCTTGCTATGAAGCTTTATTGGTTGAATAAATTGAATAAGTATAACCAATGGATAATGGATAAATGAAAAAAAAAATAAATAAAAAAGGCAAGAAACCAACCAACCAAAAGACTTCACAGTGATCTCAGAAGAAGATGGGGCTAGCCATTGTATATCTAGACCCAAGGATCAGCCTATATGTCTCCAACAGTGCTTTAAAAGGCTTTCTTCTCCATTCTGCCTGGTAAAGGTACACAGCTGGATGTCCATCAGAATAAATGTCCCCAGGGCTAACTTCTAAACATGGGAAAAACATAATCATGATATCCCATGGTTTGGCCTGGACTTCCTGTGCTTATTTGTAGCAACTCCCACTGCCACCCTTTGTCTTGTAAATAAATAATTGTACAGAATAATTTCCTTTACCATAAAACAACAGTATGGTTCTGATAACTTTTGGAGTGGTCTGTACCCCCATCAGTCATTCAACTGTTCCATGGAACCAATCAGCTAAAGAAAAAAAAAAAAAAAAAGACATTTTTTCTTTAAGGCTGCACTGCCAAGATGAAATTTTTGCTATAAATAGGCAAAATATGCATTTAGTTTTCTCAACAGCTGGCCCTACCACTGCATAGGAAATTCTCCAGCATCTGACATAGACTAAAACTGTAAAACTATTGTGACTTTCCAGTTCACTAAAGTCTTTCAGTTTACTTACCCATACAACAATGACATCAATCCCATAACCCTTTCGCTTTCCCTCCCAGGGCATATAAAAATAATCCCTGCCATTCTCAAATGCTGGTTAGGAACTGTAACTCTAATGAAACTGTTTTTTAACATAGCTGGCTAGGTTGCACAGTAGTTGGTCACTATGCTAGAAGCTGTTTCCAAATTTGATCCTAATATGGTTTGACTGAATTCAACCAGAATATGGACAGGGCCTCATTTATCTGAACTCTGATTTATAGTAAATAGAAAGAATTCAGATTTCATTTATATAAATCCCTGAAGATGCACAATATACATAAATTCACTCACCTGTTTGTGTTGCTTTTTATAAACCTAGGCAAGGCTGATGTCTCCAAGAGTATCTGTAGGAAAGCCTAGGGAAGAAAATAGAAGTACTGATACATACAGATGATTTTTTAATGTTAGGAAGGGATTCAGCTCAAGTAGCAAACACTTATTTTTATGAACAGTCCTATTAAGGAGATTTCATGACATTAAGAAAGCTTCATTATTATAGCTTTCCTTGAAATCACTATTGAATCAAATATAGCCGCAAAGCCTTCAGTGTGTTTGGTACTTATGCTTGAATCATCTTTTACATTTTTCATAAGTCACAATCCAAAGAGAGTAAAAAAGATGAAGTCCATATTTAAAAATTATGTCAAGGGCAGAAATCACTCTGCAATTAAAATCATCTTTTTTTAATCATCTTCCTATGCAGATCAAAATATGTCTACTGTAAGCATGAGCTCTATCTTCTCCCCTTGTAGGAATTTCTAGACAAGATTTTATGTCTTTCACACATCACACTTGACATATATTTACCGTGCTGATGGTATCCAACATGACTTACAGAGAATCAGAGGGAAATGTAAGCTGGAAGCCTGCTTTCAAGGTTCAGTCAGGTGGTTCAGGACCTTGCTCAGTCACACTCTGGGTATCTCTGAGGAGGGTTTTCACATACTCTCTGGGCTCCTGTTCCAGTTCCAAACCAGAGATGGATTCTTCCCCTAAGCATCCTTGCATGCTGCCTTATATGCCTTAGATTTTTGGTATTCAGTCTGCAGTGTTATAGGCAGCCTTTTCACACTCAGCTCCATACCCAATATGCCAGGGCAGTTTTCCAGAGCCACTGCCACAGTATCTTCCCCTTGTTACTCTCACATTGTTTTTTCATGCTGTTTCTTGCATGCACCCCCAAACCCCAATGGCATTGTTGTGGTGGTCTGTCATGGGAAATGACTGCTGCTGGTGTGACAACCACCCCTTATTTCTCCCCTTTCTTCTCTAGTTGTAGCTTTTGGATTACATTAGAGGACCAACAATGTGCATGCAGAAAGCTCCACTACCAAGCAGCATGCAGCACCCGCCTCTCATCAAAGCATGCTCCAGCCAGTGCTAACAGCCTCATCAGTGGGAACAACCAGCAAGGAGTTTGTGCAAGATCTGGTGAAAACTACAAAGACCGTGGGAAAATTACTGTGGGGGAACCCTGCTGTGGAGGACAGGGAGAAATGTTCATCTGGAGACACTCATCACTTCCCTTCCTAGCTGGCCTGTGAGCAGTTTCCCTTGTAACTTCTTTCCATCTGTTTCTTTCATTGCCCTTTTCTTATATTTTCCCCCCAAAGTAATTTTCATCATCAGGATTGATGTACACCATGGACACTATGGATGGACCTTGTTAATGTCTTTGTGAATTTGAACCTGTCTCAGCACCCTTTGTGCAAGAGCCTGGTAAGAATTTCCCTTTCTGCAATTTGTCAGTGCTGTCTCTCATCCTTTTTCTGTGTACATCAGACAGGAGTTGAGCTCTGTGCTCTCTGCAACCTTTCTTTAGGTAATAGAAGACTGCAATTAGACATTCACATACAAAAATCTCTTTGACTTTCCTCACATGTCACATACTCCAGTCTCCTCCATGTCTTAGCAGCTCTCCTGCAGACTTCTTCCAGTTTGCTGACAACTCTTTTTAGGTGTCCCTTGACCAGACACAGAAATTCAAGTGCAGCTTGTGAGTACTGAGCACGGGTGAAATTCACTTCACTTAACTTGCTGGATGTTTTCTTGCTAACACAACCCAGGAAGGGGCTAGCTTTCATCCCCACAACAACAAACTGCTTTCTTATTTAACCGACAAGCAGGATGTCAGGGTCCTTTTCTGTAGTACTGTTGCTTCCTCAGCATGCCAAGCCGTATACCCCAAACTGGTATCACCCTCAACCTTGCAGAGAAGGAGCCTTATTCATGCCATCCCATCACCAAACTTGTTGATGAAGATGATGAAGAGTATCAGCAACAGCATCAGCCCCCTAGGAAAAACACACAGTTCTGCAAGTTGAATTTCAAGTCATTACCTACTGCCACTCTACAGTATGTCAAAAGCTTTGCTAAATGTGAGGCAAACATCCACTACTCTCCACTTAACCACAGAGCCAGAGATCTCACCAAAGAAAACATTCAGACTGGTCGAGCACAGTTTGCCTTTGGTAAATCTGTTCTGGTTGTCCCCAGTCTTCAGAGTTCTGTCTGGTATTCCCTGTTGCTGCAGCATGGTGTCTTCAACTCAGCCAGGCTTTGACAAACACAGCTGAGATTCCTTATTTTCTACAGTTAATGTTTTAGCTTGAGCTAGCTTAATGACAGAGAGAAAACTGTAAAGATCTTAAAAAATAATGGCTTACTTAAATTTTCTTAATTTTTTCACCAGGAGTTTTTCAGAAGCTGCATAACACTGCACTGCCTAAAAGGGACACCTTCATTTGCACCCTTTAAAAGAGTGGGCCTATGTTTTGTAAAGCAAGAATGCCCTTCTTTCAGTGCCTAAGACAACAAAATAAATGAAATTTTAAGGGCTGTATCCTCACTTGTTTACATCAGTGGATGCCCTTTAGCTTTAGTGTAACTGTACTAGCTTATGCCAAAGGATGATCTGGGCCCAGGTTTCTATTTCCAGCTGGGTTTTGCTCATGTGAATGTAACAGTTCGTTTGGAACATATGGAAGAGGTGGGGGAGGGAGTTCCTGCTCACACAACTCCTGCAGCTAGATTGATTTTTGCTAAAACTTAAAAAATAACCAGCACATATCATGTGTGACAGTCACTGTCCTGCATATCCGATACGAATTATATTGTGTAAGAAAATCTGAGTGTTAATATTTAGTAGTACAGCAGCTATGATATGCAACACTTAACCTGTCTGGGAATACGGTTATTTCCATTTTCATAGTAATGGGATATTCTATCCCAAGATGTGCTGAGAGAAAACACACTAATGGGTTTTTATGTGAACACCTGGAGGACCAATTTATACAATGGAACTGGACCAGAATTATTTGATTAAATGCAAATCATCACTGTTGTAAACAATACAAGGAGGGAGTAAACCAAAGCCTAACACAAAATAATGAGAGAAAAATAGGTTTTTCAGTGTCTGAAACACACAGGTCAGATCATGCAGCTCCCACAGTTTCTGTTAACACAATTTTACAGTAGAAAAGTTTTTGTTGTTAAATCAAAACCAACCTTCATCTGATTGACTGGAAGAGATGTATTGCATTACTGAGCATGCTCTCTAGGTTCAGGAAAGTATTCCTAGCTTTTATTTACCTACCTAATTTCCCACTGAAATCAACTAGGAGTATGAATACTGTACAATTTGTTGGATTTGAATGATGGCACATGAATCCCTTCTACAAAAGGTGTTGAGCTGGGAGCTTTTCCTCCAGAAATGAAAACAATGGGTATATCCCAAGAGAAAAGGAGAGGACATCTTATATTTCACAGTCCTTGCTTGGCTGTGGCACATTCCCATGCTCCCAGTGAGAAGCTAGGATGTTTAGACAAGCTGTATGTTAGGAGCTAGAAGGCGGTTTACAATTTAACAGCAAAAACATTGCAAGCTATCAAAAAACACAGTGAGAACATGAGTTAAGTGCTTATAAATACCCATTTCCTGTAAAAAAGCTTTAATGCAGACATAAAGCTGCTTGCTTCTGTCCTTTACTGTATTTTCATAGCATTTCCATGGGCAGGAAGGCAGGAAAGAGAAGTGCCAGTGTGGGACCATGCCCCCAAGTTTCTCTACAGTTCTGTGTTTAGTTGTCTAAAGTGAAGTGCCTGAATTTGAAAAGTGCAAAACACAGCTCCTCTCTGATACTGTTCACATTTGTAAGAACTGCAAGAATGTGACCGCCTCAGGAAACATTTCTTTTTTTTAATTCTTTTTTTTCCTTTTTTTTTTTCCTTACTTCTAAGCACTCACAATCTATATTTAGGTGCCTATTTAGATACTAAACAAGTTTTAAGATGTCAGCTTTCATGCTCAGCTTGAACACTTTTTTTGTGATAATATATTTAGCTGGGTCAAATGTATTCCTGAAGTAATCTGGTCTATTGTGCTTACAGTCTGCTTAACTTTTATTTTCTGATTATTTCTTCTTTGGTTTACTTTTGTTTTTCTACCCTGTGGCAAATAAACAATTCTTTCATTGAAGATAACTGGAATTGAGTGTGAAGACTCATATGTATTACTCACCTAGGGTGCCTCAGAGCAAAGGGAACTACCTTCCTTTTTCTCTTCTCTCACCAACCACTCTTGTTATAGTGCAGTGTCGTTATTATCATGGCATGACTCAGAGAAACAGCCTAAGAGACATTTTAGCAGGCAGGATAAACAACTTCTGAGGAACTTGGGCCCTGTTTCTGTCTTTTATGCATCCTTTTCAACCCCTAGCTGGGCTTTTACCAGATGGTCTTTTCAAATCTCATGAGTTATGGGGCTTCCCTATATAAGAAGCTGCTCAGAATTCACTGCTATCTTCTTTCTCCAGGGAACCCTGGAAAAAATAAGATTCGAAGACAACATTCAGCCAGACACAAATTAGTTTGGGGTCGGTTTGAGATTTGGCTTGAGGGCTGAACCGATTCTTCCTGTATCCCCTGCTAAACCAGGTTGTTCATCTCTCATTTTAAACTCTAGGTGCTTTACAGTACTGTGGTATGCACTGCTTCCTGTCAAGCTGATATGAAAAGACTTTCATATCTGAAAAACATTCAGATAGAAAATAACCAGGAAATTTGGAAGACAGAAAAATTCCAGCTTTACAAATAGTCTCCCAGAAGGATCTGCTGCTAAATTGAGATCTATTTGTTTATCACTTTTTTTAACTCTCTCTGGGAGACACAGCACTGGGACAATGAGCTGCACAGATAATGAGATGGGAGGAAGAAATACTGTAAGAAATATCCGCAGCTTCAGGGGATGTAATCTCTGTCAACATCTTTCTTTGTCTCTCTTTCTCTCTTTCTCTCTTCCTCTCTTTCTCTCTCTTTCTTCCTTCCTTCCTTCCTTCCACTTTTTTCTCTTTCTTTCTTTCTTTTTTTCTTTCTTTCTTTCTTTCTTATTTGTCATACCAAAGGCTGTCACTTACAGTGAACTAGATTTTCAGTCCTTAGGAGACTAATAATAATAATAAAAATAATAGTTATTCCAAGAGCTGCAGGACTCATGAAGCCAGATTTCTGATGAGTTTGTGTTCTTTTCCCCTTATGTCCATCCCTCTACAGGTACCCCTGGGTAGTTTCAGTCTTTTAGGATACCTCTAACACAACAGAGATGCTGGCTACTATGAAGCTATGGTTACTTTGGAAATAAGGTATCAAATCAAATAAGGTATCAATCAAATACATCTTCTATATTCTTAAATAAATAAACACACAAACATGCATAATACATATGCCATTCACTATCAGAACCTATCATACAAACAGAAAGAACACCCTGTATAGGCAAAAATGAGTAGGCAATAATGGCAGGTTTATAAAGTCTATAACTGCTTTGATCAAACACTGTTGTGTTTAAAACACTGTCAGCTGCTAAGATCTATACTGCTACCCTGTTGCTGGTTAAACTAAAGGAATGCCAGAGCATGCAGAGAAGCAGCAGCAGCAATGCACAGAAGTGTCGATGTAGGGGGACAAGACCATGTGTAATGAAACAGCACCAGCAACAAAGAAATAAACCTCCATAGCCTCCTTTCCTGTCAACCTCACAGCCTAATCTCAGTTCCATCAGGAATGATGGGCATTAACCCTAATGCCTTTAATTTAGTAGGAACCATAAATGTTTAGCTAAGCCAATGACAGATACCTGTAAAAACTGTTTTGAGCTGATATAATTTTCCACCTGCCTTGATTTTACAGCCCTGGTAGTAAATCCCACTGTAGATATGCAGTATTTTTATGAATCAGAATTTTGATGTGGTTTAATGGTGGGTGACAGGGCTCATCCATGGTTAAAATTCACAGAGATCCAACACCAATTAGGAAAGTGAATGTGGAAAGTCAATAGTGCCCTACTTGGGTCTCTAAATTATTTCAAAACTTAGACATAGGTCTCTCTGTCCTCCTCAAAAATACACATCAAACAGATTTCACAGACTTGTGATAGGGCTGGAAAATCCCTATTCCCTATTCAAATTCCTTTTGGAAGTACTTTAACTTCTGTTTAGCTCCCAGTATCAGAATCTTGTGAAAGCACCCTGTAATATGCATATCTGTAATTCTCTTTTGACATTAATATTTGTATTAAAACCCTCAAGTTCTTTCCAAATTCAACACTAGTAATCCTAAAATACATCTGAAGTTACAGAGGACAGCAGCTAGCTCAAAGCTCAGAAATATAGTGGTATTTTAAGAGGCATTATCATTGCCTTGGGGAATGAAAACATCCCTCTTTTCACAATCAGCAGTTTCTTATCTAACTGTGACTCTGGTGGGTAGAATATGGTCATCTTCTGTCATCCTTTGAATATTTAATATTATGTGTGTGGGGTGGGGATGTATCTGAAAGATCACTGGAGCCACTTTCATAAATACTGATTTCATGCTGCTTCTCCATGTGATTGCATGCATAATACTGAAACAGAGAACTTCAGCAATCAAATCCTATGAGGAAAAAAAAAAAAGACATTACAGAACTAGGTTTTGTTGTTTTTTGTTTTGTTGTGTTTTTTTTTTCTCTCATGAGAAATTTCTTCAATGTCCAGTTGCAAAAGACTTTTCCCAGACCTTTCCACATCTATTCCTTAGGCTGCACCTTTTTGCTCTGTGATAAGAGAAAACTGTTTCCCAGTATGTCTAAGTGAGAAACTCTTCTCTCTTCATGTCTTTATGAAAAACTGTAGCAAATCCCATTGATGTTAGACTTGGAAAGGGTTAGCAGTAAAGCAGCATTGCTAGTGTAGTTTTTTTCCCCTTTTGTCAGGTGATAAAACAGAAATACCCAAAAATGGCAGAAGGTCCATAATCAGATCAGCTGATCGTGGCAGTTTCCTCTGAAGAGCCCGATATCAAAATAACGTTTTCATGAACTTACTGTCCATAATCACGGCACTCTGTGAAATTGCAAAGATCTTTGCTCAGGCAACATGCCAGCTGTTGGCTAAGTGCAACTGTTCCTACACAGCCATTAGCACACTCCAGAACGTGTGTTTGTCAGCCAGCATATACATATAATGTAGCAGAAGAGCTTTCATGATAGGAATATTTTTGAGTGTCTTTGAATAAAACTACACAGCTCTGCTTGCCTGTGTAAATCCAGATGCAGGTGGGCAGCACTGCACACAAGCATCACCTGTGGGATGTAATATGCATGTAAGGAGCCCTGCTGAAATACCTGCTTTGTATTAACTCATGACATGCATGTGAGTTCACATACATGTAACTGTGCTGATACAGTTAGATTCCCTATAGATTCTGAACCACATACACACTCGTTTTGAGTTTACATCTGACTTTGTGGAACACTGCTCTCTCTGGGATATTCAGATGTTTGGTGCTTGGAATGCTGTCAATCCTAATAGTATTAAGTACCTCATCCTTAGCTTGTTTCCCAATTTGCTATCTCCCTAACTGACCTAAAAATGCATAGCATGGTGCATTTGTGACTGCATTAGGTTGTTTCCTTTAACCCACACCTCCCTGCTTGTCAGTGCCATGGGCAGCAGCAACAGCAGCAGCAATCTTTCTAACAGAGGCTGGCTTTTACCAGAGGAGGGGAACACTTCTTATTTACCTTGTACACAGCAGGTCTCAAGGGACTGTCCATTCTAACGCTCCCACTTCTGCTACTACCAAGAAGCTTAGGATTGACGTTGCAGGTAACGACAGAAAGACCATGCCAAAGTAATAGCAATAACCGAGCAGCAGGATGTAAGCAGGCCAGAGGGCTATAACCAAAAAGGTAGGCAGCTTCTGCTATGATGAATGGTAATACTCTCTCCTACCCAAGAGAGCTGCATCCATCATTCTTTTACCACTTCCTTCTTGGTTTCTAACCACACTGTCACTATAGCATATCATTTCCTTTGCCCAAGAAATGATATTTCAGATCCTCTGAATGTACAGAAGGAAGCAGACAAACGGTCAGTATTCTGATATTCTCTTTCACTGCTTCCATGACCTCACGAGAGAAGCCATAGCACGAAACTCATGAGTTTCATTATTCATGATGTGAAAGATATATCATTGTATAAAAATTAGCAGTTTAAGATGTAAGAGGTCATCCAAACAATAGTTCTTATGGCACTTTAACTGGAATGTTATTGTTTCTACTTTATTTTAAAGACTATCAGATCTTTGCTATTTCATTTATAGTCTCTATGATAGCATTTTAGTCTTTATCACAGCATAGCACTCTAGTTGACGCTTATAAAATTATAGATAATGCTTTCCTGAAGTTCTTACTAAAATCCAGATGCAATGTGCTCTTATGATGAGGTTCCTTATGTTTTTTTAAATTGGTTATCTATTATCCTCTATTTGATCTGCTTGCCATAGTCCACTTCTGTTACTGCTGTCTCCTGGTAGTAATAACTCCCATTAATTCTAGTAAGTACAACTTGCTGTTCAACAGAAGTTAGCACTCCCTGGACAGTATTCACTCAAATATTCTGATTATACTTTCCTTAAGTTAAGTTCAGGCACTAGGGACTACAAAGATAATTTCTTGTGTAGGTCTCACATTTAACCAAAAAATGAGGCTGAAAATCACTGAATTTGGTTAAGCAAAGTATCTATGTATAAACCCTGCTTCAGTTCCCATTGTCTTCATCCTTCCAATCCCATCCCATCCCATCCCATTCCATCCCATCCCATCCCGTCCCATCCCGTCCCATCCCGTCCCATCCCATCCCACCCCATCCCATCCCATCCCATCCCATCCCATCTTGTCCCATCTCCAATTCTGTCTGTTGTTTTAGCAAGACTGCAAAATCTTTGGTGGCAGAACATCTCTTCTTGTGTACTTGTGCAATAAAGAGAAATAGTCTCCTATCCCAGCTGAAATCACTGGATACTGTTTTAAACCATGAAATGCTTTTGGATCTTGGCCCAAAATTGATAGCAGAGTACACAAGGCTCTAATAGCCTTGCGCTGCCTTGTTCTTTTTCACACGAAACACTTTCCTTGACACGAGATCTGATAATTATTGAATGAATGGCCACTTCCACTCAGCCTCTGGCAACCATTATCTTAATTCCAGTTAAACTGGCATCGGTACACAAAAATCCCACAAAAAATCAGCAATATGAAAATGTTCAACCTTCATTACATGGAGCTGTAAACATGTAAATTGAGTCTGAGCTGTTGTGTAAATCACCTCAGCATTTCACCTGTGCTTCAGTGTAAAGTCCATTCAATGTCTGTGAAAGCATGAAGTGTACAAAACATATTCAATGTGGTGAAATCACAGTCTGTTTGCAGAGGTGGATTTTTAAACATGACCAAGTGGATTTTTTCCTTTCAAAAGCTGATGAAAAACTTGGTGTTCATTAACTGCTGGTGACTTGTGACTAGAAGGAAAGTTATATGGAAAAAATGAAGAGTACAAGAATACTTTCATCTGGCAGATCTGGATTCACAGAGATATTTGGTGATTAATTTTCCAGCAAGCATAAGAAACTGGTTAGCAGCTTGCCTATTTACGCTTCCATGTTCCATATTTGCAGGAGCAGAACAGACCCAGATACAGCGCTATTACATGGTTTGTTCTGACAATACAATACGTAATGAATGAAGGAACTTGTTACCAAGGAGATAATTGGACTTGAACACTGAGAATATCTCAATGTGCCAATTTTCGGCATCAGCTTTGCTTTTGCTGTGGCTGTGAACTGTAGCTGGCCATATTTTTATAATAACAAACTATGGTTGTTATCTTATATTCGTGTGGCAGATTTTATAGCTTAATATCTTACTTTAACAGGGATTTTATACAAGGCTTGACCTACTGTATATTAACAATCTTTTTTTTTTAATAAAGTGATTAAAAAAATAGAGTATCAGTAAGAACGGACAATTTAAAGAGAAACGAAATGATACGAAATGAAAAGAAAAGAAAAAAGGAGTAAGGACAAGCTAATATTAGTCTAGATATCCTCACATGAACAATTCAAAGACTGTACAGAAAACCTTTTGGAGGAAACAGGATTGGTACATATTTATGTCATGTAGTGAAAGGCCTCCTGCACACCTGTCTGGCCAAATTTCATTATCTTGTTAACCTTTGGTCTTATTACTTTAAATCGCATTACCCTCCACTTACTACTATCTATTTCTAGGCCTTTTTGATAACCACTTTTAGCATATTATCTGTAGATAAAATCTCCTTTCCTTTTTTTCTTTTCTTTTTTTTTTTTCAAGACCAGCTTCAAAACGAACTTCTGAGACATGCATATCACATAGAGTATAGCAAATTGATTAAATTGCCTTCTTCTTAGTCTACATCAAAGCACAAAGACTAAGTATAAATGACAATTACTTTTAATCTTTAGTTGATGTTTGATATTTGGCTGTTTACCATGTGGCGGAATGTCCCCATTTGTCTTATTTTTTCCTGCCTTACTTGCTGAAGGTGAAGCAATCGAGAACACCCTTTTTTATTATCAGCTGCAGCCTGAATCCTGTTCTTGTATATCAATGAATTCCCACACACAGGTTACACAGGTTGTGAATAACTGAAGAGAACAGCCTGTAGTTTTCTCTTTAGTTGCGGCCTTATTTTTTTTTCTTGCACCATACTAAAATTTCTAGATTTGTAATTTTAAATGGTAGTTACAATTAAGGGTGTACATGATCACATTCTTTCAAAACTAGGTGAGCTAGCTGAAGATACTTCTTTCTTGGGAGGTTCCAGTGTCTCTTGGAGACTGCTGATCCTTCAGATCTGGTGGATAAAATGTTTGAATGAGTGTTCCTTAACCAGTCTGAATATGTCAGGCTGGTAAAAGCTGGTAAAAGGGGGAAGGATTCCCAACTCTGTCTGGCTGCTAGAGGCTGAACAGCTGGGCCAGCAGCCCTGGAAGAAGCAGCCCCTGGAGTAACCTGCTGCTGATGAATGGCTGTCACAGGGAAGAGCAGGGAACAGGAGGCTCGGCAGTGTGGATTCTCCCCATAATGACAATTCCTTCAGTCAGAATTCTGTCCCGCTTCTGGGAGCTTGTTCTTTTTTCAGAAGTCCACCGCTTTTCTTTCTCCTTTTCTGAAGACTCATTGGCAGTCATCCAGATGCAGAACTGAAGGACAGTGTCTCTTATTCAGAGAAGAAACATTCATACCTTTGGAAAGCATTTCCTAGTGCTGTCATGCTAGGAAAATACATGTAATGTTCTTTTTTCCTTTCCTTTCCTTTCCTTTTCTTTTTTTTTTTTTTTTTTTTTTTCCCTGAATAACTGTTACTCATGCAGTTTCTCTCCCTTGCTATAATTTCCTCCAAAAATTGTAACACCACAGGATCGTTTTCTAACTGGAGGCACGCAGTTTGCTATGGCAAACAAAATTTTATTTGTCTTTGAAAGACATAAGAAAGCAATAACTAGCTGTGAGGTCCTGCACAGGGGCTGGTCTGTCCTCTCCACAAAGGAGATATCAAGAAGGAGGAAGCATGATTTAGTTCATGATTTAGTTCACTAAACCTATATCCCTACACACTATTGGAAGAGCTGCACACAGGGAGGGAGAGAGTTTTATCCTACAAAGGGATGTGGTACCATATATATTCTTTAGAGGCTTACTGGAGGCAGAATACTTCTCAGTGCCCTCTGATCCATGTTCTAGGGTATGACTAGCAATGGCTGTGAAGCTGCTTACTGATTCATTTTAGTTTGGCTTGTAATTCTGTGTCATGTGAATTACTGGTGGGACGTGACTGGCATGGTCTGAATGCAATAGAGGAACCAGAGTTAAGCAGAGACCTTCAGTTTTCCCTGAGTCTCCACAGCAATGTGTGACTGTGCTACTAACACTCAGGAGCCCACACCTCCCAAGACCTTGACAGCTTCTGCTTATTTTACTTTCAAGCTCATTAAGGCAGATGGGAACAAGTTCCTTGCCAAGATAAAAACTGCTAACTGGTATCATTCTATCACTGTTTTATTGTTCTGAGCATCCACTAATCTTCAAGCAGCTTCACAGATGTGTCCCTGCCCATAGCTATTGAAACTTAACTAGCCAGTGAGTCTTAAAATGATAAAGATGAAGGAGACAAAACAGATGACATGACTACAATATTTTTTTTCCTCCAGAACCATAACAGTGACAAAGAGACAAGGATTTAAATCAGTGGTGTCACTTTCTTTTTAGATATTTCTAATGCAGGAATTTTTCTTCTTCCTCATCAGTTAAACGGCTAAGAAAAATAGGTTGTTGATGTACTTATGAGTGTGCTGCACACAAAGTGTATTCTGATATCATCTTTCAGTTTTACCAAAGAACATTTGTCATCACTTCTGATGAAATGGAATTGTGGTCTGCATCTAAAGAATCGGTTGAAAAAAAAAAATAATAATAATAAAAAAAACTAGTATCAACATTAGCATGCTGAAGAATACAATGATGCAGCGACTTTGTATAGGCAGAAGTACAATGTAGTCTCTGCAGAAATCTCTTTTGGACCCCATGCAAATTAAAGTGACACTGGGGGAGTGTGTGGTATGGTAGTAACAGTAAAATAAGGGTAATGTAATAATCCTAATTCCAAAATGAAATTTGGAAAACTTGGTTTCTAGTAAATGTAAATGTTCTATTTAATTAAATTAAACTACTCTGATTTTACCTGTTGTTAATTTTTGTTCTAAGTTGGGAAAATAAACAAACCTCAAAACGAAAAGGTTGTGTTCAGTTCCTCCCTGATTTCCAGCCTTGTCAAAGTGCACTATTAAGGTTTTGTCCAATCAAAAGTCCCTCCTCTCCCCTCCATTTCTGGCCTCCTTTTTCTCTAGATCAGTAATTATGCCATCAGTTGCCTCCCGTTCCTCTCCTAGGTGGTTTTTCAAGGCTTGTCCATGCTACACAAATTTATGACACAAAGAGCTGTGCTGGGCTTCTAAGGGTGCTTGTAAAACACTTCACATCCATACGCCAAAGTGCTCCAAGTGGTTTGTATTTCTGCCAAAAAACACTTGGATTTTTCTTGTGTTCAGCAAGGGCTAAAGTTGGCTGGAGGCCAGTAGGGACAGCACTAGAGGAGATAGGGCTCAGCACTCGTGCTGCAGCCCTACAGAGGCACTCTGTATGTTCCCAGAATTCACCCTCTATGAGTGCTTGGCTGAGAACCTGGAGATGTCTGCCCAAAGGGCTTTGCACTTTTGCTTTGGTGAAATGTTAGCCGATGCAAGAAGAAATGCTCCTATTCAGAGTAACAATCAGCAGGATGTAACAAATAGTTTGCATTTAAACCAAGGAACCAGGATAAGCCAAATGAGAACCCCTTTAATTATCAAGGTATTAGTAAGGAAGAGAGAAAATGACACAGGTGATAGAAAGGACTGATGCTGCTCTTCCCACCTACCCTGCCTATTCTCCTCAGGCTTACATGCAGAGCTATCGCTACCCTCTCTTCGATCAGGATCTAGCAAGGCAGCATGAAAAAAAAAGGGGGGGGGGGCGGAGGAGGGAGAGGAAAGGGGACTGATTTTCAGAACAGAAGTGAAGAGCTCCTCTGCAAAGCGGGACTGGAAGTATAAAAGATATAGCTGGCAGTTTACACTGCTTTGCTGAAATAATGAGACTCGAGTTGTAGGAACACGCTACCTAAAATGGGCATTATGAGCTTTCTTTATTAGGGACTGGGTGGGAGAGCGAGGAGGAGCAGCACTTCCCTGTGCTTTGTTCCTGTCACTTGACAATTTCTGTCCTTGAAACGTTCCCTCTAGGGACGAGGAGTGTGTGCAGGCTCTCAGTCACTCCGAGGTGGGGAAAGGAGTGTGAAGCTTAGCATATCAAGGGAAACGTGTCCACAGCAAATCTGATTGTTTAAAAATAATCTAGAATAATTTTGTCAAGGAAGTAAGATTCAATTGTAGACAAGGATTTAAACTTAAATTGGAAGGGATTTTAAGCGTTATTACTAAATTCCCTATATAACACATTAGGCACAGCACAGAGAATCCTGATTTAACCTAACGAGGAGCAGATTTTCAAAGTGAAATAGAGGGATCCCAGTGGGGGAAGGAACTGGGTTCACTTACAGATATTTGGGGTGAAAAGGAGTGCAAAAAAAGACAGCCATTTTCCCTCCTCCTCTGCTCTTCCTCTCCTCCACATCACCTGTGGGAGACACAAATTCCTCACTGGGCAAACCCTCTGACAAGTGAGTGACAATGAGCACCATTTGTAAGGGCAGTGGGGAAGGGCTCCAAAATTGGGCCGCAGGGGGGCTGCAGGGAGATCCAGGGCCCTGGGCAGGGTTGGGGGATGCCCAGAAGAGGTGGGCAGGAGCAGGCAGAGCTGGCAGAGCCCCTAGGGCCAATTTATTCTCTGTGGGGCAACACTGATGGCTAGCAAAAATTTCTTTAAAAATGTGAAAAGGGAGATTGTGCCCCTTCATAGCTATCCAGTACACTGCTTGATACGCTTACACACACACCACACACACACAATACACTTACACACAGAGTCAGACTCACATCCTCACTCTGTTGTATATGAACAGGTTGTTCCCCTGTAAAAGGCTTATTTCACTGGCTAATAGATTCATCATAGTCTTTCCATGATAACTATCAGGAAGTCTCAGTCTTGTGTATGCTGACATCAAAAACAACCTTGAGATTTTTCACAAAGGGAAACTGTTGGGTTTTGGCCAACCCTACTCAGCAGCCCTGCCTGAGGGCACAGGACATCCTTACCTTACCAGCAGCTGGGACATAGTGAGCAGCTTTCCAGCTCTTTTGTTCTTTCCTGAAACATTTTAAGCAAGGCCTGCTGACCTAGCAGGTTGTCTGCTAGTTGAAAGAACCATCCCTCAAGGAAAACTTTCTTCTTCCTCTTCCCTATGCTCCCTTTCTCAGATGAGCCTCTCCTTCCAGGCTCTCAATGACCCTGAGCACTCTCATTGTCTCCGAAAGTACTGTCCCGTGCCCTTCTGCACAAGAAAGACTTGCCAGAGTCCTGACTGGTGGCAGGGAACACCTCTACACAGTTGACAAACCCCGTGCTCCCTGCCACATGCATTAGTTGCATAGGATATTTGTACGTCATAGATAATGAGCTGTTTCCAAACAGGAGCTTGATTTATATGTGGATTTTTTCTCTTGTAAAATTCCTCTATTGCAAATAAATAACAAAAAGCCTCAAACCCTTACACTGAACTGGAGCAATTTAATAGCTAAAAAGAATAAGGACAGGCTTGAAATAGGCTTTCAGTTTCTACAACGGATATAACTCTTCTACATAAAATACTGATGGGACAAGCTGGAAATATGCTATGATGGTGAGCTAACAAGTATGTGGCACCTTTGAGACTCATTCTGTATACAATAAGATACTAACACAACCCAAAAAAAAAGGACTGCTGGGGTATTTAAAAATGTACATAGGAACTATGCTTTGTTACTTTGCCTCCCGGCTGTCAAATCCAAACCCTGTTACTCTGTTCTCTACATACATAGTACCTCCTCATTTCTGTCTGTTCAGGCGAATATTAATAATACTAATGGCCATAACAATAATAATAGTCTCAGTTAGGTTTCACATTTCCAGGTTTAACTGCTGTAACCACATCTTTTCTGATCTGACTAGAGTACATGTTGCTTCCATTTGCATAGGAGGATGTTATTGCTGGTAGCGTACTTACTGACCAGTGGTCTAAACATCTCTGGTTGAATGTTTCAGCCTCCTATTTCTTTACTACATTGATTCCCAGCTCTGCTTTGCACTTTTATCTGACTTAGTCTTTGGCCACTACCTACGCTCAATAAGTAATATCAGCGACAGTATGCCAGACCTCCCATTATTTTCACTGTGCTTTCCGTAACACTTTAAACACATGCCACGTCTGTGCAGGATTCTCCTTGGAACCACCTTGTTCATTTAAGTTCTCCCACTGGTCCTTTTCTGCTGACACATGGACTTGGGCAATGAAGATACCTACTCACGATGAACACCATATAAACTACAGGTTGCCATGACCTCACCACACCACACACCAGTTTTACTGACTTTCTTCCCTTTATCCTCTTTTGTTACTGATTAGTAACCACCCTGAGCTCAGTATTTTTGGAAGGTTTCTGAGGAATCTTCTCTCCTGTGTGAACTGGGTTGCATGCAGCACTACCAACTCAGCATAATAAATGATAATTGATAGAAAAACTTCTTTGACTCAGTGTTAATGTCTACCTGCTCTGGAGAAAATGTTTTGCTTCAACTAAATGAAATAAAATAAGGAAATAAATTAATTATTTTTCTAAAATGTTTTTGCTTGCAAAATCTGCTTCCTACAAGCATGAGGCTCACTCAGGTAAGCTGTTGCTTTCTTCTACACTTTCAAACTCAAAATGCTTTCATGGAAACTCCAATGAAGACCAAGTCTGTATTATTCAACCCAGCACTGTCACTAAATTGTGCCTGGTGAATACATGAATGGCGAACTGGAAGAAGTCTGCATTTTAGGATATATTTTGAACATTTATTTGCCCTACTCAGCTATGACAGAAAAATTGAAGATGATTAGTTAGTATTACTTGCATTAAACAACCAGAAAACATTGCTGAAAGGGTACACAGTTACTTGAAATTAGGCACTTTTTTCCAGTAGCAGTGAATGCCATGCAGTAAACAGTTCCTCACATTATTCATCTAGAGTTACAGGTGAAAGAGAAGGAATCGTAATCGAAACAGAGGACTCTTCAACATTCACAGTGTCATGGAATCTAGTTATGTAAATCTGACACAGGGATCAAACAGCATGGCCTCATATCTGAGCTCAAAAGGAAAATTAGGCCAACGGTTCTGTGATGCAATATCATAGTATAATTGAACGGTTTGGGTTGGGAGGGACCTTAAAAGTCATGTGGTTCCAATCCTCCTGCCATGGGCAGTGACACCTTCCACCAGACCTGGCTGCTCAAAGCCCCATCCAACCTGGCCTTGAACACCTCCAGGGCATCCACATGAAATGCCAAACCAATGTTGTCTCAATTACTGGAGGACTACACAAATGCCTTCTAAGGGCACATCAAAGAGTAATAGCCTCAGAGAAGCTACAGGCATAGTTCTCATTTTAGGATCTATTTGTCTGTAATTTCTCCCACATTTACTGCTGACATTTAAAAAAAAAAAAAAAAGTAAAAAAAAAAAAAAAAGTAAATTCTTTTGAAAGGAAGCTTTTTGTCAAACTTAAAAATGGGTTTCACTTTGGTTTGGATGTTTTTAATTATTTTTTTTTTTACATTACTGATCTTAATTGAAATTTTATTTGAAGTACTCGGGGCAAAGCTAAATAAGTATATTTATAAAACATTAAAATGTTGCAAGCTTTATCAACTAAAATTGTATGGCAAATTCAGCACAATTTTCTGCAAAGGTTTAGCTGTACTCAAATCCTTCATTTTCCAACAAACATTATTTGACAAAAAGCATTCTCAACTCAACATATCTCCATTGTTGCTTCCTCACCTGTCATCATTGAAACCACCAAGACACACATTATCAGATATGAAACCAGAGATACCCAAATTATCAAGCGATTTGGTTGGTCTCTCTTGATCTTCAATTGTCAGTGGGGGGAATCCAGACGTAGTGCAGTTGGGATAACAGTAGGTTCTTAGCAAAGCAGGCTGCTGTGCCAAAGCCCTGGAGATCTTCCTGGTCATCACTGCTGCTCCTGCTGACAAGGTGCCAGCAGGAGGCCTGGGATGAAAATCCCTCCAGAGGAGCACAAGTCTGTCCTGTCATCCAGAGCAGGAATGAGCTTCCCTCCCAATGGCTCTTTCGCATCTCATCTTTGCCCATTCCAGTGACAGGAGAGGACCCTGGCCTGGTCCCACTTTTACAGCCCTCTGGTAGTATAACTTTGTTTTTATTATGCAGCTGAGAAGCTCTGAATTGGCTCCGTGCCAGTCACACTGTATTGCTATGCTTTGGAGGTTTTCAAAAGGATGAAAGAAAGCATTTAGGGAGGTTCCAGAAACGATGCTGATGGCTGCCATGCTAATGCTTGTAATGAATTCTAAATTGGTAATGGGACCACTTATGGATAACTAAAGGCTTATTCACTCCCTTGGATATCTGCTTTTTTCCTCTACCACTTTCTGCTGGATTTAGTGCCAGTATTCACTTTGCATTTTTCTTTTTCTGTCTTCTTCTGTTCTTTTACTTTCCTACTGTCATTTCTCATGCTGTATTCTTCCTCTAAAAATTATCACCCCTCAGGCTCTCCCCTTATTCTAGTTGCCTTACTGCAGCAAATGCACGTCCTACAAATCTCTAGTTACCATTGCTAGTCTCCTTTCCCATATGAGACTAATTACTAAAACAAGTTTGCATGACTTTGAAACGATAATAATAACACTTCTATGAGCGTATAATTTCATTTTATATCTACTGGATAATGCAAACTGCATTCATACCACCTAGAGATAGGTGGTATAATAACAAGTGATAAAATAATAGGTAGTATAATAATGAAGGATAGCATTAATGGGCAGCAATCATAACTGACATAGACTTGTAGTTTCTGGCTGACGCAGGTTTAAATGATGTTAGTGTTGATTGCAATGTGTCTTATTGCCTTAGGAGATACATGTTAAGTATAAAGGCTTGCAGTTAAAATTCTGTGAGGCGTAAGACTCCTCTGGAACGTCTATCTTGTCAGCAGAACTGTTAAAGTGTAACTCTGGTCAGAAAAAAATGACACTATAAAAATTCCATCTATCATGCATTGTATTTATTTTCCCTTGGTGATTTCCAGATTAAATCTGCTCAGTTTACAAATCAAAAGAGACTTTTTTAACTGCTTTTTTATCCAACAGTCTATGTTCCCTGTTCTGCTTGTGACTTAAAAAAAAAAATAAAAAATTAAACTATGTTTTTTTCTGTTCCATACATCATTTTCCATCCACTCACAGTAAAAATTCTCCAGCTAAAATACAGGCCGTATTTGTACTGACATGTAATGAATCAGAACAAACTATATCTCACTCACCATTCAGATAAAAAAAAAAAAAAAACTTTTTTTTTTTTCCCCAGTATGCTACATATATAGAGAGATGACATGGAGTGATCAAAATGGTCATATTTACTCTGGCAAGCTGAACAATGTTGCATACTAAATATATAGTTAACTACATGTTACATATCTCTCCCTATATATATACCTATATGTATGTATATATGCATAATATACACCAGTATATGACTACACATATACATTTGGACCCATGTAAACTGTTCTCAAGTATAGTCCTAATCAAGGGGTGTCAAAAACATATATCCCTTAAACAGCTATGCTGTTATCTCTTTGAAATGTCCTTCCACATCCAGAAGAAACAGAAAAAAGGACAGTGCTGCAGTTTACTGGCACCAAATGACTGCTGCTCCAAACTGCTTCATCTGTGTTAAAATTATCTGCATCATTTCCTACCCTTTTCCTCTCTCTCCTATTTGCTCACCTATATTTCATTAACTCTCCCTTTTGACATGTCTGAACTCTGTCAAACCATGAATCTTTACAATTTGTAATAGGAAATACAGTGTGATAATTCTTGATATTTGTCCATAGCATGAGTATTCTGTACATAGAGTTATATCACACAATGGATATGTTGAGTTAGTGGTTATTTTTCCAGTAGCAAAGGAATACAATTTCTAACAAAAACTACTGTCAAGAAATGCTGCTTTAAAAATATCAGTATTATGGAGAAATCAAGAAATGCAGAGATAAAGCTGATTTTTCAAGTAAACATTTAGCTCTACTTCATCTTCATCTGTAATCACTAGAATGGCAATCAGATCATCTCATGAATGAAGTATAGTCAAATGAAGGTGAATCTAAGCATGGCAAAGGCCATGCAGGTAAACAGAATATACTTTGTGGAGTGTACTTTGTCATTATATATATGTTTATATAAATATGTATGTATTAGAACCCAAGGGAATGGCATGAAGCTGCAACAAGGGAGATTCAAGTTGAATATTAGGAAAAGATTCTTCACCAATAGGGTCGTCGGGCACTGGGACAGGCTCCCCAGGGCAGTGGTCACGGCACTGAGCCTGTTGGAGTTCAAGAAGCGTTTGGACAACGCTCTCAGGCACAGGGTCTGATTTTTGGGTGGTCCTGTGTGGTGCCAGGAGCTGGACTTGATGATCCTTGTGGATCCCTTCCAACTCAGGATATTCTATGTTTCTATGATTTTAGGAGTGGCTGTGAGACTATGATGTAAGCTACCACATAAAACAATGTCCTTTACAAATCTTGCCACTTTGTTCTACAGCTGCATGTGATCAGTGTTAATCATTTCATTTAATGAAGTGCTGGAAGGTGAAAGGGGGAACAGGAGCTGGGACAGAATTTAAGCCTCAATTTGTCTATATAAGTGGTTAGCTTACAATATGGTCTCCTTTTAAGTTTTAATGTATTGGTGTCAGTTAATAAATTTGCCATAGAAGCCTACAATAAAACACAGTTAAGGTTGACAGTGTATATCTGAAATCTATACTAAAACATATTCTCATAGCTGTTAGAAATTAAATCCGTATGGGAAACAGTTTAATCATCATGAAGAAAGGTCAAGATTTTCTCATCTTTTCTCACCCAAATCAGGAAGAAAAAAAAATTAGATCTCAAGAATATTTGGTACAATCTAGCTCATTTTAAACAATTCAGTCAACAATCCAATTTCAGCCATTTATTTAAGATTTTATTTAATTAACTTAAACTTGTAATTGAAACATTATTTTGAATCATAAATGATTGATTTTATTGTTTTCTAGAAAAAGAAACTTGATTTACAGTTTCTGAAACTGTCAAATTCTTGTCAAAACCCCATCTTCCACAGGAAGTGATTCTGATGGAAAATCCCATTAAAAATTTCTTAGAACAAGGGTGTTGTATTTATCTGCCCCAAAACCTTATACATAATATAATCAAAATATAACTTAAATGTGCAAATATATACAAATAAAAATATTAGAAGTTAAACCTAAAAATTAAGGAATAGCTCTGCACAGCTGGGGAACACAACTGACCTCATCTCTGTTGCCTGATGTCCAGTGAAATCATGGAATAACCTCAGGCATCTGTCTGGATTTTCACATTCAGAGGAAAGTTTATTAGAAGGAATGATTCTTAAAGACACATGAAAGCATCTTTTTCTTTCTCTTTGTAGTGGCACAGGAGCCCACGTGGTTGAGGTGTCCACCCTGGGCTTCCCCACAGCTCCCTGATCTCCACTGCAGGACCATACAGCCGACACTTGTTCTCCTGTGCAATTCTCCATTTAAATGCACACTCACATACTCACCCTTCTTTATCCCACCCTCCTTGCCTCTGTTTAGAATAGATGTAGTAAAGTAAGCACATGGTTTGCCTTTGAAAATAACAATAAAAACACAGGGATGAAACTTATTTTCATTAGAAGCTGGTGCACACATTTTTTCCAGCAAAACACAAAGACTAGTGCTCTTTCAAAATGGCTTCTGTTTCCCATTGCCTTCAGCAACACTGATGCTAAGCCATGTATAAAGACAGTGGCTTCCTATGCTAAAAGAGGAAAGGTTTTTTTAGAATGATGTTCATAAAAAGGAATTAAATGTTGAAGTGTGTATCTGCTCGGATAAGTGTAGTCACAGATTCATTTTGGCTGAACTCCAAGCTAGGAAGCTGTGAGTGTGCTTTGGCTCAGCAGCCAGAGAGGCAAATTAGCAGAGAGCTAATATACCCTGCCTTTCAGCCTACTGCTTCAGGTACAACTCTAGACCAGACTGACTCATCTTTGGAAAACTCAAAAACAAAGATGAGAAAACAGGAAATGCTCTCTACTGTTGCCCCTCAGCTGTGAACCAAAAGAGGTCAGGAAACTAGTTCAGGGCATGAGGGATGGGAAACAAAACACTCATCTGGTAATATATTTACTGCACATTTTACTATAATGCAAATATTCATAAGTACCAGCATGTGAATATTCATAAGTAGTATCATGTTAATATTCACAAATAGCATCGTGTCAACTTAAAGTAATTACAGGAATCTAAATAGAGAAATTCTTAGAGTTTAACATGTTAGGCATTAGACAACTTAATGGATAGCAATAATTGTGCCCTAGCTTTGATTTCAAGTTATGAAATAGGGAAGCTCTGATTGCACCTGCAAATGGGAATGCTGGTAAGACACAAGTTCAAAGATGACAAATAGCAGTCTCACGGTGACCAGGTCTCTTAATACCCTCTGAGATATCACACACAGTCCCATAAATCCAGCTTATCTAGTTGGACATTAATGTGATCTTCCTATATACTGGGTTGTAACTGTCTTCCACCAGGCCTTGCTACAAGACATGGATACCTGTGAGGTCTGAGAGCACTTCATTCCTTACACATTCCTTTGTTTCTTATGCCATATTGCTCTCCAAATGTAGAGAACAATCAATTTCTTCTTCAAGCAACTCTTTACATATTTTGAGTTCATAATCATGTCCTTCCCCTGTCTCTCTTCTTTATGGAAAACATCTCATGATTTTGTAGTCTTCCTCAGCATGTCAGATTTTCTAAATTCTGAATTATTCTCATTCTACTTTCAGCTTGTCCACATAGTTTAACATCTAGAACTACACTCAGTCCACCATCTAGTATCTTAGTTTCATTTTAAACATTGCAATATTCCTGCACACCAAATTCATATTTATTTTTTTTAAATTTTCTTTTTCTTTTTTCTTTTTCTTTTTCCATAATATATCTAAATTTCAGACTGTTTAATTGAGAAAAAGGTTGCACAGAGCTGATTCTGTGCAATAGAAATCCTATTACAATTATCATTTATTTAAAAATCAAGCTTGGGATCTCTAGGAGTGGTTTCTGATGTCCTTCTTTCCCACTTTTTCTAAGATTTAGAGGTACACACATGTACATCTACTAACTGGATGAAACACTATGTTGAACAGCTCTAAGTGTCACACAGTTTAATCCTCTTGACCTAAGGCTGAGATTGTATCACTGTGAAGTTACCACTAGCTCCATGAAACACACTGCAGAAGCTTAGTGTATTTTTACCAGACCAGAACTGGGCTGAAATTGACTTACTGAGGTTTGAAAGTAAAAATTAAGATGTAGTTAAGAGGTTATATGTATACATTATGTACGTATGTATATTTATCTTTTTGTCTCTATTTCCTAATTTTCTTTGTTCTTCAAATGAATGAATACTTCACTTTGAATCATTTTTACTCTGTGTACTGATCACAGGTTCTTTGGCAGGAAAGGCTTGCTTGAACCAGGTGAGACTGTACCCATAATGCTGAGAATACAGATCTAATATAGGCTTCATGTTTTTTGAGGAGTAAAGGAAACTAAGTTTGTCCCTTGACAAATGTCCTAAAGACACCCAAGCAGGATCTAAAGCACGGTTTGTCCTTCAACCATAACAACACATTTGGATCTTCTGTACCAGTTACTAAAAAGGAACATTGACTAGTTTCTACCCATTCCATAAAATTTAAACATGCCCTTTTTATACTTTGTGGAAACTGCCTAAACATTTTCAGACAGCTGCTTGTTGTTGTGTTTTGCAAAGACCTTCATGGTGGAGTGATGCTGGTCACACATCACACATCACACAACATCACTGGGCAGTGTACAGGAGTAGACTATCTGGTTGAGGAGTCATGCTCCACTCTGTGCTTGATACATACAACCAGCCTGTTTAATGGAAGAAACAATGTTCTTTCATCCCCTCAGCAATCTTCCCTAGAGTAGGTACATTTTATGTTTCCCACTGAGAATAAATTACAAACCTCCTCAAGTCTCTTTTCTTTATGTAATATTAGTACATTTTAGGGGATGTTACCATAGAGGTACTTAATAAAAAAAATATAGAGAAAGTTATTGTGCACACCTACCTGATCTCCAAATGCAAACTTTTTTTTTTTTTTTTTTCCTCAGAGTAATAGAGTGTCTACACAATTCAGTTTTTACAGTTCTTTCTGTGGGTGGAAGGATGAAAAAGATGTGAGTAAAGCAGGCTTCCTAACTAATGTTCTTGAGATTGAATATACTTTAATCTCTTTTAGGAGTTAGAAAATCTCCTTAATTTTGCTTTGCTGTTGAGCAGTTTATGTTTTCTTCAGACAGGATGAATTGATGGCAAAGTCTGTGAGAACAGCAATGAAAAGAAAAAAAATAGTCTTTAAAGATAAGTTTCACAGCCTCAGCCATCTTGAAAGCCATTGTTTTATTCGCCCTTTCAGTATATTAAGTCTTAAGGGATTATTATTTATAGTAACGCTATAAATGTGACAATTTCTCTATACTGTGATTTTATTAGTGGAAAATGTGAAGACAATTTTGGCAAGGGTTGAACAGCATGTGACTGGATAGAGATTACAGAAACGTCTATAACACATCTGCAGCAGCCGGAATAGCAAAATAGCCATTGAAGCAATGATGATAAAAAAACTCTGTAACCAAATAAATCATCTAGGACTTAATAATTATTCAGTTCAAACATTAAAGAATCCACAACTCAAGGAAAATCTCTGGGTTTAATATTTATTGAAGAGGAAACCATATTGCTGCTGAGTTAAAAATTGATTTTTGAATTGAAAATCAACGGAGTTGTGAAATTTGAACAGAAAGGAATACTTCTGATCACACTATGCACTGTGGGGAAAGGAGAATAATTTTGCTGTTTATCCTACCTCAACCTGAGAGGGAAAGAATATCTCTTTTTGATACCATGTTTGCTGTTTGCTCCTAATTTTTATTGTAAAGCTGTACTGGGTAACAGAAATATACCCATCTAGAAGAGACTTGGGAATCTGTGCTTGTATAGTGGCAATATTGGTTTATTTTTATATTTTTATTTTTAAGACAAATCCTGTGACATAATTGCCTTGGTAGCTTTACAAAGTGACATAGATGGACAAAAATTTCTAGCATCTACACCTATCTCCTTCAGTCAATGCTTTCCACATCATAGCTTTAGCTTAAGCATCTCTTCTGTTTACTGCATGTGCCAACAAAAATCCCTGACACATCAGGTGACGAGATGGGAAGAATGATTGAAAGAGAAACTACTGCTTGGAAAGGACTAATATTTACTGTTGGCTTTTCAATTAGAAGAAGATAGATTTCAGTCAGATTGTGAGACTAAACTTAATTGTTTTGCCATTGTACAAGTTTTTTCTTCCCCCATCATATAAACCTGTCCTCTATTGCAGCCTTGTGAGCACAGGAAAGTAGGAATTTCAAAATCTTTTACACTTGCAGTAAGCTGCTCTAAGTTCTCAGTATTCTTGTGAAGATGGAAAAGGAACTGAAGATCTAACTGGCTTGAGGGTATTTTAAAGAGTTAGGATTAAAGAGGCTTATTTAACATAAATGTTACAACAAATTAATATAAAATTGTAGCAGAGGTTTTCAAGCTTCTTAATGGGTGTTCTGCGATTTTTACTCAGTCAGCTACCAAAAATCTTTTACGTGAAATTTATGTCTAACTTTTTTTTTTTTTTCAAGAGAACTTTCTTTGGCAGTTACAAGTTGTCTATTTTTATAACAACCTCAGCAGAGTGTTCCAACAATAACTGTAATTTAAGTACTTATCAGACCTCTAAGAGCATAAGTCAATGTTTATTAAGCTTCGAGTACTATGTAATAGTGTATTGCTGAAAAGTCCTGCCTTAGTTACTGACTTCTCTGAAATTTGGGATTTTTTAAATTTAAGAATACACAGGACAGCATATACTCAATTTACAGAGCCTCCTTTTCTTGGTTGTCTTAAGAGGTTTATTCAACTGTAACATCTTTTGTAGTATCATTATCATAAGCCAAGTCTTATCAGGATAAAGATACTCTCAAGAATAGAGAGTACACAATCCTTTTTCACCATCCTACTTCAAGATGAAGAATAAATTCCTACTTTCACTCCCTCTGCCAAGTCTAAAACTAGCCTCATTATCTTAGGAATTATTTTTCTTCTTTGCTTGCTTAGTGCTCAGAACAAAAAGGTCCTAAACTCAGTAGGAACCTGGAATGCAGTGTCAATAATATAAACATGTCAAAAGAAGTTTTGCTAAGAGGCTTATTATTATGCTGCACTTATGTTCTACCTTCCATGCAAATTCTCAGTAGTGTCTTATTACCATCATTAATATCCTTTAGATATATAAAAAGGGGGGGGGAGGGGGGGGGCTTAGTAATTGTTTTGTCAAATACTGGTTTATTAAATATTTTGGTTTAAATATCTTGAGATTTCACTGCATTATGAATACAGTCTAAGAAACAGAAAGAGGTGGGGAAAAAAAACTATGCAGAGAGGAAAGAAAGTTATGAGAGGGAATGAACACAGAGCATGTAATGAACATAAGTTTGTAGGGATTATCTTGTGAGCAATTTTTAGATTCAGTTTTGGGTTAAGATCCCATTTTGCTGGATGTCATTTGAACACATAGACACATATAGAAGTACACAATGAGAGAGGGCTTCTTTCCCTGAAGAATGTACAGAGTAATTAAAGTTCAGTTCGTTGACACTAAAGCTACAGGGAAGCTTATTCTTTTCCCTTGAAGCATTAAACTGCTAGAAAAGCCACGAGGATGCCTGAAGAGACCATGAGTCTGGGCAATAGAAGCAAAAACTTCATTAATGTGTCCATTTCCATTTCTTGACTTTAGAGGCAAAGTTGAGGGAAGGCTGGAGGCTCAAGTCAGAGGAGCAACCGGCAGAGGAGAGAAGACATAAGAAGAATATGTGGAAGTAGAACACTATGGCTGTTTCATATTTAAAGCATCTAGAACAAGAGTAGATCCTCTTGGAAAGTAGAAGAAAAAAAAAAAAAAGAAAAAAATAAAAAAGGATATTTTGCCCCCGTTTCTTTTTTTAGCCTGTTAATAGAAAGGATAATTGTTGTTGGTTTTTGGTTTTGTTTTTGTTTTGGTTGTGGTGTTGTTGTTGTTTTGGTTGTTGTTTGTTTGTTTGCTTGTTTTGCTTTAGCAATGAGATCCCAACTTTCCATCACTGAGAATTATTGCTTGAACGGGAAGAAGACCTCTTGGAAAAAAACATTTTAGCTAAGCAGCTTTTACAGTTTTGGTCCACACCTTCTTTATAATGTTATTCAACCTTAACCTTAGTTTTATCACAATACAAGGATAGATTGCCTACTTTTTTCAAAAGCCAAAAATAACAGAGCAATCAGTATTTTTCTCTATAAATAATGCTAAATTTGAGGGGAGGAGGGAAATAAAACTGACCTGAACAGAATGAAAAATTGTGCTGCAATTAAAGACACTCAGCTGCAGTAGAGAGAGAAAATAAGAAAAGGAAAAATACAGCAGCATGTAAGAAATAAACAGTAATTAGTGAATGAGACTATTGCTGCTTAAAATTGGTATTTAAAACTTGGAAGAAGATCAAGCAACTTTCTTGTAGCTTTCCTATATTAACATGTACAATAAAACTTCCTATCAGCAAACTGCAGCATAAAGAAGTTAGCGTGTTATGTTACCACTAAAACAGCATGAAAAAGTCTTGGAGGGGAAAATAAAAGAATCTGGGGGAGAAAGGTTTCTGCAGTTATATAGAATGATTTATTTTCTCTCATGTGTATTTGGATTTAAAATTTAACAATGAAAAGGAATGCTAGCATTGCAGTTAATGTTCTGTGTAGAGGTGCTTAGATTACTTAGGTTTCTGTTTATTGATGTTAGAACTCTGTTATTACATACAGAAAGACACACAAATTCTGCAGGGCAAGTATACGTCTGGTATAAAACTATATTTCTGGTATGACAAGAATAATTTTCAAAGCATATTTTATTCATTTTTAAAAAATGTTACGAATGCCCTCTGTTTCAGAGCTAGAAGTTATATTAATATTAATCTAAAATGTTCCTAACATTTCTTTTGCTTAAAACAACAAAACTTGGAAGAGTTGAGTTGCTGCAATGAATAATAATACACCTGTCCCCAAAAACACCTTTTGACAATGTTTTTTGTTCATTTTTTTCTGTTTGTTTTGTTTTTAAGATAGCAAAGCCCCTACTCGCTCTGAGACTCTTTACAAAGCCCATCCTATGTGAAGGCCCGCTTTAGCTGACATTTATGTGATTCTCTTCATGGACATTGAAGGGAGGTCACAGTGCAAAATCCAAGTGCTTGTGTTTCATTTGTAATACAAGAGAGGTTTTAAACATGAAGCAATCTCTCACTCCTACAAGAAAGATAATTTATCTCTTCCCTTAGCACAGTCAGGTCCTGGAGAGTTGCCACTTCAATTTTCTGGGACTTTACAACACACTCAACAATATTCAAATAAAATTTTATTGTATTGTGAAAAGATGGGTGGGGAGAGAAACTGTGTTAGCACTGATTAAGGTTGAAACCTTAGTTCTGTGAAGGTCAGGAAATTCAAAGTAGTTTCCTATAATATCTTTACTCTGCTTCAATGTGTGAACATGCAAATGCTTGTGTGTTCATGTGTGTTCATGTGACAAAATACTCCTTGCATTGTTTGAAAATAAATTAATTTCAAGGTGGTGAGGATCTCACTTTCCAAGAAAATCTTCAGAAAACATGAACAAGTTTTTTTTTCTTTAATCAGCACAATAAACTGTCTGAGTGTTGCCTGACTACATTGCTTGGTAGGAAAAGTTAGTGGTACAAAAACAATTGGCTCAAGAAAATGTAGACTTATTACAAAATATATTAACAGTATGATTTCCAGTAAAGCCAGTAGTAGCTGAGATTGTGAACAACAGACAACTTGTTTGAAATGTACCCGTTGGTTTGTCAGCCAGCAATTTGAAAGGTAACTAAACTGTCTATTAAGTCCTCAAAGCCAATCAAATGCCTACTGTCTTAGTATTTCCAGTGTTTTCCCTAAAATTAAACTTTTGTATTTTCTTTAAAGGCAACAGTAATCATGCCATTGCCTTTGGACATAATGTCCAAAGCTAAGCATGTTTTTAAAATTAATCCCATTATTCTGTCAGACATCTCTCCCCTTTTATCAGTTGAAAAAATAGCCTCCTGTAGAGAGTCAAACCTTTTATTTATCATTTCAGTGCTAACTACAATTAACTTTGTTATTTTACAGAAGTTATCCTCTTACTGAAGAGACCTGAAATAAAAAATAATCTTCAGTTAAAAGGGCACATGCTGTTATCATCATCAGTCTATGAAAATTGCCTCATATTGTACTTTTTTGTTTCAGTAATACTGCACATAATTCACATACACACATATAAGTGGCTGGAGCACTGAATAATGAATATTAGAGATTCTGTACCTTCCTCTGTAAATACATTGATTGCCTGTGCATCCTATCACCTATCAATACACCATTTCTAGATTGATTTAAAAAAAAAAGAAAAAAAAGAAAAAGAAAAACAAAACCAGAAACAAACTATAGCAATCTTTAAAATAAGGATTTCAACACCTGCTAGCTGTCAAGATCTGATAACCTTACCTGTATGTGTTTAATAATGTAGTAGCCAGTGCCTTATGGAACATTTTCTCAGAATCAAAGAGGTGAAATCAATGGAGTTCTATGGAAATTAACTTGAATTCAAGGAATTAGGATAAATCTTAGGATTTATTAGGATATATTAGGATAATTAGGATATATTAGGATAATTAGGATAAATTTTAGCTAAAATTGTGCAAAAAGCTCTTAATATGCATTGGCACTGTACTCTATCATGATGTCATAAGGTTAGGATAATGTAGATTATTTTGATTTAAACACTGATTTAATTCTTTTCAACCAGAATTTGTCGTGCAACAATGTGGTGCAAAAACATGCTGACTGACTGTTCCTATGGTCTCACTAAGTTGCACCGAGTTTAGTTTCCTGCTTAATTCTGTAGTGTGTGTTTACAGAGCTTTGTCCAGATTTTAGACAAAAATGGGGTGGGGGAGAGCCACGGCAGTTGCTAAAATAGACTTTTCACTACTTGTTAAATAGTTTTTGATATAGGTTTAAACAAAGAATATCGAGTAAGACCAGCTGAGGAAATACTTCACATACACCTTTCTGAGGCTGCACCTCTAAATAGTCATAAATAAGATGAACCAGTCCACTCTAAGCTCAACAATTTAGGAATATCAAACACAAGTGCGTCCATATCACTTTGCAACAGCAGCTTACAGTAGTCTCATCTTTAATGATATGTAATTGCATATGCACAGTACCACATTTTTTCAAATGTGCCCCTCAGCAGTCTAGGAAGATGCCCTATGGTGTGACGTTCCATCATGCACCCCAACCCTCTACAGCTTTTATTTCTATTTTTTTTTTCCCACAGTGCAGAATAGTCCCTGAAGACAGGAATTTCAAACTGCAGCTGAGACTAACACTCTCATCATTGCTTTTGTGACATCCATTACTTTTGCCAGTTGTTTTTGAACTGCTGTCAGGATGCTTGAAGGAATCTTCATTAATTCTGGGAATATAAATCTTATTAATACAAATAGGATGATGCCTATGCAACTGGAATTTTATAGCAGATGGATGTCATCCTGCGGCATTGCGCAGCTTCAGACATCATGGTCATCTGGCTTAGTAACAGGCTGAGCATGGTGCAGCTTTTACTAGTTGGCTTCTGCTGCTGAGATAAGGCACCTGCAGTGACAAGGACCAAAGCAATGATGCAGAAGTGGGATACCCTACAGCAGCAGTTAAAATTCAGGATGACAAAGGCTGTTTTTCTATGTATATGCATAGGGGAGATATTACCATGTCTCACCACTATCAGAAAGCTCTCTTCACCTGCTGATTGCTGGTCTTGAGCTATTTGAGCAAATCACAGTGGAGCAACCATAGTGAAGAACACAAGTAGAGTAAAGAGCAGTACTGTTGTGTCATACCAGTAACTTTGGCTGTTTGGAGAGGCCTATGAATGGTGCTGTCTGCCTGCATTCTTGATTCATTAGGACTCTCAGCAGGCTGTACTTGTCTAATCTTCAGCAAGTTAGCAACCCAAAATCCTACGGGACAGGATTTATTTATTTTTTTCACGTTGCTGCAAGGCCTCATCAATTATTAAGGAAGGTTCACTAATATTAATATGGAAACATCAATGTTGCCAAGATCTGGGGTTCATTTCCAGCAGTGCCCAAAGGCAAATATGCTCCCTGTGTAATCTGGATATTAAAAGTGTTAAGATTTCACACCTCAGTAGGAAAGATCTGGTTTATTTTCAGTTCCCCAGCATATGGTGCTTTCCCTAGGTTCTTCAGCCAGAAGAAAGAATATTTTGGCTTCATTTTTTCTTAGTCTTAAAATGGAAAGTGCTTTTGGACCACTTATGGTTAAATGCTGGATTTTTCCCAATCATGTGTGGAAAGGACCTGTTTTATTCTGCAGGGGTTAAACGAGGAGAGAGTGATCACTGTGGAAAGGTCCTACAGCTGTTACCTGAAACGGTGTTCCTTACACTGATGGCAGTAGAACTCGAGCCCATGCTACTCATCCTTTTGCTGAAGATGTCCATTTACAACATTTTTCCTTTCATTTTCTTCATTCTGGCTTTGCAAGGAGTCAGAATGTTCTGTTTTGGTTCCTTGGTCTTGGCATAAGAAACTATTTGCTTCTCAGCTGTCCCTTCATGGCCCTCTGTTACTGTAACTTCAACAGTCCCCAAAGCAGATCTTTCCTTCTTTCTTTTCACATGAAGATCTGTTTGCATCTCAGTGGAGGAGAGCTACCTGTTACACCAGCTGGATCATGACAGAAAAATATTCCAGGCAATTAGTGTCCCCGTCATCATAGTATCAGTGCCAACAGTATATACTACCAACAACCCTTCCCCTCCTCCTACATCCCTTCTCCCTCTCACCCAGACCCGCAGTTTTGGGATACTATTTCCAGCTGCTCTTCTACCTTGAGATTTCTTTGGACTTCCTTTGAGAGGCTGAGCCGTATTTGAAGCTATTTTCTCCTACATAAAGCTTCTGTAATAGTATCTTCATGTTTGACCAGCAATGTTAGGTGTTTGTTGTTTTTGTATTTGTTTTTGTTTTTGTTTGGATTGGTTTGTTTTTTTGGGGGGAGTAGTAGAAAAGAGAAGAGGAATTAGATGGTTGCTAATAGCATTCTGCATTCATCAAAGCTATTCTTACTTTGAAGGATGCTACCAAGAGACAAGACTTTCCTGGGGTATAGAAGGATCTTATTCAAAACAGGCAATAGGCCAACCCGAAAGATGCACAAGGGTGCTCTTTATCAAGAGCTTTTCCTCTTCTTACTCCCATCCATACAAGCACTCCAGCTGCTGGAATAGTAAAGAGAAATGCTAGCTATCTGGGCAGGCACAGTAGAGCTTCTCTTCCTTGAAGTTTGTGCACCTTAGCTTTCAGAGTTTTTTTATTACACCTACAAATAAGTAGAAAACATACTGCAAAATTAATAGCATTCTGCAGCAACCGTTTAAGAGCAAGTAGTTTATAATGTCTTAAAAATCTCTATCCAAGTTTGAAATGTCTCTGTAATGTGATTTTGGTCATTTATGTTATGAAATCTCGATGGCAGTAAAAGCTGAGTGTACTAATGAAAGCAGGAGCCAATGCTCTCTCACTGTTTTTCATGCTGTCTCTGTAACTACAGTAAGCATCCCTGCTCTGCAAAGCATCACATACTTGGTTGTCTTTTCCTCCCAAAGTCCTATTTTGTCAACTTTTTTGGAGGAAAAGTGGAGAACTTACAAATGCTTTAAATTCCCCAAATCTAGGTGTGAGCTGTAGCCATATCCCACTGTATAGCCACATGTGACACTTCAGCACATGTAAATCCCATTTGCTCATTCTCTGTAGGATGTGATGACCAGGAGACCAGATATCAGAAACCTGCAGCCTTTGAAACGGTCTCTCACAGGAATTAATCCAAGCAAATTGCTATGTCATTGAGAGCCTCACGTTACTCAAGTCATAGCGACCTGTTAGGGAGAAGATATGTTGAAAACTTCTTAGACAGGATTCTTTGGCTCTGTGTCTTTACTGGACATGTGATACCAGCAAGAGAACAAATTTAGGAATTACTTCTAAATCAGTACCTGCTAAATGATACACCACTTTCTTCAGCAGGAGTGTTAAGATATTTTGGGGGAGTAAATGTAACTGTAAATGGATATACCTTTTACAGCCTTGTATTCATTCAATTTGTTCACTTGAGTTGAAAGGGGTAAGAGTATGAATGGCTGAGTTTACCTGCAATATGAAGTTGCTGTCAATGGAAAACAGAGCAGTTAAAACCCCCAAATGTTTAAACTCTCAAGGAATATGGGAGGGAGAAAGTCTCACCTCTGCATTTGCAAGCAATGGTCAGGAATTTGCTTCTGGCCATCATGAAGCAAGACACTGTCTTTGGTAGCAATAATTGTAAGATTTCTGCTTCCCTACCACCCCTCAAAAAGAGCCAGTATTGTGATTCTAGGGACTGAGTCATGGTATGGATATGTATGCGAAATGTGCAGAGTCTGCCAAAAGAATAAACCCTTTTCAAAACTATTAAAAGCTGCTCAGCAGGGTCATTCAGTTCAGACTGAAGTTTATGGAGATTACACAGCACTCTGACTCTATGGAGTTAACAGTACCAGGAAAGAATAGCTGTGAGGCAGAGTAATATTCACAGAGAAAACTCCAAATCAACCCAAGGCATGGCATTTAGTCCTTAAAATGCAAAGGCACAGCAATGAATCATAATGAATCCAATAATTTGTGTTTTTTTTTTTCATTTGGTTGTTTTTGTCTGGTTGTTTGTTTGGGTGGGAGGGTTTTTTGTTTGTTTGTTTGCTTGCTTTGGTGGGAAAACTAAACAACACAATTCTTTGGTTTGATGCTAACACCATCCAGCTCCTCAAAATGGTGACACATCCAATATTACCAGTCCTGTTCTGATCCCCTTGTCCTTCAGTTCCTCTACTGCAATTTTTTAGAAATTGACATGAGGCCAAACTTAGAGATGTTTATTTGATAGTCCTTAAAATCTTGTACATGTACTTATTGACTCATCTTGAGATGGGACTATACATGCTTCTGTTTAGAAGACCAGAGCATGTTCAGGCAGAATCAAAGGGAACATGTATGCTTTAATGGATATGGAGACTCAGTTATTTAGTGGAGTTGGGCACTCCCGGCTTCCCAAGGGCACTTACTTGTAGAGGCAGTCTGGTCATGATGACTCCAAATCAGTGTGAGGAGAGAATACAGAGAGATGTAAAGTGATCAGTGTGGGATGGAAGTGGAAGACTGCCAGAACTGGAGCTGCAAAGAATGTATTTACAAAAGCTTCAGTGCAAAGGAAAATGAGGGATCTTCCTGTAAAAGTCAGATGCCTGAGAACAAATACTGCAGGGTGTGTTTCAGAGAGAGAAATGCTACTTTGGTAAGCTGTGATTCTGACTGGGGAGCCAACTGATAACCAAAGAAACGGTGTGACAAAAGGATTAATGTGATCATTGTATTTGTTGACATGGGAGCATTGAACAGGAATCTGGTACATGCATTATACTGGTCTTTCAAATGACTACAGCTACTAGTGAAATACACTGTACAGTGCTAGTACCAGTATTTCAAGCAGCATTTTTAAAATTAGAGTGTCAGGGAAGAACTAGAACATTTATTAAATGATTGGAAACCTATGTGTTTTAATGAAATACTCAAAGACTTTGCTTCAGTTAGCTTAATGAGGAAAAGTGCAGACTTATCAAAGGTAACTGGTCTATAGTTTCAATACCGGGAACAGAAACATGAAAAAGCAACTCTTCAGCTTATTGCTGAAAAAAATAACAAGAGTCAATGGCTGGAAATTAGACAAGTTAGATAAATGCAGTCTAGTCATGACACAGATATTTTTAAAGGAAAGAGTAACCATCTAACAGCACAACTTACTACTACGTGTAACATTAGATTCTCCAACATCAGTAGTTTTTAAATTAAAGTTGAATTATTTTTTTTAAAGTACCTAGTTCAGGCAGCAATTATTTCAGCAGTATTTTATAACCAATATTACATGAAAGGTCAGCCTATAGACTTTTGTTCATTTAATCTAGGATATCTAACATTTCCAGTCAAATGATTTTGAAGTAAATCACAAACATGCATAAAGAATGCCTGAAAAACCTTGTGAGGCATATAAGCAATTTCAATGTTTATTTGTTTTTTCTCCAAAAAGCTATTCTTGGCTGTAGAATAACTGCTGTGTAATAGAGATACCACTGCGGTAGCATCAGTCCAGGTAGCAGCAGCATGCAGCTCAATGCTGGATGCAAACTCCTTCTGCAAATCAAAGCGAATGCTTGGGTGTTTAGCCCCTGCTGAGCTCCCTGCTGTTGCCTGCAGCTCTGGAGCTGTGAACAGCCTCCTTATAACAGCAGCTGATGTTGCACCCTCTCTGAAGTGGTTCAAAGAAAGGCCCAGGCGTGGCTGAACATGTGTCTGTCACTGACTTGTGAAGTGGGAGTTTCCATTGAAGAACAATATTCACTGGGAAAAATTAACCGCAACACACAAGGCTTGTGGTGGGTTCTGTCATTTTAAAACAAACCTCCATCTCTGCCTTAAAAACATGCCCAGCCACTGCGCAAGTTATTGGCCCTGTTGGGAAAATTACCAGGCAATATTCTTAAGCCTGTGTTACAGTGAGGTCAAAATAAATGATGAAAACGGTCCCCTCTGACTTCAGAATATATAAACAGTGGATGCGATCCATTAGCAGTGGAGAAAAAGTAAGAGAGTTTATTTTAAAGCCAAAGAGTCCTAGATTTTTGTTTTTATTTTTGGAATCAGCATATGTACTGAATAGTGCTCCTCAACACGGAAACAAATTTGGGGCTACATTTAAAATAACATACATATATTCTACGTTTCAACTCATAAATGCTTCTGTCAAAGCTCTGTTAAAAATGGGACAAAATTTCAAGTGTGACGAGCACTCAGCAGCTCCCATGGGTGCTAAAGGTGAGAAGCAGCAGAGCAAGGTTGATAAGGAGGACTGGTGTAGATTTAGGAGCCCTGGCTCATCTTGCTGGGGCAGTTAGCACCTCAGTCCAAGCAGCCCTCCTACCCCTTGGTCTCACAGTAACAATGCTTTTCTTGTTTTTGTTTTTAAATCAGCTGCCTGGTAGCTTTCTGGGGCACTTTTCAGATGTTTAGCTCCTATTTGACCTAACGTGTCAGGACCGCACACTAGTGAGGAGGGGTACAAGCATGTTCCCCTCAGCTCTGGGGATGGAGGCCTCTTGGAAGAGACAAAGTGGACAGCTGTGAAGACTAATAAATCACAGTACCACAGGAACAGCTCCTTTGGTCTGAAAGAGCCCAGTTTCACACAGCTGTGTCTGCAGAGGTCGGCTTTCCCACTGTCCCTCTCAAAACATGTTGAGTTGCTGGCTTTCTGCAGGAAGGGCCTGGCGTCATGAGGCCCAAACCCCAGATGTCCATGCTTCCAGGGGTCCAGGCTCCTTTAACCAAAGGAGAGTATTCTTCCTTCATGAATCAATGTTTAGGGACTTTCCAAAGTTTAGATTAATGACCAAGTTACATACATTCATACAGCATTTAGGGATATTTTAGACGTGCATTAGGGCAAAACAGACAGAAGATCACCTCAGAGAAGGAAGCCATTTTGAAGTCCTACTAATGTAAAAATGATTCAAAGCAAGGAAATTTTTTTTAATCAGCAGATTCCTCTGAAAGTATGTAAAATATTGCAGCATGGGTATTTCACTGCGTGTCAAATTTGAACTTGGAGTGAATTTCTGCAGCCTGGTTGTAAACACTTTGAGTAAGAGTACTAATATTATCCATCTACTTGTCAAATAAAAACAAATTTTCAGGTGCTTGCATCCAAAATGTCCTAATTTTCTAAAGTCTCTGAACCTCTTGCATCCTTGGAACAAACCATTTACAATGTGTATTTTAATCTGCAACTTTTGGGAACATTGACTGTGATCTAAAACTCACTTTTTGTAATTGCATTTTCTTTCCTTGAACCAGAAAATGGTATCAACAGGATACCAATTATATTATCATGCTGGGCCACTTTATATTCTACCTTCACATTTCCTATGGAAAACATAATTATCACTATTACAATCCACTACAAAGGGAGGTATCTATGAAGTGCAACTACAGCTTATATTGACAACAGTTTTTTCACTGATGGAAGCCATATGTTTCCGTCGGCCTGTGAACAAGTAAATCTTAAAGCACTACAATTTTACTTCCAGTTTCTCATCCTAGAGAAGTATTGTCTCAGTCCTCTCCTTCAGTTTACCCTTTGAGACAACATCAGTCGGACCCTGCTCCTCCTCCATGCTGTTGGGGCCTTTCAAGGGGAGCAATGAGGACATGAAAATAGACATCTCTCCCTACCATCTCTCTGCTGCTAAATATACCAGAGACTCTTGGAAACAGCAGAGCAGCTCCTGCAGTCTCCAAATAGGGTACGTAATTTGTTCAATGGAGATGGTTTGTATACAGAATTTTTGCAATACAGCAGCTATTGGAGGAATAAGAGGCATATAAGATGCAGACAGATTCTTTCATGTGAAACTCCTCTGAAAATATAAAAAACTTAATTGTCAGACCCATAACAATGCCAGATTTTGGTCAACTTTATCAGTGACTGAAGAAGGCACAACCTCAGTGTAAGAACTGTAGTTCTTCCAAGGTCAAAAAGTCTAAGCTCCGGAGCCTGGGAGTAAAATCCCTCAATGAGATGGCAATAATAACATCATAACAAAAATAAAATATTTTCCTTAACCTCACTCTTCAAAAAGGACAAACAAAACTTTCTCAAGTTTTCGAAAAGCACTTGGCTCAAAACAGCTGCCCAGCACAGAGAATTTCATCTAGTTAGCTAACAAAAAGGGGGAGAGGGTAGAAAATGAAAATATCATTTTGGTATAGAAAATATTAGGCAAATTTAACTACAGGTGTTGTTAAAATCTCTGTTTAATAATGGAAGAGGCAATCTGTATGGCAGCTCTCTCTTACAATTTCATTAAAGCAAATTATTATCTATGCTGGTTTACCATAAATAATTAGAGTTCCAGTTTCATAATTTTTATTACCTAGAAGTCGGGAGTAATAAGGTTGTTCTTGTGGAAATGTACAACATTTCTTTTTTGAAGGTGTTACATACTTTTTAGAGAAACTAACAGGTATTGTGCAAGTAAAATTTGGCTATGGCTAAAGAGGATCTCTGGGACTGTGCAGACTGCATTAGTCTGAAAAAGATGAGACTTCTGATCCCAAGACAATAACATGGTTACTAGATTTTAGTGAGAAGCTGATCAGGAAAAAGGAGGTACTTCACTTCAAATAAGTAAAAATATTAGCAATTAAAAAAAAAAAGGCTTCGTTTAGTGAAACTAGCTTTTTAAGAGGCAAGCCCAACTCCTTCTATTGGCCCACTCACTAATGAAGCAGTTCTATGAAACTGTAAAACTTTCTTCTGTGGTGACTAGAAATTATCAGAGGCCCTTGTTATAAGTCGTCATCCTTTCAGTCACGCCACATGACTAGGGTCTTGTTCCAGAAGATAATTTTTTGTTGTTGTTGAAGATACATGACTGAATACAGATGCTCTGCTGATCAGAAGATCTTTTCCTTTGTCCTGATTTTCAACAGAAAATCTCCAGACCAAACAGCTTGAAAGCACTGGGCAGTAATGCTGAATGAGACCCTCTAGAAGAACACACTAAGCTTCACTATGTTGATTCTTATATCATCAAACGTAGGGTATAGACATAAAGCAAATTACACAATATGCAAATATGTTGTATCACAGCTGTATTGCATATGCTCAGCATCTCCTCTATAGAGAAATCCTTTGCAAAATGTACTAGCAATTAACAGAAATGTAAGTGGTGACAGATACGATTTATCAGAAAGTAAAAAACATTCTCTTTCACATCATATATATATATATTAACATATATAGCATAGAAAGCGATTAATGCTGATGAGGGTTGCTAAAACAGAAACAGAACTGCTATATACAACATTTTTTCATCTTAACCTAGCTGGTTTTCAAATTTGAGCAGAACAGCCCACAAACTGCTGCAGCTTTAGTTACCTTACCATGTCTTGCATTGTCTCGATGTAAGAAACAGACTGGAGAAACTTGCATGTTAGGTAATGATAGTGCCAGGAAAGCCAATGAGGGTAAATTGGTTAAGTTCTGTAATAAATTACAAGACACAGTCAAGTAAATATTACCTACTCCTAGGACTTTCTTTTTTCTTTTTTTTTTCCTGAAGACTACTTGCCTAAATAAAAGAACAATTAGAATTTTTATTTTCAGTTCTTATAGGTGATCAACATGAAATTGTGAATTTAGAAAAGCACCCTGAGTGCATAATTCAAAGGGTCATATTATTCTTACTGAAGTATGAGAAAGCAGCACTAACAACAAGGCTTTTATTACCCCAATTTGAAAAATATTTAAGCTGTTTTGCCATCTACACCATTCAGTTTTTCTTTCCCACTTGACACTATCTACACAAAACTGCATTCTCCCTAGCTATGCATGATTGTGTACTTCCTAAAACAATTATTTTCAAGTGTTGCCAATGATTAATAATCTTATAATTCAAAAAATCTCCACCCTTAAGAATTTTGGATGTGTGGAGTAGAAAAAAAATACTATTTTTGCCATTACTGTGATAAAACTCCTTATTAAGAATTGAATGTCCTCGGAAAGAAAAGGAGATTGCAGGGAATGAAGAAACTATTAATTAGGTGTTTTGGTTTTGTTTATCAAAGACAGATATTTCGTGAGATGTAATGAAGAAAGCAATAAAAGCGGGTAAACTAATATGCCCTTAAGTACTTTTGCTCATTATCTTTATCCCTCCATTATTAATTCTAAATAATGGAGTATGGCCTCCATCTTGTAAATATTCAGGCATATGAACAGTGGTATGCAGTGTGTAGTGTGACTGAATTTGCTGAGATCTCGTGTATAAATGTTTGTCAGATCAAGGCCTAAATTGTAAGTAAAGTGCTTTATTTGCATAATTTGAATCGAGGACAGTGGTAGTGGCAGTACCTGCCAGATTAAACATAAGGATAGGCCCACACGGGAAAAGTTCTTTTATTTTTCAAAATATTTGAAGCTGTGAGCACACTAGTATGTTCCAAATTGAAAACATTCATTTTTTACGGAATTTTTATGAACCCTAGGAATGAAAATTAATTTGGACAAGTTGAAAGAGAGACTCAACTCCATGACTAACATGGGAATTACCCTAATCCTCTCTTCAACTTAATCATGGAATTTTAACAAGTTTTTTCTGGAAGCCCTTGAGATCTCCTAGGTTGAACATTAACTTATGTCCATTATTCTTATACTACTTAGAATACACTCATAAATGCAATCTGTGGCTGAGTTATGAGATAAACCCTTCGAGCTCTAAATCACTTGTTTGAATATTGGCCAGAAATTGTCACCGTTTGATGACTTTTGCATGATATATGCAAAAAGGGCTGATGATCTCAACCTAGTATCAGTTCTAACTCCGAATCTCCAGCTATGCCAAATTATTGTTAGATTATTTCTGTAAGAAACTGTTTTCTGGGGCTCATCCTACAGATCAATAGCAGAAGCCCCGAGGAGCCATCCATGTCTGTGAGCAACTCCCAAGTTTCTCCTCTGCTGCGCTCTCCCAGACATATGCCTCTCACCCACAAAAAGATTCAGCGCAGAAATTCTGCCTCAAAAAGTATAAGCCACCCCTGCTCTATTAGTTTCTCTTGATCACAGCACCCAGAACTGGGAAACTCCATGAGCCGGAGGGCACTTTTGGTTACAGCTGTGTAAATGAGGGAAGCCACCTGCTTGATAGAAACATGTTCAAGACTAAAAGATTCAGTAAAACAGTGTTGGTGAGAGCAATTTTTCTGCCAGCGTTACCATTTCTGCTAAGTGATTTAAAGGCAGCAGCAGAACCGTTAAGAGGCATCAGCCAGAGCTTAGATCTGGTAACCTTCCAGATGTGCTGCAGAGCCTTTTATTTTTTCTCAGGCCTGTAGGGATGGATGGGTTGAGGGAATATGAGGGCTAGGCTCCTTTATGTAGTAGGTAATTACTCTCGTTGGACAGTTGGTTTATGGAGGTGTTTATGTTGTATGCTTTGCATTTTGTAGAGCACTTGTAAGACTGAAAAAATGCTCAAAACAGAGTAATTAACAAATGTTACTATTAGGTCTACCTACCAGAAAATACAAATAGAAGTCTGTTACTTGGGGAAAGTCAACATTTCATAAGCAGGCACAAGCAAAATCTCGGGGTAAGGCCTTAGACCTGATAGAGCACACGCTCTGGCAGGTGCCAACTTGGGAAACTCATCCTCGTAACAGATACAAGCACCAGCAGCATTGTTCCGGCTCACTTTCCCCCAGGCCCAGGCTGAATTTTAATCCAGAACCTCATACCAGGCTTCGTTTCCATCATTTATTGCTCGTCGCAACTCGGCTCTACTACAATTTCATGGGCTACAACTTAAAAAAAGAGAAAAAAGGCGGGGGATGGGATGGGATGGGATGGGATGGGATGGGATGGGGGCTGTTTTTCTATTCTGGTCTGTCTCCTCGCTTGATTCTCCTCTGCCTTTTATTGCCCCCAGGTTGCTCCTGGCTCGCCCCCGGCCCGGCTGCTGCCGCGGCGCGGCACGGCACGGCTCGGCACCGGCTGCGCGCAGCTCCCCCGCCGCTGCTGGCTTTTTCTGCCTCTCCCTGACTTGGGTAAACAGCTGCATGGCAGCTCGCAAGCGACCGGTTTATTTTCAATTTCGAAGCTAATGAAACCGGCATCGTGCAAGTCTGTACTTACCCGGCCTGTCCCCGACAAAACATAAAAGCAAATCCGGTGTTTTCTGGCAAAGCCCAAGCATGGCGTTTTGCGTTATTTTCTAAAGCAGGGAAAGAAGAAAAGGAGGAAAAAAAAAAAAAAAAAGCAGAGACTGAAAGTATTTTACTTGCAAGCTCGAGATGCTATAAAATAAGATAAGATGCTTTAAAATAAATAACACACCATTTAAAATCGATACTTCATGAGATTGTCTGGGGGCCAGATCCTCCCCTTATTATGTCCCAGGCTGGGAGCTCTGGTGCATGGACACAAAACAACTTTGCTCAGTGACCTGTGGGCGAGGGGAGATCCTTGCCAGCTCTGCAAATGACCCAGCAGTGATCCTTGCTCCTGTAAGTGCTCGCCCAGCAAGGCTCCCAGTTTCTTTCCGCTATGCACGCTCACATTTTTGGCCCCGCGGACTGCAGCGCCGGCCAAGGAGCCTTTGAAAACACTCGCTGAGAAATTCAGCAGGTAGCTCGGAATAAAACGGAGAGCGGGGATGGGGGGGGGGGGGGATTAATAACAGGAGGGAATTAAAAAATAACAATGAAAAAATAAAGCACCCCGTGAAGCCGTAGCAGTTGAGAGAAAGTTGCGGCGCCGGCAGCAGCCGGGGGCGTCCCGGAGCCCCCGGTGGGCTTCGCCCAGCATCCAGCATCCCTCGGGGAGCACCGCGGGGCCGGGCCCTCCCTCTCCAGCAAGTTGTGCCCTCCAATTTCAGTACAAGTTAGCGGGTCACGATTTTTTATTATTATTATTATTTTTTTTTTTCCCCCGAGGCCGGCAGAGCCCGGTGCTTGCCGTGCCGCGCTGCATCGGCCGTGCGGCCGGCAGGGAGCGACGGGAGGCGGAGGGGGAGCTGCCAGCAGCAGCAGCAGCAGCAGCAGGAGGCAGGGAGGCAGGCACCGGGCGAGCGCACAGACACACACACGCACACACACTCACGGCAGGCAGAGGCTGCTCGGTATTGTTATCGCTGCGCTTCGGCGGAGGGCTGTGCGTGCAGGGGGAGGGGTGGAGGGAGGGAGGGAGGAGAAGAAAGAGGGAGAGAGAAAGTGAAGGGGGAGAGAGAGAGAGAGCATGCAGCAGGGCTGGGGCCGGAGCAGCGGCGGTGCCGGCACGCCCGGGCTCAGGCGCTGAGCGCGGCGGGGAGGAGAGAGGCGGGCACGCTCCGGGCGGGGGCACGGAGCCGGGCACAGCCGCCGCACCGGCCTCCTCGCAGCAGCAGCAGCGACTACTTCTTTCTTATCTCCCAGCCTTTTGTTCGCCCATCCTCCTCCTCCTCCCTGCCCACCCTCTGCACAGCGGGGAGAGAAAAGCAGCCTGACCCAGAGCTGAGTTTCGCCCACCCTCCGCCTCCTCTCTCTCTCTCTCTCTCTCTCTCTCTCTCTCTCTCTCTCCCTACCTCTCCCCCCCCGCCGCATCGCTGCCCATGAGCTAGAGCGGCAGGCGGCAGCTCAGCGCCGCGGCAGCCGGCTCGGGCAGGCAGGCAGGCAGGGGCACATAGCCGGTGCCCGACCGTCCCCGCTGCACCCCTCGCCCCGCTCCGCCGGGCTCCAGCCGCGCTCCCGGGACTGCCGGGGGCCGCCCTGCCGCCGCCGCCCCTCGTCGCCTCCATGTGCCGGGCAGCGGGAGCGCCGCCGCGGATCCTGCCGCCGCTGGCGCTGCTGCTGCTGGCGGCCCTGCAGCAGGTAAGCGCGGCCGGGCTGCGGCTTCTTTGTTCCCCGCCGGGGACCGGGGGGAGCGGGGAGAGGCGGCGGGGGGCCGCGGGGAAGGCGGCAGCCGCGGTGCCGGACACCTGCTCGGGGGCAGCTGCGGGGAGGGGGGGGGGTCTGCAGGGTGCCCCCATCAGTTTGGGGACAGCAGGTGCCGTGGGGGGGGGGGCGGCCGGCTCCCGCTTTGTCACCGCGACGGACAAAGTAGCGGAGCGGACTCCGCGTGGGGAGCGGGGCGGCGGCGGGTCCCGAGACCCTCCTTGGGCTGGGGAGGGGGGCGCTCCGCCGTGCCCCGCTAATCCCTTCCCGGCAAGAATTTAATCAGCCCGTACCGGGGGGATTTCTAGCGGGACGGGCCCGGGCTGTGAAGTGGGGGACGAGTCCCGCTCCCCGCCGGCTCGGGGCTGTGTGGAGCGGGGGGACCGGCTGAGGGGAGGGGGCGGCCGAACGGGTCCCGGTGGCCGGCGTGCCCCCCGGCTTTGTGCTGGCGGAGCTGGGCGGAGGGGGCGGTAAATCTGAGGGACAGATGGCGCAGATCAGCGCCTCTTAACGGTACCGACGGCCGGGGCATTTCTACTGGGCTACGGGGGGAGAGGTGAGGCCGGGCAGGCAGCGGGGAGAGGGCCCCGGGGCGCCGCGGCTGCCTCAGGCGGGGCTGCCGGGCTGCCGGGCTGCCGGGGGGGGGCGGCCCCTGTCCATGGTGAGCACTCGGCCGGCAGCGACCCCGCTGTCCCCCAGCTCTCTGAGGGGTTCCTCGGCTTCTGCCAGCCCCCCCGGCGGCTTGCTCCGGTCGGCGAGGTGCTGAAACGCCGAGGGATTTTCTCCTTCGTCTGAAGAGGACCGGGGGCTGTCCGTCTGTCTGTCTGGCGTGGCGGAGGAGTGTCCGGCTGGCCGCCAGCGTCTCCCACGTGAAAGCAGCCACCCTGCTCGAAAACTTGTGATGTGCCACTTCAGGATTGTTTTTTCTTTTTTTTTTTCAGTACCCAGAACCTTCAGTACAGACTGCTTTTGATTGGGTTTATTTTTGCCTTTTTTAATTTTTTTTTCCTTAATGCTAGTATCTTAGCAGATCCCTTCATGATGCTTTTCCTTTCTTTCTTTTTTCTTTTTTCACAAGTCCTTATGTGTTGTTTATCATATGCACTTCCACTTCTGTTTAGTTTTCCAATCTCAATAAATCTTTAAAGCATAAATTCTGCAGTGAGCTTTTAGCCCATCTTTTTTTTTTTTTTTTTCCTTCCCAGGGCAGGTTTGAAATTAAAGCACAAGCTATGAATTAAGGACAGGAACTAGACTTACTGCTTTTATGTATCACTCAGTGTCACTGGCATGTTACGGTTGGGGAATCCAATTTCCCCCTTGTTTGGGTATCCATTAAATCAGGTTAGGGTTGATTTTTAATAGTGTTACAAAATTGGAACTTGGGTATGAAATCAGATTTATAGACCTGTGTCTGTACAATACTTTCATTTAAAAGCTTTTTTTTTTTTCTTTCATGCATACTGCCAAGAACCCTTAAAAGCAAGATGCAGCAGTAACTTTTTTTTTTTTTTTCTGCCTTGATACCTGCTACTTTTGGTTTGTACAGGGTTGTTTGTATATGGTTCTTCTGAATTGTTGAACCTTTCTACTTTTTATTTTTCTGCCTCCAAATCTTTGCAACACAAGAGCTCTCTACCTCAGTTTTCTGAAGTTATTGACCACTTCAGCATTCATCAGTGCTGTAGAAAAGCAGTCATGGAATTGCTTGATCATAACTGGAAGCATGCTTTAAGTCAGATCCGTGGGTTCTGTTTCTGTTCAGGAAATAGGGCTTTAGATTTCTGGCAACGCGTAACATGCATGGGATGCAAGAGAATGTCAACAGCACTTTATTTTGCTGATTAACTAGATCAGTATGAGTCTGGAAGTACTATGTGAAAAACCTGACAGAAGGGAGGATAAAAGGAGTGAGATTTGCTTTTCTGTCCAAAACATCAGCTGCTTTTGGAACAGGGATAACAACAAGATGGAAGAAGTACTGGGAAAGCTAGTCTGGGAGTTAGGTTTACAGGAATAAAACTAAGGTCAGTTAGAAATTAACTGGAAATGAAACAGAATGTAAGTGCTCAAAAAGGGAATAGTCTGTTTTTACGTACAAGGTGATGGGATCACTCCGTGGGTGTTGTCCATTTCTTAATCAGAAACAAATAATAATGCAGTTATGGAGCCCTTCGCGTGTAGGAGACTGGTTTGAATTCGAATTAGGATGACAGAGGATGTAAGTTATTACTCTCTGCAGGCAGTTTTGGTCTTATTCCAGGTCTTAGCAAATGTATCCAGGTGATAAAACTGCTACCCTAAATGACATTCCTGTTAAGCTGCCTCAGCTGTGAATCCAGTGATTGAATTTCTTGTCAGCCAAACCACCCTCTTACCTAGAGCACTCGTCTCTGGCAGAATCAAGGGTGAGGCATATTAACGCAGTTTTGCGCAGGAGTAGCAGTGAGATCTTTTATTCTGGATGCATCTTCTGTCTCTGATCATACACGTGGCTTAGGTTTTATTTCTTTTAATTGGTCTATTTTAAGTAGTATAGTAAATATGTGATTGTATAACCACAAAAATGAGTTCAAGGGCGTCTCTTTTAACGAGTCGGACTCAAACATCATTACTCCTTTGAAAGTGATTTGAGTGCATTTTATAACCCTTTTCATAAAGCCTAGAACAGAATACGTATATGAGTGGCTCAGCCTTTTTGGATGTAGATCTTTCTGTTCTGTTTCTGCTTCATCTTCAGAGACTCTACCTGAAAAGTTAAATGTGTCAGGATATCGCAGCGAAGAGCTCTCTCCTCCTTGTCTGTCTGGTCTAGGTGATAGTGATGCCTCTGACACATCCTCAAAATTCCAATAATTGCAGAATTGTAGAAAATATGTGTACTTTTAAGAAATCTCTCTTTGGATATTAAACTGGATGCGTTACTTTAAAAATGCATATTTGAGAAATGGCTTTTTTTAAGTGCTTTTTGAATCTGTTATAGGACACGTCGATTAAGTAGACAATGAATTTTTGGAATTGAAATCAATGGTTGACAAAACAGGAGATCATTTTATATATTAAACAGTTCTGATTCTCTGAACAGATATTATAGCAAGGTCATAAATGTATATGATGCTTATGTAACAGAAGGTGTACATTCTCTTGTATTGTCAACTTACGTATTTTCGAATTAGGAAATCATATGTTTTCTAGAAAGCCTTCTACTGCTCTCTCCTTTTGTGTGTTGTATTGCTACCTAGGCATGCAATTTAATGTGGTATAAGGAAAAGTCAATTAAAGATAAATCTGTAGTTTTTATGATACCTGTTCTAAAATATTGCCCCAAATTAATGTGTTGTTGAACTACATCTAGTTAAGAACATGTAATTCAAAAACTTACATCTATTTTTTTTGTTCTGCTCCCAGAAATTGGAGGAACTCCCAGAAACATCACTAGAAGAGCCCTGTCATGTCCCATCTTAATTCTTTTTGATGACACTTTTATGTCAGTAATTTCAATTATTAATTTTTTTAATAACTGAACACTGTAACACAAGAAAATTTATGTGGTAGTGTAGTGAGTATATTTAAAAATAGCTTGAGGAAGTTGTGAGTAAAGTTATTTTTACTCATTACAGACAGTCTTGCGTAAGGGACTTTTTGTCATGTGGTAGGGAGCAGGAACTGTTGAATGGCTTTTCTTGCATGAATAAGAGGATCATTTACTAGTAAAACTTACTGTCACTGTTTTTTGTGAATGCTTTTTAATAAAAAAAAAAAAGCTTCCAGTATTTTACCAGCTAACAGTGACATCCAACATGTTAAGAATTTAATTTACTTTAAACAATGTATACATGCAAAACATCAGTTTGTTCCAGTAAGAATCAGAACCTCTAAAGTTCCCATTTAAAAAATGTATTTATTTTTTTTATTTTTATTTTTTTTTAATAAAACATAGGAGGAACATGTAGCGTCCTTACTAAATACACTTCGTACGTCTGCTAACTCAGTGGTACTAGTTGTTTACGAGATGTAATGGGACAAATCAGATGACTGATGAAGGTGGAAGGAACACTTAATGTATTTTGCAGTAAAAATTATCATTATAATAGCAATTTTCCTGAATTGAGACTGAACTGAACTGAGACTGGTTGGTCAAGTTAATATCGGTGTAGGCAGAGGTGAGCTTTGAAAGAACTTAAGGAAGAAAGATGTTGTGCATTCATGTGGATGAGTTTCAGGAGGATTTGTATTTTGTCAAAGAGCATTTTGTAGTTTGTGGCTGATCGAAGGACTTTTTTCATCTGGGTGCTGGACTGTGTTCCAGTTTCTTCTGCTTTCTTGTGGCAGCAGAAGATCGCTATATGACCTAATCTGTGTGATTCATAATTTGATAATTTGATTTGATCCTGCAGTTCTCTCTGAAAGATCATGGGAGCTCTGTCTGAATAAAGAAGGAAAATTAGGCTTTCTATTTTTAATTGGCTTGTGAAAACAGATACAGGATCTGCAGCTTCCAAGATGGAAGGTACATCACTGCCAAGTCTTTTCAACATTTCACTTAAACTATTTGGTTTTAGTCAGTATTCATGTATTTAATTAAGTATCGTATATCCAGAAGGTGCGTTTATCCTCTCCTCTAGGCACTCCTTGACATATTTAAAAATATATTTTTACCAACAGACTCCTCTAGGGACTCCTCCATTCCTTATAATTAGCATATAATTATCATCCAGCAGCTGAAGACATAGTTAAAATTTCGTGATCCCCCAAAAGAGTTCTTCCAGATAGGCCTTGTAAGGCCTCCCCTGAAGGTCAGAAAAACCCAGAGCCCTCCTGTGTACATCACCAGCGGTTTTCACGGGCAGAGATGCTGAACATGAACAACCTCTGTCATCAAGTCAGAGGGAGGAAGTTTTGTTTTTTGAAGAAATGAGGACGTGTAGTCAAACATAGGCCCAATTTTATTTATTTATTTATTCAGTGCAGAAGTGAGATGTAGACTTAACAGAAATCCTGTTTGGTTTTAGTATTCCAGTTGAATTTTTAAGATTATTTTTTTCTCTGCTAGGAACAAGGCTTGTCTGGAGAATCTCATTTTAGAAGATCAGTGCTCCTGGTTGAGGGAAGGAGGAAAACTCCAAACCAGATTTCAGCTTTGTATTATATCAGATATGCTCATAGATGTCTCCACATCTAGTAATGCAAATGAAGTGAGTCTTTGTTTCTCAGTTAAGGCTAGCAGAAGAAACTGTGGGCATCATGGTTTGTGAGACTCTCAAAGTTGCAAATGTACGGTAACCTATGGTAAACGGTGGTGGTCTAAGGCAATTCATTTTAAAACAAATGATATCGTAGAAGTTGTAGATCCTGTTGTTTAGGAAAAGTGTTTAAGAGTCTTGAGAATTGGTTCAAGAAGCTGGATTTCTGGGGTTGCTGAAAAAGAGGTAACTCAGTGACCTCTGGGAGAACTTGGTCTGGCACCAATTCTGGAAGTTGTTGGCTTCCAGAACAGTTTGAATGAAAGGCACTTTTCTTTCTCTCCAGTTGCAATCCACAGTTGAAAACAAATTGTACTTGACTATATTTTCTGGAGTTCTGTGCAACTGTCTTAAGTAGTGCGAAGGTATAAACTTGCAGCTCTTTGCAATAAGTCAGAGATTAAGGGAGAGATGCTGAACCGTTCTCAAGTTTTGAATCCAAAGTATATCAGAGATGTGGCTATGATCCTTCTGTGATCTTTCATATGTCTATTACGTTTTGATATTTTGTAGAAACTCATCCTAAGACCCACCTGGTATAGCATATCACATGTCAGACGATGTATTAAGACCGGATTAAAAAAAAAAACATAAGGATAAAACAATCTCTAGAGTTAGGTAAATTGTAAATGAATGCTGGGTATAGTTTTGGCCTTTAAATTAATTAAGAAACACCCAGTCTCTAAACACAGTCACAGATGTTTCTGTGATCTGTGCTCAAGTTTAACATTACTGTCACAATTGCAAATTAATGTTGCTTATTAAGGAGGGAGAGCTCAAATACCCAGTTCCTGCTCTGTCATACGTATAATTAGTAAGACTTTGTTTTGAGCTTCACACGACAATGCCCTTTGAATTGGCTGGACTTGGCAACTAGCAGCTGTAATGCATCCAATTATAAGTATATAGTATGATATTTTCTCTGATGCATACCCTTCCATTTCTTATTTCACTATGTAGGCTTATTTTCCTATAGGAGTTAGCTATATTGAGCGTAAAAGAAAGAAGTCTTTCAGGAACAACTTCCCTTGCGTTCTGTTACAATCAATATAAAGAAATCTGATGTTGTAGTACATGCAAATGCAAACAGAGCAAAAGCAGACACTTTGATATTTCAGATGAATAGATTCTGCTGAACTCCAGTGGTGTATGGCATGTGCACAAGGAACAAGACCAATCCTGTTTGAAAGCAGTGTTTAAGAGCCCAGTTCTGCAAATGTAGGATGCGTGTTGTGATATGAAATTGCTCCTATAGTCATGTGGTGAGCTTGCATTTTTAAATAGTTGGAGTGTTTTTTTTAAGGAACTGCATTCTAAATGTGTCTACGTCCTAGAATGTATGAAAATTGGAGAGACATAGTAGTCCAGAACCATCAACACCAATGAAACAATCCTATCTTTTTTACTTTTGTTTCAATTTACAGTCTTTTCACAAGTGTGAAGCCAGTATTGTTGGAAGAATCTTACTGGTGATGTTTAGAAAAATACATAAACGTGATTCATTACAGTTACGGAGTTGAGATTGTCATCAGTTTCTGTTTTTGTGTTTGTCTTGTTTTGTTTTTTAATTAAGCTGCAACACTACCTTGAAATTAAGCCACAGGTTTCTAGATACCCAAGTATTTAGATATGATGTTAACGTAACTGAGGAGCAGGGTACAAAAACTGGAGGCTTACCAACTGTATCAAAATGTTCTGTTAATTGACTGAATAATAACTTTGACAGAGGACTTCTAGTTTACGTCATGTTGATTCATGATTGCAGTTTGCCTTTTGCATTTAATCTGAGATCTACAGCACTGAGTTTGTACTTGAATACCACATTACTTGAGTTTGTGAGTATTTACGCCAAGGTTGAGTAGGTGTTCAGTATCTGGAGATAGTAATGTTTGTTACTTGTTTTGCAGTTAAAAGTGACTAAATAAGCTAGAGGGGATCAGGAAGGCAAACTAGTTTTTTGGTGGTGACTCTATCTTGCTTTAGCAAAGTCCGATAGTACTAGAGAAGAATTTTCCAAGTGCTGAGCTTGTTCAAAGCTTTGTAACTCCATTAAGTAGGTTTTATATGGGCAGAAGCTAAGGTAATTACTTTCCATCATAAAAGATAGTTTTTCAGTAGTGTCCTTCTGTAGATGAACGTACAAGTAATATTATCTTATGTTCAAAATAGTCTTGGGAATTGTACTAATCACACAAAATCCTGTAAATTACAGTAATGTGCCCCCATAATCTTCACTAGCTTTTCCCTTTTGCCCCAGATAAGGGGATAAAAATATTTCAGCATCATCTTTTGCTTAGAGTTAAAATGGTTTAAGTCTTGCAGTACTTTTAGGCTGAACTTGATATGACCCAGTGTGTCTGAAGCTACAACTTCTACTTAATTCCGAATGCTTAACATAGGGCGATAAAGAATTGCTGAAAATTTGAATTCTTCCTTCCCTTGTGTTTTTATTCTCAAACAATCTTTACAAAGGACTGTTTTCGGAGAGTAGAGTACAGTCTTTTGTCTCCAGATAAAATTGATGGCTGAAAATGAAAGAATAAAGAAGGCTCTCTATTCATGTCCCCACGTCTTTGTTTCAGTGGGCATTGTTTCAGTTTATAAGAGTTGTTTAGTACATATAGATTGTTGGAAAGACTGAAAGATTCCCAGGCGCATCAGTGCAGACTTGTTATAAAATCCTGTTATCTCCTCAGCTGCCCACCCAGGACCTTTTTTGTTTCAAGGATACGATGAAAGGCTATTTTTTCTTCTCTATCACATTTGCTTTGAGGTCACCTTTTATGCAGTAGTTTAAACAAGTCTTACTCTTTTTCTTTCAAATTATAGAAACTTTACAAAACCTGTGATTTGAGTTCTAAAGCTGAGGAAACGAGCAGCTGGAATCGTAATTATTTTTGATTTACCGTGTTTTCATCTTTAAAAACATCAGTGTTTGAAAGGGCTAGGTTCCAGCTTTGCAGCTGACACAGTCTCCTGGTCATTTAAGCCTCGTTCCTTTCTTCCAGTATTTGTGTGTTTGGTTTCTCTTTAGCCATATAAAAACTTAAAAGTACTTATATAACTGAACACAGGTGAGAAACCTGTGTAATGTGTAAGCCACAGAGAAACCCATGCCACAATTTAAGTTAACTGGATGCATGGTAATTAATTACAAGTTCTCTTACTGGGTGCTTACCTAGGTAGCCATACTAACTTGGAGGTAGGTAGTAAACGTTAATTTTTATTGCTGGTGTAAGTGTTGAGCTGCTTGGTTAGGATCAGGTAGGTGTAAGCGCATCTGATTGCGCTATGAATCCCTCCTCGTATTAGCAATAAAATTATCCTAATAGGAGTTGGCATGCTGAGCTTGGCCTCACGTGTCAGTGGAGAGAATGCATTTCTGCTGGATTCTTCTTCCCTGGAGAAACCCCCATTATTTGAGATGGGTCCCATATCTGCTCTAACTCTTTCATTCCCTGAGATGGCTGTGCCCATAGCAGTGTCAAGCAGACTGAGGGCAGGTATGTTTTTTGCTGCTGCACTTCTGCTTATCTGCAGCCAAGTTGAGCCTCGTTGACAGCTTCTGATGAAGAAAGCTTCCCCTCTTGGAGTGCCACCGGTTGGCCGTCCTGCTACATACCAGGGCATACTGCCTTCTTGGGTTTGCCACCGTAATGGTCTGGATAAGCGTGCCCTAACCTGCCTCTGTCAAAAAGGGATTTGTTTTACAGACGGTGTGCAGTTAAACACGTGGAAGCTAATCTCAAAAATTTTGACTGCGCTAAGACACAGAGCAGTCGCAGATAGCTGCGTGCTTGAAAAATTCCAGTGAAAAGTGCTGATAAACCCGTAGGCAGACTGCAGATCGTGGGCTGCAGCCCTCTTACCAAGCATAGGTGGACCCAAGCTGGAGCCAAGAGCACAGCAGTAATGTTAAATTGCAGTGCTCGACCTCCAGGACCAGTGAATCTTTAATCTTGCCTTCCAAACAGGTGACACAACCACTGCAGGAGGTGGCGAGTGCTCCTCCTTCACTGCGTGGGAAGTGCATGATCACTGAGCTCAGGATTTCAGCATCTAATACCCTGAATGAGTGCTCAGGAAGGTGGTAAATGGGTGTAGCGCCATCAGCTCCTCTTTGTCTCTCTCCGTTTTTTGGTTTTTTTTTCCCCTCCCTCTTTCCTGTTGGGCTTGCTTTGCTAAGTGTATGCAAGCATGCTTACGTGGCCCTGAGTAGATCGATTGATGGAAGCCCATCTGGGAAAGTAAAAAAGAAAACCTAATTAAAAGTCTTGACCAGATTTAGGTATGAAATCGCAGCACAGTTGCTCGTGTTGTCGAAGACCACGTACTACATCTGGGCATGCACATGGATAGGCTTTTATTTAGCATGGAGGCATTCGTCAGATTTTGCAACTGGCCTTAGGATGTCTGTGATGGAGCTTGGCGTAGGCTGCTGTGGGAGCTGGCCTCTGCCTTTCGCGGTGTGGAGGGGTTTTGCTATACCTGGTCAGTTAGGCACATGGAAGGCTGTCGTTTTGTGCAGCACTAAAATGAGACAAAAACAATCCACTGAAAAGAGATCTTAGTCTTTTGCTATGGAAAACTGGATTTTTTTTTATTATTACTATTTTTTTCACTTAGCAGCAAAGTGCCCTGGAAAGTAACTTAGCAATCAGAATCATCTTTTGAACGTGGAACTACACAGAACAAAAAAAAAGTTTCCACATGCTGTTGTGTTATATTTCTTCATAAAAAAGTCATTTATGAAACTTTTTAAAACGTGAGTTGAAGGGAAACTTTCTTACAAGTGAGAGAACAAACTGTTTCAATGGCTTGACTTTCACCTTGTTGTGCAAATTTAATAATGAGCTGCTCTCTTTCTAACTTAACATTCCTTTGAAATAGATGGTGATTGTGTTTTAAGCATTTGACTTCCTATGGTATCTGTTTGAATGCTAACACAAATGTAAGTTCTGTTAAGTTACTGCAAATGTAGCACTCTATCTGAAGTTACTGGTACTGGTGCAACCTCACATAGAAATACTCTAAATAAAGCATTTTAAATCAGTGGCTGAAGTCTTTCCTCTCAAATCTATCTGGCGGTGGAAAAAGTTGCTGTTTGGTTTTGTGTAACATTTATTTCCAGAGGAAAGAATGTTTTTGTTCCCCCTACGTTTCCACTTCGGTCTCAATGGCTGATTTAGTTGAAATGTTCAGTTGTCAGAAGAATCAAGATTGTGTATTATTTAGATCTTACCAGACAAGCGGGACTTGTTCCTTCCATTCCAGTTATCAGAGAGATTAACCCTTTGCCCTCGGACTTCTAATTGCAGTCATTTAGAAACAAAGATGCTGTTTGTACAAGATAGCAGCAAAACGGAGTATGTGCCAACTGGAATGTTTCTCTGGTGAATGAGGGTTGCAATATTACATAAATTTTGTCTTGCATTTCAGGCACCAATAAAAGCAGCTTGTGAAGACATGTTGTGCAAGACGGGATTTCCTGAAGATGTTCACAGTGCCGTCGTGTCGAGGAGTGTACATGGAGGACAGCCTCTTCTTAACGGTACTGTTAGAAAAGATGTTTTGATTTTTATTTCCTAGAATATTAACCATAAATCAGTCTGGAGCGTTTTCATTCTTAGGACGCAAACGCTTTCAGGAAGGAACATCTGCTCTTCTGTGTTTATTTTTTGATTATTGTCATAGGACTTAGAAAATCTGTTGGCATTAATGGTAGCACATGCACCTATATTGACTGTAAATTCTGTATTGCAAGCCTCCCTGTGATAGTGCACTAATCTTTCTCAGAACGGTGTTGCCACTGATACTTCCTATTACAAATGCTAAACTCATATGTCATCAGCCTATAATTAGAACCCGTGTATGAGTGACGAAAAGGTAAAGAAAGTTTCTCTTCTGCTTTACAGTTCCCATAGAAGTACTGCAGTTACACCAACCCTTAGTTTTCAGATTAATGCGGGGATGGTTCCTTTAGTAGGGAGCTGTCCGGGGCAGCAGTCTTAATGAGACTGGAGTTCCCATAGGAGGATAATGGCTGCAGCTCTGCCTCTCCGTATGTATTTGTTGGACAGGAGGCGGCTGTACAGTAGCATGCCTCTGACCACATGTAGAGAATTAAGTGATTATGCTCCTTATGTACCTGCCTAAGATGGGGGACACAACCACAGGCAACAGGGCCGGCGTGGATACTTTAATGAAGACGACAGCATGCGTTGATTGCTTTTTGCTGGTGACCTGAGGAGAGGCACCTTTGGAAAGCAAGACGCGGGACAGGGAGCTACACCGAGAGTGGTTGTCTGTGAGCCCTGCTCAGTGACCGCTGTTCTCAGGGCTCGGTGAGGAGCCCTGCCAAGAGGCGCAGGGTAATGCCAGCGCTATCTCTTGGACAGAGCGCTGCTGCTTCACCCTGGCACGTATCTGTGTCTGAATGGCACTGTGCCCAGAACAAGGCTAGCCAAGTCCCCAGCTAGAAGCAAGCTCCACCAGTGCAAGCCCTCGCCTCCGTGCGGGATGCACTGAAGTCAGTAGGTCTGTCCGTGTGCCCAGGAGTTGTCCAGGTGGAGAATTGGGTTCACTGCCCTTTTTGTGTCTCTTTCCTTCAGGGATAGAGTAGTCATCTGTGTAACATAGAGGCATGCGCTCTGAACCTTTCTTAGATTTCCTAAGCAGCTAAGTTTCAGCATAAAATTTTATGAAGTATAACATTTTAAAAAATGTGTTAATTTCACTGCTTTATAAAATGCTAGCGTCAATGTTGTAGTTTTCTTCCATCTAATTCTGAAATTGTGGAACTAAGAACATCAGTTTCAGACAGTTTCAAATACATCTTAAGGACTAATTTAATTTTTCTCTTGCATATAAATATGGTTACACAGATCAAGACACTTAAATGAAAAAATTCTAATGAGTCTACAAACCAAGCAAAGTGAAAGCTATAGTCTTGATTTTACATGCTGCGTGTATCAGTATTTCTCCTTAATTATATTTTTACAGACTTGTGTTGTGCTTTTGAGTAGTGGAAACTTGAATGCAGGATTAATTGATTAGCGTTAGTCTATCTAAACTTCAGTTATTAAAGTTTTTTTTTTCTGTTCAGTTTCAAGAAATTGTATTTTACCACCATAGACTTTTACTTTTTTTGAAGAATAGCGTAGAAATTCATGCATTAGGTTAAACTTTCTGCTGATTGAGAAAATAATGAAGAAGAAAGAATTTACCTCACTGTTCTGCCAAGCAGGAGTTAATATAAGATTCTGCAGTAGGCTCTAGCAGTAGCCATTGGCACTGAGAACTGCTTTGGTAGATGATATACAAACCTGTAGCAAGGGGCAGAAGCAGCAACAGGTAGCTCAGAAGGCGCCTGCTTTCCAAAAGTGTTGTCTTGAAACCCCTGTTTGTTACTGATAAGTTATGTTGTCGATTAATCATCAAATGGAGATGACACAGTTTTGAGATCTACCTTGTCCCATGAAAGCTGTCTTTACTCTTCATGGAATTGACCCTCTCTGCAATTTCTTTCACTTTTTTCTACTAGCTGGGAACTGCAGTGAACTGCCAGCTAATTCCTTCTTAGCATTACTCATACGAATCCAATGATAATGACTGACCAGCCTTAGCTGTTTTTGAACTAGTAACATACAGATGGAAAACTGACTTCCTTTTTCATTAGTCATCACAGTCACACAGTCCCTCCTGTTGCTTTTTAAAATTTTGATGTGAGTGAAGCATACCGTTGATTTGTCCTTGAATGGTATCAAAATGCATAGCATTTTAGGGAAGTAGGAATGAGAAAAACCTTGCAGAGCATACAGTGTGTATCACATCATATCAACTGATTTTGAAATGACCTGGGGGAGTTTGTTTCCTACTACTATTTCCTCAGTTGAATTACTGCAGTGGTTTATTCTTTTGAAAATTCTGACATGCTTAAAAGCATATAATTTGGTAGTTACACATAAACATACGGTCCATCATTGCATAGCTTTGACTTAAATTTAATTACACTGTCATTTTGAAATACTATTGTTGTCAAAAGCCTATTTTCTGGTTATTAAACTAGATTCGGATGACGCTACAAGTTATGTATAGTTGCATGACATTTGCTTCTTAAGTATAACCATGGGCCTGATTCTGATCTCAGTGGCCTCATCTATATCTAACTGCATGCTTATACTGGTATAAATTCAGAAGTGACAGATGTATAACTATAGGTTTCCTATATGATTTAGAAATGAAAGCTTTAATTTCCTTTGAATTTGTGCATTGATACAACAAGCGTATAAGCTTTATGATCTTCTCAGCCAGCTGCAGAATAATCTCAGTCTGACTTGATGTTTTCTTGACATGTCATTTCTTAAAATATTCACCAAGAAAATGACAAGATGTTTAATCTCTCTCATGTTTATATGCTTTTATCTTGACCACGGGGGGACAAGGCTTCTATGAGACCTTCAATTTCCATCTCTCTCACCAAAATGTAAATAAGATTAGAATTACCATATGACTTGTTGATCTGTGACTTTCAGTTGTTACAGTGATCTGGGATATCTATTTTTTTAAGTATTATTATAGGAAGCATTCCCATTTGAGAGTATGGGGCAGCATTGTACCACACAAGATGTGATACTTTGCATTTTCTGGAGGGGGTTCTTTTTCTATTCCTGTACTCAAATGGTTTTGTACTCCTAGGAGGGTCAGACTCTTGTTCCTATTATGCTAAAAATATATCTTTTTAATTGATAACGGCTTTCTCCATTTATACATATGGCTAGGATATGTCATCCTCTGCTAGTTTGTCCTTATGTGCATGAGGGCGCGTGTTCAGATGGTATCCATGCATTCAGTTGTCATTGGATGTGGAAAATTGGTGGAGGAATATATTCAGCATAATAAAAGTTAGAAAAGGGATGGTGTGTGGGGGGGTAGCATTTACTAACTGGGTAGAGGGAAGGAAAGAGGCAAAAGAAGATAGCTGCCCTTGGTTTAAGGAGGAAAGAGGAATCTCTTGTAGGGACAAGGTACAGCCAGTTGGAAGACTTGGCAAAAGAATCTGAAAACTTCTCCTTTAGCAGGTGGTGACTGAGCTGTGTAGGAGATAGCCTACAGTATGCTATGCGTCCCGTTCTTCTGGCAGTGTCACTGGTGTCTGGGGCTTCCATGTTCGCCTCTTCCAGCCTTGGAGACTCTTCAAAGCCGGTGTCTTCAGCTTTGCCTTTTACTTCTTACAAGACAAGAAAATGCCCTACCTCACTCATTATTTCCCATTTCTAGTTGAAATTTGTGGCAAGTCAACGTATAGCATGCTCGAGTCAGTAAACACACGTAAGGAAAGTACGGTAGGTCTAATTCTGAATTTATCAAGTTCTACATGTTGTTTCACCTGGCACTGGTCGCTCCAGTGGAGTTATGGTTACTTCACCAAGGTGAGCTCGGAACCAGAACCTTCAAGGGAGGGGGAAAAAGAAAAGGAATAGTCTCAAACAAAATTAAAAGAAACTTCACACACCTCTAAAAAGTCTCTTACTCATAAAGCTGTGTAGTTTTTTGGACCCCTACTTCTTCTAGACTTCGATGTGCTTGTAAGTATTTTAAGATTAAAAGCCCAACATTAAATGAAAAAAATCCTGTGCAAGTAACTCGCCAGGCTTCACCTATTAGAAGTAGATATCTAACCCAAATTTACAGACACACTACTTCTGACTTGTTTCTTTAAACAAAATATAAAGATTGCTTGGAGGATTCGGTATTTGGAGAAGAAGAGGTTAAGTCAAAGAGGGAGTTACATTTAATATATTAAATGTCCTTGCTTCTGATGGTTTTATCACAGTTTTGTAGTTATCCAGTTTAAAAAAATAAAGTAAGGCTGTTTGATGTGCATATTGAGCCTGTTTATCTAATCTTTGTTCTACATCCTGCAAATCTTAAGATAAAAACAATGCATTTTTACTAAAATCATCTACCTAGCGAGGTTACATGAATGGTTATTTGCAGAATCATGTCTTAAACTTCCAGATTTTTAGTCCAATAATTTATTTTAGATATTTTTTTTCTTTCACAGAATTTATATTAATACTGTTTGTCCTGCTACTAAATGCATGATTTTAGTTCTCTGCTAAGCAAATCTGCTGTGTAGGCAAGATCCTTAAATGTATTGTTTGAGCACTGTGTAGCTACAAAATATTTCCAAGTTCTCTCAAGTTGCACAGTAGTAGAGGAAAAAATATCTTGGGGTTGGTCACTGGGATAAGCAGTGATTATGGGTGAATAACCCCACGGTACCGTGAGCGATGTAAGCCAAGGGGAGCTGAGAAAGTTGCTTACACCTTCTCTCCTTTCTGAGGCTGGTCCCAAGGGTTCATGAAACCATGAATTGAATGGGGTTGGCCAGCTTACCTGGGGTAAAACTCACGCTCCTCCTCCCTGGATCTTTGCTGAAAGATCTTGTATGATTTAACAGAGCCGTGGTATCCTTGCTGCTTTTTCTCTTCTAGCAGTGAAACTCAAAGTAAATAATGTTTGTTTTGATGCTTTGATATTTGGTGACAGAATTTGATTTTGACATTCCCACTGACTGACTTTATAGCTTACAACTGAAAATAACATTTACTTTTAAACAATCCTGAAACCTGTTGCTGGGAATGTGAGGCTCGGGAGAGAAGTTTCCCCCTTGTTTGCCTTGCTTTTTGTGCAGCATTGGTCAGCATCTTTGGTTCCCCTCAGCATTTGGTGTCTTCCTGTGTCTTGTCACCTGTGGTGCCATCTGCAGATGTGTCCCCATGCACCTGTGTGAGCAGAACTTGGACCGAATCATCCACCATCTTCAATGAAGAACAGAATTACTTCCGAAAGTCATCATGCTTAAAACAAAGCAATACCGCTTCTTTTAAGGCTTACATTTTATTCCTTGCTTAAAAAAAAAAATAACTTCTATACAATTGTATTCTTGCTATGCTGGTGTGCGCTGGCTTCTTTGATATTCCAGTGAGCAATAACCGTAAAGCCAGGGAAAGTGTTTTTAGCAGAATCATATTTTCCAAGAGGGAAATTATTATTTCCCCACAAAAAAATGTTTGCGGGTTGTTTTTTGTTACTTTTTTCAATGAAAAAATAAAAAAAATAAAATGGTAACTGCTTTGTTTGAAGTCTCCTTGCCTTAAGCAAAAAGACAAGTTGACATGTTCCTTCCAGGCAGACAGCCAAAGAATCTCAGATGGATGGGGTCTCTCTGTGAGTTGCTGGCAAACTGAAAGAAATTGCTTCAATTCTTCCCAAATGTGTGTTTGTTTTTTTTTTTTTTGAAATTCTCTTTTTGCACAACCTACCCATACCCATCCCGTCCCCTCTCCCCCCTAAAAAAAAAAACACTCAACAAACAAAAAAACACCCTTCAAGTTATACTTTCAGGCCCTAGTGGAACTGTGACTTTTTTTAAGAAGCTTATGTTGGGGATATGTTTGTTTTTCTCAGCAGTCCCGCTTAACATTTAGTAGGTTTGTTTTTGGCCTTTCACTTGCGAGGCAGAGCAAATTTCAGTGCTGCTATTTGGTGATGCTTTTCCTGTTGTTCTATTTTATGTTACAGTTGTATTCCAATTCTCACTCTCATGCCTTTTAAATCCTTTTTCTCTTCTTCTCTCAAACAGCTTTCCTGTTTGTCTTTTTTTTGTTCCCCACAGCATCTTAAATTCTCTTGTGTCAGTGTTGAGCTTACTATCCAGGATTGGTAGAGCTTCCTCTATTTGCTTTTACTACACAGTGCCTGTTTTATGCTTTTTTTTGTGTGTTTATCTACCAAGCTCTTAACTTATTCTCAGATACTTGTTCCCTAAAAAACAGATCTTGCTTTTCTTCTGCTGAAGCAAGAGAGAGTTTTCCTACTCCCTTTTCTCCACTTCTTAAATATAGGATACATTGTAGAGTATACACAAAACATATGCTCACCTTACTGAACAGCGGTTAAAATACCTACTTGAATGGTGACTACTTTTTTGTTACTTCTGTAAAATTCTGTATGTGATTTGTATGCGATATCCAATTTTACTCTTTAAGATTGAGCTACTGATTAATGTTGGTATTTTCTCATTGAAAGTTTGTATGCTAAATGTTATGTATATAAACAATAAATGTAAGTAATGGAATTGAACAATGTGTTGGATGTGCACAGATGACAAACATCTAATTTCAGAAATGAAATTCCATTGTCCTTCAGTGGACCCTAAAGCTGTTACGGAATATAGCATCTGGATCAATTTGTATATCCAGTATCAGAGAATTTATCATTTGTGTTTTAGAGAAGAAGAAGAAGAAGAAGCCGTTCTGAAAGAAACCTGCAAACATAATAATCAAAACACTTTCCTCTTAGGGAATACTTCAATTAGGGGTGGTAATATGTATATTGAAGTGGTGTTTTTTTGTGTAAAAGAAAAAAAAAAACACACTATTCTGTCCATTTTTCCAGAGGAGGAACTCGACTCACCCTTACTCCCTACAAAAGGAATTCTGCTTCTGTTTCTACTGTGGGTTCTTGCAAATAAATCTTGATAAAGAGAAAAGTATACTTATGGAGAAATTATATGGAACCTGAATTGTTGCAGTGCTCTGGGATGTGTAAATTACTGTCTTGGTTAATTAGTCCAGCTCTGATACTCATTTTTGTTTATGGTGCATTTACTTGGAATGCACTGAATTAATTAGTACTTATTCCCTTTTCCTATATTCAGCTGGTTACTTATGAGGATCTCAAATGCAATGTCCTTTCTCTGTGCAGAAATACAAATTAGGAGAGCCGAGTCAGCTGCCTCAGTAAGCTCTGGGCATGGCTCAACAGGGGATGGCAGAGTAGATGTTTGTTTCTGCCTCTGAAGCTGGCTCTAGTTTCATACTGTTTCTAACACCGCTTAGTGTAGCCTTAGCTCTTGTTTTAAACTATGCCATCTGGCCTTGATTCCCAAGGGGCTGTTATTTCTCCAGGAGTTGCTGTAGTTGGAGCCTTCTCCAAGGCTGACCCGTGCTCCAGGGGAGGCTGAGGGGAATGGTGGTTACAGAGCTCTGCGAGAGGCTCTCCCGAGCAAACAAAGGTGCCCGGAAGGATGGCAGATTTATTCAGCGATGGGAGACGAGTTTATCATCACCCAGCAACAGCAGCATTAAGAATTATATATAGAGAGAGATCGGTATGTGTAACACAAGGAGTAAAACCATGGGTGAAGCTGCCTGTGTCAGCATAACGTAAGACACGTGGTATGTATAATTATGCATTCAAATGATCACATAAGATCTTTTGTTGACGTGTCATCTTTCTAACAATCCAGAAGACAAAGTTACCAGAGCATCCTATTGAACTGGTATTATAGGAAAACGCCCTTATTTTACAGAACATATTAACATACTAAATAGAGACAAATTCCAGTAGTATTTAAACACTTGATGACTATATTAAATCAAATACTACTCTGTTGAAGGCTTTAATGTCAATCAACAAATCCAGATACAGTTTGAACTGCTCTGATTTTGATTGGATGCAGTGAGCCAGATTCATTGCTTTTTGGCTGAATGTGTGATGGTCTGGCACTTAACGTGAGCATGTATGTTAATCTGGAGATGGTAACTTTCAGAAGAGTTCCCCAAACCTAGGCATCAGTCAGCCCTGCTGAACTGAGAATATAAGATGGACAGAAGAGAGTGCAAGGAAACAGCATCAGATTGCAGAAGGAAGGGAAATGGCTGGAATTGCTGTTATCTTCTAATTAGGCTGTAGGAGGAGGAACTGGCCTTTAGTACCCATTAAAGCCTTCCAATTTAACACAGTGCAGCTGGTGTTCCAGCCCTCTCTATATGCTTCAGCTGGGTCATTTGTCTCCCAGAGGCAAGGAGGATGATGAGGGGGATGAAACTCCGGAGGGGAGAAGAGATTGTGGCACAAGGAAGAGCCTTTTGAAGCTAAACTGATCTTATAGCCAGCATATATGCTCCACTAAAGAAATACTATAGCTGCACTCTGTGGCTCCTCCTCTCTTCTGGAGGCAGCGGTGGGGTTTGAGCTCTTGGAATCCATCCCTGTCTATGGAGCAGTCTGGAGAAACACTGATTCACGCTACAGGTGAATTGCTACCAGTAACGGTGTTGGATTTTTTTTTTTTGGATGTGCAGGTTTGTTTTTTTTATAGGTGTGCAGTTTAAATGTATGTGAAAATACCAGCCTTCATTAAAGCTAGGAGAGGCTGTCTAACAATGCAGTTTTCTTCACTTGAGTCATAAACACCTTGTAGTGATGTGGCCATGGGGTGAATGAATTGGATCAGCAAGCTCACCTGACACAAAGCTATTCCAGCTTCTTGTGGTGGGCTAGTTCTCCTGTGGGATTTAATATGTTGCTGATGGATAGTTTGGACTTGATGGAAGCAGTGACGGACCTTAAGAACAGCTTTTGGGCTTATGAGTGCTGTGCTAGATCTTCAGAGAGAAACCACAATACAGCTGTTCATATTACCTTCTCTGTCACTACCAGTTTTCTGTCTCTTAAACTGGGTAGATGGAAGGGTCCAGTTCTCTCTCTCTCCATACCATGACTCTGGTAAGCAGCATCTTCCAGGGATCCAAAAGTTAGGCAGTTGCCATAGCTGGCTGACACAGACATGGGCTGCCGTTCCTTCCCTCAATGTGATAACAGTGAAATTAAAACAAGCTGTAGATTTCCCATGGAAACGTCCTTCTGTGTCTGAAAATTCATCAGTTGGTGCAAAGTGGACAGAAGTAGCAGTGACGCTCTGTGCATGTTTCCCTTTGGCCTTTTCCAGCATTTCTGTTCCCTGTGAAGATGAGTGCTGCTTGGCACTGGTACGGGGAAAGGAGAGAAGAAAAGGACTTAGGGAGGAAAAGATCTCTGTGAAGGGTAATGTGAGAAAAGGAGGTCAGAGCTGAATGAGACTCGGCAGCGCTGGAGTCTCTGTTAGTGCCTGGCTGTTTTTTTCTCTCAGCACTGTAACTGAGAGCTTTTTTTCTGCCGTCTTAATTTACTCCAGGGCAGGGCTCCCCGTCTGCCCCAGCCGTGTGCTGCAGACCAGCTGGCTGATGCCCGCCGATGCCTTTTACTGGCTCACCCTGCTGCCAGTAGTCCTGCAGCACCGGGGCACCCGGGTTTGAGTTCTTCCCATTCCATTTTACTGACCATTGGGCTTTGGCAGAGTTGTGAGCGGTGTCAAAAATTACGGTCTGCCTGCTCGCCTCCAGGAGCAAGTTCTTTCCTCCGTGCCGCACTGCCTTTCAAGAAGTAGAGTTTGTTTGTTTTTGAAAGTTAATGGCACATGGCTCTCAGGTTGTAGAGAAAGAGGAATTATTTAAGCCCCTCTGTGAGTTCCAGTTTAACGTTCCCCTAAACAGGAAAGTTACAAATCCCTAAAAGCATAATTTGTAACATAAAAGCTATCAAAATAGCAGTGCAATCTGTTAAAGTGTTTAAAAATTTGATTCTCTGTAGTTTAAAATGTGAAATAAATGTACACTAATTGTTTTGAATGGAGATGAAGATGGTGTTTGAAGCCAGTCTTTAAAGGAATTAGTTAGATAGCACTGCAGTTAATGGTGGAGCACTATTTTTCTGTAATGGGCTCAGCAATGTTCTCTAATTAGCTTGCAAATTGATATTCAAATACAAGTAAACTGGCAATCAAATACAAGCAAAACATCTATGTAAATAGACTTTTGCACTTTTTCTGCATTTAGCATACCTGTATCAAAATTATGTGTGCACGTAGGGCTTGCTCTTGGTTGTTTTTCAGCACAGAGCTTTTATTAATGGTGGGTGACTGGTTGCATTAGGTCAATGTTTTGGTTCAAGCATATGAAAAGAGAGGGGAAAAAACCTTTTCTTCCACAAGCGAGTGGCTTTTAAACATTAGTAACAGATAATAAATACTGAGCGTTTATGAGGGTTTTTCAGTCTTTTATTTCAGGTTTTGTCAACTAGCCGTGCACATAGGATTTGATGCATAGTTGAGATCAGTGGGAATTACTCTGACTTTCCTGGATTTGGATTGTGTTTATGCTCATTAATAGAATAATTGCTGTGCAGTACACTCATTTATATATTAACTCTTAAGTCTCATGACAGAAACTGGATGCATAAAATGTTATTAGTGCTTGTGTTCTGAGGCTTTCTGCTGCACAAGCTTTTAAACCTTAAATTTAACTTCATGCCTGACTTAGGTAGTTTGTAAATTTACTTTTCCACAAAGGAGAACCGTACAAGAAAACTGGTGCATAAGAACTGTTGGGGAATGGTAAATAAAGGCCATGTTTAACGATGTTTTTCTTTTTGACTCTTCATTCTCTAATTTGTAAAACAATTATCTAATCTATAAAACATTTCCGTCATTAATGTGCTGATATTCTTGCTGGATAGCCTTTTTAAGTGTATCATTCGTTGATCAGGTGAAAGTATGACAGTGAGTCAGCGATGCATTTTATAATCTCTGCTTATTCTTTCTATCCTGTTCATAGTGTTTGCTATTTAGCACTGGCTTTTACGCTAGAAGTTGTTTAGAATGGATTTCTCTAAGCTACATCCTTATCACAATTCATTCACTAAATCTAATAGTTGTTTTTGTTTGCTTAGAATCAGTTTTCAGTATTGATTGTAGTCTGAGTTCTTCCTGGGGAAAAAAAAAAAAAAAACACCTTGTCTTAATAGCTTTCTGTAAAGCATCTGGTACGCTTTTTACCCCGTAAAAATATCTTCTGATTCAGTATGTGTTTTTTCTGTTCACATAACCACAATTTTCTTTTACTGTGCTTTAGTGCGTGTATGTGCCTTTATAAGAAGTTGATTAATTCAGTTCTTGGGGTATGGCTGATGAGGGAGCATAGGTCCTTTTGAGGTCACCAGGTCATATTCAGTCTGTCTTCTGTATGCAGTAGCTGCTAACTGATAGCTTCTTGGTAGGCTGGTAGCTTCTTTTGCAGCAGTTTATATTCATAAGGTACCTATTACATAAAAGTAGAAAAAATGCTGAAATTAGTGGAAAGTACGTGGGGAGTGTTTGTGTGTATGAAGGTAGCAGGAGAAAGTCAATACTGTAGCAATATTGTAGGTCTAGAACAGAGGAGCTATGAAATGGAGTGAAATTTTAGTTTGTAGGAGCGCTTCTATGCAGCGTTAAGAATCATTTGGGTAGGAGTTTAGACAGCTTGGAGCTGTCCATCTAGTGTTTTTGGGTGTCAGAGGTGGTTTTGCCTACCTAGATCTGATTATGTGTGTTTCATGGCACCTGCACTGCATATCATTTTGAAATCCAGAACAAAAAAAAAGAGAAAAACCCTTGTTCTTAATGCTGCATGTCACCATCTGCACTTCGACCATGTGAAGTAAGTCTCATTTAATTCAAATCTTGTCATTTGCTTCTATGGAAATTAAATATTTGACAGTGATACATGTCACTATTTATAAAAATGGATCACTTTGTCCTCAGAGAAGGTAATTTTTTTTCTTAGTTAATTGTTAGAAGTGCAAATGATCTGTTACTTATTTCCTCCTAATTTGTTGCAACAAGGACTCTGTAGCTTACGGATGCTGAGCAACCAAAAAAAAAAAATGCTGTCAGACACTAAAATGGAGAATTTTGTTAGCCTTCTATGGGTTCATTATCTAAAGGAAGTAAAGACTGGCAAAATAGAGGTGCTCCTGGCCTTGGGACCAATTTTGTGGTAGTTGTTCTGTTATGTGTTCCCCGCAGAGCTTCATGCGGCCACTCTGGTCTGCATGGTGCCGAAGCCTTGCTTCAGGCAATGGCAGTCTGTGCATCTGTGTTTTCTATATTCCAGCTGATCTTAAATTAAAAGTAAAGTTACTGAGGTGTATGTTCCTCTTAAATAAATGATTTAGCACAAAGCCGCTTCTTAATTTTTGAAGGCACTTTTATAACACAGTTCATCAGTAATAGACTGAGTGAGCCCTGAATGTTTGTGTTCCTTGCAGGGACTGCAAACTTTCACTTACCCTTTTTGTAGGGGTCACCAAATAAGAGCTTAGAATAAGCTGGGTTTTAAGCCTGCCTGCTATTTGCTGAAGAGCTGCTTTGTAAATTGTGTTAAATACTGTACAAGAATGCTCTCCTTGGGTTTGGTGAGGGAGAGAAATATGTTGCATTGCTTGTCCCATTCCGTAATCTGCAGCTGCCCGTCACACGTGGCTTTGCAACCCATATGGGTTCAGCTGGAGCTGCTTGATGGATTCAGGACCTCCGTGTGTGTGCAGGGAGGTCAGTGCACCTGCACTCCAGCTCCTTGGTAAGAATCACTGCATGGGATGAAAATTATGCCTGAAGACTTTTATTTTCCCCTCCCTCTCAGGGATTGAGTTATTTTATTTTCCTCCACAAATTCTGAAGATCCTGTAAGATGAACTTCTGAGTTACCTCTGAATTGGTTGCTACGTGTTTTCTGTGATAAGTTCTTTCTGAAAATACCGTGAAATAAATTTGACTGCTTTAATGTTTAAAAGCAAAGAAATCTAAAGGAGTTTGGGGATACTTTGTTGTCAGTTTGTTGTCAGATTGTTGTTGGAGGTGGTTTGTATTTGTTGCTCTGGGTCAGTGTCCATGTTTTCAGTTTGCAAACAATGAGCAGGGTCTGGTGAGGGTTTTGTAGAGTTCCCTATGCATTCTTTTTAATTGCACTATCTTCTTGAAGAGCGTTGCTTTGTAGAATGTACAGAGATAGATAAACGGTTTGAGAAGCTGTTACACAACTCTATTAATAATGTCTGTCATGAGCCACAGGTATTTATGGTACAGATAATTTTCCAGGCTATACATAGCGTAAAAATATCACTGAAGGTCAAAACATGGTTTGTTTGCTTAAAGGTCTTTGGTTTTATTTGGTTGTATAGTTCTCAAGTCTCTGTTTGTTTTATTGCTTTAGTAAGAATCTTGCTCTCTTTCATTTTAAAATTCTTGCTAGCCATGCACTGATCTGCCACAGGATAAATTGAATTCTGAGACTACCATGCCCATAAACTAAGAAAGAAAAAAGGTCACCTTTGTGTGATAAATGCAAGCTGTGTTGTTACCGTTATTCACGTTACATCACATAGTTTGTTAACTTTGACTTTGCCAGCAACAAAAGATAAAATCTTCTGTTAACAAAATATTAGTACTAAGTCTTTAGAAAGAGCTGGAGATACCAAGAGGATGGTCAAGTCTGTCATGCTCAATAAGGGACAAGCAAGTGCTTTTGGATTGTTTCATAGCGTACCAGCTTAGTTCTGATAAAATGATCACTTGTCTATGATTGAAAGACTTAAAAGATGCTGATGCGGGGTTTATTGGCAAAGGCTGGGAAGATTAGGGGAGCAGTTTAGGAGACTGATTGCCCCAAGCTCCCTTACAGTAAGAGTATGGTTCCCCCAGTTTAGTGTATATAAGGATTTCAGAGCAGCAGCAGCAGTTCACAAATAGCAAAGCGTATTTTGCTAGTGAATGACAAAAACAGATGTGGAGTAAAATAAAGTTTGCTGATACTAGTCTGGCCTGTCCATCAGTCTGTTAGATCCAAATGCACCAAAAGGTTTGGTGCAGATGTACTTACATGGTTATGGATGAGGTGGCTAAATTAAACCTTGGCCTTTGTTTTAGTACTGTAGAAGGTAGCAGGACCAAGGGTGGTGGACTGGGAGAAGGAAGAGGAAGAAAAAGCACTCTGGTGATACGGGACTGACTGAATGGCACAGCTTTCTGATATGAGTCACGCTTGAGAAAAGAAGACAACCCTATTCTATTGCATCTTCAATGATGATGGAAGAGCTTAGGCAGACATCTTACATCCAAGGTGAAGTATTACAGTTATGGTGACCTAAGGGTAAGTTGCTATTGAAAAGGGCAGTCACATCTCTTCCTAGCCCTACCTTGAGGTCCTAATGCTTCTCTTGCACTGGATATAGCTGTTGTGTGGCCTCAGTATGAATCAGTGCAGCAGGCTGATCAGACGAGTGGCTTGCCCTGAACCAAGAGACATCTGCTGTTCCATTGGGTTGCCTTGTCCCATGACTGCGCTGCAGCAGCTTCCGAGGGTTCGTGGACTGCCAGGCCACCTCCTTTGGCAGCCTTTCCTCATTACAACCGTAATACCGAAAGTGCATCCTAGCTGTGTTTATAAATATCCCCATCCTCTACGTCGGTCTTCATCCTACATCTCTGACTGGCTGGCAGTATTGCTCGTTCTCGTTTTAGGTGCAATAGATCTGCAAAACCAGGGTGGTTGACTAGAGCATCTAATATGCAAATGATATGACCTTTCTGCTGTGATTACTTTTTTTTTATGAATATATAAATCATGGATATTTCACTGTTAACTGAAGCCCTTCTGTGAAATATGACTACGATGTGCAGCATTTTAATCTTTCTCCTGCCTGTCCATTCTCTTCCCCTCTGCTGTGTCAATCCACTAGTAACCCCCTAAACAAATGTCAGTCTGTTCGGACCAAAAGAGTTTTAAGTCTTATTGCAAATACACAAAGCAGAATGAAATAAGCAAGGCTGACTACCACAGCTATAAGCCACTTCTGTACGTGCCCGATCTTGAACTGCTTCTTCAGCCACCTGGGATCACGTAAAAACATCACAGTCTACCTGGGCTGCTCCATGGGCTTTCCTCTAGAAAGGGTTTTGATGGATGGCTCTACTGGAGCCTTCTGCAGTCACTGAAGGTGCCGCTGCCCCCATGTACCATGCCGGTGCTCTGCTGGAGGCTGCCATCCTGCAGCAACGTTGTTCACGGGCTGCGTGCCTCAGCTGAGACTCTGTGGGTCAAAGCCTGTCTAAACTATTGATAAGGATGTGCTGAAGCCAAGCCAATGCCAGAAGAACCAGAGCGGCTGAGACAAGATTGTTTCCTTTTGTTGGGTCTCGCAAGGCACTGTTGTCAGTGGAGGGGCAAGGTAGGTGGCTGAGGATGGTAGCATGGGGGGGGCAGGGAGGCAGAAAAACTCCAGCGTTCCCCATTTGGTCACAAGGACTTTTAAGGCAGTCTTCAGAAGTGGTCTACAGCTGTTTTCTGCAATACGTTCCTGTGGTGGCAGGTCTTGGAGCTCTTCAGGCACAAAATGGTCAGAACTAAGGTTGAAGTCTTATTCCAAGTGTTTCTACTGAAGCAAGGGAGGTGGGGGTAAAAAAAAAAAAAAAAAAAAAAAAAAAAATACCTGTAATAACCAGTTTGATTAAGTTTGAATTGAAAACGAATGGAATGTTTCTGTTTAAGCTGAAGACCATGACTTGTTTTTGTGACAGCATTTTTGAAGCTTCTCTTTCAAATTATTTACTCCAGAGATCTTTATATAGCACGCTCTGCTTCTGCTCTCAAATTAGTGGTCAGCATAAAAGTAATTCATCAAAACTGGTTGGTTTACATAAGTATAAATGTGGTATAAGACAGGAAAATTAGTTCCAGAATTTCTGAGAATACTTGAAGTCCAATGCAAATCTGGTTAGCAGTTTGAAATCAGTATCAAATTTGTAAGTTTCTAGGACGGGGCCAGATTCTTTTTAGTGGTCCCCAAGGACAGGACAGGAGACAATGGGCACAAACTGAAACCCAGGAAGTTCCAGCTGTGTATGAGAAAACACTTCTTTACTGTGAGGGTGACGGAGCTCTGGCACAGGTTGCCCAGAGAGGCTGTGGAGTCTCCTTCCCTGGAAATACTCAAAACCAGCCTGGATGCCATCCTGTGCAATGCGCTTCAAGTGACCCTGCTTGGCAGAGGGGTTGGACTGGATGATCTCCAGAGGTCCCTTCCAACCTCAGCCGTTCTGGGATTCTGGTATTTAGATTTTTGCTTTTTCAGAATATCTCAATTGGAAGGAAAAAAAAAAGGCAGTTCTGTAGAATCTTCTGTAGATCTTACATTCTGGAAAAGATACAGAAGTTATTTTTATGTATGTTATGTGGCTTATAGTGAATGACAGTCGTGCTGGCTTCCTGTTCAGGGATGAATAGGAATAAGATGTCTCCAGAGACTAGTAATTAACATGGTTTTCTGTATGATGAAGACCAGAATATATCTGATGGCATAGATGTGTTTCTTCAAATAAAGATTTCATGATAGATGATGATATTTTAGTCTGAACCAGTGGTCAGGAATTATGCTGCTTGCTTCTTTTATGATTTAAATGGTTTCTTAGTGTGGGTTTTCACTTGGATGAAAGCTAGATGTTTAATTGAAAAAAAAAAAGGTACTATCAGAATACTGATGTGCAACTGCATAATCTAAATATCCATAGTTACATTAGCGTTTCATACTGGTTTCCATGGATTATTTTTTTTGTCCTTGACTTCTAATGAGTCTATTAGCTACAAGCTCTCTCTGCCCATGGGCAGATCCTGATTCTGAAACTAAAAGCTGACAGCTGTGGCCAGAGGAGGCTCTTCAATGCAATATAGTGCAGCTTTGCCAATAATCTTAATTTCCTAAACAGACCCTTTTTTAAAAAAAAAAAAAAGGGGGGGGGGGGGGTGGATGGGTGGGGAGAGGGGATGCTTTCATTGTTGAGACCTAAAATTAATGAAAGTGATGTTCTTTTTTATTAACTTGTTTCCTCCACATTAGAAATATTCTGTGATTTTATGAGAACACTGAGGTAATACATTTACAGTGTTTAGACAGAAGTATTACAGAATAACTTCCTCATCTATTACAGTAGACTGTAGTACTAGAAAAAGTAGAGCCATTTCAAGGAGTACTAAAAAGGTGGTAATATACATGGTTTCTGGAATCCTGTACAAAGGACTGAATATGATTATGCAAAGGTGACAAAAATTAAAGATTTCAGTTTAAAAGGGATGCTCAACTTCGATATATTTGAATTTGTTTACCTGTTGGTACACAAAGTGATCAATAAATAGTTTATGATATCTAATATGCATCTTAGTCTTATTACAGGTACTCTGGGAAAGGAAGAGGAAACCATGAGGAAAATTAGATTTGGTAGGAAAAGTCTCAATTATTTGATGAACTTCACAATGGAGCTGTCTTAGATTCTAAACCTCAAGTTGGAAAATTCTTTGCAAGGCAAAATACAGAACTTAGCAATCTCCTTCGCACTTACCGATACAAGTTAGGACTGATAGTTACACGTTAGTTTTGTAATTTTTCATATTTCTGTCAAGCTGCAATAGATCTGAAAACAAGGGAGGTCTCTTTCTCAAAAGATAAATGCAGTACCTTAGTGGTAATCAAGTTGTATAGGCTCAGCTTTCATTAGATGCATGGCTTTGTTTTTTCGTTTACGTTCTCCAAGCAGCAGAAAATAGTGAAATTTCATCACTTACATTCTGTGCGGAAGTTGCAATCAAATCTTAAAATGAATTTGTTTTGTAGAAATACATAGTTAGCATGGAAGATGAATCATTCCATACAAGTTCTTTTTCCTCTCCTTCTCTTGACACCGAAGTAATGCTTTGTGCTCCAGTGTTATTCTGAGACTGTCCTGATACGACTTTCTTTTTCAGAGTGCTGCTCAAAGAACAGCCAGACGTGTTGCAACGTGGGTCACAGTCAATTTTGCTGGTACCTTACATGTGCACTTAAAAATTAGAGCTATTGAAAATAATGATCATCTTCTCAGGCAGGTATCAGACATTGCTCTGATTAATCTTTTATTCAGTGTCCCTGTGGGTTGCAGACTATTACCACAGTGCTTGAAATCTTTGTTTTACTTTCTTAAATTCATTCTGCTGTATTCTATTCCCCATACAGAGCATCTCCTAGAAAAACATTAAACAACAGAGCTTACATCTATCTTTTTTTTGTCTTTCTGTTGGATGGAAACATAGTGAAGTTGGATGGCCCTTTGTTCCTGGGGAAGCACCATCCCAAACTAGTCATGTAGGATGTTGTTTCTAGCCTAGACAAGGTTCATCATACAGTTCCTTTGTAGCAGAAGACTGACAGTGTTGATAATGGCTTCACCACTCCGTTACCGTACAGATGAAGCTGCTGCTCTTGACAGAGCAGAGTGTTGTGGGAGCTGATCCGGTGTAGGAGCTACATTAAACCACAGGGAATGTCACTCTACTTTCTGGTAATCCCTTCGCTTCCCAGAAAGACACGGTCGCTATTGCTCTTGAGAGCAAGTGCCTGTGCCCTTTTGTGTGTTGGAAGGAATTTCAAATGATTGCTGGTGATTGGGAGTCAGAGTAATGATGTGCTTACTGTAGGGTAGCTTGGCTGGGGGATGGCAGCTGCCAGAAAGTCCTCCTTTGTTCAGCCACCCTATTCTCTAGGGAGTGCTTCCTGTCTGCTTTCTCCATCTCCCCAAAATGGAGGGCCAATAGCTGCCTTTTTTTCTACCCCATCTACTACATCACTTCCTGCAGAGCCAGGTCCATCCAAGGACTTTTGAAAAGCCAGGCCCTGACAATTTTAGAACCTCATTGAGTCTGTAAACGATCTGTGGGTTTTGCAGAACACATAGGCAGTGCTGCCACTACCACTGTTCTTGTCAGAGGTCACTTGACTGTTAAGATGTATGTCATTCATAACTGTATAACCAAAACCAACCAGAAAAAAACAAAAACAAAAACAAAAAAACACCACCTAGTGGAAGTATTCAAAGTATTCGTATTTCTTCCCCTCTGTCACAAAAGTCCACGATAGCTATTAACACTGTCTGTCTTTATACTTGGGTGTGGGCTTAAATTACTACCTAAATTTCAAAAGCAGTATTGTTTAGTATTTGGGAACACTTTTAAAGCTGTATGCCATTGGACTGGAAGGTTAAAGACAACTTTAAAGAGCTCAGAAGAACAGAATTTCTAGCACTGGGTGCTAAGAATGACTAGTATCAAACAGGTAGAGCTTTGTTCATGGGTTTGGGATGCAGAGCAGTTGTACTCTGAAAACTTCCACCAGCCTCTCAATACTTTTACTGCATTATTGAAATGTCCTATTAAATCTGCCATGTATTAAAGGCTTTGATTTAAAGCTAAACAAAACCATTTTTTTAACCTAATCTGATGTACAGCCTTTGTCTTCTGTTTTGTCATTCTTCACTGATGAGCCCAGTATGTAAGAACAGCCTTTGGACACCTAGTCCAGTTTGTCATCCTTCGTAGTGCAGCCTTTGCTGTTAAAAGGATATAATCGTATGTACAGGAGATTACCACGCGGATGAAAGATATATATATATATAGCTCAAATGCAGTAGGTGTAAGGCTAGTTGGAGGTCATTTGGTTGCCTGAAGCAAAATATTTTCTCCTGAAGTAACTTCCTTTTTGTCATACTGCCTGGCTTAATGCTTGTATCATGCTTGCTCATCACTGCTTCTGCATCATACTGGTTTTCTATCCTACCAGCACTGTGCTACTGCAGCTCTTAACTGTGGAATCAGACATGGAAGAAAAAATGCAGGGTCATACTTCAAAACAAATGAGAGGAAAAATATCTTGGTGCAGTGGAAGTGAATTTCCTTCTTACCCTTTCCTGTCACAGGGTTAGGTACAGCGTACTACAAGCTATGTTGCAGCAGTGTTCCATCTGAGCTTACTAGGAGTCTGGTGGGCTGGTCCAGAAGTCTTTACATGGTGCATTTGGAAAGGAAAGTACTGTGGTCAACTAGCTCTGAGCAGACACACTCACTTAGTTTGGTCTTGCTGCTTGGTGGCAGCTGTGTGCCTAAGGAAAGGAGGACAGGTGAGCAGTGGGCAGCTGGATTTATTGAGGAATAGCGTGCCACCCCTTCTACCAAGCAAGGCTAATCTCTGTCTAAGGAGCTTAGACCTGTGCTCCACCCTTGCGCTGGGAACGAAAGCTCGGTCACAGTCTTCAAAGTCTTGGGTGACTTGAGGTGTGTGTCTTAGCAGTGCATTTTAAAAAAAGAAAAAAGGCAAAATGTCAAAGAAGATAATCTTCCTATTTAAGAAGGGTCTAGCTATAGAATAAGCTCCCAGATACAATCTCAAGTACAATAGGCTTAGAGAAAAAAAAAATCTTCTTGGGGAGACTCTCTGTTTCACCCATTGCAGCATAAGAGACAGTGTAAGAAATCTTAATATAAAATCTTCTTACGTGTTCAGCTGAAATAGTCTTTTGTAAAGAAAAAGAAGTGAGAGAAACGGGGAAAAGCCCCTCACCTCATCAGAGGCTCAGAGTTGAACTTCTCATAGAACACGGATTTCAGTAACTGCTGACTTTCTGCTTTTGGTATTTTAGAATGAAGAAAGCTGCAGATGACTGTTGAACTCCATGCCCTCCCCCATTTTTTTTAGCCTTTGTTAATGTAGTGTTCTGCTTTGGAGAAGAAGGGTTTTTTGTTACCACCAGTTAGTGCCTGCAAGTAAGAGAAATCAAGTTACTCTGTTTTTTAAGCTTCCTCCTTTCTTTCTGTTTTCTCAGTGATTTAAAAGTAATTGAATAAAATCCAGAGTGAGAAGAGAAAAAGGCATGTGCATCAAAATTTTCTTTGAATGCTACAGATACCAGGGCTATTTCAAGTAAATTACACAAAACATGTACCAGTGAATTAATGCCCTTTATTTCTTGCCATCACCTGCGTGTCAGTTGCAGTGGAAGCAGTGTGCACATACGCACGTGAAACATTTCCAGCTGCCATCATGCCATAGCTACGCAGAGGTTGGGCTCTGAATGTACCTCAGTACATTTTGCTTGCCACAGGGCATTCATAAGGGCAGGATCACCAGACAGCCTCCAGGACGATAACGGCAGAAAGCTGTGGTTTATTTTAGTCCGGTGACTTTGTCTCCTCGCAGAACAGAGATAGGAAATAAAAAGGGCTGCATGCCTCGAGGAGCCTGTACTGGGTGTGATTTAAGAAGTTATCTACAGGGGACAAGGTTTTGCGTAAACTTCAGTGTACAGATACTGTCGGTCTTTTCTACTGGGTCTATTATTAGTTGGTGGTCTTGTTTCATGCTTTAAGTATAGTTAAAATGTAAAAGTGAAAATTTCAGTTAAAAGCGAAGCAAAAATTAAGACATCAAGGGAAACTATTCAAATTTAAATGCTGAATATTTTTAGTAACATGGATGACTTTTGTCTTGCAATTCTGTGGCACCTTTTGTAGATGAAAGAGGAGGAATTGGTGTCAAATCCTGCCATGCTGTGTGGAGTAGTCATTTGTTTCTCCACTAGCACACAGACTCTGTAAGGTTTGTTTTTGTTTGTTTTACACATCCAAGTTACTGCTGAAACATACTGCCTTAGAGAGGATGGGCTATCAAGTTGCTTCTTATACCATACTGGTAATTCTAAAGAACTACTTGGTCTCTGCCATAAAAGATGACTTAAACCCTCGGTTTTGCAGTGTTAGTCCTGTGAACCTGTCGGCAAGTGTGTTTCAGAGATTTGATACAGAATTAGTACATGAGAGAATGAGTGTGCCAAGGCAAGATGGTCTTCTGTTGTCTTCTGTGCTCCCTAAGAGTGAAGAGACTGGAGTTGGAACATTTAATTGTCAACTAAAGTCTGAAGAGGGATGAGGCCAAGAAGGAAAGTTGGGAGGAAGATGTTGGGGTTTTAAAGCGCTTGTGTTTTTCCAGGCAGAATTTTGTCACAGAGAACCTTTGTGGTTATGTTGCTGGTTGTTTTTTTTTTGTTGTTCGTTTGCAAAACCCACTGATGATGCAAAGCCTTGCGTAGTGCAGGCTATAATTATAGCTATCCGTGGTCTAACCATTGAACAGCATGTATATTTTGTTATGTCTGTAATTTTCTGACAGGAGAGGGCTGGTGAAATATCACGTAAAGTTCATTCAATCCTTTTTAATAGTTAGCTGAATTGTTTTTAAAAAGCTGGTTTTGCTTCATGGCAAAGTTCGGAAGACATTCTCTAGGGTTTTCTGCGTGTAAGAACTAATGATTATGTTACAAAAATAGCCCCAGACTTGTTTGATAGAACCTCTTTTTGCTTCACTGTTCATTGGACCTCACACAATTCAGTTTCAGAGCAGTTGTGCATAGGCTAAATTTACCTTTGACTTAAGTTTGTGACATGTAGCAACAAGCTCCGGAGTTAATTTAAGACTCCAAGATAGGTCTTCACTCCCATTATATTCCTGCCTCCCTAAAAATGGGACCCAGCCTTGCCCCTCTGCATGTTTTCTTCCTGCTTTCCCAAATGCAGACCCCAGCATTGCTCTTGCCACCATTCCTGATGTCCTCCTCTGTGTTCCCAACCTGCCAAACCAGAGAGGCCTTACATTTTCAGTGCATCCATCAAAAAGCAGATGCACCATTGCTTCAGCATTGTAGGAGTGGTGTTCTCCTACAGGAGCAGTTGACTGTAGCTTAGCAGCTGGCAGACTCATTCATATGCTTAAACGATGGCACTTCCAGATGGCAGAAAGCTAAAGTCACCATGTATTGCTAGTGTACCCCAAAAATGTTACAGGTTGTAAGGTAGATTTTGCTAGTCCTGTTAGTTCTTACTAATTCAAGCTGCAGATAGACCTTTCGTTTTTTGTACAGCCTCCTGTTTTCCAGTACGAGACACCAATGTTGAGAGCTAAGACTTAACAGGCCCACCTGAGGGTTGTGTGCTAAGAAATGATCATCTCATAAGGCTTGTGAATGCATGCTGTGGAGCAGGAACTTTTTTTTTTTCTTCTTTTTGAAGATACCCAAGTTAAATTATATGTTGAAAAGTAGAACTATTCTTGACAGGAGGTGGAGTGCATTCTTGAGAGTGTAATAAAAGAGCAGAAGTACAGAGGGTACATAACAGAGGCATAAATAGCTCTGAAAGAATGGTGAGAAAAGTTATGGTGCAGTTGTCTTTTGCTCTCTTGGGATGTGGTGGAAGACTGAAGTTAGATTATGGGTTTTTATGGCAAAATAAGTTAAGTTACTTAAATGTTTGTGGTTTTACTTTATAGGAAGCCTTTCCACAAGATGCTGTATTTGGAGGGCTGTATTCATCCTCAAAGGAAGATTACAGGGTGGGGAAAGGTAGTGTCAGTGTAAAATAAAAGGGGGAATGAAGTTCCCTCCCTAACTTTTTTGGTAGCAACATAGGGCTAGCTAGACTTTGAAGTCAGCTATGTTTTTTTTAACTTAGTGATTTGTTGAGGGAGGAAATTGTGTCTGGCAATTTTACTATCAAGATTTCAGAGATGACCAGGATATTGCATGGTTTGCCTGGATGCATTTCAATCAAAACAAACACATTTGGGCCTATTGCATTTCAGCTGGTTGCCTAACTCACCCATGTTTTTGAGGAATGAGGAGAGGGATGGTAAGAGCTCTACAGAATTGCCATTGCTTCCTCCCCCTGCATGCAGAGAAATAACAGTATTGCTTTGGTCACAGTCCTCTTCTTGCTGTGGTTGATTGTTTTTGTGATCAAAATCCCTAGTGCAATGCAAAACCTAGGTGGTACCAGCTGGAATGATGAATATATCACTTTTCAAGTGCAAATCATGGCATTCACAGAAATGCAACTCCCTCTATCCAGAAGCATTTCATGACCTCTTGCTCACTTTTTTTTTTTATTTTTGAATCCCCCGGTTTCCAAATTTTGAGGAGGACAACGACATTTGCTTTCCTAAGCTGTTAACAAAAGCACATAAAAGCACTATATAAATGTTGCTTTAAAAGAAATAGGGCAAGGCCTGGGGAGGAAGAAGTCAGTTGAATGGAACTAGTGCCAGCTTGGATGAGATTCTTGAGAGCATAATAAAGTAATTTGATCCTTTAGAAAGAGCTACTGGAAATTCAGAGAGAAGGGAGAGGCTGGTGGAGACTGTTCCATAGAAAGCTTTTGTAGCACAGACACTTTATCGTTGTTAGAGCAAAAATGGAAATGCAGAGAATGTTCCAGCTTGTAAGACACCTTAGTGTTCAGAGCACACTTGAGATGGGTTATTTAAAAAAAAATTTTTTTTGTAACCCTGTTTCGCTTTGCTGCCTAAGTGGACTCTGGTGCTGTTCTGAGGCGGGCCTGTCAGCAGCCCTGTGCTGAAGGCCACACAGCAGCCAGCCCATGGGCCCGTCATGGCGGGTCCTCTGCCTGCTCTCACAGCAGCTGGGCCTGCTTAGCTGGGCGCTCTTGGCTTGGCCTTCAGTGGTGGCTACAAGAAATAAAATGAAAAATACACTGGCTTAGATGGCAATTAGAAGGAAACAGTAATGAGGGCATATGTTAAGAATGAATAAATGTCCAAAAGAAGTTTACATGTACGGATATTTTGAGAGCTTGGTAGCTTCCAGTACTTTATTTCTGTGCTGGAAAGGAACCTTTTGGTCAAATGCCAAGACTAAGTATTAAAAAATGAGTCTGTTTATCTTTTCACCATTTATCATGCTCACTGAACACCCAGATTCTTTTTAATTAGCTGGCTTGCAGGCCTTCTCTCCCTCAGTATTTCCCAGTTTTCGAAACTCATCATTCTCCCCCCACCCTGGTTGCCAGGTTATTGTTTTGTTTGTCTAGCAAAACGGTACTCATGGATTGTTAAATAACTTCAATTAAAAACTCCAAATAATTAGCTTTAATTTATGGCAGAATAATATCTGTATTGTAAACAAGCAGTTCTAACATAAATCTTGTCAGTAGCTACCGGAAGGATACTAAATGAACAGCAGTCTTTTAAAGCCCAAAGTGGGAGGGTTTTCTTCTGGTTGACAACGAAGTGCTAGCTACAGAAGATCTTAATTGTTAGTCTTCATATCATTTCTGTTTTGCTAGCTGGCTAACTAAAATGTATGAAGAACATTTTTGCTTATTCTTTTCTGGAAAGCATTCCCCAGGAATCAGGTATCTGCAAATACTCTTTTTTCCTTTTTTCCTCTTTGTGCAAGTGGGCTAAAGAAACAAGTAATAGGTTGTGTGCAGTTTTGGAATTGTAAATTTATCAGTGTACATATGTAATTGTTTATGGCACGTTTTTATATGCACCCCAGAATTAAACATTTACAAACATGATTTCAAATACAGTAAATGATCACATTATTAAACTGAACTTCCTTACAAATTTGTAAAACCTTACAAAGACCCAAAATAGGCATTCTTCTTGTGTTTCTTTTCTAAGTTATCTTTAACAGGTATATGGCTGTGAGAAATGGTAGAGGTTTATCAGTTCTCTAATGGCTTTTATGTGAAAAATTGTTGTGAATGGTTTTTGTTATTTACTTTTTTTGTTATTTACTTGAAGTTTCATTTGGATTCTGTGATGGTGAGTTGGATAGCAAACTATGCTTCCCAGTCATCTATATCAACTGTTTTGGCATATGTTAAAGCTGTCTGGTTTCCATGAGGTTTGGAGATGCTAATCATTTTAAAGCAGAAGCTTGGTAATCCAAAAAGAAGGTAGCCAAAATGTTGTGCTATGTAATGTTACAATTATTTCTTTTACCCCAGTTTTAGAAGAGCAGACTTAATGTACACAATGTTAACTGAGGAAAGCATGGGTCTGTTTGACCAGCAACACTTCTACCCTTTTTCCCTTCTTCCATTGCAGCTCAGGTGATCTCACTTCTGATGGCATCCAGGGTTTGGTAATATAAGTAGATAAAATGTGCAGATTCATCTAATGATTCTCCTGTACTTTGGAATTGACTGCATAAATTATATAGAACATTCATCCGCAAAATATTACAAATACTGAGTGGCAATAATTTGTGGATGAAATTCAATCCATATGGATGACCCGTTTAAGACTTCACAACCTCTGCCAAAGGTAGGCTTGTGTGATGTGGTTGGGTAAAATAACGAAATGTCATCTTGATGCAGTGTAAGAGGACAACTAAGCAAGGATCTTACTTTACAGCCTGTCCAGAATTTAGGGATCAGATAACTTGTGGAGCATTTCTTTCTCTAAGTTTTTGGGTTGTTTTGAATGCTACAAACTGCTTAGCTAATGGAAAGAAAAGCAAAATATGCAAAAAGCAAAAAAAATGGTTTGGGCTTAAATATGCAGTTATTTAAGGGGGCAGCAGACAAACTAAAGAGAGGAGTAGGAGTCACATAGTCTAATTGCTATCCCTCAAACAGGACAAAATCTAATTGCTATCTGGTGTGTGGAGCCAAGGGACACTATATTGAATAAAGCTTTAAAATTAGACTCCAAGAAGGGAAATGTAAATTCTGCAAATTGTGCATAAGTTACAGTGAAATACTGGAGAGAAGAGCAGGCTGGTGGCCGGGCTGCAGGAGAAGTCCCTTGGGGTGGGTAGCACCCTGTTCTAAAAGCAATAGCTAAAATGATCACGTTGCATTAAAATAAAATTGGCTTTAGACAAAAATCTCTCTTTGAGAAAGGAGTATCACACAAATCTGAGATTATTGGGGCACGCGTACGTGTATTTACTGCTAATAACAGGTAGCTATCACATTTAATGGAAAATAAAGGCATCCTTCTGCTTCTAGAGGGTAATTCCTGTAAGTAGCAAACATCACAGGTCATGTGCCAGAAGACTCTTGAGGATATTCTGACAAGCTGTAACCAGTTTGGAGGATAACCCATACCTGAGGGGTATATTTTTAAATGAAGTTTAGAAATGCGGAGAGAAATCTTGTAATACCATGGTCTTTTATCTAAAATGGAGGGTGCTTACAAGCACAGTAACATTTTATAGAACGGGACTCATTCTGGAAGCTAAATTTAAAGCTGTGGTGCATGCAGGGTTCATAGTGAGCTAACAAAAATCAGAGAACACTCTTCTCACCTTAAAATGTGTACATTCTGGAAAATGTGTCTCTAAAACTATTTCCTAGTGTATTGTTTGTCAATGAGATCTACATCAAATACACTTACAAGTTTAATTGTGTTCCCTCCAATTGCTAGCCTTGCATTTTCAGTCTGGAACCTAAGGTTCAACTGCGTTTTTCTTTAATTCAGTATTGAAGAAAGAACATACTGATTTGGTCAAGCCTTTATTTTTGTAACTCTGGTTCTGGCAAGTTGGTCTAGCAATACTGGTGCAGCCTTATTGTTCATAGATAGGCCATATACTTAAATGCAACGGCTTACTCCTCTACTTGGTCAAATCACCCCCTCACTCTCCAAAAATAATTGTACTTACCGTAACTCTAATAGATGTATTGGCTTTTTGTGTTTGGATCACACTCTATAATCAATGCATTTCTTTGTTCTGGAGAGTATCCTTCTAGAAAGGAAGCTATGCTCTCATAGACAAAAAAGGAAAGACATTATCTACTTCATCCCTATGAAGTATGTTACATTTGTGGTTATTTTTAGTGTTTTTTTTTCCTGTGCTAATCAAGTAGCATTTCTTATTGCCAAATATTTTTGATAAACTTATTTTTGCATCCCCCTCTCAGTTCAGAAAATGTGAGAACCACAGACCCTTTCAAAGACTACATGCAATTTTGTCATCTTTACTCTTCTTGAATGTCGGTGTTGCTAACCTTGAGCCTTAGCAGACATTTCCTCCTTGATCCTGTGGAGTTGTTTACAGGTTTCCAATGACCAAAACAATATTTTTTTTTAACCCTCTCTGCTGTGATAGTTGTTCTAAACCAGTATCAGTTCCAAAAAAAAAAAAAGGAAAAAAAAAGAAACAAAGGATCTTATACATAGAATTACATGAACATGTATGTGTATAATGTGTTCTACATGTATTACATGAACATGAAATGTTATTCATTGACTGTACCATTGGTCAGTGCTTTGTCCAGGAATCATCTGTTCCCAAATATAATGTGATAGTTGGTTCGTTAAGTCATTACAGAAGCAATCTTAAAATACTTTATTTGGTTTCTTCCCTGAATTTTTTCTTGAAGGGAGGCTTCATTCCGTTGTCAGTTCCGTGTTGGGCTGGTTGACGTGTGCATGAATACACAGGTTCAGTAATCCTACTGTTTTGCCTCTAGCTGTTCAGCACTGTCTCTGGAAAGTGGGTCTTAAAACAGTTTCATGAATGCTTTTTAGAGTGATGTAACAAAACAAACAAACAAAAAAAAAAGAGCTAAGATTTAGTAGATCTCTTTCAATGCCTAAAAAAGGAAAAAAGGGATATGCTTCTTGTTTCTCTCACCCCATGGTCTGTGGCAAGGTGTTTGTTTCTGAAGCATGTCAGAATGTTACCTTCAGGTTTTTTTTTGAGGAAGTAATCATTTTTGTTGTTTTTTTTTCTATTCCAAGATTTGTTTTGTTGTTGTTCTTGGTTTGAAAGGATTCACTCTAGGCTTTTTTGCTTTGCTATTCCTTTGTGTGGTTTTTATTTAAAAAAAAAAAATCTATGGTTTAATATCACCTCTTGTTTGTTTGTCCGGTGATAGTACTCTCTAAATCCATGTTTTATAATTCCAGCCATACCAGCCAAAGCCCATGTGGGAAAACAGTAAAATTGCAAAGAAGAAAACAAATTCTGCAGGTGAATGATATAGACTAGCCATTGTCACGTAGCTTGCAAAGAGCCAAGAACTGTTCCTATTTTAAAAGCTGTTTAGAAAGAGACGGTGCAGAGTATAAGAAAACAAGAGTCAGGAAAAAGGTTCTCTCTTTATTACCACTGCAATGTGATCATTGAGTTTTCTTTTTTCCTTTCTGTTTTAACAATTTCCATGTGGTGGAGTTTTTCAAATGCAACTGCATAGCAAGTGATTCTTATTCAAGACTTTCCCTGATACTCTGCTTCCATTTCCCTTATCTAACCAGCCTCGTGCTCTTGCTGTACCCTCATGGGTTATGCTGCCTTACAGAATTCCTCTTCCTCCCTGCTCTGTGTCCTTCAAATATTTTGCAGATTATTATCATGACTCCCTCATTTGTTGCTTAGGCAAGATGTACAATATGTTTAGCTCTGTAATCTTCCAGTGTGAATTGTTCTTGCCAGGCTCCTTCTTACTTACTTAACTTCCCTCAGTTTGTCTTTATTCTCTTTTATCAGCTTGGAAAAACAAAGGCTCTGGAGGACAAGTAAGAGGAGATAGAGTAGATGGAGATTTTATCACTAGTTATGCTGTCTCTAGGCATCTTGGATGATGCGATCACAAACAGCGTATGCCATATGCCTTTTCTCTTGTAGGTCATTAGAGGAGGAAAGGCATCTCAAGTATTATTACATTGACTTAGACGGGAGCATCAGTGTCAAGTAGAAAGATGTAATGAATTTAAGGTGTTTTTTTTGGATGAAGGAAAAATAATTTAAAAGAAGTATAGCATCCTAACCATACTGTGGTTATGAGAGGACTTAGGTTTGTAGTCCTTTTTAGCGTTATTTCCTTGCTGTGGTTACCCTGTATGTTTGAATGGTGTTTTTTAAAAAAAGATGAAGGAGCAATTGACAGGAAGGAAGGACTTGTTATGAATGTAAATGGTAACAGCTCTTATTCTAGTGAGAACTAGTAGAATTTTTATAGTAAGATACAGGAAAAAAAAGCACGACTTATTGCCAGACATTTTATGTCAGACAGTTAAAGTTGTTTAGGAAAGTTAGGTATCTGAAACAGGATCAGAAAGCAGATCAGTCTGGGGAATTGTCCCATCTGGCAGCTGTCTGTAAGAGAAAACTGCAAGCAAGAATGATCTTTTCTTTCCCCAAAATAATGTATGCTTTTCCGGATTTAACAGCAGCCTTTTAAGAAATATGTGTTTGAGTTTCATTGCCCCACTGGGTGAAAATAAGCACCAGTGAGGAAAGACCAATCTCCAAAATTTTCCTAGCTTCAGACTGAAGCAAATAAAAGAAAGGATCATTACCCTCCAGTGTTATCAAATAGGTAAAATCCCTCAATATCAGATTTTCTGGCATAGCAGACTTTTTCCAAAACATCTTGTCAGAGTAAAGCAACAAATTTCGTAGGATTTAAAATACATTGGGCAACTGTGACTTCCTTGCCTGTAGTAGACATCCAGCTGCTTTGTGACTGTTCTAGATCTCACTGTTAATGAAGAGAGCTATTTAATTACTGTGTTTAAGTCTGTTAATTGTAGATCTTAGAAGATGTACTAAAGAAAAGCCGTTCTGCTATCAGTAGGCCTGAGTTTTAGATGGAGATCATAGAATCATAGAATATCCCAAGTTGGAAGGGACCCACAAGGATTACAGAGTCCAGCTTCTACTTGTGTAGGATGTACCCATCCAGTGGAAAATGCTGTAGACGTCAACAAAAAGATAGAAGTTTCCCACAACTGCATGCTTCTGTTATATTCCTAGCTCTTCTTGGATTTGCTGATGAGAGATGATAGCTTTGCCTATTTTTTTCCCTTTGGGAACATGTTTTTGGATAGTAAAAACAGTCAGCATTCTGGGTACTCTTTATGAATTTTAGCTTCCTTCCTGAAATTACTGCCCTTCTCCAAATCCTGTGCTTCCTTTCTTGTAACTTGAAAGAGGTATTTCAGAACGTATAATCATTGACAAGTACAAGTGGGTGGTGTAATACTTCGCAAGCCTATTGGCAGTATGATTTTAAGCGTTGTGTTCATCATTAAAGCATTGATGTTTTTTAGAGTAAATCAACAGATACCACAGTCTTATCTGAGATATTTTTCCCTACGCTTGGGGAAAAACTGCTGAGGCATCAAATGCTGGATATTTAATGAAATAATCCTTATAGATATGGTTCAGCAAAGACTTTTCAGGGTAGCAAAGAATTATTCACAAGCACATGCATTTTCTGTACATGGAGAATATTTCATATACAGCTCATTTGCCATGTTTTGGCATCATCCAGCTTGATTATTTTCTTCTGGAAGTCATCAACATTTTATTGACTACCGCATGTAAAACAGAATGATCCATTACAGCAAGAAGCTGACTGGTTAGATTCAAAATTATTTCGGTCATAAACCTTGGCTACTGTATGTAATGTATATGTCCATACCCAAAGGACTCGATACTTAAGGAAATAATTTATATACTGGGGAAAAAAAAACCTGACAAGTACTGGACCACATAAATCAGTACAGTTTCTCTGAAAGTTTGTAGTTAAACTTTAGTATTTTCAAGACTATAGTTCTAATTTTCTCTAAAGGAGGTGGTGTCATATATAGGGAACTGGAGAACTGCAAAGGTAGAAACCTCACAGCAGAAGTCTAGACTTTTCTCTGCTTTCGAAGACCAAATTCTTGTCTACTTAACAGCAAGACAAGCTCACTCAGCTAATGCAATCAGCACTCCAAGTTACTTTAAAAAAAAAAAAAAAGATAGTGGAGGATCTCTCTGTAATTCTGACTCTTCTGCTTTCCCTTTAAAAAACAAACAAACAAACACAAAAAACACCAACAGCTTTTAGCAGAGGATTTTTGCAAATAGTTGATTGTATTCTCCTCTTGCTTTCATGCTGGTGGAACTCGTGATAGATTATGGTCATAATTTTTTTTCTTGGGTAGGTTAAGGTGAGGGGAAGCTTATGAAATGAGCACCAGACAGAGCCGTGTATTACACAGTATATTTCTCAGCCTCAGTCATACGCAATATTACTGCTCTAGCTGTCTCTTCAGCACATACCAATGCTATATTGTGCTAGGTCACACGAGGAATTTCAGCTATTGTGATGAAGCTATGGTTAATTGTGACCCAGGATTTATACTGTGGTCTTCAGTGCTGTGAAAATGTTATTCATGGGAGTACTGTACTTGTTGAGAAGTGTGTCCTGGAATGTGAATTCTGCTCGGAGTTGAATAATACATCGCCTTTCTGAAAACCCGTTTTGCATGTCTCTGTTCGTATAATTATTCATAAATGAAAAGAGAGCGAAAAGGCAGCCCTTCAATTCACTATGTCCCAAGGTGCTGAAATAATGTGTTTTTTAAATGCCTTTATATAGTGTTGTATTTCAGACTTTTCCCAGTTTTATGTTGGAGCCCCATCCAAAGAAGAGGAGGTTGGATGGCTCAGTGGTTGTCATGATGACCTTAATAAAAGCCTGAGATGAATGTCTTTAGAGCAATATGTGGGGCTGATGTTGGCAAAAAGTCCATGTTTATTCATTTATTTTTTTAAGTGCAGCCGTGATGGCAAACTACTTTTGATGGGTATTACTCCCCTTTACCTCTCAGTTCAAGGATAGTTAATGTTTTAAAGTTGGCTCTGATATTCAGCTATGGATATTGCCTCTTTATTTGACTGCATAAAGAGCTACAAGGTATTCTCTGGCTGTTTATAGGAAGAGTGTGGTTTTACTTGTTTCCAGAAATGGGAAAAATGCATCAGGCATAGAGTTTTGCTCTCCAACCCATTTACATTGCACATTTTCTGCTGAAACTGTATTATGCAAAGATAAACTCCCAGTACCACCCAAAAAGGAGGAGAAAAAAAAAGGAAAAAACGGCCATTTATTAAACGTGTAATTTAATATACTTGAAATGACTTGTGTTTCCTGAACAGAAGCCTTGTAAAGACAAGTGCTAGAAGCATAACTCAGACTTGTAGCTATGGGCATCAAGAGGGTGAGAACCAACACGGACATTTCACTGCAAATCCTGTCCTTCTGTAGTGCCAAAGCAATAGGGATGCATGTCTTGCACTGGAGTCAAATGTTGCTTCTGCAAGCTTGGCATCAGCATGGCTGTATGGGTGCACAAACACAAACCAAAAGAAAAACCCAAGTGACTGTTTTCAGTGGGCCCTATGTACAGATGGGGCCCAAAGCTGGTTTTCACCGGTCTGCATCTTGTCACTGTTGTCCCTGCTTGCCCAAACGGGAATAGGAACAAAAGGGCTTTTATTTTAGGGCCAGGAAATATTTTCACCTAACAAAGTGAAAGTACTACCTGAGAATTAAGGATCTGGTGTTTGGAAGAGCCAGATGAAGGGGCTTCCCGCTGGGAGAAATGGATGAACAAAACAAGACACAGCGTGCATGCATGGGCACATGCACTGATACAGCAGCAGTGCTCTGGTGGTCTTTATGCTTGTCTTGAAATTACATTTCCTGTAGATTTGCTAGCTTGGTTTGACAGGCTGTTAAATGGATGACTGCATTGCCACATAAATTAAATAATTTGAGAGTTAAATTGTAGAAATGAATCCTGTCTGGAGTCTTTGTCTAGCATTAAAATTTCATTGAGCACTACTGCTAAATTTTAAGAGTAAATTCTTATTATACCCATTTAAACTTTTATCTGCATGTGGAAGCACGGTTTTACATTTGCTTTTCATAGTGGAGGAGAAGGCAAGAAGCTCTCAGAACTAAAATCACGTGGTGAGCCTGTCCGAGCTTCGCACAGCAACATAATCCATTGATATGTTGTCAGCCAAACGAGGTTTTCCTCATAATTAAGTTTCTTTGTACAGTGTTAAACAAATTGTTAAAATAGAAGAGCAGAAAATAATGCAAGTAGAATGAATGCTAAATAAACCAAATTGGATATTATTGAAGTCCCATGAAAATACTGAAGTAGAAAATTACATATTCAGGGAAAGATTCAGGAAATCTGGTAGGCACCTTGCATTGCGCTTTGTGGCTAGAAACCCTTTGTATGCTATTTTAAAAATAACTCTTATAGGCAGCTCTGCTCTGAGAACTTCTGAAAAAAAACGCAGTAAATATCAGTCTGAACCTTATGCCATTAGCAAACAAAGTGGTCTCGGCAGCAGATTGCCAGTTCCATGCTTTAGCTGTGTGCTCATCTGGATTACTGGGGGAAAAAGATTATGGAAATAATTTTCATTTTTGGTGTGTGCTTTTATTAGCAATTGCCCTCCCCCTTGTCTTTTTATCTGCCCCGTAGTCCTCCAGTGAAAATGCATTTTACATGCAAATGATGATAATCAACCTTTGCAAATCCATTTGACTCAGTTCAAAGGAATAGAACTGGACTGATTGTCATGATACTTGGTTCTTGATTTCTTTTTTTTTTTTGTGGGTGTCTGTTTTGCATGAAGAAAAATAATATATGGGGAAAATTGAAAACTACATCTCTTTCTCTGCTTGCATTTAAAGAGGCTACAGTAATTTTACTGAGAATTTCCATGTTTGATTAACTGATTCTTTAAATGATTGAGAACTCTTGCTTCTGAAAGCAATTCCACTTATGAATTCATTTCATTACCAGTATTGTTTTCAAATGAAGATAAGTTTTTTAATATAGTGTGACGTACTTAAATTGTTTTCTTTATATGGTAAATTTTTTGAAAACTACATTTAATAAGTCATTAACATAGAAGACTAGTACATTAACAAAATGAATGTTTGACAAATAGAATTTTTAAACGTATATTATTTTTTTCTGTTCACATAATTGTAACATTGAAAGTGCTCTTAGTGTAATTCAGCTTTAGCAAATGGTGCTTTTAATCAATTGATAAATTGTAACTTTTTCGTTCTATTATGCAATTAAAGTATTTTTACCAAGCAACTACATTATTAGCTTTAATATGCAGCAGTTACTTTGACCAGTGCAAGGTGGGGTATGGGGGGAAGCCTCGTAGTGCTTATTTAATTTATTCATTCTGCTGTTAATAAAGCAAGCTGAATGTTTATATGCTAAGTCATGTCTCATTCATAGCATAAAAACTATCATGTTGTGTTGCAAGCACAAGTTGGCTTAAGAAGAATGGTGTAGAAGGAGAGTGGGAAGGTAAATCAGAACAGCTGAAAAACAAAGGCCAAGTCTATTTAAGCTGTCTTTGTCCCATGAAATTTCTGGAGAGGGTGGGGTTTAAGTTAGAGCTAACAACATGTACGGAAATGCAGGTTGCTGCAGGTAAGGTGACCATACCCATAGAAAAACAAATTTCTTAGTACTTCCATACTAACATGGTTTTAGTATTAATAACTTTAGTCTGAAGTTTTATTGTGCTGTCACAGCTTGGTACTTTGTCAACTACAGACAAAAACGAGTAGGTGGTTGTATAACTATTTACATGTCACTTGACATCAGGGATGATAGTTTAATATGAAGGAAGGTGTTCTACTTAAAATTAGTTTGAAAAAAATAATTTGTAAATCGCATGTTACAAGTAACACAGAATTATTTTAATGCAGAATGATTGAAAAGGTAGTTTTGTATCTCGTAACCCACAAAAAAAGTCTTCTGATATAGACAGCCTATATCTGTAGCTTTCTTTAGAATGAAACGAGGAAGCCCAAGCCTACAAAGCAGCATAGGGCTGCTTTTGTGCGTCCATGCACCAAAGGTTTGGGCAGGTGAAAGGCTCTGTTTGGCTGCTCGTGCTTCAGAGCTCTGCTCCTTCCCCTGGGCATGGAAGAACCAAGCTATCTAAGGCTGTGGTTTGCTGGTGGACCTCATCCTGCTGAGGGTGTTTTTTGTCTTCCTCCTTACAGTAGCATATTGGTATGTGTGTGATACATGCACCATCACATCTGTGTATGTAACTGAAAACAATGATGGAAATATAGTGGTTCAGGACAAGAACCTGGGCTGGCTTTTCAGATGATGAGTCAGTATCTTAAAACATTTTGTGTATTCGTTTTGTATTATTGTGGTCAGATTCACTGTATCAGCAAGTTTCGTCTTTCCTTGGATGGGCAGCACAGCTCCTTTCCCTCTTTGCGTGGTTTCGTTCCCATTCCACTTTGTTTCTTTGACAGCCTTGATTTACCTCAGTACATCTTGGTGGTTCCCATTCCACTTTGTTTCTTTGACAGCCTTGATTTACCTCAGTACATCTTGGTGGCTCGTCGTGGATCAGTAAAGCTGCTTTTATCATGCTTTGCTTTACACGGATGCACAGGCCTTTGTGTCCTTTTCCCTCCCAACTTTCATCCTGCCTTTTGTCCCTCTTGCATGGAAATCGATCCCTCATGAGGAGTGCCGGTGCCATTTCAAAGGTGGCGGGAGGACAAAATCGACAGATCCTGGGAGGATGAGAGGCAGCCTGCCTGTCTCAACATGGCTGCTCAGCTGAAATATTAAAGCTGGTGGCAAGCCACTTTGCGAGCACTGTCTTAAGACTTCTTCACTGTGAATAACCTCCAGCCCTCCGACTGTATGCAAAGCAAGGGAGCCTGAATAAGAGCATTGTGTTACAGGAACTTAACACGGAGCAGGACTAAAAGCCCGGTTTCGTTGGTTATTTTGGACATTTCACATTCAAGCCATGTCTGGAAGAAAGAAGCTCATTATGACTCAGTTCCGTTAATTAGACGTAAATTACTGTCTTTAGTGCCCTAGCACAAAAGAAGGTAATGGGAGTTCTGCAGGACCAGAGGATGCAGAAATTCTAATGAGCTGAGAGCATGGGCTAGGAGGGGTGGGAGCACAAGGCCCCATTGAACCTCTGTAGTTCACACTGGAGAGTGCGTGTGCAAGAACCAAAGTCGGAATAATCCCTTTTTAACCTCCCATATTTGTTACGTGTAATTACCAAGATGATCGGTGCAACTGCCTTTAAATGGTGTGATGAACAGACACAGTTTGTCCAATAAAGGCTTTTTTTTAATCTAGCACAGGAAGCTTTAAGCAATCATTTTAAAAAATAAAAAAGGCCTTTAATTCTTAAAAGCTCAAAGGGAGAACCAAAAATATTTCCTGACTTCTCATGGTCCTAGGATAGCCCTGGGCTTCTCATAGTAATTTGCATGTCTTTGTCATGTATATGGATGAAATATGCCTATTATGTATCATCCAGCATACATTATCCTTAGAATTCTGTTCTAGAAGCAGAAATGTGAAAGCTTTAAAGAAATAAATGTGTGCCTATATCCCTATTCAAGAAAGGGGAATAATTCCAGTTTAAGCAAGCGATCCTTACATTAAATGCTGTTATTTTTTCCATTGCTTGCAAAATTAATCATGTATAAAATGTATGACTTAAAAGATGCTTTAATCTACTAAAAAGGATTTGAAGAGAAAACATTTTGCAGTTTTGCTTGTTGGCTACTCAAAAAAAAGAGGATTTTTTTCCCTTACTGTAAACATGGAAATGTTTCTTGTCTGCCTTAATAATGGATAACAATAACCACACTCCTCCTTTTTCGCCAGGGTTTTGTCAAATGGTAGCTCTAACAAGCCTCTGTCTTGTGCACTAAACAGCCTTTGTAGGTTTGTCCCACTCTCTTCTGCTGAATTCAGAAATAATGCATTAGTATAATGTCTAAATCATCAAAGGCAAGACAACGGAATAGTCATTCTTGAGAGATGGAAAGAAATAGGAGTATTTAAAGTAGCTTTTGATTTGTTTTTGAATTTTAGTGTCTGATGAGCAAAAGCTAGTTGTAGAGAAGTAATACCAAATGATGGTCTGGTTTACCTGTGGAAGATGGACGTGGTGAATATTCTGTTTGTTGCTGTGTTGTTATCTGTTTGACCATTCACCTGAATGCTTTTCAGGGCCAAACAGAAAATACTTTTCTACCATCTAAGCAATTTCTCCAAGAACAGTGTTTTGTTCCTAAGATACTGAAGTCATTATATAACTAGGCTGGATATCCATAGTGAAACTGGGATTTGTGGTCTCGCCTCCTCACTTTTAGATGTTGTCTATTCAGCAAAAAGCCATTGAAGTATGAATGAAGGAACAGAACAGCAGGTTGCTCAGCACCACTGAAAAGCAACTGAAGTGGTGGAGGTACCGGGCAGCCAGAGAAGGACTTGCAAGTGAATATGAGTCAAATTGTAAAGGTTCAGGCTTTCTTGAAAGGGGAGGTGATGTGTGTGAAGGACAGGGTGTAAAAACTTATGGAATGGTAGGTTTGGGCAACTTACACCTAATCTAATACCCAATACTTAAGTAAAAAGGCTTGCAGTTAGGTTATCAGTGTGTGAAATGCAGGAAACATAAAACATGGTATTTCTGTGGAGACTGTTATTAAAGCAGAAGTATCATCTCCTCCACTCATAAGAATTACTGCTGGGTTTACTTTTAGTTACTACTCATTGTCTAACCTTTAAAGTACCTTTTGAAGTAATAACCTAAAACGGACAGAAATAGTTTCACAAATTTTTGTACTCAAGGGGCAAGTCGTACCACAGGCAGCTACTTGTCTCTGAGTCATATTTGCTACTGGAAGTGTTAAGGTTTACTCTTAAAACAGCTGTCTTGCATTCATGCTGTTGTAGAACTGTAGAACCTTAACTTGTTCTGAAGTGTCCTTAAAAAAAATAAATGTGATTTCTTTGAACAGAGTGAATTCTTTTGTTCTTATCTCAAACTGTTTGGTTTGTAAATCCCCTTTTTAGCCTCTTCAGTTACTTCAGCAAGTTGATAGGCAAATGTGGTTACTGTAAATCATCGTTGCAGAGGTCATTTGTTAGAGATGGAATGTTTTGTCCCTGTAGGTGGAAGGGAACTGTTACCACCAAGGGTCATTTCTGAATGCAGAAGGAATAGTGGATATTTATTTTCCTAACAATTTCTGCATGTTTACTATTTCATATATCCAGATTGCAATAATATTTTGCACAGATACAAAGCACAGGTTTTACTCTTACTGCAATGTTGCCAACTGAGATTAATTTTATAGATGTTACTGATGCGATTCTTGTACTATGCAAGTCAGAATTCTGCATGGATTCTTTCTGGTCAATCAATTTACCATGCAGGGCATTTAGTGAAATGCTTATTAAATAAGTACTCTTATAAATTGTTTGAGAAGCAAATCCTGGCACAGATCTAGGAGCCTCACTGCATCAGCTCATGTCCCTCAAGTCCCACCTTCGGCATCATCTGATACTAATTTACTTAACTGGCCTTGTGTTTTACGCACTTCAGTTATGCCTGTTGCATATTCCAGTGCCCTGGCATGTGTTTCTCTTCCTCCTTTTAATCAGTGGAAGAATGACTTTTAAAGAGGTTGAGTCAAAGTTATTAAAAACGTGAATAGAATTAATATGAAAGGATTCACAAATAAGTGTTTTCTTTCATTATCTTTAAGCACAGGTAGTGGGGAAGCCTCTCATATAACTTGGGCAGACCTCCTAAGCAGGGGATCTTCTGCAGTTAGTGGTTTGTTAAAAATAAGTACATGATCTCTTCTGCCAGCTTGTCCAAAGGGCTCAGCTTCCAGCTTTTTTTTCTTCGTCTTTCAGCCTGCATGCATCTCTTGCCTCGAATTCCAGAAATTTTCAAAGGGAATAAAGCCTAGAGAAAGAAATATCTTTCTCTAAGGCTGACTTTGGATATATACAGGGGCTTCTAGCAGTGCCAGACGGTGTATCTTTATTAGCCAGTTTTGAACAGCTAGTTCTCCTTTAAACCTTGATAGGCCCTGATTGGGAAGTGCCTTGTTATAGTCCAAACCATGCTTTGGTTGACTGCTTTGGCATTTTGATGGAAATGGCATGTTTTCAGTAGCTTCCATGGATACTCAAGGTACTACCAAAGCAGAGGGAAGAAATATATCCAACAGTTCAGACAATTAGAAAATAGTTTATTGCATCTTTTTCACATCATACTTGATTACTTGATTCCTCTCATCACTTGATTACTTGATTTTCTCTCTGTACTCATTTCTTTATTTATTTATTGGGGGGATAAATATTTTAGCAGTGTAGTTTATAGGTTACAGAAAGAGAAAGAAAAGGTAAAGCAGCTGTCTGCCTCTGTGCAAGGCTCTACAAGTTTCAGCACCAGTTTGTGGGGTGCTTTTATGGAAAGGGGAGCAAGAACTGGTGGCGGAAGGTGCTGCCATCTGTTGAGAATGAGGTAAGGAGCACAGTTAAAATAGTAGGGCAATATTCATAGATAGGCAATGAAGCTAAATACATCATAGGCTAAATGCAACCAGAACCTAGTAAGGTATATTTTTATCTGACTCATTACTCAAGAATTGCTTTGTGAGATCCCTTTTCCAGCATTAGTTCCTTCCTGCCTCTAACTGGCATATCTTCACATATATTAGGCCTTATGCCCTTGTTTTGCAATCCTTCACTATTATTTCTATTGCTGTTTCATACTTAGCTCATCACAGTGTTCTTCAATAGCCTATTAAAGCTTCCCTCCAGATTCTTCCTGCTCAGTTGGGTACCGTTCAACAATTTATGGGAAGCTTTTTGTTTGTGCCCATGAACTGCAACACAAACTAGAGAAGTCATTGCTCCTTGTCAAGTGGCAATGCTAATCGTGACCCACATTGGGTGTATCGTTAAGGCTATTTGGGCCCTGGTGGCAGGAGCCTGTGCCAGGTCAGCTGGTACCCTTTCAAGATCAGGGCTTGTGCACGAGTGAGTCCCCGAGGGGCAAGTACATAGAAATCTAGCTGTAGTTCACTAGAAGGGTTATATCAAACCGGAGACTTCTGAAAGACCCATCACCCTTAGACACTAATTCTAATCTAGACTATTTACCTGTAGGCAGTCTCAACATCAGAACTGTAAACAAATTTTTCAGTAATTTTTCCCTGTGGATATCTGTATGTATAAACTACTTCTGATCTGTATTGACTCACTCTCTCCTTGTCAGAAATGCTGCCTAAAAACAAGCTCTTGTTTTAGACCACATAACCTTATTAAGAACAAATCTGTTTCAGTGTGAGGTTATCATAAAAAAATAATACATATATCTTTTTCCTCCTTGCTGATGGCTGTGTTCTGACTTTGTGGAAATACTTGTGTAGATGAATTAGACCATTTTAAAAGACATATATAGCATTAGTGGGGTCTGGGGTTTTCTTGTGACTTGAATTGTTTTCTTTTGTCTGGAGTAGCCAATGTATTCATTCATCTGGTGGATCATGCCAAAGTGCTTTCATGGCTTGAACGTGCCCTGCCACAACTCATTTAAGGCAGTTTTGCAAGTCTGTTTTTGTTCAGTGCAAGCACTCCAGATGTATTAGAGAAGTGATGTTAGCTAGGGAATGAGTTCCCAGAACATCCAGAACCACTTGATCTTTGATCCTAGTTTGCCGTTAGTTTCCATTGTAGCCCTGGGCAAATCTTTTGACTTTGTACAGTTGTCGTTCCTTAGCTGCAAGGTAGGAATACTTGCCCATCTGAGAATAACATTGTGATGATTTTAAAACAACCAAAAAAGGGTTTATGTGACCCAAAATTTGTCATTTTTTAAACTGTGCGAGTTGGACTAATTCAAGATAATTCTTTGTACGAAACTTGTCCTTCATTGTTAGACATCTGCTGTCAGTCATCTGGGCTTCTGTAGTCTCTAGTGGAGGGGGAGTTACTTTTAGATGGCAGTTTGTCCAGCCTGTCTTAACCCTTTAGGAAAGCAATTTGTCTTTCAGTCGAATACAGAAAGTGACCAGATGATTAGGCATTTAGGCTCACTACAGTTGGTTGAAATGAATTCCACCATCTTCAGCTAGTCAGCGTCATCTTTAAAATATTTATATTTATTTAAGAACTTGAGTAGAAAATCAGATAAAAGATATGTCAGATACTTTCTGGAAGCCTGGTTCTCTGGAGTATCAGCAGAGGAAAGAAGCCTTTCCACGAATACTACAACATCAACAGTGTCCCCATATCAAGAATTTAATATACTGTTCCCTTAGGGCTGGGTAAATAATCTCTCAGTGTCCTAAGGCATTAGTATGCATCAATATATATTTACTAGTATGCGCGTGCAGAGCATGTGTATATATACAGACAATGCAAACGTCCTAAGATGTAGGAATAACCTATTCTTTAACATTGAGTACATTCTGCATTTTTCTGTATCCCCAAATACTAAGTCTCAATCTTGTTAATGTGACCTGTTATTCTGAAAATGTTTGTTAATGATGTATGCTCTCATTTATCTAGTACTTGTCTTTGGATAAAAAAGACATTTTTATCCAAAATTTTAAAGCATTTTTTTAGTGGAAACAGGTTATTACAAAAAGTTTCAATTCATTGTTGTTTTTTTATAATTCCATTCTCTCTCAAAATGGAAATTGAGTCTTTAATATCAATTACAGAGACTGTCTTTGAAAACCAAAGTTTTTTAGCTGTGCTATTAGCAAACTTTTGACTGTTTGTCAGAGAATTTCTCATGGTGGAATTTGACCACATTGGAATAAATGCAGCAATAACCTATATACTTTAAAGTCTTAAATGTTGAAATTATTTTGAAAGTAAGATTCCTGTCCATCAGAAACTTGAATGGCTCTTCTGTGGGAGCTGAAGTGGTTCTTTTTAATAACTTTGCAGGCAACCATCTCACTTCTATGTGAAGTATACTTACCTGTATCTTTAGCTGAAAAAGAGCTTGCCAAGTTTGATATTATGAATATTGCATGGGGGGGGGGGGGGGGGAGAACACGTTTAATTATTAATCTATAGTTTATTTGATAATACTGAGTTTAAGCAGTGATTTATCCCTACTACATGATACACACACCTATAATTTAGAAGAATGTGATACTTTCTGTTGATTGTAGAACTAGCTTTCCTGTTGCTTCTGCTTAGCAAGCTGTTATGCACACAGTCATAGTGTCTGTGATATTTATTATACGCCAGCATTCCCATTTTGCTTTTCTCCCCCCCATACATATTTTCTGTATGCTAGAGCTTAATGTCTACATTCCCTCCTGTGCAGCAAGACTCTGTGAGTGTCGGTGGGAGTAGAGCAGAGCTGACAGTATATAATTCTAGTAAACTTCCCTCTGCTTCTGTGGCACAATCCCACAGCAGGAATATGGGCTCGTTTTGCATTTTTTTTTCTGTTGTTTGCATCTGCACAATAGAAAAGAGATTACTGGAGGAAATGGGGGTGGGGTGTAATATACAGATTTTAAAAGGAAGGGGAAAATGAGCTAGAGGAAATAATGTTCAGGTATGGTACTAAGAGCCTGCTTCTGATGGTTTTCAAGTGATTTATTGATTTGTATATTTATTAGCAATTTTTCAATGCAGATAAACTAAATAAAGCTGATAGTCAGCTACAGATACCTTTTTATCTGTATCACCTACCAATAAATTTTGTCCTGTAATTTTCTACCACAGGAACAACATTGATGTAAATATTCTTTAGAGCTATAAAGGTGATCCTAGCAGCAGGAATGTAAAACTCCAATACTTCAGCTACTGTATGAATACAGAGATTTGTATCTAGGACTGCATCTTCACAAGGAATTTACATATGACCAGTTCAAAGCATATAAGTAGCCCTGTCCACATTTACTGAGAATGTATCAATACAAAAATGACTTTGCAGATTCAGGCTTTGCTTTCCATTCAGTGGGGCAAATCATACAGATGACCACCTCATTGTGATTTGCTTTAGCTAAGGCTGCAAAATTTGCTTTTTGGCTGTGTAGTGTCATACTACGTATGTTTGCATTACAAACACATCATTCCTGTATGATCTTCCCTTGTTCCTGTGCTTCTGACTTAAGCTGTTAAGGATGGAGATTTGGAAAATTTGAAACTGACCTGGATTTGGAATTGTATCCATAAAATATGCTCTGCGTAATGCTAAAGTCTAAATAAGGATCCCAATTCCCATAAAACAGAGTAGTGGAAACAACTGGCATCTGCTACAAAGAGTGAGAAGACCTGCTTTACTTACTGTAATTGAAGTTTCAGTATGTTAGTTTGCAAATATTTATTTTAGGCATCAATTTTTCTGAAAATTTAGTCAACTGGCTGATGACTGCTGATACAGAAAACGTGTACAGGTTTATTTTCTAGATGCTAATAAGTGTGCAGTTTCATTTTCTCCTATGAGAAAAGAAGGAAGGAAGAAAATATTTCTGATTGCATTTTTTACAGTCATGTCCCTTTTTGTTGTTTTTAAGTTTTTTGTTTGTTTGTTTTGTAGCAGGAACTGGTAGGTGAGTCAGTAAAAACTTTGAAATCAGGCAGTCTGTGTATGTCAGCTACATGGAACATGTAGCCTTACAAAAAGCCTGAGAAACTAAACTGCTCTAAATGCTATAAAACACAGTAGATTTTCTGCTGGGGCAGAGGGGAATGCTCTCTGGAAGTAAGCAACCTCTAATTTGTTGTTTCCTAGCTTTGCTATGGTGAAATTTAATAGACATCTGATATGACATGGGCAAAATGGAGCGATTCAGCTATCAGCAAACATTTGTTATCTTTTTAGCTGTACCTGACTATAAATAGATGTGGCAGAAGATCTTAATTACAGTTTATATAAAAAGAGGGATTAGAACTTTCAAATTTTTCTGGGAGTCAAGAGGAGACCTTTGTGTATGGTTTGGAGATATTTTAATTGGATCTAGGAAAGATTAAAGGGCTTGCTGAAACTTCCCTTAGCATGGCTGTACGTTATAACATTGTGTAATTGTTTTACCAAATACCCATGGACTTAATGTGTAAAAACATCTCATGTCCTAATTCTGAGCAGCATTTGAGAGCATCCTCTAAAATAATGAGGTAGGCTGTAGATGGGCATCAAACATCGAAAGTGATTTTGATGCAGAAGTGTATGCAAGTATCAAGCTTGTTAATCTTTTGGCCGCTCTGCCTTCCTATTAGGATGTGTCTCTAGTGCAACATCACAAAATGGAAGCAAATGCTGTCTGTGTGAATCCTGAGTAACACTCCTTTTATTTACAAAATAGAAGTAGTTGGAAAAAGAATGTTGTGTAGCACATTCTGCTTCATGCTGCATCGTCAACATACCCCTGTGTTTTCTGAGCCTGGTCTTTACTGTTGGGATTTAGGTACAAAATGGTGGTTGCACAGCTGGATTATTTGGTTCCTATAAACTTCACAGCAGGAATCGTGATACCATGAGTGTGAAATTCACCTCTATCTGTCTTAGAGGACCTCTCTGTGGGAAGCAGGGTCTTTTTCTGTACTACTGGTATTCCCTTAATCATTCTGGATAGTTGAGTTTTCAGTTTTACAGTATTTCTTAGAAATCCTACTGAATTGTACTGTTGTGGATGCTTCAGCTACAGAAGGTACCTACACCAAGGAATGGGTCATTGTGGCATGCATTGATACAGTCATCATTGAAGAAATTCAAAATGACACATCACAGAGGCATTTTTATTCTGCCAGATTGGCCTAGCCTAGCAAACTATCAGTTTTTAAATTTGTACTTTTATTGCTGAATTTGTTCTTAAGGCAGTAGTCACAGATTTGCATGATAGGTAATAGGTGTACACAGTACGCACCACTTCAACTTGTGGATGATTGACAAGTCAAAGGCTGCACTTCAGAAAGAATGGCCAAGCACGGGTCATTAGGATGCTGTAGTCATAAGTGTTCAACCCAAATTCCTAGGACTTTTGTCTTATACCTAAGAAAAAGCCATGATACTTTTTGTTAATGTGATCTTCTTTGTTGCACGTACAGACATACGCAAAGGGATTTGTCAGCCTCAACCAGTTAAGTAAGCTTGATGCTGTAAGTGTAAAGGGGTAGAGCCATTATGAACAGCAGGCAGTCCTTCCTATCCATCCTACGCCTTTGCGAGAAGACGTTGCTGGAGGATAGTGAAGCTTTAACAGAAAAACAAGCACCACAGGTTGAGCCCTGAAAGGGTCACAGTTGCTCAGTGTCCTGGGGGGCGTTTGAGGTGCATTTTACAAGGAGATGGGATTTCTGGATTATTTTTTTTAAACCTTGCCTAAAATCATAGGCTCTCCAACTGTGAGAATTTCATGACATTTAACAAAGTTTGGATATGCATAAACCATGCAATGACTGAAATGAGGTTCCAAAATATGTATTTTGGTGCCTACAAATAGTTGGTTTTTTAGCAGTCCCAAATACAAGTATAGCTGCTGTCAGCAATTCAGTTAATACAATATACTGTTTTGCTTTTAGTGACAAGACAAATGGACCAAAGTTAAGAGAGATGGTAGTTTCAGTGCTGCATTATGACTTAGATCTGATTCAGAAACCCCTAACAGCTGATGATACCATCAGGTATGAATGTCTTTGACATCATTTGACCCAGATTTTCTGCTATTGCTGGTCATACTTCTGAGAGGATAGCAATCATCTACAGATGTGTAGTTCTATTTATAGTTGTTCAAAGTCTTGTAAAGCATGATGGTGGTGGTACTGATTATTCCAATATCCCCTTGTGAGGTACCTATTAACCATCCATTTTATAACCTTTCAAAACAGACTCGGAAGGCAAGGAGTTAACCTGTATCTTTGTGTAGGTTCATTCCTTCTCTCCTTTTCAATCGACTGTACAGGCAAAAGAGTGGAGCAGCATGAAAGAAGAGGAGGTTATGATGTGGAAAATTATCATTTTTTCCCTGTTCATCTCATCTTCACCCATCCTACTGTCAGTCAGAACTAAATGTTCATATATCATGCACAAGTTTTGGTGTACTCACAGAATTTGAAAGTGGGCATATAAAAGTCAGCAGCCCATGAAATCAAGAAATTTATAAACATTCATGCAAGCGGGTGACCTGTGGCAGGGTGAGAACTTCCATCTTTTTTGTGTGTGAAATAGATACAACCCCTGCACACTATTTGCAAATAACCATCAGTATCACATCTGTCCCACAAGAGATACAGATGCAGAGACAAGGCCAGAGTCCTTGCAGCATAATGTATTTGGGCATGTGTTGCCAGGCTATCCAGCCAGACCTAAGTGTTAGTGCTAAATTCGAAGAATGATGGGTGCATGTGGCAGTGTGTATCTACAGCCAGTAATTACTATTGTTGTCATGGCATCTTCTGATGTAGCTCTGAATCCCATTATCAATGAAAAGTACTGCAAATTGAAAAGATCCTTGTGCACGATGCACGTATTATAGTTCAGTGCAGAAGATGCCCATTCAGGCTGTGTAGTAATCTTCCTTTCCGAGCAGGCTAAAGGGGGACAAAAATGACATGTTTTTCCTACCTTCTCACAAAGCTAGGATCTGATGGAGTTCAGCAGGGAAGTTAGAGTTACAGGAGTTACTCAGTAATTGGGATAGGAAAGATTTGCTGTTGAGTCCATCATCTGTTTAAAAAATAAAGCTTTTGCTGAGATTTCTTCATGCATATCTCAATTACAGTGAGATGGAAGTTGTTCTCTGTTACTGCCTAAATGCCATTAGCTGTTCCTCTGCTAGTTGCTGGAAATTCTGGCTCCGTTACCTTGAAGTATACTTCTGAATTTTTGCCTATAGTTTGGAAGGAATCTCTCAGCAGACCACTTGGTTAAGTGGAAATAATCCCCAGCACGGCTCCAGGGCCCTTGCACAAGCCAGGAGACATGGCGTGCTTTATTTCTCTCTCTGGGTCACAGACTGCTTTTATAAGAGTTCACTTGGCAGCATTTCTGGCTTTCCATAATCATTTTAAAAGCAGACCCAGTTCTCTGCAGTCACTGATCATCAGATTCATAAAAGACTAATTGCAGCTAAAGCCCCCCATTCACAAGTGTCTGGTGTCAGGAGAAGCTAATGCGAGGCTTATGAAGTTAACCCCGCTTTCTTATCGAACCACTCAGCATCTGTGAGCTAAATATCCTTAGGTGGAAGGGCTTAATGCTGGTGCAGATCTGTGCCTTCCTTTGAAACCTCAGTCCCATGCGCTCGAGGTGCTGTGCTGTGCCGTGCCGTGGTGTCCCTAACCGAGGAGGAGGGCTGTGCAAAATGCTGTCCCCAGCCAGCACGGATTTCTACCCCAGGGAGCTGGTGGGGATGCCAGCATTCCTCGCATACCCGTCCCGGGGAGGCCCTCCTCCATAAACTGTAGATGAAAGAGAGCGGACTAAAAGCCTTAGAAAGTGCATCCAGCTTTTTGTTTCCTTTGTCATCGGTGCAGTGTGTTCTGGTGTCTCCAAGACAACCATGTCTAGAAGGCTGACTGCATCTTTTACTGCCGCTCTGTAGCGTGCTTGCCGAGATGGGCTGTGAAGGCCGGTCTCCAGACATTTGTTTTCCGTGGGTTTTCTGGGCAGTACGTACTTCACCTGCCTTCTTGGTCTTTAGTTTTATTGCAAGAATTGAGCTCTGGTTTATCGGTTTTAAAGGCACTACTTTGGGTCGTCCCAGCTCATCTTTCTGAGGATATTGCAGTGAGCAGTTGGGGTGTTCTCAGTGCGGCCTGCAACAATGCCGGCTTTCTTTGCATGTCAGGCCCATTCTGCATCAGATAATAGTGCCTTCCTGGCGCTGAATAAAGATGTACTGAGTCTGCTGTTCTGCCTGCTCTTTGTTGCCCCTGTGTGCCTTTCTCATGAACGATTGCTCATTGAAAATTTAAGTAGAGACGTTCAAAATAGTACTTACAGTTTTAGGATTTCCCTGCAGTTCTCTGTCGCGGTTTTCAGATTTGGGTGGGGGGAAAGCACTAGTGGTACGTGTTCTCAGAGCAGTAACATTATAATTCTGTTCCAGCATTTTTCTGCCCCAGAACTGTGGCCTCTGTAACCCTTTTTGTGTAAGGTACTTCTCTGCCACATTGTGTAGAGAAAACTAGTGATGAAAAAGCATTTTCAGGGGCAGCACATGTTGTCTCCTGTGAGGCCAGGGGCTTTGGGAATTACAGTTGCTCTGATTTCTTAAAATTGTCTAGGAGAAGTTGGATCCAAGACTGGTCCCTTGTAGTTAAAAGGAAGAGTAGTTAAAGATACCTAATAATTTCTGGGGTTTAGGTTTAACATTGTCATTTAACTGCAACAGTTGAGAACAGCATCCCATCCCTGCAGTGGGCCTTGTCAAGGTGGTTAGCATGGACATCTGTAGGAGTAAAGCAGCTGTTTTTCCTACTGCTGATTGTCAGAGATAAGACCCATTTGCTGAGACAAAACAAAAAAAAAGAAAAATTTCTCTCATGGCAAATTTCAGCCTGAGTGACTGCAATTTTGTTCTGTTGGCAACCCCAATGTACTACAAAAATACATAGCTAAATTAAGATTTCCCAACATGTATAAATACATATAATATGTTGGGAAATCTTAATTTGACATATTTGTGTATGTTGGGAAGTCTTAATTAAAGATCTTCTGGCAATTTTGCTTATCTTATCTATGCTTTCAAATCCATCTCATATTCTAAAGATGTTATATTGATATAGCTTTCGTTGTAGACCATTAATTTCAGAATCCAGCATCCTAAAGATAAATTGACTTCTGTAAACACTGTTCTGGTATAGTTGAAAGGGTAAGGACGACTTGCCTAGAGATAGTAAGAAAGGCCTAGGAATAAGTCAATATTAGTGGAGGTGCAGCCTATAGAAGCATGAAGGAGAGTAACCTGATATGTATGATCAGGGCCATAACTAACTTGGCAGATGCATTTCCTCTGTCCCCACATGTGGATACTGAGGCTCAGTTGTGTATTTCCTTAGCAGTCTCTGTTGAGAAACACTTGTTCTGTTTTTCTGCTGACTGCACCAGGTCTGTGCAGAGCAGCCTAACTGCGGGGCAGGGGGATTCACTAGCAAGGAGGGGGGAGAGCAGTGCATGCGTAATGCTTTGTCAGCCTTTATTTTCCCTCCTTTTCTGTTACTGATGAAACATTAGGAAAAGCTATCATTTGATGGAAAGATCCAGGCAGTACAAAGGGTGTTGTAGCTCCTTTTCATTTCCTTAAGATGCAGTCTTGTAGTCCTCATGCATACCAAACTCTTCCAAATCAGTACAAGTATACAGTACAAAGAGGTTTCTGGTGTCTACTTGTTTCCCTTCAGCACTTTCTTTGCAAATACAGTGACTTTACTATGGAAAAGCTGGTCTTTGGTTGCTGAAATTTTATTCATTTATTAAGTGGCAATTTGAGATGTCTGTCCTGTCCAGAAATGTATTTGTGTAACTTTCAAATGAAATCAGAAATTAAAATCCATGCTTTTTTTTTTTCTCTTAGCTGTCACCTCATTTTTTTCTCTTAAACAAGGATAAATAAGATTAATGATTGTTTGTTTGTTTGTTGACAACAGCACGAACTCAAATATCCAGTAGAGGCCATCCAATAAATTTAACAGACCAGTGCAGTAAATAATGCCTAGAAGTGAGGGAAGAGGCTTATTACAGATTTTACAGGTTTTTAGAGTTTTATATAGACTTATAAGAACTCCAGATTGATTTGATTGGACTTACTCCATTAACAAGCTATGGCTGATTGGTTCCATTGGAACAAGCTTTTCAGGTCTTGCCTAAATTCACCCTAATATTGTGGCTGCCTGGTTTTAGTTATTCAGTTGAACAATAAATCATTTGTTTAGTGTCCATGTAATGTTTTTAGTAAATTGCCTGATGTGAGCAGAGTTACTTAATGATGAAGATACTGAAACTATAATTAGTTTTAATCTACTGTGCACTATCAAAACCTAAAGGACAAAACAAAGTCTTTTCTCAGAGTTAATGTTGGTAGTTGCACTTAATAGTCACAATTTATAATCTGTTAAATTAATCATTTCTGTGTTTCATGTTAAATGAACATTTTCATTTTGAAAAGTGGATTGTTCCTCCCTGTACATGGTTCAGTGTTAACCCAAGTCACCTTCTTATTCTTCAAAAATGCAATATTTTACAGTTGACTTTAGTTCTAGCAATATTAACAAAAATGCGCTTTTGCCTAGATAAGGGTTGGAGCTAGAGATAAAATGGTTGTTCAGGGTTATTACTGAAATTCCCTATAGTCCCCAGCTGTGTTGTAATTTCGTATTTAACATGTGATAGCAGTGCGACATAAACTACATTAATGGCCCATAAATAAATTCAAAAAATCCATGTTTCTGTTGCTGTTGTTGTTAATGCCTGCTAGTGGGCACTGTCACTTAAGTTCTGCCAAGCTGTAAACGAAATTCTTTTTCAGCAATTTATAGCTTCCTTCAGCTTCCCATACAAATGTTTAGCCTCAGAGAGGTTTGCTCACCAGGCATCTATGTGGCATCATGTTTTTCTATGAAGATTAAGGCAAATTCTTGTTCAAACGGTAAACCATAGCAAAAGCAGCTTGCTAAACAGCATTGGAAGGATTTGTTTGCCTCCTCTTTGGTTTTTGGACTGGCATGCTTAATACTATTTCTGGACATGTTACATGGAGTAATGGGGAGGGGGAGAGAGAAAAATCCAAGTGTACCACACATAGCATAACACTTGCCAAACTTGATAAGTGAACAGCCCCAGAGCTCAGTCTGATTTCCCCAGACACCAGTCAAGTACAAACGCTTTTATAGCTCTCACAGCCCAAGGCAAGCTGGAAAGAATTACCGCCCCTCCCAGTCCAAAGCCACTTGCACAGTAAACAAAATAGTCGCTAAACAATTTGCTGCCCTTGATATTTTGCTGACCTGCACGACCCCTCGTTTTGCTGATGCGGCGGAGCTGCTCCTGCAGCAGCTCCCTGGTCCCCATGTCATTTCGCATTTTGTTCTCGAGCTGTGCGTCTCTGTGTCCAAGCATTACCTCCTGCTCAGAGGAGAGGCTGAGATCACTTCTCGTGCCTGGGAAGACAGAGGTCTGGAAGGATTACAGGAGGAGCAGGAGCTTTGCTTATCACTGAGGCTCAGCTCTTACCTTGTGCAGCTGCTGGGGCTCAGCCTGGTAGGGGCAGCAATTGCTCCCTTCTGTCCCTCCTTCTGCACGGGTCAGGAAACATCTTTAGGTCCACCAGGAAGGGATGTTCCTATGGGTTACACAGTGAGGCAGCACTAACAGGGGCAGCAAGAGATGTCCAGTTGTCCTTCACTGGATATTTACTTCAGATCATGTTCTGTAGTAGGTGTGTTTGAAGCCGCCAGTAATGTTATTTCTTGTCCTTTGCTGAATTTATCATCTCCTTATTCACTGTAAGGAGAGGAAATGGTCCAATTGTTACTACCTGTGTACCATGTTTATGAGGAGATGAGAAATGGAGACTTGGCTCTTGGTCCAGTAAACAAAATGTAATAAAGTGCTGTTGCAGGAACGCCTTTTAAAAAATCTGGTAAATGTAATTTTGGAATGCAGCAATATTTTACAGCCCTGAATTAAACAGTATTGAAGCCATGTTTAGTTTTGATGAGCCAATCCTCTAATTCAAAGTTACACGTTTGTTGACAAGGCCTTGTGAATGTATTTCAGACTCCAATGAAAAATGTACAGAAGGATGGCTTCTTTCTATAGGAACAAAACAACAACAACAAAAAAAGCCTTCTCCTGTTCGTGACCACAACCAAGAAAAGCATGAAATACTATTAATAAATATTTTTTAGATCAGAACTACTACCTGATTGAAAAGACACGTAGGGAAAGATAAATCCTTTCCATTTCCATCTAGAGGAAGGACATAGCTTTCTTTTCTTAAACATTCCTTTTACCTGTCAGGTCAATGAGTATCACAGGCTCAACTACGCTTTTGTCCTGATGAGGCTATCAAGACAGAATGTTCCTGTTTGACAGGAGAGGAAGCATTTACATGAATCATACACATTTATTTTATTTTTTTAAATAGGAAGAAAAAGATTATTTTAAGTAGTTAAGTTCTGACAGGTTTTCAGGACAGTGTGGGTTGGCTTTGTCATCATTCATTTTTGAATTACTCAGTTTTATTTTCCAGCTTTTCTTTACCTTGGATATTTTTATCCATATGTGGACAGAGGGACATAACCAAGCTGTGCTGGATATATAGTAGTGTCAAAAGAGATATGCCTATCAGTAGCTTTGCACACATACCTTTCCTCGGTTTTGCCAGTATGTTTGTGCAGTCATCTGGTGGATGGAATAAACATCAGTAGAACACGTTCCCTTTAACATATTTGCATTTGTAAGTAACTCACATTGGATTAGCTACATGGAAGTGGTGATGTAGTGCTCTAACATATTAGATTTTTTTTTTTTTCTTTTAAGGCTTCGTTTCTAGTAAACACACCTCCACTGGAAAGGAGGGCTAGTTGGATGGCACTAGAAGACTCATGTTCCCCTAGACTGTTTTGTGCAGTCTGCTGGTGTGGTAAGGGTCAGCTGGGTCAAAGGGAAGAGCGCCCACTTCAGTGATGCTTTCTGATTCCTGTGTGAAAGTTTTCTGAATTTAGGTCTCACCTGCTTGTTAGAATGGCTTTCAGAATTGTTTCTGAACCTTTTATAAAAATGACATGAGTTATGTTCACTTGTCAGCTGTCGTTACATAAGAGCATCTACAGTTGTGGTGGGGAAGACTCAGTTGACAGAACAGTAGAAAGAAGTGATGTGACCCTTCTTCTCTCCCAAAATACCTAATATGCTGTAAGCCATCATAGGTGAGGAACATCCATTTCCTAAGACACTGCTGTTTCTCTTGGCTCTGCTTCACTGCATCAAGATTTTGGGAAGACCATCTGAGTTTGCTACCTTTGGAGCTTGAGATTTTTTTTTATTATCTCCCTTAAGTTTGGGAGAATAAGAGACGTCTTATTGGCACCTAGGAGACAAGGATCTACGTGGCAGTAGTATTGTCCTGAGAAACATGGACACATTTTATGGAAAATACTGCTTGGAGACATATAGGTGGAAAACGTGAAGGCAGAGAATCAGGTTGTGTCATATGTAGAAGGCAGCTTAGGAAAAGGCCTGGTGGAGACAGGGTGTTTTAAAGGAAGGGAGATAGCATTAAAACAGCATAGCAGTACCTAGCAAAAGAGCAGAAATCTATCAGATGTGAACATAAGCTAAAGTTAAAGCAAAGCTATGCAGCTGTACATAAGAAAGTTGAATGTGATTTGTAGATAGATTGAATGCGGTTACCAATTTTTATCTTGAGGGCTTGTTAAGTACTACAGATTAAACACAATTGCATGGCTAAAATATCAGATGTGTCAAGTTATTCTGTTTCCTTGGACTACAAAGAAAAAGTTATATTGCAGTATTGAAAATATACAGCAACAAAGGAGTTGAACAAAAAGTAAACTTGCTTGTAGATTAGTGCTTCTGATTAGTTAGTGATAGCAGTTTTTAGAAAATGATTAGTTATGTTTACAGTGGGCGAAATGCCAACAGTGGCACATTTAAAGTGGTATCTGCACATTTTAAAAGGAAAACAAATGCTGTAGTGAATCTAATCAAAAAGTTATTTCTAAGAAACAGCAGCCATACTGCATGCTTGTGAGCCAGAAGTATTTGTAATTTAACTCAAATGCCTTTCTCCATACACAAGTTACTCTATAACTCATCTGTGGCATCATTTATATGTTCCTTAGTGATTTTTCTGATATACGACAATAATAAGCACAGAATTGTTGAGACCTTCACATTAATATTATTGTCTTATGATGTCATAGTCTGTTGTCTTTGGTAATATCTTGAAGTAATGTATACAGAATACAAGGATTACTGAGAAATGGATATGATTTCTAAATAGAGTTCAATTTTCAATGGATCTTTGCTTTCTCTTGGCAGCATATCAAAGCAAAGTAATAATGTCTCAGTGCCAGTATTTTAAAATGTAGCTCAGATGTTTATTGTAAGGTCATCGCTGTTAAATTTCACGTGTTGCTTGCTGCTGCTGCCAGAGAGGCTGCTTTTAGTTTTCAGAAACCCATTTCTCATGGGGGAAGGTGAGCTTTAGATATCATAATTTTAGTCTGAGAAGTACATGAAAATAATGCATCCCTCATTTACCGGTGGCATTGTCCAACTTAGTAAGCATTATTCCAGACTTGAGAGTGCTCAGCTGAGATGGCTGCTCTAATAGATTATATTTCTTGCTTACATGTCTGGTTACCTCATCAGAGCGTTATGCACCAGCAGGATGGGTGCTCTCCACTGGTCAGAAAAGCAGCCTGCAGGAAAGTCTGTAGTACCATCCCTGTGAGCAGCCTGTCCAAATGAAGCTGAAGATGCCTTGCACCACGTGTTCTGGGTAGCACGTTTCAGACAACCACCAAGTACATCTGCAGGCTCTCTCTACTCATTGAGAAGATCATGTTGAGGGCAACTGCACTTGCTTAGCCTCCAGAATTCATCATCTTCAATGTGATGTTAGGTAGGATGATGTAGATTTGGGTCTGTTCTCCAAACAATGTTATGCATATTGAGAGGAAGTAGATTGTAGTGGAGAGCACGTGCATTGAATTGAAGTTACCTGAAATGAATAGAAAAAAACAGAGTCTTGGTTTTCTTTTGGTTTGTTTTTCAGTGTGGATGCTTGTTTTGTGTTTATTTGTTTTTTAATTTCTTAGAACACAGCCCTAAAACACAGTGAAATAGATCCTAAACAGCATTTCAGCATTTGACCCTAGTCTTTGCCTGCAAGATGGAGACTGGCCAGACTTGCATGCTGATGGCTGTTGATTGCCTCAAACATATGTGGGGGGAGAGGGTGATTTTCAGCTGCCACTGATGAACATCAGACTCCCAACACCTGATGACAGGTTGCTATTTCACACTCTACAGTTTTGTTTCAACAGAAATTCGGTATGTCGTCTCACTGAATGACTTTGTCTTCTCCCAGTAGGTGAAACTATTGCGTTTATGGACCAAAAGCATTTTCATATGCGTATAAAGGCACTTCCTGGATACAGTAAGTGTCTGAGATTTATTGGAGAGGAACAGCACTTCATGCACCAGGAGAAGAAAGAATTTAGCCATGAGCAATTTGAGTAGTCGTTTAGATCAATCATGAATCTGCTTATTTTAGCTATCATAGTGCAGCATTTCAGTAATCGTTGTACAAGATGTTTGTAATGATATCTATCCTATCCTTAGGAAAACTAACAGAGCAGCAACTTCCTCATCAGTGGTCATTATTGTAGGACGTACTGGGCAGTATCTTCTGAAGTCTGTGGTAATGCAGCATGGTTCTTTTTATTCCATTTGCAAACTGGCATTGTTTTGAGGGAGAGGAAGTGAAAAGAGATGTTTGTTCACACGACTGAATACCACAGGTGCCTTTTCTGGGAGCTCAAACATTTGAAGAATATTGAGAGAAATACAGATGGCAGTTGAAATAACCATTGAAATATTGAAATGTTTATTATAATGGGGCTTTTCCACTCAGATTCCTTTTGAAACAGAATATTTAGTATTCTGGTATGTAAAATGAGGCATCTTTTTTATCAGAATAAGACAGTACTTGGCTTCTACAAGCAAATTTAGTTTCAGTTTTGTGATGCATCAATTCTGCAAGTTACTACTGAACGAATGTTGCCATTATCCAGGCGCTCGAACCGTGTTTGATTCGTGTAAATATTTGAAATTATTACTATTTTCATCTACTACCAAGGACTCTCAGTCAAGGAACAGTCCCATTATACTGATCACTGTACAGATAATCCCTGGGGACTTTGCATTCTAAGCATTTGGAGGGTGATGCTGCATAATCTGTACTAAGAAACTTAGGATGTCATGGCTAATAACTGAAAAATCAAGGCTGCACGGAGAACAATACCTCGCTGCTACTCAACAAAATAGTCTTGACATAGACAGTAATAGGTTAATTGCCACATCCACAAATGAATCCTAATGATGATTCCCTTTAAGAACCATCATCACATGGAGGATTTTCATTGTGATATTTATAACATTAATCTTTGGTCTCAAAGCTCATATAACTGTTCACCCAGCAGAAGGGTGCAGAAAGGTAATATCCTGCTCCAGTCCTTAGGCCTTTCTAAAAGTAGGATTTTAGTTCTAGTTCAATCAGTCAAGCCCCTGCCATCTTCAGGCATTATTCCAATTTAATACAATTTGAATGTCAAGTATCTCGTGTTTTGCACTCACAAGGCCCACAGGAAAGTCTAGACCAAAAAAAAAAAAAAAAAAAAAGTCCGCATTTATCATAGGAAACGTATCCTTAAATATATCAGAACGTCTGTTCGTTTTCTTTTCTGTTCTGCTGTGGCTAGACTGAATCATGATTGTTAAATGAGAGGCTGTTCAGCCAGGTCTGCGTCTGCTTGTTCCCCAAGAAGGCTGTTACCTGGAATAAATTGCATAAATTTGCACAGTATTGTCTTCGCATAGGATCCTAAAGTATGTCTTAATTTTGCTATGGTTGTATTGAAAGTTGCTTCTTGAATGAAGCCTATCTGTATCCTTCTCATTAGTCTGCATTTTGTGTCCAAGGATGCTTTTATTTTTCTTCCTGGATTATCCCAGGTGCCATGTTGTGCTGTAGGTATGCTTGTCTGCATTTTGAGAAGAAAACAGTTTTTATACATTTTTTTTCCAAGCATAACACCTCTCTTATTCCTGTCAATTTAAATTTAAGTAGATTATTTGAGCCTCATAATTTTGTAATCCCTAGAACGAGATGTGCAAAGAATGGTAAATGTTTGTGAAAGCAAGTAGTGTCACTTGAATTTTGACTTAAACTGCATCAGCTGTACACAAGTAACCTCATGTTGATCATTTTAAAGGGTTTCCACTATATAATGTAGTCAGATGTGAAGATGCTCTTCTGCTTGCAATCAGTGTTTCTCTAACTTACCTAGACTCAGGTGAGCTTTCTGTTAAATGATAAGCTAATTTGGAAAGAGACTCGGGTCTGAAGTCCTGAGTCTGTAGCTCTTTATTTATCCTAAGAAACCATATTTCTCTTCCTCTTTGCTTTGCCTTTTGGGCTGTTGAGATTTGTTAATGTTGCAATGATGTCTCATCTCATTGAGAATATGGTTTAGGTAATCAATCAAGAGGATAAAAGTAATTATTAATCATCTGAAGCATTTGCTGTGTTCCAGTCACCAAAGAGTATTCCAGCACAGAAGTATTGCTATTTTTTTTCTGATCCCTGGACATATTTTCATTCAAGAGGGGGGAAAAAAAAGTACTCTTTGCTCTATGTGTAGGACTGAATACAACTTTAAGGGTTCACTGTGATGATTAAATGTTTCAGGTGAATTTCCATGTTTGGCAATGCTCAGAGATTTCCTACATCTTTTTAATTCATTTAAATAGGAAGCACTGATACTGGTGCTTCTTTGTTAATTTTTAGGTATCTACATGCATTTATTCCATCTGAGGGGAATGTGACATGCATTCAGAGGAAACGTAACTAGCTCCAGTGAAAAACCCAGATGATGGAAGTAGTTTTGAGTATATGCAGTTAGACAAATTCCTGGCAGTTCTCCTGGTATTTCCTCATCCTAAATTATTCATTAATTAATCAATCATTAGCATGCTGCTGTTGCCGCTTTAAGTGATGAAAGCTATACATAGAGTGAGATAATACTCATTTACAGGTTACTTTCACACACATGCACACTTCTTTCCAACAAGAGAGCCATGTTACTGTAGCTTTTTGTGTCTTCCACTTCGTTACAGAAAGTACTGCTGTGGCCTGTTATGTACTAGCTGTTCAAGTCACAAGATACTTTTTTTTATTTTTAAGGTTAGATATCTGTTTATTATTATTATTAATAAATCTTCAGGTCTGAATAGATAACACTAAGCTGCCATGGCAACCAGTTTTCTGCCCGAGGCCTACTGGACATGATCCAGTGATAGTATAATCCCTGGGATTTATGATTTTTATTGCTATCTAACACATCAGTGTAAATAATGCTAGGCTGTCTCTGCTTCCATCCTATTTGGTAACTGTTCGGTTTCCTGTCCTTTTTTGTTGTAAAAGCAGTGTTCAAGCAAAAAGGGTGCTTATCTCTTTGCTAAGATAACGAGCACCTGTTTGTTACCACAGAATCTCAAAATAGCTGAGGTGGGAAGGGCCTTCTGGAGGCCATCTGGTCCAATCCCCTGCTCAAGCAGCAACACCGAGAGCAGGTTGTCCAGGTGGCTTTTGAAGATCTCAATGGATCACCATCTGCAGTCCCTCCAGGCATCATGTGCCAGTTCTCCATCACCTGCACAGTAGAGAAGGTGCTTCCCGATGTTCAGAGGGAACCTCCTGTGTTCCAGCTTGTGCCCGTTACCTCTTGTCCAGGCACGACATTACAGGGTGGCATATGAAGAAGACTATGAGTCTTCTATCGGACATCTTCACTCGCAGATGTGTGCTGGTTTGTGAAGCTGAAAAGCAGCTTCAGGGAAAACTGTCCTTGTGGCGTATGTAGCAGCTCGGTGCGTCCAAGGAGGCGCATCCAGGTGGCAATGCATCTGTCCCTGTCCAGTGAGCCACCTGGGATGGACTGTAAAATGTGCTATCAAGCAACGGGTGATATCCTGGGGTCTCCATCAGAATTCTGAATAATAAACAGTCCCGCATCTGTTCCAACAATATTCTTTCATTGGAAATGGGAGTATTGGCCGGATCACTGCCATTTGTCAAAGCTGGGAATTCTAGTTGTAATACTGTGCAAATACAACATTTGTTTCTGCCAGGCTGCTCAGTAATTCAAGGAGAAAAGACTCTAATTTTATTTTCTTTTTTACACAGTAAGAAGTGAAATACACCCTAAATGTGATGGACGTGTACTTCTCCCTTATGTTCTGTTGTTGTTTTTAAACTCCTTTGAAGTGTGGGGGCTTAAGCTACCACTGAAAACAGCTGACCTGTTGCATGTGTGAAACAGATCATCAGTTTGTTTGAAAGTATGCATGTACCCATTTGATATATCAGCACATCCTGGCTCTTCACAGAAACTCCAGAAGCCTGCATTTTTATTTAGTTTATTTTTTTTAAGGGCAGCCCTCCAGTGACAGGCTCTTTTCACCTACGTGTGCTTGAAGCCTGAGTTGCCAGCCTGAAATGAGAATAGCTTCAGCACCTCTGTACCTCCATCAGGAGCACAGTTGAATGAGGGGGCAGGAAAAATTGAGAGAGTTGGGGAACAAAGTAAAAGATGAGAAAATAAGTTTCAAAAATTAAGAAAACTGAACACCCAGAGACAGGAAGAATGGAGAAGAAAGAAATGCTGGGGGAAAAAAAAAAAAAGAAACTTGAAGCCTAGAAGGAGGTTAGGGCCAGGAGCAGTTAACAAAGAGAATATATAAAAGCATCTCTCTCTCCTTATTGCTAAAGAAAAAAATTTTTGGTGTTTTCTTAAGACAGAATAAAAGGCAACGCTGCTTATCTAGTTTTTACTAGATATTTAATATTTAAGTCATTATTATAGCAATAAAACTGCCCTGTAATTGCTACACGATAATTGTAGGTATTTGTTTCTTACACTGTTTAAGGTCACATAAAAATGAATAGAGGTAAAAATAGGTTTGTGCTAAGTGCCTGAATTTTGAAGCTGTTTTCTGCTAGCTATCTCTAAAGACAGTACTTTCCCTTTAGTCTCCCAGTTTGACTGTTCAGTAGATATTTTTTAATTACCAAATTGGATTTTAGCAGGTGTAGTCCATTGATGCATTATGGGTATAAGAGATTAGTGTTTAATCCTTCTTTTTATTACTGTGTAGAATGGTATACTTGGGGAAGTATTAAAGGTGCATTGCATACTCCAGAGTACAGAAATGACATTTATTACCGAGTTTTCTTTCAGTTAGCATCCTCTAGGAAAAAGCTCTAGCAGAACTCTGCAGGAGCCTACAGGCTCATCTATAGCAAAACTGCGTTAAGCAATACAGAGTGGAGGAAAAGGGAAAGAAACCTTTTTGTGTTTTAAAACAAAAGCAGTTGTTGAAATAGAAGTACTTCCCCTCCCCGAAGATGCTTATTCTCTTTTTCTGTATTTTTTTTTAAAGTAAAGACAAAAGGGGTGTCAAAGCGCAGAAGATCTTTGTGTCAGTGAGTGGTAGAGGCAAGAACTGAAAAGGATCAGTGAATCAGATATAATTTGGACTCTGTTTGAGATACCAGTTCTGTGTTTTGCTGATGGCTGGCATTCCCATTCTGAAAAGCTGCAGAGGCATTTCTGTCGAATAGAAAGAACATTATCCCTGTTTTCATTCTGGTATGCCTATTATGACTTTGTTCTGTAAACAAAGAGGATTATGGGAACTGGAAACTGGATTTTATTAAAGAGCTGTGCAAGTCTTTCACTACAAAGGTTAGAATTGGGCAGTTTTGTGATAACTACCTGTGAAAGAAAATACTTTAAAAATAGACCCCAGTGATTGAGTTGGTTGGGTTAATGAGGAAGCAGGTATCTGATATAGAACTGAGTATGCTCTGTGCTTTGACATTTCCCATTTGCACATTGCAGTGCAAGACTTTCAAAAAAAAAAAAAAAAAAAAACAATCCAAAATGCAATTGTACAAATTCAGAGTGAAAAATACATGCTGCAGAAATAGTTTCCACCAACCTGCCATTGTGTAGACTACTAGATTGCTTCGGAAGTGTGTTTTAGGAAATATGTGTATTCTTTCTTCTGTCTAGAAGTAGTAGTCTGGAGAGTGGGGCAGGGAAAGGAATTGCACTGAATGAATATTCATTGCAGTGACCAGCACAAATTAATTTTACCTGTGTGTTGTACAACTTTTTGTACAACTTCTCTTACAACTTAACGGCTTTTCTGCAGTACATGACTCACTACAAGCATCTTAATACCATAGAGTAAAGTCATATATTAATACTAGCTAGACTTTACCTAGTGCCTGCTGCAGATCACTCTTCTGGAACTGCTTTCAGTTAATGAAATAAGCGTACAGTATGAATTAAACCATAACTGTTGCAAATCATTTTTCCTTTTAATTATTGTTTTCCTAACTGAATAGACAGATGATTAAGCAAACAGTACAGCATGGAAATATGGAAAGTTAAGCTGCTAAGAGTCAGATCATGAAACAAGTAAAGTTGGTAAATTGCTTAAATGTATCCCCAGTTTCATCTCAGTTGAGACTTTTTTGTGTGATCTGTTTTTTTCCCTTTTGTGAGTTTCTTTGTCTTCCACTTGGCACCAGTCTGTAAAGCTTGTGAAGTCAAGTGAAAATAGGAATTAGAAGCGAATGGCCCAAATTTGGCCCTTAGTAAGTGGCAAAACTCCAGTTCATTTCCTGCCATCCACACCAGCAGCCTTTTGCTCACCATGGGTGAGGGTGGGAGAGTGTAGTGCTCAGCACGAGGTTGGAGGGTTGGAGATTTTCAGAAGCAATTACTGAATTAGCAGGCTTGCTTTTCGGAAGGTGGTAAGCAGCTGCCTTTTGACAGTCAGACTGTCTTTTGAAATGTCACAGGCTGGTTACCCCAAAAAGGCTCAAAATGAGTGGCTTTTTTGAGATATTTCTGGATGATCTGAAGAACAGGATGGTCTACAGTGCATGAAAGTAAAAAGACAAAAGAAAAGGGGATTAGAAAACAGACTAGAAGAACCTATTAGAAACAATGCTAGTGTATTAAGTATCTCTAAGGGATATAATGACAAATTCAATTATAATACAGTTAGAAAAATGCCATTGTCTAAAATAACCTGATTAAATTCTGTATTTATTTTGCATCAGTAACTTCTGTATCTAATTTTCTCAGCTTATAGGTGAGAACAAGACATTTTCCTGATGGTTAGAGACCACTCATGTCAAAAAATCAAAAATTAAATAACGTTTTTAAGCTGAGCTCAAATCAGACACATTTTAAAAGTGCTATTGGTGTTGGAAAAGGCAAGTTAAAATGTAGTTCAGTTCTTTGGAATTCTAATGGTTTGCCATGACGTAAAAAACCCACTTCTCTGACTTTATATATAAACTTGAAGGTTATCTATAATTGTAGTAAAGAATTTCTCATGGGCATTTCACATGCCACTCTGGCGAGCCATGAGCTGAAATACGAGCATCTGAACTCTGTTAGTAGGACTAATAGATCACCTTACAGATACAGAAGTAGCCAGTCTGAATAAATTACTAATTTATATAAAGTGTTTTTCTGTTGTTCTTGTTATTTACTGGAGTGTGGTTTTCTCAGGTTTCTCTCTCTGCAAAAATAGGAAGGCTTGTTAAATATGGAGTGTTCTTGGAGAAGGTAGTGTTCAGATATTAAGCATGCAGATAGCTAGACAGTTGAAGCAGAATGTTTCCATAAAATTTCACATACTGTCAAAGGTAAAAGTGATATCTGGCAGGTGGTTGTATGTAAGCTACTTTCTTATCCTATTTATTTTATCTGCTGCAGAGTGATCCTGAGTGAATTAAATATACCAGCTTTTTCCATTTTATGATACTCACTTTTAACTGTATTGCTCGAGCACATATGTTGTTAGCATTTGGAATTCGTTGCAATTTCCGCAATGTCCTCTAAGTGAGCCTTAGCCTTGAGGTTGAAGCTTAGGCATGGAGAATAACTTTCAAGACAAGTAATATTGTTCCAGCACTTTTATGGAATGAAAATACACTTTTTTTTTATTTATATGTATCTGAATCTTATCTAGAAACGAAATGGATATTTTCGAAGTGTAAAAATCCAAATGGCAAACTCAACACAACTATCTCAGGTTAAAAACAAGTAACAAAAATTCTGTATTAAAATTCCATATTGTACACGAATATTTGCATGAAAAAATGATGGTAATAGTATAGCACATTATATCATTCTGTGCTCAGTCCTTGGGTCAAATAATTTTGGTGTTATTTGCCTAAGACAGAGCAGAAGAAATCTGTCAAAAGAGTGGAAACTAACACGAGTAGTATAAAAAAAGGTTTTGTTGTCTGAGAAATGATTCTAGGTCATTGAAGATTACTAGTAAGGTACATGAGGTTAGACATTTATTTTACGGATATTATGAATCATTCATCTCATTAGACATGAGTAAGGAGTGGTGTAGCTCTCTAGTGCACTTCAAATGAATTTGTGTGTTTAAGTTCTTAATTCTTTGTACAGTGCACGTTTATACATATGTTGTAATTACTTCCATGCAAAAGAGTGTTAGCTTGAGGGCTTGTTTTAATACAACAGAGGTGTAGATTTTTGTTTAAGAATGTTGCAGTCAGAGAGGTTCTCTCTCTCTCTTTTTTTTTTAATAATTGTTTTTGTGCAGGAAAAGTCTCCCAAAGTAGGATACTAATAACCTTTTCTCTATAGGGTCTAATGATTAATAATAATCAAATGCCAAAATAGATTTTTCTTCTGATTAAAGACTGTTTTTGTAAATCCTTGTGCATGGCCTCATTTTGAGCATGTGAATTAATTGCATTTACTGCCATGCTTCAAGGTAGGTGTCCTTACTATTGTTCTGGTATGACCTAAGGTATTTTTTCTTTAAAACCAAAATGGTTATATTTCAGATCATGACTGAATAGTTCCCCATGTTTTCAAATAAGGCACTTAGGAATCTTGTAAAACACAGATACTTCTCAGAAGATGCCCAAGATACTCAATAGAGAAATATCTTTTAAATCTGAGTTGTTTTTACAGATTGTGGGATATTTGCATCTGATAATTTATGCAGGTAGTGTTCTTAAGCAGTAAAATTAGGTATTTGATTACTCTTTTTACTGCATATAAAGTGGCTAAATGCTGTATAATACATCTGGTTAACCCTTTTTAAAATGAAAAGAATTCATACGACTGATTTCCCAACTTGAAGGGACTTTGAAGGGGGGTATGCTTTCCAAGTGTGGTTGTTAGCACATACATGGCTGGTGTAAATAGTCATTATTTTTAGTGACAAAAAAAAATCCTCTAGCATTTTGGCAAAAAATCGTTGATTAAAAACCTACAGTCAGAAATCCCTCTTTGTTCGTACCAGTTGAATGCTGAAAAATGAGGCAAAGTGATCTAAATCAAATTTGCAAGACTGATAACCATACAGTTGTGGGGAGAGTAGCTACTGTACAACCTGTACTCTGTCAAGGTAATTTAATTATGGATGGTTATACTTGAGTATAATTTGTTAACGTATGTTCCTTGTAAAGGGAGAATAATTCTCACAAAGCATTGACAATTTTATACATTTTTACCAGGATGCTGTCAAAGGAAAGGGGTTTTCATTGAATTTTATAATATACAGTTGCCTGGAGGAGGAATATCAATGAAGTGGCTAGGAGCATGTTGGTTGTGTGTGGTTTTTTTTTTTTCCTCTGTGCTGAAGATGGGGGGCAAGGGAGAGGTCCTATTCTTCATGAGTTGAAATATTCAAAAAAAAAATATTACGTTACTGTGTGGTACTTGGGAAATAAGTTTTTATAAAATGTTTTAATACCATAATCTTTTGGACCATAATGACTGTAACATTCCTTTTAAATTTCACCTCTTTCAAAACCAGTAAAGATCAAAGTTTGGATGAATATGCATTGTCTTTTCAACTTGGTTCTTCTCAGAAGTTAGTCTTGAGAAGAGCCAGAGGTGAATCTTACTGTCTTCATCCTTTTGGTCAAGACACTCTTTTGAAGAGCAGGTTCAGAGAACAGCCATAGCTGAGATTAGAGGCCGACAGTGGCACAGAGCTATGGGTTATATGGCTCATTTTTTTCCTCCCTTCCCCTTTAGCTTCCTAATGCGAATTGTTCCTAACTGAAAGTTTTGTTTGTCAATGGAGATTACACTTGGCGGAGGCCCAGCTTTCTTCACGCTTGGGGTGTGGGTGGTCTGTGCCTCTGAACCCACATAAGAGCAGCGTTGTTCAGTTCCCCAGTCTCAATGGTTGACTTCTTAAAATACGAGACATAGTGACTTTGGAGTAAACTCTTCATAGACATCTCTCATTTTTGTACTTATTGATACAGAATATACAGTTGTGAGGGCCAGCTAGTCAGAGTTACATACTTAGGACAGTGGTAATGATTTTGAGATGCTAGTATGGTCATTTTAACAAGAAGCTTTATATCCTCGGTTTTGGGTCGTGCATTTTCTCACTTAGCTGTTGCATTTCAGCATACCATCATGGTAAGCTGATTCAAGTGATGAGGCTCAGAGCTAAAAAGAGAGGGAGATGATGGCTATAGTCAACATTTTGGTGCTGGATCTTATCTGCCTGTGAATTTTGTCCTCCTATATAAACCACGAACTAGAGGCTCTGTTATCTTCTCCAAGACTTGCAGACCTTTGTAAAGCCTGTAGGAAAGGAAGTTGCACTTTATGGCGCTGGTAAGATGGAGCTGAGGAGGAAGAAGCCTTAGGGAGCACTATCTACAAAAAAAATTAAGCTGAAGGCTAAGTGTTTATTAACATTGCAGTGAAGCACTCCCACTGCTAACGAGGAACGCCTGAGGCAACATCTACAAGGAGCCCTAGCAATGATGCTTTTTACCAAGGGAGACAAGTTCTTCCTGGATTCTGCGCTTTGTGGTGCGTGGCATACATGGTCATCTCCCCAGGATGAAGCAGGCATTTCCCAGAGGAAGCCTTTCAAACCATGCGAGCCGTCTGGAAAGAGCAGTGTCCCCCTGCACAGTCCAGCAAGCTCAGCACTAGGAAGTTTGACGTTTCATCATTTGTTTTGAGGGGTATTGTACTTTGTCTCACTTCTGTACGTGATAGACACTTTTTAAGAAGTATTTTATAAAATCTTTTCTGTCAAGAGGGGGCAAATGGGGGATTCCAGATGATTGAAAGGGTGTAGTAAGGAAACAAATTTTGTATGTCATCTGAACATCAGCTTGGTCCTTGAAGTTCAAAGAGGAAAAGATAGGATTCTTCCTAGTATCTTCCTGTAACCAGTGCATTACAGAAGAAAGCATATGATGCATGGCATTTAGTCGTGATATTTCTTGAGAAGGACCTTTAGGTTTTGTAGCTAAATAGTTTGTGCATGGTTTAGCACAACATAAAAAGTCCAATAACTGAAATGAGGCATAAAGTCTCATTTCATCTTCACTATGTGCATTTCAGCACAACCTTCATAATGATGTTTTGAACTTCTGTTGCCCATACGATCAAAATATTTCACAATGCTTTAGAAACATTAAAGGATGATCATTGGCTTTAAAACCACACATCCATTTTTTACCTACTATTATTTGCAGTAGCCCAAAAGATAAGTGGTAGTCAAAGCAGTTGGGTGAAGAAAGCAGTAACCTGTTCTGTGCTCTTCCCATCGTTATCTATACAATTAGTTTTACTGACTTTTTGTTCCAATGAGCATCTTTAAGATGGCACAAAAGGAACTGGGTGAGCTAGGTGAACATTAAATAAAAAACGGGTAATTCCTAAGTGGATGTATGGATGTGCGTGGTACATGAAGTAGCTTTCAAATGGGAAAAAAAAAAAAGATAAAAGATAAATGTCAAGTCCTTAACTTAGATTTTCTCTGTGAGGTAAGTATTTACTGCTGCTTCTGTCTTATAGATGAGGACTGAGGAAAATTAAGCCAAGAGCTCATAACTGATGTATCTGAGATAATAGAACTGAATCGTGGGTTGAGCAAGACATAGTAGGTAATCTTCTAACTGACTTTGAGGTTTCTGACTTACCGTCATTGTCAGAGAAGACACTGGAAGCACAATTCTGTTTGTGATTATGGTTGCAGTGCAATTAAATCCAGTGAGTATTTATTTCTCAGCTTGTGATGATTTTGACTTGACTCGATCTTTTCTTGAGGCTTGAGGTGCAAATCCCTACAGGTGCTTGGTAGAAACAGACTGAAATGCAGTGTGGGATATGGAGGGAAAGGTTTCCTTGTTTGAGGGAGCTTTAGGAGGCAGGCAGCATATCTAGTGTTAAAAATTTTCTTTCTACCTAGTATTTCTCAGAAGAATATCGCTGTTACGTCACTGACCCCCTAAACCGTGAGACTCATAATTACATGTATGCCATATGATAATAGCAATCAGTTACTTTTTTCTGTTTCTGAATATTTGTTCTTAATTTTATATTCATTTTACATCACACACAGTTCAAATGGGCTGCCTTTTCATTTTTTGTTCTTCATTTTGTATGTGTGTTTTACAGTGAGGTTTCAAAGCTGTGATGGAAACAAAAAAATACACTTTGGAAGCAGTGAGCCAGAAGATTTTAGAATAGATGAAGATGGTGTGGTATACGCAGAGAGAAGCTTTCAACTTTCAGCAGAGCCGACAGAGTTTGTAGTGTCTGCTCAAGACAAGGAAACCCAGGAAGAATGGCAAATGAGGGTGAAGCTAACCCCTGAGCCAGCATTCACAGGGGCCTCAGAAAAGGTAAAGCAACCAAACGCCATCTGTATGAATGTATCCCCGGAAACAGGCTTAAAAATAGTTTTGATTCTGGCTGTCATGCACCTCTCCATGAGATATTCTACTAATGGGCAAGTACTGCATGTATAATTGTGAAGCTGGAGCCTTAGAAAGAGCTTCTCTAATGTTATTCTGTAGCTTTGCTAAGGCATGGAAAGGCATGTCTGTTTAAGTATGTAGGATTCATTTATGTTTGAGCTTTTTGTTTGTATAGTTTGAGATTTATACCTGAATTTAAGTCAGACGTGGTCATTCCTTTATTTTAAATTGCTTGAAAGTATTGCAGTATTTATTCAAGCAGTTAAATATAACCACAAAATAAACAAATCTGTGCTACAATGCATCAGTCAAGTTTATTAGATGGGAGCTGTAGATTTGCAGCAGTAGTAGGAAAGCATTTCTGGCAGGGAATATTGGCTTTGTCTTGTCCCTTCATAATCAAATTGGAGACTGTAAATTATTCATGATTCCAGCACTACTTGGTAAGGAAGATAGTCTCCCTCTGCTGGAAGCTGCCATAGGATAAGCCATGTACTGTAACAGAAATCACACCTATCAGTATACAAATAACATAACGTATTTACTTTAGGGAAATAGTATTAGGCCTGCTATGTTTGTCTGTAATATTACTTGCTGCCCGCTGCTTCTTACCTTCTCTTATAAAGCGCTCAATTTACAAGTAAGGAACAAAATTATTCATAGATTAATATGCCTGTTATGGATACATATTAAAGATTTAAGCATAATTTCAAAATAGATGGTGTGATTATGCAGGACGTTTTTCTGAAAACACTTTGAAAATCAAAGCTGTGTAATCAATTTTTTTTGCCTATTTGTTGATTGTTTTTAAACCTTCTAAGGCATATTTTTAACAAAGGAAATATTGTCATTTTGTCTGTCTAGTAAGAGCAGATACTTAGATATGCAATGGCATGCACTGTTCTTTCCAAAGATCCAGTTCAGGCATCCCTAACATCAGTAGAATATAGAGTAGTGGAATCTGGTCTTCAGTTGGGCATCTGTTTTTAGTCTGTGACACATTTGATTAGATTAATGAGAAAGGGAAGGGATGGTGGGGGCAGGGATTTTCTCTTAAAAGATTGGGAAAATGTTTTTGTCTCCCTGTCTCCACCCTTAAGCAAGCTAGTGTGGTTATATGTGTGCTGGCATCCAAAGGCTGAAATGACTGCAGCTATAGAAGGGAATAGGGAAAGAATGTTGACACCCAGCAGAGATTAATGCCCAGTGTGCAAAGTGGGTCATCTACAGCATCCATCATGGCTGACATAGGTTTAAAATAATTACAGCATTAATTCTATGGGATTTAATAGGGTCATAAATATTTGAGACGTTCCTTACCAGTATGTATTAAACTTCTCTTGGAACTCAAATTATATTTTAGAACACCCAGATCTAAATTTAATGTACAGTAACACATTACCTGGACTGAAGTTCCAGCTAATGAGAAATACATAAAGGCATACTATTAAAGTCTGTAAAATATTAACTACTTTCCTGAAAGTGGAGAATAGTTTACACAGTAGTGCCATGTTATAAATGGTTTATAATTTCATTTCTCCTCCGACATGAATGAGGAAAAAAGAAACAGAATTTTTAAAATTCTGTAGTACAGTAGTAAATAATATTGTCTATTTTCATACGCCATTGTTAATGCAAATAAAACAGTTCTGTTAACACAGATGAAAGACAGCCTTTCAGTTGATTGTGCAGTGCAGTTGTATACAAATTTATTTTATAACATCTACTAGCAATTCTCCTCCTAACATGTACTTAATTTTACCATGTACCTGGGAAAGGACCAAAAGAAAACTGAAGACATCATATTTCCATGGCAACAATATAAGCACAGCAGCCATCTGAAGAGACAGAAGAGAGACTGGGTTATCCCTCCAATCAACCTACCAGAAAATTCCAGAGGACCCTTTCCTCAAGAATTAGTTAGGGTAAGGAATTCAATAGATATGTGATTTCAGTGGCTCTTGGGTAGTTCTGGAGGAGAACTTGTCCATAGTCCAAGTCTTTATCAGAGTGTTTTGGGCTGATTGTTGTTGCTACCTCTGTGTGTAGCAGGCAGGGGGGATGCGTTTACTCATTTTTTTATTTTTAAGTTGTCCTCATGCTCCTGTACTGGTGGAAAGTGCTCTAGGTTCAGGTGGTAAGTACCCTGAGGACTTCCTCCTGGTTAAGGAGGATCTCTGCAGGTCCACGTCTCCAGTTTCCTGCACTGGAGTTTTCCACTTGGGGAATTCTATGGAAGTTGGCAGAAGGCAGGAGGAAACAGGACGTGATGGGGGTGAGGGATGCTGGCTGCTTCACAGGACTGCAGCACAGACTTGGCATTGCCAAAAGTTCAGCACAGTAGGGCTTCCATTCATGGTACTGGTTGGTCATGATAGACTCCTACAAGGATTTGTTGGAATTCAACTGAGTGTTGGCACTATGGGACTGGGATGGAGCATTGCTCTGCTCTGTTAATGCGCTGCTAGTGAATCACCCACTCCTCACAAACGGACTGTCCTTTAATTTTTCCTTGGAAGATGAAACCAAAGTTCAGACTTCAAACAAAAACAGTGAGCTTCTAAAGGTCTGTAGTATTGCCAGTAGCAGATGAGGGTCTGTAGTTTTGGTCCAGAAAGGTACAGGAGAGAAAAAACAGAGTTTTTATTGCTGACATAGTTTTGCTATGGGTTGTATGTTTGTTTTCCTTAGGATCTAAGCAATTCTGTTTGAGGTAAGAATACTTGTGTGCTTTGTTTAGTACAATTCATTCCATTACAAGAAATAGTCAGGGATATTTTCACAATCCTGGAAATTTATTGACCAGCTTTTTGACAAATCAAAGAGGGCATTTGAAAACCTCAGTCATTGTACTAACTTTATACTATTTCCAGAAAAATTTATCCAGTTATTTTCACAAGCTTAGCCTAAAGACTAAAAAAGGCAAAATATCTGCTACTGTCTCAGCAGCAGTCCCATCCATTGGTTGGTTGTTGCTAATGTAAATGTTCTCTGTTTGATACATAGATTAGGTCTGATCGTGATAAAAGCCTTTCGCTACGGTACAGCGTGACTGGCCCAGGAGCTGACCAGCCTCCAACAGGAATCTTCATCATCAACCCCATCTCAGGACAGCTGTCTGTGACAAAACCTTTAGATCGTGAGCAGATTGCTTCTTTTCATGTAAGAGTTTAATTTACCATAAATCAGATTATCAAATTGAAGATTAACATCTGCTTCAAACATGACTTGAGCAGCCAGCATTTAGTTTTCTATGAGATATGATTTGAAGAGTTTGTAGCAGATTTATATTTATTGTACTTAAGGCTAACTCTTACTATGTCTAAGCAGCTTAAATGCATTAACATACATAAACAGTGATTAAATGTATTTATATAAAGTAATTTTAAAAGATTGAAATATGGATACTGTAGCTTATATTTCAAATGCAGATCATTGATCACAGTCGCCTCCACTATTGTGTATTTTTCAAAAGTTTACTTTTAATTTAGCAACTTAAATTAGGGTGACTGCTATTAGAATTGCAGCAGCTGTGATTTGAGAAATGGATAGGAAGAATAACCTACCAATTTTCATTTTCAGGGGCAAATCTAAGCATTTTAATTGAATTGTAAATTAGGTCTGTCAGCTTATGAAAATGATATTCTTTGCTCTAAAGAAATTGACGGAGTAGACCATGGATTCTAGTTTTAGTCGAAAAGGAAGCATTGAAGGAAGAGGGGAGACCAAGCTTTGACTTAGAGTTGTCTCTGCTGCTGGGAGACCACACTGGAATTGTTACTGAAGTCAGTCAGGTCCTAGAGGAAGCTTCAAGCATGTTGTGAATTAAAACACTCCTCGTCTGGCTCTCTGGGAAGCCATTCGAGTGCTACTCCTGAATGGAGGACATAGCAAGTAGCATTCGTGTATAGGGCCTGGCTCTTGCAAGTGCGCAGCAACTCCAGCATCCATGAGATTTTACTGAGAGTTTGGTATTGGCAATTTAAGGTTTACTGACTTAGGAATTTACATTTATAGGAGCCATTTCCAGAGTGGTGAGTTATTCATGCCCTCTTGCTCTTTTCTAGTAGGTTTGTAGCCAGAAGGTAGACATATAATGGTTTTCAGCAGGACTGCTTACAGGAGAAAGTTGCTTTTTGCCTAGCAATTGCTAGGCTGTGGCCTAGATACATAGGTTTACATTTTCAAAAAGTACTGCGTTCCTTTTTTTTTTTTTTTTGGCTGTCCAATTTAAGATGATTTAGGTAAGCTTGACTGTCAAAGGTAGTTACTCAGACACTTTTGACAATCAGAGTATTAAATTTAAGTGTCTCGGCATCTTTGAAACTCAGTCCGTAAACTTTAGCTTAATTTTAGCCTGGACAGATTTTGTTGTGTTTACTGACAGTGATTTATCACAAGCTTTACCTTGGTGTTCCAGGTAACACAAATATATAATATCAGATAAGAATTTTTGAAAATGATCCCAGCGTCCATTCCATTTGGATTGCTAATGACATCTATCTTTTAAAGTTTTCATCTCCTTAATATAAATATGCATGTTTTTAGAGAGTGTTATTCTAACAGTGATTATTAAAAACAGAATTATATTTGACAGTAGGCATTGGTATTAATCAAAATTATATGATTCAAAATTATTTTCAGCAAATCAAAGATGAAAGTCTGTAACTTAAAATAGTTTAGTTGCCTGAACAGCAGTTTCATTATCATACAAGTTTTCAGGTTGCTTAATATGGGGGAGCAGTGACAGATAAAGTACGTTGAGCTAAAAATGTCTGGCCTGCAATTTAATGCCGCTGTTAGTGGTATATGTTTATGCCTGTATGTTGTGCAAATTCTAATGTTTTTCTGATAATTTTTGCAGCTGAGAGCGCATGCGGTGGATGTAAATGGAAACCAAGTGGAAAATCCTATTGACATTGTCATTAACGTCATTGATATGAATGACAATAGACCTGAGTTCTTGCACCAGGTTTGGAATGGGACAGTCCCTGAAGGGTCAAAGCCAGGTAAGATGGGGGCTTTCTAAGCTGGGGGAAAAAGATATGCAGTTACCCCCTCCATCATCGTCAAAATGCATCTTCAGACTGTAATGCTTTCAAAGGTGTCGTAAATGCGATGAGCAAAATCTCATATACTGTCTCACTACTTCACCTTATTTTTAACTCACTTTGTAGCATGTTACGATTAATTTCAAAGAAGGAAAGTATATATGAACTAAAACAGAAGGATTTAAGAACATTACTTTCAGGCTTCTGTTTTTGAAAGCCCTATTTATAATGTTGCAGTTCTTCCAGTTACGTTCATAATAGCAGTTGACATTCATTTAGTTGATAGTGGAGGGTTTAAGAGACTTCCAACGTACCAACAGATTCAGCTCTAGTTCTGAATCTCAGAGACTTGGAAATACTGGGATTTGAAATCAAACACGTGCATTTGAATTCTCGAGGAAATCCTAAATGTTGTTCACATCTCATTAAAATTCTAATCAGCTCATATTTAAGTTTGCACTATGGCTGAAACTACTTCCTTAATTTGTCAGTAGTGCAAAATGAAATTATTAGAAAGGTTAGCACAAGAAATATATTTTCTCACTTCACAGTGTTGACTTGGCATTTGAAATGGAAAGAACGTGCATCTCAAAGACCTTTGAAAAAGTATTATTTACATTGATTTTCAACCACTATCAGTATGTGCACCAATTCTGAAAATTAAGTATATTTCCTTTGGCCCAATTAATAATATTTTTATCTAAACATTGAGAAGCTGTGTTGTTACAGAAATATTATGTATGGCAGAACTGTAGGATTTCACTGTTTATGGAGCTGCTTCAGTTATAAACAAACCTGATATTTTATAAACAAAAAGTATTTTTATCTCCTCTTATGTATTTTAATTACTCTGTTGGTGAGTCTTGGGTTTAATCAGTTTGTTTTAAGTAAGAGAAGGAATGTACAGAGTTTACCAAAAGAAATATATACTTTGACCATTGCTTGTAAGTGATCTTGTGTAATCTGAGTAAACTGTTTATATAAAATCAATTATTTATCCTGCTGCTAGGAACCTACGTGATGACTGTTACTGCCATCGATGCTGACGATCCCAATGCACAGAATGGGATGCTGAGATACAGGATCTTGTCACAGGCCCCAAGCAGTCCCTCTCCCAACATGTTTACAATCAACAATGAGACTGGTGACATTATCACCGTAGCAGCTGGGCTTGACAGAGAGGTATGGCAGATCTTAATTCCATAGGCTAGGTTGTGTTGAGTGTGTGTAGATGCACCGTTTTTGCCTGTAATTTGCAAATATTCCCCTCCACTTCGAACTTTCTCCTTTTCATCACCCATTTGACACCAGTTATTATCCTAGGCCCAGAGCATTAAAAAAAAAAAAAAAAACCACAAAACACTAAAATTAAAATTAGCATGCGGATGAAAATTAGACCCAGATACTTTGTATGTGTAGTCACTCTTAAGCCCATTGTGTTTGGGAAAGAATCTCATCTCAAAAATCTCAAAAGCGTGATTGCTTTTGAGCAATGGGTGCGCACTAAAGCAGGGCAGTGCAGATAAGGCTTCAGGTGCTCAGCGTGGGTGCTGAAATGGAAGGTGTTCCTTAGCTCCAGCCCTGTCCTCTTTACTGAGCTCTGTAGGCAAAGAGTAGATGGAAAATGGAATTGGATGTGTTTCATTTATCTTGGAAGCTCCAGGAGACGAGCTCGTGTCCTCCTTCTCTTCTATTCCTAGCTCTTCACAGAGAGGTGGTAATTATTTTAAATCTTCTGGTTGCTGTATTGATAAACGTGCAGTAATCGCCTGATCAGAACTTTGCTGATGAAAATAAACCAGGAAAAACATCACTGATTTTAAAATTTGAAATGTGCGTGTCTCTAAGAAATAAAACATTCTGTTTTCAAAATTAAATAGAAAAGGGCTTGTCTCAAGGCCTGGATACACGTTCAAAACCTTAAGGAAAAAAAAAATCTGTCAGTAATTCCCTGCCACATCTTGGGCAAGTCCCATTCTGTCCAGGCAGCTCTTCACTGAAGAGGGAGGGTGCCAAATCCTCTGCTGTGGTTCACCCATCTGTGAGGTGGGAGTAAAAATATTTCCCTCCCAACTGCAGATCTGACACATGGGCTAACTATGTTTTTGAACCACTTTAAACTTCACAAGAGATAAGCGTTATTTTATAAACAAACTATAAAATCCAAACAAATCTTAATTCAACACATCTTGCTTCCACTTCTGTTTTACTAACCTCATTTTAGCTTATTAAATCTAAAGGATTTGAGGGATTTTTTTTTAACTGAATTTTCAGTTTAGCTTTCAGCTGTTTGCTTATACTTAGTTAAAATGGAGAACAAAAGGATGTTCTGGGTTGGCTATTAATATTCTGCTGCACTTTGCAGTATGAAAGTGCCAATCAGAATATTTGAAAAGCTAAACAGGCTGTTAGATATTGCAGTTAATTTTTAAATTTTTATTAACATTGATTCTGTTAAAGATGTTTTTGAAAAAGAAGGATTTGAGGGAAGGAAAACCATGAACTTTACAGTATTGCACTATTAAGTTAAAAGAATGATGGGTGGCTTTGCCCTTGCTTTTAAAATCCTCTGGTCATCTTTGACAGGTGAACTTTCAGAAGGACATAGTGATAACTCTGGGTTTTATTACTTAGTGACTGGCTATACTGGAGTGATTTAACTCAAAAGAAACCAGCTGTCTTTGCAGCTTAGACCTTCATCTTAACAGTTGCAGAAGAGTTGTCGTTTGCCATCAGTCTTCCCAATGGATCACTGAACTGATACCCAAATGAGTATTTATAAACATTTCTTGCACGTGTTGAATATTAATGATTAATATTAAAGCATTCAAATATCAAATTAGTCTAATATAAGATAAAATTATTTCCTTCCCAAACCATTGCTTTGCTTCCTTCATTTCCTGAGTTTTGTGAAAGTCAATTTAATTAAAACAACAAGGAGACTAGACAGCTAGTTCTGAATCAAGCGGGTCTTCTGACATTGCTCTGGGGAATGCCACGTTGCATTCAGGCTTCGCTGCAAAGGTGGTGTCCATGAACCTCCCCTGGGCTACCAAAATTTTTTCTGTTCTCTAAGTCTTGGTCCCCTTTGTGCTCTAATTAGGCTCACTAAATACTAGACACAATTTAAAATTATGTGACATGTTATTTATGCGAGCATAAGTGTTGTAGACATTCAAAAAATTCATTTATCCAGAGAGGTCGTGGATGCCCCCATCCCTGGAGGTGTTCAAGACCAGGTTGGATCAGGCCCTGGGCAACCTGATCTAGAGGGTGGCATCCCTGCCCATGGCAAGGGGGGTTGGACCCAAGTGTTCTTTAACGTCCCTTCCATCCCAAGATGTTCTATGATTCTATTAAAAAAAAAAAAAAGTGGTTCCTCTGATAGCATTTCTAATAGAATAGAATAGTTCAGTTGAAAGGGACCTACAAAGATCTTCTGGAGTAACTGCCTGACCTCTTCAAGGCTAACCAAAAGTTAAAGGATATTAACTTCTAATAGTCTGCTAAGTATTTTTAAGTTTACACATGCAATGCATTGTCCATATGAACGTGCACAGGAGGAGAGTTGCTTAGGTAAAGGACTGAGCTAAAGGCAGAAATCTTTCATTTGCTCTCCCAGATGTTGCTCTTTCACAAGTTCCAGCTGGTCTCATTTCTTCCAATATTGCTGTGGAAGAATCCACAGTGTTAAAACATCTGTGGAGGAATCCACTTCAGCATTAAAACATCTGCCTTACTGCTGGAGGTGCAGTAGAAGTCAGGCACGGTACTTAAATTTACACACAGGCATTCCTGTCTCACGTGAGGTTAATTCAGTGAAGTGCTATTTTTATTTGGCCTCTGTTGAAGTGGAAAGATTTGACCTGATGAGGTCTGTGTTCTTTCTTGAAACTGCCAGTTCGTCTTTGGATGTGTTGCTGCAAAGTCTCTGTGCAGGCTGCTGACACATGCTCAACAGCTTACTTCTGGCTGCTTCTCAACCCTCAGTAAAAAGAGGAGAGCAACTTCCCCTAATTTCCCTATGTTTGTAAAAGTTCTGGGCTAGTTGATTTTCCTGAAATATCATCCCCAGTGGTTGATCTGTATGTGAGTGCTGGAAGGGAAAAAAACAAATAACAAAAAAGGGCAAAAATACATATAAGTGCTGGCTTTGGGGGCATTTTGGTGAGAATTTCCCATGCGTTTCTTCTATTGGAACTAAATAAGAAGATTGTGTGAAAGTTGAGTCTCCGTGTAATAATAATGGAGTTTCCTTAATGAAATTTGCTGTTTGGGATCAATGTGCTAAGACCCAGATGAATCAGAAGCACCTGCTGTTTCAATAACACAGAGTCATCTGGCTGCAAGATCTGCTTCAATACTGCTGTAGATTTTATTGCTTCACAATAAGTATTTTTTTTTCCTGGGTGGAAGCAGTAAAAGTATTTCTTCTATTCCCTCCTGACTGCTTTTCATGTTGTTGTCATGAAGGAAACCTTTAGAATGTTTACTTAAGGCTTTTAAAGGCCACTTTGCAGTATATTTTCCAAAGCAGTATTTGTGTACATGAGTGCAGTATTAAATGTTTATATTACATTTCTCTGTAAATAATATTAGTGTTGCCTTTTTTTAAAGAACTGTGGGATTCTTATATGGTAATACACATTTGGAGTGTGTTGTAGGGGTTCCATTGTGAAAGAAGATGTGCATAAATTATCTTCAATGGCAGATAAAGATTTATACTTGTTTCAAAAACTTTTCTGTTCAATGGCTCATATTTGCTGCTTGGAAGCATGCATACCCCTTGCATCTCTCATATCTGTAGCAGTGTCTGGCCAAAATTTGAAAGAAAGTCAGACATTATTAATGGCATTGTCCTTGCTTATTTTTGGTATCAGTATCCATAGTCCTATTTTGTAAACTATTTCTATGAAAAATAATCTGTCGGATAGCCCAGTCTTCAAATTATGGGGGAAATTGTCAGAGAATGAAAAACTATGCTTATCTATTTCTGTTTTGCTAAAAAGTTTCTGCCTGTGTTAGTAAACCATTCATGAAAGTGGTATTTTAAAATAATAGCAATTTACATTTGTGAGGTTTCTTTTGGAAAGAACTGAATTTAGGATGATAACACATTGCTCTTTATGAGAAACAATAAAGTATACATAACATTTGCATTTCACGGTAGAAACTGTTGAAGAGTTAAAAGCAACTTCTGAGCAACTACAGAGTTTCTAATTTTTTTTTTTTTTAATTCTTACTTTTAGCTACAACCGCGTCAGCTCCGTGTTACAAAGCCAGGCAGTCTGAGGCCAGCTCTCAGCGGGGCATTTCTTTTTCACGGAAAGGAGGCCTGTGCTCCAGCAAGCGCTGGCCGGCATCCAGCCCTGCTGGGAGAGCGGGGCTCCCCGGCCCGCAGGGCCAGTAGTAAGGCCTCAGGCGGGGAGGAGGAGGTGGCAGCCATCTTCTCCGGAGTGTTTAACCTTTATGGAAATAGTCCGTTGGGTTGCTCCCTCCCCTTTCCTCTGTACTGGTCTCTGTTAGCCCTGACACCGTTGGTTTCCATAGTAATCCCGAGGCGTTGCAACTGCAGTTGTATACTTAGGCCTGGCTGAAACAAAGCCTTGGCAGTTGTGGTGGCTTGGCCAACAAACATACCTTGGCTCAGTCCTCTCAAATGCTTTTGAGGACTTACCCTGTTCTAGTGTAAACTGCTCTGTTTTTTCCCACATTGGAAAAGCATTGTTAGACCTGTGATAACAGCTTTAACTGTATAAAGTATTTTTGATTTTGAAAGTAGGCGGAAGGCAGTCTGCCCTCATCTCAGTGGTATTTGAAAAATGTTGAGCAGTGGTGTTCAACAGAGTTAGATGCAGAGTTAGGTGCTGTATTTCCGTGGTACAAACTTTGCTCCTGTCATTTCAAGTGATGCTAACTGGGATAAACAGTATGACAAGCTCAGTGCTTAGCAACGTGAAATTTCAGAAACACCTGCTGTCCTACAAGTAATGTCAGTTTTGTCTAAAACTTATGTTGATGTCATTTTGTGTTTTAGAAAGTACAACAATATACATTAATAATTCAAGCTACGGACATGGAAGGAAACCCAACATATGGTCTTTCAAACACAGCAACTGCTGTCATCACTGTGACAGATGTCAATGACAATCCTCCAGAGTTCACTGCTATGACTGTAAGTATGGGATAGGACTAACTGGAGGACGTGCATATTTATACCCATTCCCCAATTTTCTCATTATATTCACAGATGGTAAATATTTATCACTTACTAAATAGCTTACTGGCAGGTAGAACTTGTATATGTGTAGAATATACCTGTCAGATAGGGTATTCTGCTTAGGCCAAGTTGACTGGGGAGTCAAACCATAAGTTTTCTGGGTGGCCTCAGGTAAAACTTCATTAGATAAGCTGTCAGAGCTCTGGTGACAGGAGATGCGCTCCCTAGCATTAAGCAAGGTGGGTGCAAGCCTGTTCAGTATGGTGTGCCTCTTGCCTGCTTTTGGCGGCATGGTGAAGGGCTTTGTTCTTTTTGCAGTTCTACGGCGAAGTACCGGAAAACAGAGTGGATGTTATAGTAGCTAACCTAACGGTAACAGATAAAGATCAGCCGCACACACCTGCGTGGAATGCAATGTACCGAATGACCGGAGGAGACCCAACAGGTCGATTTACTATCCTGACTGATCCAAATAGCAATGATGGGTTGGTAACTGTTGTGAAGGTAAGAGATGCCTGCAATTCAGTGAGTTAAGCAGAGATCAAATAAGTGGGAGAACACTGAAAATAAATGTGACCTCCTGAGGCCAGCACAAGTCATGAAAGTAAAATGAATGGGCACTGTCTGTCTTGTGGAAGTAAGCCATTCATCTCCTGGAGCATTTCCTTGCTTATGCTATCAGTAGTATTCTAAGTGATCAGTTTTAAAAAGCAGGTTAGGTTGTTGAAAATGACAGATTTTGAAGCTTTATTTGCCAAAAGATAGGAATTAGTCTGTGAAAAAGCATCTGCTTAGCATTCATTGCTAGTCTAAAGGAACAGCTTCCTACCTCTTGGCCTCCATTAGTAGTCATGCTTGTTGTCTGCTGGTATTATGTCAACATGTTCCTGTTAAGGAACAGATACAAATTAAAAAGTCAAGGCACAATCAGAGAGGGAAAAGTGATAGGTGGGAGGCTACTTGCAAGAGGCTTTTGAAGACTGGCTATTTTTAAAACCTCTTTTAAATATCTTTTATGGAATAACCTGTCTATGCTCCCTCTGTAGCCAACACAGCTCTGTGTTGAGGGGTGACTTATTTAAGTGATAATAACAGTGCTGTTCTATAATTAAACCTGCCAAGCAGTAGCCACCTTTCCTCATGGCTGTCTGATAAGTGTCTCTTCTCTGAGCTGGCCTGTTCTGCTTTTGGTCCATCCACTTACGAAGTCAAGTGTGAGATGCCAGTGTTCCCATTTGGAAATTAAAACAGTCACTTTTTATTCATTCTTTTCCTGTTTTTTTTTTTTAATCATGTCAGTGTCTAGGTGAGAAAAAGATAGAATTTTTGTACAGCTAGAGTGATAATTCACACTACAAAGAACTGTCTTCTGTTCTATAACTGCACTTCCCCAGGGGTACCAATTGTTATATTACAGTCTTCCAGCAAGAATTACATGAGTGTCTGTGCTTTGTAATTAGGCACATGAGCATCTTTCTCAGATCTAGGAATAGTGTAAAACTAGAAGCCCCTGGAAAAGTGAATCTTAAAAATGCTCAGATTAAACTAGTAACATAAAGAGAAGTAAGCCTAAGCTTCCAAGGTTCTAATGTGTTTGACATAGCTTTGCGCACTGAGAGTTTGTTAAAAATAAATTTGAATCCCCTCTATTGCCAGAGTATCTCAGTGCTTTGCCACGTCTGACCTGGTTTAACAACAGAATAGCAGCATGTGGGAGCCTCATTTGGAAAAGGAACTTCTTCCCACGAATGCAAGGGAACGATGGGTCTTTTCAGAAGGGGGTCAGATGCACCATATGAAATCAGAGCCTTTTAAATAGCATGGGAAAATCTGCTTGAGGTGGTGAATTGCAGTTCTGCAGTCTGGCCAGCAGCACTACTTTAAGCAGAAAGACACAAAAAGAGTTGCTTGAGGTGCAGTGAGTTGATCTGTCAACCTGTAATGAAGATTGGGTTGTCTCATGTCACTGACTTCACACTGTTATATGCCAATTGCCCCTGTAAGGTACAGGGCTCCTTCAAGTCTAATCAGTGTGAGCAATTCAATGCATAGCACTGATGAGAATCAGTTCTTGAGAAATGCCTCAGCCATGTGTAGCATGACAAAGGAACTCAAGTCTCAAACTGTTCCTGCTTCTCCTTAAGTTGGACTTCTGGCTTACTGAGGACATCCCCAGACTGAAGGGTGTCTGGACTGTGAAAATGGGAGCTGTAGAGGTACCAGCAATGGAGTTAGCTGCAGTTACAGAGAGTTTTTCTAGTAAAATACAAGGGCATGGGAATCCCTGATCTAGTTGGCTAGTTATGGTCATGATCTTGTTTAGGAAACCTCCCTTCTCATAACATAGAAAGGCAGGTCTCTCCCAGCCTTTCTCTTTTTGGGGAGCTTTTCAAAAGGCATATCTGCTCAGATGAGTACCTGGCACAAAGTTGGGAGTTCCAACGTAATTGTCTGATGAAACCGTTTCCGCCGCTGTAACTAATGGCTGTACCTGAGCAAATTAAATTCAAGAATGCCAAGGTTTCTATCAGTTGTAATAGTACAACTGATGATTATGATAAGCAAAACCCCAACCGAGTCACATGTTGAGGTATTACGTTGATTGTATTCTCTTTCAGCTCTTTGCATGTTTTTCAGAAAAGCAGTAGAAGTAATGTTTGAAAATGTGCATTAACGTAAAAACGTTTTTCTGTGGCCATCACTATTGTGAGAAAATGTTAAAACTTCCCACTCTTTACTTTTCACAGCCTATTGACTTCGAGGCCAACAGAATGTTCGTACTTACTGTAGCTGCAGAAAATCAAGTGCCTTTGGCTAAGGGGATTCAGCATCCTCCTCAGTCAACAGCAACTGTGTCCATTACGGTCATCGATGTGAATGAGAGTCCATATTTTGTTCCAAACCCCAAGCTTGTACGGCAAGAAGAAGGGCTGCTTGCTGGTAGCATGTTGACAACTTTCACAGCTCAGGACCCAGATCGTTACATGCAGCAAACCTCTCTAAGGTCTGTATAAACATTTTATGGTTACTTAGCAGTTCATATGAAATATCCTTGTTGTAGAGTGGGTGGGGAACAAAGAGACTGTGTGAAGTGACTATTTACCACAGCACACACCTATACCAATACCTCCTGTAGATCTTCTGCAACACTCTCCAAAGCAAATTTTGGCTGTAGAGAAAAAGTGACCAGAACAGCATTCATAGGTCTGTAAATGGGATTATCTTCTAAAGTGTTACTTGATCAAGGTAGAATGAAGTCACGTACCCGTGTTAAGCAATACATGGTAGCATAGCGAGTTCAGTTAGAGCAGACACAGGCTTGTGTGAACTAAGGGCATTTGCAATTTAAATTAACCAATAATTTTGGTGCTGTAGCAAAAACATGTCCAACTGAGGACCAAATCTTAAGGACTTTTCTTTTTTTTTTTTTTATTTTCCAGCAATACACAGTACTGTTGATGTCCATCTGTGAACTCTCGTACTGATAGCTGACATTGTAATTTGTTCACAATTTGCCTAATGTCTAAAGATAATCTAAATTAGAAAAGTGAAGAGGATAAAACAAAATCATGGAAGTCTTAAGCATGCTTTTGCATACATCACTTAAACACGGTCACTGGCTGCAAGGCTGAGGCACAGTGACTAGCCTTGGGTCAGGACTCACTTTCCTAGCTTATCCATTTTATTAGCTCGTGTAGATAAAACTCCAGAACTTCTTTCTCACTTTCATTCCACAGAAAGGAAGGTTCCAAGGGTGTTAGAATTTTATTTTCACTTAATGTTGGTTAGCTGTAGGCTATATTTTGCTCATTTCTGGACATAAGCACTGCGTAGACATGATAGCATGAAGACTCTTAAGGATATATACATTTTTAAAGAGCTAAGATAGCTTTCACTTGATTAATGTCAAAGGACAAATTTGCCAGATAGAAGGATGATTTTGAAAGACACTCTTCTTTCAAATGAAGATGAGAAACATCCAATAAAATCTGTACCTCTGTAGAAAATTAAGTATGAGTGATACTGAAAGTGTGAGAATAATATGAGTTAGTGCTGTTAAGTGCTCTTTATACATTCTTACTTCTCTGCATCTCTCCTGCTTTCAGTGCTCTGATAACATAAAAGTTAGTATCAACAGCTCTGTAGGTATAGAACAAGCAAGAGGGATCCTGGGTTAAATATTTTAATTGAGTCTGAATAGGGATGTTATTTAGTTTATGGTAATTGTATGGTTTACTCAAGTTACATGATAATTTGCATGGCAGGGCACTTAAAAACAGTCTCATGTTTAGATTCTTGAATATGCATTTTCAAGAATTTTAATAACAAAGCTTAATAAATGGAAATTTGTAAAGTATTGACTCCAAATTACAAAAGTGTGTTCAGAATACAAATTAGAATGTCTGTTGTCTTTGTTGTCAATATTTATGTTGGCAGATAAATGACACATCTTGTGTTCAAATACACAGGTACTCAAAACTTTCAGATCCTGCAAATTGGCTGAAAATTGACCCCATTAATGGACAGATAACAACTACAGCTGTTTTGGACAGAGAGTCAATATATGTGCAAAACAATATGTATAATGCAACTTTTCTTGCCTCTGATAATGGTATGTATCAGCATTGTATATTTCTTTGAAATGCGGTTGAATGGCATTCTATTTTACTGGGGAAGAAAACAAGATATGATTAGATATGCAGTCAGAAGCCCATGAAAGTAACAGAATTTGTATATTTCCCAGCCACTCAGGAAGTAGCTGAAAAATAAGTCAGTGAGTTTGGAGGACAGTTTTTGTTACATTACTCAAGCTTACATAAAACTGAAAAATAAGTCTGCGCAAGACTGCTAGGCTGAGCAAATGCACAGCAGGAGTGGTTGATGACTTTATGGGGAGTAGCATGTTGAAGAGGTGGCATGGGTTATATTTTTCCATATTCTGACTAGAGAAGTGCAGAGGGAAAAGTGTCTTTTCGTTGGCACTTTAATGAAGTTTTCTGCTCAGAAATTAGTCTTTTAAGATAGGCTAGAATGCTGTGCTGTTTATAGCCAATATCAGAAAGATGGGCAGGTGTGTTCAGCAACATTTTCATATTAGAAGCGAAAGCTGAAACACTAAGGCTATTTACCTTGGAGAGAAGACAAATGGTAAAATTACACAAACTATTACAGTGTAACAAAGCTAGGTCAGCTATTTCTATCCTTTTGGCCCTGTTCTGGAGAATAAAATTAAATGGAACTGGAAGGAGATTATATGGGGACAGAGGGAGGAATGAAAACCATTGCTAATTATACTGAGAAATTCAGTGCCGCATGTTCTCATAAATGTGTGACTTTAGCAAGGTTTAAGGAAGCATCACACATTCAATATAGATAACAGGAATGTCTAGAAGTATGAATCTGCATGCTGAAAGTAAGTATTAGAAAGAATTTAAGTAGCATGCTTGTGGTGAAAGTTGATAGTAAGTCTTACAAGTTATGAAAGAATTTCTGCAAGGGAGAAATAAACAATCCAAATTCTGCACCTTTTCCTCATGTAGACCTTCTCTGGAAAAGGAACTAGCTGTCTGATCAAGTAAATTGATGGAGTCTCCCTGATCTGTGGATCTGCAGTTGTGAGTTGAATTTTGTTGAGTAGGGCAGTTTTCAGAGGGCAGATTACATGAGAATTTGTCTGTTTGTAGGAACAATGACAGTGTTAGATTGGCTTGGTAAAAACAAAATTCCAAAACTGCTGTGAACGTGTGTATGTGGTAATTGAGCTGGTTGGTATGAGCTCATTTAAGTAACTTTACAACTGGAAACAGGCTCTGTACCTCTTTTTTTTTTTTCCCTCCTAAGGAATTCCTCCAATGAGTGGAACTGGCACGCTTCAGATATATTTGCTGGACATCAACGATAATGCTCCCCAAGTGAACCCAAAAGAAGCCACAACATGTGAAACGCTGCAGCCTAATGCTATTAACATCACTGCTGTAGACCCTGACATTGATCCAAATGCAGGCCCATTTGCCTTTGAGCTGCCTGATACACCTCCTAGTATTAAGAGGAATTGGACCATTGTTCGAATTAGTGGTAATTAACATTACAGAAATTACAATCACGTTAAAGGAAATTGCATGTTGTTTTCTGTGTTTTACTTTGGTGTATTTCACAACATACATAAATCTGGTAAACATGAATAGGAAAGCGCCTTAGTACAAGTTCCCCAAGAACAAGAAATTTTAGGAAAGAAAAGAAGTCCACAGTAGTAAGGAGGTCTGTTGTCCTGAGTGTCTTGTAGTCAGTGGGCTATGTGATATGTTGATGCAAAGCTCAAAGATGAGCCATTCTATGCCATTTCTGTTTTATGTAAACCTAGTGCCTTATTTCACCCACAGGTGATCATGCCCAGCTCTCTTTAAGGATCAGGTTTCTGGAGGCTGGTATCTATGATGTGCCCATAGTAATTACAGATTCTGGAAATCCACATGCATCTAGTACTTCTGTGCTGAAAGTGAAAGTTTGTCAGTGCGACATCAATGGGGACTGTACTGACGTTGACCGGATTGTTGGCGCAGGCCTGGGCACTGGTGCCATCATTGCAATTCTGCTTTGTATCATCATCTTGCTCAGTAAGTAGATGGATCCTTTAATACTGACTCTTATATCCTTATACCATAGTGTCATTTTATGTTTTAGTCCTATATACCTTGACAAAGACCAAAAAGGGATTAAAGACTCAAATATAAGAATTGGTACTGCTTAGGTTAATGTCTTGGACAACTATGAAAACTTTCTGATGAATTAGGAGTCTGCGAGACGTATCATAACTAGCACTTGTATGCATACTTGGCAGTCAAGAGCACAATCCCCACACTGGTCTTATGAAAGAAGTTTTCCATCTGTGCCCAAGGGTACATGTTATGTTACATCAGTGAGTGACCAGGATGATGATGTGATCAGCCCTCAGACATATAGTCTTTGGAACTGTTGGTATTCTGTGATTTGATACCACTCGCAGCGGGTTACACAGCCTCTCAGGAATGCACTGGTGTTATTACTATTATGTGTCAGATTAATTTAAGTAGGCTATTTTATGATTTTGGAAAGTAATGCATCACAGCCTATCATGTAAGGCCCAACAAGCAAGCAGCCATGCAGGAACAGAGATCTGCGTGTTTGTTTAAGTACTACACAAAGCTGTGCTAGTATTTTATTTTTGTGTTGAGTGCATTCAATAAGGGAAATGACTAAACATCACGACTAAGTATCTGTCCAGTGTAGTCAATTAGATGCCAGCTCTCCTACGCATTACGGTTAACTGATTTCTGACTTAGGTCAGGAATTAACCTGTTCAGAGTACACTGTGAAGTAGTCCAGAACATACAAAACGACAGGGTTGGACGGGGGGAGATTAGGGTATTCTTTGGGTCTGGCAAAGCCCGGGTCTGGCAAAGCCCAGCTCTGTACACGAGCACAGTACAATGATTTTCCTGATACCTAACATTTTAAGAGTGCCTTGTATTGGTTTAACAGAGCCTTACTGAAACTACCAAATCTTTTAGGATATTCTCCTTACCTTTTAAGATACTCTTCATATATTTACATTCTAGATGAAATTAAATTTCTTTCCATGAAAGTGGTTGTAATTGGAAACATACCTACTGTATTTAGAGATTTGTTTACTCAAATTTGTTCTATTTTGTTTCTCATTCTGTTTTCTTTAACAGCTTTGGTGTGTGAACAAACAGTCTAACTGAAAATTTATTGAGAATAAATGATTAAAAATGTGTAGTTCTAAATGCCACTGTATTGTCCTCAACTATGATTCTTATTGCTTCTTCTAAGCTTAAATAAAAAATTAGGCAACAGTTATGGTCCATTCTGGTGGGCTGCTGGTTCATATGCCCAAACGGTCTAAGCTTAGTGATACTCAAACATCAGAAGTACTTAAGCTATGTGAAGTGCCATATATTCTTTGGACATAGTGGAAAAAAAAAAAAAAAGTAGTATAATCTTTTAGAAGTTTTGTTACTACTGGAGAGATTCTCTCTGAATTCAGTGGTTTATGAAGCTTGTTTTTTTCTTACTTCCTTTTATGACAAGTTTGTTTTGCAGATGTGGAACAGATTTTTGACTTAGGGAAGGAATATGTGATTGACTGATTTCCAAATCAAGTTGCTTACAGTAGCCTAAGTCTAAACATCTCTTCCTTAAGCTTCATTCTTTAAAATTAAAAAATAAAAATCCATCCTGGATTACTGAAGTGTCATCGAGAACAGTCAAAAACAGTAGTAGTAGCGTGGTTTAAATTTGCACAATTTTCCATGGCTGTGCTTCAGAATCACAATGTGTTTTTGTCTTCCCTTTTTGCCACGTAGTTTTAGTTTTAATGTTCGTGGTATGGATGAAGCGCCGTGATAAGGAACGTCAGGCCAAGCAGCTCTTGATTGATCCAGAAGATGATGTGAGGGACAACATTCTGAAATATGACGAAGAAGGTGGTGGAGAAGAAGATCAGGTGAGGAATGATGAATGCTTTTTACATATAGGTTCATACTTCACTCTGCACTTCATTTTATTTCCATTGACATATTGTAGTAAGTAGCTAATTTGTGCATTAAACACCAAAGACAAGAGTAGTATTTTAAAGACATGAAATAAAACATTTTTCTCATGTTGTTTTTGGAGTTCCAGAGGTAGGAATTGCCTGTCTTTTGGGTAATACTGTAAAACTAGTGTATTGCCCACTTACACGCTTTAAAACAGTCATGGTATTCTGGCCATATTCCAACTAAGGCAGTTATATTTAAATGAAAATTAAGATCTCCTCTGATTGCAGTGTGTAAACCTTCTTCATTCTTTGTCAGGGATCCTTTTGTACAGAATCACTAGTGCAGAGTATCTAATATAGTCTATTCCATATACGACCTTTCTTTAGTGCTGGGTGAATGCCTTTCTGTATGTACGGTAATGTTGGCTATTGACAGATTGGCCGATTTCAGCTTGGAAAGTATTTATGTTTCAAGTGGCTGTCACTGCACATCTGTGTCTATTCAAATACCTTTCCAGGCAGGTGCCATATGTATTTACTCTCACATCACCTCTGGTTGAACCAGTGTTGATATGTTGGAGAACTAGGAGTGATGTGTGTATGCTAAGAAAAACTTTTTTCCTCTCCCTCTGAGTTAGTGAATTTGCAAGCAGTGTGGTATCTTTCCTTCAGAGGAGGTTTATTAAGTGCTTTATGAGCATGACAAATAGTAGATTTATGCATGTTATTAGTGATAGAAGTAAGCGTAACAATTACAAAGGGAACAGTGCATATAATACAGCCTAAGAAATTTTCCAGTAAAAGTCTTGAAAAATTAAGTATAATTCTTCCACATATCCTGAGTCACATCCATCCAGCACTTCAGTTATCTGAAAAGTGTCTCCCTTCACTGGTACATACATGTATAGCTTCCCTTTTCTCCTTTGTTTGTTTGTCTGAAATTGGTGTTCTCCTTACAACTTCCAGGCTTCCTGCATTTCCCCAGGTACTGTTCCTACTTCCTGGATTTTCTGCATAGCCTTCTTTCTAAGCAGTTAGCAAAGGAAACTTCAGCTTATTCAGTTTTTGAAAATCATTTATGTTAACAAATTAAAGACAACCATGTGAGACTGCATGTATTCCAGTTGTTTGCATACAGTTTGAGTACAAGAATCGTACCCGGTTTGTGTATGGGTTCCTGCACAGAAGAGTTACAAGCTGAAAAAGAATCAAGAAAACTCAGACCTGTGAGAACTAATTTTCCAGTTCACATCTCCAGCTCTTGTCCACCCATGATCCCCTGGAGTATCTGCTTAGAAATTTTCATGTGGTTTTGTTTTTAATTATTGACCACACGGTCCTCAGGACAGAGTCAGTGAAGTTTTCAGAGCTTATGCTGTTCATTAGGAAGTTGTAGGTTATGCTTTAAGGGTGTTGGGGGAGGTTGTGCTGCAGATCAGAAATCTTAAGAATTGTAGCAACAGCAAAGAGAAGGGAAAAATACTTAATAGTTTAGAAATAATGCTGAAGTCTCTCCTTCATCCATTGTGCGCTGTGCTCCTGTGCAGTGAATGTGCTGTCTTCATGAGAGGATTAGTCAAGGGAACAGAGCAGGAGATAACGTTGCGTGAACGCAGTAAAGATTAACAGGATGTAAACCATCCATAAATGCAGCCTTTCGCCAGCTATGAATGAGCATAGTGCATGCAGGAAGAACTGTCAGAGGGTGGAGTAGCAATAAAGTGGTAAAAAATGGGAAATGAGAAGCATTTCCTCTCACAGTGAGTTGAAGTATCTAGACGAGGAAGTTTAAGGACTTCATTTAAAAAAAAAAAAAAAAAGATTTTTAGCCACAAAAACCCTGCTTGCTTTCTTTAGGTAAATTTTAAGGCTGTTTTTGAAAATTAATTATCATAGCTACCAGCCACATAGTTCAGGTACATTGGTCACTCTCCTGATCAAGAAGCAGTAGACTGTTAGTGTCTGAGGATCTAAAAAACCTTTATACACTCAAACATAACAGATGTCACAGGAACAGAAAGTAAGAGTACCCACAAAATAGAGCAAGCTTTTATAACCACATATGTAGCTAGCTTTAGCTAATTGTGTAGGTAAAATGGGGTAAGCATCTCTCAAAGTTCCAAAACTAGGAATTTATTCCTTTGGGTGAATAGAGAGCACAAACTTTTCACAGGCACCTGATTTTCTATCTAGAGTAGATTATAGCAATATATTCTATCTTGCTTTTCAGGCAGATGCTTTCACTTCTTTTTGGTTTGACATTTTGCCATGTAAAATTTAGATTGATTTGGTTTTGCACATAATTTTATATGAGATTTAAGAACTACGTATATTGTATATTAAGTTTTCTGAGTGTATCAACAAGTTCCTTACAAGTAGTAATCACATTTTTGCTTAGCAAAATCATATACAAGGAAGGTGGTGTGTATAACGCTGCAGACAATAGGCATTGGATATCAAGACCTTGGCATTTTTGTCAAAGTTAAAATGCGTGTTAAAGTGTCAAAGTTAAGTGTTCCCAAAAATGAGACTTCCATCAAAATCTATTTTCAGAATGAGGCCTCATAGGGCTACTGTTCTATTAAAATCAGGAAAAAATGCTTCACGTCAACCTTGCATCCACAAGGCATCAGCAAATGACAGACGAAAATGCTCTGTCAATATTAACTTTTTTTGGTGCGCTGTCCCCAAAACCATCAGCACTGATTGAACAAGCAGCTCTGGTGGAAGGCAGTGCCTAGGGCGACTCAGGAGCACAGGGTCTTCTCATGCAGCAAAATAGAAGGGTATGCTCAAAGCTTCTTGTGAGTGAAAGCACAGAATATGTTAAGAAGTTCTGATATTTTCATAGTCTTTACCTGTTAAAATTCCTGTTTCTGTTTATAATTAATTTATTATTAATTATTATTTAGCAAATTATTTAGACCTTCCTCACCTACTCTTCTGAATGAATATGTGAAGATGGTTATACATTACATAGTGTGGCTTTCACCATCATCTTCTCAATGCCACATTTAGGTGACAGGAAGATAGTTTGGTAGGGCTCAAAGACAAGTGATAAACTTCAGACTCTCAGAATTATAAACCAAATTACTTTTAGACTTCTGTTTTTGTTCTTGGAGGGTCTTTTAGTTACTTAGGAGTTTGGTGGCTTTTTTTTGTTTGTTTGTCTTGTGTTTTTTTTAAGAAGTTATACAGTTGGGTTTCTGAACTGTAATGACAGACTGAGAAACTCCTAAAGCATGCTCAGCATGTTCCTTTCAAACACTTTATCCATGCAATCAGAGTAATGTATCCAGTAACAAATTTGATTAGGTACAAATTCCAGCTTGTTCCTATGAGTTGTAGCTGCTGCCAGCAGCAAAGTGGAATTCCTGCTTGCGTTTTTTGTGTTGTTTTGTTTTTGTTTCATTTTCCCTTAAGCTAGAATTCTGAAGAAATTCTGATACAAAGTTTGTCATAAAAGAGACACTTATTCTGTCTTTGAAGGTCTGGTGTTAATCTGATCTGAGGCCTTCTTAGCCTGCTTTTCTCACTGACAGGTTGAATGGTTGTAAAGAAAATTGATGTTCTGGAATGATTCATCGTCTTCCTCGCGCCTGGAGTGATCTAGACAGGGTTGTGCGATCTCCACCACAGTTGAGAAAAATGCTTTTAATTCCCTAAGCCAGAAAAGCTCTACAGCTGTCGGTCAGAACTGATGGTAGCCTACTCCCCACTGCACCACTGCAGAGCAATGTCAAAAATAGAAGTTTTCTGGACTTCTTTCACCTAAAATTCTGTTTCTTGGAAATGTGGATTGAAAAACTGTCTCTGACAGCTGTACAGCACACATTCTGTTCCAGACAAGAACATTTTTTCCTGGTACCAGGAAAGATCACTTTTGTAACAGCTGAATAGAGGTGGGGGGGAGAGACCAGGGAGGAATGAGAGGGAGAAGAAATGTTCCAGAAAGTCCGTGATTTTTCCCAGGCTTTTGTTTAATATTTTCCAGTTCTAACAATCTGGCTACCTGACTATAGGAGCTACACTGTGAGTGGCTTTGAATCATCAGTCAGTGGGACTGGTTTCCCTATTGTTTTGGGGAGAAGGTTTGTTTTTAATTCCATCTGAATGTTTAACCCAGCAATTTGAGGTGAGGGCATTGTAGTTTGCTATATTCTGAAATGGATATACCAAGTTTAAGTACAACTTCAGAAGCTGGGAGTGACAGTCTTGATTATTAATGGACCACACGATTTGGAGCTTATAGTTGTTAGCAAACAGGAAGTGTGAGAGACAAACGACTAATGTTCTCCCCCTGACATGTTGTGCACTCAACTAGTAACACTATTGTCAGTTCAAAATACCAAAACCTTATGCTGGCTGAGTGTTAAAGCACTTAGCCCGTGTCTGCTGCAGAGTTCAAGAGTATAGCAGATCACAACCCATGAACATCACTAATTCGTTTTACCACGTCTCAGGCCATTTATGTGATTTATGTGCAGGCAGCGGGTGCTCGACTGGGGATGCTTGCTGCTTATGTCAGACTGATAACTGACATACATTTTTTTTCCATTTAACTGTTTTTGTATACATCTTTTGTAGTAAATTACAGAACATGCTCCTCACATCTCCTTAAAGCCCATTTCTGTGTTGTTTCCCAAATTTTAGTAGTACTTGGTTATGCAAGTGGTCCTGTGGAAGCAAGTCGCCTGAGCAAGTGGCATGCCTTGAAACTGTTGCAGATCAGCTGTTCTGAATGGGTATTTTAATCTGACCATCACACCTCTTCAGTACAAGAGTTTCTAAACTAGTAATTTTACTATCATTCACAGTATTTTTCTTACTAAGAATTCCACTTACTTCTTCCTAAATTGCCTTTCCTTACAGTCTGTTCAGACATTAGTCAATATTTTGCTTTTTGTCACGTTTTATTACACATTAATATAGAGAAATAAAATAGTAGTATTTATTTTAAAGATGATAATAGCATGAAAACATAATGGACTATTTTTATGTGTGAATGGATTTAAATTCGAACAAGAATTGCTCCTTTGTAAAAAGGATAGTTTTGTTCTAGCATTTGTGAGTCATTGATAAAAACAAATTGAGTAATCCATTGGATTTTTTTTTGGATTTTTGTTGGTGGTGGTAGTTAGTTTCTTTTTCTTATTGTAATTTTCTGGATGCTTGCATCTTACGATTAAATTAGTTTTGTATGCTGGATGTTGCCGCAACCTATTGTAAAAACAACAGTATTTCTGAACTACTCAATCAACGTTACAAATCCATGTGACTGTATTTTATTTTTACCATCCTGAGTGTTCAGATCATTTACTCTCACTTCTTAACCTTTATTTTGCATTACATTAAGATTGGAAAATATTTTATGATAATGAAAGAAATAACTGTTGTTAAGATATCCCTAGGCATCTGCAATATTACAATTAGGAGGAAGTTATTTTGAGAATAGCGTTTGCTTAGTAAGACATTGAATTTTTTTTTTTTTTTGAATGACTGACTCATGCAGTGCTCCTGTGGAGGAATTATTATCATTCCTCGGTGAATCTTTATCTCATCATAGGAAAAGTAATGTTTCCATAATGCCATTACAGAATTGTTTTGTATTTTATTTTATCCTACCCATAACCTATGCCTGTTACTGTGTTTTATCTGCAGCTGAAGTTTTAACTTCCACCTTCTTTATTATTAAAAAAGACAAGTGAGCTTCTTGGTTACCTTAAAAATGATTAACTTGTAGTGCTCCAGATGTATCTATAATAAAAACAAACAGGAAAAGCACTATGGCAGAAAGTAATCAAAAAATGAATTGCAAATAAAGAGCAACTGTTAGCGCAGGCATTTTAACTAGTCTCCCACCTGCAGTCTGCATCTAGTCAGACCTGTGTGCTTTGCCTTTCTGGAAGTCCCGTTATTTCAGCAGATGGAAGATTTAGGGGGTTTGGAGCATTTTGCAGAACTCAGGCAATATTGCCTTAGGATCATGTTTGGTGGGTTTGGGAGGTCGATGGTTACATGTAGCAGGATTGGTTTTCAATTCATTTTCTTTGTTTTTAAAAGACCTTTAAAGACCATTCACCTATATAAAATATTTCCTCACTTGCTCCTTCCACCCTATTTCTGTATTGGAGTAGACAGAAACTGTCTTTGCCACACAGAGGAAAAGCAGAATGCGTGTTTCATCTGTTGGTACTTCAAGTCATAGTTTGCTCTGTTCTCTTAACACAATAATAAAATTTGGTTTATGCTAAAGTATCATCCTGTAAAACGGATGGGTGAAATGAAAACTTCTGATAATGTAAAGCAGCATTTTAACGTGTGGTTAGACCACTACAGCTGGTTTTGTCCAGTGAATGCCACTTACAGCTGTCATAGTCAAAGTAAGTGAACTAGTGACAATTAAATTCATGATGTCTTCCATGGGGATACAGGGATAGATCTGATGTATTGGGAGGGGGATCAATCCCATATATGCATAAAATTTATGGTTTTATTAAGTTTGAATCAGTTGTTTGGAATTCTGCTTTAAGTTTCAGTGAGTATTCATATTGAGCAGGTCTAGTTAGCATAATACACTTTAAGCTTTCGCCATAAACTTCTAAAATTTAAAAATAATCGAAACAGCTAATCCAGGAGGGAGGAAAAAAAAAGTTAACTAGAAACTTATGACTAATTCAATTTCCTGGATAATCTCTTCGTTTTTTTTTGTTTGTTTGTTTTTGTTTTTTGTTTTTTTTTTTTTCTCTCATCTCTTTCCAGAGATTGTAGACTCTGGTAACAGTCAGGAAGTGAGGTACTTCTTTTAAGGTATCTCTCTCCTACTGCCATAGCTGATGACTGCTGCATGAGGGATTATTACTCAAGTGCTGTTAAATGAGTAGCTGCCTTGCACAAGAGGAAGTTGTTTAAAGGGAAAAGACTTTGAAGACTGCATTTTCTTTTTCTTTGTAAATCAGTGATTACTGGGGAATATAAAATTGCATTTTCAATTGCATTTTCTTCTATTCTGGACATTTCTTCTGTTCAAGTTGAAATACTTGGACTATGCTTCCAGCTACTGTGTAAAGGTTTTTAAAGAAAAGCTTTTAGGAGTTTTGGACCCTTCTGTCTACACATCTGGTAAGGTAGTTAATCTGTAGGGCTTAGCTGGTTGGTTTTGACGTTTAGTACTGTCTCCCTTGGATTTCACATTTCAGGAATAGGAGATCAGAGCTAGTAATGGTATAAGTCTCTGCTTAAAGCTGTCTAAACTAAGTGAATAGCTAATAAGGTCAGTATTTATAATTGGGCTGGTTTTTTTTTGGGGGGGTGGATTTGAGAGATTGACTAGTTATATTGATATATATTGATATATAGATAGATATTGATTGATGTATATTATATACATATAATTTTATCAGTAAATTTCATCAGAAGTTGCAACTTCTGATAGAATGTCCTTTTAACACATCTTGACTTCAATTCCTTTCTAGAAACCAAAACCAAATCAAAACCAGAAGGTTTTCTGTTTCAATACAGATGATGGGATTTATTTCAGCAAGAGTAAAATGGTGATGCCAGAGATGGCCAGGTTTTAGCTATGTTCCAGTAGAGATAATCTGCTGCTTCTAATAATTAGCTGCTTCTTTCCATCAACAATCTGAGCTTATCCAGAAGTTTGAAGAAAAAAATTCAAACCCTCTGAATGAATTTGCTCAAATTCAAACTGAAGGAAGGGAAAGGTATTCTAAAATTAATGAAGTGAGGGCTAAACAGCACAAACAAGTAAATAAACGCATCTGACAAAAGTTGGCAGCAATATGAATTGAATGCTGTCAGACATTGCTCAGGTATGTTTCCAACAGAGGGCCTAGTCTTCTTCCTCAGTCCCTCCGCAGATTTAAATGATGAGCAGGTTATATGGAAGAAGGCTGGAGCTAAGACAAAACAGTGTTGACTTGTGATCTTGAAATAAGAGTAGAAATGATGACCCATTGCTCCAGGCTAGCTGTCCCAACTTAACCCAGCATGTTTTGTTTTCTCTCTGGTACGGCACAGTTTTCCTTTAACATAGTTAACTGCAGAAGTGACAGCTTAAACTCTGCTTGAGACAAACCTTAAAGTCTGTTCAGGAGCTTTAGAAAATACAGGAAAAGTTTTCCTATTTATCTAGCAGTGAATGCAACATTGAGCAAAGAGAAGGAATTTCAGCAGTCCTAAATAGCTTACGCCCTGGCTCTTTTGAAACATATTTCTTTCTTTTTCTTTGCAGTAATTGAGTAGAGTTGACTTCAGACAGAATGTTGAAACAGCTGGAGACATTGCACGATGCTGTGTTTGTACAGCATTAAGCCAGTTTGGGGAGATGGTGGATGACTTGCCATACCTGACTGATGTACAGTTGGTATTGATTTTAATGATACAAGAGAATTGAGAGTCTGTGGTAATAAGCACAATGGATCTTTTCTTCCTGTCCAGACACTAATAGACCTGCAGAATAAATTTCCTCTGATAGAAGTCTGGAAGGTAGTGTCATAAATTACCCTAGAAAGGAAATCCAAAGTGGGAGTCCACATAACGAGACATTCTGCACCACTGTTGCCTTGAGGATGGCAATCTTTGTTGTCTTTGTAGCTATAAAGCCTGGAGATGTCTCAAACTGCATATACACAAGAGAATGGCCTTAGATGTGGAAGGCTCTGTCTGGCTTGTTTAGTACTGTATGTTTAGTACTGTTTAGAAACTTGTTTAGTTTCTGTATGACCACTAGTCAGAGATAGAGCTGTTTGCATACAGGAATGGGTGAAAAAGAAAACATTTTATAGTTATAAAACTGAAATGACCAGAGGCTTTCCTGGTTTTAATGTATTTCTCTTTGACCTTACCTGTTTAAATTCATCCATATAAAAATGCCTAGTGTTAAAAAATCAATTCTCCCCATTCGTGTATTCCACCTTTATCTTTAGGGAGGGTATGAAAAGCACTTGTTACATATTTATAAATTCTGAAAAGTACATTCTTCTCTGTTCGATAGGATTTTCTGATAGTATGTTTTTAAACTGTTTTGATTTATTTTACGTAATAAAAAGGGAAAAGGTAAGGAGTTCTGTTTACTTTTCTCCAATCCATACTGCTCTGTGGAAATCACTTACTCTGTTTGGTGCATGACGAACTGAAGGGTTGAAGTTGCAGTTCTGCCCCAAGGAATTTGTAATGTGATTAAAATAAATAAAGCTGTTTTCTCAGATCTCAGTGAAGCTGTTCTACCTTTTTGATTATATATTTGTGTGCAGTCAGCTGAGGACCTGAGTAACAAATTAGAAGGTGTAGTCATTTAATTGTTAAAGTTCACCCAAAAAGGTACCTTCAGTGCTGTCAACAGACCTCTCCTCCTGTTGAAAAGTCTGGTTTTGGGGGGGTCATGGTAGGTAATACTCTCAAAAGTACCTACATCCCATGATGCAACAGCAGAAGCATGTACTTGGATTTCTTCCTTAGGAGTTACTTAGGAACCAATGAAAATGTAATTTTCTGCACAGACAGTTTCCAGCAAAATGAGATTACAAATACAATTTTTACTATAAGATCACTGTTGAAAAATAGAAACTGAAGATAGAAAAGCTTATTTAGAGTGCCCCTCAACTGCTTGGGTTATTTGCGGGGCAAGGTGTCAGGCATACAGTTGAGTTGGCATGAGCCCCAGTCTCCTGTGTAGCTCATGGATGGCTTTAGTTTAAGCGTTTGAGCCCAGTTCCTTGTTCGGCATTTTTACCGGTGCCTTGTGCAAAAGCATCTTTGATCATGACTACCTTCTAGACATGACAACAGTGAGGTGAATTACAATGCTGAAGTGCATCACACTGTGCAAAAAGTATTCAGACATACCTATCTTAAATGCATAAACATTCTAATTAAAAATTTTATATACATACATATTGCTTATTGAAATTCATACTGCTATGCTAGCTTCATCAGTCTGCCAGAGTTTGAAACTGCAGCATCAAGTGCTTAATGAACAGATCCACAAGTAATCTTTAGGAAATGCTTAGAGTTAAGACCAAATCTGAGGAGCTTTGTACTTCTTATGACATTTTTCCCCCTTTGGCTTTCATATTATGGAAGCCACATGAAATCACCAAGGAGTCTTAAACTCATTCTTTGAATGTATTACAAAAATGCTTCAGAGCAGTGCACTTGCCTCTTTCTCAGAATAAGAATGTCTGGCATTTATTTGCTTAGAAAAATAAGAGTTGGATTTGGCATCTTTGCTCTATGCAGTAAATCAGCATTACTAGGCAAAGTGTTTAGTCTCTTAATAGTACTACTCAAATCCTTGCTTCTCAATGGAAAATTTATGAGAAGCTGTACAAATCTGATGGATTAGAATCAAACAGTAGGTTCAGGGAGTATAAATCAAATAACATCCTGTTGGTATGCAAATAACAATGTTTTAGACTTACTCTCAGTGTTACAATCCTGAAAATAGAACTTGTGGTGAAATGATTCCTCATATTTTTCTTTTTTTTCCTCATGTTTCCCCTGACAGATATTGTTTAAAATTCTCCTAACGTACTCTCTTTGCTTCATATTTTGCAGGATTATGACTTGAGCCAGCTCCAACAGCCTGACACTGTGGAACCAGATGCCATCAAACCTGTTGGAATCAGACGTCTTGATGAAAGGCCAATCCATGCAGAACCTCAGTATCCAGTCAGATCAGCTGCTCCTCATCCTGGGGACATTGGGGACTTCATTAATGAGGTAAAGGAAAGGAGGAGTTTACTCCTAAGATAAGATAAGCTTTTATATTTTGTTAATTGTGCTCTGCATGAGTAGCTGTTATGTTTGAACATGATAACTTTTTAAAACTTACTTAAACAATTAAAATTGTCTTGCTAGATTTAAGTAAATACGTTCTTTTAAAGTGTGGGCAAATTTAATTAACTCATTCAAATAGAAAGAGAAGATACATCAATTAACTTCTGTATATTTGTATTAATTACATTCATAATACGTTATCAGCCGCAACCACAGTATCTCCAAGCAGGATTATTCTGTGGGTTCTGAGTAATAAATAGACTAACAAAATTATAGTTTAGCCTAAATTCATTTATTAATTCAGAGTAATTTAATAATGGAGGAAGTTCATACTCATTTTCCTTGTACATTACCCTTTGAATCTAGATTAACAGTGGAAGTTCTGTACCTTTAATAAGACCAAAAGAATTCCATCAAATACGATTAGTGAGCAGGGCAGCTAAATTAAATGTTATATAAGTGTTTTTAATACTGGTCATAGAGCTTTAAAAGTCTCTGTGTTATCTTTGATTCTTCAAATTAATAAAGATAAATGTAAGATTCAGATTATACAGATTACTCACAGTTGTAAAAGAAATACTACTACAAACATTTGTTTCATTATTTTAATTACTGGTCAGTCCTAAATCATCGGTTTCGTGAAACTTGAGATAGTAGAATTCATTTCTTGTTCTCATTAATTACAGGAAAACAAATATTTAGATTATTTTTAAGTTGTAAATTATCATTTAATAATTCTGTATTCTGTAGATGAGTACTAGTAGTTAATTATGCTAATTTTCACGTATCTTCTTTGGCAGTTACAGCTGAGCAAGTATTGCAGAGAACTGTTTTTGCAAACATGTTTATTCGTGTTTCTTTAAAGAAAAATCAGGCTAATACACTTCCTTTTATGTTAGCAAAGCTGCAGAAAATTGAGTTTGCTCCTAATAAGGTATACAGCAATGCAATTTTAAAGTATCTACAGGGAGATAACCAGCGGAAAGCTATTCCAGTTAAATGTATTTTAAGAATATCTGGGTTTGTGGAAGACTTGTATTAGAAAGAAGTGGCTCAACAAAGAGGATTCTGCATGCCTTTTACGTCTAAATACTACAATTATTATTGGCTTCTGGAAAATAGTGGACACGGGAGAATAAGAAGCCTCCATTGCTGGCCAAGACAGTGTACCCACAAAAACTTCCTTGTGCCTGCTTATCTTCTTCCAGATGATCATTTTCCCATGCTATACTTCCGTGAGTGTGACCAGGCAAGTAGTGGGGAAGAACCCATGATCCTCAGTATCCTGAATTTTCCTTTTCCATGCAGCAGAGTTAACACTTTTACAGAGCCTAGACAAGGAATGAGGGTAATTCTGGAAAGCCAGAAAAGGGGCAGAGGTTTGTCCAGCCTCCTGTGATTTCTAAATTACTCAGCAAGCTGTTTTTGCAATGCTGCTTTTCAGTACGTTGTCACTTGTGAAGAATCTAGCATCAATGTGTACATGCAGATGTAGAAACAGTAGGTGCTGTCCTGATTTAACTCAGTATGTTTATATCACAGTACTGACAAGCTGAGAATCATTTTCTTACTTTCTTCTTTTGTATTAGCTCAATACCTTCCTTTGTGTTTCCTTTTGCCCTTCACCTAAAAGAGAAAGCTTCTTCGAGCTACTCTTTCACAGTAAAATAATGTAAATAATATCGACTCTAAAATAAAATTACCCCTGTAGTTATATATGAAATTAAAGAAAGCATGACAATTTTCTTATCTTCAAGTTAGCTGTGAGTTAATTATATCCTCTGATTGAAAGGAACTATCTGAGGTATATTCTGTTTCAAACATTATGTATTTAGCTTATTTTTATCATAAGGTCTTTTCTTTCTTAGGATTTCAGTTTCATTTTACTATGGGGCATTCCACCTAACTCACTCTGAAGCAGACAGTTGCAGCCAAGGTTTCTTCATGCTCAGTTTTGCCAGAAGCCCCAGCAAAATGAAGATTTTATTTCCTCACAACAGTTTTATCTTAATTTGTGTTATATTAAAATTTCCCGTGGCAAATGTGATTCTAAGAAGTCTATTGGGGAAAAAAATAGCATTTTACTATAGTAGTTACTATTACAGTTAACATTCCAAATTATCAGTGTCTGGAGCATAAACATTCAGGCTGCACAGGTTTTCAAGCTCCCTTCATGTAATTCCACCTGCAGCTCATTGTAAGCAACCCTTGCAAGATACCCAATTTGGTAGGGGAAAAAAAAAAAAATCAGAGGTAATTCCTCTGTTTTACATGGAGTAAATTAAAGAAATATCTTTGGTAAAACCTGTACCAGACATTTCTTAGGACAGTTCAGACAGAAGTTGTGCTAAGCTATGAAAACGACATAGCAAGATAAGAAAGGGCAAGTTCATTATCTCTGCGTCCAAATTTAACGTAATTAGGCAAAAAGCTTTCTTCTTCTGTAACTACCAGTCACGCCATAACTTTTTCCTTGGTCAGCCGTAACCCGAACCATGTGCAAAACTAGCCCAGTTGCTAGCTGAACAGAGAGAGGCTGCCTTTCAGTTGCCAGTACCTCGGTAACGAAGTCTGCGTTTACCCCATTGGCTTGAAAAGATTACAAGGCTTTGTGGAGATCAGTCCAGTCTTTTGGAGGACTTGGCTCTGCTCCCAGAGATGCTGATCAGTCTGATCCTTTGGGATGCTGGCCCACGTGTGGGAATTAATTTAGTCTGTTGAATGGTATGCTCACCAGTACCTCAGACACAGAGCTAGTATTGTTCAGATTAGCCACTGAACTACTCCAACTTTTGACAAAAAAGAACCATAGTAATTCATTTCAGATGCTAGAGGGTTTAGCTACCATCACCTGAGAAAGCATGGGGTGTTTTTTTCCTCTTACTTCTATTACAGTCATAGAAACAAAAGGTGAAATAGACCTAGTGGGTCATTTTGTTTCTTTCCCTTCAGCAGTAATTTGTTTTTGCAATATATTATTTTCTAGCTGTCATCAGTTGTATTAAATCTACCTAACTCAATGAGACGTATGTAAGTATAAGTATTTTGTAGTGTTCTAATGACTTCTCACTTGAAAAACAAGTTACAAGTATGATAAAACTTTGAATTATTTTCATAACACTTACAAAGTTAAGATAACACATACAGAGCTATGAAATTTCAAAAATAAGAACGTTCCAGAGGTGCCTTATAATCAAAACATGTTTTGCAGGCATAAGCTAAATGACCTCGGGGACTTTCTTGTTTTGTCTGTTTCAATGGATAGATGAATCTCTAATTTAACGGGGGGAGGGAATAACCTCCTTTTCTTCCAGTTCAGTGTACAAACAAGTCAGGGAAATAAGTCATGTGTTATTAAGAATCCTCCGTAGACTTTTTTTTTCCATTTTGAGCTTTTTAAAACATAACCTACGGAGTGTGGAGCATAATTAATGCTTAGAATAGTCGGGATTTGCAGGACAGTATCAATCAGACCTGTTTGAAGAAGCTTTGTTAAACCTGTTTTCAAAAACCACCTATGCTGTCCTTAGAAATCTTAAACAAATTATATTGTGGTGGAGAGTTTGTGGCTAAGAATATATTTCTAATCAATAGAGGACATAGCCTGAGGTAAATTAAATTTAAATTACAAACTAAAGGTCTCATCCCTCAATTCATTCTTAGTAAATGGTTATTGATACAGTGCACCTTTAAGCAGAATAAAAGTCCCTCTACATTTTCTGTTTTCTCTTGTCAAGTAAAAAACAGATTGAATCAGTCTTTCATATTTCCTGGTAAGGCTCTATTCTTCCATTCTCATCAAAAGTCCGTTGAACCTGATTAAGTAGTAGGATTAATGAAAATAAAAGCATTAGATCTCTGATTTTTGTAAAGTTTCGTATTAGTTTGAGATTTTGTGGGTTCTTTTTTCCCTTGATTTGAGACAAATTAAGAATGCTGCACATACCAAGCAAGCATAATTTAAGGTTACCATTGTTCCTCAGTCAAGACACTGCTGTAGTCTTTCCTCTTCCTCTGAAAAACGTGTAAAAGAGGAAGAGGAAAAAGCAAAGTTACTACTCACTCTGTTCTAGATCTCAAGCTCTCCTTTGTATTGCCATGGCATTACTGGTTTTCACATCATCTGCTCTTAAGTCTGCTTTTGTGCATTGCAAGTATAACAAATGCAAAGAAATGTGACTTAGTTCTCCATCTTTCAGGAGAATCAAGCGTGTGTCTCAGCAATTCAGCTGTTGAATAAGCTGCTCTTTATAATAAGACCTTCAGGTTTTCAGATGAGGAACCTGTATTCCAAATAACTACAAGAAATCCACAGTTCTGAGATTCTTGAGCACATCTGGGAAAGACTGAGGGATTTTTTGAGAAGTGGTTGACAATGCCATTTCAGTAAAACCAGAAGTTCTTGGCAACCATTTTTTGCCTTCTCGTGCCAATACAGCACGTTGTGGTACCACCTGTTGAAAGGGAAGCAGAAAGGTGGCAATACCAAAACCACAAGGAGCTTCATAAGCCGATTTCATTGCCTAAGCTAACATTGAGCATCTCCAGCTTCAGACATGCCGTAGAACCCAGCAGTGGAGCAAAGCAGGGCACTGAGTAGGTTCAGAGAATATGCTTAGCAGAGAGGATGTAAAAAAAACACTATAGCATTCCTTCATTATCTTACCATGTAACTTGCCATACAAATATGGCAGAGAACTCGGTTGTCTTTTGAAGAGTTAAAGACTAAGTTCGGTTATTATACTGTGAGTCTGAAGAATTTTTGACCAAAAGATAGGTGTAACTATCATTGTAACTTGGGCTGTGGAGTTGAGTCAGTACTTCACAGCATGGCCCATAGCTATGTTCTGTGAATAAAATGGGTTACACAGTAAGAACAACCTTTGAAATAGTGCATTTGTCAGTGAGGTGCTATCTTGTACGTCAGTAGCTCAAAACCAGATTTATTTTTAAATGCTATCATAATCCAGGCAGCAAACTGCAAAAATCCAACATTCCCTGTGGAAAGAAAGGCAGAAGGATGTTACCTACCTTCTTGGTGTGGATGGCTGATAGGCATCAGAATTTCTGCAGTCACGTAGGAAAATATTTTGTTCACTGATTTTAATAAATTAGAATCCCTTGTTTGGCTGGCTGTTCCTAGTCAGAATTTCAGGGAAATAACATTTCCTCTCCAAACCAGCTTTGTAAATGACTTCTCACACACAGACACCTGAGATTCATACTGCAGCACTCCTTAAGCTCAAGCTTATTTTCCTTCCCTGTCACCTGTGTTTGAAAAGCATGGATGGGAGTTCATCACCCCAACCAAGCTTAAGGGAAGATACAAATATTGCAAGGCCAGTTAGTGCCTGAGAAGTTAAGTTGCATTTCTGCTACAGCAGCAGAAACGGAGAGAAAGCCTTAGAACTATTTCAAGCTTTGAAGCTGAACAGGAGAAGTCTTCCAACACTTGCTTGCTGTTGCGTTTTAGGAATCTTGAATTATTTGTCCTTACTGTGGCCATCAGGATGGAAAAATCTGAAGAGAAAGATAACAAGTATCATGAATTATGTTTATCAGATAATTCAAAATTATCCTTCGTGTGCAGGCTATTGATAGCCTGCTTGATGATGTTGTACTACGTGAAACGATCACTTTGTCCAAAATGTGTTCTTGAATGGAGATCGCTAGTTTGATAAATATGCTGGGTGTTTCCAGCACTGATTTGCAAAATTACTTTAGGTATATTTTCCACGCTTCTGAATGATTTTAGGTGATTAAAAAATCAGGATTCTCTTATCAATACTATATGCTTTAATTAATGCTATTAGTTTAGCATATATCTAGGAAAAAAAACAGCTATTTCCATTACATCACACTTAGACTAAACAGTTTATGATTGAGAGTGAAACATCCTTTTGTATAAAGAGAATGTTAAATAATTAAAAGGATGCACACCAATCCTTCAAAAAATGAATGTAAGAATGTGTTTCTTTAAAGAAATAAACAACCATTAAAATTAAAATCGGCACAAATAGCACTGGTTAAAATTATTTTAACAGTGAGCAACTTAAAATCTTATCTAAGCCTTCAAGAATTTTGGCAGTTGTACTATTCCTCATCAGTGTCTGCCAGAGTAGATCATACTGAAAGTGTGGAAGATCTTGAAGAATCATTGCTAATCCCGTGGAAGAAACTGTGAGGTTGAAAAATCCAAAACACAAGAGAGCTTGCTTTTACTTTTAACTTCAGGCTGCAGCCTGTTATATTCAGCTTGTAACTCTTCCCAGAATAACTGCATCTCGCCACAAAGCAATTGCTTCATATACTAAAATTAAAGTTATTGTTTAGGTTTGCACCTATATAAGAAAACAGGGAAAAGTCTCTTCTTTAGAAGAATTGTGGTTCTTTCCCTCTTATCCCTCATTCGATTTGTTTTGGTTTTAGTTTGGGTTATTCAGGTATAGAGAGCAGAAGTTTAAAATTACTGAAGACCCAGTATTCGTGTGTTGATAACATGACTACTTTGAAACAAGGAAACAGAAATGGTTTTAGTGATGTATTTAACTTTGATGTCTTTTCTTGTGTGTCTTTTATGAAGAGTTGATAGAATCTTATGGGTGGCAAAGCACATACGGCTTAAGCCAACATATTGTATCTTTTTCACACAGCAGCCTACAGAGGTACATTAATTTTGCAGAACTGACTAAATATGGCTTTTGGCACACACAGATGGACCTGCAGGCCAGCGATGTCAGTGGATATGTTATTGGCCATGTGAGATGGCTGTTAAAGCAAATCTTTGCAAACATGCATATTTTTCCTATCCCATCTGTCTGTTTAACCAGTCCCATATTGCTCATGCCCCAGGTTGTGAGCTGTGTAGCTCTGGAAGTGTATATTTATTAGCATTGTTCCTTGTGTAGTGATGTTCTCTTACAGTTTTGTTAGAGCTGCATGTACAGTTACATTCAAAATGTCCAGTGTTTAATGCTGGAAACCCATCCATGAGTCCTGCTGTTCTGCTTGACATGAACCACAGACAAACAAGAACTTAGTTTTCTCAGGTGGTGATTGGTAGATAACTGCACTGCAGTGTTCCAGTTACTTGCTGCCTCTTTCTCTGATACAGAACCTATTTCATTTTTTCTCCCTTTCATTATTACAGGGACTTAAAGCAGCCGACAATGACCCTACAGCCCCACCATATGACTCCCTCTTAGTCTTTGACTATGAAGGAAGTGGCTCCACTGCTGGATCCTTGAGCTCTCTTAACTCCTCAAGTAGTGGTGGTGAGCAAGACTATGACTACCTAAATGACTGGGGCCCACGTTTCAAGAAACTTGCTGACATGTACGGTGGAGGTGATGACTGAACTTCAAAGTGAACTTTGTTTTTGGACAAGTACAAACATTTCAACTGATATTCCCCAAAAGCATACAGAAGCTAGGCTTTAACTTTGTAGTCTACTAGCACAAGTGCTTGCTGAAGGCTTTGGCATAGGCTGCAAACCAATTTGGGCTCCGTGGAATATCAGTGATCCAATGCTGTTTGGAAAAAAATATTGAGCTCAGTTACACTTGAATTTTACAGTACAGAAGCACTGGGATTTTATGTGCCTTTTTGTACCTTTTTCAGATCGGAATTAGTTTTATGTTTAAGGCTTTAATGGTACTGATTTATGAAATGATGCATTAAAGAGACAAAATATGTTGGGGTGGGGAGGAGTAAGGTGAATCACAATATGCTTCAACATGCTTTTGTTACATCGCATTGCTTTTATTAAAATAAGGAGATTAAAACTTAAAAAAAAAAAAAAAATCCTCATGGAACAATTTTATTATTTGGGAGAGAAGACCATGAGGTGGAACAATGTACATTACTTCTAGTTTTAGATGTTAGGGGATTTTTTTCACTAAAATTCTAAAACTTATGCAGCTGGTTGCAAATAAAGGGAGTTTTCATATCACCAGTTTGTAGCAAAATTGATTTTTTTTTTCTCCTTACGCTAGAATGTTAGACACATTTCGGTCTTAATCCATGTACACTTTTTTCTTTTTTTAATTTCTAGTACTTTTTCCCACTTCACTGTAAAAATGGTATGTGTACATAATGTTTTATTGGCATAGTCTGTGGAGAAGTGCAGAAACTTCAGAACACGTGTATGTATTATTTGGACTATGGATTCAGGTTTTTGCATGTTTATATCTTTCGTTATGGATAAAGTATTTACAAAACAGGTTGCAAACAAGTGACATTGATTCAATTGTTGAACTGTAGTTAGAGTACTCAATATTTTTTTTATTTTTATTTTTATTATTTTTTTTGTTTGGGGAGGGAGAAAAGTTCTTAGCACAAAAGTTTTACATAATTTGTACCAAAAAAGGGGGGGGGAGGGGAGTTGGCCTAATACTGGTGGCACTAGTAAATATACAGTGTGTTTTGGGGGTGGGGAGGGAAGGGGGAAGGAGCTTTCAAACTGGAGACTTCTGAGAACAGCTTTGCCTCTGTATTGTGTACCAGAATATGAATGATACACCTCTGACCCCAACGTTCTGAATAAAATGCTAATTTTGGATGTGGTGCTTGGTTTGCCTTTTTTTTTTTTTTTTCCTACCTGGGCAGCCCTGACTATAGTAAATAAAACATACACAAAGCACATTTGAATTGTGTGAGATCTGCATTTCTTTAGCATGCAATACTGCTGGACTGAAAATAAGCTGCATATAGGAGAAAGTTTGGCACAAAATTTGAGGCCAGGTTCCCAGGTAAAGCAAAGTGATATGTGCCATTTCTGGGAATTCAAAACTTGCAGTTCCATCTAAGTGACTAGCTTTAATGTATATTACCTAAATAATGAAGCTTGCATCATTTTTGGCTCATTTCTAGACTGACAGTTTAATGATTTTGTGATTATGCTGCTGGTTGCATAAACAAATAAATTAGAGGTCCTAGCAGTCAACTGCTACCTGAACTTTCTTGTGCTGAAGTAAAGGCAAGTCTTGTTAACTTCTGTGCAGGTCAGAGCATGACCTTCAAGGAGAACACTTAAAATCGTGGAACTTTATCGTATAAAGTCCTTGTAGGAGATTAGTCATCACTAGTCATGTTTCTAACCTGTTACAATGATCTATTTGCAAACAAAGCGAGCGCAGTAGGTGCAGCAATTCTGCCTTCATTCGCTTGCAACAATCTGCTCAGGTTTAATGTCTATATTTACGCTCATTAAGGGCCTAATTGTGAACAGTGTGAAGCCCAAACTCAGCAGAAACACCACATTTCCGCAGGCTGTTGAGAGAATTGGAGCTGCGGTGAGGGATCCAGGCCCCAGTAGTAGTGCGGCAGGCTTCTGCACTGGGAAGGCTTGGAAGGCAGTTGGTCTGTGGGTGATGCTCTTCAGCATGATGCCACTTCAGTGCTTCCTCAGCACTCCAACCCTAATTTACATAATGTGACTGTGATTTCCAGAGGTGAATCCTGAAATCTGAGTCAGAGAGCATTATGTACTGCATATGACTGTAATTACAAAGTGTGGTATTTCTTCCTCACTGAGCTTTTCATAGGAATGCCTCCTTTCTTTCTCTTATTCCCGATGATGCCAGTGAATGTGCTGAGAGGCAGCAATCCTCTCAGATTGGAGTACATCCCTTTAGTGTCTGCATACCTGGCTATTACTCATCTCATGCATTAGCTTGATGTGGCAACAAAGTCTTATTTTTTCAGTAATGTGTCAAAATTATCAGTGAGCTTCTTTAAGCTATTTCCATATTAATTAGTTGTGTGGGGAAGAAATAGAGTAGGATGCACAATTGAAAATCTGGCTATGCATAGTTAAGTAAGGAAAATTTTATAAAAGGCAGGATTTAAACTGTGAATGTGTGTTAAACAAAAGGCCACTTTTAGCATGTTGATTTTTTCCATCTTCTGTAATTTATACAAAAATGTATTTTAAGCTTAATAATTCTGTTGGTTTTGGTATTTGAAACCAAAAAATTGGAAATGCTAGATGAATTTAATTTAATTGAGATTGAATGCTAAAAGATAAGGAGGCGGAAAGGTTTGTGAAAGATTTCCAGTTTTGACTATAGCCCATTATTTTGTTTAAATGCAGTAGATGTCATCTTTTGTGAATACTCAGCTCTTTTGGACAGCAATAGGAGCTCATGCATTTTAAGTATTAATATATCCATTTATCTCTGTCTTGATCAGACACGCTTACAGCTCTGTCAACAGCAGCTTTGCAATTCTAGCAGTGGTTCTCAAACCTAGTGTTAGGTCAGCGTTAGGTCTGCCAAATAGAATGAAGGGTAAATCATTTTTTGTATCTCATACATATACAAGGAAAAAAATGTTTGAACTGACCCTTGTTCATCGAGTTTCAGGTTTGTTGCTATTATAGAAATGTGGAAACAGGTTTTAGTGTAATATGCTTGGAGGGTTACACTGAGAGGAAGAGGATGGCCAACCTGTAGACCCTGCAATTGTTGGGGGAAATTCTGGCTGCTTGCTTTGGAAATTAAATTAAGCAGTAATACATACTGTTTCTGCCTCGTAGACATTGAATACAAGGGAAGTTACTGGCCAGAAGTAAGACCATAGAATATTTTCTATCTCAGCTTTTCCACAGTTTCTATTTCCTTTCAATGATAGTCCCTCATAGTCTATGTTCTTCTGAATTTAGGGGATGTAAAGGTGAGGAGGAGAAGGGTCTTTTTTGGAAATGAATGTCTTAAGTGGGCACAGAAGACCTCAGATACAAGTAGAATCAGCTTCCTGTGTTTCTTTAGGGATTCCCAAGTACTGGTGAAGGATGTTAATACACATCCCATAGCAGTCTAAACTCTTGTGGTTTAACCCAGCCGACAGCCAAACACCACACAGCCATTTGCTCACCCTCCCCCTCCCTCTCCGGGATGGGGGAGAGAAACAGGAAAGTGAAGCCTGTGAGTTGAGATAAAGATAGTTTATTAAGACAGGAAAATAATAATAACAATAATAATAATAGTGATAATAGTACTACTAATAATAATGTGTACAAAACAAGTGATGCACAATGCAATTGCTCACCACCCGCTGACCGATGCCCAGCCTATCCCCGAGCAGCCGGCCCCCCACCCCAGCTAGCCACCCCTATATATTGTTCAGCATGATGTCAGATGGTATGGAATACCCCTTTGGCCAGTTTGGGTCAGCTGTCCTGGGTCTGTCCCCACCCAGCTCCTGCTGGACCCCTAGCCTGCTCGCTGGCAGGACAGAGCGAGAAGCTGAAAAGTCCTTGGCTTGGTGTGAGCACTGCTCTGCAACAAGTAAAACATCAGCATGTTATCAGCGCTCTTCTCATTCTAATCCAAAACATAGCACCCTGCCAGCTACTAGGAGAAAAATTAACTCTGTCCTAACTGAAACCAGGACAACTCTACTTAACACTTCTTTCAATTAGCAGAAGTAGTACTGGAGTTCTCAACTGGTGATTTTATTGGTGGTGATGCCCTCTCTGGCTGTGCTGTAGCACTGTTACAGGTTGGCTGTAAAGCTTGCTGTGATCTTTCTGAATTACAAAAGACGCACATAAATCAGTTTGGTAAGGCAGACAATAAGCACTGCCTTCTTCCCTTACTCCATGTTATTTTGTCTTTCTTGACTCTGCTATATAAAATGTTTATAAATTCATGTAAATTTTAAATGTAAGATGTTTAAATTAGTGTCTGAATTGCACTGTTTTGCAGACAGATGATGTTTCTCAGTTGCAAATAAAAACATTTTAGACAGCCACTTACTTTCTTTTAGTGCCAAAGTAGCAAAGTTTGCTCTCAAAGCCATGTGAAAACTGCTTCTTGGGAGTTCTGCTTCTTGGTATGTAGCATTTCTGGAACTCTACCAAGTTCATAATCCTGAAGAGGGCTTATATTTACTCTGCCTTGGCCCCATTCACCTTAACACACAAGGTAAAGTGTTTTCTGATAAGGGATGGGACACAAATTGCCAAAAGGGTCTCTCAAATCTGTCAGTAGTCATTCAAGATGTCACAGGTGAGCTACTGCCTATTCTTATCTTAGACAGCTACTCCCAGCTTCCTAAGGAGCCTTCCTTCTAGCAAGAGTAGCATGTTTTTAACAAATTTACTTTTCTGGGTCAGGAATGTGAAAGCAGAATACTTGACTGCTGTTACCTCAGTCAATATTAATTATTCAAATAAAATGCATCAGAGTCACTTAAATGCGTTAATACACAATCCACAAGGGTATGTTTTATACACATTGTTTTTCTCATTCAGCCGGAGATGGTCTACATTCATACGATGCCCTTTTTTTCATTTCTTTTAAGTAAGCTTTTCTTCTTTTTATTTACTGTAGCAAGGATCTTTCCTAGGAGTTTCTCTAAAGCATCGGATAACTGCTCTTTGCTTAATATATGCCACAGAAAAAAAGAAAAAAAAAAGAATAATGAGGAAGTTTCAAGTTCATCGATAATGATGAATTTTCCCTGTAACAACAAAGCCCAGCTGGGAAACAGAAAAGGATGAGAATGGCTAAGGGAAAAAACACTAAGCACTTCCATGGATCCAAAGTACCTTCCTTGAATACAGGCAGGGAAAGAGCATCATCCCCTTTGATCAACCAACACAAGGTCCTTTCCAACCACCCTGCTGCTTTTGGAATGGCCAAGCTGCTGTTTTCAGCGTAATGGAGAACCTGCAGATGCCTCTTTTCTGGAGCTCCCAGCATAATGTTGCTGCCTTTGGGGAAGAAACATGGGGTATGTTTCACCACATTTCACCCAATTTTTCCACTCAATTCACCAAGATAATTGAGCAGTGCCAAAACTAACTCAAATCAGACTGCATATTCTTCAACTGACAGCTTCACAGAATCAAGGCCTTGGTCTTGTTTTGGTTTGGTGGTTTTACTGTAGATGTCAGGATCTGTTCTCAATGCAGTGATAGCTGGGAGGACTTGTCTCCTTTTCAAATGTTAGTGTCCCCTGAAACCTCTGTAGATTTCTAAGACATCTAAAAATGTAGCAATTGCCAGTAATGTAGTAGCTAAATATATTTGTATGGTCTTTTGATTTTTCTATCATAGCAGGGCATAAACTAATGTGACAATGGGAAGTTGCAGCCCCCATGGAGCTCTTTGGAAAGATTAACCAGGGTGACGTGGTGGGCATGTGTTCTCCGAACTGTTCTCTGTGCAGTTCTGGCTGTAGAGATTGCATATATATGTGTGTGTGTGTGCGATGAATGGGTGCTGCTCAGATTCAGATATAGTCACAGCTCTCTTTCACCTCTTCCCTGAGCAAATGCAAGCCACCCATATATGACCCCTGAAACATAAAGCCTGGATGGAGCTCCGGGGCAGCCATGTCTCATTTCTTTCCTCCCCAGCATTCCCTTATCACCTTTATAATCAGACACTACCTGGAGATGAGATGGCCATTATTTTCTCATTGCTTTTATCTTTCTTCTAATGTGCTCCTTCCCCCCACTCTGGTCCTGTGAGAGACTGATTTTTTATATAAAGTATTTAGGATAATTGGTTTGGTTCATGAATTACCATTGTTGCCTGCTGCTATTTCCCACTCCTAGTATATCTAGTATATTTATTAAAGCCCTTTTGGTTTTCATTAACAAATTCTGCTTTTCTAGCTCTCTTGACAAGCCTGAGAGAATATTTCTATATTCTCTTTTTCCCCTTTTAGATTCTGTAACCAGCTCTTTTGCTGCTGTTTTCAGACCTTTGATCCACCCCCTGTAACTAAAATAAATGGTCAAACTCTTCTTCGTTTAAACAGGTGTATCTTTTTCTTTCTTTCTTTCCTTCTTTCCTTCTGTCTTTCTGTCTGTCTGTCTTTCTTTCTTGTGGGGAACATTCCTGTTGACTTCATATCTTTCTTCATGGCACCCAGAAAAAAATAAATTGGATTTTGCATTGTTCATAATAGCTATATTTATTACTTTTTTGAAAATATACTTCTTTTGAGAGGCTTTCTTTTAATACACTGATGCATTTGTAAACCTCATGATGGTATGCATTTATGCAATTTACTGAAACCAAGTGGTTCATCCCCTCCTGCAGAGCCTAAATACTGGTTCTGAAAGCAACATATTTTGCTCTGGGTATGAATAATAAATAGTAGCATTGTGCAAATTACTTTTATACTCCTGCTTCTGAAGATAAAATTTGTTGATGTGGTATGGGTGGATAAAGATAGACAGATCTGTGGGCCCACCCCTTCTGTGTTCCTTGTTACTGAAGTTTGATTATTATATTACATTTGTTATCTGCAGTACTGCAGGGTGAGCTTATAAAAAACCAGCTGTCTCTGTGCTCCATGAATCAAAAGTAATGGCCAGATAATCAAAATTATGTTCCAATTCTAGAACATTCATTACTGGTGGCATTGTATAAAGCAGATATAAAAACAAGCGGAGTTTTTGTGCTAGGATGATTACAGGGAATTACACTAAAAACATAGAATCATTGCTGGTATGTTTTGACTTCAAGTTAAGGAGAAGTTTGCTAAGCAAGGTTTTTTTAAGATAAACTGAGAAATAAACAAAAATGAATTATTTACCTGACCTAGTCAGGAAGCAATACTCAGTGCCCTATCTTTTTTGAGAACTTATTTTTCCTCATTTGGGCAGAAAGAAGACAATCAAGAAAAATGACCAAAAAAGAGTAAAACCAACACTTAAAAACTCATTGCGAATTGGGAGAGGCAACTTCAAAGACCTGCTCTGCTGTTGTGTCTCAGAAGAATTCCAAGCTATTGCCTCGTTTCTTGATCTTCCCATTTTTTATGTGGAAAAAAATCGTGCTGACTAGCGCCTGAGTAATCTGCCTGCAGAGTGTCTGAATCCAAGCTCTAACTTTGAGTTAGTTGCTTTGGCATTTCCTATTGTTCTCTGTTGGTAGGGCTAATTAAATGTTTGCTCTTCTTGAAAAAAAAGATATTAAAGCCTGAACTACTGTTTGGGGCATAAAAAAACTCTCCAGTCCATGCTCAGGAATGAAGAATTGTCCCTTGGTATTTTATATACTGAGTGAATGCCCTGACCACTGTGTTGAAAATGCACATGAAAATGTCTGGAAAGTTCTAGATTTTATCCTGATGGAAAGAGATCATAAATTCTTTGTTTATTCACAAAAATAAATTGTTTTCTGGACTGTGCTAGACTGGGGTTTTTTACAATGCCTTCCCGCTTAGCCGGCAACTTCTCAAAGGCAAGATAATGATTGCAATAAGGCTTTGATATGGGAGAAGAACCACAAAGAAACATTTTGAGAACAACCTTCAAGGGACTGGAAGGCAATTCTTTGCTGAATAGCAGTCCCTTGGGTCAAGTTCTCATGAAAAATTTTACCACTTGGTAGTGTCAACATGTCTACTGGAGGAATGCATTGCAGAACGTAAGTGCAGCAGAATAAAGCCCTTCAAAAGAATTTCAAATACAAAGCTCCTGAGTCAATAGAGATGCACCCATGTGGTTTTGTGGATTTGTGGATGCCCTCAAAGCAGCATTCAGCTCAGAAAAACATTTATGGCTGTAATATTCCTGCAGCCATGTATGATGTTACAAAAAGCTAAACAGCCTTGAATAACCAGTAATATAAGCTTGATTACATTTGTTTTGGAAAATGTAGTGTCTCATAATAATTCCAAGTGGTTATGAGTTGTCAATTGGCTTCTTTTTGAAAAATGTCCTTTAATGACTTTATTACAACTCATTGTATTCACTGAGGTGCTGTTTGCTGAGCTCTGACACATGCTGTAATGCCAGGTGACCCTGTTTAAGTGAGCTTTTACAGAAGTCTATTTCAGAACCGAATTTCTGAAAGAATTTTGATGGTGATTTTGTTGGTTGATGGTCTCAAAGAGCGCTAGGCACTCAGACATCTGGTAGATCACAGGAATACATGATCAGCTGTCATTCTAGAGGATACAGCAAAGACCACTCCATGAGATTGGATTTCGGAATTGCTTCAGCCATATGAAGAGTAGTAAAAAAGCATACGGTAAAACAGGGCTGGGTCACAAGCTATGTGCTGCGTGCGTATTTATTGCGGGTCTGTTGGCCACAGGCTGTAATCGTTCAGCTGCAGAGTGACAGTGAGTTTACAAGGACAGGATTCATAATCAGAGCCGAATACGGCATCAGGCTTCCCTGAAGATCAACACAAGGTTACTTGTCCCTCCCAGTTCACATGAATATGTTGTACATATGCATATTTAGGCATCATGCTACAGAGGACTTTTTCTCCATTACTGAAAATTATTGCGAGTCATAAGAGTGCTGATTTTTGTCACTGGGATATAATACTGCGGGGACACCAACACCACCACCCCCCCACCCAAAAAAAAAAAAAAAGTGCTTGTGAATGTGCGTTTAATACAGACTATTATGAAATAAGAATAGAGAAGGGCAGATTATAAAGGTACCCCCTCAACATCACAATTTAAATTTTCCCAATTTGCCCATTGTAAACAATTAAAGAGATGCTTCATGACAGCAACATCTTGTTCTGACCTTTTTTTAAATTCTAAACATACAACAAGTGGGGTATCATTCTGGAACCAGAGAAGCAGGGAAGGAATGGGCACTTCTTCTCTGTTCATGAAGATCTGGGACTTGTGACCCCCCTCAATGAAAATGAAATTGGTAATGTCAACCCATCTCTGGCAGACAGCACCTCACATTGATTTTATACATAATTCACCACAATTGACAGCCTTTTCAGGACAAGCTGGAGACTGATATGTTACGGAGGCTAAATTGCTTCTCCCTTCTGCAAAAGAGGGTCCCTTGAGGCCACGATTTATGTTTAACAGTCTGACAGTTGGGACTGTGAAGAAGCAGGACCACATTATGGCTGATGTGAGAATACTCTCAGTGCAGTAGAGGTACAGTAAAAAACCTCCTGCGCTGAAATCGTTTTTGTCACAAGGTGTCCAACAACCCCTTTTTCTCCCTCTGTCTTGCCCCAAACTGTTGTAAAAGAAATTAGAGTACCTTACCCATAGTTAGTTTTGCATATGGAGTACCAGATGTATTGTCTGTGCAATTGGCTTGCGTGCCAGCTATGGTAAATGCAATCAGCAGAAGAGAAAAGCTGGTGGGAAAACTGTGCAACTTCCTTACTGCTAATCCCTACCCTCATTCACACCACAGAAATCTTTGTATTGGCACTTCAGGGGCAGAAAAATGTGAAATTGTTTGGGAACAATAATAGTTGAAACCCAATGTTCTATCTTATTTGTGTTTGGATTTTGTTTGTATGAGTCACTGATGAACAGACTCTGTATACATTGACAGTATGCAAAATTCAGTATATGTGGGGAACTATTATTGCAGCGTAATCAGATAATCAGATGTTTTGTCACTGTCTTACATTGTTTAGTATAAAGTACTTTGAATGACAATATGGCAGTTCTTTCCAGCAGACCTTACAGGCTGCTTGCAAGCTGCAAGTTAGCTTTAATTGGGTGTCCTGAGATTTACTACAAGGAAGGTAACAACTTCAGTACAGTAGCAAGAAGCTGGGATCTTTGCACTGTCAGAAGTGTTGTAAATAAACACTAATTTTGCAGTGGTCCCACTCTTTCTTCAGTGATCAGGTCTACCAAATTAGGTATAAATTGATCCCATAATTTCTGCAGGCTTGGTGATATGCTAACGCATAAGTGATCCAGCTGGCTTTGTGGGGGAGGATTAAGGGAGGGAGGGTTAAGGGGGCAAGACAGGAAAACTACCTGTAGAAATAACATGAAATTCATTGAAACAGCAATGCGTTGTTTGCCCTTTTATTTATCTTTTATGATAGCAAATAGAAATGATTTGGCTTGCCAGTCAGAGCTAGAAATGGAGAAGGAGAAAAAAAATAACAAAACCCGAGTGTAATTTTGAGTCAAATGATGTTTGGATCAAACTCAATGCAATTTATTTTTATATACTGTCCTCCATACAGAGTATTACAAAGCAGTTTACAGGGAAAGTCAATCATCAGAAGCTAAAGGGAAAAGGAAGGTTTTAAAAGCAAGAGTAATTCAGTAGCTGGGAGGAATCATTTTTTTTTTCTTCTTCTTTTTTTTTATTGGAGTTCTGAGAGAAATGAGAAAAGTTCTGGGTAAAACCCCATCTCTTCTGTCTTTTGGTGCCCAAAGTACTGTATTCACTTGTGTCAGATAATGGCACATTATTTCCAGTTGCACTGCCTCTGAATGGCCCCTCCGCTCAGAGGCACACCCTGGTGTCACGCAGCCTCAGACCTGGTCCCATTCAGCTCCGAATAGCAGCCACATGGACTACTTGCCATAATTAGTAAACAGTAATGCTGAGATACAACATCTTGCATTAACTACAGGCTCTTCCTGTACACCTGGAATCCTCAAAATATAACCAACTTGGTCCATTCTGAGGTTGAGTTTAAAAAGACCAGAACATAATAATGCTGTGATAGCACTCTGATTATGTGTACACACAAACACAATATACTCTAATATTTCATATTTTGGGTCAGATTCCCACATCTCTTGTTTGAGACCATTTAGGCTAGGCTAATTTAGACTACTGAGCAGTTGATTTATTTCACTTGCTTTATATTTACATGTATCTATTAGTAGTTCTATTAATTAGTGGTGTGGTTTTAGTGGGATGTAGAAGGGTCATGATGGTAACGGAGTCCAGCCCCAGAATGATATTACTCAGGGAGTCAGCACTCACAACAAAGGTTGTCTGACCCTCCAAACTCCCCTGGGCACCCCAAATCACAAAGTGCTTTCCAGACCTTCAAAACATTCCAGGAAAAATGGGCTCTTCTTTAACTTCCCAACTGAGAATGTGCTTCCCTAAAAGAGCAAATTAATCCTGACTGCACTGTATGATGTTCCTCTGAGAAGTCTTTGTCTTACTGTCTCAAACTGACTGCTCAGCCTGGAATACACCTCAAGAAACAGGGAAATGGATATGAATCTTTTTTTTTTTTTTTTTCCCTTGCATTGGGCATGGAGTAGCCCCAAAGCTCCCAAGCAGCACATTAGTGAACCATAAATCACTAAAATTCCCAGCTTAAAAGCTTAACCACACCAATCATCTGTTGCTGGTCAAATTCTTCAAATTCTTCCAGCATGTGTGTGTGTGAAGTGTTCTGTCACAGAATGCAATGCACAAGTGTCAGCCTGGCAAGGAGACGATCCCATCAGAGCCTGGAAGCTGTTCAGCCGTTTTCAGGAAGAGAAAGAAGGTGTGAAACAGCAGGGGTCAATTACAAACCTACTGTAAACAGAGAAGGAAGGGGATGAGGGGTAAAGCTATACACGCTGATGGTCCTATAGCAAGGCTGGCTGCTGCCTCTTAGGTAGCACTTCTCGGGAGAGGAAGCAGCCCTACACGCTGCACCCTGGTGAGGTGCTGTGGTTCAGAGTACAAGCTGGACTGGGATTTATTCTCACTGACTGGAAGCACATGGCAGAATATTATGATTGAAAACTATTGGTTTAGTTCACAGAAGAGGCAAGAGGATGTAAAATGCCTTTTCTTTAACTTGGGTGATATGAAATGCTTTTGTCATATATTCATTAAGGGTGTCATTTTAGCAAGTGCTGACTTTAGGAGATGCTATGCCTCAAGCTCCATTCAAGAATCCTTTTAAAGATTATTGTCATTCCATTCATCACTTTTGAAATGACAACCTCTAGCCACACACTTTTTACACAAATGTAACTTCACAGGCCTTGCTATTAATGCTCATTACTGCAAGGCAGAAGTTGAGTGAATGACTGTCCATGAAAGAGAACAACAGTGACCCAAAATGGGTGAATCTGCCCCAATATATGAAATATTAAATAGTAGAGTATATTATATATTTATGTATGTTTGTGTGTACACGTGTATAACCAGAATACAGCATTCTGTTCTAACCTTTTTATACTCAATCTCAAAATGGACCAATCTGGCTGTATTTTGAGGATTTCAGGTTTCATAAAACACTGAAACAGATGGTCTCTCACCCGTGCAGAGGCCCCTGGTGGAGCAGGCTGTCCCCCTGCAGCCCATGGGTCCCACATGGAGCAGATCTCCACGCTGCAGCCCGTGGAGGAGCCCCCGGTGGAGCAGGTGGATGTGGCCTGGAGGAGGCTGTGGCCCATGGAGAGCCCCCACAGGAGCAGGCCCCGGGCCGGAGCTGCAGCCTGTGGAGAGGAGCCCACGCAGGAGCAGGGGGCCTGGGGGGGAGCTGCCGCCCATGGGGGACCCGTGCTGGAGCAGTTTGCTCCTGGGGGATGGACCCCGTGGTACGGAGCCATGTGGGAGCAGGTCTTGAAGAGCTGCTGCCTGTGGGCAGCCCCCGCAGGCTCAGTTCGGGAAGGACGGCATCCCGTGGGAGGGACCCCACGTGGAGCAGGGGCAGAGAGTGAACAAGAAGGAGCAGAGGAGACGAAGTGTTAGGGACTGACCGCAGTCCCCACTCCTCGTTCCCCTGCACCTCTCGTGGGGGAGGCGGAGGTGGAAGAGTCTGGAATGGAGTGAAGTTGAGACTGGGAAGGAGGGAGTGGAAGGAAGGTGTCTGAGTTTAGTTTTTGTTTCTCACTATCCTACTCTATTTTTAATTGGCAATAAATTTAATTTTCCCCAAGTCAAACCTGTTTTGCCCATGATGGTAATTTGTAAATGATCTCCCTGTCCTTATCTTGACCCACGAGTTTTTTCTTTTTTTCCTTTTTTTTTTTTTTTTTTTACTTCTTAATTTCTTCCCCTGTCTTGCTGAGGAGGGGAACTGAAAGAGCAGCTGGGTGGGGGTGTGGCAGCCAGCCAAGGTTAACCCACCACAAAAGCACAGCACCAACACTGTTTGAGTGGCAGCATCGCTGCATTGCTAAGTTTTCAAAGCATGTATAGAAACACAGACACACACACACACTCGTAGGCTGGCCTCCTAATTTTTTTATTTATTTATTTCAATGCAGCGTGAACAGTGAAATATCTTAGGAATTTTGCAACCTCAAGGATTTGAGAGAAGCCAAAAAAAAAAAAAAAGAAAAGAAAAAAGAAAAAAAAAAAAACAAACAAAGGGAAGCTGATGAAACAGAACCAGGGGACTGAGTAAGTGTAAAAAACAGCAAGTGGTTTAGAGCTGCAATGAGGAAAACAAGCCTCTGGTTCAAAAGCAACTGCTTTCTTGTCCATTTACAGGATAATCAATATCTCATCCTAAAACATCTGTGAGCAGATATAAAAAAGAAAGAATACTTTATTGTAGAAAAGATTTGCTGACCCAAGTTCCATCAGAAATGGAAGCATAAATAACTACAGAATATTGATAATGATTCTTAGGGAAAAAGAGCTGAATAAACAGCACTGAATAAAATGTGAAATTGCATTTTTTCTTTCTGTTTTCTTGTAAACCTCTGTGCTAGCAGACATGAACAGTGTCTGCCTCTAGCACTCGATCAGAATTCCTTCTCAGTCAGCCTTTTTTTGTTTTCCTCCCTTATTTTAAGCATAATTATCAGATTGATAAATATGTGCGTCAAACATAATGTTAGCAGAGCCTGTATTCTGAATTACTGTGGGATTGGTGCTTTTAAGGAGCAGAAACAATTTAAAACCAGAAAATGAACATGTTTCACTGAAGAGCTTATCTTTTTTCAGCTAATAATAGTTCATATCAGATACCATTTCGTACAAGATAGAGACCAACATGCACACTCTCCATAAAACAGAGTGGAACATGTTCCCTACAGCACTCACGTATTATGAAATCAATTTTGCCTTAAAGGACACTTTTCAGAGCAGTTTCAATCCTAAAGTAGTACATTGCTGTGCTACTTATATATTCATGTCACAGTGCACTGTAAAAGGATGCAATAGCGTTCCCATTTCAGACCCTATGTAAAATTAGGATTAAACACAGTCATCTTAAAGGAGAGTGCATTGTTCAGATCTGGAGAATTTTTGTGTTGAAAGTCCCAGTGGGACCCTGTAATACATGCACAGGTTCAAGCAGGCATCTAACTCTCAGCGGGTCTAGGCACCATCTCTTTGTAGCTAGAGTGCTGGTCAGTCTGCTTTTCTGCTCCACGAGACAGGTATTAATTTCTACACCAACACTCCTAAAAATATCCTCTTCTCCTCAGTACCACAGATGATCCTGAAGGCAACTGTGGCACCTTTAGCTAGGATTCAGCTTCTGAAGAGGAAAAGATATGCTGTCTGAAACAACAGGCTTCCTTCAGCGCCCTCAAATCCTGTACACAGCTTGACACTGGACACCACAATGAGGAAGCTGGGTGGCAGTCAGCCCAGAAGCAGCTAGCTGTGTCCCTGGGGTAGTGTTCCTTCCCCCATTTTTTCCTGCTGTCAGAGTGGCAGGGACAGCAGCTGCTCATCAGTGCCTTCACAGAATCACAGATCGGATGAGGTTTGCAGGGTCACTTGGCCCAACCCCTTCTTCAAGCAAGGCCACCCAGAGCAGGTTGCCCAGGCCCATGCACAGGTGGTTTCTGAAGGTCTCCAAGGAGAATACCCCATAACCTCTACGGGCAACCTGTGCCAGTGCTCCTTCCAGCCCTCTTGGTGCCTACAGCACAGAGCTGGCAACTCAGCTGACAGTGACGTGTGCTGCAAAGTCCTCTTAGGTGGTGAGAGTGCTGAGCTGAAGTGTTTACTCTAACAGAAGGCTTCCTGAGAAACTTGAGATCAAGAAGTTTCTCAAAGGGGCCTGTGTAGCTACTCACAGGTTCCTTCTGAGTCTCAAAAACAACTGGTCTTAAGCAGCTTGCTGTAAGGAGTACAGCTTTTTCAACCTGCACGCCTCACAGAGCCATTATACTCATATATTATATCTAGAGGACTTAAATGGTCCAGCTGCAAGGTCTTAGGCCTGAATTGCAAAGCTGGAAAAAAAGAATATGCTTTTTGGCTTTGCAAAACTCACACACAGGACTATCTTTTGGAAGATTTCAGTTTCATCCTCGGGTGGGTAAAGAGATGAGGTATTTCAGCAAGGGGATACCGTGCCTTCTGAGCCACTGGGAAAACTGTTGCAGGCTTGTGTACATGATTCAAAGCATTGTAGTGTGTAACAGAAACAAGTATATACAGCAATGCTGTCCCTGCTCCAAAAAATGTTTTCAATCTATGTAGGTTACATTCAGAAGTTGTACAGACTTCGGCTGCCTGCCTATACAGAATATGTCACTGCACGTTTTCCAATTACCCAACTTCTGTGGGAACAGAAGGTCAGCAGACCATTCTAGATAAATATTTTTGTCACCTCGTGCCTGATAACTAAGCTTTCCAAAGGGTAAACGGCCATGATTTCATCATCAATCTTGCAATGACAAGGTTCTCAAGTGCATGGAGTTCGTGGCATGCTGCTTCAATGACTGGGGCAGAAGAAGAGCATTGGCAAACGGAGGACAGGGTGATATTTTGATTGATCATAGGAGATTAGGTAGATAGAGAAGATAGTAAGATTGGAAATTTTTGGTGAGACCTAAGAACTTTCTTGCTTTAGATGTGGTCCTTGTTGTGTTTCCACAGTCCCGCTGCAAGGGTGTTGTTGATTAGATGCAAAGATGAAGATGCAGAATTTGAAAAGAAATGCTTATGTTTCTGTTACAGCTCTAGGGAGAAATGAGGATGGGGGAGAGTTTTGAACAGTACAGAAAGACTTTAAAGTCCTTTAGAAAGGAGTCGTTCCAAATACAACAATAAACTAATTAAATGCTATTAGAAATACAGTGAAACTACCACTGAACACTGCCTCCCACAGGCAACCCACTGTCTTAAATAGGCACTTAAATAATCCCCATGTGGCTTTTGATACAATTTTGTCTGACCTTTATTTAAAGACCACCAACAGGGCAATTGATTATGGTTGGTCAACCTGTTTGAATTAGCTCTAACCTAGAGTCAGTTCTCTTTATTTCTCTGCCCACTTTCTTCCTCCTCATTTTTAAATACATTTATCCTTTTAGCTTTTTTTTTTTTTCCTTTATCAAAATCTGCTGCACATTTCTATCCACCTGTGGCTGTGGATCTCTTGTTCTGTTCTTCCCAAAGCTTTTGCAGCCAGCTTCTGATATTTAGGGTTTGAGGGATTTTATTTTTATTTTTCTCTTTGTGCAACTCAGCTTTTAAAAACAACATCTTCTGCTCTCTTAAAAATTAGTCTAATACCTATTCAAAAACTGCAGGTCTGGATTCACTCCTTTGTATAATAACAGCAACATTCAACATATGTTTGGGGGGGGGTTCTTTTCATACTCTCTTCCTCTAGCACTGTCTCCCTATCTGGGCCAACAGTTGAGTGTCTGTACCGAGACTGATAGAGATAAGGAATTTCATCCTTGAATGCCAAGCTCTGCCTTTTGAAGCCTGCAAGATCCATGAATAAGGGTTGCAGGATTGGATGAGTCGAACTGAAACCTAGGCATAAGTGTGCATGATCAACACTCATTTTCTTCCTGGGCTTCCCCATCTTTAAGAAAAAAAAGATGGTCTTTCCCTCCAGTATCAGACATTCTGAGATCCTTAAACTACTGCAGACAACCATAGCCACCACACACAAAAAGATCTGTCAAATAGTAAGAGGTTTTGGAGTAGCATTTCTTCAGTTCTAATTTGTACCTTTAAAGAAGAGGGATATATACAGAACATGAAATGAAAATTTGGAAGGTAGTTGTGTTTTTTTTTTTTCCTCCCACATGTAACATATGTCTTATCCATGCATAAGACTTTCCAGGGTAGAGGGAATGAGAGAGGAGGAGGGGCAGGGAGAAGGCAAAATTGTCTTCCTTTTTAAGATGTAATCTGAAGTGATTATAGAAATAGTCATGTTAACTATACATATTTTTGAAGATAAAGCTTGTTCGTATCAATCAAAACAGAGCAGCAGCACCAGAGTGAATTTGCTTCAAGTAGTTCTGCTTTGCAGAATCTGATGGAGCACTTTGATAACTTCACTCAGCTGTAGATGGGCCCTAATGTCACAGACACAGCTGGTTTCCTACTCAGCTATCACACACGACAGTGAGGAGCTTTCCTCCACTGCAGGCATCTCCAACATCAGTAGCAGGGGTCTTCCAAGGGCCACAGCCCTCCTCCAGGCCCATGGCCTCTCCCATTTTAACTCCATCTTACTGAATTGGAAAATAAGCTGTTCCTAAGGTTTCTCTTTTAAACTTAACTAACCTCCAGGAACTGGTGATTCTAAACTAATAGCACCTTGGGAATGAGCCTATTTCAGGACTATGGTGTAGATCTACTAACGGAAGGGGGAAGCAAAGGGTGTTCGTGGAACAGGGCCAGAGCTGGCTGAGGAGGTAAAAGCACTGGGAATAGAGCTGTGGCAAAAAAATAAATAATAAAATAAATTTTAAAAAAATCCAGTCTGCTGCTTTCTGGGCTGATTTTAACCTGCTATGCCTACTGCAGCAACTGTTAAATATACTAGACTGTTACCACTGCTGCCAACATTAACAATTCCATTGCCTCCAGTGAGAGTACAGCTGGGCTGATACTGAGCACAAATCTTACCCCAGAATGTAATGTTTTGAAGCACTTAATTTTGGTTAAAAAAAAAAGAAATGTATGTTTTGTGGATGAACAGTTTTTATTCACATCTCTTTGTGTTGGAACTGTGTAAACTGAAGCCTTGATAGTTTCTGATAAGAGATTAATGACTACTTTCTTTTTAGGTTAATGATAAAACAACCACAGAATTTGGTATCATTTTTCTGCCTTCAGTAAAACAGAGAATACAGAAATGATAGAGTATTTTAAAGGTTGCTTTAAAAAAAAAATGTGGTTATTGCAGGTTTGGGGGCAAAGGTTTTGGCAAGTTCTGATTATATATGAATTGCCTTGTGCTTCTTTGTGTAGTATGAGGAAATGCACCCATGGTTATATACAGTTTTTATCTATAGCTGTTGATGGTGGACAGTCGATAGTTGCCATAGACAATAGTTCGTTTATATGTATGTGACGAACGTTAACTGGTCTCCTGGAACCAGCTTCTCTGTATGTGTATCCACCATGAGCAGTGCTGGTCATTCTCCAAGGTTTGAATATTTAACAGCTTGGTAACAGGGCTGGTGCAGAGCCATACTACCTTAGACTGACCCTTTCATGGCTTGGAGGTGACAGACTGGAGCCTTGCAATGCAGAATCCACCCTCTCTGGAGCACAGCTAGAATTCCGTGAGTTATGGGCAATTGTCACTTGCGATGGAGAGTGGCAAGCTCAGATGGCCCCATAAGTGCAACAGGCAGAAACAATGGCACAGAGAGTCTGTGAGCTGATTGGGAGCTCTGAAACAACTCCAGATACTGTGTGTAAACTCACCCCTAACCACATAAAGCAAGAAATTGAAGACTAACCTTGGAGAGAGCCTGGGACATGGTCAAAGCAGGACTTTCAGGCACAGGAAGGTCAGCAGGGTTTCTTTTCCAAAAAGTACCATAAATTCTATAGATGTAGCATGGCAGCAGCAGCAGCGAGGTACACATCCAAGAGTGTGTTCAACACCAAATTTAGCAAAAGAAACTTCTGCATGCCATGCAGCCACGCTCTGACAGACTGCCTATACCTTCCCACCTGAAAGCTGCTCTTTGGAGTGTTGTTTTATCACCTCCTCCCAGCAGCTGTGTAAATCCTACAGTCTGCCATTCCAGTGCAGGCAAAAGGACCAGAAGAAGAGGTGGTGTGGAGCACACTAGTCATTCAGTGGATAAATGTGTCAGCAGTGGAGTGCATTGAAAATTATCTGTCTGGAAAGAGTCCTAAGAAAAATAGAGCTACTCAGGTGGTCTGCAGCTCCTCACTAAGCTCTTCAGCAACACAAAGAAGTCGCATCTTTGGGCTGCAGACTGGGGAATGAAGCACGCTCAGGACAAAAGGTTATGAAAGCCAGTAAGGTTGTTTCCAGCCTCAGTGTGAAATACATCACCTGGTTTTAGCAGTGAGACAGGGAGAGCTAGTTTGTAACAGGCCTTTCTTGACACTCAGAGATAGACCCCCGACTGTGATTGCTATTCTAAGATGCTGTAACACGTACTAATAAATCTTAAGTATGGCAAAGCTACATTAATCCATATTGCTTGTGTCATCCACACAATGGCCACTTGCAAGGCCACAGAGATTGTAGCAAACACGACAGACTTGCCAAGTTGTTCAGATTTAACATCCACATATTCTTAAATCTCAGACATAGACAAAAATGCCGTATATGGCAAAAAGAAAATAGGTTGCACTAAAAAGTGGTCATCGGCCTCTCTAGGAGCAGTCCAGGCTAAATCCAGGATTCAGGTGGCGTGATCTTAACTAAGGTCAACAGATAAATTCACACATAGGGCTTTTGCTAGATATATCAAACTTCTCTGTACTCCTAAATAATGTTTATGGGCATTCTTATTACAGTAACAGAAGGCTCAAACCCTTCAAGAATAACAAAGAAATGTGTTTCAGTGTAAAAATCACACATGATTTGTAGTGATTGCCTAATTACATGAGTGTCAGGATGGGAATATCTGTGAAGAAGATAATTTGCTCAGACTAGATAGCTAGAAAGATTTGGCAGAGGTAGGAGGACCTTGCTGACTGTCCATGCTTTTGGTAAGTTTAAAGTGAGAGATGTATTAGGTCTTAAAACTTATCACATGCTGTTAATGTCATTGCAACAAAAATGAAGGCAGAAGGAAAGGCAGGCTTTACATCACTTTCTCAGACACCTACCCAATTAAAACTGGAGTAGTTATAAAATTATCAGACGTTCACCCTAACAGCTGTAGACACTTGGAAAAAAATTCATTGTAATCCTAGTACTTTAATCATACTATTGATCTCTCTTTATCTATGCTATTATTGTATTTTTGACTCACTTCTCTCTCTCTCTCTCTCTCTCTCTCTGTATTTTGGACTCACTTTTCTCTTTCTTTCTCTCACTTTTTTTTTTTTTAATTCAGCCTGTTAAGTTACCTCATTCAGCCGTTGCATGAAAGACAGAGGGCCAAGGCTGTGCCCTCTTGTACAGCTACAGACTCTCCATGCAGCATTAAAATGGACACGACTTTACTGGCCACATCATCTGTGGGCAGTAGGATGCAGAAATATCCCCTGCCTTAGAAGGTGTTCTCCCTAAGTTTACACAGGATGAAACAGAAGATCAAAATAAATAGATAAGTTCTATCTAACATTTCAGAGGAAAACAAAAAATATATATATAATAAATTACAGAAATGACATCACAAAAATGAAGATGGCAAGTGAATAACTGGAAGAAATTGTTTTAGTCCAACAGATTTATATTTCTAGCTAAGAACTATTTCATATTTTTGGCATAAGGAAATTTTTGTTAAACATCCAGATCACCTATTTCTTCAGTTAAGATCTGAGGCCCAGCAGTACATATTTGTGGCAATTTTAATAAATCTTGTAACATACCACAAAAGATCAAACAAGCATGTAAGATAATTTTGTGAGGAAACTGTTCTGTCATTTATATGTCATGTAGAAGACATGAGAAAACAAAGCCAATTTAAGACTAGTTCTCGTCCTCCTAATGCACCAAACAGGGCCTGAAACGATTCCCTCTAAATTCTGTTAAAAAGCCTCATTACCTTTATTAAGTTTTACCAAGTTCCCACTGCGGTAGTCACTGAAATGTCAATATTTACACTTGCCACCAAGAAACATCAAACTGTCACAGCGCTCCCCTTTTGATAATACAAAAACTAGTTCTCCTTGGTTAACACCACATGGTAAGTACAGGGAATAGCAGTCACAGTAGGTATAACAAAACGTTTTATGAAATCCAGGCACTGAAATCCATGGTGCCTTTCTCTTCAGAGGCGCTCGAAATGCACTAGGTCTACAGTGGTACAGTAAGTAACTCCTGCGTCAACCTCCATTAGATAAAATAATTAAGTCTACATCAATTATTTGGAATGACAAACCATTGTCACAGGATCAGAGTTGTGTGCTTTGAAGAAGAAAGAATCTGAGTTGCACCCTGCCATTTATTTTCCATAAATGCTTTGGCTTTGCTGTGCTCTTCTTGCATCTGCAGGAGCCCATTATCCTGGATAATATTCTGTTCCATTGATAATTACATCTTAATTATTTCTGTCCTTTAAGTAGCCACTACTTTGAGGATTTTTCATTATGTGGTGCAATTTTCATCACTGAGGCTCCTTTAACTGTCACTAGGAGTGGATTTTTATATTAACCCTTGCAAGTACCCCACAATACTGCCTAGGATTGAACAATCTGGTAGGGCTTTGATGACTGCAATAGGATGATCACTGTGCAGAGCCACTGCTTGGGAACCAAATGATTTGTATTTAAGCAGTCAGCGGGGACAATAGAAATCCCAGAGCTCAGATGAAATGAGTAGATTTAGGCTTTTCCCACATGCTGTGTTCTCAATAGTATGAGCTTTCACTAAATAAAATAAATAAATAAAAACTTTTAGCCCTTCCAATTGCAAAAATACTCCTCGCTATGTAAATCCCATCACTGCTGTTTTGTTGAGTCTGCAGCCAGGCAGACTGAAACAATGGCACCCAAAGAACCCACAATTCCCCTGTTACATCTTAATGGACTGTTTCTTAACTTCAAAGCTGACCATTTAAATGCTAACATTATTAGGCAAGTAATCCAAAACATAAGCACCCAGCTTGAATCATTAGCATTTAATTACCCAACATTTTCTCTTGTTTAATCTACAGTGCTGTGCAAACTGGTCTTAATTTTTGTTTTAAACAGCGGAGCACTCACGTTTATGTCTCCCTACGTGCAGTCAGAGTCTCGTGAAGGAAAAAAAAATAATAAAGCTTGCAAATACATGGGTCTTTCTATGCCACGAACAATGCAGTTTTACTCTAAAGTTTTCTCAGAATTCATTAGATTTACTTAGGTTGTTTCTATCAACTGGGATCCATGTTGCCTGCTCTGAGGTGTGTTATTGAAAAGTGAAGATTTAGCTGCTAATGAAAGAGTTCAGTCATTTCCCCTCCTCTTTCTTTGAGCAAATGGCAAAAAAGCAGTTTCTGTTGCTTTTTCAAGGTAGTGTAAAGGGCACAGACAATAGCTCCCCTATAGATGCCAATGTGTGACATTTTGCCTGAATAAAACAGAAACATGATAAGCTAAAAAGAAAAATACAAAAAAATCAAATTCCTTTCCAGGTAAAGCTGTTTATCAAACGTGACTTGTTCCTTAAAATGAAATACAGCATTTAACTCCTCTCTTTTCTGAATCTTTACTGGAGCTCAGAGCATGTCTCCTGAATGTAAAAGACGATAAAAAGATGAAATAACATTGTTCAAGTAAAATACATACAAAGAAACATGGAAGGAGACAATCTAATGTCTATTAACTTGAAGATTAAAGTAAATAGATGATTCGAAGTTGCAGTTTTCAACAGCTGAAAGTAGAAGTCTGGAACAGCAGCCTGGAAATTCCATACAGACCCACAGATAGCTACCCAGTCACCAACGAATAATCTCTAAATTCCTTTTTTATTAGTGAGAATCTCCTTGTTGTGTGTCAGAGGTGGTGGTAAGCCCCCAGCAGTGCTGTAAGCTCATACACTAATGCTAGGAACAGTGGCACCTGCAGTGAAGAGTCAAGGCTTGCCCCAAAAGAATAATTCGGTTATTCCTGGGGAAAGATTCACATTTAAAGTGCTGCTACTAAAAAGTGTTCTTATTTATTATGTTGTTAAAAGCACAGAACCTATGCCTCTTTAATTCAGTTATACTTCAGAGACTAAAACCTGGTCAAGTATTGCCAGGAACCTAAGAAATTACCAGCCTTGTAAACAAACAAAAAAACACAAATAAAAAAAGAGGAGGTGGTGATAGCAGAAGATGAGGAAAATGGCAAAAACAAGTAGTTGTGGTGTATTTTTGATATTTTAGTCTTTCAAAGTTCTGTTCTGCTATTAATTTCTATTTTCAGTTCTTCTCTGAGGTCTGGTCTTCATTGCTAAACAAGGGGAGTTTCTACCTAAGAAAAGATGCTAAGAAGCATCATCACCTGTCCCAAAGAAGGAGCATAATGAAAACAGTATACTAAAGTTTCAGGGTAATTTCACAGAGATCAACGCCATTCCCCAGTTGAGGTTAACCTTGGAGTAAATTTAAATGGAAGGAAATATAACTTGCCCTCATTGCATTTTTTTACCTCAGGGTAGCTCATTTGTATTTGCTTCCCTGCAGTTAGAAATGCTGCCTTTTTGGCTACGAAGGGAAGCCCTGAAGTAGACAGACTTATCAAGCCTATGCATGCAACACGGCAAAGCTGCCATGAGGCATTTTTAGCAAAATTATTACATGTAGTGAATTGAGAGCTATGTGGTGTATTTGTAGTCCTCATGTAGGATACTGTTCAGTGTTTTAAAAGCATTTATTTATCCCTGTCCAGTTTATTGTTCTAACAGTTTAGCTCGCAATGTAATAAATTGATCAGATACAGACTTTCTATTATAGTGTTCATACTCCCTATAGACAATACAGTCAATACAGTCCCTATATTGTCCTCTGTCAAGTCACTCCAGGTGGCAGTCCCTTTCCCGATTTCTAGGCATTGCTCCCCAAAACAACATGTGTGGTTCTCCAGGTAAAATGTGTACTGAGCTTTGCAAACTTACCTCAAGTTCTGGTGATTTCACAAGGGTTTGGCCATTTCTATTATACTGACACTGCCAATCTACTCTTTTCTAAACAGTCATGGGAATTTTTTGAAACGTTTTATCAAAGTTATAGAGTAATATAATATTGTAACGCAGTAATGGAAGGTACCAGCAGACAGTGACATATGTAAATTGCTGTAAGGATTATGTGCAACAAAACACTCTTTAGGAGGTGCAGACACTCTATGTAGTTCTGCCTCCATTTCTAGTAATGCTCAGGAAAATAAATAAATAAATAAATAAATAAATCTCTCCGTTTCATTATTTCCAACTTGGCCTGCTATAGCTGGTGGCAGCTGTTTGGGGATTTTTTTCTACCACTCAGATAATTTCGTTTGGCATTGATGCCTGAGTAGCTGCTGCAAACCATCTTGGAAACTCCTACAGAGTGTGTCTACATTACGCTTTTTTTGTTGAGTATTTTTTGTTTTCCTTTGAAGAAGTTATTACCCAGTGCACTGTTTACTGTTTGTTGTCAATATCACAGGGGAACCAGAATAAAATAAAAATAAAAAAAAAAAAAAAAAAAAAAGAGCTGTAATAGCCACAGGGTAGCATACTGGGGGCTAGCAGAGGAGAAATGCTAATTCCCCTTGCCATTTCCTGGCCCAGATGGTCAGGACTTCAACACACAGTGGTTTGAAATGCTATTATGAGTACAAGCTAATATCGATTCTACTGAGAAGACTTTGGCAAATCTATTACTAGCTCTTTTAAATTGCACCTCACTAACAATTTAGGGTAGCTGTTCATCCAGAGAAAATACAGCTCTGGGCTTGCTGAACACTTCTCTGAGTTGACGTGAGGTGAGAAAAACTTTACAAAGTCACATTAGTGTTTTTTTCTTGGCAAGAATATACTGCAGAACTCTTCTGCAGAAGTCACTTGCTCAAGTAGCAACCCCATCCCTGTCTGCCATACAGAGCCATCCAGATCAGCCATCAGCCATCCAGACATCCCAGAGCCATACAGATCGGGCTCACTGACTCAGTGAGAAAGCACTTGTGGCTTATGGTAGCCCATCCACTGCAAACTTGCAGCTCAAAATAGAAGGGACCATGTGTTGATACTCCAATTTTCTCCAGCAATCTGGACTTTCCTCTCTAGTGGATCGATGAACGTGTTGGACTATGAAAGTGGGTGCCACTTAGGCAGAAGGAATGTTCTCTGAGGCCTGCTGGTGGACAGCTGGAGGGCAGGGTGGGTAACAGGAGCCACTGTTTTCCCACCTCCCCAGTAAAACTGGTCTGAGCTCATCTGCTGGAGCTTCCCAAGGCTATGGTGGTGCCGACCATGGGCTTGTTGTTCTGTGTTTGCACCAACTGGTGACACTGGGGAACAGTGAAGGAAGTAAATCAGCTAGAATGCAGTAGAGGAGGTTTGCAGAACCAAGAGAAGGTTTGGATTCCTGCCAAGCATTAGTTATCCCACATATTCAGACTAGGGAGAAGAATTTGAAGACAATCAGCAAATTTTTCTCTATTCAAAAGCTGTGATGAGCCAGTGTCTGCTGCCATTTAACACAGTGTTAACTGTAACCGTCTTATTGTAGAGGAGATCATGAAAGCATGATCTTAAACTATGAAGGCCTTCAAATTTAGAAGTAAGCACAATGGTCTAAAGCTACCCCTTTTATTTTGGAATGAGTCTTTTTCAGTTCCTTGTGATTCAATTTTACTTAATAATACAAGCTGTATAGTTGCAGCTCTGGGATTATTCTGTCTGGGAAGTATTTTCTTGCAATGCAATCACTTCTTATTGCTTTCAAACTTTGTATCTGTGGTTTGGCTGTCCCTAAATGCCACTCACTCATAAGGCCATTGCTACATATCATGTGTTCTTCTGTGTAGCAATCTCTGTGTCGGTTATCACCGATATTTTTGTAGCACTCATCATTTCACCAGCCCTAGATTATCCTGAGCTTTCGTCTCAGTGTGTAATTTTCCTACGTCAAAGGCTTGTTGTTTCCATTTATTGCCCTTATAGTACATTTTGGGGTTGTGTTTTTTTGCTCCAGAGCCTTGGGAACAAAGATATATATAACAAAGAGTTGTTTGCCTGCAACAGGCAGGTCATTGAGGAGAAACATATCCTTTTATGAGGGAGCACTGCATTGCGGTCATCATGCTACCCTGTTCAGAATAAATCAGAGAGCAAAGTGTGTAATTAGGAGCACTGTATGTATTCAGATGGCTGTATGTAGAAACCGATGCTGGAAAGCCTTGCAGAATGTGTAGTGTGAGAAGGAGCATGCTCTCCTCTTCAGATTTACATTTCTTACTTACTAGGAATTGATTTGCCTGGCTTCAGGCAAAAATAAAGCAGGCAACTGCCTAGATGGGGCAGCAGAGCAAGCCTCAGAAGGGAATGAGCACAAAAGCAGCATCACTGGCTGGACAAGGGGCTGTGGAGGTAAATATACCTCTGGTTTGGAGTAGTGGGCAATGACAGACAGGATGGGTTTGCACATAGATAGCTGGGCCTGGCAAGACAGAAGAAGGCAGAGAAGAGGTAAAGGCGGGAACAGCGTTTGCTTCCCCCATGTCAACACCTACCTGTTCTGTAAGGCCTTGCCTGTCTGTCCTGCCCTGCCCCCCCGACGATGTGTGCCTCTGCTGCTGGCACACTGAGCCAAGTCAGTCCTCAGGCACAGAGCTGTCCTGCTGTTGAATGTGAAGGTCTGTTTCTCCTCCATCTTTGCTTATAGCTCCACACCTTCATAACAAAGGATCGAGCCCTTCAGACCACGTTTTTGCTGCCGTTCTCATTTTCACAGCTCCTCCTTCACCGTGTTGCATCATGGCAGCATACCATGCACAAGAGCGTCATCTTTTCCTGCGCTGCATAAGGCATTATTATTATTACTTAGGTCCTGTGCTTAAAGTTCTGCTGAAGCTTTTGCTTGTTGTGCTTATACATCAGCCAATGTATTGACAGGATATGGGTGGTATGGGATAATTTTAAGATCAACAGCAATTCTAAATTACTCCTGTTTTTAGGATGTGTTTTCACCATATGGCCAAGCTAACATGCAAGGTCACCACTGAAAATAGGAGGAAACTGTGCTATTCTTTCTTCTTATCACTCTTCCTTTCCCCATCTTCTCTCTTCTCCCTTCCCATCTCTGTCCCCAACCATGAGCTATCACTCCTGTTTCCTTTACAATGGCTCACGGGATCTTATATGAAACTGCTTCATCTCATCCTCTTTTTGCCTTCTTATGGGCTGCTGTGACTTGCTGTGTGACTCACAGAAGCACAAGAAAGTGAACAGTGGGAGGGCATGGCTAGGAGCAGGAGTGGTGGGGATATTGGGGATTGGGGCTGGACCTGCTCCTTCAGCAGCACTCTGCTGTTACTTTCCCTCAAGCCGTATCATTAAACTGGGCCCTCATTGGGCCCACATGCTGGACAGAAATAATGTCATTAATTTTGTTTATTCTTTAGTTTGAACATTTCATGGAACAACAGAGTCACTGAGTCAGTTGGATTGGAACGGACCTCATGGGGCTTCTAGTTTGCTCAGGGCAGGGTCAAAGGGACCATTAAAGGTCTGGATAAGGTCCTCAAAGGTTTGATTGCTCTACTGGCCCTAAACATTTGCCAATGGCCTTCAGACAAAACCCCCAAACCCTGGGTTTAGTTGTAAGATACACCTGCTGACAACATGAAGAGCATAAAATAATCTAGATTGACAGGAAAGGAACTAAGTGAATTCACCCTCCCTGCCGGCCCATGAAAGACATCCTCTGTGTAAGTGGCCTCATATTCTACTTCTGAACCTGCAGGTTTGCAGAATGTCTCTCCTGGTACGCTGGTTTGTTCTTCAGGGTGTCCCTGGAACACAGTTTACCACAGCAACACCTGACAGGTTCAGCTGAGAGTAAATAGAAAGATGTTATTGCCTCATAAATAGATGAGGCAAGGGATGTCAGGGAAGGAAAATATTATCTCCATTTCATAAAGAAAATCTTTAGTGAATCTTTTTTCCCCTCCAGAGTCCCAGAGAGCATGTGCAGCAGCGTAGCAATGAGGACACCAACCTCCTGAGGCTCAGCCCAGCGTTTTTCCTGAAAAATGATTTTTCTTCAAAGCTGTTATCTATGAGGATTTTGCTAGCTGCTCACAGCTCTGAGATTTGTTGGGGACTTTTGCCTAAGCTCATTCTCTTTCTTGAATACCAGAATGCATTTATTTCCTTGATGTGCTATCACACAATTTCTTTTTAAACAGAGCTTACTGTTCAATCTTATATCAGACTTTGCATTTTTTCTTGTGCCATACACAGATTTTTCTTTGCCTGGTGTGCCTCCATGCACTTTATGGAGATTATAGCTGCTCTGGTGCATGCTATCACTGCCTTACTCTCCTCACTTTTAAAACCATCTGTAATTCCATTACAAATTATTCCCTCTACAAAATGTTCCAACATCAATATGAAAGATATTTGAAAGGCTGTTGCAGAGCAATCAGATGTCTTGCCTTTTTTTTTCCCAACTGTTGAACACATGGTGCCCACATACAGAGTTTTCATATGGGTGCAACGATCTTCTAATATTTTGATTGGAACATTCATTTTGTGCACTCTCTGCAAGTTCAAAGGTGAATGAATTATGTTAATCCCATTCTCCTGCACAGTGTGAGCTCAGCTTTTCAGCTTTTCTCCACTGGAACCTTTTTTTCACTTGTGCTGATGTGCACTGAAATATTCTGTCTGGGTTGTTCAGTGTTTCCTGAGACTTCCTTATAGCTTTAACTGCTTGGGTGGACAATTTCACCCACTCATGGTTATTACTCTCACCATTCGAAATCTGTCTTCCTTTGCCTTTTCTCATTTACATTTACTTTTCAACTATTATACGAAAAGACTCTTGACCTTTGCTGTCTGCCAAGATTCATAGGCCTCAGAGTTCTATGTTAGGGGTAAAAACGAGTGACAGAGTGAGGTGTCTCTGAGGTAATCCCTTTTTACTCATGCAGCCCTTAACACAGAAAGAATTAAACACTGGGAGGCATCTATTTGCTTGCAGCTCAAAGCAGCTTTCAGCCAACAGTCATCTTCAAGCTCTTGATTTTTCTCCAGGTCACATTTCTACTAAAAAAAATTAAAAAGAGGTGGGTTTGTGTTTTCCTGTGTGTTGTTTCACAGGTACTTCCACTCAAAACCAGCCAGACTCATTCTGAGTGGCCCCATCTTGCAATTTCTGTGGGGAAGCAGAGAGATCTGTGTTATGGTTGGAAAGCAAGATGTGCTTTATCTGAGTAGTGAACAGTTTTACTGCAACTAAGAAAGAGCAGCAACTGGATTCATTGGTGTCCTTTGTATTTTCCCACCCAGTGACTGTATTGTTGGTGCATCTATAGTGCCCTTATTGGAAAACCTCTACAAAGCCAACTCTAAACCCTTAAATTGACGATTATCTTCCAGAGACTTGTTAAAAAGATGGCCAGGTTCTCCAGCATTTCACAGCAAAGGAATCACAGAGCAACTTCATTTTCAGCAGTGTTAAGAAATGATGTGTATGATCCAGAAACAATAATGCAAGTGTATCACCAGTAGAGACAGTGACACGATCTGGCTTTTCAACCTGGCTGCTTTTCATACTCATTCCTTCTGATGCTAATTCCCCAAATTAACTTTGCTGTGAACATATTAACTCTCTGGTAATATGGCTGCATCTGCACTCCTAATTACCAGAAGGTGTGGCCAAAATATTTCCTGAATCATTGCCTGGTCTCTGTGCTAAGGATGTGTGAAAAGATTTTGGAAGGTCAGAGGCTTTCTGCATAAAAAACATCACATGCCTTGAAATACACCGGCTCTACTGCGAATTTTGAAACTTTTCTTGAGCACTTACGTTAGCAAAATTTACTTGCTTAGAGGCATGTGAAAGACAAAGTGGGTTAGAACATGGCTAGATCTAATTCAATTTTGTATTCAAATGATTATCCTCAGGAAATTTATACTTGGTACTTCTAATTTTCAATCTAGTTTCTTTGGAAAGAAATAGAAAAAAAGAGGAAATAACTGCATTTATATAGAAAATATTTTAATACCTACTCAAGACCTACTGTGACACTGCGACTGAGCAATGTCTGTAGACAGGCAGTGCAAAGGTGTCTGAGTACCTTATTTAGTGCTTGCAAGTAGGCTGAACCCTAGCTCCTCATGCTTCTGTTTAAATGGGATATTCCGCAGGTCATATTTCTCATTTTCTACAACCAGCTTGTCACCTGGTTAATATTGCAGAGATTTACATTAAATTCGTGAATGCCAGTTTCAAGTGTCAAAGCTCCTTTAAAAGAAAAATAAAGTTAACCTGGGCAAAATGAATAATACGTATTTTACAGCCAAAAAGCAAGTTTCTTTTAAGTTTCAGAAGAACTGCTAGTTCCTACAGCCTATGATTACACCAATATTTTTTCCTAAGGAACAGAAAGCATTTATACCTTGACATCCTATTCCTTAAGGTGTACCTACGCTTATAAATTTAAGTATATTTCATCTCTCCACTCATTGTGTACTCTGGCAGATGTTGGGAAAGATGTAAATTTTTGCTTTATGTATGCCACAGCATTAGCAAATAGTGTCACCCCTAGCATTTCCTGAGAAGTAACAATTCTCAATTTTTCTCCTAAATTAAACAGGAAGAAAACACTTTTAAATTTCTTCCCCAAACTTTACTAGAGTTGTTTTTCACAAGAAAACAATGCCTCATTGCTGCAGTCCCTGGCATCCATGCTCGACTGCATACAGCTTCATACATGACATCTTCATGCTGAAGATCCTGGAATGCAACGTAAGTCTTATTTCCAGGTTTTAATTAAAAGTAAAGAATGCAGGAACTACAAAGGAAAACCACAAAGGGTCTAATGTTTGCAGTTCAATTATTTCCAATAGATGAAAGACAGGTAAAAACTCTTTTCAAACCAGGCCATGCAACATGACCCATAGACTGAAATTGAAATTTTCAGTGATTTGGAAGATATGCAACCCTGTTGTCCTGGGATAACATGACTATGATTCACTGCCTCAAAAGCAATCACAGATCAACAACTTCTTTCTGCCCCGAGCCACCCTATCCCATGTCAGAGTGAAGGTCATAACAATTTTCAGCAGGCTGGTGAATGCCTGGGGATTTTGTGGTTTGTGTTTGTCAGGAGTATGTGAGCACAAGCACTGTTCAGTTTGTCATCTAGTTTACAAGTGCACAGGGCTTGTATCCATAGCTATGATAGGTTAAAAGTACTTATGGAAAGCTAAGGCATGAAAGTAAGAGTGAGGCCCCTGCCTTTGTCTATACACTTTTGCACTGGTAATCTGGAGGCCCCAGAATGAATTGAAAGGGTGTCCCCAGCAAAACAGTATCAACTGGGGGAATTTTAATGAATTTATTACCAATAAACATAAATTTAAGATCATAAAGGCAAAAAAACAAACAAACAAAAAAGAGCACTTACACAAGTATCTATTCCTGTTCTCAAATTACCTTTATACTCTGGTGAGGTTATGGGCAGCACAGAAGATGGGGAGGTTTGCATAATGCTTTCCTACTGCCCTTCACTGCTCAGTGGTTTTCCTGCCAGGCTTTCTGAGTATCCCTGTCTCAGTTTGGGTCCCGCACAGGTGAACCTGCTAACTTCTGTGCTTTATAGGGGGAAGACTTCAAAAGAAGGAGGGTTGATAAAGGAGCTGTGAAGCACCTGTGGTGGGCGTATGGCCAGCAGATCAGGAGAGATGGATCAGCACCAGCAAAAGGGAATAAGAGCCCAGAGGGGCTTTACAAACCTGTAACATGGAGAGGCTCTTAAGAAGGGTGAGGAGATTTGTATGGAAGGACAAGATATGAATAGCAGTGGACAAAATTGTACCACAGTAGGGCAGAGATGAAGAAGGTCCCAGAGAATATTTAGCTATGACACTGCAGTTGGGCTTCCTGAGGAGAGGGCTTATGCTGAGGGAAGACCACCAACTCTTTGGAAGTGATGAGTGTCTAAATTTCAGAAGAGCTGTGGGAGGCCTTGTCTGAAATGCCTACTTTTGTCTCCCTGAGCTGGTATGTCCTTTGGGGATGGCTCTGCTACACTTGAAACAGCAAAAAATTCCCGTGTATCCTGGAGGCCACAGAGCACTTACCTCAGAGTATACCACAGCTCCATTACACCTTGAGACATATTAGATACTTCCACTTAATCTGCTCTTAAATTTGTCATTATAATCACAAGAATTTTCTACTTTTAATTTTCCTCCCCCAGAAGTGTTATACAATGCTGCTACTGAAGAAAATAAATGGGTGTCATGAATCCAGAGATCCCTGTGTCTGAAAGAGCTCAGGGACACATGATAAGGAATTCTCAACCATGATTTTGAAAGAAGTAAATGGAAAATTTTCCAGAAATTTACTGGTTTCCCACTGGCCTGCTGATTTTCATTGGGGAGGAAAAAAATATATATATAAAAAAATATATATATTTTTTTTCCCCAGGTATTCTGACATTGCTAACATTGCTGTTGCAGAACATACATCCATGCACATTCTTTGACATAAATGTTTAAAACTTTTCTGATGACTCCTTTGAGGTAAACGCTAATACATACACTCCCCTCCTTCCTCATGAAAAGCAAAAACCTATAGAAACAGTACTTTTGTGTTGGTTGCTACCATGTAAAGTGTGTGTTGTGGAGATGAGTCAAAAATGTATGAGTACAGTTTGAAGGAAAAGGCTCTAGTAGAAAGAAGGTCAAAACCAGAAAAGGAGACCAATTATAAATTGAGAGAAGTTCCAGAAAAGCTGGCTAAAAGCAGCAGTAAGAGGGGCAGAAAGGGAATCCCTCTTTATCCACAACAAATTCAGCAAAGAAAATAAAGGAAGGAAGTGGGGAGGCCTCCAGTCTGCAAACACAACACCCATATTTTCTGCTGTGCCATCTGTTTCTATGCCTTGCCACTGCCTGGGCTGCAGTGCATTACTACGTACAGCTGCTGCTGCCAAATGCCCAGCTAATTTTAGGGTACTTATCTGCAACTGAGCTTGGGTAAGGAGTCACTCAGCCTTCGTTTGTAGGAGATGACACATGAGATCTCCCACCTGCTGTGCATTTCCTGACAATGTCCCTGGGGGCAGCTATGCAGTTGTGGGGTGAGAAAGAAAGGTCATATAATCGATTAGAAACTGCTCAGTTGTCACCAGCGTTGACTATAGTAAGCAGTTTGTTTTCAGCTTGGGCTGGTGTTGACTTGCAAAATAAGTATATTCATCGATATTTGTGTAAAAAAGTGAAGGTGGATACAGAAAAGCCTGCAAACAATAGAAAATGGCATTGTTACAGCAAGACAGAAAAGAACCATTTCAGGACCACAGACTGTGCCGTGTGTCTGAACGGGGCACTTACCCTTACTCCTGGTTAGGGGAACTTCCTCTTGGAGCACTGCAGGAAAGTGGGGATGTGGAGGACTTTATCTGTAGAGCTTCCACTAGTTTCATTGTTTATCTATATGCATTGTGTAAGGAATGGAAGGGGAAAGGGAGTTATCTGTACTTTCAATAGGATCACCACCTCAGATGGATGTGTATGCAGAGAATGATAAATCTGACGGCAACTCAGCACTGATTTGCTGTAAGGTGTAGTACCAGCGCTTCTCCACATTTGAACCTTTGTGTTGAGAAGAGCCTGAGAGGAGACGTTTAAACCCAAGTCAAAAAGCTGGTAGTCAAAGAATATGAAGTGAAACAGACTGACAACAAATACTGAACTGCCTATAGATTGATCAGTTCTAAATTGATGTGCCTGCAGGAGGGAGGAGAAAAAAAAAAAAAAAAAAAGTCTCCTTGATGAAAACCACCTGTTGATGGAAGCTGAGATTCAAGTTAAATAAACAAGAATCTGTATTAAGAAAGGAAATGAATGCTGTTAGGAATGTATCATAATGTAAACAGAGAGTGTACCTTCACCTTGAATACTGTTTACAATTCTGGGCACAACAATTCGAAAAGGATAAAACTAGAAAGTCAGTGGATCTAGAGAAGGGTAAGAAAAAATATCAGAGGAACAGAACAGCAAGATGTCTACAGTATTCATGGTGATTATAAAGGTGAGTGCTTTAGAGAAAAACAAATAAATTAAGGTGTAACAGAAATATATCCAACACTGACTAGAACAGAGAAGGTCAGACAGAGGCATTTGTTTGCTTCCATAATAGAAAAACACACAGACACCATAAAGTTATAGAATCATAGAATCATCTAGATTGGAAAAGACCTTCAAGATCACCAAGTCCAACCGTGAATTACCAGTTTAAAGGAAACAAATTAAAACTGTTAAAAGGCTGGTTTTAGAAACATAAATAGGATGCAGCTGTGTATGGACTACTGTAAAACATGATTTAAAAAGGGGATTAGTAGGATTCCAAGGAGGACTTCAGACCAGATCTGTGATGGTATTTCAGTGGCTAACACCTGCTGAAGTGTATGTAGCAACTTCAATTAGCAGTGAGCTCAGTTTTGTGAGGTTCTGAACATTTTGGATATAATCCAGCAAGATGCATGCTTTCTTCCCAGCAGGTAAATAGTGTCCCTGATGAGTGCAGCAGAAATTATACTCCTGGAGTAAAGCAGAAACTAATATTCTTTGCTGAACTGGTGTGAACATGTTCAGTACTGTGCTTTCCATAAATAAAATATGCACAATTATTTATCTCAGGGGGAAAAAAAAATTGCTTCATTGAGGAAACAAATATCCAACAATCCACATACTTTAAACAGCAACAATAGCACTCATATAATGATGTACAAGGGCTGACTCAGATATGAGGAAGAATTGAGCACCAGCTGTAAATACATGCTGGTTGTTTATTCCACTGACAAGAAAGATGTTACATAAAAATAAATAAATAAATAAATATCTTTTAGCTTAAAGCTGCATTTCACTGTCTGACACTCTATTTTGGAAGAAATGAATAGTTGCTTGTCAGTATGCTTTAGTGAAAAGAAAAGACAAGCATTTTTTTAAACAATACACCCGCACCTAGAATATTTAGCGAGTGAAATACATGAATCAAATACAGTAAACACTTTAGAGGAGTTGAAGTTCTGGTACAGCACTGCAGAGAGCTGTTAGGATTAGTTGCATGGTACGTGTTCCTTGGTGGCGAAATCAGCTTCAAATTTGCCTGACCTCCCTCCACTGCCCTTCAGCCCTTTTTGCCTGCTCCCACACTCATTTAAATGTGCCAGCACAACTGCTCATGGGATCATTTCATGGAACAGATTAGCGAGGTGATCTGCGTTAAAATGCAAGCAAGCAAGCAAGCAAGCAAACAATTACAAAACCCCCAAATGCCTTTATTTTTTATTTATTTTTTTTTTTCCTGGAGGTTTTCTTTTTGCCCTGGACTGTCTTAAGGGCCTCAGACACAGAGCATTCCACAAAGAATCGTGTTGCCACTGTCAAGGAGATGGCAAGCTCCTGCAGAGGGGCAGCAACTGGGTCAGGGCAGCGCAGAGAAACTTCCCAAGGCAGTTTTGTCAGCAAAAATAACATTTAATTGCCCCACAAGTCTTTCTCTGGAGTCAATGTTACAGCAGGGTCTCATTCCAAAGCTGATATTCATCCCATCTCTTTGTCACTTTTATACGTGTATATACATATGTATATATAAAAATACAAATATCATATATGTCTGTGTGTGCATGTCTGCATTTGGAAAATATAATTTGTGTCTCATTAAGGTGTGAGATTTTTTTTTTTTCTTTGAGAAAAGCAGAAAACAAAACCAAACACACGCAGGCAAGCTGATCTGTTTGGAGATGGTTTTAAAAATGCCTGAGAAAACAGAGTGGAATGTCTGTAAAGACCCATACAATAGAGTCCTAGCTGCCTGCCATACCAGCATTCCTCTATTGAATGAATGTGTGCTGAAGTATGGAGCAACAACAGCCCATACACATGGGCAGAGAAGCAGGTGGCAGGCCACTCCATTAAAATGGAAAATTACAGCAATCCCAAACATTTTGTGGTGCTTTTACCTCCATGATCTGAAACTGCATTATAATGCAGTGAAGTGCCAATGGCTCCTTCTTAGTGGTGATGAATCTGAAGAGATACCTACTCAGGTATCCTGAGTACGTCCTTTTTGTGCTTGCTTCTATGTACTTGCACCAAATAACCCACGCTTCCCTGCTTGCTAAAGCATGTTCTGTGTCTTTCAGCTTTATAGAGCTTGTGTGCGCTCAGGTACAGAATATCGGTGTGTGCACAGCTTTCCTCCCTATCCCCAGGATAAATAGCAAAACAACCTGCCCCACAAGATGAAGCAATTGGTAGACCTAGAAAGAGGACCTGGGTCTTCAGGCTGTAAGCTGCCATGCTATGTGCTTGCTTGTACCAGTCACTGGAAAGTCCCATCAGGAATATTTTTCCTAAGACCTGATAAGAATTGCATCCTCATTTAAACGATTAGAATACTTTTTTTTTCTTTTTTTTCTTTTTTTTCTTTTTTTTTCCTTTTTTTTTTTTCTTATGCTAAATCTTCTCAGTATTTTGTTCCCTGAGAATTTTCTTTAACATTCACCTGTCTGAAAATGACTGGGGAACTGAAACGCAAATTACTCCCAGAAAATGCAAATACATGGCATTTTGCAAATGAACCTTACAAGACTTATGCACGTGTAAGAGCATATTCCTGATGCAGCCACTATAGTCAATTAAGCTGGCGATGACCATAATATGTTATATTGTATGTCAGAGGTTAATTGTCCTCATCTTTTTGGTCTTTATCTCAGCAGGTCCTCCTGTGCACAGCCACCTCCTTTCTCCCTCTCTCCTGGGCAGTGACACCAACAGTTGGAAGCAGCTAGCTAGTTTGCTATCCTGTATAAGATGTAGTAAATGCTGGTTGCTGAAGGTAGCAGCTTCACTCCAGGGGAATATGCTGAATAGCTAGGGACAATATAATATTTGGCTTTGATTATTCTTACTTCTCCAAGCAAGTAATAGCAGATTTGCAGGGCATCCTGTGAACAATATGATATAGGAGCTGCCCCAAGATTTCCTGCCTTCAGCTTGCTTTTAGGTCAGCACTTGCACCTCTGAATTAAAATTATTTGTGTTGCTTCAGTGCCTCAAACATGACAGACATTTCACAGACAAAGGAATGAGCAGCTGTTCCCTTGAAATAATTCAAAAGAAAAAAAAGAAAAAAAGGTATCCAGCTCTCACTGAAGGCCCAATCTTCAAATGTAATTGTGCACTGATATATGTAAGCAGGGAGTGTACTGTTTTTATCTGTCAGTATAATTTATTTCCAACCACAGTTCTACCTGACTGTTGTTAGATACACTCATTGCATTCTGCACTGTACAGCAGAAATGGGACAGGGGGAGAATGAATGGATGAACGAAGGTTAACAGAATCACAGAGGCTGTAAGAAGAATGTGGAATTCCTACTGGCCAAACCTGCAGTATTTGAACCAAGGAACACTCGTTGAAGGTTAGTAGGACATGAGCTTTGGACAAATAATAGATTTTTTTCTTTCATAAGAGATATCTTTTATAAGGTATTTTTATACAGTGACAACAACCTTCTGAAATTTGTTGTGAGAGATGTGGAGGAAGATATTTTCAATGAGTTCAGAAAGGGATGAGGCTAGTTCATGGACCACAAGTCCACAAGCAGATACTAAGACAACAGGCAGGGATACACCCTCTGACACCTGATGCAGCAACAACTGTGGAAGCTTAAGAGCATGAGGGAATGCACTGCAGATAGTGGTCAGGCTTGGGTGTGCTCCCTGAACAACATCTGATACTTCTTCTGTTATTGTTTGCACACACGCATACACACACCACACCCCATTTGTAGATATTCGTTGACAGATCTAAGAGAACAGTTCATTCTCCCTCACCCCCATCTTCTGTTTCTTTTTTTTTTTTTTTTCTTTTTTTCTTTTTTTTTTTTTTCTCCCAAGGTTAAAAAAGAAAGTTTAGGAAGGAGGACTACTTTCGTCTGGAGGGTGGAATCATAAATGTAGTGTGAAGAATAGAGGAGAAGAGATAAGTCAAGGAAAAGGACCAGATATTATCCTCAGTGAAGAGGGATGACAGGCTCAAAATGGTATGTAAAACAGGAAGAAAAAAGAGTCAGCTGGTGCAGGGATTTGGAAAGGTAAAAACAGAATGATCCATAGTAGGCCAAATAGGCTGTGATAAACAGACTGCCAGCTGCTGCTGTGTTTACTTGTATAAGAACGCTTTCTTTCCCAATAACCAATTTAAAGGTGAATTTAACCCAAACGTGACTTTTCGAAAGAAACATATCATGTATTTGAACAGACCATTACTTAAATAGCACTTAAATGCAATGCTCAGTTGCCAGAAATTGTCTCAGACCAGGCCTATTCAGAAATGCACTAAATCCTTAGAAATAATGCATGTAAATACCATTTTCCAGAAACTCAATTTCTGCTTCTCAAATAACACCCATCTTCAGTAAGCTCGTGGAAAGTTTCTACACCCTAATGCATAATGGATAAATGGACCCAAATCTTCCCAGGATGATGCAATGTATATATCTAGAATATTTCCATAAATGAACTCATCAAAATCTTCTGCCTTCATACACACTCTTCTTGAAAAGTGATATCCCATGCAGCCAGCACTCTTGTGAAAACGAATAATCAGTATGCAGAAACATGACCTTTTGCAGATAATCAATAAAGGATAGAAATCTTCAGTTCTAGTATTTTTCACAAAGCATTTCTGACTTCTCAGTTTCAAACCTCAAGACAGATCTACAAATCTCTTCAAATAATGTTTACAATTAAAATTTTTAACTCTTCTGGATACTAAAAAGGGACATAATGAAGATATTGCATCATTTGTCATTGCAATTTGCCATCCGACTCTCTGTTCTTATAGACATGAATGGCTTCTTTTTCTGTCTGTTCCATAAAGGCATAAGGTCTGTCAGCTCTCCCTGCTAGTGTGTGTCACTGCTCTTTCAGTGCTTTCCTCTCAAGTGATCTAACCAACTAGCAAAGTTAGATTAAGCTATGAGTAAATACATCTAACTTGTTTTTAGCTTTCTCTTTGATGTGATCCTTCTTATCAGACCTAGTAAAAGAACTCCAAAGTTTGTACTTTCTTTCTTTCTCTCTCTAATTGTTCAGTAATTCTAGTAAGAGAAAAAAGTTCTTACAACCCTGCATCTTAACAAAATGCAGGAGAAGGTAGTAAGTCTTAACACTGAAGATGATTGCTGTGGAGAAGTTGAAAGCAGGGAATAAAGGGAATTTATTTCAGATAACTTTAATATGGAATTTCTGATGGTGCATCAATATCAAGAGCATACATTTCCATATCTGGCTTTTTTTTATGTGAGTAGGAAGATGACTTACTCTGCCAGCTTATTCATCATCTTTCCTGGAACTGCCAGGTGTATTAAGTTTCATATACATCTCTTCACTGGAAAAAACAACACAGTTAAAGGTTATTGCAAATTCTTATTAACCAATAACAGGCTTTGGTAACTAATGATTTCCTATGCTTAGCTTGAAAAAAACATATATATATTACTAATGTAATAATAGTAGCTCAAATTTCTGAGCTAGATTTTGTAGATAAAATTAAGTTTAAAGATAGATATATTCTTATACCACGGAAAAAACAAAACAAAACAAAAACAAAAACAAAAACAAAAACAAAACCTCCTAGTGTTTCTCAGATTCCTCTAATAGTATTAGCAATACGGAAAGAAATTGCATTATTAGAAAGGTCACAGATCAGTGTTTTTAGGTAAAAGATCTCCCTTGGAAATGTGATAGACATATTTCACTAAGATATGTTTCTACAGGATGTATTTAGGGAGTGATAAAAACACTCTTTACTTTTGCACAATCTGTGAAGGCAGCTGCTTTGGGAAAGCAAATGGCAGCAAGGGAGAGGGAGGAAAAGGAAAAAAATAACACTGTGCCAAAAAACTTAAAATCTTTTTTTTTTTTTCCCTCATTGTATTGTTATGCATTTACTTTGAGACTAGTGTGCTTGGTGGACTTTCTTGGCTGTGTCTTAGCTGAATATTGCATCAAGCAGCCCAGCCCAGCAGTGGTCTCACAACCCTGCTTGATGTTCCCTCTGAGCACCAGGCAGAGAGATTTCTTTTCATGCATCATTCATAAACTCACTGCTGGGATTCTACAAGTTGCTACATCTTCCAATCCTATTGCAGAGACTTAAAACAAAAAAAAAGATGACTGTACAGTCTTCTTTTGTAGAAATTGGTCACAGATGTCACATCATAAGCTGTGCTGATGGCAAAAGAAGACACTTATTTTGAATACAAGGAAAAAAGGAGCTATTTACAGTTGGGTTGATATCTTGAAAGTTTTGTTCAGTCACATTGTGTTCTGTCTTGCAGTGTTATTTCACAAGTTATGCTGACCGACGAGGTACCTGTATCCTCAGCACAAATCACAGGAGAAAACAAAACGTGTACTTTATGTGGAAAGCTACTGCTTGAGAACTTCTGCATGTCACTTCATCTTCTAGTCAATCAAAACCTTTTATCTTGCCCAGTTAAGTCACAGCGAGATCTCCTTCCCCTCAAATTCAACCTATTCTTTGCACCTACTGGGCTACTTTCCTCTCTTTTCTCTTCCTATATTGCTCCACAGTGGGTGGTAGATCTTTTACGCCCATTCTTTCCACCATCTGGAGTAACCATTCTGTGACTGATTGAGTTGGGCTCATTTCATACCTGATCTCATGGGATATCTATTGTCACTGCCCTGTGCCTCCTTTCCCAATTTAAAAATAAAAACAACAATAAACTTCTATCTCAGAACTTCTTTCTATTGCCCCTGTGAAAACTGAGATGATGTACCAATTACCCTTACTTCTAGCCTGGACCAGGTGTGAGATCCATCATAACAATGGATGCTTGCATTTGTGCTGATAAACGTAGCCCACAGAGACCTGTTCTCAGATGTTTCTGGTAATGGCATATATAATCTATCATGGTGAATTTTGGAGCCAGACCTCAGGGCAGATGATGAATCCTGGGCTGAATCAGTTTATAGCAAGGCAAATGTGTGCTCCTGTCTGTTGGCCAGAAATCGTTCCCTACAGACAGCTAGTCATATCTTTGACTGTGTTTTCACCTGATTAGGCAGGAATATAGGAAATCCCTGATGCAGATCCCATCCAATCAAGTGAAACAGAATAGGAATTTGATGGGACCCAAGAGAAAAATCCCATGTTCAGATTTCAGACTTTGCATCCCTCAGAGTTCCCTTCCAATGAAGGGACATTAGCTTTCATCTTACAATGGGTCTTGATGCCTATGTTGTTTCCCAGTGATCTCCCCCTCACCATAGCCAACTGCTCTTGCTTATCATACCCCATTTGTGCATAAATTTTAAAGTATTCAGGACTGTAGCAGAACCCTGGAACATGTCATGCTTTTCATACCATTCTTCAAATCTTTTTAAAAATGCCTTCCTCTGCTGACTGCCTTGAAATACGCAAACTTTTCAATACGCTACAATACAGTATAATAGAAAGTTCATCCCAAAAGCCTCTTGAAGAGTCTTGGTGTCTAGTGCAGTATAACTAAAGGAGTCTTCTGAAATAAACCAAAATGATGAATGTGTCAGGGAGCACAAGCTCAGAAAGATGCCCTGCTCCTCTCTTGCTTTTCAGTGAGGCTGAGGTAGCAGTTTCTTCCTGTTAGGAAGCTAATAAGGACAAAAATAATAATAGAACCAGTGTTACCTTTGTGCTACCCTGACCCTTCTGCACTTCTTACTTGATGAGCACAGACAGAATTTCAAACCAGCAAGCTCATAACACTGATGTCGCATTACCAAGATACCAAGAAACCCAGACAGACATTCAAGAGCACAATTATGTAGGCTTTTCCTTTTTTTCTTTTCTTTTTTTCTTTTTTTTTCCTTTTATTTTTTATTTTTATTTTTTTGTTTGTTTGTTTGTTTCCTCTACCTCTCTTTTATTTCAAGTCTGCTTTATCTGGGGGAGGGTGGGGAAGGAATAACAACGGCTTTGAATAATGAAAGACAAGTCCAGCTAAACCTTCAGGCAGTTATTTTTTTCAGGTCAGATTGAGGAACGCTATGACAATATTATTTATGTGATGCTGAAGATTACTTAAAGTTTTGAGGTGCACTATTTTGATATTTTTTCTAATTGGTCTTCTACTATTTTGGTACAGATGAGATCCTGCTTGATTACTGGTTGTCTGTAGTATCATGTGGTTTCTGAGCTTAGTTCTGTTTTCTTTACATGCAACCTCTTTCTTAGACTTCGGATCAGTTTATGGTTTTGCACAAAAATGATGAAAATTATATTAGAGTAGGGACAAGTATGGAAGCTGCTATGCTGTGGTTATTCTGTCAGGTATCATGTTTCCCAACATCCATTAGAACTTGGTGCGTGCATTAGTTTGCATACAACAGGGTTTTATTGCTGTCATGGTGAGGCAAGGGAGACTACACTCTGGGCAAATTTGTACAGAAGAATGCATGCCTATCAATTAGAGACATCTCCACTCATACGATGTTAAAGGTGTGAGGATTTTTTTGTGTGATGATAGAATGGTGTCTTCTGCTATTATATGGTTCTTTCATTGCAAGTGCCTGCACAGTCTTTAAAGGCTTCTGTGAAGTCTGTGTTTTGCTGTAAGTGACTGTCTTGTTCCTGAGCGTTCCTCCACATGCTGCAAAATGAAGACATTTAGCCCTTCGCCCTATGAATTACCATCAGCCTTTCACTCAACTCACATCTAATTACTGTGCAAGTCTTTTCCTGTGGGTTTCTGGACCTCATTCTGTGCTGGTATTACCCCTTGTGGAACAATTTGCATAGTGCAGAGTATCAAAGAACGTCATTTTGATTTAGTCTGCTTCTGTTGAGGTGTAAATAGCCACTCGAGATGTAAGATGCTGGGTATTCTCTTTCCTTCCTCACATTGATTTAGAACCTCAATGGCTCTTCAGGCAGATGGATCAACATTTTCCACAAGGGAAGCTGAAAGGCAAGAAACACTACAAAACCCTCCTTAAGGTTTGTATGATACGAGAGCTAACTGGAGTTCTTCATAAAGCAGCAATTAAACTGAAGCACACACTCAATACAAGCAAAATCTTCATCTGGGAACTTTAGCCCAAGAAATTCTCGCTACTTTATTTGTTGCTGCCATTTGCCACTTCTAAAACAGAAACTGTTGGGGGCTATTTGATGCAAAACTTGATTGCTCTGTGAAAGGATGCTGAAAACGAGTTAATTTTAGGTCTACTTTTCTCTGGTATCCAGAGCACATAGTAAACCCTTCTAAATTTTGCACAGGACAGACAGAGAAAGGAATTATTGAGAAAGACTCTATTCCTGTCACCACATTGACTTGCTTTCTCCGGTAGCTACCTTGCATCAGCTGCTTGTCAAAGCACGTTCTCCCTTCATTACAATGATCTGCCCTTGGTCCTTACACCCTGAACTCTGTGGCATTTTTCTGCAGGACATTTCAGTTGAAGGCAAGGGACAGGACTGCACAGCTTTCTTTCCCTGTGGAAATTTAAGCTTTGTGCTGGATTGACATGTCTGTGCTCTTAAAAACGCCTTATACCTAAACCATGTGCAATTCAAATCTCCCAAGCCCCAGTATTTCAGTCCTGAGGGAAGGGGAGCAATTTGCATCCAGTTCTGGGGGGCTGCGGAAGGCAGTGCCAACAAAGGTGCCAATTACGAATAGGACAAGCTGTTTTTCACCTGCTTATTGGGGCATCTGCATAGGCAAATCCTTAGCTGCTGTAAATTAACATGATTCCACTCACATCCACAGAACTATCTCCATTTTCATTATCTGGGTCTTTATTTTCAGGTACTGAATGCATTACACAATTTCCTGTGTGAGGTAATTTGCATTCAGGCGTGCTCCAGCTGCATGGCTCTATAATGTTTATACGCCTGTCATTATAAAATGCTGAGTGAACAATAACGGGGACTAAACAGGAGCCTATGAAGAGGAGAAAAGGCTCAGGATGAAGAAAGCGCTTCGCACAAACATTCAATGTGCTACACTGCTTTATTATTATTATTATCAGTTATTTCCTAGCTAGACTTAGACAGCCAGTCTAGCAGAAAAGAAATAGTCTCTCCAACAGCTGTAAGAAATTTAAAAAATAAAGCTGCAGCACAGCTGCCTTTTTCCTGCTACAAGGGTTGAGAGAAATATGCACTTTGAGGCTAAGCTTTTCATTGTAGAGAAAGTAAAAAGAGGAGCCAAGGACAGTGCAGGAAAATCTCAACGTGTGCAATGAGGTTAACCCTGAAGGAAAAAAAAAAAAAAAGTTCACTGGAAATTGTAAAACAGCTCCTTGCCACCTCATCTACGTATTTCTCTTTAAAGGTGGAACAAAAGTGGAACTGATGAGAGAGGAACTGGGAGGCAAAAGTGCAACTGTCAGAAAGGCCAAGAGAAAGTAGCCTTGAGATAAGAATGGAAAAGAAACAAAGGAAGATGGAAGCCGTACTAGAAAACCTTCTGTTCCTTTGTACAGACAGTAGCTCGCAGCCTCCCCCACTGCCTGGGTCTGAGGACATCAAAGAAGCCTAGCCATACCCTTTCAGGGACATCATCCTGCTGGCTGTTGGGCTTAGGTGGGATTTTAAGAAGCCATCATTTCAAAGCCACTCACGATGAGACATGATGAGTTAAGAAGAGTCATCATTTAGAGCTCCAAGTGGTTTTAATATATTTAGGTTATGAAGTTTACAAGAGAAAAGCATTATTAACCTCTGTCACACCATCTTCTGTCCTTCAGTGAGTTGTTCAGCTTTCTGATGAAGGGCTAGAAGCTGTTAGTGTGGCCCCTGATACAAACAAAGTTCAATTTCAGAAATGTAATGTCAGGCAGCACTTACACTGTACTAAAGAGTTAACCTTCGAAAAAAGAGTTAACCTTCGAAAAAAAAAAAAAGAGTTAACCTTCGAAAAAAAAAAAAAGAGTGTTAAGGACTCACGCATAAATAATTTTGGTTATCCAAGGAGCTCTCTCATTCTTTACTACCCAGATTGCAGACACAGACACAGACACAGACACAGACACAGATTTCTAGGTTGGAAGAGACCTCAAGATCATCGAGTCCAACCTCCGACCTAACACTAAGCACTCCACTAAACCATATCGCTAAGCTCTACATCTAAACGTCTTTTAAAGACCTCCAGGGATGGTGACTCCACCACCTCCCTGGGCAGCCCGTTCCAATGCTTAATAACCCTTTCGGTAAAGAAGTACTTCCTAACATCCAACCTAAAACCCCCCTGTCGCAACTTTCGCCCATTCCCCCTCGTCCTGTCACCAGGCACGTGGGAGAACAGACCAATCCCCACCTCACTACAGCCTCCTTTAAGGTAACTGTAGAGAGCGATAAGGTCGCCCCTGAGCCTCCTCTTCTCCAGGCTGAACAAGCCCAGCTCCCTCAGCCGCTCCTCGTAAGACTTGTTCTCCAGACCCCTCACCAGCTTGGTCGCCCTTCTCTGGACTCGCTCGAGCACGTCCATGTCCTTCCTGTAGCGAGGGGCCCAAAACTGAACACAGTACTCGAGGTGCGGCCTCACCAGAGCCGAGTACAGGGGGACAATCACTTCCCTAGACCTGCTGGCCACACTGCTTCTTATACAGGCCAGGATGCTGTTGGCCTTCTTGGCCACCTGAGCACACTGCTGGCTCATATTCAGCCGACTATCAAACAATACTCCCAGGTCCATGCAACATCACTTCCCTCCAATAAGTGAGCAGAAACAGACTGCATCATTCGGTTAGCCGTTTGCAAAGATCAAATAACCAAGGCCACATTGTTTGAGATCAGCCCACATTCTGGGAAGTGCTCATACAAGATGGTCAATAAATATTTATGGACAACAAGTGTTGCAAAACAAAATCAGGTTTTTAAATTAAAATACATGTATTTCTGCAAGTAGATATAAATAAATGTAAAAATTCTCAATGGCTGAGAACTACTGAGCTCTTTGTTTGAACTGCTACCATTGAGAATCAATCTAAGTAAGTTAGAATAAGTAAGGCAAAATATCCAAAGAAAAAGAATGCAGATTCTTTAAATAATTCTTTAAAGTCCAGTTCCAGCTGACCCCAGGGAGCACGCCTTTGAACAAAGTGGGTGCAACCAGAATTAGCCAAATTGACATTAAACATTAATAGACATTACACATTGCTGAGGGACTACAAATGCTTTAGATATGGGGAGGAGAGGAAAATAATGCACACAAATAAATGGGTTACACAGTATAACAGGTCTACAGCTGAGCTCAGAGATGCTTTGTGTGAGCTTAGTTCAAGCTAGCACCAGAACTGGAAGCAGTATTTCTGTGTCAGGATCTCATGGAATGCAGGCAAATACACGCTGTGGACTGGCACAACTATCCAGCTTTCTGATCCCAGCTATTCACACGGGGTGAATAGCACCCTGTGAGCATGCCGCCTTGAATCAACAGGGGCTGAAGGGGTACCAGTGCAGCACAGCCATGCAATAACAAGGGAGGCCACTGTGCCTTGTGATATGTCCAGGTTCACCCTTCATCAGCCCACCGCACTTATGTCATGGGGAAAAAAAAATCACATATGCAATGGGGCTTACTCTTTCTTTCTTTTTTTTTTTTTCCTCCCCCTTTGGAAATTAGAAACTCTAAACTCTAAACACAGACAGGGACAATAATTTTCCTCTCTTAAAGGAAGAAAATAGAAAGAAAATTGGTTTTCTATCCATTACAAAAGTCTCTTCACTGAAGGTCATGTTGCTAAGTCTCAGTTTGGGATGAACTTTGTTCTTTCATTTTCAGCCATCTCCACGAGTCTCACAGTTTTGAGGAGATCAAAGAGAGGGTGCCATTTCTTATCTGAAACTGGGGCTTTTATAGTGGGATGATTCTACTGCAGTCATTTTATTTCTGAAGAAATGAGAATTGACCAGAAAAACAGAAACCTTAACCCAGGCAACTCCAAATGTGCTTTATGTTGTAGAGTTTGAAAAGTCTGAAAACACCCCAACGTCCCAACTGTCTTACTTCTAATGAACCGACCAAAAACCTGACACATTCCAGATGTTCTAACACTTTGGAATTCAGATTCAAATTCCACAGTATCAAGCAAATTTTTAAAAATAAATATGAAATGTTGCACAGATTTAGACAATTTAGTCCACTGAATTCTACTCATATCCTGTATAGACAAGTTGTTTTGCTATTCCCATCAGTAATGACTTTTGTAATTGGATAGGCTGTGAAATTCAGCTCTTCTTCATAGCTCCATCTATTACCAGTTTCTGTGTTCTCTTTTTGATTCCCAAATTATCTCATATTCATCTGGACTTTGTCAATGCAAAGCTGTTCTTATTACCAGCCTTTGTTGTTTCCTGACTTGATTTCAAGTCAAATCCCTTTCTTGTAAATATGTATCATTAACATACTTGATTAACTTATTAAACATTGCAGCACAAGCTCATTATGCATTTGTCTGATGTGATTTAACTTTCATTTTTTTCATGAGTTCATAGCAAAGGAAAGGCTGTGTGATGCAGAGGGAGTGCAGGATATTCCATAACACTCTCTCCCTGTTAAGCAGTGGCTCAAATCCAGTCTCCTGAATAGCGGCTTTAATTATCACTGTCTGACAGTTTTGGAGAAGGCTTGTTTGGTTGCTGCCTCATAAAACTATAAGTTGTTTGTATAAAGACTTTGTTGCAAAAAGTGAAGAAAAGTTTCTTTCTTCTAATATTGAAAAACGGAGTTTGTTCTAACAAATAAACTGTTAGTCCCTTTGGCTTTTCTTATATCTTCTCTTTTTACTGCACTGTAGAATTTCTGCTGTGAACTTTCTCCTGTCTTCCCCATGCTTATCTTCTGCTTATTAATTTAAACAACTGTGTCTGTTTACGCCACAGTCTGACCCTGGGCAAGTCACTGTGTGAGCACACATCGTTTTTCCAGCTGCAGCAATGCCAGTTGAAAAGGTTACTAGCCAGACCCTGCCTCTTAGCTACCCATCCTTGCCAGAGGCAACCCAGCCTGAGCTGCTTTTGTGAATGCGCTTGAATCCAGCTGGGTTAGCAGAGATTTACTCACCTCCCTCTTAAGCAAGGCCCACTTGTTAAGGCCAAAATGGGTTGGGGAGCTCTGCCCTGGGCAGCAGAGGCAGCCAGGAGGAGTGGAGCTTCTGCTGGGAGAGTGATTATTAGCCCTGGGCACTGAGTAGGCTGCAGGAGCTCCTCCTGTCTGCCTAGGAGTAGGTAAATGATACATGTCCACAATCTTCTTATCAGTATACTTTGCCTCTTTCTTCTGTAACATGGAGTTGACAAGGTTTCACATGTTTCATGCAAAGCAGAGTTCATCAATGTGCATGAAGTACTCCAAAATTTAAGGGTGGAAATCACAAAGAAAAGTCAAAGCATAATTATAAATTGTTATATCAGATCTTAACAGAGAAGTGATGGTGGGCATAACTACTACATTTTAGCTATGGAAAAATAACTGCTATATTTTAGCCATGGAAATAAGTAAATGGTTTGTTTCCATGCTAACTGTTCATGGCAGATGAAAATTGCCGTTTCCCACTGTGCCTTGAGGAAAGGCTTCGCATGTCTTTCCAGCTGTGCGTGCAGAGTGCACACCAGGCTGCAGGTCACAGCAGCCCCTTCCACCCCCACTCCCTGACTAGTGAGGAGATAGGTCATTTTTGCCTTCTAGGCTGATCTGTTTTCTCGTCTGCTCAAGCTTGGTGGGCTTGTTGTTTTATTAGGGACAAGAGGAATGATCACCTGTTTACCGCACAAGAAATAGATTGCTGGTTCCTGGGAAGTTCATCGTTTTCTGATGCTTGGTCTCCTGTAACAAGACAAATCCCTGGGGGAACAGAAAGTTTCCCTGCCTCTCTACTGTGCTTCCCTACTTGGATGGACAGGTCAGGTCAGAATATAATTCTTCATGGTCATCACAACCTGCTGTTCATGCCTCATAACAAAGCAGCCCCAGTGCTCCTGAATGCACTTGGCCATCAGGCCACCTTACAGAGAGACAATATTGGTACAGAATTCCTGCCATATCAGTTGGTCACTGCCTGCTTTTGAAAACCCCTTCCATTGTAATGTGGGGGTGACCTCCAAGCAGAGTAAACTAGACCTGTTAGACCAGGTTTCTGAAGTGATTAATTCATAAGTGCAATCTCTCTGCAGTGTCTGTGTATTGAGAAAAGCACTAATATTCCTGGGAATAAAGTCATTCACTGTGATATTCTAAGGAAGACAGTAGAAAAAGTACATCTCTGTTAGGAGGTCTGGGACATACTGTCTATATTAATTAAGAAATGAAATTGATACTCTTTAGTAGAGATCCTTGTTTCAGGATTTACTCATCTCCACGCAATCCATAAAGAACTTAAGAATCACTTTTGCAAAAATCTATTCAGACATTGTTTCATCAAAAACTGAGGCAATACAGTAGAAGGTGACACTGTCCCTTTGCCGTCTCATAGATCAAAAAGCTCTGGTGTTCCAGGAAGAATAATTCTCTCCTTCGGAAGAATTAGTGATGGAATGTATATGGTCTGTATTGCGTGGGAAATCAGTCTTGATGATTGCCATTGTCTCTGCTAGCTTGTCCATCTTCACAGCTGATAGTCTGGGGTCTTGCACAAGTACCAAACCAGTCTTCAAAAAAGTGTTGAGTGGTTGTATATGATATGCAGTAAAGGACAGCCTAACTGTGTGAGTGGCAGATTCTTGATTTGCAATACATCCTTTATAAAGAACCACACTTTCTTTTAGAACAAATAATGGAAAAACATTCTTGTGTTCATCAAACTGTTGGAGCTACATGACAACGAGCAAGAAGTCTGGAAACCACGGAAAATGAGGGCATCATAATCCATAACACTGCATAATTAATCATTTTCTCAAAAACACAGTCTTAAAAGCCTTGAAGTGTTTATAAGCTTCCAGTGGCCTATTAATAAAACACAGTCAAAATGGAAATTAACTCTTTAAAATATGATGGTAGGTAAAATGAAATTTTCCACAGGATAAAATTAGTTTGAGGGCATGCATCTCATGTTGCTTTAGAAAGAATCACTGAATAAATCTAGCTTCTGATTTCAACTGAAGGTATGCACAATAATGTACGGGATGATAATTAGTTCTGTGGAGCAAAGAAAAATGTTAGCATAGGAGCCATACAATCTAAAAATAAAACTGTTCCAATGGTTTAGCAGATCGGCTAAACAGCACAGTTTCTGAGGCAGGAACTATCAAGAAATTCAAGCATTTCTCGGTACTTCATGTTTTTCCATTGCCAATCACAAGTTGTTTTTTTTTAAAAATAAAACCTAATTGGTTTGCAATACACACTCATCATTTCACATGCCCAAAATACCATCTATTAGAGGAACATTAAGGCAATAAAATAATCCCACAGAAGCAAGAAAAATTGTAGTTGCAGATTAAACCTCTATGGTTTAATATAAAGGGCACCACAGGAAGACATTAATGTGGAACCTAATTTTGGAAACGTAATGATAATGATTATTCACCAAAAGCTAATAAGAATAATCGACATTTATATTAGTGTCTTGCCTCCTATATGATCCGGATACACCGATTACCACTGAAGTGAAGTTACCTTTTGGATGAATGAGGAAAGTGGGGGAGAAGCAGATCTGTGCCATGCTGTAGAGGAGTGCTGGTAGGAGCACTTCATACAGCCTCCCTCCATTTGTCATGAAAAGGCCACGGATATTTACAGGGGTGTGCTCTGAGCTTGGGGAGCTAAGCTAAATCAGTACAGAATGTTTTAGAAAAGCTCAGTCTAACATCTGGCTAAAGTAAAAGGACCTGTGATATGTAGTCTTTATGGTCTGTTAATTGGTTTTGTGCTTGGGGAATTTGTTTTAATTTTGTTTTTAGTTAATTTTACAGTTTTTATTATGCTAAGTGAACACTGAAATAGATCATATAGTTGATTAGGTACCAATATAATAATAATATTGATGTAAATTTAGATAAAATCATACAATAATGATGTAAAAACTCTTATTAGCTTCAGAGAAAGACGCATATGTTGAGCTAGTCCAAAGGTTCAGGGTGTTAGTTGTCTCTAACACTATTATTTCCTCAGAAGTACAAAAACTGACTCAAAACCTGGATTCTCAAAACAGACGTGGGATTTTCACAGTGTTTGTGAGAGATTCTAATTGTCATTAAGTCTCCGTGCTTGAATTTTAAAGCTATAGTTTCCCATACGCTTTAAATTGCCTTTAGCAGCAGTAATGCTACTGACCCACAGCTCCCATGCTCTGGTCGCAAGCAGGTTAAAACTAACCCATCTCTCCCTCTCTTTCGGGGTTAGTTTTATCCAGGATCAGTTCCCTACTCCATACCACTGTGTGCCTTCACTAACACTGATGCTTCCATCAGCAGGAAGATACTGCAGAGCACACAAATAGCCGTTAAACCTCTGGCTGCTGGAGACCAGGGTGGTCAGGACTGTTTCTTGGCAGCATTGTTTGAAGCCTGTGTGAAGCTGTGGCTCCTGCCTCAAGGCATTTGCTCTTCTCCTGAGAGCTGAGCTGACTCCAGGTGGCAGAGTCATGGTGGTGACCTAGTTTACCATGATCTTGGCCCGGATACAAGCTCAGTTTTCTGTCCTCAGAGAGCCTGGTTTCAATATGAGGTCGGTAAAAATGGAAATGTGGTTGTTTGTCTCAATGTAACCCTTCTAACAGGTCACGGGCCACAGTTTGGCCCAGAAAGCAGCTTCTCCTCAGGTGCTGTCTATGTAGTCATATGCAAATGGTCACCACTACCTTCTCCTGTCTTTTGGGCTAATGAGGTACAAGCCAGCTGTGGTCCTGTAAAGGTCGGTGGCGTGATAGTGCTCAGCCCAGTAAGTTGTACTGACAAGAGCTCTGCAGCATGTGCTAACACAACTAAATGGAGTATGCTCCATCAACGGGGAGCACAAGCAGAGTTAGGCCATCAATAACTGCATCTATCTGGCCAACATGTGCTCAGAGTGGTAAGGCAGGTTATGAATCAACTGCTTTGATAGACACTGGCATGAGCAAGCTCTTCCACTACCTGCTGGCTAAATGCTGGGCTCTGAGCTGTCTCATGCCATGAGAATGAGATTGAGTTATTGGTTTTGTGAGCATTAATCTTGGGCTCAGATGAATTGTGCAAGATCATAACTGAGAGCCTGGAAACTTCCAGCTTACTCTTTATCTTTCTCTGCTGTAAAATGGCTGAATGATTTTTTGGAATTAAAAAACAAAACAGCAACAACAACAACAAAATACTGCTGTGCTAAGACCTCTGCCAAATTACAGTTCAAAGCATATTTTTATGGCAGGGTTTAAAGTAGAAATGTGGGTAGAATCTTAATTATAGAATTGCTACAGGACTCACATTATCACTTGCCAATAACTATCATGCTGTATGGTTAAATATTGCTTTCTAAGCCTGCCTTTAGCAACATCCTCTATGTTTAATGTTTCTTTTTTACAAGAAAGAACAAACCTGTATTTTAATTTGAGATGGCGATTGCACGTAACCTTATTAACATGTTTACTATGATGTTCTGACTCAGTCTTTTGCATTCTTCAGATAGTCTGTGGAGAGGAAGGAGGTGATCCCAGTTTTATTTACATGCACACAGTAACATCAAGAAGGTGTCACCATTCTGAGAGCACACTGCAGCCAAAATTATTTAAATGAATCACTCCTTTCTTGTCCACATTTGAAATCAGAATCATGTGAGGGGGTATGAAATGACGTTATGATATAGACCAGCTAGGGAGACTTCAATAGCATGATATTACTGATTTTTATTCTACTTCATTGCCATGCGCATAAAAGGATGTTGCTTGGTGAACAGGACACAATCTGCAATGGGAATATATTGGTTAATTGTGCTCATAGCACGTAGGGCCAGCCTCATTGCAGGCCTAGTTGGACACAACGCCACCAACCTCAGTGGTGTTGTACCCACATGTGTTACCAGCAAATCTGACCCCTCACCTGTAGACAATGAACAGTGATGTTAGAGCGAATATGAAAAAAAAACACACACCAACCTTACTAATGATTTTGAACTGAGATCACTAGTGACACAGTTCAATTACAACATTAGTTCCTGGTGTCAGAGAGGGGTTAAAATGGAATGTGATGACTCTTTAGCAGATAGATTTGGAGCAATTAGAAGTCTGAAAATGTCTCTCTATGTAACTAAAAATATAATTGCTTTTGAATAGCTAGGCTACACTTTTTTTTTTTTCACCCTCTTTTTCCTTTCTCTTTCTGCACTGAAAACTGTGAGTTTTACTCCTATTACTCATCTACATGGACTTAATTGACTGAGGTTCTAAACCCCAACCCTCAAGTGAGTTCTGATGAGGTTTTAAATTACTCTGAATTGCGAGCACTTTAAAATACAGGCAAGGAAGTGTGCTAAGGCAATACAGCATACTGAGTGAGGTGGTGGGTTTCGATTATCTCAGTTTCACATCTTTGCATGAAAATCCTCTAAGGCTAGCTTGGAAAGAGCAACCTTGTCCCCTGTTAATCACAGTGTTGTTCCTATGCTCTGTAGTCTGCAGCAGTTTCCAACTGGTCACCAGGAGTGCACAGAGCTTGTTTTTATTATCCTTGGCCTCAGCAGTAATGACGACTAAGCCTGAAATATTTTCACTGGAGGATGACCTTGCTGTCCCTTTTGCAGTTCAGATGAAAACATGCAAGTCAGGAAGGAATGGGTGGGAGTGGGAGAGGACCAGCTTCATGAAGGAGTCTGATGCTTCTCCCCAGGATCTTCTCTGTTTTTCTGTCTCTCTTCTACATCACATGTCCAGACCGACACAACATACACTACAACATCACTTTGGTAGATATCCTTTTGTTTTCATCATCTTTGGTTCTGGAGCTTTGGGGAGTGACTGGGTTTCTGGGATCCTTGGACCACAAAAATCCAGTTTTTGACTGTTATGGCACCTACAGCAGGAGTTCCTAAATCCTGAGTATAGTCATTTGTACTGTACTGAAATGAGCAGGAGTGCTAATGGGATACAAAGCAGTCATACCATGTAGATGGACCATGCCATACATGCATTTCAGGCAACTTTTTAGCCCTGTACCACCCTTTTGCAGTGCTCCCCTGCTTCAAAGGGAGGGGGAGCTCCCTTAAGTTCTGTACTAAAGATACTCTGAACAGCAGCGTTTCCATATGACAAGGAGCTGGAGAGCCAGATCTTGCACTTTTCTCCTTCCATACCTCAGATGTGTCAGACTCCAGGAAGAAAGCAAAGCCAGAAAGCAAAGTCTTTCAGCTGTCAATGTGTGATCATAACCTGGCGATGCAAAATGGACCCAGAACTACTCTTATCAGGACTGGAGTCAAGCAGAAAATCGAGGATCTGTGTAAACTCCACTCGTGCAACTACAATGAGCTTTCGTGGGCAGAGAGGTTCCTCCTGCAGGGGTTTGCTGAGATGCTGCTGCCCTTCTGTGACCTCCAAGGACTGAATGGCATACTGCAAGGCCACTGGGGCAGCTACTCATTTGAGTGCAATGTTAGGGGAGCACAGAATTTCTCATGCTGCCAAGCATCCTTTCCTCTTCCAGTTTTGTAACTCGTTTTTGTAGTGGTGAGCAAACTTCTGTGACAGACATGACAGCAGAGGAATACTGACAGCTCTATAATAAACAACTACCTCCCAGATGTCAGACACATGAGACAAAATGCATATCAGATTGGCTAAATCATCTCTGCCTGAAATCCAATAGCACTGACAAGGAGCAAGGAATGCTAATTTCAGTGTCCCTGTGATTTTTATTTTTTTATTTTTTATTTTTATTTTTTGGACATAGGGAATTGTAGAGACCAAAAAGGTTTTTGAGCTAAACCTTAAACTATGTGACTTCTTCAGAGTGTCGACCCAAAATGGGAGCACAGGCTGAATGTTGGCACGAGAGCTAAAGCAAATATACATACATTTCTATCATTTTTATGGCACTACCAGATGTTCTGCTTCATCTTCTACAGTGCTAATGTGGGTAATGAGGCTGCCTGAAAACATCAGGTCACTTGACCTTGAGTGGAATTTTCCTCATTCCTAAGAACAGCAAGGTTGCTTTCATTAGCTAGGGAGGCAATAAATGTTTATGCCCAATTTAAGCAATTACAGACAATACCTATTATATTTGGAGTAGTGGTTTTTAACAGCAAAGATGAATTGGAAAAAAAAAAAAAAGTATAACTGCCTTTTTATTAAGACGTAAATCCATGGAGGTTTAATTGGAAGGAGACATGTGAAGGAGAGCAGTACTCTGCCTTCTTCCAGAATTTCTCCCACATAACATTCCCAGCAGGGTAGTAAGTGCCAGCAAATTCTGCAGAGGAAACAAAAGACAGAGCGATTTTATCACAAGCACCATCTTCACCGGGTATTCAGTGATCTGCAGGTAAGTTATTATTACTGACACTTGCCACATCTGAGAGTTGATTAATTGTTCTGGGGATATCAAAAATATCTCTGCAGAGTCCAGTCTGTTTGTTTAAGAAGTGATTGGTGTTGGATGCTCGTTAGTGATTCCTGATAGCTCAATTTTTTGTCTCCTGACCACATTTTTAATTTTCACCTGTGCAACCCTTACATCAATTTCCAAGTGATATTATAGCACTCCAGAGTTGCAGAAGACAACACAGTCGATTACTGCAAAAGTCTAATAATTAGAAGTTCCTGGATTCAAACTGTGATTAGCCATTAACCTATCGTGTGACCTCAGATGTGTCTCTTAATTCTCTTGTCTCTCAGTTTAGCAATCTAATTTGTTTTCAAACAATTACAACACCTAGCCAAAAGATTAAGAGCCTCCTGTGAACCAGCTATCGTGAGAACAGGGAATTAGATAACAATGACAAAAAGGAGCACAGAAAAGAAAGCAGAGAAGGTGGCAGTGGGTGCTCAAATAGTTAACAAAAAGGAAACAGAAAGGTTCAGCTCCTTTCATGTGACTGCCTTGTTGCACTGTCTGCTCTTTAATGCTAAACAAATCTTTTTTTTTTTTTCTTTTTTTTTTTTCTGTACATTCTCATCAGTATCTGCTTGTTTTCTTTTTTTCTTCTTCTTTTGGATTTCTTGACTAATAAGTGTGGCATACAGGTTCCTTTTAGAATTAATGTAATTTTATGGCTAGAGAAGACGAGAACAAGTAGTGTTCCATGTCTACAGAAATCTCGTAGTGCATTCAAATCTTCATTGGGTACTTCAGCTCCCATCAGTGTAATTTTTTTTCCACATGTAAAATAGATCTGTATAGTAATTAAAAACGTGGAAGACATTAGTTTGTAAGTAATGTGAGCTCGGTTCTGAAAGCCTTTTACACCACTCTTGAGCACAACAAGAGATTTCTGATGCAAGGGATTTCAGACACAGCTTTATATAAGCCCTGCTTGCACTGATGGAAACACTGAGACCTGAAAGGATGTACCCGGTCACAGGTGATCAGTTCAGTTACTCTGCCCATTCTGCACCAAAAGCAGAGCAGAGGGTGATCCAGGGACACCCTGGATGTCCAGAGGGAAGTCACCCTGAGCCTAGGGTGCTCTAATGTCACAACCCAAGAGTCCTGGTTGCTCCAGCTACACCTCCAGACCAAAATTTATAATCTCATTACAGTATGAGTTACAGCACCTGAACATCAATGCCGGGATTGTCATCATCTGAGACATCTTTGTGCCAGGCTTTGGTTTGCATTGTGTGGGCTCAGTCCTGTCTGTGCTATTTCTACTTCATTCCCTGCACTTTATCACCATGGCAGACCAGAAGCCACAGACCTGCCTTTGCGCAGGCTTTAATGCCTGTTGCCAGATGGAAATTGGCCTCCAAAGAAAAACAGAACAAACTCACAATTTAAACATTTTGTATCTGGATTGATTACATCTTCCCTCTAAATTATGACTCTTCTACCGCTCCCTGTAGCTAAGATCCCTGAAGGAGGGCTGTTGGCAGGTCACACATGCATCGCCACATGCCACAAGGCAGATGACGAGGCAGTGCATTACCCCTCCACTCTTCTGGCTGGTCCAAGGCACTGACAATCCCCCACTGTCATCTCTTGTTGGTGCCCTTCAGTTCTCCTGGCTGAAGCACTGCTGAATCACTATGCTGTGTTTGTCGCCTGCCCCTCCTTGGCAGAAGGGCCCTGATCATTCCTAAATATCTATTTTCTTTTTCCAGAACCACCTCTTAATATGTGTCTGGAGAGAGCTTGCCTGTGATAGGCTAAGGAAACAGAAGATTTGTCGGTACTGGCATTGGATAACCCCGCTGGTATATTCTGACAAACAAGCTTTTGGCATACACGTCCTTTTTCAGACCAGCTTGTACACAATGCTTTTCATTGGTAGGCCTCAAAGTGCTTGACAAGTGAACACGTTATCACTTTACAGATGGGGAAAAGAGGTACAGAGTAGGTCCTAGCACATGAAGGGCATGATCTCACAGCTTTTAGGAAGCACTGAAATGTAAATAATGAAGAGAAAGGCAGGAGGCTGCATACCTAACCCCTTCACCTCGGCATTATGCACTGGGATCTCCCCAACTGACACTGCCGACACAGCGTTATCTTCCATGAACTGGGTGGTAATTCGAGATACATTTTAATTATTAACAAAAGGAGCTTGGAGACATCATGCCCTATTAGAGAAACCTCTTACGGTGAAGCTCTGCAGATGGGGCAGAATGTCGGCTTAAACGACGTGATTAATATTTATGCAGCTTGATAAGCCAATTTAGACCCTGGCCCTGGGTTTCTGTGGACTTGTTTCCTCCACTACAGCCCTCCCCTCCCTCCTCTTCTTCCTCCTGCTCCCAGCCTGGCAGCAATTGTGCGGCTGCTGCCGCAGCTCCCAAGCTCCAAGGTCAAGCGGGTTGGATGCTGCTAAGCACCTGCCCCCCCTTCTGCACCTCTTTTCAAGGAAGAAGAGAGGTGGGGGGGGAGAGCTGCTGGTGTCTATTTAAGCGCAAAACAGGATGTACAGAAGCCCAAAGCTCAGGCGGTCAATCTTGGATTAGGAGAGCGGTTTTAAGTTTTGACAGGGTTTTAGGTGATGCAGAAGGAGAACAACAAGAAACTCAGGGCAGGGAAGCTCCTGAAAAAGATTTAAGTGATCCTGTGAAATGGTTCTGCAAGCCATAACAGACTAGGAAGCATCATATTTGTACGGTCTAAAATTTAAAGGAACAGGAACCTAATATATCTATCACAATTTCCTTCAAGTAAAGTTCCCCTATCTTTTCCAGTCGTGCTGAGTTGCCTTATTTTACTTCTCCGTGACAATATCAGCCTACAGCCTATCAATACATCAGTGTGGGACAATTCACTCATGGCACACTTTAAATGAAATACCCACAAATTGGATTACAGCCCCAAAGCGCTCAGTAATTCATGCTTTCACTGCGTAATAACAAGTGTGCTTGCGCAGGGAAAGCGACACTGACTGTAGCATAAAGTCTTGCTTTTCCAATTTCATGTAATGAGAGCAGACAGCAAAATGGTGCTGTGCCTATTCAGCAACTTTGACCTTAAACCTGTCATCCATGAGCACATGCAACGCTGTGAGCATTAGAGGGCAGCACAGTAACACTTTCCCACCTGCGAAGAGAAGGATTTTAGGATGCCATCGCTTCCAAGTGGCCCAGTTCAGACTTCTGTCAGACCTCCAAGCATTTCACAGCTCTCCCATAAAGAGAGACTTTTCTTGAAGGCCTGGGAGGCAAAGGATGGGGGCAGTTACAGGACTAGGTGAAGGAGCAGTAACTTTCGCATTGTGGCTGCAGATAAACTTCCTGCCCTCGCTGTCTCTATTAGCAAAGTCATATTTGTTCATTTGTGTCTTCCTTTCTTTGCTCTTACTTTATAAAGCTTTTAATGCTGTTTTCTTTTCTGGGGGAGCGCAGAATCAATCCAGTGCAATGATTAACATACCAGTTGAGTCATGATTGAAGCATATTGTATCTTCCAGACACCCAAAAAAAGTCTGTCTTCGGAAAGGGCAAGTTTAAACATGAAAAGAACTAATGATCTGTAATAATGACAAATCACCCTGTGTGTTATCTAATTTACTAGCACCAGGCACCTTGGCAATTTTTGTGCTCTGAGTAGGAGACTGGATCTTGGTAAATAATCCATAATTACACCACCGTCAGATGAAGATTGATTCAAGGAGGCCATTTTTATCCTGCAGGTTCTGAAGGATTTATTTCTTTCCTTTCTTCTTTTGTGACTAAGTCACTTTACTTGTGACAAGATAAATAAGTACAGACGGTATCAGAATATTCATGAAAATGTTACAGAACTCCTCCATTGCCCAGACAAGCCAGAAGACTGATCCAATTATAACAGGACAAGACAGCACCAGCTCCTGACTAGGTGTCACGATGAGCCCAGCTGGAGATCCAGACCAGCCAGTGACCTCCAGACTGTCATTCTGCAGGCCAGCGGGCTGGAAACAAGGCTATTGAGGAGGTGATGGGCTCCATCCCTGAGCAGCCAGCCTTCTCCTCACTGCCTTGCACCTGCCCCATCCTCCCCACCACACAGCAGCCAGCTCACAGAGGACCAGCACTGATCAGAGGCAAACACCAAGCATCCCACACCGTGCTGTAGCAGGCTGTGTCCTGAGGCAACGTAGCTGAGGGAGGCTTAGGAGACATGAGGCAGACAAAAAGGCTTGCCAGGAACTAAAAGGAAGCAAGAAAACTCTTTCACAGCTAATTAGAATAGCATGGTGTCCTAACTCTGTTTTTCAGGTAGTTGAGATGCTTTTTCTACATGGTAGAAAAGAGAGAGCTTGTGAACAGATGCATGGGGCCTGCACCAGACATTCAAAAAAAAAGAAGGAAAAAAGAAAAGAAAACGTCTGCTTGCATACTTTCAGCAAACTAGCTGAATGAAAGTTTGTATCATTGAATTAGCTTTTAAAATTGAACAGACCTTCCATAGATGAGGCCAATGCTTTCATTTTTGTACACTCAGTTTGACATCCGCTACCCTCTCATTCAAATACTACCCGCTATCACTGAACTGTGCTGCAGGGTACTTGACAAAACAGTGGAAAAAAATAAATCCAAAAACATACACAAATAAAACTTGGCATGATATGTCTTTCTGCCGATGTAGATCAGCAGCATTGCCTTTGTCATGAATTTCTTCAAAACAGTGCTCCTTTCCAGTAGGCAGTATTTTAGCATTGTCCAGGGAAAAGTCTGTTACTGAATCTTTTTAATTGTACCACAGTTGACTGGAATCTGAGCAAGGACACAGAAAATTATGGGAATAAACTGATTATCAATAGTCTTCCAAAACCTGATTTGGAGAAAAAAAAGGTACAATCATTGTGGCAGTCAAGACACAAGAGCAAGACACTTGGAGTGAGCTTTGGCCCCTGTTTGCCCCATGCATGTGCTTTTCAGTTAGGTGAAAATCAAATTATCTGGAGGGAGAGAGAGTGTCAGGCTGGTTATCACCTTACATGGATCATATATAGGCATAAATATATGTGTATATGAAATTATGTCAAATATACATATATCCATATATCCATTCAAGCTTCTTGCATCTGCAGACCAGTGGTTCAAAATGTATCAACACTATCCATTGGAGAGCTCTTTCTCCAGCAGGTTCTATCCTTCCATGGTAAAACCTTCAAAATATGTACAGATAATTAAAATGAACATGGATGCTAATTACTATGAGTTGCTGCTGAAAGCGCACAATATGTCTGCACTCATGTAAAGAAATTTAAGATGGCCTTAAATTAACTCACCAAAGGTACTGAGAGCAGTGTAACTGCTGAAATATTTCCCCTTCCCTTTATCTTGTATTTTACTCTGGGCTAACACAAGCTTACTGATTCCAGGTAGTTTGAGTATCTTTTCAAATGGCTTGGGCCTACCCCATCAAGTGTCCACAAAATCAAAGCAAGAGCTTCAACTATCTGGCTAGACTGTGGACCCTTTACCAGCTTATTCTGAGCAGTTCAATTGCTGAACATTACACCTTTCCAGCACACAGCAGTGGGACTATAGCAGCTTCATTTACCTTCCTTTTCATTTAGGTCTACAAAAAGCTTCAAAGTTAAAAAACTGTACAGCAGAGCAAAGAAGTGAGCCCAAGCAAATGGTCTGTCAGGTATTAAAAGTCTACTGCTTCCTTTTAGAAGGTGAAGACCCAGCTGTCTGCCTGTCTACACCATCTGGGCAGGAGGGTCTGCCTGGGCAAGTGTGAGGTAAGGTTTGACAAGACCTGTGATCTGTCTTTGGACACTGTCCAAGCCAGCGGAAGGGGTGAAGGAATGTCAGACACCCTCTTTTATACAGGACCAGATAGCTACATGACAGGAACCCAAGTCCACAAAAAGACTTATTTCTAAGACTAGAAAAAAAAAAAAAAAATCCGTCTAAAGTCTGTCCCATTCTGCACCTGGAAAATTGTAGGTAATTAAGTTTTCTTGTGTAAACTTCTCCACTGCCACATCCCAACTAACATGCTGGATCTTACCCTTAGGATAAAGTTCCCTGATAGTCCAGACAAATCACTTTTTGCAGCTGCTTGCCAATGTATTTCTGTAGTTGGAAGGCACTTGGTGCTAGGAAAGTGCTCTGGGACCTGGGAATTTGAGAACTCAAATACAGATGCAGTGACAGAATTTGCTATGCTTTCTCCCAGAGCTTCTGCCATACTGGCCATGCAAAAGTACTTCAGCAGCCATCTCTCACCTAAATTTGTTCAGAGCTACAAATGTGGGAGTTTTGTGGCCGGCTTCCCTGATGGACCTGCTCTTCACATTTGCCATTAGGGACTCTGGCAAAATATTCTAAAAAGCGCTGAGGTTTTCAGTGCCCCCTCAATATTACACAACTGCACAGTGGTGACTGCATCCACCCAAGAGATCAGATGCCCATGTGCAGTGCCCTTCTGAAGAGTCAGTGACTCCATATGCCTGCATCTTGCAAGAGTACCTCAACAAACAGAGCATTTTAAGGGTAATATTCTGACTCTTCTGTTGAAAAAAAAGAAATGAGATTTCTCAGGCAAGTGTGACTGCTTACCCAGAGAACAAGGTAAATGGCTGGGAAAGGAGCTTTCTGGGTTCCTGATTGTGAGAATACAATAGATATGCTTGAGCCAATTATTTAATAGCACAAATAGCATTGACACTCTGCTTTTCTTCCCACCACAGTCATAAATAATTGTAAAACAGTATTTTTCTTGCTATTGTTCCTTTCATTTCTAACTTTAACCTCGCCTGGGGAGTGTTTTTGGTACTGTGACTGGCACGGACCAGTCCGCACAGGGGAAGCTGAAGACACACTTATTCCCTTCTCCTGCTGTATGGTTGTAGTCTTCATGATTTGTCTGATGGCAAGTCAATACAGAACTGCTTAGGCTTTGCCTGTGGAGTTGCTTGGAGGAATTTGATGTGGTCCTCATCCGTAGGCCTCTACAGCTTTGTATGTGCATCCTGCATCCCGTACAGAGTCTAAAATCTGGGACCAACTTTTGGATGAGCTCCCTTTTTACATGATATGTAGCTGAAGTGAGAGCTGTTGTTTAAGTTTTTAGATTGACATAATTTGTCCTTATTTACATTGAAATATATGCTTTTTTTCTCTTAGCTATCTTTTAAGTGTAGAGGTGTTAAAACTGGTATAGTTACCCCATCATAACTATTGGATAGCAAATACTTTAACAGTTTCAACCCTCCACTGGCTTTGGTAAAAGCACAGTTTTAGTGCACGATGTGTTTCATGGCTTGTAACAGTACATGGGTTGTATATTTTGGTGATGAGATTCTGTCATACCAAGGACTCTCACAAACCTTTAATGCTATACTAGTGGTATATGTTCAGTATAAAGTATTTGGGTACCAGAGACAGGGGAAACTGCTAAACTATTTTTCTTCTCTTAAGCAAAACACATGCACCCCTCTCATAGTTATGGACACAAAATCAGCTGGTAAAGACTGACCACAAAATACTTTGCTGCAGAACTGCACTACAAAATTCTGGGGAAAACATATCAGTTTGAAGGTGAATCTTCTCTCTGGAGTGTTGGATTTATTTCTTCTTTGAGAATATGTCTGAAAATATCTGCAGCATAGCATAATCTGTCTCGTTATAAAGGCAAAGAGCTCTCCTCAGAAGTATATCTTATGAGCACAAAGTATAAAAGCTCCCAAAAGCAGATAGGGACAATATGACAGCTGGCAGACAAGCAGCAGACTCTGTCAGAGGCGAAGAAAGCTACTCAACTGTTCTTGAGTACTAAGGCTTTTAACAAGGGGGGGCTCCAATCCCCATGACAATATGTTTAGTGCACACATCCCTGCCGTCACCTTTCCTTGTATGAACGGTACATTACTGTGATCAGTCCTATTTGAGATGAACATCCAGTCCTCCTCTAATCTCTTGCTTGCAGAATATCATGTTTAATTCCTGGATTTCACAGTTCTGCACGGTGCGGTTGGGTGTCTCCCCGAAGAAAGACGACTGCTGTGGGTGTGAAGGATTTGAGTGATTGGAGCGGCAGGGCATAGTTGTGCAGGCTGCGGGAGATGGGGAAAGGTGTGAACACAGCGTGAGCTGAGGGAGCCACTGTTCGAGAAGGGAGAAGGCAATCAGTTGGAGCAAGACATTTAGAGGACAGAGAGGAGAGGCTGGGAGTGATTAATGAGAAAAGGCCACACTGAGAAAGAAAGATAATCCCTGTGGAAAAAGGCCCTTAGAAACATGTCCTCTCACAACAGAACTACAGTGACATTGGAGATAACAGAACAAGAAGGCAAAGGAGAAATTTCCTTTAATGAATCTTAATTCTTAAATATACTTAAATATTTCTATTCAGAGCAATGTTCCACTCACCACTCTTCAGGCAGACACTTGACCTTGTACCTCCTCCTCGTAACAAGACCTGGGCACCGATATGATGAAATTCTCTTATTCCCTGGACATTTGTCTCTTTGATGGGAGATAAGAAACAGGGCGGTGTGGTTTTTTGCAGTACATTGAGTCACAGACTTCTGGCTGTTTAATTTCTGCTTTCATTTTCTCTGTATTAGTCCTTTTTGCTGCTGCTCAGCTTCCTCTTCCTACCAAGAAACAGGGCCAATTGCGTGATTAGAGAAAAGCAACTCAAAAAGTAGTTGCTTTTTGTCAGGGACCTACCTCAAGTCCCAGCCTGTGCTGAGCATCCAAGCAGAGGTTGTTCCCTTGGGTGTTGTTAGCCCTCTCCCTTTGGGTTCCTTTCAAAAGGGGTGATGATGCTCCAGACTCCTCTACTTTCTCTTGGTTCAGTGTTTCTATTAATGCTGCGATCCCTACCCTCTTCTCATCACTTTATCCCACTCTCTTGTGCTTGATTGTTTTCTAGGCCCTGTGGCAGCTTCTCAGTGAGGAGATGGGCTGTTTATTCCCAGTAGACTATCTCTAGCATGTGAATGTGGCCTGGGGAGCTTCAATATTGGCTGGAAATAAACCAGCATGGGAATCCTGATGACACAAAGCCAAGCTATGCTTTGTCTTATTTTTCAGCTTTCTGTTTTCATTCCTTTTGCTAGCTCTCCTCTAACATTTTTTTAGCTTTTTTTTAATTATTATCTTTATTTATTTTTTTTTTTCAGTAGAGAAAGAACTTACCCAGAAATGCCACTAAGATGATAGGGAGGGAGAACCATGGCATGAAAGAAATTTCATCATACATAAGTTATCTTGCTAGGAATATAGCACATAAAACATACAGTAGCTGTATCTAGGACCCCCTTGACCAGGGAGGTCAGGCTGAAGGAAGGCAGAGCAAGTTAGGGCAGAGGGTCCTATTGCAGCTCTTGCATTAGGGAACATGGCACCTGCATTCATTTCCCTCCACGTTTCAGTGAGAACTGTCTCTGTGGCCTCAATAACTTAAATTACATTTGCTGTGCTGCCAACAAGGAGGTAGTGTCAAGGAAAGAGTTGCTATCATCTTTTACATGCAGACTCATTAATTACTGTGATGCGCTAAATCTGCTCACTTGGTTCATGGTTAATGCAGGCATTTTCTAATTGCTACCCATAATGCAGTTCTGATCCCGGAAAAGCTAATTTCACAGCTTTTATTTTCCTCCTCTTGCATTTTGTTAGGTAGGATTATGTTGATATCATGTAAATTTACAAGACAAAATGTTTTCTGCTCTATAAAGATACCGTCTGGACATCCACAGTGGAAGACAGTGCTTCATATGGTTATGAATGAAAAAAGCCAATGGCAGCAAATTCAATATATTGTAATTTTAGTATAAAGTATTGTGCCTTTTCGATGTTGAAAATATATTGGCTTCCTTTAGATGTTATTTTGTTGTGCTGTCCAACAAAAATATATATAGTTCTAAAATAAACATATATATCAGGTCCTTTCAGAAATGACTATATTTTTCCCCTCAGTGCATTCATTTTTGAGGTAACTATCCAGAGAAATCTGGGAGGCAGCCAGTTTTTTTTTGGAAACGTGGAACTTTTGTCCTTACTTATGGAAAAGCAAAAACCAGCTGAGAGACAAAATGCCACATCTGTTTTCCACAAAGAGAAGTCATCTAGCAGCAGTGGCCTCGTGTGAAGAACTGTGGTTTGTGGAAGTGTGATTTGGTGAGAGAGGTCTCTTCCACATCTGGGGCAGGTGGCGTCTCCTCTGGCTTTGCACATCGGCTGCCAGAGTAAGTGCAGGTCTGCATCTTCCAGATTGCATTTACTTTGAAGAGGCATCTCCAACTGTGATTCGAGTCAAAAATGAACTGAGCCTCAACTGAGTTTGCATTAGTGAATTGCTACCTATGCTATTAAAGAGCTTCCTGCTGTAATTTCCCACTTGCGACAGTGTGCTGTGGGGTCAGATGGACACCAAAGCTGACGCAAAGGGAAGAGACTGTAGGGAAGCAGAGAAGAACAGGGACTGTATTTTCAGCATCTGTTCAATTGGCTTATTTGTAATGTGGGACTTCATTTTGTACTTGTTTCACTGAGCAGCTGACCTTCAGAGAGACTGCTCCATAGGTAGGCAGTGTTAAAGATATGAAAGGCCTCTTATTTTCACGTGACCCATTTCACACAAGCACATTGCAGTTAAGCTTGTTGGCAGAAAGTAACTCTGCCAAAGAGTGCAGCATATTTCCTCAGTTATGGCCCAGAAAAAGGAGCGATAAGCCAGAGGCCAGAAAAATACTCAAGCAGTAGATAAAGGAAAATACCTAGTTTGAAAATACACTGCCAAATGTGCTGCACCGCACCACAGCATGCCTTAAGAATGGCCTTTGGGGAAGGACTGGTCAGGAAATGTTGAACACGAGTTTACAGTATCTTCTGTGCACAAAAGAACGCTTCATTCTGGGAGAGACAGGTAGCTCAGACGTTGGAATCTCCTCTCCTGATTTTTGAGGTTGCAGGCAAATGACACCTGGGACCTGTGCTGAAGTTGAGCTAATGGAGTGGGGTGTTCAGGGGAAAAGTACAGGGCATAACATGAGAAATTGATGAATGTGACAGGCAGATGTGTAAGGAGCTGGCAAAAGTTAGAGACAGCACTATGAGGGATGGCTGGATCTCACAGGTGGCTAAGAGGGAGTTGTGTGAGAAGTGGCCACGCTTGGCAGGTAATGGGAGTGCTGAGGACCTCTCCTGCAGCAGTCCTGCAAGGACAGCAGCGCCTCAGTAACTATATCAGTAATACTTTATTTGGGGAGGAGGGATGTAGTAAAACCGGCACCCATGGGGGTAAAAAAAAAAAAAAAAAAAAAAAAGAGCAGTTATTTATTTGTGAGGAGACTGTGGTGGTCAAAGGGATGTACAAGGGTGACAGAAGAGAGGATCAAAAATGGGAAAAGGAATAATGTACAAAATCCAGTAAGCAGCCTGTGGGTACCTGCATGTGGTCACCACAGCTGGAGCAGGAGAATAAGCCAAACCTGTTCTGACCATACCACAGGGGTCTAGGCTGTTGCCAAGAGGTCCCAGGAATATCTAAGAATAAAATTATAATGATCTTCTTCCAAATAAAAGCATAGTTGAGAATGTTCTGTAAAAATCCCAATAAAACTATATCAGAAAAAGAAAAAATAATCAAAAGAAAACAAAACCAGAAATGCTTTGTTGAACTGTTCATTATTTTTGTAGGGTGCTTGGGATTACTTAGGGGCAAGTACGCAGGGAGTTAACTTCTCAGTGTTCATATGCTGATCAAGTGGGAATGCTTGAAGAACTAATCATAAATAATCATAATCATATCCTGCCTAGATGGATACGGGTTTAAACATAGATTCAGTTGCCTGTAAATTGTTCCAGAAAGATATTGAAGGCAATGAGGGAATATGTGAAATTAACAGTAGAATGGGCTAATTAAGATCTTCAGATAGGTGCTTAAAACTGGGTTATTATGTAGAATCCTGCTTACTTATTGCCTTCTAAAAATGCAGTTTTCCTGAGTGTTTTTTTTTTTTTTTTTTTTATTTAAAAAGAAACTTAAAAAACTAAACCAAATCAATTCTGTTTTGACCTCTCAGGGACACACAGGTGTATGGGGGAGAGTCTGATCTAATGAACTGCAGCTGGAGAACTCTAAGCCTACAGTACAGTTCCCAGTCCTGCTGCCTTGGACTTGTTTTGCAGGGGAAGGGCATCTGGGAACACACTGGCACTGAATAACATTCAAAAAAAATTTTTTTTGAAGCAGCATTTTTTTTTGTTTTCTTAAGAGTTACTGAGAGAGTCCACATGCACCAAACATTGCCTTCCAAACAGGTCTTGTGGTTGGTTTAAAAACTCTTTATGTTTTCTACTGAAAAATTCATTGTCTCTACCACAGAGTTTTCCATTTCACCCAAGGGCCTCTTGGCTAACTCACGAATTCGTTTAGTAGAAGCAACAGGAAGGCTAGAAAAAAGTGGACATGACTGAACTGTAAAAAAAACATCGTCTGTGGCAAAGGAAAGGGAAAGCTGCATCTCCGCATCAGCACTTCTGCAACAAAAGATGACAGGTACAGAGCTAAACAGAGTTCGTCAGCTGTTTCTTTGCATCTCCTTTCCACAAATAATTTAAATTGTTCACTTTTTTTTTTTTTTTTTTTTTGGAAAATAAAAATCGTAAGGTCTAGTAACGTCCACACTCCCAGCAAAACTGTTGGATTTTTCCAAACTTTCTGGCCAAGCAGCAGCAGTCTCGTTCCTGGGTAATTGCAGGTACTGCCTAGGCACAAGTATTTGAAGAGCACTGCTCTGGGAAGGAAATGTTTACATTTCTCCATATGTGGAAGATCATCTGAGCTCCAAAGGGCAACCATTAGCATTATGGGGAATGGAGCTCCCCGGCTGCTTTACTACTACTGCTTTTAGCACAGAAACCTTTTCCAATGTTCCTGACACACTAGCACATGCATTCACACACTTTGCTTTCTGAGCAGATGCATTTTTTTTCCTTTTGTCAGCTGTGCCCCTAACAACAATTGATGGTTCAGGTTGAATGCATGTTGTTATGCTATTTTTATGTGCGGTTATTGGGATTGCTTCTTGTTCGCATGATGGTAGCTGCCTGCCAGCTGGTGGCTGGATTCTGCTGGACGATTAGCAATTTTCCCCATCTGGTGAATAGATTTACTCCGCATGCATCTTGCATGTGATAATGTCTGACACTCAAATAGAGATGTTTTGGTGAAAGGCTGTTCTTCACTATCCAGAACTGGGCTTTCTCCTGCATGTTTTGCATGTTTTCAGGAAACTATGCTTTTTCAGGGTGATGGAAGTGCTATTTAAGTGGTTCGTGATGCTTTAGCTGGGCTGTGGTCCTTGCAGTTCTAGAAATGAAGCACAACTACAGAAATGATGCTCCTGATTTGGTGAATAATAAATAACAAGGATTTTTTTTCCCCATTTTCACAATTAATTTTGTACACAATTAAGTATTGAGCTCTTTTGGTGACCTGCTTTGTTTCCACCTCCTGCATAGCTCCAAATTAACAGATTCCCTATAAAATCTATCACTGCAGGACTGAATTGTTTCAGAGTCCACTTCACTATATCTCTTCCTGCCAAATTCCAGCTGATCGTAGAAGTCATGCTGTGCACCCATTTAAATTGAAAAGCTCACAGGCTTGGTTGGGCCATTTCAAAGTTTGTGGAGATTTAGCTCTAATCCTCTTAAAATATTAGGCCATGTGACCTTGCATACCATATTGTCAGTGGGATAAAGATCCCTTTGATTTTTATTTACACTTCTTCACATGGGAGGAGGCAGGTTAATTCATTACATTTCAATGCCACCTTTGGCTCCCCATCCCTTCCCATAGGTCACTCATGTGGCTGCAGGAATGCTTCAGCAAGTGGGGTTTGCATTTTTCTGCAGCACTGTGTTCTATTTTGTTCTCCAGAGGCAAGCTTACAAGATGTCAGCTTCACAGACAAATAAACTGTTTTATTTTTGCATATAAGAGATGTCCTTCCATCCATCTTTATGGAATAGGACTTTTCGCTATGCAGACAATTTCAACAATTCAAGTACTTGCTTTTACTTTATAACTTTTCAATTAAACAATGGTTTTTAAAACCTGGCAGTAGTTCCAATCTGTTGTTGTTATGAATTTTGCCTTCAAGTATTTTTCTATGTTTGCAGAGTAGCAAAAAGGGGTATACGGAATACACAGAATAGCATAAGGAGTATAAAGAATAAAAATGCTGCAACCATGGAGGATAATGGGTTTGAAAAAAAAAAAAAAAAAGACTGCACAGAAGTCCCTCAGCCCCTATCTTCATTACTTCACACTGCTATTTACACATACGTAAACTGTAGTAGTAAAAATTTTTGATTTATTAGAGAGTTTGGTTAGAAAACTAGGTTCCATGCTCAGAAAAGTGTGTGGTTTTTCTACTGAGGAAAGGAGGGTAGGAGAAGGAACAGTTTTCAGAGATAAATGGAGAGAGTTTTTGCATTTGTCCAAGCACTCAGTATTTTGATGATGAAAAACAAATTACAAGAGTCTGGGTACTTTCTGCAAACATGTGATTTTAACTGAACACTCACCTTTCTATCTAATACTGCAGTCTCATTTTTGCTAGCTTTTTTCTCCTGTAGTTTTCCATCAGTCTGAACTAAGTAAGAGCAAAGTAGTGATGTTTTCAGGCCCAGTGCTACAGATACACTATTTGCCCATAAAGTTTATGAGTTTGAAGTCAAAATATTAGCCTGCCCTGCCGTTTGCTAGTAACCAAGCTATTCCTATTCCATTCTAATAGACAACACTGATCTAAATTACCTGTCCAGCTGCATTTCCAAATGAAAATGCCAGTCCTACAAGAAGATGTACATCCATGGTCTTCTCCACTGGTCACAATCCATGAGGATTTTGATGGGATTTAATGGCCCTTCAAATGTGTAAGATTGTCTTCTAAGGGGGAGAGCTGCAAGGGACACCTTCCAATTTAAACGTCACCTTGACCTAAGATTTTTCCACCTCTTATTGCTGCAAGAAATACCTACGTGCTCAGATTGTCGAATATATATATATATAAACAAAAGTTTTTGTATATTATTATTATTTCTATGGTTTATTTTATGCGTTCAGCCACATTTTCTCCTTTCCTTTCCTTTCCTTTCCTTTCCTTTCCTTTCCTTTCCTTTCCTTTCCTTTCCTTTCCTTTCCTTTCCTTTCCTTTTCCTTTCCTTTCCTTTCCTTTCCTTTCCTTTCCTTTCCTTCCTTTCCTTTCCTTCCTTTTCCTTTCCTTTCCTTCCTTTCCTGTTTCCTTTCCTTTCCTTTCCTTTTTTCCTTTCCTTTCCTTTCCTTTCCTTTCCTTCCCCTCCCCTCCCCTCCCCTCCCCTCCTTTCTTCTCTTCTCTTCTCTCTCTCTCTCTTCTCTTCTCTCTCTCTTCTCTTCTCTCTCTCTTCTCTTCTCTCTCTCTTCTCTTCTCTCTCTCTTCTCTTCTCTGTCTCTTCTCTTCTCTCTCTCTTCTCTTCTCTCTCTCTTCTCTTCTCTCTCTCTTCTCTTCTCTCTCTCTTCTCTTCTCTCTCTCTTCTCTTCTCTCTCTCTTCTCTTCTCTCTCTCTTCTCTCTCTCTTCTCTTCTCTTTTCTCCCAGCCACATCTACAGTGCACAAAAAGCTTTAGAAGAAATACTTTCATTTGGGGGGGCAGGAGCAGGGGAATGAGGGTAGGCAGATTTTTGTATCAATTTGTATGCTTGGCTGAGTTTATGACTGAAAAGGGAGAACACACACTGAAAATATGTGGAAGAATCTGTAGGCTCTGATTCACTTTCCCTAATACATAGCTGCAGCTAAACAGATTACCTTCTCCCTACCACAACTACTCCCCAGTGCAGGAGTGGGGGTTGTAACAAGGGCAGCTCACTCCAAGATAGATGATGAATCAGAGGCTTCAGCTGTGATTTGTGCAGCCTGGCATATTAATGTAAACTGATAGCAGCTTATAATGAGCATCTGCTATTGCCTTCTGTTAAAGATGGGGTACAGGACTTGCTGGACTTTTGGTCTGACCCAAGCACGGCTGTTCTGGTGCTCTTTGTAAGGGTTCAAACGATTAGTGCAGCAGATCAGGAGCAGAAAAAACATGCAAGAGCTGACCGTTGTGAGTTCCTTGGATGCCTCTGCATAAATCAACAGAATTAAGGAGTCCGAGGCCAGAAAGATTAGGATTAGCCTTTGGGGGTGGAGGGGAGGGCATATGCACTGAGACTCGAATATGTAGATAGACTGCACCCCTGGAGTGGGCATTTTTTAAGCTAGGGTGAGGTTTGGCTTCTGTTTGGACTCTGAAGCCTTCAAATCTACCAAACGCAGTGAGGTGAGACCCAAACAATGTCGTAGGGGCTGTGTCCCATCAAAAGGGAGGACAGCCAGTGCCAGGTATATGTGAGAATGATCACTCATACAGTTTCTCCCTGAATAATCAGTTCTAATTTGTTAACTTGCAGCTTTTGTACTCCAAGAAAGGTGATATCTGTGAGAAGGAATTAAAAAAAAAAAAAAAGTGTCTATGGAAACTGAGGTTGCGAATTGACAAGGACATTTGGGAGCAAATGTGAAAATTCAGGCTGCTTTTAATTCATTTTAAATAGCTGGATGGCTGGTTAATGATATTCCCCTAAATGCCTGGCTATATGCTGCACAAGTATATAGCACATATCAGGATGTTAGATCTATAGATGAGTGCTCTGCAATGGTATATAACCTGTGCTGAAAATTAAATGTCATCCAATGTTAAGTATTTGATACAGTGAAATATGACTTTGAGCCCTGGGTAGAGAGCTGGGGACTAAGTGAATACTTCGAGATCCTGCTGCTGCCACGTGAAAGAGGAAGGCAAAATATTCACACTGGGGAGGGTGGGGGTGTCACAGCCTGCTCCTTATGATGAAGTGACTGGATTAGGCAGTTTCTGCATAAATAGAAGTGGGGAAGGTTATCTTAAAGCACCAGCAGCAGGCAACATGTGAGAGAAGTGCCAGGTTATGCACAGAGACTTTTTCTCGGTGTTCAAGCCATTGCTCTTCTAGCTTCCCATCCTTTCTCCTCTTTCCCTTCTTGATCACTCTGATGAAACTATTAGCTGCTGTGACAGGGAATAAGCTGGGTTTGGGGGTAGGAGGATGGGTATGGCACTGTCTAACTGTCTAGAAATGTGGGGTTAGCTTTATCTTTATTTCCTTACACCACTGTCTCTTGCCCCCAAATCCTCTCTCTCCCTTCCTTCCTGCATTGGTTGCTTCTTCTCTTCTTCTCTCTGCTTGTGCCCTTACCAGCAAAACAAACTTTGTCCTGCTCCCAGTTGGCCTTCAAGCAAGCTGAGCTTACAGCAGGAAGAGGAGGTGCAGAGCCCTGCTGTCCCCCTGTGCCAGGCTGTACACGCAGCTGCAGGTTACACTTGAGCCCCATGCAAAAAATTTCTTCTCTGGGTCCTGCCGTGCCGCAGTGCAGCTGCCTTGGCAGCAGCTGGGGACTGAAAGGAAACGGGTTGCTCTGCGGGGTCAAAAGTAACCATGGGCAAAGGGAAGGGGATTCCCTCTTTGGACGCTTTGTCTCCTTTTGGGAAGGTTGCTAGCTGCATGTTTTGGTTTTGGGTGATGGAAAATAGAGGTGTTTTAATTTCAGCAGTATAGTGAATATATATATATATATAATTTGAAAAAAAGAAAACTGATTCAGAATTGAGAAAAGCTGCCTTCATCCAGGGAGTACATGAAAATGTGCCCAAACATTAGTGTTAGGAGCACGGGAAGTTAAAAAGAGGAGGGAGAATGTAAAACTAAATGACAAATAAATTCACTGAAGGCTGGAGAGAATCACCTGCGGAGCACCCCTGCGGAGAAGGAGAGGGCAGCAGCCTCCCTGCTGCTCACCAGCACAGGATGAATCCTGGGAACAGGGAGGAGATGGGGACAGGGAGGTGGAAAGCCTGAGGTGGTCTTGCAGGGACTGAGAGGACAAAGCTTTTTAGAGATGGGAGAGGAATAGCGGAAAGGAAAGAGCTTTTGGAAGGAGACAAAGAGGCTATAAGAGAGACTGCTCTGAAACCTGAGGGTGAAATAAAAGAGACCAGGCACAGGAAGAACCCTGGCTCAACTTTCCCCCTGTCTCCCCCTCCAAAAAAACGACAAAACCCACCAAAACCAGAGGAGGTGGGTGTTTTCTGCTGCTGATCTAGTCACAGAGGGACGCAGTGGAAATGCCTGCCTTCCCAAAGTTTCTAGGGGCAGGCACCCACTCAGAAACAGAGCCGTGGGAGGGCGTGCACCCACCCTGCATGCACGCCATGAGGGCAGCACACACTCCAGCCTGGGTGCTGGGTGGCTGGTGGGAGGCCATGGGGTGCAACGGCAAGTTTTGGTGGGTTGCTGTGCTTACTAGGTGCAGCCTCACTGCAGCTACAGCTTCCCATCTTGAAAATGGAGGGAATATAAACTCCTCTCTAATTTAGAGATAAATTAACTTCTGCTTCCGAGGCATCCAAGTGGCATATTGAGGAGCACCACAGGAGAGCCCGTGAAGAGATAAATTATTTTATACAGAGGGAAGGGATTTGGTTAGCGTACAGTTAAGCAGAGCCCGAAACTACATGGTAGGTGAAGGGAATGAAACAACATGTTGCACAGCTGTGCATTGGCACCATCTATTGCACTGAGAGTCACAGTGTTTCATCAGAAAAAATAGCATGTGGCCTTATAATTGAGGGCTGTATTGTAAATGGAAGGGAGGCAGGAAATCTTAAACCTGTCATTTCCTAACCTTTGAACAGTTGACTTTGCACCCACAATGTTCTTTTACTTTTTTTTTTTTTTTTAATGTAGCGAAATACAAAGCAGAAAGGGCTTTTATCATTAAACAGAAGTGACAACAGGATGGATATGTGTGGTACAGGGCTGCACAGGAATGTTACGGAGTCAGCAATCCAGTCCATGATTGTTTAATCCAGGATTTAGGCAGTCTTTTGTCGGTAATACAACACTGTGCTATAGCTGTTCATCACCCTGCAGGTTAGAGAGGAGCCACTAAGGGATGCATCTCTGTATTTCCTCCCCCCTACCCCCCCAATTATTTTTTTCCCACATAGTCACTCATATCACTGCAAATCAGGTTAATGAACAAAAAGACACATTTTGCTTGTACCTTACATGCAGTACAAGAAGCTAGCAGTGAATACACCTGCTTCAGCATATACTCCTTGCCCCCACTATGTGTTTTGTGCTGCCTTGCAGAACTCTTTTGTGTTAAGCAAAGGTGAAACGTTAACATGAGGATCGTGGAGAAGCAAGTTGACTTTTGGTGTTTAGAAGTCATAATAGATGCTTGCCTCTCCATGAACTTTGTGTCACACAAGCTTAACCTTTACATGCTTGTATAGGATAAGAGAGAGATTAGGTTTGCAGGAGAACTGAAGGTTAAAAAAAAAGCAAAAGACCTTAAATCCCAAAGGCATGGAGGAAAAGCCAGAGGTCTGATTGCATTGTGTCAGATGGCAGTTCTCCTCCTCTTTGTAGCAGCTCTGATACACACAGGATAGTGTAATGCCATGCCATTACAGCCTCCTCTATTCTGAGAAGCCATAGACAATGTTTTCAGAGGGGCGGGAGGTCCTCAGACAGCAAATTTAAGCTCCCAGCACTATGCCTGCTTTATTAGGCTATTGTTTCATGTATGCTTGCAGACAGTGCAAGTTCAGAACCATTACCAGATAAAGCAGTGTTTGGTCCTGCCTCTGCACCATCTCCTTTCTTGCTGCCCATGCAAAAGAAGAAATGACATGGGGATGGGAATGAGAAGGCCAAGTAGGCAGACATGCTGTCCTAGTAATTACCTGGTGGGGATGTAAGGTTATGCTGACTTAAGCCATAGTGCCACAATTGCTTTGTGGACTATCGTCAGGTGATACAGACTGCCAGCTTTCTGCAGACCATGGATTGCAAATTACTTTAATGGATGGGTCAGTAAAAGTTGTGGAGAGAATTTATACACAAATATATAGAGTAATTAAGTATGTGCAGTGTGTTAGGTATACACAGGCAAGGAGAACTGCAGGAGCAGGGATGCGCGGTCACAGACAATACAGATGCCTTTCTGTACTCCCAGCTACATCTCCCCTTCAGGACTGGGGGCACCAGAGCCCCCAGACCCCTTCACTCTTCTCAGAGTTACCAGAAGCCCAAGTCCAAGTCAGATTCCTCCCTCAGAGATGCACATTTTGTTTTTCCCTTGGAGGCAAGAGGGATCCAAATGTGCTGAACTCAGGGGTGTATGCTGAAATCTCTTTGCCCCCACCAAGTGCTGTAAGTCACTGAAGTGAGTGAGACTGTAATGTTATGCCACTTAAACTAGTCTAAAATGGGGCTGCTGTGATTCCTCCATCGCTTCTGCTCCCAGTTCTACGATCTTGCCTTTCCTTTTCTTGCTGCTGCTTGTAAGATCATGGCATAAGGTCTGAAACAAGCGAATGCACTCACAACATTTTTTATAGTTTTATAGATAATTTCAGCTCCCCAAATGAGCTCTTCATGCAGCTGTGTAGGGATCAATCCTAGTGCAAGAGAGGGGGCAAGAATACAGCTCGGGGCAGAGCTGCTGGGTGCAATGTTGGGTTGGGGCACAGATGACTTGGGTCAACCTCACCCACCGAGGAATCACACCATCATTAAGTATTCTGAGTTTTGTGTTGCTCCTGGCCCTGCAGAAGTGATCTGTACACAGTCCTTGCTTACAGACTATGCCTAAACAACTGTCTAGCCCAAAGACTTGCCTAGAAATCTTTATCAGTCCTATTGATCTGGAATGAAAAGCCTCCTAGACCTGGCCTCCACCTTCCAAAGCACTAATCACACAATATCTGGTGTTGCCTGCATGTGTTAATGCTTATAGCAAGCTTGAGCCTTTGATATTCATCATGTTGGGTGGTAATAGGCTGTGGTATAAATGTACGACATGCTTGTACTACAGGGACTGGATAAATTAAAACTAATTATAAGGAGATGTGGAGAGTAACAGAAACAGGAGGCAATGGAGAACTAGTGGAGGAAGCAATACAAAACAAATAATCCAAGCCATCTTTATAGATCAGCCAGTGTATTTACAGGCACCGTTGAGAGATGAGTTATTGAATGATACCCATTTTCATCCTGGCCATAGATTTCAGAAATGCATGCAAGTACAATTATCTTCACCCAAGCGGTGAACGTTTGGACAGTTATCAAATCTAAAAGTTGTTTATGAATCGATTTTTGCCTCCTTAAGTTCAGCTTGGCTATCTTTGCAGCATACCAAGCACTGTAACCAGCCTGAAGGATTACACGGGAGTTAGGTTTTGCATCCTGACTTCTGCATGCAGCACTCAGCCTGGACAGTTGATTGCAGAAATCTGCACTTGGGGTGGCAGGAAAAGGCAACCACTGCAGATATACCCTTCTTTCCTCTGAAATGTAATTCTAAGGGCTATATTATTTAAGGATAGGGGTTTGTTACTGTGCAGATAACTCCAGTTATGCTTCTGTGTTTTCACTGTTTATTAGTAGCATAAGCTCTGCGGATAACAGGGGTTTGACATTTTCTGCTACACCAAATCCTATGGTCAGTTCTCAGTTTTAACTCTGGCAAACTCCTAATGTGAAAACCACAGGGATCTGTCTGCGTACAGGCTTTTAGGATTTTATTAACTGTAAAATTGTCTATAATGAGGACTTTACTCTGGTCTCTGAAGAAGCTGGTGCTGGCTGCTGTCAGGGACAGAACATGGAACTGGATGGATTAGGGGAATAATCTGGTAATGCAAATTCTTGATATTTAATCAAGGGAGCATCTCCTCCGCAGTCCCAAATGCATCCTGGCAAAGCAGACTGGCAGCACTAAGCCCCGTCAAGGTGGCAGTAACGTGATTTGTCCCAGGGGCCAGAGCCAAACTGCCCCCCTTTCCCCCCTTGGGAAAGGCTATAAAGAGAGTTCTGCTGGGAGCCTGACTTTGTGGTCACAGAGGCAGCTACAGGCTGAGAGTGCTGTTGTCCCCATATCCCTTCTTCATATACAGTCTTTCCCTCCATGCTGGTGTTCATGTGATTTTGAGGTGAGCTGTCCCAGGAATTAAACCAGCTGAAAACTAGTGATAGGAATGGAGGAGTTTGATGCTTTCACATATTGTATGTTGCTTCCTCACGGTTTCTGGCTGCCCCCAGGGAAGCTGACTTTACTGTCCCTGCTACTTTCTGGAGTGCTGGGCAATGAAGTAAACAACGTGCAAGATGGCTTAGTGATTTCAGTTAAATCCATGTCTACATAGTAAACTGCCAGATAAAGTCACGTTACTCACAAATACAAGATCAAACTCAGAAAACATCCATCACATGTTATTTAGTGCAGTAACAGCTACCGCTTCTATACCTGCAAACCACAGAAAGAATGAGCCCTCTTAGGTTAAATTAATGGAAACCGAAACAGACAGCAAAACAACTTGCTTGGGACTATGAGTGTCCAAGATGCTATCTTGCAAGTCACTCCAATCCCACGAGCCCCTGTCTCATGCTTACTTTCTTGAGAGAGTACATTTCTGGGCAGGAAGGGACTGTGTCCTCAGGGAAGGACACAACCTGAGTGAGAACAGGAACACCAGCTAGGGAAAGCAGCATGGCAGCAGATTTATTCAGTTATAAAGACATCATCTGTTGTAAAAGTTTTCCCCCTAAATTCTTAGCCTCTTAAAAGCTACTGCCTGACAAAGCTGCATGGCGGAGGGGGAATATTTTTAAACTGGCCAATATTATATGTGTGGGAAGGAACCTTTTCTAAAGATGCCCCCAGTGCCATGTATTTTGCTGGAGGGACCAAGTGACATCTGCTTTATCAAGATGCAGGAAATGCCATTTCCTGTCTAGTCAGGGGCATCACGCCAAATACTGGGCTGAGTTGTCAGCCAGTCAATTATTTGATTACTGATGTATGGCCAACTTGTATTTGTGGGTCGTCCTCCAGCTAGACTGCAAATGATTACATATACATCTGACAGGCAGTCTCAGGCTTATTTTCAGCTTAAAACCATTACTTATCTGTACAGAGGGCTGGCCTCACTAAAAGGAATTGTTCCCGACTCCCATCTTGTTCAAAATTTGATCTGCAGCGTTGAATTTGCTCCAGTGCTCATTCTGATTTTTTGCAGTGAAAAGAACCAGTTTCTTCTTTTTAGTAAGTGTATTTTCTGCCCTCTTTGAGAGTTAAAAAATGCTGAAATAAATTAAGCAAGTTTTTCTGGCAATGGTGCTCATTTCACTCCTTGGTTTTGGGAAACACTTTTCATCCTGAGAAAACAACTCCCTGTCTGTTGGCTTGAGGATCCAGCTGCTTGTCACGTTAGACCATGTGGAGGCTGCATCTGAGTCCAGCTATATTGCCAGGACCAGTGCCCTAAGGACTCTGCACAAAAACACTTTGATTCCTCCCAGTGACAGGGTTTTTGCTAACAAGCCTCCAGACATTTCAGTTGGTATGTCATCACCCTTGCTAAACTGGAACAGAAGGATGAAACAAAAGTATCTCCAAAGACCTTTAATAACATAAGTTGAAGGGGAGCAAGTAGAACATCCCAGGTGAGACACTTCTGTAAAAAGCGTTAGCATCAGCCATATGACTGTACAGAGGACAGAGAGGGTTTTTTTCCCCTTTTTTCTTGTCTTTCTTTTCAGAGATGAAAGGAAGGATAGGAGCTATGGACTGAGAATTGAAATGAACAAAGCATTTAACATCCTTTAAATAGCTGGATAGGGTCAAACTAAGGCAAAAAGTCTAAAATTCATGGAAGAGGGAATGAACCTGAAAAGTCTTAACACGTTTTATACTGAGTGGCCCCCTGCAAATAGTACCTCTTTGTGATGGCCTGATTAGTTCAAATTTTCCATACACTTAACAGGGCCTAAGTTACATAGATCCTCTGCACAGTGATAGGATTTATGCATTTAATTCCCACTGTTATAGGACTGCAAATACACCCTAATGCTTTTCCTTTTATAATCCAGACAGCGTATGCAGTAGGCATGTGAAATGTATAGCCAGGATTTGGGATGAGTGCCTCAAAAAAGCAATCACCTGTTGCTCTTTGGATAGGACAATCTCTAAGTAGTTAACTAATACCTTGTACTGATGAGGCACTCAGGCTAGTGAATAATAGCTTGCAGGTAGCGCTGAATTATGTGCTAGATGTCTGAAATCTAGGGTTTTTACAATCCAAGTGCGTTACTTGAGCAGCAAATCAGATTAGCTGGATTGTCAACAAGGCAGTATGTGATTAGCATTAGCTGAGCAACTTTCAATAGATTGTGTAAATGAAGCAGGGAGGGCAGCAGGGCCAAAATCATTGTCTTAATGGAAAGAAAACATGTTATGTAGATAATTTTATTCCTTAAAGAAAAAAGAGAAAAAAGAACTCTGAAAGAGAGGGAGCATTGAAATGCAAGGCTTTGTCTAACATGCCAAGCCGCAATCCTCCCACTTCTGCAGAATAATTTTGCAGAAGATGGGCAATTTGATCTGAAAGCTTGATTCTGCATCCAAAGGTGTGGAAAGGTTTGCTACTCAGAGGATGAAATTTGGTGTAGTCAGATAACATGCTGGCTAACAATCCAGCATGACCTAGTTGAGCAGAAATATTTAAGTAGGTGTTTAACATTTAAGCACATCAGTTGGGCTATAAATTACAATGCTTAAATATATGTATTTCTGCAAGAAGAGCTACCTTGATGGTTCTGTAGCTAAAAGCCTAGGAAAACAAGGCACACATAACTTTCTCAACAGTATGATAAGGTTGATGACATTATATTGCCAAACACCGTCCAGTAGTTACCTTGCCTATTTATTATTATTAATAACATTTTTCCAGATTATGGGCATTAGTGAAAAATGATGAGATATTGGGATCTATGAAAACCAAGCAGTAGATTATTTGTCTCTAAAACAATGATGTTTCTGTAAATGCTCCTTTCACCTTGCATCCTTTTTTTTTTTTTTTTTTTATTTCAAAGAGTTAATTTTTTAAAACAATAGGCAAACGAGATTCCTCTTTCCTCCTCACCCTCACCAAAATATTTTTATCTCCCTTTCTGCTACAATTTGGAACTGTAGAATGGAGAAAGCTCCTTGAAGCAGTAACTCCTTGCCTTGCAAGACAAAAGGGGCACATTTTTCTCCTGCCATACGGTAGTTTGGATTCCCCTTTGGCCTCATCAAAATTCTGTTTTCCATCTAGAGCATCTTTGTGTTTTCAGAATGGGTAGTGCTTGCATTATGGTTGAAACAACTCAGAAAAGTTGGATTATTTGTATCATGTACTTCTTAGTGAATGGCACCCTAAGAAACATTTTCCTGCCAAAGCTCCCAGCTGTCCTCTTGACAGAAACTCTTGTGGCAGTGAGTGCAAATAGCTCAGTAAGTGGTTCTAGGGTAAATGTGAAAACTCTCCCCCATGCCAAAGGGAGATTTCTCAGGAGCATTTCACAATGTCACTCTCCACAAACATCGAGCCATGCCTGGTGGCAACCAGACTGACACTGCTTCAATATTTCTCTTCTCTTGACAGTACTTTGACAGACTGTTTAGCTGTGTTTTTTACTTTTCTTTAATGACATCATTTGCAGGGTTTGTTTGTGCTAGCTAGGTAGCAGCATGCCCACTTGTGCATTAGCCAATCCCCCCTGCCTTCACAAAGCAGGGATGTAGCTAGCTCTGCTGTGCTTACAGTACACTCTGATCAGAGCTTACTTCCTTGTTGTTTTATTTTGCACTATTACACTTGGGAATATAGGCAGGTATCAATCATGTCAGATTCCTGAAGGCATTATATCATCTTTGCCTGTCTGCTCTCACTGTAAAATCATCACTATCTACTGCCCTCCTGCGTTAGTCAGGTGATTCAACTGGCAAGACACCAGTTCAGGGAAAATCTGAGATATACTGGTCACATCACTGAGCTGTCCAATATTGTTATATAGCTAAAGAATTGGAAAAAATAATGTTGGAAAAAAAAAAAAAAAAAAAAAAGAACGGTTGTCCTGTTCTTCACATTGTGTAATACACAGTAGATTTCCTTCTTTCAATGAATGGAGCAGCACTTGGTAGCTTACTAGCTGGGAAGTTTTTCAGTGCTAAGTCACTGCTTTGTTTCTTCATTACCTTCTGTTAAATGCTGCTGTGTTTCTGGTCATGTTTCTGCAAGACTCTAGCCTTTTGCTGAGTTCAATTGGCCATTCTGGAGACTGGGCATCCATTAGCAACAGTTATATTTATAGGCAATAGCTGAGTCAGCTGAAACAGTAGGCAGTGATAATTACAGAGGATATGTATTTAACTAAAAATCTGAATTTATGTGAGTTGAAAAGGTTTTTTTCTTCTTTCCTCTGAAGTACTGTGTACGTGCTCATTCTAAGTCTGGTCTTGAGAGAATCTAACTTTACTCTCTCCTTCCTTCTGAGGAAGACAAAAAAGATTTTGGGGCTTGATGGGGCAAAAGAACTCTGCTATGAGGGGAAGAAGAGAATTTTGAAAAAGAAAGTTACTTATCTGTATTTACTTGTTTATAATAGCAGCGTCTCTGAGGGTCCATTAACAAAGCCAAGTGCAGGAAGCATACTGTGCTCTGAGTAAGCTGAGTGTGAGTCAACCCTCACATGAAAGCCATGCAATCCATTAAATTTTTGTCCGTCTGCCTGTGGTGCCAGGCCAGTGCTGCTGCATGCCTTTCTCAAAGAAATATAGTCGTGGCTGGCCAGGGTGGAGCCTGGGCTCAGCAGTCTGCACATGCACTGTATGTGTGGATGTGCACGAGAGGAACAAATGTCTTGCATGTGGTTTTTGCTATCCCTATGGCCTTTGCAAGGAGCTTTAAAATTGGCATGCTAACTTCTGCTTTGAGATTCCTTTCTTCTGCCACAGGTGTGTGAGGGCAGACTCATTTAGGCAGAGGCTTCTGCAAGCAGCAGGCTTTTTTTAATGAAAGTACCTGCAGACAAAAAAAGAGAGATTTGCTTTTATGCTTTTGTGTAATCTATGCTTTATTCCTCACAGGTGTCTTCATGCTGATAAGAACAAAACCCTAAATGCAAACGTCTATTTCTGTCAGCACCCTTAGAGGTGATTTCCCCTCTGTCCTCTCCTGGCAGCTGGGAGCAAGCCCTTGCAAGCAGCACCAGAGCTTTCCTGACCTGTCCCTCCCACGGCTTGGCTGGAAGGACATGCTGGTGAGGATCCTGTTTGGAAGAGAGGCTCTGAATGCCAAACTTTTTTCATTTTGGTAATAGCTCAGTCTAACTGAAGTGATGCAATTGTTCAAGAATTTATTTGTAAGCAACTAGGAGAGTGCTGGACAATTCAGATCCCTCCTCTTCCTTTCTTTGAGGCAGTTGGCCCCAAAATATTTTATTTTATGGACTGTAAAATCATATTCCTCTACCAGACTTTAACTCTGCTTGCATAAGGGTTCCCCTTCCCCAAACGTGTGAGTACAGATCTATGAATATAAAGGTCTAACACAATCTAATTTGTGTATCTATGGTGTGCATCTATAACTACAACTTAGTTCTACGTAACAAGTAGGTAGTTCTGGTGAAGTAGCAGAACAGCCTAAGCTGCAGTGGCAAGGATATCAGGTCCTAACTAGCTGTGTTAGGGTTTAACTAGCAGAACCAGCTTGAGCAGAAGTGGTGAAAGTTGTGGCGATATTGGGTTCCCTCGTCTCAAGTAGTTCCAGCAAAATATGTAATTCAAGGTTGCTGCAACTCAAATCATAACCAAGTAACAGGGGTTTGATAGGCCACTGTGATTTTTCCAAGCTGCAGTAACTGCCCATGTGGTTGTTCCCAATAATACAGTGATGCTCACCTTAAATGTCAGCTATAGCTTTAGACACAGCATCATGTTAATACACGCATGTGGAGTTAGAATCATAGAATCAGAATGGCTTGGGTTGGAAGAGACTTTAAAGATCATCTAGTTCCAAACCCCTGCCATAGGCAGGGATGCCACCCACTAGATAAGGTTGGCCAAGACCACATCCAGCCTGGTCTTGAACACCTCCAGAGATGGGGCATCCACAGCTTCTCTGGGCAGCCTGTGCCAGTGCCTCACCACCCTTACAGTGAAGAATTTCCTCCTAACATCTAATCTATATCTCCCCTCTTTTAGTTTTAAACCATTCCCCCTTGTCCTATCATTGTCTGCCTAAGCAAAAGGTTGCTCTCCATTTTTTTTATAAGCCTGCTTTAAGTATTGAAAAGCTGCAATGAGGTTGCCTTGGGGCCTTCTCTTCTCCAGGCTGAACATCCCCAGCTCTCTCAGCCCTTCTTCATAGGAGAAGAAGTTGGTGGTGGAGAAATACTGATGTCAATTTATAAATTGATTTTGATCTGAACTGAGAAGGTGTTCATATATGCTGTAAATGCCAATCACATTGCACTTGCCAATAAATGAAAGAAGGCTGTGTTTTTATGGCACAGATGTGGATGTGGATAAGATACAAAACCAATTTATTCTCTTCCTCATGTGGGAACAGCTCTACTGGTCTGAACAATCTGATTGCATCCACTTTAGAGAAGGTGTGCTGGTTTTATTCCATTGTAGCTGGAAAGACTGTTACACTAGTGCGGACGAAGGCTTGAGGTTAAGACTTGCTGAGAGACAGAACCTGATTTGTATTTTCTTTGGAGTTAACATAAAATATACACAGAATTGAAATGCTGTGCATTAATAATTTCTACTACCTTATTATGTCAAGTGCAGAATAGAAAGTCTGCTACTAATCATAATATTGCCACTGTATATCACTCTCTAATATAAAAAGTTCATAAGCCATTAGGGTAATGATTTCTACCATTACTTGTCAGTACAGTGTGAAAATATTTTATTATCCATTTGCATTAATTTCAGCACACATGTAGTTAGTCAGAAACATGGACTTTTTGAAGTGTTTGCTCCCTATTGATTAATATGGCCAGAAGTTTCCGGATTTACCAAATGACACACATTTTATTAATGGTGCCTGTTTTCTGTGTAAAGCCTTGCATCTGAAGAGGTTTCATCTGTTAAATAGCAACGCTTACAGATACTCAGAGTTAAAAGAGAAAATGTATTTGTACTGTGGTTGCTGTGTAGAGGACTTCCCTACTAATTTATACCACTTGTAGTCTTTTGCCTTCGGATGAATAGAAAGTTTGAGTCTTAGAGAGGCTGAAAGTATGCAGTCTCTAAGGTGAAGAATCATCCCAATATAGTCAGCCATCTGTATGAAACACAACTGAAAATGCTGTTTGTCCTCCTCTGAGAAAGAACTTTTTGTGCCACGCTTACATTCATTCAGAATTGGATGGCAAAATCCACTAGAAAACTTGAATATGGATATAAGAAGATGGTCTGCACACAGTGCACAGTCTCTTCCTCTTAGAATAGCATCTTTACACTTAAGGATATTTAAATGCTCATACATGTGTAGGGCATTTATTATCCACCTAGCCCTTGACTGCTGCCCCTCCATCTCAGAGCTCTCCTGGACCAGAACCTAGCAGCTCTGGGGGCACAGGACACAGCTCTTCAGAGCAGAGGTGGAGAACACAGATCCCAGCAAAAACCTCAGGGAAAGTTTAAACAACTGGGAAATAACTAAATGAAATGTAATATCTGATGAGGATAGTAGTATGGTTAGTCTTATACTTCTTCTCTGTTTACCTCTTAAGAACCCTTGGGTTTGCACCTTGTAGAAAACATGACACTTCAGCGCTTCCATCACCATGTCAGGACATGGCTTTAGTATAAACTTAAAGAGTCGTAGCTCTGCCTGTCAGATCTGTTAGATGATCTACTTTCTGAAGCAAGACTTAACCAAATGTCTCTTACCTACATATTTCCCAAGCCTCATTCTATTTAGGTTGTGGGATTTGAAAAGATGGCAGCTTCAATAAGGTGGCCAAAGGCTGTTTTATTCCTGAGTGGCCCCTGAAGGAATTATCTGTCAAAACTATCTTTTATCAGGATTTTTTAATTCTTTTAGACTTTTTTTTTTTTTTTTCTTCTCATGGGAGTAAGTAGGTGTTTTTGGGAAGAACAAGTCATGTGTTCCAGGATAAGCAATAACGCTATGCTAGGACAAGGACCAGGGACTTAAAGTTTCAGGATTTAAGTTACTAATTCAAATCAGTGACATAACTCTCTGTCACTGACTGTGTTGTGACAGTATTCACTCAGTTCCTCCTGTAGTACTTCTGTTTGGTAGAGCTAACAAACTTGTAACTGAGACTCAGTCTGATCTTCCAAAACCAGGGACCCTCACCACCATTCACTCAGGCCTTTTTTTCATCCTAGTTTGAAATGTCTTCTTTCTCTCCTAATCCAGAAAGAGGAGATATTTGAAATCTTGGACTTTGAGACAGTAAAAACATTTTCTGCTCACTCACTGTAAAGTAGAGGGGGTTTAAAAGCAACGGTGTTTGTTTCTGCCCCTTTGTTCTTGTTTTCTGTGAACGGTCAAGAGAAAAGGATTTTGTCCTCCACATTTGTAGAAAAGCAATTTTAGCAATTTATTTAAAAATGTCCTTAGAAACCAAATATTATATTTTGCCCAGGTAAGCACTGTTGCTCAAGGAGCTTGAATATGCACTCAGCTGGGTAATAGGAACAACACCATGTGACTAATAAAATCAATGTCTGCTAAGTAATGTGGTTCAAACTGGAAATGTTCTCGATCAATCCAGGCATAGTTCTTTTTTCTGACTGAAGAATAAAATTGAACTAGTCTAGCAGTAGATATTTTGCCATAGAGAAAAAGATAATTTATATTAAACAGGATTTTAATAGATCTGATTAGCTCTACATGAAGATAACATCTCTGATTTAATGCTATCTTAGCTTAGTCAAAGTAGCATTGAACTATTTCGTCATATAAAGTGTTCCATGTGATTAAACCAATTTCTGCCCTCAGTTCTGACATGCTTTGATGTTAGAATGTGCTCTGAGTATTGAAATGTAGACTTAGCTATCATTAAACATAGCTGGGAAGAGATCTAGCATAATTCTATACTTTCTTATTGCCAAAGGAACTACTAAATATTAGCACTGTAAATTGCCAGCAAACCTTGAGGTGTTGGGGCCTTGCAAATGTGAAAAAGGAGTTTGAAAGAGTAACACTGGTAGAAGCAGACATGGCAAAAGAGCTCAGGAGCTTCTCTGAATCAGGCAAGGGAGTTTTACACCCAGGTTTAGATGCCACCATGTGCAGTTTAACTGAAGAATATGCGTTCCTAGTTTGTGGCAAGACGAGAAAGAAAAAAACGACGTTTTGCAGCACTACTGAGAAACACCTAGAACTAGTATTCTTTAGGAACTGGCTTTTCCATTTCTGCTCAGCTCTGTTGCTAGTAAAATACACCAATTTCAGCCTGAGTCCTCTGTGTAAGGACTATCGCTTTGAGTCCCATGAAAGCAGATGGAGGGAAAAATAGTCCGTGTCTAGAAAATAAAGCAAGCTGGCCAATTACATCACCACACTGATTCTTAAGTCCACTGTGGCCTATCTGAGTGGGCCATTAGGAACAAAAAAATACAGTTCATTGGCACTTAACATTCCCAAGAAAGGTGTCTGCAGGCAGCCAGGCATGCCTGCAAAAGGGACACACTCAGGAAAATAATGTGCAGCATCCTGGTTAACTTTAAAAGGAAAAATAGGAATGTTTAAACAGTACATCATCCCAATCAGGGAACATTATGATCAAGATGAGAGCTGAGTCTCACAGCAAAGCGGAGAGGCTGGGTATCCATGGTTCCATGGCAGTTCACAAGTCAGCCCCCTCCTCTTTGATGCTTATCACTAGCACAAGGCTGCGGGATGCTTGGCAAGCTGCGAGCTGCGTGGCTGCAGTCAGGGTGTCTTTAGCAAGCTAATGAAATGTACTGTTTGGTAACTGCATTGAGGAGGGGGAAGTAGTATTTACTTACCTTAATGCCAGGCTGCAGTAAATGTTTTTAATACATAATGTTAAACAGGCAATTAGTGGACAAATGTTTCTATATCTAGAAATATGGCAGTATTCAAGTTAATCCCTAATGGTACAGAGCAATTGCACTTAGCTTATTAAACTTCATATCCAAAGGCAGTATATTTACTACAGGGCTTTCATATCTAGTCGTGAAATTCCAAGCAGTTACTGCACATTCCTACAATAAGAGTGGTTGCACTTAATTTGAAGGTAAACACTGATAGATCCATCACTTGGAAACAGCTGGTAGTAAACTGAAAATGAAGAAACAAAATACTGTCGATTAAATGTGTTGCCTGTGTGTTGTTGTGATACCATAGACCAGGACACTGTTTCAGTATCGATGAGATTTGGCAGCAAAAAGGAAAAATATGGAGGAACACATTTGTTTTACAGAGTGATGCACTACCAGGGCTGTGTATGTAGTACAAAGCCAAGTCAGTGAATTTCTGCACCAAAGTCAACAAATAAGCTGATCGGCAGTGTTTGCTGATAACAGCCACAATCTCTCTGTTACACCCAGCCAAAGCAATCAAAACTCAGTAAGCATGAAGGGACAGTATGAGCTAGACCTACGGTTAATGGATGAACAACATCAACTGCTCAAGCTTGCTCAGACAGCTTGCTCAACAGAATTTGAATCTCCTTGTTACTCACGGTAGCAATAGAAGTGTTTTACTCAGGCAGCATTAGAGATAACCCCCCAAATAACTGGTAAAAAGTAAATGTTAGTGTTAGGGATGTTATACAGTGTTTCAGCTTGTTTTCTTGGCAGTGTTACAGGGGATTGTAGTTCTGTGAATCATGAATATGATTCATACTAGCCAAACTGACCTTTGAAAATTGGGTCTAGGCAAACATATCAGAAAGCTCTAACAAATAAGCTGATAAAATGAATGAATGATATTTACAGACCCTGACAGTCTATTAAGAGGTCACTTTGACAGCCCTGTAGGTCCAAGTGTGAAAATTTCCACTCTCTTCTGCATACCTGAGCAGCCATGCATACATACCTAATAACGAGGTGTATTGCCCTTTCATTTATTCACACAGATGGCTCTGTGATAACTCTGTATGCAGACTGCAGAGTGTGGTACAGAACACCATGCATGTGTTTTTGCAGGTCTGAGTAGTCACGAACTTCCTGGCCACCTCAGAAGCATATCTGAGACAAAGAAGGAGATGAAGGAAGGAAAATTACAGCAACTGCGTAATGACTTGGTATAATCTTAGGTCATTGTATTGACCTAGGGTTGGCCAGGACCACGCTTTGAGCAAGCAATAAGGTTAAATGACCTCCAGAGCTACCTTCCAGCAGACATCTCCCTGGCTCTGTGCACACACATGGGAGGAACCTACATGAGCAGACGTGGTGGTGAGTAGCGTAGGAGCAGGAACTGGCCGTCAGCTTATTGATGGCAGTAAACCGCCATCAAGAGAGCACTCAAAAATCACCATTTTTAAAGGCACTATCAGTTAGTGGCTGCAGGCAGATCTGTAGAGTGGCTTGCAAGACCTACACCCTGGCTTAGGTTTGTATCACGTGAAATCTTAGACACCAGAAGGGTTGGGGGAACTTGAAATGATCTCTCTCTGACTATTTTCTTAATCAAGGGATCCTTGACATGAGTTGAAAACATGACCTGCCACCACCCTGGAGCCAGTAGCTGTGTGTTGCAGTAACAGAATGTTCTTCCAGGCCCCCTTGTGATAACCTGTGCCATTATTGGGTTTATAAATTCGTTTTTTAGTTAAGCTTTCAGAAAAATTGGCACATGCAGTCTATGCACTTGTGAAACTGTGGCTTCACTCCATGGCTGTTTTGATTGCTGTGTATGAGCCTATAAAGCATTTTGGAATCTTCCTGAAAGAGAGAGGCAATTTCATATAAAATCTGTTTCCTTTTTTATTCCTAATAGCAAGCTAAATAAGAAGCACTGAGAATGGTATGTGACTGGAAGATTTGAGGTTTGCTTAAAGTCATTTCAGTGGTTATTTTGAATCTTTATAGCAAAGCAGTATAATTTCCTCTCTTCACATTCGTAACTTACTAACATGTTTACATTTTCAGCTGAACATTTCCATTCTTGGCTGTGCTGAAAGGTGATAGCCTGTTTACTGGACGTAACGTTGAGCAAAATCCCTCCAACCTTCTGAATTACCTCAGGTTGAAAAATATAATCCATTATCCAAATATTCTGCCTATGTTTTTCTAGCACTTTAATATTGCACAACAAGCTGAAGATGAAAGCTTGGCCTGGATATAGCAATTGCTAAAGATTTCTTTGGCTGGAGATGAAGGAAGAAGGCTTAAAATAAGACCACCTCTGTGTGTACTCAGTGAGTGTTCTGCTTAGATTGTAACTCCCTACAAAGAATCACTTGCAGCCATCTCTGTGAAAATTTTCACTGCCTGTGTGGATGAGAGGCTGGTATTGGGGCCACTGCACTCAAACTGGGATCAGCTGCTTAAACCAATGTGAAGGTGTAAAGCCTGAGTCCTTTAAAATCATTAAACACACACAAAAAACAAACAAAGAAACAACAACCACCAAAAACAAAACACAACAATAAAACACAGCTTTGATACAATGTGAGTATAGCCATACATGGACATATGCATAGAACTTCTGCATTTTTTTTATTTTTTTTTGCACATATACACAGACATACCTTCCTCTATCTGAAAAAAAAAAAAAAAAAGTAAAAAAAAAAGTGAAGGAAGACACTTGTCTTCAGCAGTTTGTCCTCCATTATTCTTCATTGGCTTTCTTTCATTTTGAGATTACAGGCATGTGCACAGATAAATTGTCTTCATGCAAACATTAGTAATCAGAGAGTGGACCTTGCTTATTCCCTGCAAGACGTGAGCTTTAGTACACAGCTGGACTCATTTAAATATTTAAATGCTAATATCTCACTGTGCTTGAAACTTTTTTCTTTTAAATGATGATAATAATAATAATAATAATAATAATAATAATAATAATAATAATAATTTTCAGGAAGACTAAACAAAGAAAACTCATCCCTTTTTCACTTTAACTGCAGTTTAAGCTATGTAATATTATATAAGCATTATTAGCCAGTGATGTTTTTTGCTTCTGCCTGAATGTATATTTAATACTGTGTTTTGTCAAAATTAGAGAATCAAGAGATCATCCCATCGATCTCTTTACCCATAGCAGGATCAACTATACTTACACCATTAGCTGACAGATGCCAACCTATCATGGGAGGCATCCCAGGCAATCTGTTCCTGTGCCTTGCTATACGTACCACTAGAAAGTTTTCCCCTGATGTCTATGCTAATTCTCTCATGTTGCAAGTTGGGTCTATTAGTATTTGTATTTTTTTCCTTTGCTTTTTTTTTTTTTTTCTTTTTGCCATTTTCTAACACGGTACCTAAACTGAAAACAGTATTTCATTGGAATCTTTACAATTACTGAACAGAAAAGAAAAATGTCATGTTATTGCAGGTTTTGCTCCTGTTTACTTAAATTTATTTCATTATATATCATATACCATATATATATATTACACACAGACATATATAACATGTGTATGTACTATTACTATTGGAAACAGCCCAATATTATTTATTCATGTGGCATACAACCCAGGTTCTTTTCTGTAGAACAGCTACCTGTCCAGATGTTCACCAGCTGTGATACAGGTTATTGTTTCTGCCTAATTTAGAAAATTCTACTTGCTTTTAATGAAATTGATCCTTTTTTTTTTTTTTTTTTTTTCCAGTTTGTGTTTCCAATTTGTTAGAATTTCTTCCCTTTCACTCTTTCTGTGTTGGTATAACCTGCAGGAGGTTTAGGAAATACTGTATTTTCCTTTATCCAGAATTCTGAAAGCTGTTGTGCACCAGTGAAATCCTCACAAAGCATACTTGTGCCATTAGTAACTCCCTTAGATACATTTTTTCAGCCAGTTTTGTGCTCGGGTCTTATAGTTTGCATGTTATGCAGAGAGCTTAACATTTTTGAGTCTACATCTCACCCTGCTGGTTGTCTTCTGTGGGTGCACAACATGGACCCCAATCTGAAGTTGACATTTGAAGATCCTACACAACACTTGACTGCTACTGTGGCTGTATGAATTTTCAATGTCAGGTAGCCTTCAGCAATTACTTGTTCTGAATTAATGCTCGTGGATTCATCAGGAGGGGAACTGGAACAATGGTAGTTTTCATGGAAGCCTGAGGTTTAATCAGGGAGTTTTAATGTACTCTGCTAACCCAAGACACTGCAGTAAGAATTTTTCATGCAATGTATCTGCACCTTTGCATGAAGCCCATATGAAACATCCCACCTATCATGGGGTGGTTTGTGACCATTTCTGGGGAGGCAGGCATGGCTGGATGACAGCTTCAGCTCCCTTAAAAGCCCCAGGGTCTGTAGAGACAGAGGCACTGCTGGGGTATCTGCCTTCTTGTGGAGAGTGTGTGCGCAACCTGCAAAATACACATCATCGCTTCACCACAGCTTCAGAGATGCAAAGGGTGCAGATGTTTGTTTGCTTACTTGCTTGTTTTAAAAACGAATAGCAGTGTGATTCTGTTTATTTTTATTTTTTTCCTGGCAGAGCTGTATTGAAGTTCATGCACTCCCTGAAAGTCAGAAAGCCTTCGTTGAATCCAGAGTGCTCTGGGTCTGATCTTGCCTGCACGTCATATGATTAGGCTTAACATCACAAAAAAGGGTCACAGACAGGGCAAAATCTGCAAGCAAGCTGGTCTGCCAGACAGTAGTGATAGCTGTCTGTGATACGGACCAGTCAGAAATCCATGCCTCCTTTTGATACCAGGAAGTTTACATAGAGCTATACTTCTATCTTTTGTCAGTTTTCACCGTCGCATGGCTCTGTAATGTGTATGAGGAGGATTGGGATGCATATCTTCTACCAGCAGCTTTCCGATCTGGAAATACCTTATTTGCTGTCTGTGGTTGGGTAGGCTTGTTTGCAGCCTGGGAGATGCTGAGGGAGACTGATGTGTCCTTGCCCTACATCTGTCACTGTTTAGCCTCCAGTTGGGTAGACAGGTACATAGAATTGATTCAGGGCATTCTATACTGTTCTCACCATCTTAGTATAATCTAATGTGGTTCCACTGTCAGGTTATTGCTAATGCAGCCTGACTTTGAGACAATTTACAGTCTGGCTAGCTGGATGTTATCCTTCCTTGTTGCAATTCCCAATAGTAATCTCTTATCTCAATACTATACAATGAAATTCCAGTAGATTGGCAACAATAAAATGAATAATGTGTTATTAACAGCAATTATTCTGTAATTTATCTGTAGTCCTCTGCTATGCTCTATTCGATACTTATTTTTTCTGACCTAACCTTTTGCTCACGGTTTTCCTCGCTTGAGTGAAAACATCCTTAAAGACTTTTTCTTGTCTTTAGCAGAGAAAGAGGGACTGATCAGGGAACAGCTTTCACTGGCATATTTGTTGTAACTGTTTTATAGTCTGTAACATATGTGGAAATAATATGTAAACCAATCCCACTAATAATAGGGTCTCCTGCAAAACCAAAGTAGGCAAGATCCATGATACATTGAACAGATGTGAAAAATAGGCAATGTATCGCAGAACATAATCTGCCACAGAGTATCAGGGCAAGCTCAATAAAACAACTGGGACAAATCTAAGAGTTGGTGCTGGGTACTGCTGATTTGTCAGGGAGCATGGCCCAGTAGGAACAGATCTGTGGAGTGAAACAACTGAACTAAATTACTAATGTAGACACTCACCATGACCAAACAGAAGAAGCAGAGCAACAACAAAAAAGAGAGAGAGAAAATATTAACTCTAAAAATAAATAGCCAAATTATTTCAGCATGTAATGAGGCATTTGCTTCTCTGGATGAGAGAACGCCTTGTTGCAGTGACTTCATTACAAGAGAGTAGCAAATGCACAGTAGCTCAGTGGTACTTCAGGACATCTTAGAATCATCTCAGGCTATGTTGGTTAGATTTTCTACCACATGCCATGAAATCAGGAATGTATTGAAATCAGAAAAATAAAATAAAATAAAATAAAATAAAATAAACCCATACAAATAGGTTTCAGGTGCATTGTCAACAGAAGAAAAGGGAAAAATGAAGTCATTTAATGAATTCAATATCGGGGAACATGATTCCAGTTTCCTAAAAAACAAATAAAAGTCAACAACACCCCAGAACAACCATCAGCCTCTAATTCAATTTTCTATTCCACAGAGTCTTATATTTCATTTACAGCCTTGGCCTGTGAGAAGCTTCCCACATTGCCTAAGCGATGTGTTTACCATCTGTCATCTATTTGTTTTGTTCTTCTGCAGAAAAGCATGGACAGTAGTCTCTCCTTTTTGTTTGTTTGGTTTTATCATTTGAATACAAGCTACTGTATGCTTAGGGGAGAACTGAAGGTGCCAGGAATCATGGCTGTCTGTAGTTCCTTAGGAAACCCATGCAGATAAGCTCCTGAGAGAGTTCTGTGCATTGGAAAAGGAAAAAAAAAAAAAAAAAAAGAAGGGAAAGAAGGGAAAAAGGGAGGAAGGGAGGAAGGGAAAACAAAAATCCAACAAACAAACAAACAAATTACTGCTGGGCATTTTTTGAGCTGTATTAGTAAAAAGCTTATGGTTTTGTAGGTGGATAGATACCTGTACACACATTACAAAGGGAGGGGGAATTGTAGAAGTTTGTGGGAAACCAGAGAGCTAAAGGCAGTCTGTAGTTCAGCAGTGACCACTTTTTCCCTCTATCCTGATTCACCTTGTGCTTTTCTTTTTGGGTTGCTGCTTTCTCAAGGCTGAAAATAGGGATGATGGCACTGCAGTGAAATTCTTATACCTTCTCATACCTCATATCTTCAAGAAGACTCATTTAGCTCATCTCCATTTGCTAATCTTCTTCAGCAGCCACACCAGGCAACCAAAGCAGCGGTGAGACTAGTGAGGAAGGCACAGAAGGGAAAGGAGAATAACCAGGTGCTCGAGGCACTCACTGACCAGCTGTATGCAACCAGCATTTCCAGCCCTAGAAACGAGTGAGAGGTGGGTCTGGATCATGCTGTGAATCTCGAATGAGCAATAGCTGCCGCCGGGCTTTTAGATGAAGAAGGGCATGCTCTGTGAGTTTGCATGCTGAAATCACTCCAGCTCTCTAGCTTGTAAATGCTAAAAGAAGAGCTCCCTCCGTGGAGCAGAGAGTGACATCCAACCTAGTCACCTTGGAGAACTGGATAACCACAAAACTCTGGAGCTTCTCCCTCGTGCAGTATGCCATAACACTGAACATGTTTGCTAAGCTTTACCACATCACTTATGTTGTGCCCCCCTTCCCTGTGCCATGCTGCTTTGTTTTTGTGAGCTGGCAGGAAATGGAAACTGCGTAGGATTTCCACAGCTGCCTAGTCAGTAACATGGCAAACCACAATAGACTTCATAAAGACTAATCCTTGCCGTGACAATACTGCAGTAGCCAACCCATGTTTGTTCTGCAGTTGCCACTGCTGTCATTTATTCCCCTCTGAAAAGCATTGCTGTGGCCCTCCTGAGGATATTACACAAACACCTGTTTCATCGGTGTTACAGAGTGCATTTACCTACCTATCAAAGAAGCATGAGGGAAGAGTAGCGCGAAAAGAAAAACCTGTTACACGTCTTCTGAAGAAGAGAATCTAAACTCAGTGTTAAGTAACACTGAGCCAGGCAGGTTCCAATCACATTTTCATATTTACACTTAGTATTTAGCAATATAATCATGTGGCTTATGACTAGCTGTGCTGGCACCATTTTGGAGTCCTGCTATTAATACTTTATGTGACAGGCATTAAAATTAACTGTGAAAGTATTTCTACAGAAGCACTAGTGCCTGTGCCAAAAAACACATGATGGAGGACCTAATCAGCTGGAATGTGTTTTGCTTGCTGTATGTGAGTCTTTCCTAGCTTAGTAGATTTGGAAGAGTAGATTTTCCACATCAGAAAGTTTGTTGTGGCCTCACAGCATCTTTGTGAATTCTCATTCACAACTGAAGGTTGTAATTTTTGCTGTGCAACTTTCAAAACTAAATCTGCAATTTGCTGAAGGACTGTGAGCTCACACAAACAGCAAAGCAGCTTAAAACCCTTGCCTCAGTCACACAAACTGTAGCTGTTGTTATTTTCAAGTTTCACATAGCTTTTGCCATCTCACTTTTCTGTCCGTCCTCAAAGGAAGTGCAAGTTCTTCTTCTATCAGCAAACATACATGCTAGATCCTAGCTGTGATTTATAAAATGTCTTGTTCTTCCTTTTGTGAGTAAAAATTTCTGCCAACGAGTGAGGCAATTTTTGGATTTAGAAGAAATAAGCAATACTGTAAGGCAATAAAAAAGAAGGGACAAATTTGTTAATATAAGGTTCTGGTAGCAACTCATTTGTCACGTGATACTTAATATAATTCCTTTTTCAACTCCTTGTCCTCCCCACAATCTTTACTCTCTTGAGCCAAAGAGCACCACTGTGCAAAATTGTCCTGCTATTATGAACTGTTCTTGTCCTCCCCTGTTGCATTTCCACTTCTTTGTGCTCTGTCCAAATACAGCTCCTGGTTACGTTGCTGTGTCAGGAACAGTCTCATTAGTGGTAGCTGAAGCACCGGTGAGAAGGAAAACAACACCAAGAAGCATGCAACCCGGCTCTAAAGGTTTCCCATGGCAGCTTGTTTTGTACATTCTGTGAGACCTTGACTGCGAGAAAGCTTTGTAGCAGTGTGACTTAGCAGTTCCTTTTTTTTTTTTTCTTCATCTTTTAGTCATCTTTTCATAAATGCGCTCTAAATTTGTCGTAGGAAACCTGCCTGTTGAAGTGGCAGTTAGGCAAAAATTGGAAAATGATTTTTCTTTACTTTAAAAGAAACACCTAGCATATGGGAAGCTGCGTGTGTGCAAAGACTTGTCAGTTATTCTAATGTAATTCCTGCATTAAAGAGCTACAGATGTCAAGGATATTGTTACTTCTTGGCCAGTTTTCGGAATTGTTTGAACAAACAAGTAAGTCCTTGCATTATATCTTTGAACTTGAATCCTGAAACAGGTCACTAGTCCTGTAAGGTAAACATATATTAATTCCCTTTTTCTTTAGTAGTGTGATAGTCTTGATGTATTTGGGTTTTTTTGTTCTTTCTTTTTTTTTTTTTTTTTCTCCTATCAGATTACTCCTTGAAATGTAATATGCTGTTGTCAGAATAGGGGAGTGCAAATAGATCTGAGATTCACTACTAACTTGAGAAAGGAGATGGGATTGTATATCCTCATTTCTGTAAAACTGAGTTTCAGCTGCCCTCATCACTTGCACTAACACCCAAAGGGGCGCCTTCACTACTGCTGTGGAGGTCACAGTCAATCCAAATCAAGCCCATCTGGAATGGAGAGCAGGGTTTACTGGCAATACCTGCCCAGTGGTGGGTGGGTATGAAGTGTCTGCAACACCTGTGATTTATAGGGAAAACAGGAGAAATGCAATCTGCCTTCACACATGGGAAGTCACTGATCCTCGTGTGGCAGTGTGGGGCTCCTTCTGTCTCAGAAGCTACCTAGTAAACAAATGCCAAAGAGATCTCTTGTGCATTTAATCCTGTTTTGCTAAATAGGGCTTTCACTTTGTAAATGTAGGCCAGTGCCTAGAAACATTGATCAGAGGTCTTCTCCATCTTAAATAATCAATTTTTTACCTGTTAATTTTCTCGTCTTATTGTGAAATGGCCTCAGTGAAGCATCATGATAAAAGTCTTACAGATTATTTGTTCACTGCTAATATTGGAGTGATTTATGTGTGAGCAGAGAGAGTGAAGAGGGATAAAGGAGGCAAAATGAGCCTTTGACACTCAAGAAGTGATGGCAGGTATGTGATGGGTGGTGCAGTGTATGCTGAATCCTAAGGAACACCTGTGAGCATCGTAAATTGAGTGGAAGAGCTACATGTTGGGCTGAGCTGGTGCATAATTGGAACCCTGGAATGTATTTGTGCACTCTGCAGCAGCCTTATGGAAATATGTGGACTTGGCAAAAGCAGTCAGTAGTGTCAAATAATTATGAAATATTTGAAAGCCCCAGGTAAAAAACCTCTTCAGAATTGGCAGGCGTCAATGGGTCATTAATAATTTTGTTATTTCCTTCTTTATATGGTGTGCTGTTGTAAATCCCTGGTGGAAAATCCAGTGAGGCAGCCAGGGGAGAATGCAATCAGCAATCCAAGCAATAAGAACAAAAAGAAGAATGGCACTTACAAATTTTCCTACAAACTCTGCAGTCCTTTCCAATTCCAATCTGATAAAAAGGATTTAGCTGAGTAGCTTGGCTGGGTGAAGTGTAGTTTTACAAGTCTAGCACAAAGCACCAATACATTTGACTTGGTGGATGTATAAGCTCTAACAATAATGTTCAGCAAATTCAATTCTTTAATCGTGACCATAAGAACTAAATGTTTGTAATGTTCTCAGGATGTGTAAAGAGTAATTACATCGGATTTTAATAACACTTGCTGTGAATTGTTGACCAATGATTCACTATAGGGGAAAAATTAATTAAATTTTAATGTGAAAAGTTATTGTTAATTAAAAGTTGCATGAAAAACAGCCATAAAAAAGTAGAGAAGGTGGACAGGTTTTGAAATACTAAAAGTGCATATGAAGAAAGGGAATAAGATAGCCTTTTTTTGGCCTGGATTTTACCCTACAAGGTATATACCCAAATAAATGTATCCATGTGCAAAGTCTCTTCTCCTCCCACAAAAAATGTGTCGCAGGTGGATGCACACTCTGTGACAGATGATAATTTGCACCCAGACATGTAGAAATGAGGGTGGTCTTTGATATCAGGTCAGATGCGGGAAGGACGCTTACTTACACTTTGCCTCTGTGGAGCTTACAAAGAGAGACTGTGCCAGCTGAGGACTGGTATGGAAACACAGCCAACTGGATGATGCTACTGGATGACACTGATGTTACTACAGCTTCAAGTCATATTACAGTCTTAAAATGTACTACAGCCCATGCCCCCTGCCAGCTATGCCTGTGCCTTCATCCATGTCTCCCATCCCCTGGGCAGACTCTGCTTTTTCACAGTGGCCTTTTACAGGGGTTAAAAACCCTCCAGTTATATGGATGCTGAAGAGAAAATCCCAGAAAGAAACTTAGATGTAGATCTCAAAAGTGGCTTAAATATAATTTACGTTTCTAAATGGAAAATTGCAGCTGCAGGCTCCCCATGAATAAGAATCTGTTTTGAGCATGACCAGAACACATAGGAAGTGGGGTCAAGCAGTACAGAACCCACTGCATATGCAGAACTGGTCAGGACCTATTCTTTCTCCCAGCTCTGAGAGGTTTGGTTAGAGGCTGGTGCACTCTTGCAGCAGGATCTGGTTAACATTAGCACATGATGGAGTAATAACATGGTTTTCTTCCAGATTTTTAGGAAGAAGAAGAGGAGGAATTTCATGCAGAGATTTTGAATTGAGTGGGAGCATTTTTATGAATCTTGTTCTTAGGCACCAGTTTTCCCTATGCATTTTGTTGTCCTTTAGTCGGAGTTGTGGACTAGGCTTGGAGGACCAAGCACCACAAGTAATGTAACATCACTATGACAATGAAGACTTCTTTAGACTCCAGAACTTAGCACTTTCTTCCATAACAACACTATGAGAGGTCACCAGGGTCTCATGTTGGGATGTCTCACCAGTGCTCCTTTTAGAGACTGTGTTCTCCATTCAGTGTAGAGATTCATGGGTCTTAATCACTTCATCATACATGTCTCATTCAGATCATTATAATGAAATCAGCAGGGTTAAACCACGCATTACAAAGTGCTTTTCCTTAATCATCAATTTATCCAAAGGGTTGACAAGTGAGCTATAGCAGTGGATAATCTAATGCCCATTTTTCCCTCAAGGATTAGGATATATTTACTTGTAAATGACAAGCATCTACTATCTCATTTTAAGGGTATTTGTGTGAATTAAATTTTAAAAGCTTCCTCATTATATGGTAAACTCCTATGAAATCATCTTCTTAAACTTTCAAATGAATGCAGCTGTATATCTGTAGAGTCAGCTTAAGGAAACTGTTCAGTGGTCTGAAATATATTGGAATATAACATATTATTTGTGGTTTAAATTCTTTACAGTAAAATATAACTCACTTAACTCTATCAGTGGCCAAAAGTGGTCTTATAGTTGTAGTCTAGCTACCGAGATTCATTCTTCCAAACAAAAAAAGCCTGAATTTCTTCCTAATGCTCAATATTTCTTAAAGGGCAAATGCATAATCAAAATTAAGTCACAACTTTAATTTAGCATTGTGAACACAGTACTTGCAGTTCTAAAAGTAACCCATGTGGAACTTTAAAAGGAAACCTACAGAATCCTGTGTCTCTTGATTGTTGAAAGCATCACTAAATATTAAATCAATACATATATATATATAAACCTTTCAAAGAGCAGTTTGTATGCCATTTTTTGTAGCCCCATGAAAATGTTCCAGATAAAATGTCAATATTAGGATCTTTTTTAGTATATAAAATGGTCAAAAGTTATGTTTGTTATTCAACATTCTGAACACAGTGACCTGAGTCAAACAAGCATAACTGCACCAAAAAATTATAACACTAACCAAAAGTAATAATATATTATATTGTTATTTTGTTGCCTAAATCACAGCAGCATGTGACTATTATAAGGCACAACTGAAAGACAAAATTAGCTGGGAAAGCTGTCTCATAAAGAATGACCATGACTACCAACATATAACCGAAAATGCAGAGAGTTTGGTTTTCAGTAGGCTTTTGATAGAAATAAAATATTTGAAGGTAAATTATTTCTAATACTGCAATTCCTTCATATATAATTAATCAAAAAAAAAAAAAAAAGAAAAAAAAAAAGAAAGAAAGAAAGAAAGAAAAAGAAAGAAAGAAAGAAAAAAGAAAAGCACTTGCACAAAATATAATGATGGATCCCTAATCAGTACACACTGGCCTACAGCAATGCAAGTGCATGCCTTCGCTCCCAGGAGAGGCTACCAGCGCACTCACATGCAGAGATACCCATCAAAGCACTGCAGTGTCAAAACAAAGCTTCAGAGCACATGGCCCCCCAGGCTCTGCCTTCTTCTCCCGTCCCTTGCATACTTGCTATGTGGAGGCAAGAAGTTCATTGGTGGTACATGACATTGGGGCCCCATCTGTGAATGAGGTCTTTCTCACTGTGGCAATGCAGGTTGCACTGCATCCTCCGGGGTGCTCAGTTGTCCTGTGCGAGGAGATGCAACATTTTCTCTAGTATAGATGTCAAGGCACAAGTATTTAAAATGGAGGCATTGCAAGTTACTCCGGAATTTATGGAAGACAGAGGAGGGTATATATGTATTTTTTGTAATATTTTAAGATTAGCTTTAGACATTCTTGTGTTCTTGAACAGTGCGGGATCTTGAACCAAATCCTTTCTCTTTTTGCCTGATTCTATACAAATCAGCTGTACCTGTTCTTCACTGGTAAAGAACTGTCAGCCACTGCACACATTTTTGTCATAATTCTGCATTTTGTTGTAATCATACTTCTTAATTTGACAAGTACCTAAACATCTACGGTCTATTCACTCATCCTGTGCCTATAATCAATAATTCATTCTCTGAATAACTCCATAAAAATGACAAGGATGATGAATATTTTCTTTCTCTCTCAGTTTAAAATAAAATCCATATTAGTTTCATCAACAGGCAATTATTAATGTACCTTACTTAACCAAGAATTGATTTGATTCTGACAAGTTCTTAATGTCTTTAAATTGTGGTAAATAATTGCTCTTCATATTCAGCAGTTTAGTATACCAACATAAGCTAATCTTATTTTAATGGAAGATATAGTTGTAAAACCTTGCAGAATATTGGGTAAAAGCCTTCAATTGCTGACAGACATTTCTTTTGCTTTAATGCTTGTGCTGGCCTGGGTGTATGGACAGCTACAGCAATAAATGGAAGCTAAACAAAGCTTGGGGGTTGAAACTCAGAAGCAAAATCAAGCTACAGATTCTTAGGTTCTGACTCACATTTAATATATATGAAACGTCTCATGCCTGTTTCTATTTTTATTTCCTAATAAACTGAATATTGTTAGATAAATGCTTACCTTTTAGAAGTCCTCATGGGTTTGGCATATCTATTAATAATTCAGGTGTTTGAGAGCCTGTCAGTGGCATTAGCTTGTCATAAAATTGGTACCTTTTATCCTATGCATGTAGCTGTATTACATATACCTCATATGTACAGGACAAGGTCTTCTGTAGATATTTAGCTCAATTGTTTAGGATTCTTTGTTTAATGCCTTCCCTCTTAAAAACCTGTGAAACACACAGGAAAATGCTAGTAACAATTACAGAATTAGGAGCTGTCAGGAGGATACGACTTACATGAAATATAAAACAGGGAATAACTTAAGGAATATGAATTGTTCAGAAAATTCAGCCCATTTAAAGATCTCATGGCTTTTAATTTCACTATTCTTTTCCCTTTTTGAATGATGTATTGCCCCTATTTTTCTGAATCCCCATTTGGCTGTCCACTTTTTACCTTCTGAGTAAGGGATAGTGAGACTAAATACTTAAGGTCAAGAATGAACTACATTTGACTGAGATACAAGTCCTGAGATTCCTAAATCAAATGTGGTTTTGTCTACAGGTCTGTCCCAGTCTTTTTCAAAGGCACTCGTCCTTTCCTGATAGAAGAAAAGTCTGCCTTTTGATGCCAAATATCTCTAATAAGTAGCAATAAGACATATTGTGAAGCACTGGGCTCACAGGTGTGAGATGAAAAACTTTGGAATAAGGAAACTAGAGCCTGTTAATGTTTTCTGTTTGTACGGATGGCATTAAGCCGCCCAGACCTCAGGGAAATAATGATGATAAAAAATAAAAATAAAAATAAAAATAAAAATAAAAATAAAATAAATAAATCCTGTTTCGAATTTACAGAATAGGTAGTGAAGTGCTGCATGGATTTAGTAATTTGTTTATTTAAAATGGCACTGCAAACATGAATTTCAGCAATCCTGCTGGAGCAAATTGTACTAAAGTGGGCTACAAGCATTGTTTAGGCCCCAGACATAAGCCTCTTCCCAGTAGGACAGCTTACACAAGTCTGCTGGAAAAATGCTTGTATTCAACAACAAATCTAAATTCACGTTGAGTAGTAAACCTTGGTATAGTCTGAAATGACGAACAAACAGTTACTTGCAAAGCACGTATTGTAGAAATATCCTATAAAGATACAGGAGCGCACATTAATCATGTGAGCTAGGACAATGGGTGACCTTTTCTAATAAGAAATGAAGCATCTAAAGCAGCCATTAAATCTCGCAGCAGCCCTATTTACTGTACGTCTGTGGCATTCATCATCGCACGATGTAAAAGTCCTCAGACTGCCAACATTTGCCAATCATCCTTCTCCAAGGGGAAAATTGTTCGGAAGCTTTTAGAGCACTGCTCCCCAAATTCTGGCAATGCCAAGGCCATTACAGCTTCTTTTCAGTCTTATAATGAACAGAGAGCAGCTGTTGAGCAAGCAAGGTTAACAAACCTTGGAAAAGCATTAGTACTAATTCATTTTTAGCACTTTTCTAACCATGAAAGTTGAAAATGACTGTCTGACATGGGTCAACCACTTTTCCAGAAGCTGAATCTGCAAAGCCATAGATAAGGTATCTAGGCTTTGGCTTTCAGTAAAAATTCTTGCAGATCTAATTCATGAAGAGTTTTTAATAATCAGAGGCTGTACTGAGATGCAGTCACGACTTTAAGCTTTGCAGTTGAGTTTTAAACTCAGGACAGAGTTGATAATTAGAAATGCTGTTGAATAAAGATCGAGTAATTCAGTGGCTGGGGAATGTGTTTTCTTGTTGGGTGCATGAGTTCTCATTGTCACTTTGAAAACTTGGACATCTACTACTCCTCTAAGATCTTGTTTCACTGGCATATTTCTTGTAGCTACCCTATTAAGATTTCCTGCTTTTCAAATTTGCCTCAGGCCTTCTCAGCTTCACAGAAAAAACAGCAGATCAGTCAGCAGTCTTGGAACCATTCATGTTTTTCCTTGCTTTCTTTTCTTCCTTTGTGGTTTGCCCAGTTGCTAACTGATAACCCCAGCTTCTAATTAAGGAGACATCACTTTGACACCAGTACCCTCCACAGCCCCAGACATGTCTTGCTGTACATTACCAAAGAGTAGCTAGCTGGTGGCAGGCTAGGTTTTGCAACATTTGGCTTCACTAAGTGCTGGTGAAGTATCATGTTGGTTTAGGTGTAAAGAGAGCCCTTTGCCACTGTTGGATGGCCTGTTTACAGCCACAGGCAGATGAGACCTCAGTGTTATCGCAGTTTTAACTTACCTGGCATTTGAGGCAGTTGACTTCCTGAGAGACTTGGGAGAGTGGGGAGATCTTGTCCTTTCAAAATGCCTTCTTTCATTTCTCTCTGACAAGTCTGAAACTGTTTACTATGAACTTCCTCCACCTCCTCTCCCAGTAGCTCTCACCTGGAAAACTTCTGCTAAACGCCACCGTTCTTCATCTCAGTGAGCGTATCTGTAATACCGTGTCACAGAAAATAATGTCCATTTGTAGTGTCTTAAATGTCAAATATGAGTGATCCTTAATGCGGTGAAAAATGGGATTTGAGATGAAAAGGGCCTGGTTCAAAGCAAAGAAATAAGAGTTGTAATTTAAAAAAAAGGGGGACACCACTTTGATGAGAGGAAAAAGCTGCAGGCATTGCCTCATAGGTGGACTGCTGTTATTCCTTGTTTAAGTTATAGTACTGGATTCAGTCTCAAGTTTTGCTCCATTTTTGGATGTTTATTATAGTCACTGTAAGGAATGCCTGTGGATAGCTAAGAAACACAGCTTTGGAGGTGAACCAAGACTCTGTAATCCAAGTTTTGGTTTTCTGTGATATGGATTATTGCAATCCTTTCTCCTTGGATGTACCAAAATAACCCCTGTGAAAGCTTAGCTGGTCTATGATGCAGCTGCACATCTTCCAAACAAGGCAGCTAGGAGAGCTATCAGTCCACTTCTCCTTTGCTTTTCTTGGCACCCAATGCAGTTTCTGCTTAGACTGAATGTGGTTTTCTTCAGTTTTGAATCCAAGAACAGAATAGGTCCTGGTTATATCAGTGTCCACCTGTTTTCCTGTGGACTTTTGTGTCAGGGACCAGGAACCATCCTGGATTCACTCATTTTGAATGTCTGTGGACAAAACTGAATTTATCTTTAAAAATTGAAGTTGACACTGTGAAAACACAGAGCAAGATGTGACATCCATTGCTCAATGTCAGCCCCTCTAACAGATTGCTAACATGTATGGAAATGGCTTCAAGTGAAAATCTTCACCTATTTAACAGTATGTAACGTAGTGTGAAATATTGCAAAGAGTTCAATGAGCTTGTAAGTTTATGGTAAGTGCGAAGAGTTTGAGAGTTATGCATAGTGCTTGAGAAGTTCACATGCAAGAAATAAGATGTTTTGGTCCAGGAATTCCCGAAAAATCCAGACCTCCAGTTATGAAAGAAACGAACTATCAGTGACTGTCAGGGTGCATGCATCATCCCTGCCCACCCCATCCTGGAAGGACCAGAGGCAGCTGGCATGGTTTTCCTTCCTGGGAACCACTGCTGCTGCTTCCCCACTCTGCCAGCGTGCAAGCCCTTGTGCCTTAAGAGTGACTGCAGGGAGATGGCAAGATCAGGGTGTTCCCTCTTATCCCACTGCACATCTGTAAAGCCGAAGTCCTCCGTCAAGAGAAGTCTGAGAGAAGACGGACAAAAATCAACAGATGTTTTCCATCAACACCACCTTTGATAACATTTCCAGTGGTGGCAATAAGTATTAATTGAAATGAGTGTGTGTAAATACTGACTGCAGTCTGCAAAATTTATAACTAATTGGCTGAAAAGTTTGCTTTTGGCCAAATTTGAAGACTTGGATTCAGGTGTCTTTGATTCATACATTTATTTTTTTATTCAATTATAGTGTGGAATTACAGTTTGGGGACTTCCTGCTTGCATTTTCTTCTGTGGTTCAGAAATCCCAACTGAACAAGCTCTGTTGCAATTCCCCTTGTGCAGGTATTTCACAGAGGGAAATATAACTTCTGATCATTGTTGTAATTCCAATAAGAAATTAGTTGCATAAAGGAGAACAGCTAGCTGACTCTAACGATGTAGCTTTGTTTCAAGACTTCTAAATAAAAATCTTTGGTTTCTGTATGACCTTTTTTACACCAAAATCTAACTTGCTGGCAGATCATGCATCATAAGCACTTTCAGTTAGGAGGTGGGAAAATGTTTTCCAGCCATCTAAAGTTTTACAGACCTCTGCTGCTTTGGGTGAAGAGTGACAAATAACACTACACATCAAAAGCATATTTACATTTCAGACCCAATTCTCTTTGGCTTTTTTTCTCTCTCTGTCCAAAATACAAACAAATAAACAACAACAACAAAACACAAAACAAACAAACAAAGCAAAATAAAGCAAGTCCTACCACAAGCACGGGACAGCAGAATAGGAAAGGCAATCAAAGAAAGCCTTTACAAGGACAGCGTTGCAGAGGCAGACAATAGTAGTGATATAGAAAATATCATTCCTTATGAAAGATTCACACACTGCATCCATGCACTCCTCACTTTACCAACCATGTTCTCTGCCTGTCCTTGAGCATTCGTGAGTATTGTGAATTTATGAGAAGCTCAAACTTTGAACCACACACAGAAAGTTATTCATATGTCCATACATAGGATTGCTCAGTGTCATCTTTCACTATGAACACGTATATTTTCAGTTTCTACTGGATTTGGCCATAGAGAAGTACTATTTCTAAGCACAGCATTTTCTTATTTTGTAAGAAAATAGTGGGAAAGCTCAGTGTGAGTAACTGTATGTTTAGTTGTGCATTCTTATAGTACATGCAGAAGGCATCTTTCCTCCAAATACCATTCTACAGAAGAATTGCTCTTTGGATATTTATGCAAGGAATTTTTACATTTGAAGAAACTGTATTTAAATAAAGATTTGAAAGGAGAAAAACATTTTTGTTTTGTTCTTTTTGTTTTGATTTGTTTTGTTTTAAACACATCTTTGTTTTAAAAATATTCTTATAGCATGATCTCTTTTTAGCACTTAAAGGAGCTAACCTTAGCCATCAGTTTCACTGTAAAAGTATCATTTTTCTCCTAACAAGCGCTTGAGCATCCTAACCTATAATTCACCCAAATATGTAAGGCATTAACTCTCTTTGGCAGCTCAATCCATTAAAGACAATAAAGAATTTGGATCAATTAATACGTTCTTTTGACAGACACAGTAATGAAATTGCTACTTTCATTCTATTTGCCCTTTGACGTATGAGCCCAGATCAATCCCAAGCTAGTATAAGGGTCTACTTTTACGTCTTCTCTCTAGCAGTGACTGGGCATTCACTGCATTTTTCAATGATGTCACTGGGACTCTTTATATAATATAAATCCGTGACATATATTATTATTTCCAGAATTGTTCCTTATTTCTATTTGTAAAACTGTACCATTTCACACCCTTTGGATATGAAAGTGGTACCAGCCTCAAGGCAAGGAGTGGTGTGACATAGTCTTTCCCCTCTTGGTAGCAATCAGAGATCTTTGAAGATTCTGGGGCACAGAATTTTGACAGGGGCTGTTTATGGGTACCTGACTAACCCAGGTACTCATCAACTGAGTTTCTTAGGATAGAGAAATAGAGAACTTCATCAGGCAGGATGTAAAATGATTTGGCACTGCATCTGGTTTACTGGGCCTCCCTGGTATCCCTCTCTCCTCTGTTTTATGGGCATCAATCATAGCTGGATGCAACAGCAGTACAGAGTAGCACTCATATTAGCTGTATTTTTTACAGATGACACATGAATATTTTTAATAATGTATCTCTTTTCACTTCTGTCATAGTCTCTTATCATTCTAGATCCTGGATCTGAATTAAAACGGTCTTTAAACTCAAGTCATAGGGGACAGGAGGAGTTGGAGACCTTGCAAATGGTTTATAAACACCTACTGTTGTCTTCGTTGAGATACAGTACATATTTATCTGTATTTCTATCCTTCTTACCTGAACTGCTGTGCCTCATGCACTAGAACTTGGCTTTAGAGGAGTGTGGGCTTTTTCTGCTATTTTAGGCTTCTGCTGTGTTGTTTTATTGTAGTTATAAAGGGTCAGATACCTTGTTTTATCTTGGATTTTTGTCAAGCCCAATTGAAAATGTAAGGCTTAATGAAATGTTGAGAAGGGGAAAAGATTCAAATTAATGCATGTTCTTTTCAGCTGATGTTGTTGCCAAGAATTTAGAAGTTTCTCAAATTTTCTTTTAATATAAGTAAGTAGTTATCCGAGGTCATTCACATATTGATATGGCAATGCACTGTATAGTGACAGCCATTTTAGCAACAACTAATTTTGTGACATCTTTTTAACTTCTACACTTATGCTGATAGACACTTTGAAAGAGAAATTATCATATAGAAGTTATTTGTGGTCTACCTCAAAGATAGGTTTTAGTAGCCTAAAGCAGGAAAACGTAAATGTACTGCTAATGAGTAAGCGTGTGGATGACACAATATAGGGAGGCACAAGGATAAGCAGCACACAGTGGGGGAACAAAATGTAAAAGACAAATGTAAAAGACCTTGAGATCTAAAGGAAGTGAAATGAGATCAAAGATAACTAAGAATTGTATTACTAATTGTAACAGTATCTAAGATTAAAGTTAGAGACATCAGATCAGGATCTGCTATGGTGAGATATGGCTGTGAAGAAAACATACATAAGGTATATGTATTGGGCACATTATTTCTGTCAGAGAGAAAACATGATCCTGTTGTGCAAGACTCTGGCACAGTTCATCTGGAAAGCTGTACACAGTACTAATTTCCTACATGAAGTGTGAAAAATCCAGCAGGTTCAGAGGAAATTTACCAGTGTGACCTAGTATCTAGATCCTACATTTTCAAGTCCCTATTTTGCAAGGGTACCATGTCAGATACAGACAAAACTGAGAAGGTATATCACTATTCATATACCACAGAAGTAAATTATGAGAAGAAAGAAAAGTTATCTAAGGTAGCAGACAATTCTGGCATGGTTTCCTGCAGATGAAATTCAGACCAGAAATTAGTAGAAACTGGCTTCCTGTAAGAGATAATGAGGTCTGGTACAGACTTCTACTAAGCATAAGGATAAAAGAAAAGAGAGAACTGCTCTGAAAATAATTTTTCCTAGCTTTAAGAAAAGAGTTAAAAGATGAGGTTTTATCTAGCAGCAGAGAATTGCAATTAACAAACTAGATCTGGTCACTCCCATTTTCTGTATTCTTAAAATTTTCTTGCACTTAGATACATTATCTTGGTTCTTGTATAAAATAAGCTGAGCCTATTTGCATCTGCATTCACACTAAGAGTGAAGTGTAATCATACTTGTGGTACAGATACTTTAAGCACAGCAATAACTATTTTGCAGAGCAGACCCTCAGGAATTATTAAAGTTTGTTTAAAGACTTGCTTTCAGCAATAGGAGTCTCCCTAGTCCTTTCTCTTTTTCTGACAGTAGTTAATATTTACTGAAAAGAACAGGTTAAAAAAACCAAACAAACATATATATGTATATACGCTATATTTGCTCTTAGACTTCAGACACATTCAGACTTTTACTGTAGGTATGTGTGATTCATTCTACATGGAAACCAAGGCAGTTACAAATGTTAAAGTGAAATCAAAGTAAGCTGTTAAAATTCTTATTTATTCTTCCTGTTTTGTATTTTTCTCAAAGCATAAATTAAGTGACATTCTGAATGAGACTATATAATGCTGCTCTTTGTCTATGAAAAGACATTCCTCATGTTTTGTACAGTGGCTCAGAAAGCCTAATACCTGATGCATTATCCTTATTTCACTATGAGGATGTACATTATAAAATGGTTTTAGCTTGATCTTCAGAATAATTCTACATAGAAACAGCATTAATGAACTGTCTACCATCTTTATCAGTCATTGTTAATACTTTTCCCACTCAGTTCTTGACTTCCCGTCTGGCATTTCAGTATCATAGACATACTTTGCTCTTCATAATACTGCTTGCATATCTTCATATATATTGTATATTTCAGATAACAGGATACTTACACCTTCCTCCTCAAAGAGCATTTTAATGGATTACAGAAAGTCTCTCAAAGCCACTGGAGTCCTGCCAGCATCTTTTAATGAATGAAGAGCCCTGTCTCACTGTCTACTGGACCTCTGGACACATCTGCATTTTTACATTTTACACTGAGAAGAGACAGCTGAGTATGTTAGCAGTACTGTATTTGTCAGCAAGAAATCCCAAATATACCAGCCTGCTGGCACCAGAAGCTGGATTTAGACAATGGCCCAGTAAGGATGGGTTTAAAAGACAGCAGAAGAAATCCTTTTTCCTGTATTTGTTAACTGGTTGCTTGACTGCATTTCAATACACGGATTTCAACTGAGAGTGAAATTTAAAACATCTTGATTATATTTGTCCTGAAAATACCGTTTCCTTTCCTTCCATGCTTCTTTATTTAGAACCAGTGTAAATCTTGAAACGGAGTCTTTGCACAGATACAAACATATCTCTGGAATGGAAATAAGTGTGGAAATAATCACACATTTTGGTATGTATGGATGAACGTAGCGCAAGTATGACTTACGACCCATGTGTACATTTGGAAAACTGTTTTTCTTAGATATCAAGAGACACTATAACTGTCTCCTGGGAGGCTGTGTGATCATACATGGAAAATGGAGTTTTCTAACACTCGTTCTAAAAAACCCCATCTCGTGTCTGAGATGAGTGAGACAAAAGTTGACCCATAGTTTCAATACTGGGTTTTTGAAGCACATCATTGTCTGAAGAGAAAGCACTGCCATCTTTCTCACTGAATATTTGGGCATGTCATTAAGAAAATCCTTGCTATATTGCACCCTCGGTGGTTTTGTAAGCTGAGGAAACTACATAAAGCATTCTAGGAACTGTTTATGAAATGTAAGGGAATGGGTAGCAGAGACAGGATCTTGAGACTGAATATGGTCTGGTATGGGCTTAAATTCTGGGTTGTAGGAGAAAGTCAGGAAAAAATATATGAGGAAACATAGCCTCTGAAGAAGCAGGTGCTTCTGCTGGAGTATTAGAGCAGGAGCCTGACCCAAGTGCGACCTGGCCCAGAGTTTTCACCTGGCTTCAAAATTAATAAAGTAACTGACCAGACTGGTCTAATAATTTTATGAAGTGTGTGGTGTCCTCTACTGGTGAATCAAAATGTTACATGGACATTTGCACATTCTTAATTGTTACAACTCTGGATATTTTCAAGACAAAGCCTAGCTTTTCTTTTATTATTATTATTAATTTTTTTTTTTTATTATTTTACAATCCACAAACCAGAGTTTGAGGTTCTGTCATGCTTGTTATTTCTCCCATAAGGTAAATGTAGTGGTCCATTATTTTATTGCTACTAGTCCAAGGGGTTCTATTTCCTCAACTTGATTTGGGTTTCACATATATCTGGCCAAAAAGGTGGACACATTTTTTTTTATTTTTTTTTTCTGTGTGGTGCACAGAAATTGGATCCTTGAATTATTTCAGAGTACATCTGATATTCCCATGCCTACCAGAGAATGCCACACTTGTTGCATTTTTATGTATTCTGATAGATCATGAAGATAATGTAGTAAAGACTGATTTCAGATGATTTCCTGAATTATTCTTTTATTGCAAAGAATTTGTATCTTGCTAGTATGAATTCATTTTGTACTGCCTACCTGGGCATCTCTTGTAAGAAGATGATTTCATATTCAGGTAGTTCTTACATGGTCTATCATAATTTATTATCAATGAAGCAATAGTTAATGGGCATTTAAGAGGAGGTTACTGCTTGTGCTCAAATTCCATTAACACTTTATTTGTTCCTTCATTGCTAATTAATTTGCTATATCTTCACAGAGATCTACTATAATGCAGTAGAAGTTCAGCCATAACTTCTAAATTAAATAATGGGAGATTAAATAAGCTGTTGATTTTTCCTTCTCTGATAGGGCTAACTTGCAATAAAGTAGTAGCTTTTAATTTTATTTAAGAAGAGCAGTATAAATGTAAGCAGTATAAATAAAGGACTGACAAAATGAATGACAGGTGTGACATGAGACAGGGGACCAGAAGTAGAGCTTGTTAAGTTGTCTACTCTTGCAGAACTGGTTGAAGTACAGGGGTTTTCTAAGGCATTTCCTTGAGTCTTTCAAGGTCTAAGACTTCAGAATTCACACTCTGTTAGCACTAGTCACTGTGGCCTCATGAAAGACATACAGGTCTGGGTCTCATTTTCCTACTATGCAAAACAAAAGTTGGAGCTGATAATAGATACTTCTTCATAAAATTTTGAGATTTGTGAAAAGCATTCCAATAGGATAGTGTAGTCTTACACAAAAATTGACTAATTTTCTACCATCTACACTTGGTAGAAAAAGTATTTTCTTATCATTCTTTGCATATGTCTGCATATAATCAAAATTATATACAAAATAATAAATATTTTTTACATATAAGCCTGTCTCTATGTTCTCAATACACTGACTTACTATCATATGTTTATTCACTTGCCTGCATGCTGCATTCATGTTGTTTTGAAGTTTCTTTATATGTAGAAATATTAGAGCTTCAATTCAAACATTACTATCCCAGCATTGTAGAATGAAGGGAAAGCATAAAGGAAGGCTTGAACTACTTTTCACCAATAGCTTGACTGGAATATTGAGCCCTGGCCACTTGCTTTACAGGAGCTTCCTGGGTATATGGAAGCTCAGATGAATCAATTACAGGTCATTGTTTGAATTCCAATTATTTGTATCCATGTCCAGAAGGTAATTAAAAGGCATTCTGGTGACCTGGATACTAGCTTTAAAATATATGACTTTTCCTTCACAATCTCTCTTCTCCTACAGTGTCTCCCTTTTTTTTTTGCCCAGTCATGCCTAACACTGCCCTGGGAAACTAAGCTTCACATCAGCCATGCTACAGAGAGGGGTCTGGATCAGATGGTGTACAGACGTCTCTCCAGAGTGACATTTTTTTGGTGGTGATTTTGTTGACAAAAGAAACAAAATGGTGACAGAGCTGGGAAATTATGTGTCTCGAGGAGATGATGATTTGAATCACTAGTCATCAGCTTAAGCAACATCAAATTCATTTATAGCAGTCTCCAGCCATTTCATAGGCTGCTATGTTGTCAGTTGCTCAGCTCTTCCAGATGGCTTGTGTTTTCTGTTCTCATGTCACTGTCCTCTCTTCAATATATGGTGCCTATAACAAGACCTGCCATCATGGCAGGTTCTCCTTCTCTCATCTTATCTGGAGAGGAGAAGGAAGGACAGTTGGCAATGCCCTGTTGTGATACAGGGAGCTGGAAGGGTGAGTATGCTTGTGTAAGCTTTCATAAGTAGATATCTTCCTTGAGTAATTTCTTAACGTGCAAGGTCAGGACAAAAGTTCTGAAAAAATGAAACATGCTCCCTGCTGTGAGAGCTGATCATCACCGTCAGTCATAGTAGTGTCAGTGAAAATATTCCAGTTTCTTTGGTGTGGTTGTCAGTCTCTGTTCAGCTTCCAGAACCAAATGTAAATTTGTATTGGCAGCATGCCCTACCACAGATTCCTTCCCAGGAGGCAAGTCTTGTTAGTGTTTAACAAAGACACCTTTTCGCAGTTTCAAAAATTCTAGTTTACAATTAATATTTATGTTTGTAACCAAAGCACAGATAATCTGGAGTTGCAGGACGGGATTACTGCAATAGGGGTACTTGTCCCTTGCCTTCAATCTTCCTACTCCTCTTGCTTTCTTTCTGCCTGCTCTGAGGCTCATCCAGCCCCTCAGTGGGCCAGTGCTTCTTGCTAGAGATAACAGTAAAGTATTGAGTGGCTTTTTGCTGACAGTGAATTGACTCACCAGAAGATGGGCGAGTTACTAGTGTCAGTTCAAGGGAAGTAGAGTCACCAGGCCTGGTGGAAGAGCAGGAGGACATCAGTCTGATTAATCCAGCTGGGGAAATCTCACCCTGAGCTGTGTCTGCTATTTCAGCAATGGTTTTGTCAAATTTGGTGACAGAGCTGGGAAAGTCTAGGAACAGCAAGTATCTAATGCAGTCCAAATTGTTTTTGATGATGTTCTTTCTTTCACAGTCTACAGCCTGTGCCATTTCAAAAGCTGATGGAGGTTTCTGTTGTAACCTGTGCCATGTTCTAGCATGAAGAATAACAGGTTAACAATCAAAAGACTGTATTATTCCACGCAAGAAAAACAAGGTAGTTGAATACAGAGTTGAATTTTTCCTCACTTTTTGCATTCCAACATTGTTCCTTCTCAAGAAGAGGTGATAGAAAACAGTGTTTAGCTTGATTTCCTCTGAACAAAATGAAACCAAACCTGTCACAGAAGAATAACTCAGTGCAATACTGATAGTAATGAGGATGCTCTGATGAGCAGAAGTCTCTCAATCACAACATGGTCCCAACTGAACAGCATTTTAACAGATACTGCATTGTGAATTGTCTTGAGAAAAGCCTTCTGGCCAAAACAGTGACATTCACAAGCAGCAGCTGTACTCAGAGAATGTAGGTTTTAATTATCTTGGGTAAAACAATCAGTTGGGAGTGCAAGGTAAGTTAGACTCCTGAATGTTACTGATCACCTGGAAAATCACAATGAATGTATGCTTTTCTTCTCAATCTACCTTTCAGCCTGCAGCTCATTCCCTAGGCTGTAACAAATGCATTATGTTTTGCTTAGCAAAGCAGCACTGCTAAAGAAAATCCATGAAATGAAACTTGAAAGAAAGTGGATTACATGAATGAAAAAAAAAGGTATTCTATTGTTATTCACTTTCTCTGCATTCATTTCCCGTGGATTTAATATACTTGTCTGTGATTCCCAATTAAATAAAATAGTCCATCTACTGATCTCTTCTCGTCAACAACTGAACTTCCACTGTTGCTTCTTGTAGTTTTCTGCAATTTTTTTTAGACCATCACAATACCATGCCTCAGATAGCCCGAATCATACACACTAACACTAAATCTGTACATACATTCCCTATTCCTCTATTCTCTCCTGCTAGATCCTGTAAACATCTTTCTCAAAACTGCTAGTAGTATTGCATGCCAAGTCCAGAGCTGCTTCTCGATAAATTCAGGTCAATGCTGGTATAGTAACACCGGGTGGCAGCAGTGGGTTTTCAGCCAGCAAGTTGAGCTGTAGTGATACTCTTGTCTGAAGTAATGAAGACATAGAAATTAATTTTGTTTTGATTTCTGAGTAGAGCGCTTGACATGTTATCCAAACCCAAATTTCTTCAGTTTGTCATCTGTTCATGCCTCACAGTCCTGGATTCCTTCTTTTAACTTGACCTAACATTGTAATTGCTGTAAGAATGACAGACTCATCAGGGTTTAGGATACGGAAGGATGCATGACCTATGTATCATCTGCTGAGAATTTGGGATTGTTGCCAACACTTTGTAGCTGGAGGAGAATTGGACAGGGATTTGTCTTTAGGGCACATGTCATGTTTGTCCTGATCTTTGCCCCTATTTAACATGTCAGAGTTGTGACAAGCATAATAGAAGAAACCCTCTCAGAAACATATTTTGCAATTACTGCAAACTTTACTGGGCAGATGACAGACCTGGGGAACAAGCTGCCTACTAATGTTTTCTTCTGACAGGAGGTTTTCTTCTCGTGACAGGTCCCATCTGAGTGTGCATCACCTGGTTCTTGGGAGCAGAGCCCAGGGCAAAGACAATTTGTTGAGATGTTTTCTTCCTTCTGTGGGAGATAAGGGTGAGGTCAAGCTCCAAAACCAACATCTTCTTACTTTGTCTGACATATGTGCTGCCTGTTGCTCTGGCTATTCCCAGATACAGTTTCTTTTTAACCTTGTAGAGACTGAAATATACTTCTTGCAGGAAGACAAGCGAGTGATGTAGAGTTTTGAGAATGTGCACTTCAGAACGCGTCTCATCATTGGTCTTAGCTGTGAGAATTAGTGAAATGCCCTCACAAAGAAGGGCTAGCTTTACTTTCTAGCATTAGCAGTGCAGCAGCATGACTTAATATATTATTTTCATTTTTCTTCTCCTTGGGAGTAGGCAACAGTTTTCCAAATGTCTTATGCTCTTTTAGTCATTCAGACTTCCATCTTTCAATGAATTAGCTAAGCTAGCTCAGTGGGGTACCATGTTACCTCTTGCTTGCTTTCACTGCTGATTAAAGCCTAAACCCACCAGCACCAGATGAAATCACTTATGACTAGGACCTCTGAAAAAAAAATATATAGAGAGAGATTTCATTGTAGCAGACTTCTGTTCGTGCTGCAAACTTCTCTTTCAAATTCAGGGCTTCTCATGTGGTCAAACTATAACTCAAAACCCAATTAAGTCTTGTTTGCAAAGGCTGGTAATATGTCCATTTGCAGTGGAAACCTATTTGTTAAACAGCTGATGTCTTGAAAATCTTACACTGCCTTCTAAAAATTCTTCCTATCTTACTTTTTCCCCAACAGTCATTGGAACAGAATCAGTGTGGCTCAGTTCATGGCAGTGCTGGTAATCCTAAATCCTAAATGCCTTGGAATTACATACAATTAGGTACAATATACATAAGGATACCACTGGTGGGCTTTGTGTGTTGACTACTTATACTAGGTCAGTGCTCAGATGTGCAAGCACCTAATTTCCTCTAGCAGCTGTTGGGTCATAATGAATAAAAATAAAGATGAAGTCAGTTGTTTTTGTCAAGCATTGAGACATAAGTAAGATTAGAAGACCAAACTGGACATGAATAAATCAAATTTATTTGTGTTTTACCATTAGCTAAACCACAAGTACCATGAGAGTTGGAGGCAGCCCCACATGGGGAAACCACTCCTGCATATCATGCCAAAACAAGGCCTGAAGATAGGTTTTCATTCCTAAAAGAATATGAATATATATATTATACAGTACAAATACGTATGTAATATATAATATGTACGTAATATATATGTAGTCAGCTATATATTTGACTCAAAATGGAAGACAATGCTTCTCCCTAGAAGCAACTGCAAACCTTGCAGAATGTGTTGGACTGTGTTAATATGGGGTAGAAAGGGCTCAGAAGTCTGCTGTCTTTTCCATGGTGCTTTCTGATCACTGTTTTCTACCCTTTGTAGCATGTGCACTGTGCTCCTCTATGCTGCCTCCATCCCACCACCATGCCACCTACTTCAGGTCAAGCCCTCCCATTCCAGTCCCCCCAGGAGGTATCCAGAAGCATCATCCAGTGCCATGCTCCCGCCCAGCACCTAACCCATTTTGCTGGTGGTACCATCAGCCCCAGCCATCTCTCCCACAATCGTCTTTCTTCTTAATATTTCTCTGGGTTTGCCTACTTGAGTTTTGCCCTACTCTGACTTGCCCCTACCTTGCTTCTCCACTGTCCCTACAGATGGTGCTGTCACTTCTGTGGTGTGAGTTATTCTGTGGTCCACACACCACTGGCACTGGGGTCAGCACTGCCTTGTGAGGTGGGAGATGGGGCAGAGCCTCACTGGCAGTGGAAGGAGAAGGACAGCTGAAGGGAGGGGGAGAGCTGGGTCTTTGGTGGGCTGGGATTAGATCAGAATAAACTGCTTCAGAATCAACTCTAAATCTCTTCTCTCAACACCCTCAAGTAGCTCATGCAGTCAAAACTGCTGACTGTTTTTAGCACTGAGGAAGCCACATTGATCATCTGTAATGCACGTTTACATGAAAGATATTTACACAGATGCAAAATGCAGCATCTCGTTAAATAATTTTTCATCACATGTCACTTATGGAGCAGAAGAAAATTTGGCTGCTGCACAGCAGTTTCTACTGAAGTGGCTAGGACATAATACATTGACATTCAGCTGAAGCAATCAGCTTGAGAAATTTTGTATTGAATGTATTCTGAAGAGTAATTAAGCTTCCTACAGTAAGCAATGCTTGTTAAATTGGGTGTTACTACTTGTTACTTAAAGCAGATAAGGCTACATTGTTTTAAACAGCCTGTCTTATCTTCCCTAAAGAATGAGATTATCTCCTCTGTCTTGTTCTTCCCAGTCTCTCATGAAATATGCTTGAGTGCCTGTCCCTCAATCTGTTTTTCACATGGCCTTCCATAGTAATGCTCGGTAGTCTGTAGCTGTCAGAGTAGCAGTGAGCCCATAAGCAGTGATGATATTCTTCCATTATTCAGGGCTCATTCTGCCACTCTTGCTCACACGGTTTAGAATCTCTTGTTACTGGAAATTATGGGACTGCCTACCTGCAAGGCACTATGTAGAGGAGTAAGAGCAGAAGAGGCTCTGAGACAAGGGTAAGATATAGGCACCATTATAAAAGCAAGAGGACAGAGTTCTGCATAATTTACATGACTCATTTGGTTATTCAGGGCAAGGAGAATGAAAACTTGATGAAAAGGGGCTTGTTGTAACCTCCAAATCTCATTTTGTTTGTATAACTACAATGTCTAGGACCCACCGTTATGGTCCAGGACCAGAGAGTGTATAAAAAACAAACAAAATTAAGTTCACTGCTTCTCCTGTAAAACAGTTGTTGCTTTTTTATAATGCTATGTTAATGTGACTAGAATTTTCTCCACAATTTGAGTTTATGTTATGGAACACCTCAAAGCATAAATGACACTGTTCTCGATACCATGCAAATATGTATCATTTAAATGTGCATTATTTGCAAGTCCCAAAGGAGCAATTGAGTCAAGTAAGCTAATTCTTCTGAGCAGGATTAGTGTATCCCATGAGAAGCCATGTCGCATTACAACTGATCTCCTCTGTTTTTTTTTCTAAAAATTCAGTCACTGTGGTTTCTAGGTACAGTATGCGATCCATTTTCTTACATTTCAGCACTGGGATAGCAGTCACTGGGGAGGGTTTTTAATCCCATGGCTTTTATTAAAACACAAGAGAAGAAGCATAAACCGCATTATTGCTGAAGGAAGTTGGTCTGCGAAGCTGAATTCCCACATGCATGAATAAGTGAATTACAAGTTAATCTATGTGCAAAAGAGTTTTAGTGATCTCTGCCTGCCTTCTGTGATTTCAGGTCTCCCTGGAAAAATGAACCAAACAACCCTACAAACACATATTTTTCCGCTGTCAAATATTTCTCATTTCTAGACAGAGTCCCTTGGCACATCAGTAACTTCTTTTTCATTCTTCAAGTGGATTACTGGTCACTTAGGCAACAGGCACAATTTCCAATGAGTGAGCAGACATGCCATGAAAACCCACCAGTTAGTCAGTGAACAAGTGACATCTCCATGACTAGTAGAAGAAATCTCCATATGATCTCCTTTACTTACAGCTTGACAGAAGCTGCTAAACCAGGGAAGATCTGTAATCCAAGATTATCAGCAGATTAAGACAGGCACTCTGTGCAGCAATTCTCAGTTTGAGTGTTTGTCATCATGTTAAGCTTTTCCAAAGTGTAAAAGTGACTGGAGGTCAAACTGACATCCTCTTTTGGCAGTTTGCATGCTTGCCCCACAAATCATGCATAATGCTTGGCTGTTCTAGAAACTTCTTGAACAAATGATGCAAGCATATTCCATCTATCTGTACTTTTGTGCAGTCTCTGATATTTTGGTCACAACAACACATTTGCATATGACATAAGTTTTCTCTCCTTTTTGTAAACAAAAGCTAAATTATTCAAGAGACTGTGAGTGCAAGTTCCTTGAGAGAGAAAGGTGTTCATTTTTTTTTTTTCCATTTTGAGTTTTCAACAGGATTTCCTATTTTAGTGCTGTAATCTGTCCCCTATTTTTTTCCCCAATAGGCCAAAAGTTTAGATATTAAAGTCATGGATATGAAGAAGATGAAAAACTGTTGTAGTGAGCCCTGTCAGGTACTGTCCTATATGCTGTGTTTTGGACAATGTCACCTTGTTGCTCCGTTTCCTCCCTGTCATTTGAGCACTGGAAGAGGAACATTCTTGTTTTGTTCTTGTTATTGCTCCAGCCAGAAATATTTTGCAGGACAAATTAATGCTCACTAAAGTAATATTGCTAATGACTGGGCTTCCAGTCTTGAAACAATGTTAGTGAATGTGTTGGATGTGCTGCTTCAGTGCACTTTTACATCTCAATGTGTTTACTAGCAAATATTCTTTTAACAAAATTTAAACTATAATTCTAAGAGTCATGGCCAAAATGATTCAGTAAAATTTATGTTTCCAGAAGTCTAAAATTCAGCTGTGGCCTATGCAAAACTCAGTCTGGCAAACTTTTGTACTGTTGCTTCTTACGTACTTCCACCTGTTGTTGCTGCTTGTAGGAGAAAACATTTGATATCAAAGTGGAGCCGGGTTTGTGAGGATCACAATATTGCTTGCATTTGTCTTTCTTTCTGTCAATAAATAAGGTTAATATTATGAATGACTATTCAGGATTATCTATGTCCTTTTTCTATCACCATCAGAAGTTCTTTGAGTAGGGTGTCATCACTGACTCCAAATATCCCCAACCTGAAAACTTAGAATTGTTGACGAACAGTGAATAACCATTGTGTAAATTTGGCCAAATATTTACATGGATTTTTGTTTGTTTGTTTTTCTTCCTGTCCTTTACTGTTAAGGCAGTGAATGAGATTTTCATTTCCCTTTAGAGGCAGTGTGATTCACAGACATTTGCTTTCCAGCCCTTGTAAGGCTCGTGCTTCTGCTAATTGTATGAATTTCAGTCAAATGTTCAGAGGGAAAAGGATGGTCTCTAGACAGCTGCACAGAGGAACCTGAGACCCTAGATGAAACCTAATGCAAGGGCTATAGTGTAGATTGGCAATGTTGCTCATTAGCAAATTGCTTCTCTCTAAACTAACATCAGTGACTTCATCTAGGTGAATACATGGATTTGTGAATTAGGTGAATACATGGACTCTACGCTCAGAGAAAAGATTGCACTAAATGAGATGTGATCAAGAAATATCAAAAAGCCAGAGACAGATTCTGAAGCTCAAGGCCGTCTCAACTCATGAGGTTCTGAAAGTTTGAAAGTGGAAAGTTATACACAAAGGAGAAAAAAAAATCCCTCCAGAAATTCCCATAGTGTATGGCCTCTTGGCAATTTTCTCAGTTGTGTTTTGTCATTAAAAATTGTCCCTCAAACTGAAATTTGTTTCTGCTTAGCTTTCACTGGAACCCAGCATGTAGCAGGTACCTCTGAACGGATCATATTTTGGGCCCAAATCCTCAAAATATTTAAATGCTTAGCTTAGCTTAGCTTGCTTAGCTTGCCCTTCATTCTTTGGGAGATAGCTTCCCAAACACCTTTAAAAACCTAGTCCTTATACCCTCACATTTTTGAAAAGGCTAAAGTCCTGTACAGGACTGCATATGAAAACTTTTTGTACTTTTGTTAGAGTCAGAATAAAAAATATAGGCAATCCTCAAGAAATATAGGACAACACTTCATAAAATGTGCAACGCATTGAGAAAACTCCCCAAAGTATTATTATATATGCTAGCACCAATAATGTCTGTGCCAGACAAAAAAACACAGGCCAAAATAAAAATGTGTTTAGTGCTTTCTATCCGCCTTAAACCAAGTATATATTCCTGTGGATTTGCAGCAAGGCCTCCCCAAATGGTTAAAAATATGAGCCTCAGAATTGCTCTTAGGCTCCCTTATAGCCCTCTGGGCCTGACAGAAATATTTCAAAAAGCGCAATTCTGTAAGAAACAAACAAAAAACCAAACAAATGTGACGTGAAAGTTTTACATGAAGAGGATAATAATTATGTTGAGTAATACCCACTGTGCTAGACACTTCACTAGATACTTCATAAAAGGAAAGCCTTTGCTCCAAGGAGCTCACAATCTCATAATTGCATATTCAACCTTAATGTTTTATTTATTTCCTTTGTTTTGAGTCGTACTGTGACTTTAAACATTTTCTCAACATAGTTGGATGTTTGGGGCTTGGGGTCTGAAAAATATAAATATGCATTTGAACGATAACAGTGCTTTTAATGTGAAAGCTTTTATCTCAGACATTTGATAATAATTGCTCTATAAATAAATATCACAGTGCTAGCAATTTAATCTGGATGATTAATTTGTGGGCTTAGCTAGTTAAAATTCACTGGCTAAACTACATCTTGCATATATTCAAGTCTGCAAAAAAATATAAAAATATAAACAGATAAATAAATAAAAAAGAGCAACTGGACAGAATAACAATAATTTTTGGTTTCTCAAGACACTGACTCAGACAGTGCAGCTGATCACACTGGAAAATCAGGGCCAGAGTGGACTTTGAAGGAACTCTGTAATGCTAAGGCAGAAAAGCTTCTGTTATGCTGATATTTCTTGTTGTTGAATGCAAAACTGTCCTTTGGGTATTTTGAACTGGAGACAAACACATCCAAATTTCTGCTATAGTTCTCATACAGCAGGGAGCACAAGTTTTGGTTCAGGGCCTCCTGCCTTTATGTGTTTTGCTGTTTAGATTAAGGATGACAGCACATGTTAAAGCATTAAAATAATTTGGATCATGCTGTCTCCTTCTGCTACTAAGAGTTTTATATCTTGTTTCCCCTGCTTCCAAGCCCACATGTAAGACACAGGTCACTGCACACAGCCCATGCTGAGGATGGCATGCCACCACGATGAGGGATGAGAACTGCGACATTCGGCCTTGTCGGTCGATAGCAGCTACCACTGTTTCTTTAGAGCAGCAGCCAGTGGAGTACAAAGCAAGCTCTTGGGAATGGCAACCTGGTCACTGCTTGTGGCATTCCACACAAAAAGGTGTTTTCTAGCTTTAAAAGTCCTCTCAGTCCTCTAACAAGGCCTTTACAATAGGCCAAAGTGGTTCTGGGGTCAACTGAATTTGTGCCCTACTGGATAGTTTTCTTCTCAGGTGTGTATTTTGGTCAAATCCATAGGCATAAAAGGTATGTCTGCACTGCAGGCATGACATTAGGAGGAGTCAAGCTGCAGGAGAATGGCAAATAAACCTTAAAAAAGCCCCATGCAAAGCCCCACACTGTCTTAGCTGGACTGCAAGCCAGCTTCATATCACCAGTTTTGGGCTGTCCCATTGCACCGCAGCTCCAAGACCTGTCAGGCCAGGGGCTGGGCTAGGCACTAAGCCAAAAGTACAAAAATCCATCACACTTCAGTATCAGCACTATCACATTTCAAAGTCACGATGTTGCTAAAAAGCTTTCTTTGGAGACTTTGTTTTCTGAACAGTAGCTAAGAGGAGAAAAGATGGCTACCATGTGTCAGCAGGTGCTGTTTAGCTGTCAAGAATCTCCTCTGACAGTCACAGTAGGGTATTTTGAACTCCTGAGTACATCAGAAAAGACCTTACTGTAGACTTGGGAATAGGGGACAAAATGAAAGGTGGCAACAGACAGAGCAATGAACACTGGAACACAGCTCTGGGAAGTCTGGGCCTTGAACAGGGTTTCAAGTGCAACCTTGTTTCTATCAGGATGGTCCCTGTTTTGGAAACTCTTTTCCGTGTATGCCTTTTCCAACAAAAGCGCACACGAAAACATGATTGTAATTTGAATACACCTTGTTCAAGCAGCCGTTTCAAGGATGGAAATGATCAAGTAACTGTCAGTCTCTGAAATATGTGATCTGCCGATTAAGCAATTAAAGGAAGAACTCCTTAGATGCTGACCAGTGGGTCAGGGGTGCTTGACAAAGGGGAGGAAATTCCTGGCGAATGCGATGCCACTCCCTGTGGGTTCCCCAAAATACCTCCTTCGTTTTCACAGTTAAAGACTGAAAACAAAGATTATAGAGAAGCTTTGGCAAAACTAGAAAAAGACTGCTGAATATTTGGGTTAGTTTAATTCAGAATACAGCATGCCATAGAACTGAACTCTATAACAGAGAGAACAAAACTATTATTGAAATTTTGTTGGACCAACACATTTCACAATTTACTTGTGCTATCACAGCCTTTTTTATGGTAAGGTTAACTGCATTTTAATTTAGCTTAATTTGCCTTAGTGCACATGGTGTATCCACAGCTCTCTCTCTTACATGCAATGGCTGATTTAGAACGTGGAATGTCTCCTTTTTAAAGTGGTACTCCTTTTATGCCGAGCTTAAACAAAGCACTTTATCCTAGCTGAAAAGTAAAGATAAGCATTCTTTCCTGTATTTAACAGGTAACATACTTTGACCAAGATGGAGGAAAAGACCCCATGTGAGGGAAAAGCTCATGCTTTTAAGGAGTTATGACTCAGAAGCTTGTATAATGATTAGGATATTGAACTTGCAGATGTGTGAAAACTGTTCCCCTCCCCCCCTTTTTTTCCCTATATTTGAATATGTATTTCTTCATATTACATGATAATTACATTTAATATACTGCATATTCTAACTTCATTACATTTCCTCCATAATTTACAATGTAAAGGATGAAAAAAAACAGACACAACATATGTTTAAATACAGAAATATTGGATGAAAATAAGGCAAAGAACTGATGTGATTTATCTGATAGATTGTCATAGAAGAAACACAAAAACATGGGACTGAAAATTTCAGGATAGTATAAATTCTACCTGCCCATGTAATAAACAGTGCTCTCTAATACATATGTTTGCGTAAGTTTTTATAAGAGTTGTATTGTCAGTTGGAAAAACAGTTACTGGATGTTGCCCAATTCAAAGTGTATTTTGAGGGAGTAATATTTTGTGTCATAGTATTTCAGAATAAAAACTGAGACTTAATACACAGTTCTTGTACAAATATCACATCTATGTTGTATGTGGATTGAACAATTAGATAACAATTAGATAACATTTTAACAATAATAATTAACTATTCATTTCATTGCTATTAATAGCTTAGATGTTGCATTTTATGTCCAGAAATGTCTTAAACACAAGTTATATTCACCAACTGTGTGTTTTTGACAGTTTGCTCTGTACCCTCATGCTGGTTCAATGCTATTTCGTGAAGAAAACATGACTACACTGGGAACAAAACTTACGTTTTGTTAGAAGGGAAACCAATATTTAAATTAGTTCATAAGCTCAACATCAAAGAACAAATGCTGCATATAATGAGTTGCACAATAATCTGTGTATGCATGCTAGCAACCCTAAGAACAATTTAAACAAAGTAACTGCAAGACATAGGTTATAATCTCTCAGTACAAGTGCTTAAAGGAATCAGAAGTGTTTTCAAAACCTACAACTGATTTGTAAAACCAATATTAGAAAACAAAGTGTGTGTGGGTGAACAAACGTTACAGACACTCAGAAACATAAAGCTGCTTTAAGCAGAAAATGATACTTGTGGGGAAACTATTGTCTGAAAGAGTCCCATGGTTTTGTTATATTTCTTTGTTTATTTGCAAATTCTCCAGTGCTGTGCGTCTTGTAATTTTGCAACTGTTAAAGAAATTGTACATGACCAAATGAGAAAAATCTGCCAAGAGCTCATGAGTGCATGTTGATTTAGATTGAAGGCATAGATTGGCATTTTCTCCTTCATTCTGGTAAGGTTCTTTTGATAACTCTTACTTAAAGAATAGAGCAGATTATTAGATATGATATTGTGAATATTAAAGTTATATTACAGCATGCTGCATGTAGAAGTTGAGTAGAAGGAGAATTAATTAAATACTCAGCAAAATTGAAATTAAGGAAAAATTCAGTTCACAAGCATCTAAATTTTGTTTCAAAAGAATTTCAAACAGAATATGGTTTATTTTCAGGATTCTAGAATACCTCATCAAATCACATTTCTTCAGCTGTGGTACTGTTATCTTCAGGTTTAGTCTGAGCACTGATTATCCAGCTGAAGGAAATAACTTCACTGATATCATTTTGCTTATTATGTTGTATGGTGCCTTAAGGATTATTTTTGGCCTGATTTCTTGAGGAAAGATGGGATCTGGATCTTGCTTTCCGTCTCTCCTTGAGTAACTGTTGAGTTCCCAAGACAGTTTCAGGCAAAATTATTAGAGGTCTAAAGATTAGTTCCTGTGTGTTTCCTAAATGGAGCAGCCTGGGAGAGAAGGCAGTAGTGGACAAGGGGATGGACCCAAATGAAGGTCCAGGTTGAAGAGGCAATAGAGCAAACTTGGTACAGGTAGCTCCATCAAGAAGCTGCCTCTTGCTGTCGCAATGACTCTATTGGCAGCCTGGTCTCTGCATGGGAGTGGAGAAGGAGGGCATTGCCCTTTGGGCTGGGGAGAAGTGGAGGGCAGCCAGGTACCTTGTGAAGTCTGGGTTTTCTGCAACGACCTGAGGTGCTTCATAAATAATGTTGAGGAGTGCTATGGATATGGGAGTGCATGGGATGACATTGGGAGCAGAAGAAAGGGAAGAAGTAAATGGGGAGGAGAGGTTTAGGACAACAAGTCACAGACCACTGGGCTTCACTAGCTGCACTACAGGCTTCTGCTCTTAAACAGGATGTATTTGGCTGGAGAACCTTTTTGTACATGTACAAAAAGAACATGGCCTGTATGACTGGGATAATTAACACATGGACAGAACTCTGGGGGACAGGATTAACAGGACCAGTTGCACTGGTGCTGGCAGTGGGGTGATGTTTCTGCTCTGCTCTAACAGGTTTGGAAGAATTCAAATGTGAAGCATCCATAGGTTAGGGTGGGCAGGACTCATTCCTTTTTGTCTGGCTCCTCTCTCATGTGATGTAGCCACCACCCAGTAAGGCTATGAAGCATCCTTCTCCTCTTGACCCAGGTCCAAATACTTAGGCTGGGGATTTAAAGGGAAGACCTAGTAACAGAGAACCAAGTTTACTTCCTTCTCCATGCTGACTACCTTACAGATGCCATCTGCAATCTTTCAATACTCTCAGCTTTATTAACTACCCTTTCTTATCCAGTGTAACTCAGAGATGGTGTCTCCTGGTCCCTCAGATGAAAACACTGAACACCTTGGAGCCTTTGTTAGGGCTCCTGGCATTGCAAGTTACAGACTGGCAGTAATCCCATTTTTGTTTTTAATATTTGTTACTGAAGTATTTGTTAATGGACCTATCAAGTGAATATATTTTAAAAGATTACCTGATCCAGAAATACCAAGAGTAAATCTGATTCTCTATCCTTGTAATGTGAGCCCCAGCATAGGGTGATCTGTGCTTTGCCCCTGCTCCCAAGGACAATTTCTGGAGGACAAAACAATCTGGAAAATATTGTGTCTCTTCCTGAGTGAATGCAACTAACTTTCGTCTCAGTCTTCCCTTAGGTGTGTACCCTTTGTAGGTGAGGTCCCCAGAGCTAAGCTTTGTTCCAGCTGACAAACTGATTTAGTAACACGGGATAAAAATACCTAAGCTCACACTTTGGTTGCTGATAGTCATTCATCTGTTCACACAGATAGGAAAACACCTGTAATTACACCAGTAATACCCTATTTCCTTTAGACCTTTAAGCTCTTGGAGACATTGGCTTATGTGTTCTAGCAGTCACAGTTTTGGTCAGTTGTTTGAGGAGGACAGAAAGGAAGAGGAAAATTGTTTTTGTTGTTGATGATTCTTCCTATGGAAGTAAATCCCTGGTATTTCTAGCAATATTGTTCCCTTGCAAGTGTTTTGTTTACCAAATACGAAAAGTAATGTTCTGGACAAATAATGGGGTCTTTCTTTGCACTGCTTTCATCAGTAAAACTTGTATACATAAAGTATAAATGGTCAAATATCAAATGGTTCAACTTCTTTTAAGGAAGCATGGGCAGTTTTAGTTGATGTAAGGGGAAAAGATTGTATTTCAGTGTTGTCAATCTCAGATTGAATATAATCTTCTATATCTCTTATTTATATGATATAAGCTTCATTTTTATTCAGAGTGAATATATATATATATATCTCCACTGGTGTGAAATGTGTGATTATTTTCTAAGTCATCCTTTTCCTAGGTACATATGCACACAACTCCTGAAATGAATGTCAGTGCATCTCCAGTGGCATCACAGGAAATTTGAAAGCTCCATCCCTATGGAGAAGTTTACTTTCTTACTTTTCTCTGGCAATGAGTCTGTGCAGTCTAGCTTACTGAAACCTAGAAGAGCAGAAAGGTATTTCAAATCCCAGGCATTCAATGAATGAGATGTGAAATGAATTTCATGTGGATCAGCCCCCTGGAGGCTTGTCACAATAGATAAGGCAAAGTGGATAGATGCTGCATTAGTTCATGTGTGCTTCTGAGTAGCAGAGCTAATAACTGAATCCTAATTTCACTCCAGGACACAAGGCTACTATATACTGTCCTCCTTTGATCTCTTCACCCTTTGCAGCAAACTAGAAAATATAATAACAAAACTTTCTAGATACATGCAGGAAGGGAAATAGTAAAATCTTGTAAGAAAACAAAACAAACAAACAAACAAAAACAACCCACCTACACACAAAATATTCCACTAGCATTTATTATTGACCCCTTTAAAAAGAAAGGTGCCAGACATACCTTTTGTTTTTAACTCCTCTAGATATCTAACCTTATTTTCAATGATTTGTATGTGGGATAGCAGAAAGAAAACACTCCATATGTGACAGACTGTGCTTGTGTTTTACATGTCCTTCCATCTAACTCTTATCGAGATGATGATATGGAGACACCTGAGCTGATACTGGAGTTGAAGAGCATATTTTGCTCAGACCACATTGACTCATTTACTTTTTCTCCTTGATATATTAATTACGTAACATATGGAGTATTGTTGAAGTGTTGCTTTTTACTGGCTTTCAGTAGCTGGGTACTACAGAGGCTGTGTGGGGACAAGAAGGATGAGATGTACTATTTTAGGACATTGATCAGGGAGTCTGAGTGTGGAAAGATGAACTACCATGGTTTCTGTTGGCAGTTGTGTCACTGTTGGGTCTTCCAAGAACCCTTTTCCTTGCCCTCCATGTTACCAGGTGGGAAGTGCCACTCTACTACTGGGGTCAAACACTAGCACTGTGGCTGACCAAAAGATTTGGTTTAATACGAGGAAATGTCAGGGAGAATTATCTGGTCCAGTTGTTCCTTCTCATCTCTGTACTTAGTAGTTCCCTCCAAATCATGCAGGCACACTGTAATCCCAGGAAACACCCAGGAGCAGATCTGTCTGATAGATGATGCATCCCCAGATTCTTTTGGCTGCTTATGCTGTCTCTGTGCAAGTCACACACCATTCAGCAGCCCCAAGTGGCCCTTCACCTCTTTGAAGGGAAAAATAAACAAATGCTTAATGATGTAATTTTGGATTAAAAAAAAATAATAATAATAAAAAATCACATGCATTAATTTCTTATATTAATAATTTTCTAAACATTCCATGTGAATTATAGAATGAAACTTTCTGGTTTATAACTCTGTATTTGTTCTTTTTAATTTTTGTCTTTGATTTTTGTGCTCATTCCAGGGGTTCTGATTCACTTCTGCATCACGCAGAAAAGCCTAGCACAGTGTAGATTGGCAGTGATTTTAGATTGTTAGGTATTTTATAGCTCAGCATTATAGCTCAGCATTATGGCTGAGCAAACAAAGGAGGTATAGTGAATATGTTATTATTGCCTCTAATCTAAACTCCCAACAAGTGACTACCAAGGAAATCACTATCTTTGCAGTCAGAGATAAAATTACTTTACAAACCATCACCACTTTTGACTGGCTTCCTGCTCTGGTTGAATAAGTAAGGGGGGGGCGCAACAAGAAAGCTTATCACTTCAATGTGTCTTTCATTTAATATAAAATCTTCAACAAGCAGGTTCTGGAATAATCACAATGTAGATACAAATAAAATTACTTTCCAAATTATTTGCATCCATACAAGTTAATAGCCTTGTACTTGAACCTTTTTTTTTTCTGAGTGCTCCCTGAAAGAGGTAAAGTGTGTTCTTTGACTCTGAATAAAAGCACAAAGAAAGATGATTAAACACTGATTTTTAGGTAAAAGAAAACAACATATAAATGGAAATCCTCCTTGCTCTTAAGGGAAATGAGGTCTAAAATACTTTTGAAATCAAGTTCTGAAATCAGAATGTTCCACTAAGACGTAATTTGAGAGATGAACAACTTGCTCCATATCATCAGCCTACTTTATTGATAATAAAATGATGACATTATAGTAGCTATTGCTCACAATTGTTCTTTGGTATTACAATGTTCTCATTGCCACAGGCTGAGAATTCCCATTTCAGCAGCAATACTCAAATCTATTTTAATTCTTGTTCTGTTAATCATTATTTCATTTTCTTTCTTTCTTTCCTTCCTTTTTTTCTTTCTTTCTTTTTCTTTTCTCTTTCTTTCTTTCTTTCTTTCTTTCTTTCTTTCTTTCTTTCTTTCTTTCTTTCTTTCTTTCCTTCTTTCCTTCTTTCTTTCTCTTTCTCTTTCTTTCTTTCTCTTTCTTTCTTTCTTTCTCTTTCTTTCTTTCTTTTTCTTTCTTTCTTTCTCTTTTTCTTTTTCTTTCTTTCTTTCTTTCTTTCTTTCTTTTTCTTTCTTTCTTCCTTCCTTCCTTCCTTCCCTCCTTCCCTCCCTCCTTCCTTCCTTCCTTCCTTCCTTCCTTCCTTCCTTCCTTCCCTCCTTCCTTCCCTCCTTCCTTCCCTCCCTCCTTCCTTCCCTCCTTCCTTCCTTCCTTCCTTCCTTCCTTCCTTCCTTCCCTCCCTCCCGCCCTCCTTCCTTCCTTCCTTCCTTCCTTCCTTCCCTCCTTCCTTCCCTCCTTCCTTCCCTCCTTCCTTCCTTCCTTCCTTCCTTCCTTCCTTCCTTCCTTCCCTCCCTCCCTCCCTCCCTCCTTCCTTCCTTCCTTCCTTCCTTCCTTCCTTCCTTCCTTTCTCTCTTAGATTGTGTTAAAGGACAGGTTTTCTCTGCCACTAACTTAACTTTTGAGTTCATTCTCCTATGAGATTTCATATCGTTTATTTTCACTGAGTCACAGAACAGGTAGAGTTTTGCTTGCAAAGCTTCCAAGTCTTTGTTTCCCAAGCCATGAGTTTTCTAGTACAAAAACACAATCTAAGCTCCCATACCTATTTCCGGTATAACTTAATAACTTTCGTGGACAATTTCTCTGAATAATTATCATAATTAGCAGTTGTGTGGGTAATTCACACACATCTCAATTGACAAACAGTTTCTGGAGTCATCCATATTAAAAACACATGAAAAATAAATGCAAAGACCCTGCCAGTGACAGCTGTAGGAAGGGCTTTTGTCTGTGGTTATACAAATAGGATTTTGCAATATATGAATTTTCCTGTAAAATTGTTGGGTTTTATTTTTTTAATGATTACTTAGGCTCTGCTAATTGGACATAGAGATTGGTTCTTCCTGCTTGCTTTTTCTGCAGCCCAGCAGAGACAATGCAGTCAAGGCAGAACCACAGGAAACTGCTCTGTTAATCCCATTGGTGTTTGGGGTCCCCAGACTAGTGCCATTACTAATGGAGGAACCCTAAGGTTGAAGCACAGTGTTACCCCACTCTGTATAAGGAACAGTCTATTTTTCAAAATCCAACCTTATTTTTGCTTACAGTGTTAAGGACACAATTCTTGAGATTCATGGGCTACAGTCACAGTGTTTGCCTGCTGGTGGAAAACACAAGGATACATGCAAACCTGCAGTAACTTGGGTGCCTAACAGCTTGGAAAATGGCCATTCACTTGTTAAGTTCTTTGTGGAAAGCAGCTGAAAGCCTTGTCAGCCACACTTTGTTCTCTAATGTAACTAATCTTGTTTTATTGCAGCTTTCTCAGACAGATAGGTACAGCTCAATTTGGATTGTGTGTGTGTGTTTTTGTTGTTGTAGTTTCAAGTTTTTTGTTGTTGCTGTTATTATTTGTTTGTTTTGCTTTCAGCACAAGCTACCATGTCACCATCCTCCTTTTCCATCTCCAGTGTACAGTCTAAGCTTACTGGGATAGTATTTGTGGCAACAGAAGGATCATAAATAATGTTAGTGGTACAAAACATTTTACCTTGCCAACAATGAGCTAGAAAGGTTTGAACTTTAAATCAAGCATGTGGTGGTAGTATAGAGCATGCATGCTGTGCAGGATGTCCTGAGGGTTTTAAGATCAATTCAGCTTTGCTCAGCCATGTCAACAGCAACTGTCTTAAGATGCTGACATAGCTCAGCTTGATAGGTTGAAGAAATTTAACTGCTTTGATAAGGTTAAAGGGGGAATCCAGACAAGAACAGAAAACAAAACATAACACTGCTTAGAAGCTTGACTGCGCACTGTAGCAACCCGTTGACGACTGACAACACAACAACTGCAAATCACCTTTTCTCCAGGAAAAAAAAAAAAAGTTAACAAGCCTTGTGTTAAAAAGGAATCAGTTGGTCTCTACAATCTTCCCTGCTCTATCTGGTGTCAGGCAGTGACACCAACAAAACCAATTACACTGCTGTTCTTCTCTGCATCACAAGGCCTGTCAGAGTTATATCCTGAATTTAAACCTTTCTATTGGATAAGGTCTCAGCAAGTAGATGTAGGGCTTTAAATTTATTTATTTATTTATTTATTTCTGCAGGAATAAGGCAATGACTTGCTTCAAAATATTTGATAGAGTTTTAGAATAACATTTGAGGCCCATTTAAGTCAGTACAAGGCTCTTCATGCTAAGACCTTCAATAAATTGGTCTCAAATGCGTTATTGTATGTATGCAGTTCAAGTCTGCTCTTCAATGTTTTAAAGGCTTTATCAATTAGGTATCTAATTGCTTGCTAAATTAAAGTGGTTGAGGGGTAAGAATGAGAAAAAAGTATGGAGAAGGGCTAGGAGGACCTCAAGAAGTCATTTTTAGGGAGCTGCAGGCGTAGCTTAGCTTGGTGTAACTAGCACAGAACTGTGGGCAAAGTTCTTGTCCTTCTGGACACCAAAGTGTTTTCAAAGTGTTTTCAGCTTGTGCTTTTAGGACTGGACTTGATAAAATTCCATGGGGAAAAAATAAATGTGATGGCATAGATTCAGGCATGCATTCTAACCTGCTTCAAATAAGTCTATGATATAAAAATCCCTGTGAATCTAACAACCCTAAGTAACTGAAAATATAGATTATTATGTCCCAGAAAACAATCCAAAATGTAAGGCTAAACTATGGATTAGAATTGAAATGCATGGGATCATGCAATGGTATATATCATTAACCATTATGTTTCTAGAAGCAGCCAAATCCCTGGCATTTCAGAGTTTTGATAAGATGTCATTAGTAATGCTGGTACATAGTTTGTGAGAGTGGTTCTTTTTCTGATATGAGAACATCATGTAGTGTCTTTATATTTAACTATCAGACTAAATTTAGAAGTCACAGCGCATGCATCTAGCCTATTCAAGCTAATTTAGATGAAAGGGTTTGGCGGCTTGTTTTGGTTGTGGTTTTTGTTTTTGTTTTTGTTTTGTTTTGTTTATTTGTTTGTTCAAATAGAAAACACTGCTTATTGCCTTCCTTCAATGGGTACCACGGTACAGGAGGGAATGCCGAGATTAAAACTTTTACTTAATTTTGATAAATCATAATTTGGCTGTGTTTTTTTTGTTTTGTTTTGTTTTTGTCCTGGTTTCAGTTAGGATAGAATTAATTTTCCTCCTAGTAGCCGGTAGGGTGCTATGTTTTGGATTAGGATGAGAGGAGTGTTGATAACATGCTGATGTTTTAATTGTTGCAGAGCAGTGCTTACACCAAGCCAAGGACTTTTCAGCTTCTCGCTCTGCCCTGCCAGTGGGCAGGCTGGGCGTGCAGCAGGAGCTGGGAGGGGACAGGCCCAGGACAGCTGACCCCAACTGGCCAAAGGGGTATTCCATACCATCTGACGTCATGCTAAACAATATATAGGGGTGGCTAGCCGGGGTGGGGGTACCGGCTGCTCGGGGATAGGCTGGGCATTGGTCAGCAGGTGGTGAGCGATTGCATTGTGTATCACCTGTTCTGTACACATTATTAGTAGTAGTACTATTATCATTATCATTATTATTATTATTATTATTATTATTATTATTATTATTATTATTATTTTGCTGTCTTAATAAACTGTCTTTACCTCAACCCACAGGCTTCACTTTCCCGTTTCTCTCCCCCGTCCCAGAGAGGGAGGGGGGAGGGTGAGCAAACAGCTGTGTGGTGCTTGGCTGCCGGCTGGGTTAAACCACAACAGATTTTTGTTTTGTTTTGTTTTGTTTTGTTTTTTTCCTACTGGAAACTTTGAAGAAAAGCAGATGTCATTGTGTCCCAGAGATCCAAGAGAACTGTAAACTACAGCTAAACAAGAATTAGATTTGTGAGAACAAGTCTGGGGGAATATGGTCCAGAAGGAAATGACTCTTTTTTTGTTGTTGTCTTCAGCCTAAAAGTTTTTTCATCTGCTGATAGCCAGAGCACCTTGCTTCCCTTCAGAAAGCACACTGGGTATCTAGAAACAGGTGCTTTGATAATTTGAATGATAACCTTGTCACTACTTGAAGCAAAGAAAGAATAAAGCATACACCACTGTTTTGGGGCTCATAGCCATTTTATGGAGTTCAGTCTATAGGAGAACTTTGCTGAGATGCCACATTTCACTTTTATAGAGTAGTATTCTAGGCAGCAGGAGGGTTACAAGACAGGACAGAATGATGTGACCTCATCTGCTGAGGTTTTTTTACTAGTTTTCTAACATTTCCCTGTAATGTGATAACTTCTGAGATTACAGTTAAATAGTCTGAAGATCAGTCATTCCAATCCAATAAAACACTGCTGTGACAAGCATTAGATTTTTGTTTTATTGGGTCTTCAGTTTCTTACTATAGAGAAAAAGAAAGATTGAGGAAATTGTCATTAGTCCAATTTTCAGCCTTTTGTTCTTACAGGCTAAATTCTTGCTATTTCAGCAGAAAATCAAAATAATATGTTTATATACTGGTGTATTACATTGCTTTTGTCTGTATGTAGCATATATTTTCATGTTGACTTCCTACAATGTTAACCATTAGTAATAATAATAATAATATCAATGTATTTATGACTGAATGTGAACTCTTCAAGAACGTTTCTCTATAGAAATGTTATACTGGTCAGTGCTGCCTTACACCACTGAATTCCATTGAAATTCTGCCACTCATTTTGTGAATAGACTTGGTTAGGCAACTTCATTGCTTTACATGTGGATTTTCTCCTGCAAAGTTCAGGAAATGATGTTTGTCTCTTTTGGTGATGCAAAGTGCCACACTGGAGCTAGATAATGTTTTTGCAAGAGTAAAGGCTTGCCATTTTCACACCTGAGGGATTCAAGGTGAAGTAGAATTTAAAATGCAAAAATGGATAATAATTTATTTAAATTCATTAACAAAAATATAAGATGCAAACCTGCTGTCTGGGTTTTATTATTAAAAATAACTGTTAGAGATTGTATGCAGAGCTGATATATGGGGTATAAAGTGCTTTAACCAGGAACACTGGGAATTTTACCTGGGATCTTAGAGATGTGCAATGGGGATTCCTGCTTCTGAAAAGAATTTTATTCTAGAATTAATCCCAATTACCTTATCTCTATTTGTGTGATTGTATAGAGGGATAAGTGCATGTACAAATATCGAAATTAAAGGCAACACAACTTTTAACTTTGTTTTGCTTTCATAATCTTCTGGGTAATCCTGGTTTATTTGCCCAATCCTGTGCATTTGTATGGCTCTTGTACCACTTCTCACTGGAGTAGGATAGTGGTATCACAGCACTGACACTTCCCGTTAATTGCAACAGAGAGGCTGTTTGAAAATTTGCTCAATTTTACAGGGTCCTAGCTTTCACTTCCATTTATTTAGCCGAATGTACCTCTTCGCTTTTAAATTTACCAATTTTCTTATTTAAGTCAAAATTTCTTCATTTTAAATTTATCAGTTTCTAGGTTACTTTTGTTTGATGTGTAACCAAATCAATGGTGTGTTGTCAGAAGTCCAGGTTATTTAATTTGACATTGTACTTTGCCTAGATTCTACCTCTCCTCCCAAGTTATGTCACTGTTTTGAGGAGATGATTTTAAGAGTGTCTTGAGCTTTCTAGCACAGCAATTGTTTTTTTCAGATGATGCAGCATACCTCCGAAGGCTGTGAAACTGCCATTTAAACAGGCATCAGCTACGTATGTACCCACAGGCAACAAAGAGCTTTATGAACACTGTGGTTGTTGCATGTCAGATAATATATCCAGGAGGAAAACAATATGAAAAGATTGCTTAAATGATCAAAACAGAAACGATGAATAATGATGTGACACTGAGAAATTCTGAGCATTGAACCAGTAACAAAACACACATCTCAATTTTCCTCAAACAAAGCCTGTCAGAAAAACAAAGCAAGTAAAAACCAAGTAGCACAGACAGGTCTTCTGTCTGCAGGCTTTGGTCCTTTGCCTGCTACTTTGAAGAGAGAATTGCATAATAGCTTGTATGAACTATTAGCATTTTAATTATTTAAAAGGTCAGCAGGGTGTGAGAGAGCTACGCTAACAGCTAGAGAATATTTTTGAAATCAAATAGAAAAGACAGGAACAAACTATTGGCAAACCTATAAAGGATAACTGAAGTGGAGGAATACACCTTACAGAAAAGCCTGCATGAAGACCATTGCCCCATTCACTTGACCCTGGTATTGAATAACTACATAGAGAATAAACATGTTAGAGTCTTAGCATTCTTATCTTCTCACTTCCCTTGTTTTAATTTTATCTATCTATCTACTGAGCGATTCATTAAATATCCAGTTACCATTGATAACTTTCGAATCTGCACAATGAAGTTTTTTTTTTTTTCTGAGGAGGAATGATAACCCACAATTTTGACATGTGGAGTAGCATCTGCTACTTTTAAATGGAAACTGGGAGTTGGTTATGAAAACAAAATATTTTATACCTCTAAGAAAAATACAACAAATAAAATATGTTTTTGTTTTGTTTTGTTTTGTTTTGTTTTTTATGACTAATAAGTGGGTTGGAACCAGTACTGGCACGTGAAGTTTCAATACATGTAGAACTGAATTTCCATATTGCTATAGACTACATGGTAGTCCTCCTCTGCAACTAGGCTACCTGCAAGGATATGATCATATTTTATAACAAAACTAGTGCAGTCTGATACCCTGAAATACTTTAAGACTACAGAGAGACAGAAGTTTATGTAGTGCTTTAAAGGGTTCCTAAAGACAGTGCAAGCAGAGAAGTATTAGAAACTCCTTTAAAGTGTGAAACAGAAGTGTGGTATTATAGTCACAGTTTCAAGATAATGGTAATTGAGTATGTATATCTATGGGACACCAAATTTTTCCTTTCTTAGCAATTCCTGAAAACTGGATTTGAACCTTTATTTGGAATACCCTTATGACAAAAACATCATTTTACTGTAAGGGTAAAACTTAGTGCATTAAATTAACTATATTTTCCTAAAGCTTTGGTATCCCCATGTTTTGTACAGTAACATTACAGAGATTCAAACAACCAATCTCTTACTAAACTCATTCCTGGAGCTCCTCCAGAAGTCTGGGTGTTTGGAGTAATTGCTTTGGGTCTGACCCATGGAACTGCCACAGTAAAGCTTCTCCCTGTTTTCTTTCAAGGATGTGTTCCTGAACAAGGCAATTGCTAGCAGCCTAATGGATAGTGGAGAAGTATTTTCTGTAAGAATTAATGTAATAGCAGGGGGGATGCATAGAGAGATTTGAAACACTGCATAGTTTAAATACAGAGGGAGAGGAAACATGACATGGAAGATGGAAAAGCAGGAGCAAGGTCATCAGCTAGAGGAAATGCTGGCTTCTGAGCAGCTGGCTTTTTGGAACAGATCACTTCTCTGAAAGATCTCAGCTGCTTCACTTTTAAGATTGAAGCAGCGTAAATCTAAACTGTAAATCTTTCAGGATGAGCATTCATGGTGCCTCTAACTGCATTGTTAGATTTTCATAGCTGTCATCATCTTCTTCAGATGAGCCATAGTTAATTAAGAGTAAGGGACAGAAAAACACAGTAATTATGATGGCTAGCAGAGCATAGCATTAAACAATTGGTAACAAATTCTAAAATGACAATGTGAGAGGCAACCGGTGGTGGGATGCTGTTGCAATGCAATCACCTGTCTGTGCTTCTCTCCCCAAACATAAGCATATTAAAAGCTTTATTTTGCTACTGTAATTGCATTAAAGAAAATTAACGATATCTGCTCAGGGAAGAAAATCAGCTCACTATCCTTTTAAGTCAGAGAACCATGTACAAGTAGCTTTGGTAGTCTTCCACTTTAGATTATTCAGAGTGATCCACTACAATATTTCTCTAGGACTTTGTTTTGGAGATCCTCTTTTTTTAGACCTGGTGGCTACTGAAGAACCTTTGCAATGGGCTTGAACACACGGATCCTACCAAGGCTTTTGGGGAAATACTTGATTTCTCCATCTGTTAGGTCCTGGAGAAAATCTAAGGTGGAGGTTTCATTGGCAATAATCCCAGTAGCTTTGTAAGATTTTTTGGACATAGGTTTGAAGAGCAGGTTGGTGTGAGTATTGTAGGTAAACAATGTGGTATGTGGTAAAGAGAGAGTGAGGGAAGGCTGTGAATATTACAGGAATGAAAGGGTGAGGTGCTGGAATTTGTGAGAGCTCAGACAGGAAATATAAAAGGAAAGAAAGCTTGATTGTTAAATAGTTCTGGTTTGATACTATGTTGAGCATCCACATCTAATACTCCAAGAACGTGTCCTGCCACTTAATTAAAAATTGCATAGAAGGCCAGAGGGGTTTTGCTCTTTCACTCTTACTGTTTCTCATTAAATGGTCCATCAAAAGCTACAAGAGGAGTACAGAGGTATTAATTTCCTTACAACTCATGTATGCCTTAATCTTTTTATCTCAGACTATTGTTGTTAGGACATCATGATTTTTATTTTTTTTTCAAGGTGAAGCTGCCTTACAATGACATTTAAAAGTAGCCATGAACTCCTTCAATTTCCTCTGCTAAGCAATCTTACACAGCTCAACAGGGTCAATGTGGCCATCTTTTCCAGGCTGTAAGAGGAAGCTTGCTGTGCATGGATTTTCTGCCGTCAAAAATGAAGACTTTGCCCCTACATTAGACTGCAGAGCAGGTGCTTTATGCAGCTCACCCCATACCTCCAAGCCTCAAAGCAGTGACAAGACAGGAGTGCACCACAGCTCCCTCCCAGCTGCTGTGTTCTTCCCTGAGGAAATTAGGGCAAGGAGAACAGTGCACACCTGGGATGCTTCCTGACATGGGGACAGCATGCAGACAGTGCATATCGCACATCCCATGGCACAGACACAGTGGTGAGCGAGTGCACCCTGCACTGTAGTTTTGTCCCCTGTGGCTTCAGAAGATTTCAGACTTCTGTTGATGCAGCTTTGCTATTTAAAGATAATATGTTCTTAGTGTCTGCATACTTTGTCTTCCTTCCAGCTTGGTCCACTGGCAGACTTGTGTTGTGGGAACTTGATCTTGTTCTGCAGAACCAACTGTTCCAACAGCTAAATCATAAATCTCCCCTTATAACCTGTGACCAGTGCCCTGTGCTTACACCCTGTGCCCACCAGTACTTTCCTTTCCTGGAAACTGTACCATCTGTTCCCAGCTGGGCACACAGCTCCTCTGTCTCCTTACGCTTCAACCTACCATTACCTAGAGAGTAGGATCGTCCCTGCTAGTACCGTGTCTCCTGCATTTCATAGCCCATCAGAATCAGGTAACAGATAAAGAAGAGGACATGCCTCTCACTTTGTACTCATAACAACAGAATCTAGGGCAGAAATAGGCACTGGAATAGAAAGACTTGCTCATCTGCAAACTACCAGAGAAAAAGACTGACTAGATGTGCCACCCTATCACTATTGCACAGTCTTGCAATAAACATTTGTGCCAGAAAAATATTGTTTTCACCAGCTTTACTTTTTAGACTTAAAAAAGGAACAGCAATTTTTATACAGAAAAAGATTCAGATCTGAAATAGGTATTTGTTTCTTGAAATTTCTGTCAACACCTGTATTCCTGCTACAGCATATACAACCAGTACTTCTCATGGAGAGAGGTCAACTGTTATCTACAAGAGTTCAGAAATGGAATATGTTGCAGTAAAGGGGATGCTGAGAGATTAAATAGTATTGAATGATTGTACATGTGTTGTACTTCTGCAAAAAGTAATACAGAGTAGGCATACTCACCGACAAACGTCTTGTGGACTTCCTATGTGATGGAGATAATTAGGAAAAACTGGGAAGCAAGAAAATTAATGACTGATCAACTAACCTACACATTGCTATCCAAATGAATTATTTAAATCAGAGTCCCACTCAGTGCAGCAGCTGCTGGTAGTAACTATTTCCTACTCGGCTTGCTGAAGCTCTTGGAGGACTCGGAGGTTCAGAAATACCTCCAGAGCTGGCACCTGAAGCAATACCACTGCCAGGCTGTGCGGCTGCCGAGTTACTCGGAGCCAGCAGCCTGGGACGTGACAAGCGCTGCTAGGTCACCTGTTATTCAAAGCAAAGCACTTCACAGCCAGCTCTGTTTTCTGCCTGTGAACAGCCTCTGGAGCACTGAGGTAAAAGCATGGTCTCAAGATACTGCTTTGGTTCCCAGGTTCCCTTTGGGAGGCCAAATTAGGGACCTTTGATTTTTATTTTTGTTTCTAAGCAACGCTTTTTTTTTTTTTTGCAGAGTGTCTTAGTACATCACAGGCTGTGAAGGTCTGTGAGCTAAAAAGCTATTCTTAGTCCCATTCTATATAAAGTAAACTGGGAAAACAAAACAAAACAACAACAACAACAACAACAACAACCAACCAACCAAAAAAACACAAGGGGTTTGCTTAAGAACCACATGGGAAATTTAGGGGCGAAATCCAAATTTTCAGGATGCCAACACAGCTGCCGTAGCACAGAGCCCATTTTTCTCCTCACAAATTATGTCCAGTTCCATGTCTTTACAACCCACATTTTTATGCAACAAAAACTACAGCAATCAGTATAAAATGGGGGTGTTGTAAGCTCTGGGAGGAATTCTGGCTGTTGGGATATCAGCTCTCTGCTCCTGGCTTAGCTGTGAACAGGCTTTGAGTGGGACTGGGAGGCTCTGGTTTCTACCTTTAAAAATAAAGGATATTTCAGTGGCATTTTGCTGTTAGATAATGCTTTGAGTTTTATAGATGGAACGTTATAAGGGGATGGTATATTTTTCCACAAAAATGTTTTAATCTTGTGGTTTTATCAGAACAATATATTTGGGAAAGGAATTTTTTACATTGTGCTTTGAAATTTTTGATGTACAAGGTTTTGGATACTGGAGGGAAGAAATGAAGACCACAAGTGTGTATACAAGTGAGGGCGAAACCCACAATCTCTTGTTCTCTGCTGTCTTAAGGGTCAGATCTTTGTTTGTCCTGGCAACATGGCTGCTTGTAAATTTGATAATAAAGTATGGTACATAGAGGCCTATAATTCTGTTTTGGAATATTTTTCACCTTTCCCCTTGGTCACAATAATTTTCCTTGACTAACAGAGCAGGCGATGACTCATACAGTGCAAATGAATAATACACTGTGCCGTCAGCCATTTGGTATGTCTGCCAGAGAGAAAAGTCAGCTTTTCTTTACTTTCAGCAGGTAAAGGAACCTAAGTGGTTTTACATCTACATGCACACACCATCTCCAGAGTGAGAGAAAGAGAAATATAGAGCAGTTTGCTGCTTTCCCCCCAACCACTTTAATTTAATTTTCCTTATTTTTCAACTGCTCTGGGAGAATTCTCTCTCTCTTTTAATTCACAAGACTCCAGGGTGCACTCACATATATCTCTGTGAATGATTCAAGCCAGTAAGAGAAATTAAATTTAAACGTGGAAAACTAACCTTTGGGTAATACCTTCCAATTGTGGTAGTGAGTGTGTTTGCCTGATGCTTCCTGTGTAGTGCAAAGAACTGTCTGATGGATTCATCCTTTACAGAGGCTGCCACCTGTCATAATGGGAGTGTGCGTGCTCTTTCTCATTAGGAAATTCATGTAGTGATCTAGTAAGAAATCTCTTTATTACAACTCTCTCAATTTGCTCCAAACTTTTGCAAATGCAAAAACTACCTCAATGTGCAAATGTAGTCAAAATTGAACCATCTCCACCCAGGATTTTTATTTTGAGAAATTCCAGTGAAAGAAATGTTTCATCACTTTTTTTTTTCTTTTTTTTTTTTTTTTTTTCAGCCAGTTCTATTTCCTGGTTGTGTGTTTCTTCTCTTTCAAAAGCAATATGACATGAGTCCTGAAATCCATCGCACAGGATGACACCAGTGATAAACATGGTAATTTGTGTGGAGGGAACGATCTGAGGATACTGTGAGCCTGAAAACTCATACTACCCCATCCACTCTAGTACTGCAGTCAGAGCGCAGAACTAGATTATGGGTACACACTCCATCATTTCTAAATACAACATTCCTAGTGGTTTGATGTTGCTGACATTTCTGTCTGTAAGCGTTGCTGACGTGGCTAGTCTGCAGCAGTCTGTAAGAGCAGAGGATTTGGGACCTATCCTCAGTTCAAAAACCTTTTGTTATCTGTCATTTGTCACTAGAGTTCTGTTAATTTAGTCTGCTGTTAGTAAAGAGTGAATTACTTTTCCTCATTTTTCACCTGTAGTTGGTGTGCCTAGTACAAAAGAATAATGCTTTCATCTATGTCCTGTAACTTTATAGCTGCTCATTTTAGAAAAGAGTGGGGATATGTTAAGCTAACCATGGTGCCAGCTTGAGAGCTGTAGATTGGCTCAGATGTTATTTTTGCAAGGCAAGATCCATCACAAGCCACTCTTAAAAGAAATCTTTGAGCATGAAAATTTGCTGCAATAGTGTTTAGCCTGTAGCCAGAAGAAGCTTATACTTTCACAGTCCTAATTTAATTTTGCCCTAACATGCTTATCCTTGTCTGGCTTTCTCAATAAATTCCTAGCTGCTTCAACTGTGCAAATTTTTCTTTACTGATGGACACAGGACGGTGCTGCTATTGAGATGAATAATCATTAACTTTGGAGGTGGCTTGGGTAAAATAAGAATCTGCCTGAATTTTCACTCAGGTACTTTCACTCCAAGTACTTAATCTTAAAGCTACCTTCAGGCAGACTTCTGTTGAACTCTGGCTCATTTGAGACCTATGTTTCCCATTCAATCTTGAAAAATATCATGAATTTCTCTTGTGTTGCTTTTTCATTTCCCCTTTGACTGAAAACTCTGAATCCATCTGTTTCCTTGTGTCTCTCTGTCTCGCTCATAACTCTTCTTTAAGTTTCCATATAATTGACAGTCTTCCCATGGACCTTAGATGCATACCTCTTTTTGTTGTTGTTGTTACCCAACAACAGGTTAGGTTTGAAGAAAGATCTGAGTCTGCCGTCATCTACTTGACTCGCCTCAAATGAGCTGTTATGTTGAAAGCTGTCCTGAAGAAGTGTTTAACTGAGCTTTGAGCACTTTGGGGGTTTCATAAATATTTACCTATGCAAACAAATAAATGCTTGAGCGTATTGATAGAATTGCTGCCGAGGTTTCCAAAATCAAATACGTTAAAGAAATACCTGACTGGGTGACTGTCTGGGAGATTTCTATATAAATGTTACCTTACTGTCCTCAGTTGTCTGATGATGTGTGGAATATATCAACTACATATTTCAAGGCCCCTGCCATGCCTAATGAATGGGTGGACTAAACTCAGACAATTAGGCAGGATCATCTACTGAAAATAGTTTTTATCAGTAAGATGTTTGCTGATGTATGGCAGATGGAGGTATTTTGTGAGAGACTCTGGTGCTGCAACTATGTCCTCTTGTAGTTTCCAATGCTCCTTGCAAGACTGGGGTCTACCAGAGTCTCTGGAGTGATTTGGTGCAAATCGTGCTAAACTTCCCACAACTGCCTGAAATGCAGAGCCCAAATTTTCTGTGCAGTCAGTGGAGAGGGGTGGTGATTGACAGCTCCAAAGCCAGATGTATGAATATGCATAATTCTCAGTATGTGTTTCTCACTTCCTGGGTGCACAAATTTAGCCTCTGAGACTATTCCTGGCCCCAGCTTAAAACTTTTAAGAGTTGTTATCAGAACGAATAATGTGCTACATAATGCTAAATCCTGTGAATAATCAGACTTGTGAATTTCAAATGTAACTCAAAATCAGCAGAGACAATTTCACATCAGAACAATTCCACATCCACCTCCTTACCCCTCCTGGAGGCTGTGGAGATTAAAGAATTGCTACTCACATGTGCCAGAAATGGGCTCCACAGAAAATCTTATGCTGAAATGCCCACACCTCTAATCAGAAGAACAAAACAGCATGCAGTAAATGAATCATAGGACCACGTACTGCATGATACAGAAAAGGAATATTGTTTATTTGCTATGAAGGAGGCCATGTGGCAGGAGAGTGCAGTGGCGATGGAGTTCATGAGCTAAGTGAGCCATGGGCAGGAGGCATTCTGGCAGGCTTGAAGGGATGCAGGGAGGCAAGAAGGGATGCAGTGCAGAGGGACACTCATTCAGCAGTGGCAGATGCCTTTGCCCAGCATCCATCTGCAGTGAAGGTGGTGGTAGCAGCATTCACAGGACATTATGGTCTGGGTGGGTTCACAACTAGATTGATAAAAAATTATATGGTCGATGGGTCACTTAGGGTAGGGGTTAACAGTTTTGCTCTATGAGGGTACCTGTCCTGGGGCTTATTATCTTTATCCAGAAGAGATGACAGAGTGTGCTCTCATCAAGTTTGCAGGTCACACCTAATTGGAGGGGACCAGCTGATGCATTGAGGACAGAGCTGCCCTCCAGGGAGACCTAAACATGCTGACAGGATTCTTACAAAATTTATCAAGGGCAAATGCAAAGCTCTGTATCTGTGAAGGAAGAACCTTGGGACACAGTGCAGGCTGGGGACAGGCTGCCTGGGGCACAGCTCTGCAGAAAAGGACCTGAGGGTCTGGGGGACAGTAAGCTGAGCATGAGAGCAGTGTGCATTGGCAGCAAAGAAGGCCAAAGGTGTCCTGGATTGTATTAACTAGGGCATAGGCAGTAGATCCAGGGAAGTGATTATCCTCATCAGCCATAACACTACATTTAGAGTACTGTGTCCATTCAAGACATTGATAAATTGGAAGGAGTTCAGCAGAAGGTGAGCAGGACAGTCAGAGCTTGAGCACTTGCCCCATGAGAAGCAGCTGAGGGAGCAGCACTGGCCCAAGCCTGTAGAACACGAGGCTTTGAGAGCACCTAACAGCAGCCCCCAGGACCGTTGGGAGGTTACCAAAAAGGCAGTGCCAGGATATTCACAGCACAGTGGGAAGACAAGAGATAATGGGAATATGTGAGAACAAGAGAGATTCAGACTGGATTTAAGGAAAAGCTTTTTCACAAAGAGGGTAACCAGGCAGTTGAATATGTTGCCCAGAGAAGCTGTGCAGTCTCTGTCCCTGGGGAGATTCAGAGTTTGATTGGATAAAGCCCTGAGCAACCTCATCTAGCCTTACAGCTGACCCTGCTTTGAGCTGAACTGAAGACCTCCTAAGGTCCTGTCCAACCTGAATTATCCTATTATCTTGTGACATGACGTAAGGGATGCTGGAGAATGAAATGGCATTGAATAGCATGTACATGGGCATGTGAGCAAATAAATAAAAACTCACTGAATAATGACGATAAACCAAATTACTAAAGAGCTTTTCAAACACTGAGCATCATCAATGCTCTGCTCTGAGGAAGGCCTGGGTCCTATACAAAGATACAATGTGAGGTTGTTTAATTACTGGCTCATAATGAGTATTACCAAAAGAACAAAATTTTGATCTCATAGGCAGTCTGAATTTCAACATTTCCTGACTTTGTGGAGCTTGACTTTTCAGCCTTACTGCCCTTTTAACACAGTTTTCCTGTAATACACTATAAACAACAATACAAGAGGTTTTACACTGAAAATATGTTTAGATATTTTTTTTGTTTTGTCATTCTGCAAAAGGTTCATCTCCTTGACAGATTGTCACACTGATACGGTTTGCTTTTTTAACACTTAATCATGCATGAAGCATAAACAGGGTGAAGGGTGTTTCATTTCAAAGTCTATGAATGGTAATCTTGCTGGCTGCTGCACTGGCCAAGTACATTAGGATGTTATGCAGTCTTTTGGTTCAAGTGGCAGCCATGTAAGTCCCAGGAGACAAATGTCCATATTTTTGTATCCTCATGTTGGTCTCTGCCAACTGGACCTTTGTCAGGCTGTTTTTGGATGCTATCATCAACAGATCAATGCATCTGTATTCACACTCACATCAGTCATCTTTTCTATAATAAGCTAAGTCCCAAAATCCCTGTCTACAAAAAACTCTCGTTGACATCATCAGGATGACTGCAGGATTTGATAAAACACTGTTAAAAACAGGGACCATTTCAATAAAACATAAAATACTGTTCTACCATTAAATATAGAAGACATCTCAGTACAGTAGTAATCCCTACCTAAAGAAATGTACCATGATGTTATAGTTATATACCTCTTCTATACTTCTGTACAGCCTCTGCTACTGGTAACCCGTGGTCATCTGGGTCCAATCCATGCATGAAACTAGCAAAACATATTCCTCTGGCTAAGAATGTAGATATACAACATATATGAACTGTTATATTTCATATAACTACTTCTGAAAACACTAAATAGGGATTTTATGTGTGTGCATATACATATACATGTAAATTAAATCAAGAAAATGTTGACTTATGAAAAATAAGTAAAAATGTGAAGATGAAAATGCAATCTGTTTTCTAGTGCACAGTACACTCCTGTCCTGCAAGATAGGCATATGTCTGCTAAACTCTAACTACTGCATCTTTACTGCCATTTCTGGTACTGCTTATTCATCTGCTATCAAAGAGCAACAGCAATGACAGGAGCACGGTTTGCAGAGCTGATTACTATAAATTATCTTCCTCTTAGGTGGCAGAGTGTCCTACCTATAAAAAAAACATACACCAGGAAACATTATTTGCATCACCACCTATCACAATAAGATCTTTCTATTTTTAGAAATAAGATTTTTAATAGTGAGTGTATTAGTCTTTTGCCAGAGTCTGCTACAACTTGTGTTGGACAGAAATGTCATCAGGGAACCAACCTGTACTTGGAGGACCTAAAGCAGCTGAATAGGTCCGATGCGTTTGGTGTCAGATGTCACAAAACCTTTGTAACTGAAATTTCTGATATTCTGGTTAAAATGGCACCTAAAAATAGTATAAAGGCAGCTTTGTTATTTGATTTTTATTTAATTGCTAAGATTTCTGAAGTTTTAGTGTCATGAAACTGTAGTTGGTCCTTCTTATATAGTATCTGGTTCCTGACAAGGCCAGAAGAAGGAAGAAAGTTGGAATTTAAGAACTCGCATTTTTCTAACCTAATTGCTGATGGCAGAAGATTTCTCCCATCAGTAGAGAAGTACACTAGTTGTTCAGTAGCATTAATAACCATCCCCTGTCACTTTAGACTACATTTTCAAATCTGACACATACTTCTGACAGCTGGGATCACTGGTTAAGGAGCAATAACTGTTGCAGTGATGTAACCATACAGTTCACTGGCTTCAGACACATATGCATGTGCAGCAACTGCCATCTTAACTGTTAGGAGGCAGTGAACAGACCATTTCCAGCCCTAAAAATATAAGTCTCTTTAGCTTAAACAGAAGGACTACATACGGGAGATGGAAAATGTATATAATGTAGAGATCAGGAAGAGAAAGGGACTTAAAAATCCAATATGCAGCAGGTAACCTATGGATACTTGAGTAGTTTTTCTTAGAGTATGGGAATTAAATGGTGATTTAGTAACATTATTTTTAAGGCACAATTTATTATAAAAAAAACATCATGGCTGAGTTCCAAATTATATTTCAGGAGCTAAACATTTTACCTGAGAAAAATATGTTCTTGTTCTGAACACAAGACATATTATTTATTTGGTTTGCTCAGAAGTATAGATATTTTACTGCTTATCTCTATTGAATAACATTTCATTTAGTACTTAAAGATCCTACTTGCATGTAAAATTGAAATCTAAAACTGGGTTCATGAGCTGCTTGGAATGCAAAGATACCAATTTTTCATGTTCATATGCCAACTGGAGCCCAAAAAGATGCATTTTTTGCATGATAGGTGCACGCATGCAAATTTTACAGAGACACCTTAGGCCTCATACTTTCAATAATTTGGCAACTCTTCTTTGGTAGATACAAACCAGACCAAAGCTATCAAATATCATAGGGCAGTGAAATACCATCTTATAGTTTCCAGTGCTGAAAATACTCTCTTGAGGTATGTGCATATCCTGTAAAAGAAGTCGTTTGTCTCTACATGAGTTCAGTTGACACATTCAAGTGAGTTGAAAGGTAGGATTTATATACAAAGTTATTTCTTCTGATAATTCTTCTAATGAATTTTAAATGTACTTGGACTGTTAGGTGATTTACAGAACTACAATATACATAACATAGTCGTCTGTAATGAGCACGTATGCATATTTTAAAATGTTAGACCTAAAAGTGCCTTCAGAGCTTCACTGTTCACTGTGAGATTATTCTATTGTTAGAGTTTCTAGATATTTGCATGTCATGGGGGATTCACGTCAAAGAAATAAAGGAAAAACACTTCTGACTACAACTGATCTTTTTGTTTTTCTTCAGAGATCGGTAAACTCAGCTGAATCCCAGGCAGTGCAGTACTCCCAACACCATCCTGGAGTTCTTAGGGCAGGTTAGGTTACATGGTCCTCTCCCTCCAAGTTGTCTGTCACTACAAACTTTAAGATTTCATGGGGAAAAAAAAATCATTTCCAAGCTGAGCAGAAGAGGGAAAGACCTTGTGAATAACACTTAATAGGTTTATTTTATTCAATAAAACTCTACAGTTTCTAAGATTTCAAAAGTCAAATCTGAATGTAGACAAGGCAGACACAACTTGGCAAAACGTATCTCTGGCTCCTCTTCCTACATTGAATGGCAAGGGTATAGATGGTGTGGAAAGGCCCAGCCTGAATGGGAGTGGAAAGGTATAAGGGATCCCTTACTTTGTATTCCCCAGCAGACAAATTTATAGCAACACTATATATATAGCGTATAGATATATATAGCAACCCTACTAACTGTGTGACTTCTTTTGGTGAAATGGTCAACCAAGAAAGCCTCAATGTTTTTATACTGCACTTCACAGTCCTCTGAGAGGATGCACTGTGCAGAGCTGTGTGCAAAGAATTTTATTCCTTAGGGCTTAGGGCTTCATGTTCTTTGCACACTCAAGTGAATGACAGTTTTTCAGTGCATTAGTCACATATTCTAGCTCTCCAGTGCTCTCTTTTTCAGATAGAAATGTGGACTGTTAGATCAATCTAGATCATATTTCTATCACTCCAGAGCCATAGTGTGGATGTTAAATTCTTCACGCTCCATCTAGCACAACTCACACATACTGCTCAAGAAGTAATGAGTCTTAAATGTGGTGTTTTCTCTTCATTGCAATACTAGTCAGAAGGAGAAGGATTTTTCTGATTGACAGAGTAAGTGTCAGAAGTTGTGTGAAAATGTGGCAGACTCTAAATGTGGCACTCAAATAAATCTGGACCATAAGATCAAAATTCACTCTTATTCGTATTTTACATCATGAGTTGAACATACAGGTTTCAGCTTCATCATTAGTTCAGGGACTGTTTTTGTTGTTGTTGTTGTTTTTTAAAAAAAGGTCTTTTTAAAACTAAGTAAAAAAGTTGCTGGGTTTATTGGAGAATTTGCTGGGCAAAATCCTCTGTTGTACAAGAGGTCAAGCCAGATGAATGCGGTGGTTCTCTTTGGCTCCAAAATCAATAACTCTTTGGAATTATTGCAAAGACTTGGTGTGCTACTGCCAACTCTTCAAAAGAAAAAATCTATTTTCTGTGTCCTTATACTCACCCTGGACACTTTGAAATTATACTGCTCATTGACAGAATTAATGCAAGTGCAGTTTCCAATTTAATTGAAGTAGCATTTTTTTTTCAGTGTAGAAGATACGATTCTTTGTAGTAACTGATTTGTTACGAGTAAATAAAGGGTAATTATGTAGCCTGCTGTTCATTATATTACACAATCCATTTAAGTTCCTGCACTACAGATGTTTAAGTCTATACAGATGCTTGGCAGCAGACTAAGAGCATATTTATTGTATATCTGCAGCTAGCAGGGACCAAAGTCACTAAATCTGTACAATGTGGTAAGAGATCACACAGATTTTCTAGCTGGTGTCCAGCATTTCATAGATGCTTTGTCATGGAGCTGCACACAACTTACTTAGCCCAGTTTGTGAAGGCATTAATTAGCTGAGGGGGGGGCAACCTACAGATAAAGCTAGTCTTGCTTTCAGATGCAAGCTCTGTCTGCAGCTTGTCTGTGTGCCTCAGCATTAGAGCTCCCTGCACTTAAAATTTGGATGCCAGTTTTTCTGTTAGTGTCAGCTGTTTGAAGGGAAGATTTAGAAAGGAAAGCAACCAATGTAAAAGAAAATTCATATTTTAGAAAGTTTATCTTTGCCTGTGTTAAAAGTGAGGCTATGTACAATGACCTGTAAAAATATGGCAAGTAATGACAAGGTCTCAACTGATATTATCTATGGGAAATAAACCCCTGAAGAAGTCTCATCGGGCTGTCAAAACTAGCCCAGACATTATACACATGGCTCTTATGGCTAAGAACCTGGAACCAGAGTGTGCTGAAGTGCTAAACCAGATTCTGACAGCACTGGCATCTTGCAGGACAGAAAAAACATTTTTTCTTTCATTTCATTGCATTTTTTAGTTCCATTCAGTGCGTATGTAATTCAAAACCTGGGAAGCCAGCTGGGAATTGAAAAAGCATAGAAGCTGATATTCCTCTTCAGATCTCTCAAAAACTGGAAGGGGAAGAGAAGGACTCCTACTACCATTTCTCAAAGTTTGGTGAAATTGTGACCAGAAAGAACTACTACCGTCCAACTCACTAGTAGATATTATTTCCCTTGTTTAAAAAGTCAGCTAATTATAAAAGTGAAGCTATTTTCTCCTTTTAAAGAAAAAAAAAAAGTTCTCTGTACATTTCAAGTAGTTTTTTCTTCCTCTCTGTGACTTCTAATTGAGTTCCTGTTGTTCTCCATATGAAGCTTGGTCCAAATTATCAATAAGAAAGGAATTAGCATCTGGTAAATCAGAAATGAAGTGGTTTCACAGCCTGTAATATAATAGAAATACTGGAGATGGAGAATAAGAATAAATACTAAGCTGCTTCATTGTTTCATTCAGGAGGGTTTGACTTGTGATCTGCAAGGTCTGTGCAGTCTGCCAAGACAGCTCCTCTGGCTCACAGCCCATCCCTCGTTGCTGCCTTTCCTAGTGATTTCTCAGGAGAAACCTGCAAGGCAGATGAAATAAATGTTCTGTTGGCAGATGCCTCTTCCAAACTACCCTTTTTCCTAGGGATGCTGCCACTGGGTGGGTGCACATCCAGGTGTGTTGCAGGATAGGGACTGACAGGACTTGGAGAAAGGTGGCAGCTGAGGGTGCATGTCACCATTTTACAACATGTGAAGCTCATGGTCCAATGGGACCCAGACCTCAGGAGCCCTGAGGAACCTTTAATCAAAGTGCTAGCAAGTAACTATGTCCGTGTTCATAAGTTATCCATACCCTCATGTTTAGGTCAGAAAACCAGCCCATTTCCAAGCAGAGAACAAAATAATGTAAAATCATTGATTTCCTTCAGGGGATTTTTTTCCTCTGTGTGTGAAGAGGTTCATTAGGAGATTGTATTACTTTTAGCATATCTGAATGAGAATTTAGATTCTTGCAGCAGAAGTGCCAGTCATGAGGTAGAATGAGACATGTTGATTAAAGGGACTCAAGAGAACAAAAAAAGTATTGGTTTTTCAGAGGTGCAAATTGCAAGTCAGATCATGTCAAAACGCTGCTTGTCTGCACTGTTTATTTCATAAGTTTTAAACATCAAAATTCACTGTGGAAAACTGGCAGATTACTGGAGCTCTGGCAATACTTCGGACTTCACAGTTTTTATTAATTTCAAGCTGTTTCTTCTCACTATTATAAAGGTTTTCTAGATAACAAGAACATAGCAATAGTATGATTGTACTGGCACCACTTAGGTGACAGACAATGTCTTGACAACAACAAGTCTTCCAGATTTTAATAGATCCTAAATGGGCTCTACTCTGTACAAGGCTATCAAAAAGGTCTTGAAAAAATCTTCTTTGCTGATGGACAATTTAAAAAAAAAAAAAAGTCTGATGTATAAGAACAAAGATATAATAGTAATTATATTGAAATGTACTTTCTCATTATATTTGCAAACAAGTTTCCATTATGATATATGCTGGGGACCAATTCTGTAAGTTAGATAGACACACTTGAGAATCATGACCTTATATCCTCAAATTTCCTTAGGCATACAAATTGTATTACCTAATTAGGCTTTCGTGATGAAGGAAGGGGAAATGCCTCTGACCATTTGGTAGAAGAAGCAGACAGTTAATGTTGAGGTGGAACAGTGATTTATAACAGCAGAAAATTTCTATTCCCTAGTATCAAGCCAGTGCCAAGTGAGGGAAATTGCTAGAAAATAATATTAAGGATTCATTGAGCATTGATGACTTCGGGCTGGGTTTTACTAAACTGTTGATCATCTCCAGCATACTTTATAGATTTTCATTACATTGTAGAGAAAGTAGTTTCATTGTCTGGCTCTGTCATTAAAATCATCCTCACGTTATAAACAAGATAGATAACTCCTGCTAACTTTGATTTCTGAAAGCTAAGGAGCAACTCTTCCCCTTTCAAAAGATTTGCAAATACTTCATTATGTTCCTCAGATGGAGGGTCATTGTGGGAAGATTAGAAAGGGAGATTTCAGAGCATGTACCATTCTGCTTCTGACTTCCTGGAGTTTTTGTCTGCTGTACTCATTTTCCTGATCTTAAACCTCCATCCTGGAGACAGTGGAAGCATTCCTCTTTGTTATTAGAAAACCTAACCTGTCCCAGCATCATCTAGGGCAGCGGTTTCCGAAGTGGGTGCACACACCTCAGGGAGAGTGGAAGAAAATCCAGTGGGGTGAGGCAATAAAATATTTTTTTTGCAAAAAATAATATAAATAAATAAAAAAACATTTTAGAAATTGTGTTTATTTCATCTTTATCTAATCTTTATGTTAATTTCTATTTCTGTGTGTGTTTTGTACTGCACATAATATAGTAGTATAGGAATACATGTATATAATTTATTAATGAATATATTTATATCAGGGTGCATGGTCAAAAATCTGTTACTGATACTGGTGTATGATCAGAAAAGTTTGGAGACCACTGGTCTAGGGCCATATATCTTGCAGGCCTTCCACACCTGCCAGTATCTCATCTATTTTTTCCTGCATGTAGCTGAAATGTAGCTAGAACAGCAAGGATTTTCCTCACAGTGCTTCTCCTGTGCCAGGAAGTCCTCTGGGGATTCTGCTGGACCAAAGAATAGTTTGTTTCCCTAGCACATACTGACTTTCACAACCCAACATTTTGAGCAGGGTCTGGACCAAATAGAGGAGGAGGATATGGCTGCAATATTGATAGCTACAGCACTGCTTCTTCCAGGCTGGTAGATACCATGTGCTGTGACTGTTGGAGAGTTGTCAGCTTACAAGTAAAACACCAAAAGTGTGGACATACTACCTCACTAATTACATTGCTCCATTTTTCTTTCCAAGCTATTCGGTGAGTTTTGCAGACATGGTTAAATATTTACATTCCAATGAAAGAAGTGTTGGGTTTTTGTTTTTGTTGTTTGTTTCACAGGATAGGGAAAATTCAAGGAAAAATTTATCCTGTTGTTCACAGGATAGGGAATGGTTACCTGAGAAAGTTGCAAAATGATTTAAAATAGTCAAGGAGAGATAAAGACATGATCAGAAATTTCAGTTGAGGGATTAAGAAAATGTGATTCAGAAATAATCTGACAGAAACAATGCTGCTGTGAACGAATCCACAAGTATGAGACACGTGGAAAAGGACTTGAGATCAGGGATAATGCCAATATATAGATAATGCCAATATATAGATAATGTCAATATATAGACAAAGGAAAAGTAAAGGGACCTGATGCATCTAAACAATTTCTATATGTTTAGGCAGAGACTTTCCACTTCTGATTTCAGACAGACACGAATGTTGATATTTCTTGCCTTATGTGTTTGCTCTGCCATTATTTCATTTTTCTTGATCATCAGTCACTAGTACTACAAAAATTACACCGTTCAGTTATCACTATTATGACCTAATTTTATCTATAGTACCATGATTTGTTTTTATGTCCATTTTAATACATAATAATTGACATCTCTTAAAACATAATTTCAACTGCTCGTTACAAACACAGGAAAAGTGTCAAGTGAGTTACGCATCAGTGGATGACATTGCAATATTTCAAGAACATTAAGCTGTTAAAATAATGAAAAAACAAACAAACAAAAAAACATGAATGAGAATTTACATATAATATCTGAACTTAAAGGGATTTGTGATCAGGCAACCAATAAGGAATAGAAGGGGCTTCAGTATGGAAACGTTTGTCTAACTTTTTTTTTTTTTTTTTAACAAAACACAGTCTAAGGTGTTTAAAGTAACAAGGTCAGTGGTGTGAACAGAAAATACCAAAGTGGAGAGTTGGCAGATCCTGTCTCCATGCCTTTAGAATGAGGGTACGGAGCCTGATTCTTCATTTTCTCCTATCCAGGCTTGCTGATCTGAGAGCAAAGTGCTAAGTAGGAACAGTGTTTACCAGCCTGTGGCAATGCCAAGGCTGCGGGTGGGTAGGAGCAAAAGGCAGAGTGCCTGTGGTATGTTGCTCTACAGCCCAGACCTATTGCAGGCATGTCGGTTGAGCTCCAGATGATGCACACTAAGTCCCTGCCTTGCAAGGCAGCAGGAGCCACTTGTCATTGGTGGTGAGAAAGGCAGCACTGGGACAGGCCATGGATAACTAACACAACCCACCCGTTTAACAGATGGAGTTAAAAACAAGAGCAAACTTCTCACATGCCTCTGTATGGTCACGTGTGTCAGCTCCTAGTACTCACTAGGGAAGGCAGAGAGGGCAGCTGCAGGAGAGCACCATCATCAATCTCATCATCCATCTGTGTTTGCAGGCTTTTATCTATTAGAGGATGAAGTTTATGGAGGCTATAAAACCCCGCCCAGAGCTAAAAGGCAGAGCACGTATGGTAGGCTGGAAGCCATTCATGGAAGCACACATCTCACATACAAATTGTTACTCAGAGTTGAAATTCTCTTTCCAGCTGCATCTGCTTTTTGAGGCAAGAATGTGCAATTTTTATAGATAGCTATGCAATGACATTGTTAGAAAATGGGCGTTATATAAGTAGGATGTGCCATAAACAGTCATTATTTCCAGCACTTACTGAAAAAGTACCAATATTGACAAGGATTTGAACAACTTCAAAAATTAAACTTAGATGATGAAGGCCTTAGAATGCCATAATAACAGCTCTTCCAGAAGCCATATATGATGGAATAATTCTCTCAGATGTGTTACCCAGTCATCTGGACATGCTGCTAAGTATCAAATACAGCACAATGATATATCTTTCTCTCTCGAATCAAGATTATTCCTTTTATGAGTTCCCTCTGGCTATGTCATAATGTAATTATTCTGATTATATTAAAATTTCTCGCTGAATGTTGTTTTCTCACACTGCAGCTATTTACAGTCATGTGGTGAGATTTAATCTTCTTTACAAAATAATTCAAGAAGGATAAAAATAATTTTAAATAAGCTTGTAAACTCATTTTCATTTGCTTCTGAAGTATAAACAAATATTTGTTTAGCAAAAACATGGTGTAAAAATTGAACTTACCTGGCAAAAATAGATACTTTAAATAAAAGAAGAAGTATTATTTTGAATTCAGCACATTCCTGAAGCTTCAAACTAAAGAAAACGCATTTCCTGAAGTTCCTTGAATTTTCAGCACTTTCATTCATATATTTAATTTTAGAAATATAGTTTCTTTCTAAAAAATGTAAAGGGTAAAATCAATGGGGAAGGTAGCAACACCATAACTAACAAGTGAGAAAAGATTTTCACAAATAGTTGATTCTGCAGTCTTTCAGGATCAATTTTCCAATTTCCTAAATATTTACAGATGGGAACAAGCAATAGCTTCCCTGGTTATTTTATTTTTTGCAGTTATATTATTTTGTGAGCAAGTGATCATTTCTGTTTATCGTGAAAGTCTTTGTGAAAGACGCATCTTTAGATTTTGTATCTGCCTCACTGAGCTGCCAAATGCCCCCTTACAAAACGGAGTTTGAGCATATTGTAGCAGCCCGTTGTCCTACAGAAGTAACAGCTAATGCTTTAACACTACCATCTGTGCTAAGGCTACATCCACGTTAATATAGTAAACATGTCAAGGACATCCTCACAATGCACTTTATTTGTTCATATACTCCTTCTGTATAATTTTGACCAAAGCAGTGCCAGTCTGGGGTCAGAGGACAGCAAAGGCCAGGGACTGTCCAGTGGACATCAAATGGGCTCAAGCAATGTAGTGAAAGAGAATTTAACTATTAAGGCACAAACTATGCAATGACATTGCCTGCTGGGCTAGAAAACAGGTACCATAACATTTTATTTACATGCTACTAGGCTACCATGACATAGGTGTTTAACAGCACATTGACCAGTATGGGCCAGGTTCTTTCTGTCACAAAAAGGTGTGTGAGCCAGGCAGTTTTGAAGCATACATTTAAACTTACACATTGCTGACAAAGTTGTACTTTGACATGGCTTGGCTAGTTGAGATGCCCAAGGCTAAAGCATAATGTGCCTATATACACAGGCATTTGACAATGCAGTAATTATTTGTAAAATATAGTTACCATTTTTGGATGTGGTTTATGAGAAGGTTGCTGGTATTTATTACAGGAAAATTATCTTTTTTTTTTTTTTGGTTACTTCCTTAATTTTTGATTTTTCCCATCTGTTTTAACATGCAGTCTTCATGTTGTCTGCCGGGTCAGAAAGCAATCAGCATCTGGGTTGTTAATACAAAAGCAGGGCAGGATAAAACAAGGTGTCATTGCTCCCTGGCTTCCCCCTTCAGGCCTCTGTGTGTACCCTCACACTCTAGAATTTTTGGTCAGAATTTCCAAATTCTAATATCCCTCTTTACCCACCCCATTTTCAATGCCCTCCCATGGTTGTTGGGGCACTTGGCTTGTTGCCCCACAGTCCTCATCAGCTGCTCTGAGAGCCTGCCCAAGCTGATGTTTGCCTCCTTCCCCACCTGGAGCCCTTCAGATGTATGCCATGAAACACACACACAGTGTCAACAGGAATCCAGCCTCTTCCAGAGAGGAGGAGGAAGACGAGGAGGCAAGGAGAGGGAAACATGGCCTTCAGCCCCTTCCCCAGCGTGGCCTGGCCCAGCAAGGCTGCTGTCAGCCTCCTGCACTCCCCTCCTCCCTGCTTCTGCAGAGGCTACATGCCAAACGCCTGCAAATCGAAAAACATTTGTTCTGTACTACAAAAACCACTGGCTAACAGCTGCACATGTTGTCTCCAGTGTTGTAAACCTGTCATCAGCGCTGTATTGTTTACATATGGCTACAAGGCCCCGTAGCCCAGGATCCCCACGCAGTGCAGCGGCAGCGGAGGTTTTCGTGACAGCTGTGTCAGCTGGAAGCAGCACAGCCAGCTTATTTGTTTCGGCAGAAGCCGCAGTAACCCCCACCCCAAAGACACAAATCAGATTCTTTCATTTTTTTAATGAGCTCACTGTTAATAATAGCTCGACAGCAGTGCAGATACTGGAATGGAAATAGCTGGCATTTCCCTAACAAGGCACATAATTCTACGAGAAATAATGGATTTCAACTGAAATAGTTACGGCCAGCCAGGCAGCACTTAGAATTCATGACCAAGTGTCCAAATGAAATCAAAATCTGGGAAACATGCAAAGGTGCTAATTTTCTACATCAGTGGAATTTATCAAGTTCCCACTGATTAATATGAAAAGTTGTTGGGTTGTTCAATTGATAGAGCTTTGTTTTGCTTGCACAGACATCTGAAAGACATTGATTTAGATAATACAGGAACTTCTAGATTGGCAGAATGCTTTTAAAACAGTAAATCAATTCTCTCTGCATTATAAGTGGCAGTTACCAAATAGGGGAAGGTTTTTTCTTTTTTATTATTTTTTCCTTTCTTTTCCCCTTAGTAACAAGTTTCCTATGTATTGAGGTAAACAGAAGTGCTTTTATTTATTTATTTATTTTTAAATATATATATATATATGAAGGCTTTTCTTGAAAAATCGGAATTTCATAAATTGTTTCTTCCACCATTTTCTGTAACATAAAAAATATTTATTAACCTTCCCTGTTTAAAGGGGTCATTTACCCAGGATACTTTGCATAGTATGATTTGAAGTTGCTTGGCAAGAGGGAAGGATAAAAGAGCAATACATAAATAAGCATTCACTTCAGAGCACATGCCATTCCCCATAACTCACTGCATGTCCCCAGATCATTAAAACTGAGGTTAACTTGCTTACCTTCCTGTCAGGGATTATTTCAGAGTTATTCCTTAGGTGTAAAAGGGAAAGGCACAGGCACATGTTCTCCAACTCTGCCGGTGTACATTTGCTCCAAATGTTCCAAATTTTGCTAAACAAAATCTGCAGTCCTTTTGTGATGGAATAGACAGAGGAGTCGTCACATAGTGGAACAATGTCAGATTGGGAGTAAATATCATCACTAATTTCTGGACTGAAGTGACCTCTCTTTGCTTTCCAAGGATTTTATTTTGCATACCTTCATGACCCTTAGGCCTATTGACAACCTGTAATGAAAAGCTGCAACATTCCCAAGTTACTGTCAAGAAGAGCTGGTGCTGGTACCCAGCACAGAATGGAGCAGCGTTGTGAGTGCCCACGTGGGTTTTGAAAGCACTATATGCAGCTAATGCTTTGGTGATGTGATTTTTTTGTTTTGGTTGCTGGAACAGATTTGGCCAGCAGGCACTGGCTTGGACTCCACTGCATGGTGTCCACAGTCTCTCTGAGCACAAGCCTTTAGAAGAATACCTGATCTTGCAGTGAGCTAAAATGTCCGAGTGAAGTGCAAAATATTTCACACCTCAGAGGTTTGCAGCACCTTGCACCATTGGGGTCTCCTATATGCCACTTCCCCAAGCACTACTAATGTTACCCTTAAGCATTACTAGTGCTACAGCTAATTAGGAGGGGATACTTAATCACTACCGTAATAGTCGTGTTTTGATGGTCTCTACCAATTTGGGCTGTGAAAGCCTTGGTTTTTCAAAGCCCTGAGACTTGTACAAGAAAAATGCACACTGAAATGTTGTAAAGGTGCTAGACAATTTCATTGTTAGGAATGACAGAAGTGTGGTCTGCAGACAGAGTTCTTGGATAACGTTACTCTATTTGAAAAGGATGATTTGAGGCAGTTGTTCTCCTGTAAGAACATGCTTTGGAGCAGGTCTCAGACATACTGTCTGATTTTGAGGTGATCCTATGCAGACACAGGAGTTGGACTTGATGATCCTTGTGGGTCCCTTCCAACTCAGGATATTCTATGACTCTGACTGTAGGTCAAATACCTGCTGAGCACAACTGTGCTGGGCAGCCACCACTCCCCTCCAGTAGACACTCCACCAGTGACATCTGTACGCTGCGGATGGGGGCTCATTGTCCTGATGGCCAGCATTGCCTAGGAAAAATGTCAGCCCTCACAGTCATCTGGACAGAACACTCCCGCTATCTCACTACGGTCACTTTGGGTGCTGCTTTGATTAGTAGTCCCTGGACCGATGGGTGGTCACCATGCTGCTAACTATTCTTTAGTCTTTGTTCTACCCAAAGGGCATTGATTCTATTTTATCTAAAACATTTTATTTAAAGGTTTTGCCTTTAAACAAGGATTGAAAGCAGCAGCCTGAACTATCTTTTAGTCTTATGTATTATAGATTATGCTAAATTAGATAGGATTTGAAAAATTACCTATAAATTTCTCACAATTATTAATCATTATCCAGAGTCCTTCAGCCCCCACAGGATGATCAAAGAACATTTGTTGCCTCTGTGGTGTGTTGCTAGACACTGGTAAAGGTTATGGCGTTTTCATTCAATACTTCTTACTTTCATAACATTAATGACAAAAACAGGCAACGAAAATGTAACGTTTTTAGAATAGATTTCATCCCCTATTTCTATTTATTGGTTTTATTGAGAGCATCACATGTCATCTGATACGGTCTGGCATTTTAAAAAGGAAGATGACATTCTGGTATAAGGGCACTAACTAATAAAATAGTAAAATAGCATCATGTTGCAGCAGATATATACACATCAGCATTTCTTGGAACTAGCTTTACTGACCAGCCAATGAAAAGGGAATGAATCTGATTTATTATTTTATCATTTCTATCTAGGAATGTGTACATTAGTCTTTATGTGAATAATATATATAAGTGCCAGAGCACCTTTTCATACCCTTAGTAATTAGCTGTTGCTTGATGTGAAGCTATAACATTACTTAAAAGCAATTATAATCTATCATGTATTGGCCTAATCCGAGATTTAAATTTGGAGCTTTTTGGCAAGAAGGACTACAGCTTTATTAGTTGGTTATACTGCAGCTGTTCCACATGGAAAGCCTAAAAATTTTCATGAACAGATTTTGTTGAAAGAAGAGCATGAAAGCGTAGTAACAACTGTAGTTGTGAAAAAGACACACAGTTTTGAAATTTTGGGTACCCTCAAAATAACATCAATCATTCTTCTCCAGAAAGAACATATGGATTGCAGTATATGTCACCTGTTTTAGATGTTAGACTTGAACAAATATGGAATTGTTTTTTAGGAGCCCTTATAACGTTGAATTTTTGAATATTCCTCTTTTTCTTTCCTTTTTTCTTCTGTCATCGTTTATTTTATTTTTTTTCCCTTCAAAATCTGTGGGGCCCCACAGTAACATACGGCATAACATTTTTATTGTGATTTTTATTATGGTTAATTGTGTATAACTCTGAACCATGGCCCTCCATTGAACCAAGGTTTATAACTAGAGTTCCAATTTTTGAGATGTTATTAAAATTACTGAGATTCAGATGAGAAGAAATGGATCAATTTTTGCAAAATGATTACAGGCACTTTTCAGGCATCTGTGTTTGTATTTGAAGCATAAGTACACACTGAGCTAATTACATGAATTGCCTTAATCAAATTCAGTCTTCATGGAACTTGCAAAGGTAAGTTCAGCAATGGAAAATGAAGGATAGAACTGAAAGTGTCCTAATGAGGATGTGGATAAACGCGTAAAGCAGGAGTTGCTGATGATGACTTCTGAACAGTCTTGAGTATTTTTGGATGGCAGAGCTGAAATTTATTGATATCATTTAAAAGTTTTAATGTAATTTAAATATATCATTGCAAAACTGTGACTTTCTAAAATCTCAGTGCTACTGGAGCTGAACCAATGAGCAGAAATACGTTGAAATGCCACAGTGATTTAATTGCCTCTGACTAGATGTTAAAATGGTACCCAAGTCTCTAGCACCAAGAGGTTCAGTACTAGTAAGTTATAGTAAATGAAATCTTGACACTTGCATGTCTTTTCTGGTGAGGAAACAGAAGAAGGTGCACTGGTATGAGGTACCATTATATTGTTATCACCAGGGTTCAAAGAGCTGTTTATTTCTTTTAAAATAACACATCCTTTAAACACAGTGATACAAAACTCTGTATAATCCAGATTTCTGCCTTCTGTGCACATTGTATGTGTTAAGTCCTGATTTGCTGTCAGTTTGGCTTGAACAGGTGTTGTTCTGAAAAAGGGTCGTGTGATCATATGAGTGCTTGCTTTAAAACCACTAAAATTGTGTAGTTTTTCTCTGTTCTCAAATTGATAAAGCCTCTCATGAGGCAGAAAAAACAAAGCTTTTAATTTTTCTTTCTTTGTACCCTTGTTTCTGACAAGGGCTTCTGACTTTGTCTTGTTACCCTGTTTTCCTTTTTCTTTTTTTTTTTTTTTTTTTTGTCTGAATTACACTGCTGTTTTTGTTGTAATTTAGCTGAATTAAGGATCTGATTTCATGGATGCCACCAAACTGGCTGAAATCTCCAGTTCACGGGGAGTGCAGCTGGCCAATACAAAGATGCTCTAACAGTATTGATTACTGTAATAACAGAATATTTTTCCAAACAAATAGTGTTAGGGAAGACCGAAAAATTAGGTATAGTCAAATCCACATTTTGTCTGATTAGAAGAATAAGTACAATCTAGTGGATCGTATGAATGTAAGGATTTATTTTCAGTGAAATCTGCCACTAATACTGGTGTAATTGTTTCATATATAGGGACAGGGCTGGTATTTAAGAAGGCTGAGTGAAAAATACCAAGTGAAGGATACCTGTTATCCTTCCTTTCAGGCAATGTTGGCAGAATATGTAAGAAACTCTAATGTAATGTAAGAAACTAATCTTGAAATGGCTGTCCATCTTGAAATGGCATGTTACAAGAAAAGTTTTATTGCCTATACCAATAGATATGTGAATTTGTGTTGTGTTTGGCTGTAGTTACAAGCTGTGTGTTGTTTTTCTTGGCATAAGGAAAATCCACCCTCTGGAATGTCATTGCTTGTCTGCATGCCACTCCCTGACACACTCTTGTGGCTCCTTTGGTGATCTGCTGGCTTGAAGCAAGGCAGGGAAAACATGGAGCAAGCACATAAGATATATGTAAAATAAACCTAAAATCTTAAGACACTGAAATCAGCACTATAATTGTTGGAGTCCACTCATTCTGGTATCTGAAGCCTGCACTCATAGAGCTGGGGTCTCAGGAAGCTGTGCACTAAGAACTGTGAAAATGCAGAGATGGGCTGCCCCATAACAAAACAAAACTGTGGGTTTGACACTAAGGAAATGTCAGTTCCCCTTAAAAGGCTATACATGTGAAGGTTTCAGAGGAAAGATTATTCACGATAAATTTTGATTTGGAGGTTCCTGTTCAAGTTTCTGACCCATTTGATCTTTCTGTCCATCATATATAAAGAAATATCCATATGAAAAGTTCTTTTAAATCACAATAAGAAAAGGATCTGCTTAAGTTAGTATGTTGTCACAAGCACAAGTAAACCAATGAGGAAAGCATTCAGAGCAAAAATGAGTAGGTTTGTAAAGAGCAGAGCACAGAAATTCAGACATAGCCTTCTAGGAGGGACAATGCACATGAAAAACTTGAAAAAGTTTTATGATGAGGGTCATGAAAAGGATTTACGGCAAATGCTGTCCATGACAACAAGGATGTACAGGTACAGTGAGCCAGAATGTCTCTTCTCTCAAGTTTTCAAACTACATTGTAAAATATGTACCCTTACCTTGAAGTAGTTCTGGAGCAGAGACTAGATTAATTTATGAAGCTCGGTGGTCTCCCTTGTTTAAAACTGATATTATTGTATGTGCCTATAGGCATAGCTAAAAAAGTTATGAATCAGTGTTTTCAGAAAGTTATGTAATGAGAATGACAGCTGAAAAGAATGTGTTAAAGTCCTTTCCTCTTTGTGCAAGGCTAAGCAACACTGCTTGTGATCATTTATTTAGGTTGTGTCATGGGATCCAAGTTAAACTCAGAACCTTTGACAAAGCTGGGTGGTTCATATGTTCCTCAGAATGTCTGCTGTTTCTAATCTAGATGCTACCATCTGGGCATGTGAACAAGAAAATGCACAAGATCTTTGGTGAGCTAAACCAAGTGGCTCCTACACCACTTCCAACAGCAAAATATCTGTAAAGTGAAACATGGTGAAGTATGCAGTTGCTTTTTCATTTAGGTTGAATGGATGTATACATTCAAGGGATGCACGCTATGGACCATACCCTGAAGTGAGTATAACATTATAGCAAAATTCTCTGAAGTTGTCCAGCAGCTGTTTACAGTGTCAGCAGTTTTCATGAATTTTTAGTCATCCTTTCCTTAGGCCTTAGCTTGAATGAGAGCTTCCCTGAGGAAAGATCTGAATGTGGTCTTTGCTAATTAAATGACAAGTCATTATTACTGTGAGACATGTAGCGAAGAGTTCTCAACATTCTGACTTCTTTAGAACTTACACAGCTGTTGCCTCTCCACATGTTTTCATGCATATACATAAATATGAGTATTTGCCAGAGTCCTGCTCTATAACAAGGAGCAGATACAGAGCAAGACACCATGATGATGTTTACAGCACTGCTAATTTCATATATCAAGATCTTGTTGGGTCCTAAGGAAAGCTTTTATGGAACCAGTTCTTCTCACCCTTGAAAACTGCACATTAATTTCTGGCCAAGATCAGGGACATGCTGATGTAAGGAAGAGTCTGAGACTAGGGTGAACCAGGTGTTTGGAAAGGACATGATCAGTCTGCTTTTGCTTAACCATATCACTGCTTTGGATGCCTTCCTGTCCTACTTTTCTTTCTTTTGGTTGATGGCATACAAGATATACTGAAGCCTTTAGCTTGATATAATTCCTGTGAACAACTTACAGTAAACTTATTATGTGTTTTTTGTGTCCTGTTAAAAAAAAAAAAAAAAAAGTAATAACATTTTCAATGTGTCATTAATTCAGTTTATTGTAACCATAAAACGTATTGACTAGGAGTAGTATTAAGTATATGTTTTTCAACCAATTTTTCTTACTACAGAAATAATGCTTCAGCAAGACTAAATTTATTCTACTTCGTGCTTCATGCTTCCTGCACATTCATTCTTCTGCTAATATAAGTGAGGAAGTTATGATGCTGAAAGCAAAACTTTCACCCTCTGACTTTTCACTCTGAAAAGGCTGTTTGATTTAGTTGCTGTCTTCATTAGTGTAACTGAGAAAGGATTACAAATGTGAAAGTTGCTAGCAAAGGGCAAAAGCATGAACTATTCATAAATCAGTAAAGGCTTGAGGACCTTTACATTATTTATTTTTAATTATTATAGTTAATAATAATTTAATGTAGCTAGAATAAATTAATTGATTATTATTGATTTTTTGTGATGACTTCAGAACAGAGAACTCTCACCCTGGCTTAACAAATTGACTGATAAACTGACTACATTGTTAAGCATTAGCCTGGAAGTAACAGATAAGAAAGCACATGCTTTGTCCTCTGATCAAGCAAGTTGTCAGTCAAAGTTGCAGAAATATAGCTAAAGAGTTTAAGAACTGAGGGAATATAAGTTCAAGACCCAGGAGGGGAAACATAAGACTAGACAATATGCCAGTTAATGGAATTAAACTGCAAAGATTTAAAAGGGGTTTCCCTCAGGAGACAGCATGAAAGAAAAGACAATGGTTAATTCAATAAGGACAAAAGCATAAATGAGCTAACTATGAAAAGATCAGAATATTTACAGATGATGGTGTCTCATGAATTAAGGAACACTAGCTTGCAATTACTGTGAATTTATTATGCCCCAGTAGCACATTCTAATTTGGTCTCCTCTATCCTCTGAACAAATATGCTCATCTTCAAAATCCAGAGCAAAAGAAATAATCCCTTTCTAGTTGCAGTCAGACTATGAAACCGATTATGATCAGCAAAAATTCAGACTATAAAAAACAAAGCCAACTTCACTGAAGTTTCCTGTCCATCATCTGTATCAGCATTTGCAGGCTTCACAGCAATTTAAGATGTATTTTAGCAATGTTGTGTTTGTGAAGCCCATGAGACATACAGGTCCTTATGATTCCCTTCCCATGCAATGCAAATCAGAGAAGGATAAGAAGAATGTAGAAAGTTCCCTTCCCATGCTGGACTCTGACAAGCATGAGTCTGAAGGTGTTCATGCAGACAGTAGTTGTTCCTCGTGCTGTGCCTCTTGCTGAGGAAGTTGAGACGTCTACCAGCAAAGAGACCTTGCAACCCAACAAGAGATGCCTTTCAGAGGAGCTTCACAAACTGTGAGGAACATGTCTGCTGCTAATAAATACCTGAGACTCACAAATCATATTTTACCTTACACATTGTGGAGATATATAAAATTAGAAGAAGGGAAATAACAAAAGGAAAGTAGGAGAAAGTTTTAGTATCTCTGTGATTGAGAGTCAGAGGGCTTCAAATATTACAACTTTACAGAACTGTATGCTCAGAAATTTGCATGAACCAAAATCCTTCCCAAGGTGAAAATTGACGCCCAAATATTCAGAAGGTCCCACAAATACAGTGTCCCAGAGAGCAGCCACGTCTTTCAGTGAATTACAAAGCTCTGAACTGACAGGGAGGCTCAGTAGCCCCTCCAGGACAGAGGCATATGTTGTAAGTGAGCCACACTCCCCTGTCACTCCTTTTGAAGGGGAAAAGCTTCACCCCTTTTTGCTTCTGGCTTCCTGGTCTATGCCATGTCAGGCTGGTCCAAAGCAAATCAGAACTCTGAATTACTCATCAGCATAATGCTAATTACTCATCTGTGTGTTCTTAACTGTGGTACTTGCTTCACATAGGAAGGAAACTGTTAGTGAGGTGGCCCCTCAGCTTCAGCGAAGCCTCAATTTTAGAGAACAGGACTGTGGAATTTGGTACAACAGAGATGGCTTTTCGGCAACTTTATCTTTGCTAAAAGCAAAGACCAGGAAACCAGCATCAGGGGGCATCGAAGGCTGCATTCTCTTCAGTTTGTGATTACCCTTCTGTTTCCAGTTTTGTAATTTACAGCTCCACAGAACTGCAGAATCACAAAATGGCCTAGGTTGGAAGGGACCTCTGGAGGAGGACCTTCAGACCTCTGAAGGTCTTCTAGTCTCCCCACCCCCTGCCTGGCAGGATCACCTAGAGCAGGTTGTGGAGGATGGCATCCAGGTGGGTTTTGAATATCTCCAGAGAAGGAGACTCCACAACCTCTCTGAGCAACCTGTTCCAGTGCTCTGACACACTCACAGTAAAGAAGTGCCCCTCATATTCAGCCAGAACCTCCTGTGCTTCAGCTTGTGCCCTTTGCCTCTTGTCCTGTCGCTGGGCACAACTGAAAAGAGACCGGCTCCATTCTCTCAACATCCTCCCTTCAGATATTTGTACACATTAATGAGGTATCCCCTCAGTCTTCTCTTTTCCAGGCTAAACAGGCCCAGCTCTCTCAGCCTGTCCTCGTAAGACAGGTTCTCCAGTCCTCTAATCATCTTCGTAGCCCTCCTCTGGACTTGCTCCAGTAGCTCCATGTCCCTCTTGTACTGGGGAGCCCAAAACTGGACACAATACTCCAGGTGTGGCCTCACCAGGACTGAGTAGAGGGTCAGGATCACCTCCCTTGACCTGCTGGCAACACTCTTCCAAATACACACCAGGATACCTTCTTGGCCACAAGGACACATTGCTGACTCGTTGTCAGCCTGCTGTCCACCAGGACTCCCACGTATCTCTCCACAGAGCTGCTCTCCAGCAGGTCACCTCCCAGCCTGTACTGGTGCTTGGGGTTATTCCTCCCTAGGTGCAGCTTCCCCCTTCACTTGCTAGAATGCAGCTTCTTTGCATTTGATGTCTAGTGAAAAGGCAGGAAAGTGCAAATTGCCTGAGGTCATTCTGTTCCTGTGAAGTCAGGAAATCCAGATATGCTGGCATAGCAAATACAGACAAGTTTGTAAATGCTAGGAGTTGGAAATTTCATGTTGTTGGGCTCAATTCCCTTCCATGACAATTCCAGGAACAGGGGAGTATTTCTCCTGCAGTAATTAACTTATGCCTCTCTGTACAGGAACAAGTAAAGAGGAGGTCACACGGTCCTAGGGAATCCTGTACTGTCATAAGCAGATATTCTGCCCTCACATTAGGTTTTTCTCCATTCTAACAGCTATACTTCTTCTACCACTTCCCCAAAAAGAATTGCAAAGCCATTACTCTGTTTTATGAACTAATCATTTGCCAAATTAATTCTAATAAATCAAATCCCTACTGAGTCATGTACAGAGTTGTGTAGGTGGATGGTAGAAGAGGGGAGCAAGAAATATTGGCACTCATAAATTTAAAAAAGAGCAAATTGATATTTTTTAATTTGTTTAAACAAAAATTGCTCCCTAGATGGAACACTGTGTGCTGTGTTTTGCCTGGAGCAAATGTTTATGGCTGAGTTATAAAATAGAAGTTTGTGACATAGCACTGCACATGCACACACAGACACATGGACACACACAAGCCAGCTTCTGTCCAATTGCTTTACATCAGATTAAATCTCTGCTGTCTCAGCTATTAGTGGATGTCTTGGGAGGCATGAGGTTTGAAAAGGTCCTTCATCTGAAGCTATCTTGTGTCAGCTTGTTATGATGATGTGTGGCATGCTTTTGTTATGCCCTCCATGGCACATACCAGTAGTTCAGGTAACAGCACAGGGAACCAGAACTAGAGTAGTCATGTCCAGAAGAGATATTTTAATGGCAACTCTAGAAGCGGAAACAGTGCTTTGATTTATCAGAATCAAGTGAGTGCTGAACCTTCTCTTGGCTGTGTATCTTTATAGACAGTACTAACTGAAAGAACACAATAGTCACTGGTGTCATTCTGAAGGGACATGAATAATATAAGTAACATCAATAATTAATCTTATTTACTTTTCCCTTTTACATCACCTACGGAGAAAGTGAAGAGTTACTGCTTTTACAATTTTTTTTCCTAATGTATACTGTACAGCAAATGATCATTACATGGAGCAGTGCCAGCCTGTGGTTCTGCAAATTGCAAATGCTGCAGAAGAACGGTTCATCAGTTGTCTTGGTCAGTGTTGCAAAACTAATTTTCTTTCTATATTGAGAGAAGTGCTTGTTGCTTTGACACAACGTAAGCTGTTTTGCCTGCACTGTATAATAATGAGTTTAGTCACTAAGGTATGATCTTAATAAGCAAAACAGGCAGAATAATAATACAGAGATTGTGCTGACTGTGGTCTCCATATAGATTTTGAACCACCACTGGGACTGTTGTGTACATAAAAATCTACGCTGTAAAGGGGAGTAAGGTGGAGACTGTCTTACTCTAAAATTGTCTCTTGAAAGCCACAACGTTCAGCTTGTGCTTAGCGGTGCCCCCTTCCAATAAGAGGAGTCCGCTTCCACCCTGCACAGAATCGTGTGTCAACTGGAGGACAAGAAAGTGAGAGTCTTGCTGTGGGGAAAGGCTCTTCAAAGTAATTTGAGGTTGTGATGTGGGCTGAATGCAAAGTCTCTCTGACTGACAGTCCTATTACCATTGATGATTCTGGATGCCAACCAAAACTTCCAAGTTAGGGCACTGAAAAATATTTATTTCCTTCTATCTTTCTCACTCACACTCAGGCATACACATTCGGTTTTTAAGAAAATTCAGCAAGACACCCCTCTGGAGGTATGTCTTTGGGATCAGGTCACAGTATCCTTTAAAAATGCCTTGTTCTTTCCAGGGAATTCATCTTCTTTTTAAATTCTTTTAATGGTAAAATGATATTATTTACTATTGATAGTAAGGATAGCACAGGCAGCACCAGAAAAGACAGGCCTAGGAAAATCCCTGGTGTAAATTCATGTAGCTCTAAAAATGAAAAGGCACTACACGAGTGATGAGGAGACTTTTTATTTTATTACAGATGCATTGGACCAATGTCTAGGACATAAGTTTCACTCCATGAGAGTTTTGAAAATGTGTTTTTTGTTATGAAAGCAGAGAACTTCAAAATAATTTAAAAAGGAAATGGTCTCTTTTGAAGTGAAGTGTATGAGTTGTTCAAGATGAAAACAAAAATTCCACCCACCCAATAATACTTCATAGGAGATACACACAAAACCCCTCACCCCCTTGAACAAGATAAGTAGCATGTGATATTCCTCAAGCTGCTACCTTACAGACCTCTCCTCTAGCTCACTTAGCTGTCTTCTTCCTTCTGCTCACCAAACACAGTGGGCGATGCTCTCCAAATGGAATGGCTGGAGCCCAAGAAACCTGGCAAATGGATTCTAATAAGGTGGATGGCCAAGAAACAAGGTCTCCTGACAGCATTTCTCTTTGATGGCAACAACAAGGAACCTGAGGTATGAGGCCAGTTTTTGTACCTATCTACAGGGAACATCAGTCAATTGGCTTTTTCAATTTGCTGAGGGCAGGAGGTGATGGTCTTTTTGCATGCTGGATTATTTTTTAAGCTGTTCTATGTAACTGAGTGGTGTGACTTTCCTGACTGATCTGAAAACTGCAGATCATGACGTTTTAAGCCTGATACTCAATTCTCTTCTGATTTATGTTAGAATATATCACAATTAAGTCTAAACTTTTAGTATGGTAAAAGGCAAACCAAGTTCAACATATGAAGCGTTCTGCAAGCATCGTCCCAACTGCAAATTAGTTTTGGTTCATGTAGAGCCCTCCAGAATAGCAGCTGAATTACGAATCTTTGTAAGTACGATAGTGATCAGCACCTGCTCAGAGGCATAGCAGTTGCCAGTGCAGTCTTTCTGTTCTACAAATAATATGTACTCATAAATGCATGTTCTCCTCTCCCTATTGTCAAAGGCAATGAAAAAATGCAAAGCAGTGAATTTTCATCAGTCACTTGCATCTTGAAGCCTGTTGCCAAATGCCTGTCAATCAGTTCAGGAGTGAGGGCAGGAAAGAGGAGCTGTCTGGCAGATGGGGGAGCAGATGGGGAGAGTGGGCAAGGAGCCACCTACCCCACCGAAGTGCAGGCAGCAGCCACAGCCACAGCAGGACTGCTGTCTTCTGGAGGCCAGATGTTTTGTTGGTTGTGCTTTTTAGAGTTCCTTTTTTTTTTTTTTTTTTTAATAGCAGATATGGGCTTCATCACCTTTAGCACAGCCTGTTCCACATTTCTTTATGCTGGGTTTCCAAGGGTGTTCTTCAGTGCATGGTAACTGAAGTCATTGCTTTCAGTATCCATTACAGGTGACCAAAAAGAAACAGAACTTGCTTGGAGTTAGGACTTTGAGAAAGCTCTCCCCATTGCTCTCCTTCCCCTGGCCTCATTTATCTAGCTGCAATAAAATGGTCTCTCTATCAGATTTACACCCTCCAAACCCTTTCTCTACTTAGCATTTTTTTTGAGTTAAAGAAGGCACCACGACTGAAGGATAACTGACAAACAAAAGACAAAATAGTGAACAAATTTAACTCATTAAACCCTAAAAAATATATCCACTGTGTTTGTTTCTGTGTGTATACAGTCCAAGAGAAGACTGTGGTTCCCTCCCATGTTTGGTCCCAGAAATTCTTTACAAAGTTTGTTTATGTCTTGTGATCAGAAGTAGTGGTCTCAACCCTTAGGCTATTTGTTGAATGGATCAATTTGTCATAGAACTCAGTCGTCTGTGTAAACAACATTTCTTGTGAAGTTTTCTAATCACTTTAAAGGTGTATTTGTGTGTAGCAGCTTTAAAGTGTTTTCTCAGCACTTGTGGTTAATAGAATTTGATCACAGCAATCTGTAAAAATCAAATCAAACACAGAAGAGAGTGTCAACACAGCAATGTTTTAAAATGTGCATGTATACTCAGCAAGGCTTGGGGAGGGAATTACTTTCTGGATAGTGGGGAGAAGGTGAAAGAGGATGTTCACTTGCTTTTCCAATATCTCTTCAGCTCCAGAGTATTTTGTATCCAAACACGAGTCATAAAACACGTGGCCAGGATGAACCTCAGAAGACCCTCATCTCCAGTTCTTCATTTCAAAGACTAAACTACAGCAGACAGGTGTTCATCAATCCCATTCTTGAGATATTCCAAGAGGTTTTGCAACCCACAATCCATTTAGTCCTCATATTCCTTTAGACCCTCACTTCCTTAGTTAGAAAGTATTTCCTGATGTCTAAAACCAAATCTCTTCAGTTAAACAACTGCAATTAAATTGCTTCAAGTTGCATATATTACATCTTATCCTACCCCCAGTGGACTTAGAGGACAGCTTTTACTCTTTATCATTGGTAACACATCTGGAAGTGCTTCCCCTGTTTTCTGCTCTGTAGACTAACTAACCCCAAATCTTCTCCAAATGCCATCATGTTTCTTAGTCTTCTGGTCAGTTTTTCTTTTCTCCCATGAACTGTGTTTACCGTGTCTGTCTCCATCATAATTGTGGTACCCAAGTTGGACATAGTGCTCTAGCTGAAGATTTGCCCAAAAAAGCTGTTATAACTTATTTAGAAGTAATGACATATTGAATCTTTATGACATTCTTAGTATAAATAGGATTTATTTACATCATTAGTAGAAAGCTACTGAAGCATTGCAAAACCAGTTGAAACCAAATATTCTAAGTAAATTTCATATTATATCTTCCATGTGAGGTAGTTGCAATGCATTAAAAACTGTCATGATCATGTATACCGAAGCTTGTACTATTAATAGTGTGGCAGCTGAGAAAGAGTATTTCACTAATTTTTCTCCAAGACCTTGCTTCAAATTACCCACCAAGAGTACAGGCTTCGGCTGTCTGAAGTCCAATTTACATGGATTTAATTCTAATTAAAGAAGAGAACCCAAGTTACTTCATTCCTTGTCTTGAACTTTGTGCCAGTATGTATATTTGCAGGTTTCCAGCTATGGTTTGTATCTGGCTGTATGTTAATGATACTACAGAAACAGGTACATTGAGCACTGATACAAGTTGCAGCAATGGCAAAATGTATTTTCATGCCTTTGGAACAAAAGGTTTCAATATTTTACTTTTAAAACAAGTCTTTTTTATTGCAGAATAAGTTCCCTTCCCTTCCCTTCCCTTCCCTTCCCTTCCCTTCCCTTCCCTTCCCTTCCCTTCCCTTCCCTTCCCTTCCCTTCCCTTCCCTTCCCTTCCCTTCCCTTCCCTTCCCTTCCCTTCCCTTCCCCTCCCTTCCCTTCATTTCCTTTTCCCGGGACCATCTTAGGACTATCTTAAACTGACAGTCAAACCCACCAAAGCCAGTATCCTCTTGAACTATAATGTCCACTGCCTCAGTTTGCCATTTGGCTTTCTAGTTTAAAATGTTACCTACCTAACTGTCGATTTAAGCTAAGATGTGAGCTTTTGGGAGCGTGCATAGTGCTGGCAGCAATTCTTGTTTTCCAGACTCTGCCCTCAGGTAGTATCCTTCATCAGAAAGGTGACCCAGACTGCTAAGGAGGTACACTGCAGCAAAATTTTTTGAGGGTTATCTGTCAAAGTCCATTAGAAACATGCTTTAATATCTCACTGAACCACATTTAAAATAACTGAGCATGAACTTCTAGAACATCTTTTCCTCTGCAGACTTCTGCTATTTCTTACTTAGGCAAGACAAAAGAAAAAAAAAAAAAGAGTTTTCATACAGTACTTGTATTTTTCTGCCCCCAGCCCAAGGCTGGAACATAAAATGAAAGGCCAACAGCAAGGAACAACTGTTCTTGAATGTCTGAAGATTCATGTTGAACATACGGCTTTCATCTGATTTTGTTTTCCAGATTTTTATTCTGCATAACAAAACAAAATAAAACAAACAAGCAAAAAAAAAAAAGTGCATATATGCACATGTATAAGTAATTGTATAAAATCATCTATAATTACAATGTTAGTGTTGCTTGGAAATCAGCAGCCTGAAATGATTGTCTTCTTTCATTCACTCTGTTTTTCTTCCCAAATGTTAAATGTTTATCAAAACAAGGGTAAGAATAACTAGATTTTATGCATTACTGCTTCTCCACTAATGCTGATGTTGACGTCTCTCAACATTTATCACCTTCTTACCACATCTTTCCTTTTAATATTTCACATCATAAGACTTCATACAAAGGCACAAGGACAAATAAATATTTTTAATTTAGTGCTCTCCTGAGTAAGCTTTATGATAGCATTTTTGAGTGACCTTTTCTGTTAAATAAAAATCATTTCAGGACCACATCTTATTTATTACATCCATAAATTCAGATACCAAAAGCTTTTTTTTTTTTTTTCATAAATTTTGCCACAGTCAGAAATATACCTATTTAGATATGTAGTGGTATACTGGAGTACACAGTATTACAGTACACAGTACTACATGTGGGATAAACAAGAGCCAGCAGTAAGCCCTGGCAGCAAGGAAGACTAACAGCATCCTGGGCTGTACTTTACAGAGTTTAACAAAAGGTATCACTGAAAATTATTATTTGCTCAGCACTTGTTAGACCATACCAGAAATAGTGTTTCCAATTTTTGGTCTCCCCATAACAAGAAGGATGTTAATACAGTGGAACGAGTTCATTGGAGGGCCACCAGTCCAGCCCCAGTCAGGGTCTGGAGCACTCCCTCTCTGAGGAGAGAAAGGGATCAGGGCTTGATGGCTTGGAATGACTTCCAGGGCACCTAGCAGTGGCTTCCTTGTACCTATGGGGAGGTTATAAAAATGACAAAGGGGTTGCGCATGGTGGGAGTATGAGAGACAATGGACAGAAATTAAAACAAGATAGACTGAGATGTGATATAAGGAAAACCTTTTTCTAAATGAGCGCAGGCAGGCAATGGAATGGGCTGCCCAGGGAAGCTGTGCAGTCTCCATCTCTGGAGGTTTTCAAGATTCACCTGGATAAAGTCCTGAGCAACCTGGTCTCATCTCACAGATGATCTTGCTTTGAGCTGCTTTGGCTGGACTAGAGAACTCCCAGGGCCTTTCCAACCTCATATTATTAAGACATTCCCATTCTGAGCCTTGTATGCATCATCTTTGTGGTAAGCTAAAAGGTATGTCTTGAACTCGTGTTTCAAGTGATTGAAACATGTACAAGTGTGCCGTACCAATAACTTCCAGAATATTGAACATTTATCAGCACTTTCAGAAATGGTAGAATGCAACTCAGGCCATTTGTGGATAGGCTGTTCTCCATCAACAAGATGTCCTCTATTCCTCTTGTACCAGTATTTGCTCATTCCCATTTCACCTGTCCCCCCCTCTGCTGTGCTGGCTCAGTTGTTTATTCTGCCAAGTAGGAAGCCACAGCAAAGAACACATCCAGTCGAAAAGCAATAGGCCAAAGTGGGATTAAAGGATCTTTAGGAGTGGGTTATTATCCTGAAAAAGATAGTAAGAAACATTTAGTCCCTGGTGTTTCTAGATCTTGCGTAGGATGTGTGTAAAAATAGCTGTTACTTATGAAAAGTTTAAAGTAGGAAGGATGGTACTCAGACAATATGTCATTAGTGACATGGATTGACATGCAATGAGAGAACAAAAAGACTAGCCCAATGGAGTTAATGTAAAATTGTCAGGCTAACAGCTGAAACCATCACTTTCAAATATGACTCATAGCCCAAATAATTTTATTTCCAATAGGGTTAGTAGATAAAGCTGACTCACCCTCAAAAGGGTTTGCTTTACAGGAGGAGCTATGTATTATCTTGAGATGAATTTGGGAATACATTCTCAAATTCAATGCATTTATAAATAATGTTGAAAATACAGTGAGCAGTGAAGTATAAAGTTTGCTGATGCTAAGAAGTTTTTCAGTGTTATAGGGAGAAAAGAGATTAGGGGAGTGTCCACATTAGCCTTTTAGTTTTTATCAGGAATGTGCTTTTGAAGCAAATTTTATGATCCTCAATTACTGCACTGTACTTGTGTTGTCAGAAAGTCTTTGAGTGCACAATCTAGATTGCAGTTTAGGAGAAACTTAGCTGGAAGGTGCACTCTGACTACTAATTAGTTTTCCATCCATGTGTCCAGGCTAGTTACAAGTATCCTCCCATACATAAACCCCAAAATGCATGTGCTGTGGATTCTCAGCATCATCTGGTTCAGCCTAAAATTGTCTCATTCCAAAATGTGTTCCTACTGAGCTGTACCACTTACTAATGCACACATATTGTAGAAAGAATTGCAGAGGAATATTATAAGATTATAAACTAAAACAGAGTTGAAATTCAGTTTAGATAAATACAGAACAATGCACTCGAGGAAGGTGGGGAGTCACCCCAGTGTTATGTGTAAAATGATGGTCTCTCAGCAAGATCTTGGGGATATGCTAGATCCATGAAAAATTAGCTAAGTGGTTCTTGTAACTCAAAATGGATAATCAAAGGCAAGTAACTACCTTTCTGTACAGGGAATGACAGAGCAGTCTAGGAAAACAGGTAAAACAAATCAAATCCACAACATCCTGACATGGCTGACTCAGAAAGGAAGGACAGGTATTGACTCTTCACTGACTTTTCCAGTAGAACTGTCAGACAACAAATGGAACTAAGTAGGAGCCAGGTTCAAAACAAAAGGTGGTGATTCTTTAACCATCAGAAGGGCACTGGTGGAAATCATGTGGGTACAAAATATTTTTTCTTCTCTTGGTATTTTCTTGTGCCCACTGCTAGGACCAGACTGCTAAACTAGTCGGACCCACAAGCTGAAATAAAAAAGGTAAAGAGGCAGGTGAAACTGAAGGAAACTGTGGGCCTAAAAAAACCTGCAAATCATTGTGTTTTAACCTTCATTTGTAAAATTGTCTGTTCCACAGTCAAAATCTCTTTCTGTCATCTCAGCAAGGTTGGTAACAAAGTACAACTGGAGTAAGAATCTCAATGACTCATTTCATTATTGTCATCTTGAACATAGTGTGGTTTACTTAATGCTTTTTAATACTATACATTCTTGGTTGATTGCTGTAAGTCACCAAGAGGAAAGGTAATTTTTAAGGCAATGAACCTTTTTGAGCGATGTTTTGCAACCTGTATTTCAAGTCCAAGAAAGCCTACTGTTAGTAGATGCTTAAATCACTATAGAGGAATGTTCTCACCTTCACTGGAATGCTTTTAGAATACCTCAGTCTGAAAATGACTCACTCAGACGTTTAAACGGAGATCTGTTTCTCTTCAGTTTGGGTCCTTGAATACTGTTGAGGAATAGCCAGCTTCAAGAGTAGCTTTCAGTCTATCAGACTTAACTCAGAGCTGGAGGTGATCAGAAAACAAGAAAAATCTGTGTAACATAAAGAGAGACAGAATGACATTTAAAGACACTTCCCCGTAGCAAAGCAGAGTGCCTTCCTGAGCGCTGTTCCCCTTAAGCTGGTGGGATTTGATTTGGTGGGAGGGGGAAATGTCAGGCAGGCACTGATAAATAAATAAATAAATAATATATATATGTATATAATCGGAAGATGTCATTTGCAGGAAGCAAAGAATTGAGCTCTTCAGTTGCCTTTCAGTTTGTGCTGGCTGAGAGCACCAATTTTCTGCTTGTTTATGTACTGCATTGCTCTTTCCACTTTTTTCTGCAGTTTTGAATATATGCTTTCCTGGCCTTGGAATTAACGTACCATCTGAGGCATGGCAGCTCTTAAAAGTGGAGCATCTCTCACTACTTCTGCAGCATACATAATTCTCCTTGTTCAAACCATCCTGATAGGAGACAACCGAACATAATAGAGTTACCCCAGGGAGGAATTTGGCCCATTAAGTCTAGCAAGACCTTATGGTCCATCAAACATGGCCTTATAAACCCAAAAGATAAAAATCCACCTGTACTTTATCTTTGCTTTTTAAGTCTCATATTATAGGTAGCTGTCATTTTACAGCTGCCTATTCAGTTGATATACGCTACTTATATTGATGACTTTAGCACTTTGTTCCTTTTGTGTGAAGGAACTGGACTGAGATGCTTATTGTCTACTCACTGCTTTAACAACTTCAATACCATAAACCATGTGCAAGGGCTTTGCAGAGAGTCTGGCATTTCATTTGCTTCCAGCTGAGTGCCCCGCCTTGTGGTGCATTTTCTCAGCAGCTTGAACAGCCTTGGCTCACATTACAGGGACAGAGTCAGAAGGATTCAAAGGGGTCCTGAGTGGAGTACTCAGGACTCCGGTAGCTTGTGAATAAGAGCCTTAGCAGGGTGAACTCCACTGCTGTGGAGAGTGTTGACAATGAGACATGCGTGATTCTGTATTGGGTTTAAGTGGCAAGGTTTTGGAAGCAGGGGAACTGTAGGAGTGTCCTCCTTGAGCAGAGCCCAGCAGCTGCCCCATGTCAGATCAGAGCCACCTCCAGCTGGCTCCAAAAGGGGCCAGCCGCTGACCAGAGCTGAGCCAGTGAGCGATGCTGGCTGGACCTCTGGGAGAACATGTTGAAGAAAAGGAAGAAATGGTGCAAAACAGCAGCTGGGAGAGGGGAGTGAGAAAATGTGAAAGAAACAGCCCTGCAGATGCCGTGGTCAGTGAAGAAGGAGAGGGAGGATGTGCTTCAGGTGCTAGAGTAGAAGTTCCCCTGCAGCCCATGGGTCCCACATGGAGCAGATCTCCATGCTGCAGCCTGTGGAGGAGCCCAGGTGGAGCAGGTGGATGTGGCCTGGAGGAGGCTGCGGCCCATGGAGAGCCCCCGCAGGAGCAGGCCCCAGGCCGGAGCTGCAGCCCGTGGAGAGGAGCCCACGCAGGAGCAGGGGGTCTGGGGGGAGCTGCCGCCCGTGGGGGACCCGTGCTGGAGCAGTTTGCTCCTGGGGGATGGACCCCGTGGTATGGAGCCATGTGGGAGCAGGTCTTGAAGAGCTGCTGCCTGTGGGCAGCCCCCGCAGGCTCAGTTTGGGAAGGACGGCATCCCGTGGGAGGGACCCCGCGTGGAGCAGGGGCATAGAGTGACCGTGAAGGAGCAGCGGAGACGAAGCGTTAGGGACTGACCACAGCTCCCATTCCTCATTCCCCTGTGCCCCTCAGGGGGAGGAAGTAGGTGAGGGTGGTTGGGGGGAAGGTGTTTTTAGTTTGCTTTTAGTTTCCTGCTGCTCTAGTCTGTTTATCAATAGGCAATAAATTATATTGAACTTCCTATGCTGAGTCTGTTTTGCCCATGACAGTAAATGGCTAGTGATCTCACTGTCCTTATCTCGACTCATGAGCCTTTTTTCATCATACTTTCTCCTCCTGTTCTTTGAGGAGGTAGGGGGGGTGATAGAGTGGTGTGATGGAGCTTTGCTAGCCATCGGTGTGAGACCACCACAGATTCTAGACAGACGACTGTATAATTGGAAAGAGATGCTAATTTGTACCTATTGAAATGGAAGTTAAAGTAAGCGAACTGAGAATGTTCTCAGTCTTCATCAACTTTTAAGCAATATTTTTGAAAAACCCCCTAGCAGCATTTTTCCTGAAATGATTATGAATTCTGTGGACATATTGCTGCTTATAGCCAATCTTCTTAATTAAATCCTTCTCAAGTGCTTGTGGCATACAAAAATCCAGAAAAAATGTTGTGTTATAAAACGCAGGACTGCTTGCACACATGCATGTGTACATCAGAATGGAAATTCAGAAGCCCCAGTAAAAAGAGTACTTGTATCGGCATGTGTAATGTTCAGAGAAGTATAATAATCGCAACTGCCTTATACTGGCTCCTTTCAACAGCAAGTTACTATCCAACCACCACTGTAGAAAATTAGCTGCACCTTGTCATTTTACTCAGTCTTGCAATGACAGACCTCAGTGAGAACCTGTGCTTATGTGAAAGCTAAAGGCTAAACTATGCAAAGATAATTTATAACAGGAGGTGACCTGGGGTCTGACTAATCATCTCCTTTCCTTCTCACATCTGCTCTGTAAATTCTAATAGTCAATAAATCAGTTAACTGCTAGATATGACTGGAAACTATACTATGTCCCCACATCAAGGGCATTAGGGTAGCCTACTTTCTCAGTTCTCACAGAAATCTGAAGAGAAATAGTTCCGTAATAAAAGTTGCAAGGGGCCCTGAGATCAGGTTGGTCCTGGCCAGGCTGTCCGGCAGGGCACCTGTGGGTGCCTCCCCACTGCCCCAGCAGGACTGGGTTGCTCTCATCCACACAGGCTGGGAGCCAGTCCCAAGAACACTCTCTAAACAGGATACTCTTGAAGCTCTTAAAATAGTAGTATGTGTTCTCATACTAGTATAATTTACTTGAGGCAGTTTGCTCCAGCACACCCAAACTTAGATAGTGTAGTAGCACAAAGAGTTCACCCACATAAAAAGCTCTCCCTCTGTAGTGGGGCATAAAAATGCAAAGATTGTCTGAGTGCATGGCCTAACAACAAAGCTCATATAGCTCTTTTTTTTTCTTTTTTTTTTTTTTTTTTTTTTCTGGAAGTTGGTGCATAAGGAAAAACTTCTCAGTATGTAAAAGTGGTCTTTTAGTTAAGGTTGGTAACAACTCCAAATTGGTATCTGGCTATGTAGTTGTATGAATTTATGGCAAGAATGTGCGGTTCCATTATGAGAAATGAATATTGATGTCTGTAGTATATAGAGACAAATTGAGCTCTAATGATTTCCTAATAAAGTAATTTGTTCATAGATCACAAGAGGATACAAGCAAGAAATTTTTAATGGTAAGGCCAAGGTAATTATTTTTCAGCATCTAATTACACCTATACAACTGATTTGGGCTACATTTGCTGAACTAAATGATGATATAGACTGTTCCACTGAGGTTCACATTCACCATTAAAATCCAGTTCCCGGCCTTTGACAAGAGGGTAGAGCAGCTCCTGAGAGGTAGTTTAATATAATTAGGAGCATATTATGTTTACTATCTGCACACTGCACTTGCTTTAGATTAAATTTGACAACTGGAGAAGTAGAGGGATATTTTTCCCAAAATTAGTCTTGTCATCTCAGATCAGACTTTGCCTGCAGTTTATTCTCTTCCCATCTATAACATGGAGCTAATGAGAAGGAAGAAGTCCATACAGGAGTCACAATAACAGTGTACCCTTGGTGTTACTAGAGATCCATAGAGTATTGTGTGTAAAGTTTGTGGAAACACACACGGAAGGGCCAGCCTGTTGTATTTAAACACACAGGTTGGTATTTTCAGTACACACCGCATGCTTCACAGAAGTCTTTAAGAGTTTAATATTTTGGTCTGTGTATCTGTTGACAGGCTATTGAACAACAAACTTTTCCTGTAAGTTTGTTTCTGCTAATGAATCCAATTTGTGTTTCATAGTACGAACAAGCCACTTAAGCGCAGCTTTTTAAGATTTGTCGGTTGCTTTTGTTGTCTGTATAGTCCACACAGTCCCATGGAGCTGTTTTTGTTCTGAGAAGGAGTTCATACATCTTCAAATGAGGGGGGCAAACACCATTGTGTATATGAGGGTAAGTGCACTTTGAGAAATACTGAGTTTATCCACTTTCTGCTCTTCATCCTGGAACATCAGATGAACAAATTTAACTATGCTGTTCTTTATTGCAATGCCTTGAGGGAAAAGGGCAGTGAAGGAGCCAGCAGATCTGACGCAGAGTGAGACAGAACAGAACTTTTCTTTGGAGTGGAACTTTTTGAGGCAAGGTGAACAGCAGGAGATGGGAAATTCAAGATAGTTTAATGACACCCAGCAAAGAGGTTTTCAGAAAAAAAAAATGTTTTTTCACATGATCTTGAACACTTGAAAGTTTCTGGAAGCCAAGGCAGCAAGATTCCCATGGGCCAAGTAAGAGCACTGACAAAGGAGATAAAAAGAGTGTGGTCTGATGGGAATTATTTAAATGAAAAGACTTCTTCAGTGAAACATCCACTTGTTATGTTCTCTCCATCTACTCTTTAGGGATCTATTTCCCACAAGGCGTTCTGGTCCTTTTCTCTAAGCACATCTCCTCTGCATAGGAACAGATCCAGACTCCTGCCTGTAAAAGGGAGCACTCAGAGTGGTCCTTTGGGGATGAAGTCCTGCTGGTGAAGGTCTGCAAATCTTCTCTACCCTGCCACTTTTCCTCTGAGGAATCACATTACAGCTGGTGGCAAGGAGAAGAACACTGTAGAATTCAGCCAGCCCCTTTGGTAGGTGGACAGTCCTGCCTTGGTTTGGCGGTAGGCTCTTTCACCTTCTGCAGGCTCCGCTGGAAGATGGTCCACCATCAAACCCAGAGGCAGGTATAGAGTAGGTCTTCCTACCAGCACCCTGTACAGAGCAGGTCTTTGTCCCAGTGCCAGTGCCTCTTCTCACACCCACTGGTTCATCTCTTCATCCTAGTCTGCAAAATAAATTTCCAGGTAGCTCCTGTGCTGCTGCTTCCTCATGAAGAATTCAGCTCCATCCCCAAATCAGCCTCACTTCCCATGATAATCTCCATGAGGATTATCTGAAGAGATAGAGTCAGCACACATTAGGAATATGATTTCTAATTTCACAAGATTTTAAAACATTTATTTCCATTACTCAGTTCAGCATAATAAGCATGGTCTATCAGCAATGAAGGACAATATGAGCTAGATATTAAAAGGAAAGGCTTTTCACTCTCTATACAACTGGTACTGCAGGGTGACATTGTCACCCTCTGACACATTTTATCCTGTAATGCTGTTAAAAACAGTATCAAAATACATTATTTGCTTTTCCAGTAGCAGTCACATAAATTAAAGATGCCCAGAAGCAGCTTACATTCATATCTAGCAGCTTTGAAATATGATCTAATTTTGATTGCAGGTAGTATAACAATCTCTTTTGTGATAGAATTCGTTATTTGGTATTTTTTCTTCATTCTCCAGCCTCAACTTTTGTCAGGTACAAACACTGATAAACAGTTTCTGTTTACCACATTGATTCTATCCAGAAAAAACAGAACATGGACAATTAATAGAACAGCTTAGTTTTCCTGTATTTTCAATGCAATTTTGGATCTGTTCACTTAAGGAGGATATGGAATTGACTACCCTTATGGTTAACATTTCTTTCCATCCAGAACTTCTTTCTATTTTCAGTGACGTGCCTCACACTCCTTATTTGCAAAGTGTTAGTCATGTGACAAGTCTGCTGTGGGTTTTTAAGTGAGATGACCATCTTAGCAAATGAGCTAAAAGAAAAAAAATGTTTCTTTTCCTCAGGTTAGTTAGACCATCTAGTCAAATCTTTATTTTAATTGTTTTCGCATGTTGTTTTTCCTGTGAGTAGCAGGAAGAAACTTGCCCGCATCTCCAAATCCTCTGGTTAAAAATGGGTAGATCTGTGACATCTTACTGATATGAAATCTGCATAACTATACGAGGCATCTCAACATTAAAATAAACAAACAGACCCTAAATCTACAAGGAGTAATATATTTCAGTCATCATTAAAACGTTGTGTCAAAGATTGGTATATATCTCCTTGTGGGAAGATCTGGATGATTTAGTTGCACATCTGTTATCAGACTTCTTAAAATTCTGATTTATTTTCTTCATAAAATAAAAATTTCCTATTTTAATTTTAATTTTGGAAATGCCTTTATGGGCTCAGTACACTACATCTCCCACTACAAATCATGTTTAGTCTTTCATTCAGGACACATCCAAGCAATTGCTCCTGCTTTGTCCTGCTCTCAGAATTGATAGTGCCTGGGATGGATCTTTTGTTTTATCAGATGGATTTAGTAGCAGACTGGAAGATGACTGTTCTATGTGCCGATACCTTCCAAGGTGTTGAAATTTGTCTTTGTTTCGTTTCAGTCACCCTTAGAACAGGGTAATCTGTGCTTTGGGTAGCTTAAATACATGGCTGCAAGCAAAACATGAGCCTGTAGCCAGCCAATTAGTCCAACAGGCAAAAGCTCTGGACCACATCTCCTTTCAATCCCCATCTTCCCATAACCTCACAGAGGCAGTGTTGGGCCAGCAGCCACTGTTTTCCCACCACAGCTGCAGGCTGGCAGGGCTGACACCCATTGTGGGCAGAAATCTGCTATTCACCTTCTCTTAAGCCCTTTTCCCTGGCACTGATGAACCCTGGAAATAAGCATGCGTTGGTGGCTCCCAGATGTGTCTTTAAAGCAGACAAACCAAAAGACTCAGACACTGCTCAGAGAACAACTGATGTAAATCAATGTGCACTGATTTATAGCAGCTGGGGATTTGGCTCAGGAAGGCAAGCAGTCGTTGATGGTATTGTGAAGGTGAAACTGCAGACAAAGTGAGGCCCACCACATTTATTATGTACGATTCTGGGATGCGAGCACTGGTTTCCTCAGAGGGAAGCATCCTGGTCAGCCAGGTGCAAGTGCTGTCTGGGATTCATCAGCATCTGAGAGCTTACAGCCCCGTACTTTAGTGCTGTAAATCAAAGGCATGCACACTAATGTTGAAGAACATTGTGTGTGTCAATTCATTAGTCAACGGAGTGGGAAAGATCAGCGTATCAGTCATGAAGATATATGAAGTCTGCCTCTTAATGATGTTAGCTCGTAGGCAGATTGTGATGGAACCTTTGTGGCCTGATGACTGTGTTTAATATGTGTAATCCATACCTCAATAAATCTGTGGCTGGCAAGAGAGCACAGCCGCTTTGTTCAGTTTATGGAAAGAAGCACACTAAGCACTGTGGGCAGCATTAACATTTAACAATGTTAGGCTTGAATATAGAGACTCTCTTTACTGGAACCAAATTAAAAAATAATAATTATCCAATGAAAACAGTCAGTAAGGGTTTATCTGCTTTCCACGGCAGGTAGACACCCATCGGATCCCATTATTGTTGCAGTCACGTCAGTGTCTGTAGGACTTAGATATTCCACAGGATCCTTGGATACTCCACAGGATTAATCAGGCTGGAGTTTGTCCCTGCTCAAGGTGGAGCAGCTCAAAGTGCAGGCAGGGACTGACTTGCATCAAAAATGTCATACTGACACATTGCTGAACAGAAAACAAACAAACAAACAAACAAAAAATATAACATAATACAGATTTAAAACACTGTTCATTCCAGAAATGTATACTAGGGAAAAAAAAAAAAAAAAAAAAAAAGAAAAAGGAAAGGAAAGGAAAAAAAAGATCAAAAAAAAAGACCTTGCAGAAAATCTACTTATTTTTAAATAACTATTCTTCAACATTTTAAGGACTCTAACAAGTGCCAGATCCTCAAATGAAGTAAATGGACTCTGCCAAAGTAAATGAGACAGCACCAGCATGTACCAACAGAGGACCTGGCCCTGTTCAGTGCTCTACTTTCTTTCTGCTGTGCTTTGTCACCGTAATAACGTGAGAAGCTCTGATTTACCTTTGCTTCATTCTGTTCCCACATGAAAACGTAGGAATCTCATTCCAGTTTTTAGAGGGCATGTGTGTTCAGGAACAGCTCCCTGATAAAGCAGCAGTAGCAGGTGGCAGCAGCTCACCCACCCACGCAAGCTATCTTCAGTGACTGGAGAGTCAAACAAATTGCACCGCTGCTAGGACAACAACAGCACACACAGGAGTTAAACTGAATGCAAGAATGAATTGCAAGTGTTCTTTTAATCTCTGTATCATAAACAGCCAGCCCTGGTTCTGCTTTGCAAACAAACAGCAGTGAAATAGCTGGAATAGGTGGGCCTGAGCATGAATGGCTCATTAAGATTGACAGAGGAGACCATACCCTTCAGAGAGTATGTTGTGAATTTCTGGTAGTCTCAGAAAAGTGCATGGCATTTGGTTCAAATTTATAAGAATTTTTCACATCCTTACAGATGTTAGCTTTTTCGTAAACAAAGATGAAAGCAATCAGGCCACCAGAAAAACTAATCTGGTGCACTACCGAGTACTGGCTTAATCTTGCTCCTGGACACACATTGAACCTGAAAGATTTTTTTTTTTTTGGTTGAACTGCAGAAAGTGTTAAAATATTTCTGTGAATATGAGGTAAGCTGACTGAACTTCAGAGCATATGAAAACTCCAGATAAAGGTATGGGGACTTAACTGACAGCGCTGAAACAAGCTTATCAGCTTCTGAAGGTGTTAGCAGTAATTTTAAATACTGCCATTTGAGTGACATGGAACACAGAGCTGTACTTTAAAATCTGGATAAGAAATATGCTTATAGAGCAGTGCCTTTTTTTTTTTTTTTAATTCATTTTGTGTGTCCTGTATGATATTCAAATACTATATTTTTTCATATATATGTTTATATATATTCATGACAAAGAAAAATGAAACCCAAAACTTCTCAAATGTTTAACAGCATGCATAGAAAGGTAAGTTCCACCTGGAAAAAAAAAAAAAAAAAAAAAAAACAAACTGCTGTTTATCAATATTTTTGCCTGGTAGCTGCAGTTTATGATGCTTATCCTTCATATCCTGTTCTAAATTGCAGGACAGATTATGTCCATCCAGCATTTGACACATTTTACCTTACAAGTATCTACCTTTATTCAGGTGACATTATTCCTTTAAACCACACTTGTATCAGTGTGAGGAATCAAGTTTGCAGCTAAATTTATGTCTGCTTTGTGTCAAAGCAGTCTCATTGATCATGCAATCAGGGGGAAGTGCTGTTACAGGAAAGGGTGGCCACCTCTGATTTTATGTGCATTCTTCAAGGTGGGTTAGTTAGAAGACAACTGATCAGTGATGGAGGACTTCATTCAGCTGACATTCATTTGGGTTTGGATAGGGAAGTTTCATGCTGGCAAAACACTGAGGTATATACAAAGAAGAATTTCATACTTACCATTATGAGAAGAGAGAAAGGCAGAAAGCTTAGACAAAAATCTTTCTTCCTCTGCAACAGAGAAGGTGCTTAGTTTCTGTGAAGAAATGAAGACAGTGATTTACTTAGGCTTATTTATCATTTTCCAGATCTATATGTCATCAGTACTGTTTGAAACAGAAAAATTGTTTTAGATATTTCTCTGCAAAATCCCTATCATTTTACACCATAAGCACAGAGCTATTTTGAGTCAGAGCAAAAGCTGATCTATCCCAGTATCCTGTTTTGACAGAGGACAATATTGGATACTTGGGAAAAAAGTTTTAGAACATACAGTAATGCTTATTATCTTAATCACCAGTGATCTGCAGCTCAGAGACTTTCTCAACTACTATTTTCTGCTTGTTTTTAACACTTGCTGGACAAGTTTCTTCCATCTTGACTTTACCTAATGCTACACATGGTAGAGCTGCATTTGTCATCCTGACCACACCATGACAATGATTTCCATAGTTTGATGCATTTTGTCTCTTCTGAACCTGACATGGGGTTGTTTTGTTTGTGTCTTTTATGCTCCCATACTCACCTTTTCCAGAGTACCCCAGAGAAAGTATATATGAAGCTTTTTGGCAAGGACAGTGAACTAACTCAAGGAAAATCTCAGGGATGCAGAAGGTTTTAGCATAGGGGAGCTGAATCAAGGGCTTTCATGGTGCAAGGTATTCCCCCAGAATAAATCTTGGAGTTGGAGACCAAGAAGCCTGCACAGAAAAAAAGAAGAGCCAAAACCACATGAATTCTGTGTCTGCACCAAACATTCAAGTGTAGTGATTGCTTGGAATGCATGCGGGAGGGTTTACCAGGGCTGTGACAAATGGGGACGGTATTTGGAAGACTTCCAAAGGAAATGCAAGTACAGGATAATATATACATACTTAAGATGTACTCACAGTTCAGGTTTTGGGCAAACCTATTTTTTGCTGCAGGTGCATGGTTGGTGATCAGAAAGTTAATGCAGCAAAGCACCTCTTATTATCTTTGGCTCTCTTTTTCTAACTGGCTGTCATTCAGAGAATAGGAAGCTCAACACTGTGTGGAGAATTGTCCTCTCCACCTGTCAGTGATTAATTTCACATATTCAGCCATCAGGGACTCTGTAGGAGATTCTGGTTATTTTTCTTTCCTGTCTCAAACCAGAATTTACTGTCTGTACTTTGTATTCACTTCTAAATGAATTTTCATAGTTTGGGGAAAAAAAGCCTTATTATTTTTCTACTGTTTAATAATGCTTTGGAATTAAATTTATTTGCATTCATTGCATTTGAACCAAACAATTTATAGTTTTATTTTTTTAAATGTATTATTAATCATATCAACACAAATAATATTTGAGCAAGGTACAGAGTCTTTTTTCCCTCCCCTAAATGAAAAATGATGCATAGATTTTTTTCATCTCTCCCCAGTGATGTGAACATGGATTTCTTATTCTTTTGACTGGCCAAGCAAGACCAGGTCTAAGGATCAAATTGATGATGTTCCTCTTTTTGTCCAGATTACAAGGTGGGCAACACTTAATAACCACTCCTTCTCTGGCAATTCTTTGATGTTGCAGGCATTGAGAGGAACATCTCTGTTGACCTTGGTACAACTCGGGAAATCCTCCAGGATCCTTAGGAAATCCCAGTTCTGAGAAACCAGCCACATTGTGTTGCAGGTAAACAAATCTTTATGCTGTTTCCAACCCCTAAAGTTCCCTGTGTTGATCAGAGGCTTTAGCTTAATTTGTTTCCTAAGAGACTGTGGCTCTAACAGGATTTGTAAAAGAGCAAGGTAATGGGGAATAAGGGAAACTGCTAAGAAGACAAAGGTGGCTGAGATCCAAAACAGAATTGGATCTGAACAGAAGAATGTTATTGGTGAGAAAGTAGCTAGAGAGGAAGAGCAAGAGGTAATTCACCTGCTAGCTGAGAGCTGAGCAAGGGAAGGGGAGAATAGGAATTCGGATGGGGAAACTGGTGGGAAAGCTAGCATCCAAAAAGTGTGTGAGGAAGGAGAAATGGAGGTGATAAGGTATTAGGAACCCAGTGGATTTGTTGGTGGAGTAGCAAGGACTTGAATGAATTGGGCATGGGGGAGGAGTGAGGAGGGAACATAGGGCAGAAGGGGGTGGAGAAGAGTGTTAGAAGGGAAAGTCTGTCTTTGGAGGAATAGGGAAGGCAAGCAAGGACACAAACGTTGAGAAAATGCTGGTAGAGGACATGTAAATTCAGAGACATTGGCATTTTACCCAGAACCACTGTTGATAGGGAGGAGGATAATACCCAAAGCTTTGGCAGCATAAAAGCTAAATGCCCACAAATTGTTTAGGATCGGTGCCCTAATAGAAAGACTTTAAGACAACGTCTGATACAGACATTGCTCTAGAGAACAGGGTAACTGATATCTTAAAGATCTATTTATAATGTGTGGAAAATGCAGCATTTTATCATGGGGGACTTCCATCTGAGTGTCTTGTACTGCTAGTCTCATGTTGCCAATAGTAAAAGGTCCTTGGAATTTTTAAATGTTAGAGATGACAGTTTCTTAAATCAAAAATTGCTGTATCCAGCTCAGGGGACTTTTATATTAGACTACATCTTGAAATACAAAGAGGGATTGATTGGTAGACCAAGTTTGTTGGTAACTTCTGTGCAAAGAGGTCTCTAACTTAACATTCATTATGGGCAACCAGAATAAAGCTCATACTGGTAATAAACACATTTGAATTTTTAGCTTTAAAAAAGTAAAACTCACAAATGTTCATTAAAACATAAGTATTGACTGGGAACATTCAAGAATGTTCTACCACATATAGGAAAAACAGTCCTGCAAATAAGGGAGTATGCTACCTAGAGGGGAAAACAATCAACCAAAAAAAACCTGTCAAATTTATTTTTTCTAGTTATGCAGTGTCATGTATACATCAGAAATGGAGTATTACAGAAAAGTGGAAAGAAAAGTCAAATGGCAAAATTTTAGCAACAGAATGAAGACAAAATTCATGTACACAGTTCTTCATGATCTTTGTGACAATGGCATGATCTCATTACTAGAACAATTTGTTAGAATTAGAATGTGCAAAAAAGACTAAAAATAATTATATTTCTCTGCATTTGGGGAAACATCCAGGTGATGCAGTCACATACAGGCACAAAATATTTTCAATTCTAACAGCAACTAAGGTTAAACAGCAGATAGAAGTAATTAATTGGCAGGACTAGGTATCTTGCATCTGAGAGTGTAGAAAGAGATGGGTATCCAAGAAGTTTTCTGACCCTGCAGAGCTGAATTGTTACTATTTTTCTATGTGAAAAGCTCTGGAAATATTGTGGTGTAAGTTTTTAAATGCTGTATGAAACAATTCATCCATTTAATTTTGTACCTTGTTACTTCTATTGAAAGTTAACTGTATAACACAGTATTGTTCTGGTTCTCATCTGTTCCCTGCTTCCATTAAGAATCTCTGAAATGCAGTTGAGAGAAAGAAATATCAGGAACCATTTGAAGATGTCTGTCAATGTTGTAGGAGTGTCTATGCTAACAAAATGCCACAGCAAGAAACCTGGTTTTACCCACGAGACTGGTAAATAAATATTTGTTTGATGTTGAGCAATTCTGGCTGGTGAGCAATTTTGATGATCTGATGGCCAGCTGGGAAGGGAACCTACTGACATGAATCTCCCATGGGTTCCAGTGGCCATTTTCTGGCCAATTCTGAAAACAGACCACATGCAGATCAAGGGAGAGCCTGGATTTCTGAGAACACATGCACAAAGTCTTTCAAAAGTATTCAGGTGAAAAAGAAATTGAATGAGGGACTAATGTCAAGGTCTTTGTGGATTTCTGCAATCCAAAGAAAATGTATTTGTATTGGAAAACCTATACAGAAACGTAAGTTTATCTATTTATTTATTTATTTTTTCTATACACAGGAATAGGGCTTTTAGCAAGTTTGTCTTTCTAATACTGGAAAGTCTGGGGATCCTGGTAGTTAAATTGCAGTACAAGCAACATGGATACACTGAGTGGGGAAGTTTTATTATTTGGCACTGTGCAACCTATGCTAGAAAACTGTGTCTGTGCCCAGACAGTTGTGGTTTGGGAGAGAGTTCTGGGGATTATTAAAGCACTAGAAAGCATGACTCATAGTTCAGGGTTCTCAGGTGATTTATTGTAAGGAAAGACTAATGTGGGAATTGTCCTTGGAGGACAGAAGGCTCTTTGCTCTTCAGCAAAAAGCATAGGAAGGTCTAGTAGTTGGAAGCAAGAAGTAAAAAATCTCTCTAAATTATAATGAATCAATTTACCTATGTTTGCTTGTGGATTCTATATTAATAGAAAGATTCAAAATTAAGCCCGGATCTTCTTCTAAAAGATATGCTCTGAAATACAGGCATATTTCATGGTCCCATGCTTTTGAAGTACCAGAGCTCGCAGTAGGTGCACATACTGGTTCCTTTTGTCTTGCAATTGGTGCAAAGTTTTACACATGGGAGTGCTGTGACTGAAGAAGCAGCAGAGGGAGATATCACCCCTCTTTTACAGTGAATTTTATTTAGCCAAATGGCCAGAAGAAGGGAAAAGGATGGGGTTTGCAGGTTAAGGAAAAAGAAACATAATTTGAAGAATGCAGAAGAGGGTAGGAGATAAGCATAGAGAGAAGTGACATCAACTTTTTGAGCTTGTATGGTTGATAGGAGTGTGAAGTGCTTGACTGGATATTGAAAAGGAAATCTTGATAAATCCAATGTTTGTTATTGAACCCCAAAATGCGATTAGGAGAGGTGATATTCTGTTAGCTCTCTCAGGCAGAGGGGGAGGCTGAAAGTTGGGGGAAAGGAGTCTGACAGTTTCTATGCTTGCAGGCCAGGGTTGGTATTTAAACAGGTGTAAGTTGAAATGACTGACCCTGTGAAGGTAACAGATGGACACTGTGCCCTGAGAGCTCAAGCAGAGCCAGAAGAGCTCTACACTTGTCTGGACCACCAGTCCCTAGAGAAGAGGGATTTGGGGCATAGAAGCAACATGATTCTCTCTGCAACAGAGTAGAGGTTCTGAAAAAGATGTCAGAGACAATGGCAAGGAGAAAGATGGATATACAGTTTTAAAATGTTGCTATTTTTAGGGCAAGTAATGCAAAACCTTGTCTAAGGCTGATGGGAAATGGCTAGATCACTGAGAGGAGCTGAGAACAAGTGAAAGTGAGGCAATATGACAAAGAGCAGGGGAAATCAGCTCACTGAGGGAATGAGGGTTATGGATGTATTTCTCCTAGGTGGAGATTAATGAGGACTTTGGGTTAGAGTTTGAAACTATTACAACAAGTGACTAAGAAACAGCAGAGGTAAGAGTTTGAGAGGGAGGAAGGGAGGAAGATTTGTGTCTCAGGCAGGCAGGCTGCTAGCACATTTTTACAAATGACACCTGCTCTGAGCAAGAATGTTCCAGGGGATTATATTTCAACCCAATCCATTCTTTTTAAAAAATACATAATTTATTCCTATAAAGGGGACACACTGATCTGATTTAATTAGGCTAATTAGAGGTCTGTGTCAAATACAGGAGTGAAGCATGTGGAGGTGGGTAGAAGGCGTAGGCATGAAAAGATCAGGGAAAAGTCCTTGTAAGCAGCATTAGTTTTCAGTCAGAAGCAAATGACAGGAATCTGGGCAATAAAGAACGTGAAAACCTGGGTGCTACAGAAATCTTGCACAGCTGGGTGCTAAGGTGCTCGGTATTAAGCCTGAGGTAGACTGAACCATGGAAAAACAATGGTTTTGCTTGAATATAAGACTTCAGACATACATGGGAGGGGATGGATTTCCAGAGATGTGTATTTCTTTCTAGTATTTCAAGGTCTTTTGGAAATGGCCTTTGGCAATATTTTTAGAGCTGAGGACAGTGAAGTAAGGAAGTGGAAAAGATGATAATACAGAAACAGGAAGGGGGAGCTGAAAAGAAAAGGGATTCAGGGGTGCTGGTCATGTGAGAGGATGGAGTCGTAAAACAAAGTGAAATTAAATAAAAGAAGTATAATATTGGAGACAGAGTCACTGAAAGCCATAAGGAGATGATAAAGCAGAAATTACTGGATTATCTGTGGTCTCTGAAGGATCAGAACAGTGCTGGGGAATAAGAAGCCCAAAAGGAGAGCTAGCAGGACAGCAGGGCAGGGTTTCTTATTCTCAGTGGTTCCAGGCAGGGGATCTGTCCTTCGTTTGAGAGGGAGAGCGAGATGCTGGAACAAGCTGAGTGTCTCAAGTACATGACAGGAGTGATTTAAGTCAAGTTTCTATCACCACTGAAAATAACAATTGAACTAAATCCAAGATACTGACCTCTGCAAAGGTATTTACTGCATCCTGATGAAGACTGATAATGTAGCCATAAATATAGCAAGTATCTGGAAATTCACAGTTGAGAAATACCAAGAGCCCTTGAGGCTTTTCCTCCCTCACAGTGGGTAACGTATTTCAATGAAATGTGAGAACAAAACGATGATAGCCCGAAAAGATTTATCCTCTTACTTGGGCCCTGTGTTGCATACTGAGCTTGGATTCACTTCAGCCAACATTTCTGTGATATAGTGTTTCTTTGTAAAAAGAACTTTACCAAGGAGATTCAAATAGAAAATTATGCAATCAATATATCTGACTTCAAAAAGCAATGAAATAGTTAACTTGCTCTTAAAAATGTTAATTTATAGCTGTCGTGAAGAATAAAGGGACAGAAAACTCTTTATCATTTGCATTAAATCATTCCTAAACTAAAACAGTGGAGGCTGACAGCCAATGTGATCACTTTACTCTCTTGAGAAGAGCAACTTTTTGCCATGTTTAACAAACAGGGAAGTTCAGCTACATGAAGTCCTGAGAGGGGCTGAAAAAGGAGGGTGGGTTTAAAGCACAAGGCTTTACACCCAAGCAGAATACTGTTTGTGCCCATACTGTTTGTGCCCATGGAGCTGGAATAGAAGACAAATGTAAAATGCTGCCAGCCTCTCCCTTTTGTTTCTTGGAAGATTTGAATAAGCAGCCACAGAAAGGGGCTCCAGATCCTATTGCACTGCAACCCTTCTGTACTCGCCTTCCAAGAGCATTTAAGCACCTGGACTTTCCCTGAGAGAATGGTCATCCTAAACAGATTTTTAGTGCCTTCCTCACCCTCCCCCCAAAATCTCAGCCAAACTGTATTTTGAATTATATTCTTGTGCTGAAAGGTGTTAATAGCCATAGTTGAGTGGGCTTTGGTCTGTAGAAAATTGACAGATTTGAAGCAGACAGGTGTGCTAATCACATAGACTGGTGCACCACAAAGACGGGTGTGCTAATAACCCAGACTGTGAGGAAGGATGAATTAAGGTTTGTAGTTTGATAACTGGAAATAATAGAAGCCTGTGTCTAGTAGTTTGCGTGGCACAGAAGCTAAATCATCTAAGCTGTTTGTAAGCGCGAAGCCTAAAAGATTTATTGGGCAGACTATGCAGAAGGTGATGGGAAGGACAAAAGAGGCTGTAACATCTTTCAGAGAATCGGCATAGCCCTAAGGTGCGGAAAGAAATCCTGAATAAATGGCTTGACAGGCTTGGAAATTTAACACACCCTCTTTTCCTCTAAGCAGCAGAACTTAGTGTGGATTCCTCGACATAACCTGAATTGCTACTATTGCTACTATTGCTATCCAATGCACAGTTGAAGCTGTCCAACACCAAACTAGCAACTGTTTATTCACCTACTTAGACTAGTTAGTACATGAATTACACATTTGGGGCATGTTTCTCTGCTGAAGAATGAATGAAAAAATTTTGATGAAAAATTCTTATTAAGAAATCTTATTAAAAGAGTAAGGTGATGTATCCATTTCATGGATAATGTCGAAATATATCAAATAAAATAATGGTTAGTTGTTTCATAATTTGTCTTATTAAACTTCTGAGTAAGTAGATGAAGTTTATATGCAACATAAACTTTATGCAATATGCATCACTGGTGAATCAGCGCTTCAGTTGAGACTTAAAATATTGAAATATTTAGGACAAAAATAATTACATGCTTACTGTAGTTAATATCAATACAATGCTGACAGTATTCTTCTGATTTTGCTGCTACTGAAAGGACATCTGAAAGTTGTTGAAACAAATTTAAGGCAATATGGGGAGATGGGATTAGGAAAGATATTCATACTTTGAAACTTCCTTGCCATTGGGGTTTCAATGGAAATTTTCTCTCCGCCAATTTAAGCTAATATCTCTTTCTTGTGTAAGACCGAAGGACATCAGTGTTGCTGAGTGTGTGTGGCACAGTGCCGTGAGGACCAGATAAGCTCTTCAAGACAAGTAAACAAATGACTTTCTGAAGTATGCACACATGAGCATTATCATCCTTAAAAGCTGCATTAGATTTTCAAATGTATCATTTTGCTTGGCAGTCTGAAAAAGTTGTTAGAGAGAATCTCTACATTAGGAAGGGGGAACAAAGAGCTTGGCAAAATTTTGAATATCAGTGTATTTCCTTTGATTAGAAAGCTGGGCTAGTTCTGGGAGAAAAACAAAGCTTAGTTTGCCTTCTAAATGGAACACATTTGAATATACAAAACTGATAGAATTTGAAAAAAAAAAAAAGATTGTATATAATAATCCCTTATATAAATTTGTAATATATTTTAACAACTTTACTTGTTTGATTTCTTTGTAAATCAATTCTGATTTTGATATGGAAACTTTATTCACAATGAATGCATAAAGAAAGAGTGAACAATTCAGAAATACAGGATTTATTACAGATTTCATCCTTGGATAGTTTTATCTCAAACAGCATCATTTGTTTTCTACTCATTTTCATTTCATGCCTAGCCAGAATGAGACAGATTGGTCTCTGCCTTTATGCTTTTACTGACAGCCCCAAGCCTGCAGCACAGATAGGCGGCTGGTCCCTGTGTAACAAGTTTTTAGATTGGGGCCAGACGTGCTGGGTCTTTAGAGCACAGAATGAAACAGTTCCTTAGTCAGCATTTGGAAGTGTGGAGAGGGAGGTGGGGATGGAGGGAAAAGGGGACTTGGGTGTATCTTTATTTTTGGAAGGAAGCAATTCTTGAGGTTTTTAATCATTGCCATTTGGCTTAACATGGCTGATTCTTTATGAGGTTGTTTATGCGCTCCTTAAAGTAAAGGAGTAGAGGATGCTTTAAAAGATGAAGTGAAAATTATGTTGTTTTCCTGCCCCAGATAAGATGACCAAAATTGTCTGGAATGAGCAGGAAACCTCCACTGGATGTCTTGTGTGAGGATGGAGATGAGCCTCAGGGCTTCCTGCCTGGGTAGATGTAACTTGTGAAGATGGATGCTGGATGTGTCTTGAATTGAAGCTGGACGTGATTAGCCCCGTATAGGCATAAATAGCACCTTAGTGCTAACCTTAGCATTTGTAATTGCTCTTCAGACTTTCTGAAGCCATTAAATGAGACCATCCTTAGCACAGTATATATAGAACATATACTGCAGGTATATGCAGCACATATACTGCAGGTCAGACTGCATCTCAGCCATTTGTGTACCATTTTGAATGTTTTAAAAAACTGAGGGCAAATCTCCAGCTACCTGGTCTCTCTCTCTCTCACCCCCCCACACCCCAAACCAAACAACAAAAACAACAACAAAAACAACAACAACAATAACAGCATCAAAACAACAGGCAGGGAAAGGTCTTGCCAGTTCTTAGACAGACTTTCATCCATGTCAGGCCACTTCTAGTTCTTGACTTTTGGGCTGAGGGACAGCTGCTGTGCTGCCTGATGCCAGTCTGCATTTCACCCTGCACAGCAGTAGGTCCTGAGAAGAGGATGCCTCAGTTCCTTCCAAAGGCTGTTATCAAAACTGAAAGGTACTTTCTAGTGCACCATCGAGCATCACTTGTTTCCCTTACTCATGCAGACTCCTCACTGCTCTTACCAGCCACAGACTTGCTGAAGAGAAAAAGCCTGTGTAGAAGTTGAACTTGTATAATGACTCTGGAGCATGTTATATAAACCTCGGTACAAAGAACTTGTTAAAATGTACCCAAAGGGTAGAAAAATATTCCAGATCATTTATTCAGACCTTGTTTCATGATCACAATCGTTTTTTTGTAAAACCTCTGGCAATATTTGAATTTGATTATACTAGAGCTAAAATTTCACTCCCGTTTATGGCTCTTCCTTGCTTCATGCATTGCAAAGCTCTCCTTTGTGTTTTCCATAGTACGCATAAGCAGGGACGACGTGATCACTGTGCTGGACAGCTATTCTCCTGCAGCGAAGGGACAAGACCATGCACAGTAGCCTTTTGCCTAGTGGTGTGATAACAGAGATGATTAATCCTTTCTCCCTGGGTAAGATTTTCTTTCTGTAGCCATGTGGCTGCCTGACAATGCACAAAAGCAAAGCAAATTGCACTTGTGAACATACTTGCTCCTGCTGCTTCCCAAGCACATACAAGTTTCAGGCACCCACCCTGTGCTGTGCACGCTTTGCAAACACCTTCATACCTGAGCTGAGCAGGATTTGCTGGGCTCCTGAAGGCACTGAAGAGAGCCTGCTGCGTTTGGGTACTGCACCGAACAAGCGGAGCGGAGCGACTTTCAGCAGGCTGCGTTAGGAGGACGCTAATGACACCTAGCGTTTAAAATGAGGCACATAAAAATGCCGACAAGCCCGGCGGGTTCCCTTGCAGAGCTGCGGGCGGCAGGTAGCGAGGCTGGTGCTGAGGGGTCACCTCCCGGCCCTGGGGACGTGGGGACAAGGAGCAGGGGGCAGCAGGTCCGGACAGCCTCTCTGCTCCCCTGGCCCACCCCAAAACTTCTCCCAGCCTATCTGCTCGAGCAGAGAAAGTGTTTGGGAATCAATCGCCCCAGAGGGCGAACAAGAAGCATTGCAGGGGTGATCGCAGGGTGATGGCAGCCTTGTGTTCCTCTCCGTTTGCATCCTCCGTTCTTGTCTGCGCTTTGCTAGCTAATAAAGAAGCAGAATATTTTGACTTTGTACTGTTGTGCATACACCGAAATGCAATCTGGTAACTGATACCCTCTCCGTGTACACGTTTCTAAACTAATTGCAGTGGGAAGGGTATGAGAGGTGATGCACTGTAGCTTAATTTTAACAAGGAAGGAAAGACAGTCTCTGAAAACAGGATACAATAAATTCTGAAATAAAATTCTGGCACATCAAGGAGCTCAAAACTGGTGACACACTGCCCACATTCAAGGGAAAGGGGAAGAATATTCCAAGGGCATTCGATATCACATAGCAACAACAGTTGTAAGTTGATGAATTCAGTGTTCCTACAAGTAACCCTGGCAGTCAAGCAGCTCTTGCAGATTTTTTTTTGAATGTTTGGTTTGTTAAAATTCCTGTTTCTAAAAATAAGGATAAAATGGGTTGTGAGATCATAAACTGTATAAAAACGGATGTATGCTTAATGTTGTGCAACAGTTAAAGAAGTTAGCATATGAATAACTAATCACCACTGCAAGTATCTCAAGACATGATTAATATAAAAATACTGTAATGTTGCTGGTAGAAATAGAATATCTGCTTGAACTATACACAGATGTTTGACATTTCTATCCCTTTAGATATTTACCAAATTCAAGAAAAAAAAAAAAAAAAAAAAAAAAAAAGTAGTAGTAAAATTAGATTGAGAGAAAAAATTACTGTAAAAGTAGCAAAATGGACAAGCTCACAGGCTGGTTCATTACGAAGGATCCAGACCAAAGTTCAAGGCTGTTGTGGCTCCCGCAGACTTGAATACATCCATATATGATTAGATTACTTCAAGGCTTCAGAGATGCAAAGCGTTTCTGAATCAGAGGCAAGCTGTAGATCTGGTGTCTTACATTAGATGAGTCTAATATGTTTAGCGCTTTGAAAGTCATATAAAGTCACTAGAGACTTCCTGAATTACCTTTTGGAATAAATTCAGCATCTGTGTTGTTTGATAAAGGAGTGACATAGATGTCTGGAGCTTCTGAAGGTGGGGATCGTCAGTGGAGGTCATTTGAAGAACACGGGACACGACATGAAATGACTATGATGATCCTAGGAGGTACACCGGGACCTGAGAAAAACCTTGTCTGAGGGACATAGCATCTGTTCCTGAAGTAAAGCAATGTTGTTGTGTCAGTGTAATAGTTTAGATTGCTGCTGGAAAACTGCTCATCATGAGTTAAGGCAAGTTTAATGGAAGTGTGTACTTGAAATTGAAAGGGCATAAGTAAAGTATATTCCAGAATACTACTCATTCAGATGGAGAGGAAAACAAGCCACTGCAAGAATTAACATATAGTATGGATACAAAATTAAGCCAACATTATCTATGCTGACTGGGTGGCTATTATGGACATTGAATTTCAGCAATAGCATAAGCAAAACCAAAATGCATCCATAAATGTTGGTCATAAAACCAAGTGATATTTCAAAAAGTGTTATTTTTTGAATGACTGTATTTCCAGAGATATCTTCTCAATTATGTTAGGTACTTCCAGGTGAAAGAATTAGAATAGGTAGAAATTTTCACTGGTTCTGTTCTGTGCTTAATAGCCATAATGGATCCTTATTCAGTATGCTCTTCTTTGGGATCAACTGGAACAGAAAGGAAAAAGATGCTGACAGGTCTATAGTCATTATATTTTTGTAGGGTTCCCTCGTTTTGATTACTGCTGTTACTCTGATAATTTTCTGAATATCTGAATTTTCAGATATCTGAAACAAAATTGCAGTTCTCTACAGTTCAAGCCAGTCACTGTAAGGCACCACCAACTTGGCATCACTCTCAAAAGCTTTAGTTAAAGTGATGATGACACCTATTGTGTTCTAACTAGCAATGCTTTTATGCTTGCTGTAAATAATTACTTTCATTAGCTGTTTTCTTGACCATATATCATTGGAGAAAGAAGCTGCACACTCTAGGTCTTCACGCATATTAACACTGATTTACTGTTTCACCTTCTTCACTTGATGTAAAAATAGTACAGGAAGAGTTTACAGGCTTTGTTTTTTTTTCTTATTTTTCTTATTTTCTGTGTAACTTTAGAGTCTGACTCTAGTGACTTTGGGGAAGGCTTTTGCATTGTCTTCATGTGAGCAACATTTTTGTAAGGGTCTGTTGGCTAGATTCCCTTGTGCAGCATAGCTTTTCGCACTGCTAAGACAGCAACAAGAAGCTCTAATAGGACCACAAAGTGCTAGCAGAGAATCCCCTAGGATAGGAAAGTGTGCACAGCTTGACTCCAGCACTGCACTTCTGAATGCTTCCATGTGGGTAATGGAAAGAATATACCTCAATGCCAAGAGAGGACACGCTGGAGATGTGGCAGAGAAGACTGCATCTCTTAAGGAACTGCACTGAAGGTTATGGAACAGAACAATTTTCTGGTGAAGGGCGTAACACTTTTTTTTTCTTTTTTTTTTTTTTTCAAGAGTTTAACAGTTGAGAAAGATTAAACTGCATGAAACTTGAAGTCCCTCTTGTCCTTGCACTTATCTTGTGGAGCCACATCCTAAGTTGAGGATGCTGTTCCAGGTAACTTATTCTCCCTGTTTGCTATGCAGTGGAGTTGGTACTCATCTGACCAGGTTCAGGAGGAAAATTATCCCTGCTGGTGCTTCTTCTTCATGTCACTGGGAGGTGAAATGCACATCTATGTCAGTGCAAGGGAGTGCAGAGGGGTGCAGCTGGAGAGGGCATGAGAAAAGAGAGGAAGGCAGGGCTATAGCACCTCAAAGCTGCTATGAAACCACACCCATGGCAAAGCTACTGACAAGTCTCATGACTATTATGGGCAGAATGTAGAGTTGGGATGGCATAATGCAGACACTACCATGCCTTTTTGTCATATAAGAAAAGAGCATCCAGCCCTAGGTATAATCTACTGCTCATATGTGAGATCTGAGAAGCATTCAAAGCAAAGTAACACAAAGTAATTCTATTAAATGCACTTATAAAGTCACTCAGTACCCATTGTATACCGGTTGCATGAAGGCACAGACTTCACATAGTTTTTTCTTGGTTTGTGTATTTATGGCAGATCTGTCTTTATTTTTCCAAAAAAAAATTATTACAAATAAAATTCTTATGAATCAAAAATATTGGGGGGATTTTTTATTTTTATTTTTATTTTGGTGGGAACAGGTAAGAAAATCATTTATAACATATGCTTATCTTGGCAGCGTCACTTTAATTTGCACTTAATTGGCTGTCTGAAAGGCTGTTTCCATGACAGCACAGCAGATATACAGTAAGGGCACTTATAAACAGTGATAAATAACGGATCATTAGATTTCAGGGAGAATTCTTCAATAGACTGTTGCTGCTTTTTACATTTGTTGGGTGGAGACAACACATCCACTGCCATCCATGACACTAAGATAAAAGCTGTCCAACTTCCAAAGATCCTGTATGCTAAAAGACAACACTTGCTACCTTTGAAAGCAGGTCAAATACTGTCTTTAAACCACATCAAATTACTTCTTCTGTTAACTTCCTAACTACAACAATCTACAATTCTGTGTCTTACCTATACTTGTCAAACCAGTCCTAAGTCCCTGCCAAGTAACAGTGCTTTTGGGATGGAAGTGGCTTCTCCTGGCATACTTTCTAAAATATTTCCAGCCATGCTCTCTGACAGAGAGAAACTCTTACAGAAAGCGATTTTTCCCTCTGGTTCACTGCTCTGGGGTTCGCTGTGTAGTCTATGTGGAAAGGTGTTGGGATCACTCATTCTGCTGAAAGCCATCAAAGAGGATGCTCTCAGGGGGACACGAAAGTGGAGATGGTAGTTGTCGTATGCAAGGTAACCCTGGTGCCTCGAATAGTGTTTAACCAAGATCCACTTTAGCTCAGCCTTGAAACATACACAGATGTAAGAAACAAGCCTGTAATTGCCATTGCTTGGAGTAATAGCAGTTGAAATATTGCTGTTTCAAAGGAGGTTCGATAGTGCTAGATGTGTCCTAGTGCAAAATTTAAATACGTCTGTTTTGCAAGGATTTAGATTAGCACTGCAGAAAAAGATCTGATCTCTTTCCTCTTGAAGTCAATGACAGTTTTGTCAGGAAAAGCGAAATCGGAGTTTTCTTATTGTTCTTTTGCTTTTTATGATAATTCTCTGTTTTAATGAAACCAGAAGAGGCAGTGTTGAATAACATATTAAAATAAGAAAAATTATCTGCTTGTTTAGACAATCTGGAATGCAGATTGAAACAGGAAGGTCATCTGCCTGCTCCCAAGTTTTGTGGAAAGATTTTCTGAACTTTGCCATATGCCAACTATGATATATTTAAATTTCTAAAAAGTAAGTGCTTACTGCTAAGACCAACTAGTACCCTATCAGAGAATGTCAAATCTTTGCTACAACTCTTGTAAGAAAATAGTGGTTCTTAAACGACTCCTATGGCTTACCAAGACTTCTATCAAGCAGACTTTAGGCATATAATTTAACATACTTTTATTTTGGTGGCAGTTCTAGCTCAAGCAGCCTTCATAACTTTGCACCTGTGATCAATCCCCATTCCTGCTTCTCCCACCTATTCTCCAAATCACAAGGCATGATGCTTTGTAAGACTGCATGTTTAATCAAACCAGAGATTTAAGCATAACATTTTTTTTAATACACATTGGTTCTCATCTCATCAATTGCTAGTAATTGCAAATATCAGAAATTTCAGTATATGTCCTGTCATTTGAAAAACCTGTTTCCTTCAAAGAGAAAAATGGACTTTTCTTACACTCAGACTGAAGGTAGCAACGCACCCAAACGCTATTCACTTTCGGGGGTTAGGCTACTGTGTAACCTAGTAGCTTCATAGAATTTTGTTGAAAATTTTTTCACCTCTTTAGGAAGAAATCTTTTTTAAGCAATAACACTCAGTTTGAAACACTGCTTTGTTTCATTTTATAGAATATATGACTCCCAGAGAAGATCAAAAATCATTTCTGTCCTCTTCTGAACCACTCAGTGGTTGTATGAATCTACAAGTCTGTTCTGCAGTGGAAATGTAACTGATAACTTTCATGCTCTGGCACTGGAACCTTTTCAGTGGAACACTGTGCTGGCAACCAAGATAATACTGTGTAATAGAGATGTGTGGCATTTCTCAATCATTCCTATCATACAAGGCAGAGTGATATACTGACATGGTGAGCCATCTGTGCTAATGCCGATGATGTTATTAAATCATTCATAACATTTCACAATTTTTATTGGATCATTTAAATTCTTATTTTTGGCATAGAATGTAGATTTCTTCCTCTAGAAATATGAACTCAGTATGCAAATGTGTTTGCCCTGTTTCCTAATAAATTCATGACTTGGTTGAACGTCCTTACAAGTGCTGTGGCTCACGTAATTACGTCCTCAGATCTTGATAGCAGAAATAGAGAGCCAGATTCTTGCCAGATTAATTGATTTGTTCTTAGCACACATAGATTTGATCTATCTATTTCTGCCCACTTGTTCTGTGCCTACAAGATGTGCTGCTACTCAGAGTTCTACCCCGTCCTTATTCCCACTGAGGAAAAGTATTTTTCTCTCACATTTTATATCACTTACTAGTAGGATTATTGCCCTAAAATCATATTGTAGCTGCAAAACAACACCGAGGTTTCAGTGGTCACCATCTTGTCATGCACATAGCATACTAGCTGACCTATTTATTCTAGGTGAGAGCTAAGAATACTGCTAAGTGCACATCACACTGGGCACTGGGCACACACGCAGCATGCCCTGGAGACCTCACAGCTCGGGTGAGAGTGCAGCTCAGGGCAGGAAGTCGGACAAACGAATGGATAAACAGGAAAAGAAAATGGTGAAGTTACAGCAAAATTATTCCACCAGAAATTTTCATTGACTACCTGCTTACACATCTGAGAATTGCCATGGAGACACTGGTGGCCTCTGCATACTTAAGGCTGTATTATGATTTTCATTTGAAAGAGAACAAAAATCTTTTTCCATACAATTTAATGATTATGTCCCAACATAGTACAGTAAACCATCCTACGATAATCAAATTTTTCTTGTTTGTTTTTAAAGATTGAATAACCTTGCAGATGAAACAGAAAAGCATATATGTGTCTGTAACTCCCTTATGGAAGTATAAAATATTCAACATCAGGACATGATGTTTGGCTAGCTAATGAAAAAAGATATCTCACTTCACTGTCACAGGCAATTTGCTAGAAAAAAAATATGAACTGTAGGTGTTTTGTATAATTGCACCTTTCATGAAAGAACTGTATATGACCTGCAAGTGCATAAGTCCTTATTTTGCTTTGGTGCAGTCCCCTCCAGTCTTTTGAAGTGCCTGTAAATAAAAATAAAACATAACTGTGAAGTGGGAGTGGATGGAGAATTGTCACTGTATAGATTTTACACCTGCTTTCCAAAGTATACATGTAATAAAGGAGAAGGGACTGTAAGATCCCCTCGGCTCATCGCATGCTTGACAAATGTTTGACCACATTCAGTGCCCAGGGCAACATGCATCCCAGCAGAATAGCTTTAAGTCATTTTACTTGTATCAGCAGGCTTGTGAAGGGGCTTGTGCAAGGTTCAAGATCTGTCTGTGGCTCCAGACTATGTATGTGAAGCATGCTGGTAAGTATGGCTTAGAAGTGCTTTATTCTGTACTTTAAAGGGCTGCAGCATTCAATCATGTTTTAAGAGAATAATCTCTTCCTCCTTGAGAAGGTTACACTTCAAAACTCAGGTGTGCAGGGTCTTCTCACTCTGCACGGGCTCCTCAGAACTGCAGGGATGAGTGATACGAACACATTTCAGAACAGCTTCAAACACAGTGCAGCACAAATGGCATGTTGGATCATTGCAGTTCTTCCAGAAACCAAAAGTAACCACAAAGAGAGAGAGAGAGAGAAAATTAAAAAAACAAAAACAAACAAACAAAAAAACTCTCCTTTAAGCTCAAGCCCTATATAGCTTCCTGATGGATAGCAGGCCGCAGACCCCAGAGGAGCATAGTCCTTCCTTCAGCCAGTGGAGATTTTTCTGACCAATCTCCACACTTTTAATTCTAGATTATCTTCCTAAATGTCAAATACGTAGTCATTTCACAAAGAATCTAGTTTCAGGCTGAGCCTGCTCTGTTTTGGGGGGAGGGGAAAGATAAAGAAAGGAGGAATGTCAGAAAGACAGGAGGACAATGAGACCTTTAGTGAGATGTGACACAGCTAATTTGTATGTGATGGTTCTCCAGGCTATGAGCTGAACAATGCCAGCTTGTAGGGTTTGCCCTGACATCACCTCTTCAGTGAGAGGAGCAGTGTAGCTCTGGAAGTCCCTGCTGGCTGAGATGATTTGGTCTCTTACATGGAAGCGTTCTTGTCTTCCTGCTAGGAAATCCTAATGGAGCTGCCAGGGTCCTTTTTGCTTTTAAACACCTCTGTTCTGAGAGACGCCCATTCTGCAGGCTTAGAGATACAGAAAACCTAGAGAGCTTTTTCACCTTCATAAACTAAAATATTTGTGAGCATACAATACAGCTGACAAGACAATGCTGTTTGAAAAGCACTGCTCTTTTGATCCATTTTTTATTCCCATTTCATCAAGCACAGAAAATTCTTCATTTTGACTTTGTCCACTAACTTTAACAGTGCCTCATGATGTTAATTAATACTGCAAGAGGCTAAACCTCAGGCTGACTGCTTCACATGTGGGAATTAGTTGTGTGGGTTTGTGGAGCAACATCTGCCCTTGAATAGATTTTAAAAAATAATAATTAAACAAAAGAGAAGCGCTAAACTGAATCTGTGCCTAAATGATTAATATTGCTTCATGTTTAAGATTTTTTTTCCTAGCCTATTTTGTTTAATGATTTTCAGCTATGAATATTGCATGTCCTTCTGCAGTTAATTATTTATGCTGATGAAACATGGCACTCTCTGTACCTGTTTTGGATTCTGAATGGAGAGGAACACAGTTTCTAGATGGCTCCTTCTGAATAATGATGGCTTACAGAGGCTTCTTTTATCAGAGGCGGGGTCATCCTCAAGCCAGCTTAAGGAGGCTTGGGGTTCACTAGCAGAAACTTTTGTGACAGCAGAGTCTTCACTGCTGGCCACCAGCTGTGCATGCCAGGCTGCCTGCCCCATTCTTCAAAGAGCCTGGCTTCAGAAATCCTCTCCTTCCTGGTGGGAAAACCTTCCTCATGAAAGATTAAATAATCAGCAGGGTTTGTATTTCAGAAGTTGTAGTGCTTCAGGAGTAGTTTGTATCTGCGCAGGATTTGAAACTGAGCTTGGAGTCTAGCTTAGCTGAACTTTGACATTTTGAGCTTTCATTGTCAATTAGCATGAAAGTGGTCATCAAATATTGAAGTCCTCCCCGAGCTGGAATTATCTTTCTTCCACCCGACTCTGATAGTTACTGTTTATGGATATCTTTGCAGCAAGATATCCCTCACTCCATAAGCTGATCTAGGCAAGAGCTTTGGCTGAAAAAAGTCTGTATTCTCTATGCTACTGTGTCATTTTAGTCAGAGAAACTTATGGCTGTCCTGAGCCATAAGACCCCTGATTTACCAAATCCCTAACACCACTTTTGGATAAGTCAGGCCTTCAGAATTTCCTAATACATCAGTGGCACTTAGATAGCCTGAATGACGAGGAATTTTATGAAGAATAATCCCTAGAGAAATTAAGCTTACTTTGATCAACCTGACTACAAGGTACCATGGTAAACCAATCCCACTTAGAAACTCAATGTACCTTGGCATTCAGGGAAGCACAGAGAGGTGTTACAAGCTTTACAAACTCTAGCTATTAACTACACATGTACTGCTATTAAGTAAAGGAGGATCCTTCTCCAGGGACAACAAAGAGCTATTATAAGGAATGAGATAAATGCGTTTTTTTACTGAACTCAGCAGTAGGATATAAAAATAACATTTGGTAGGATTTCTCTAAATTAGTACGGCTGGTACATCGACTGTGATTCATACCTCTTTAGTCAATCCTTTCTGGTGGTGAATTTGGCAATTCTCTTTAGCAGCCATAAAACGTGGGTGCTGTGAAACTTGCACAGATGTTGTTAAGCGTGGCAGCTGGAAGTAGATCCAGAATAATACCAGGATCTCAAGCACCCATCACCCCCTGGACAGAGAACTGCTGAGAATGGCTCGGCCATGGGGGGACCACGTGCCCAGCCAGCGTACCAGCTCCATCACAACTTTGCCCTGAGGTTCCTCTGTGCCTTGCAGGGGCCCCACTGACACGTTTGGCTCTCTGTGTCCTCCCTCTCCTTGTCCCACCTATATGGCAAATGGCCTTTCAAATGCTTGCTCCCTAAAAAACACATTCAGTGTTATATAAAATAAGTACAGCATATCAGCAAGAGCATTTTGGATGTCCATTTAAGATATGGGCTTGGCAGAAAGGATCAGGAGAAAAAGAGACAGAGATGTCTCAGGTCAAGGGCTTGGTACTCTGCCTGTAGACACTGGCATGCATTCAGGCTTGGGCACCTGGGAGTCAGCCAAAATTGTGCCTGTAAAACAAACTCCAAAACCTGTGTTATTCTACATGCATCAACTATTCATAAGGAAGTCTGTGAATATTCTTGACAATGTTGTGTGATTTTTTTCGCTGTACAGAAATTGACATTATTAAATAATTGAAAGCAAAGTAGCAAATCATGACGGTGAATTCTGTTCAGATGAAATTTTCAAAAACACCTAAGAGTACTTTGAAATATCATTTTATAATCCCCTACTTTTTAACAGGGATGCTTAGGTTGTACGAAAGTTTGTGCTAACACAAGCTGTACTATTTCCAGTACACTGATCTAGGCAATTCTGAACTAACTCCAGAAGCAGCGAGTGCCATGTAAACATATTCTCAGTTGCTTTTGTACATTTCCCCTAAGTCTCTTTTGCCTTGAAATTTTCCTCTTCTCAGGATTGTCTATGTTTAAAAAAAATGTATTTTCAGGCTCCTAACAATGACATCTTAAATAAAATAACTTCCTGTAATTCTGATAGCAGCTACCATCCTTATTTCCATAGCTTTCATCATTCATCTCTAATCCTCTTTCTTTCTTGCTTGTCATTATTTGTCTGTGCCTTTATTCTTTCTGATCACTATTGTTATCCAATTTCCTTCCTTCTTTCATCTTTCCCCAACTCCCACTGCATTTGTGTCCTATCATGTTATAATTTTGTTTTTACTCCCCATGTAGCTTTCTATCAAATATACAACTTTGTAACTGACTTTACCTTCATCTTCCTACCTTTTTTCCCCTTTTCTTAGTCATGCTCTGGGGATCAGACAAAGGCCAGCAATGCAGGCAGTCGAAGACACTTCTCACACAAAATCCAAAGAGCACAACTGCTCAGTCTGTTTCCCTGATGAATGGCAGAACAGCCTTTGGCTTCATTTGTTATTCATATTAGGCTGAAGGCTCTGGGGGACAGCAAATATCTCTTACGGTGTAGTATGCAGTGCCTGGAACACTAGGGTTCTGATTCTAATTGCGGTGGATGCTATTGAAGCAATAATAATAATCTCAGGGATTGGGGTCTGGCCTCACCATCAGGCTTTGGCTCACTCAAGTGATGGAAGAAGAGCTCAGAGGAGCACCTCTGCTACATTGGCTAATCAAGCATTTATTTATTCATTTACTTAGACTAGTAAAAAAAAAAAAAAAAAAGAGAGAGAGAGAGAGAGAGAGAGAAACCATAAATGACTCTAGGAGTCTTTGCCATACATTAAATTAGTATCAATGTAATGTCTAATGGTCAGGAGTCAATGTCTCTACCACCATTTCAATAAAAACAGAACTAGGAAAAAACAAAATCTTTTCACAGAGATTACCCTATCCCAGTAATAAGAGTTAGTTAGACGTGAGGTCCATTGCATGACCTCATGCTGTGTTAGAAGGAAGGGAACAGAGGTGATCAAGAAAATGTTTGATCAGCTTCTCCCACATTATTTCCATGCTGGGCTGTGTCTGTCTTACTCAATTGAGTTTAGTACTTCAGATCACTTGGCTACATCTGACTTGCAGCCATTTCTGAGGGGAAAGATTGTTCTCAGGCCTGCAATCATACAAAACTGAGTAAGTCTTCTGAATATATGAGGGAATTCCCCCTTCTCCCTTTTCTACTTCCCAGGAGGAATGGTCTTCTAAGTTCAGAGATACACTCTCAAACTGATAGGGCATGAATATTTAATATGTTTTATGTGGAATTTAAGAAAATGGAAAATGGGTCATTAGCTCCAATTGCATGCCAAAAAAATTCTGTGATACTGAGTTACTTGACTGAAGTTCTCAAATACAGCTGTATTTGTTTTAGTTGTCAAATATGGCCTTACTGATTTCTTATGCGGTTCCAAGAGAAAGCGATCATGTCTTCCTCCTGAGAAATACTTGTCCTGACAAAGGTGTCAGGGTCAATTTACTTCATTCAGTTCAGAATGCAGCTCTTTGTCCCTGAAGCCGTTCGCTCAGCAGAGACAGACAACTCCAAGATGTTTCTTGAAAAAATTTAACTCACAGTCTATGAGATTGGGTACAGACCTGTCCTAGAATACTCCCATTTGGGATGAAATCCCACTCACCTTTTCCTGAATCATTCTTTTGACTTACTTAGGTAGTGTGAGCAAGACTAAGATTTAGAAGGTGTTGCCCAAGCAGAGGGCCAACGCTGGATCTCTCACGCAGACCAAGTGTGATATCCAAACACGTTGGAGCACAGGCTCCTGTATATTAGTAACCACCAGCTGTGCTTCTCAGTCCTTCTCATTCTTGCTCTTTCTGCAACTCCATCACTTTCTTGTCTCAAAGGAAAAGAGGAGTGTTTGCTTTCAGACAGGTCAAGTTTCAAGAGGTTCACTCTCAGGTTGCTGAATTGTTCTGGATATTCCACAACCAGTAGAAACCATTTCTTCCTGCAGACTAACACCCCTACCCTCACTGATACATTTCTATGAGTTATACAAGAATAGAATGACTGTGTAGATAACTGTGAGTGTATATGGTTGTATGGGTGTGTAAGTGCACCACTATATCCCGGTATTCATGTAATGCCAGGGCCGAGCTGGCAAGTCCTAAAAACTTATGGTTTGATTCTGACCTGATAGTGGTCTTGAAACATTTAAAGATTTTTGGGGTGCCAACTTAAAGCACATGAATTAACCGACTGAGGAAGTCAGACAGTTTCCCTCTGTAGTCAGTGAAAATGAGAAGCCATCCCCAAGAGAAGCCATCCCCATCCCCAGTACAGCTGTTTGGAATAGCTCTGCAGATCAGAACTACCTTTATGTTAATTCCTCTGTATTCACACGGACTTATGGAGGCCAACTGCACGGCCCTGCATTGGAGCTGTGCAGAGTGATTGCCCCCAGCAGCAAGGAGGCACAGCCAGTGCAGCACAACTGAGGTTAAGCACAAGCACGCCGTGATCCCAGTGGTCTCTGCATGGGAATCTGTGAGCTCCTGTCTGGGAAGAGGGTAGGTTGCATGCACAGCGAGAACAGGGCAGCTGGGAAGTGAAACAGATGCTTGCCTGTCATTTGACCTGGAGAACACGCTTCACTTTACAGTGCTCATTAGGGGGAACTACTGTTTCCTCTGCCAGCTTGGTAAATCTGCTTTCGCTCAGAGTGCATGCTTGATGAAATTATTTGTCCTGTAATGAATACCAATTTAAACTTCTCATGCAAACTTTTGCACATCTTAATGCATGGCTTTTTATTGTGTCTATGCAAAAGCATCTCTTTGTCTTGTTTTTTGTGCAGCACCAAGCACCAAAGTGCTCTCAGCCTGTAAGTAGGGTTCTTGGGCCCCCAGTAATGAAAGCAAAATTAACGTTATTTGTTTTGTGGTATTGCCTCTAGGCCTCAATCAAAAATGACACAAGACACCAGATGGATGCAAATACACGGGGGAAGCACAAGACAAAACATTTATTCTTTTAGTAAGCACCAGCCACAATGCACCAGCTGCTTAGGTATTAAATATTTTGTAGGCACTATTGTATAGATATAAAAATCATAATAATTGTTGCTATAACTTAGCATATGTGAGAGAAAAAAATATTTTTTCTTGCTGTTGTACCATGGGACTGGAAAAATGTGGCCATTAAAAGCAAACACCTCTGTAAGTATAAGAATTCAGTCATTCTTCAGCTGTAAACATTACATTATCCTAGATTGAGTCGAAGTTGATGGTTGTGTTCTCATTTAAAAGCTGATAAATATCATATTAGAATTTTGAGATGAGTGTGTCTGCAGTATACAACTGGTTACAATTTGCAACGTGGGCTAATTTTACATCTGTTCAGATATCTAAACTGTTCTGAAAAGAAAACTCACCCCTCCCTAAAATGCCCTAAAAGTAGGATTGGTACATGAAACACATAAAGAGGAAAAGGGGATGATGAATCTCATATTAGAACAATATTTTAAAGATAAACTTATGAAAATGTAGAAATCATAACCATAGATTTTATGATTTCAATAAATATACTTATTGATTGTTTCTGAAGCCTCAGTTAAATAGGAAAAAATTACATCCCAAGCTTATAGCTCATATGCCTCTTGAATGGCTTGCTGGTTTTTCTGAATGCATGGAACTATTGGGAATATTCCAAATGAACTTTTTTTTCTTTTTTTTTTTTTTTTCTTTTAATTGGAAAAGTCAGAACTGAAATTGTTCAGGGCACTATCCCAAGACTGACTAAACTTTGCTCAGAATGATTTTCTCAGATTTGTAATCATATTTCTGCTACAACTGAGGGGGAAGAATCCAATGGACCTAATTTCACTATTTCTTCCATTGTCAAAGTTCCATGCTGCATGCTGTGTGTGGTCCTTCAGGCATGACTATGGCATGTATTATTCCCATGTCCAAAAGTTAAACTGAAAGATATTTCTCAAAAGTACATTCCTTATTACAGAGAGACAGGGAGATTTGGTTTGAGTCAGATTCATTTAGATATAAAGTAAATATTTTTCCTAGGTGCTTTTGCAAAATTTGCTGCCCAGTTATTTTGTTCGAAGTTTGGAAGTTCCATTAACTGCTCTCAAACAAATTTTATAACTAACTTTTTGTTTTTTCATCCAAGGTTGTTTTTATTGTCTTTTTAGTTTGTTTTTTTTAAGAGACCAAATATATTAATGGAAAGTTTTCCCCCTTACTTTTTAAAGACATTGCTAAAGCAATTTTACAGGAAGAACATGAAACAAGTGAAAACACATGAGAAGGGAGTTTATGTATATAGCACATTGTCTGCTTGGCAACATACTTAAGGTTTATTCCTAGTTCCAACTATTTCTTTCATTTTTTCATAAGCAGGGGAAGAATGGCAGCAATACTGATGGGTCCATGGAATTGGTTCCACGTGTGTTAAATAATCAGGAACAGATTACCAACTAATGTAACTAACCACCAACTGTTACAAAGGCATGTCAGATAAGGAAGCAGCACTCTAATTTTTGCCAATGTTAGAGAAATATGACATGAGATTTGGAACTGCTTATAGTTTTTGCTTTTTTTTTGCCTTCATCAATAAACAATGACTATGTTTCAGCTATTCATTCTGTGTTTTGACAGCTGATCAAATCCGTAGAGTACAATTCCTACGTATATGAATTGTGTGAGATCCAGATGTAACTTCTCTATGTAAAAGTTTTGCTATACACTCTTTAGTATTCTCATTAGCTTGTTTTTCTTCTGCAAGTGGCTTATTTCTAGGACAAATGGAAGTAGTGAGACCCTTGGCTTGCTCCCAATCGAAGGAATGTTTGTGTAGTGAATATGCAATTTATGAAGCATTTGTAAGTACTTGAGAGTGAGCATAAATTTTAATAAATCCTTTTTCCAGTAGATGTTTTTTTAAACTTCTGGACTTATAGCCAGACTTAATATGTATTTTAGAAAAGCTAAAAGTTGAAATATCTGAAGCCATCCCTCATATAGCTTGTCTTGTCTCTCTTCAGGCTGAAATCTAAACTAAATTACAATACACTGGCAGCACCTTCCTTTGAATAATTGTCCACCTCAGTGCTGAGCTTAGTCTGGAAAGACGTTTATATAGACAATTATATTCCCCATCACTGTAATCTGAAAAGCACATGAATTAACCTCTAATTTCATCATGTGTTTTTGGTGACTGAAGTAAATTACTTAATTTCAGTTTATGGATTAGGATATCACTACGACATGTCCGATAGATTTACAGCCTTGTTGTATACTGAGAAGGGCATACTGTTGCTCACAGTCTGGTACCTTTTCATGGACTAAGAGCAACTGTGGAATGTTGACCATCTTCTGGGCTCTGAACAGCCTAAAATGTCATGATCATTGAGATGGTCAGACTCAACTCCTAAGACTTTTCCTGGCCATGGTGGACATTGCCCCTTCAATGAAGATGCCAAAGCCTTCAGCAATGCTATTCAATTTAGTTTACCACAGGGGGTCAGTAGAAATCAGTGAGAAATATTCCCTTCTTTCTCTACCCCAGAAATTGAAATGCTCACAGCCACTGTGCCATTCCCTGTTAATTTCAGCAATTCAGTGAGGGAAAAACAGATGTGATTGTTTCTGTACAAACAGACAGCTTTTACCACTAAAATATATGAGTGGTTTCCTAAAATTTCATAGAAGTTTGCTCTTGATCAAAGCTAGCTGGGGTTTAAAAGATTGTATTAATTTGTTTTTCCAGGATAACTTTTTATCTGTATTTCTTCATTACATTTGTTAAAACAAGTGTTTCAAATATGGCATAGACCTTTAAGATTTACAATCAGGGAGCAGAATTTCTGTTTCTTCCAAACTGTTTTGCACAGAATAATTTTTCTTTAAAAATGAATACAGTTAAATTGAAAAGAATATGAAAATGAAATTAAATCAGGCTTTCTACTAAGCTCCATGCAAGTAAGAAAGTTGCAAGCAATTGCATATATTTTCTCTTATCTAATCCATTTCTATTCTGTTCTTGATTGCCCCATGAAGACCATTCGTCACATTTATGCTTTTATCTCTGTATCACATTCCTTTCATCCCAAAGGTTACTGTGGAAAGGTAAAAAAAGAGATCATCGGCTTGAAGTTTGATTCTCTGTCATTTTTGCAACAAAGCAATACACCTAAGGGAGCCTTCCCGACATAAATTACAACAAATTAAAGACCTGCATGCACCACAGTAGGAACTGGCATCTCATAAACTTTACCAAATGCTATATGACCATTTTCCTTTAGGCAAGTATGAGGTCAAGCTGATGTCAGTTAATCTTAGACTGCAGCGGTATATTGGGTAGTGTTCATGGAGCCCTTGAAATTCCTCGTAGTTTTTCTAGCTTCAGCCATTCATCCTGAACAGTTCAAACGTAATACTAATGAGATAATGCTGAGAAATAGTTTGGAAAATATTCAGATTTTAATTTATTGAGACTATTGCAGTAGAAGGGTGAAAATATTGAAAAAAGAAAAAGAAAAAAAGAAAAAAAAATCCAGTGGTTGAAATTGTCAGGGAACTATGGTTTTGTAGATTGAGTCATTTGCTAGAAATATTATTGGTTTCACTTGGCTTCGTTTTTATGATAGAGACAGTGTAAGTGGTAGAAAATAAAACTAGATGCTTTTTTATTTTTTGTCTACAGCAAATCAGTTTGGCCACTCCTGTTGCTGTTTGAGATAAAAGTTTCATTGGTATCACTGTAGAGGGACTTCACTGTGCTTTGTTCAGAGTTAGTGTATAATGAATGTATGTTCAGCATGGTGCACAGAAAGAGTATATACAGTGAAAAAAGGTTAATTTTTCATATATATTGCAAAAGCCAAAATAATATTAGTCTTTTAACTCAGGCAGTGATATTCCCTAAGCTTTTTGTTGTTAATATGTACAGCAAGCAGTGGCTCTGACATGTTTTTATTTTGCAACAGTCACAATTTGTTATGACTATAAAATGCATACCCAACAAATATTGTTAAAAAAAAGTAACTTCAGTTGAAGAGTTAAAAACCAGTAGATTTACAGTTGCTTAGGCAACTTTAATTTTGCTTCCTTGCAAGTCTGTTCTGTGAATTGAATGTGGTGGAAATTCCTTCTGAAAACGTAGCAGAAATTGGTCCCCCTCTATTTCGGAGACAGTGTGCAGGGCATACAGTGAAAACTGTACTGTATGTGCACTGCAACATGCATACCAGCCAATCGCAGGTGGAGGTGGGATTATTGCAGTGGGTGCTGGTTACACATGCTGCATTTAGGTGAAACCTGTAAAAAAATCTCTTCCCTTTCCTGTTCCCTAGGGAACCTGGAGAGTTGCTGCCTTGGACAGTAGGAAAGGAAAAAAAAAAAAAAAAGAGGCTCAGAATTACCTGTAATGATGGAGACCAGTGCTGCTTCTGCTCCATGTTGTCTGCTCCAGACAGAGGTATGGGAAACAGAAGCCCTGTTTTGGTTTCAGGAGATGAGCAACTTGAGATTCAACTTATCTAACAGTTTCTTGGTGGTTACTGCATAGTGATAGATGTCACATCAGCGTTAGTGTAAACACACAATATTTATGTGTTTCTTTATTCTTGTGACATGCAGTCAAAACCTGAAGAATAAAAATTTATATATGTTTTAAGATAATAGATGTCTTTGCAAACTCAAAATCATTTTTTTTTCAGGTACCAGAATTCAATTCCTGTGTGTCGCTCTTTGTCATGAGGAGCTGATCAAAGCCATAGGGTTCAGAGAGTCTTCTGAGGAACAGTTGTGTCTGGAGTCCTAAAGAAAGATTGGACCCTAAATGTGTTATTGCTGTAAATAAACACTGCAAGTGGTAGTTCATCTACTATGGACTGAATAAACAAGATGGAGAAAAACTACTACTATCCTCATGCAAACTTGGAGAGCTGAAATACAGGTAATGACTGAATGGCTTGCCTCGAGTCACAGCAGAGCTACAAATTAAATCTCAGTGTCCTCAGTCTCCTTTCTGTCTCTTAAACAACTTGTCTTGCAGCAACATCATCCACTTACTTCTGCAGTAGTGATTAAAACTGACACACGGGTCCTGACAGGTCTACCTTCCTGAGGACTGACATTGTGCTGGTGTACACAGGAGGAAAGGTGGGACAGGGCTCTGACGTTCTGGGTGGTGAGAAAAGAGCTCAGGTTGAAAGCTTCATAGGGGCTGTGAGGTGAAGAAAAAAGGGAAAGTTTATACTCAGTAGCGGGGAAGGGGAGGAAACTTGGTTGATAAATACAAATTTAAGACATATTTAGAAGCTGGGTATGCAAGCTGAACTTTCCCTGGGGCTAATTGCTGTAATGGCATGTTAAATAAATCCTTTCTAAACTTGGCTGTAGCACAGGAATGCTGTTTAATAATGAAGTGCTCATGGACAAATTCTCCAAAGTATTAGGCAGAAACAGCCTTTTATTTAACATGAATTGTAGTATATGTTTTTTCCCATCTACCTAGTGTGGCCATCACAAATCAGATCATTTTTTTCTGTTAATCTCAGAGCTGCCTTCTCCTTATGCTGTCCTGGTTAACCATAAATATAACACCTGTTTCTCTTTGCTTTTTTTGTATAGCTCCCTGACAGATACAGAAATATTCTTTGTTTTTTTTACTGAGCAGTTGGTAACTTGGGCCTTTCCTTTTCCATTATGCATGTGCTTGAGACGAGGCAAAGCTGCTGGGAAATGGAAAATATTTATGAAAGAGTAGTCTCCGTGGACAAGCCACTTGAACAAGGGTATTCAGCTGATGGGGTAGAACAGCCTGTACCTCACTTAAATAGGAACGATAGCATTTCATAGTGAGGAAAAGATAGGAAAAAAAAAAAAAAGAAACAGCAACAAACAAACACAACAACAGAGGAGTAAAGGATATTTCTAAAATCTAAAACGTTTAAGCCTGAGAGTTTCTCTCAGTCTATGTATATAGAAATGGCTAAATACTGTCATAGATTTTCTGTCATGCTTAGTATATGGGCAAGTAGTCCATACAGAGAAGTACTGAGAAGTAGTCCAAAGGTTCAAACGGTTGATTGCACTTAGAAAAATATTTCAGAATGTTACCGAGCGGGTTGACACTTCAATGGAAGGGATTTTCCCACTCTTCTCTGTGCTGGTGTGGCCTCACCTCGAGTGCTGTGTGCAGTTTTGGACACCACAATATTAGAAGGACATAAAACTATTAGAGAGCATCCAAAGGAGGGCTACAAAGATGGTGAAGGGTCTAGAGGGCAAGACATATGAGGAGCAGCTGAGGTCTCTTGTTTTGCTCAGCCCAGAGCAGAGCCGGCTGAGGGGAGAGCTCATGACAGCCTGAAGCTTCCTCACAAGGGGAGCAGAGGGGCAGGCGCTGAGCTCTGCTCTCTGGGGACAGCGACAGGACCCGAGGGAACGGCATGGAGCTGGGACAAGGGAGGGTCAGGCTGGGTGTTAGGGAAAGGTTCTGCACCCAGAGGGTGGTCAGGCACAGGGACAGGCTCCCCAGGGCAGTGGTCATGGCACTGAGCCTGCCAGAGCACAAGAAGCATTTGGACAACACTCTCAGACACAGTCTGATTTTTGTGTGGTCCTGTGTGGAGCCAGGAGTTGCACTCAATGATCCTTGTGGGTCTCTTCCAACCTGGGATATTCTGTGGTTCTTTGACTCTATGATTGACAGTTTCTGGACGCAGATAGGCTGGAAACATATCAGTATCATCCTTTTTCTGGGGTATTTGGGGCATTTCTGCTTCTTGTCTCATTAACAGGATCAAATAGATGACTGAAAGACTGGTAATAAAATTCTGAAATCTTTGAAAATGTTTCAGTTTTGAAGGAAATTAAAGGAATGATTGACTTAATGAGAAATCCCTAGGTATCAGTTACAAAAACACTCTAGTGAAAGGAGGTTCATCACACCCAATTAATCCCTATTCCCCATCTCTACTGTGGCAATTTTGCTGGTGTAAATTAATAGAGTCACTGTTTTGAATGGGTAGCACCTCTGTAGACTTTATAGGAATTAAGAAGGAAATCTGCTTTTGAAATGTAGCTTCACAACCACACATGACGTAATCACAGTGGCGTAACCTTGCATACCCATGTCTTTTAGTGTTCTGAGATGCCTTTTCTTCAAGTAAATATAAGGTAAAGTTAGGAACGTATATGTCCACTGTGTGAAAAATGGTTTATATATTTGGTAGCTTTTTTCAAAAAGCATACACAACATTTTATTTTATTTTATTATTTTGATAAAACATTTCTTTCAAGTATTTTCAGAAGAGAACAGAAATAAAAGTATATGATTCTTCTAGGTCTTAGAATAATGTGTTTACATATTAGGGAATCTATTTGGTAGAAATCAATATCTTTTCATTTCATCTGGGGAAGAATAATATTAGACACTTGTTGGTTCTTGGCATTCTTAACACTCTGTTTGCAAAGGGAAACAAAGAATTTTACAGCTGCTTCCAAGAGAGCATATTATTAGATCTTAGTACTTAACTGCATTTCCTCACAAACATTGATTTGCTGTTGTTATTGTTATGACTGCATCCAGGTGGTCATATAGTTTGAAAGAAATATGCAATTAAATTGATATCACAAAATTATACTTGATTTGTATCTGCCTAGGTCCTGGACTCAGAAGTAAGTCATTTGATTTTTCTTCAGAAATGGAAAACTCAATTTCCTCTTATGAACTCCTCTACTGTTAAAAACCACTGAGAGTGACAGAGCTTGAGGCTTCTAACCTAGAGGCTTCACGGAGGGTGGCTCTTCTGGGTTTTCGTCAGCTGCCCACAGCATGGGAGACATCCCATTTTAGATTCCCATGCATATCCCAGAAAAGTGCCATAATCAGCCGGCCTTGTTTGCTGTAGACGGGAGGACAAGAAGGGAGCACGAAGCAGAGGAGCTGGAGGAAGGCACTGTCCCACTCTAAATGTTCCCGTCAAAGTGATTCACAGGAGTCTGGGCACCCCTCTGTGAGCTGGAGCCTCAGGTCCCTTGATGAGATGAGATACAGCAAGGACTTAAGCCTTCCTACTCCACCCTGTCAGCAGGGGCTGTAGCCAGTGGATAGTTGTTTGTACATGTATTCTGACCAGAAATTCTTTCCACATTGAAACTGTATATACACTATTGTTGAGAGCTTTCTTTCGCAAACTGATTTTTCTATTTTGAAAATGGCTTCCTCTAAACATTCTCAGCCAGCTCCACAGTGTATCTGCTGAAGACATGACTAAATACAATTTTTGCTTCAACGTTATTGGCTTTTTGTTGTTGTTCTGTTGACTTTTTTTTCTGTCTGATCCAATGTCAAAATTACAAAGACTATGTGATGCGAGTATTACAGTGTCCCACCTAGTACATATATAGAGTGTGATTTTCAGAACATCAGGTCCATGGTTTCCCAGCATCTGGAATGTGCAGAATTTTTGCTGTCCATTTGAGCTTTTGGACATCAGTCACTCCATACTTTTTTACAGCTGTTACAGCAAGGGCATGAATCTTAATTTTCTCTAAATAACATCGTGGATTTAAATTCAACAGTGACAAGAATGTGGCATTCCTTCTTCTGCAAAATTTGTTCTTACACATTAAAACTGATCACAGTCAGCAGAAAAGAAGTCTATTTCTCCAAGAAATAATCATTTAAGCTAGATTTTAGCTATGTGGTATTGGAATGACAACAGCCTACTCAGATATATGTTTACTGCGTGTTGTCTCATCTGCTAGCACAGGACATAACACTGAGGGGCAGTGGAAGCCCTTGCATAATGAAACTCTATGCAAAATCATTTATTTTGTTCTTGCTGTGGGGATATCCCCTGCTGATTCACTGTACCCTGTAGTGCCATGTCTGGACACTTAATGGTCCATGAGCAGGGATGGGTTATACAGAACCTCTGGATTGGTCAAACCTTCAACCAGATGGGCAGTAAGTTCGATCGCTGCTGCTTATTGGTCTGTGACCAAACTTGCAGGTAGCTGGAGTACATCATGCTGCCTGGCAGGGCTTTAACTTGCAGACAACTTTACTCGGGAGAAAACTATGCCAGATTCTGGCCTTTGAAGATTTCGGTAAACTTCTTTTTCAGGAAAAAAAGGGTTGCCAACTGGGATTTTTCATGAGTTGTCTGCTTTTCAAAGATCTTTGTGAAAGGGGCTTGGTTAAGGGCATTGCTGGGGGAAACTAATTATAATTTTCAAATATGTTAGACTTAAATAAACATTTAATTAAAGTGAGACCAGCTCTTTCAGCCATTGCATATCATCTCCTTTTTGTAGAGTTGGGGAGTTCTGGGGAATTCCTGATACTACATATGTTTTTTTTGACAGTGTCAGCAGATTCTTCAACCTAACCTTCAGTACTTCCTTTCTTTTCTCTTCCCTTCCTCCCAACTCCTTTTCTCAGAGACTTTAGCCTACTTTTTAGTCTCTTAATTTTCCATTTTCCCTTTATTTCTTGCAATCTCCAATCTCCTTCTGACCTTTCCCTCCTTGCCCATTACTCCCTGATCCCTTTCCCATGCTTTTCTTTTCCAGTCTCTCTTTCCCCAGACCATCTGAAACTCACCCACAAGCAGCGTTATATCCCCAGTAGCCTCTCCCTAGCAAAGGAGAAGAATGCCCTGAAACATCAGCTCTCAGCAGCTGGGAGCATGTCTTTTCATCTCCTCCTTGATTTCCATCATCCTTATCTAAATGTCTATCTGCCCTTGGTGGCAACAGATGCTGTATCTGGGCTGGCAAGAAGCAGAGTGAAAAAGGAAGATGATTTTGTCACTTGTTGAGCAGCTCTGCATGGCTGTCAGGCAGCCAAGGGACGTGGGGTGACAGAGGACTAGACCAGGCCCTTGGTTGGGGGGATACCTCCTACCTGATGTGCAGCTTACAAAGATGTGTTCCTACTGAGGTATCATAATGCTGTTTTTATGGCATTATCAGCATTATAACCATGACAGAGCATGCAACATTAGATGCTGAGTGTGAGTCTTTGCAGTTATTAAAAACTATAAATATCTTCTATAAAAACAAAGGGAAAATATTAGCCACACAATGTTTTTCTTTCAAAAACAACCAACTGACCCTAGTTTGCGCCAGGTTTAAAGTTCCCCCACCCTCCAATATAATTTAATTTCACGTTGCCTTGCTTTTCCTCTGCCTTTTTTTTTTTTTTTTCTCAAGGACTTCGAATGCTTAAGTGTGCATGCTTGGTAGGACATGATTAAGGAGTATGATACTGCACTGAGATAAAGTAAATGTAAACAGTATTTTCATCCCCATTTTGCAAAGGGACAAAGAAGGTATTGTGCATTAGCTTGTGACACTGGCTGATATTGGACATGCATTAATACACTAAATTGTCACTATTTTTTACATCTGCAACAATACAAGCAAACATAGCTGAGCAGATGTGTGCAGCATCTACACACGCTAACTACAAACAAATAAACAAAGCATAACTTTAGCCATTCCTGTAGTTTTGTTAGTTATGGAATTATTTACAAAATAAAAAATAATAATTAAAATAACTCTGTAAAAAGCTCCAGTTCTGTTCAAAAGACTGACCAAATTCTTATACACAACTCCCATGCAGGCTTCTGCTCAGACTTGTTGTTCTTTTTCTCCATGATAAACATAAAACATGATTTTTCTTTTCTACTTTAAAATATACATGTTGTGCAACAAGCTCTTGTAAACTTTGCCTATCAACCTTAACTTCTAGGCCTTTCTAACCTTTAAATATTGGATCTCATAAATCTAGTTTACCATTAATCTCAACATTCTCTGTTCTTTTACTCTAATTAAAGTCTTGGAGACATTTTGCTTTCAATCTGCAGGTGTTTTGTGAAGACCCATCACTTTTCCCACTTGTTGATTCATTCTCAAAAGCAGAAGGTCTTCTTAAATTTTCATAATGTAGAAAAGTTACTCCAGGAAGATTCAGCAGTCTGAGGATTCAGTGACAGTCTAAATTAATTTGGATCAAGCAAGGAAGTGTTTTCTGAGCACATCACGATAGCCAGCCTGCTTATAAATTCTGTTTCAGCTGTGAGCAGATTTTTTAGTCTAGAGGCATTTCAAAAGAAAAAAAAATAGATTCCACTGAAGGTAAACAATTTCTAGGCTTTAAGAAAAAAATGTAAAAACACATTCAAAGTAACAGATTCCTCTATAGGTTATAATTCTTGAACAGAATTGGAAAGATAAGCCCTGGTGAGATCACATTCAATGTCTTTTATGAAGTGGATTTGATAACAATGCTCTGAATTTTGAAAAGTAAATAGTTACTTGATTGGAGGTTTGGCCACAAGCACCTTTATCCTCATTTCCATACAGGCACAAAGATTCTTTAACAAAAATGATTTGGTGATAATATTTTAGCATATATATGTTTATCTATAATAAATAAATAAATAAATAAATAAACAATACTCTTCATGAATCTTTTTCACACCATGAGACAACTATCAACTTGTATATAACTCCTGTCCCTCAGATGAAGATTAAATTCTGCCATCTGTTAAAATACAAAATGTAATGTGGTTTAAAAAAACTCATAAAGAACAAGGCATGGAGCTTAACTCGTGTTTTTCAGTTTCAAAAGTAAATTTATCTATAATCAATGTGGGGGGTTTAGTCACATTCACAGCTTGTCAATTGAATGAAAACAATCATTTCAATTTTCTCTGCTATCTAGACATCATTAAAATACAGATTCAGTGTTCTGTAAATGGAATCAAATTATTTATTATACCTATTAATATACATGTGATTTATCTTGAATTGCACATATTGGTTATTATGTAGTATAAATGAATCACTAAACATATAATATATTGTATTACTTTTCCACTGATAGAAAATAATCTTATACCTGACATTTACCAAACTACAGAAATTTGACACAATAAGCATGTCTGGAAGCATCTCCCCTGTCTGATCAAATCACTAAATTAAGGATGCAATCATGTAAAACATCTTCTCCTAGTTAAAATTTTCATCATATTCTAATAGACATTTTATATGTCATGTCCATCATTTGGAGAGGATAATTTCCATCCAAGCCATGAAAAAAAAAAAAAAAAAGAAAAGAAAACATATCTCCTGTATTTAGTAATTTAGTAATAGAGGTCTTCATCTCACATAATCTACTTCTTGCTATTAGGAATTCATGCATATGAGTAAAGAGTAGCAACCTTAAAGTATTTTTAAACTCTAAATGTCTTCCCCAAAGTAAGGAATGAATAACTAATGGGATTTGTTATATCTTAAAATATGAATAAAGATGCAGGGCTTTTTTATGTGGAATTAGATCTTGTAAGCCATGTGTTTCTCTGATTTTTATATCTTTCATTTTTATCATAAAAGTTCAGAGAATATTATACCTACCTCTGAGGACGTTTTGTTTAGCTCTTAAGTGTCTACATTCATATTTCACTTGTAGAGCTTTTGAAAAATATTGCCTTCAGCTATCTGAAAGCTGAAGTTTTCTTTGCAGCCACAGCAGAGTGGTGGCAACAACAGCAGTAATGGAAGTTGCTTTGAGTACTCCACAACTGCATTTCAGTCCTCAGCCTTCAGGAGATACCATGTGCAACAACCCCTGTCCCCCACCTCAATTTTGATTTGTCTTGCAAAGCTGTTAATGATGCTATTATTTGTGAGATGGAGGTTTTAGACTGTGAACACCGTGTATTTTTACAAACAATTTTTATCTAATAACACTTTCAGTAGCTGCCAAACTGCACTAAATTTGCACTGGGTTCTCATGGCTGGCAGCAAAGTATCTCGGACAATGTTTATGTGACTCTAAGACTTTGTACTTAAAATAAAAGGTAATGTTGTCTAAGTTTTGTCTTAGGCATGTGTGGTAGTGGCAGATGTTCTTGGCAATTGTTAAGTGAGCTCCAGATGGCAGCTTAGAAGTTTGACCTTAAATATTTTCTAACCTTCAGCAGTAATTTTTATATGAAGAGATGTGTAGATGCATGGCTTGTTCAGTTTTTCTCCTGGATTCAGACTGAAGATAAGATGATGAGAGGTTCATCAAGAAGATGGATATTATCTTGTCTTGAATTCATTGCAAGTGAAGTTTGAAGGAATCATATTTTCACCATTATCAAAAAAAAAAAAAAAAAAGTAAAGAAAAAAGAATTTAAGAGGAAAGAAATAGTCCAGTAATTTTGTTCACATAGAAACTCAAGTAAAACAAGTTTCTGTTTGAATCTTTTATTCATTGTTCGATAAAATTTCATCTATTTATGCAGATTGTTTTCTTTTAGGCTGTCCAGAGTAAACCTTATCTTGAAATGTTTATCCTAACAGGGAACAAACCACTCAGCTTTCAGGTTTAAATAACTCTTTTAATTTGATTTCTCCTTCAAAAGATGATGTATATATATGTAGATTATTTACTACTCTCAGCTGAGTAATCACCAGCCAGTTTGCCAGAGACTGCAAGGAAATTTATCTCCATGGAAAGCTTTATAGTTTAGAAAATAACATCTAAAATCACCTAACTTTTTTTGTCTACTGGAACTGTTCTTTACAAATGCAAAGATAAAGGAGGATAACTCATTGTTCATTTCCTTATTAGAAAAGAAAACAACCTGTTGTTGCAGCAAAACTTTTGCATGCCACTTCCAGAATGGGTGTATGTATTAAGCAGGTGATTTTGAATGCACAGTAGGCATATGCTGTGAAATCACGTTCTGATTTTGAACTGTTTTTTTTTCATTTTTTTTCTTCTTTTTACTCTTGCACACCTACCATTCTACCATTTACATTGAAAATTATACTCTGAAGCTGCATCCCTTCTACCAGAGAGCAGATACAAGCCTGCCTTGGTGGTCCAGAAGTGCAAGGGAGAGCTGTGTGTCTTTGTGTCACAGTGCAAGGTCAGAGCAGTGGAAGCACATCACAGCTGGGTTCTGCACACACTGGTTCCCTCCCACGGAAATGACGGTGGTGGGAGAGGACAGGACCATGCCCATGTCTCACCCTGACATGGGCTTGAAACACAGGAGAGATGTGTCCCTGAACAGGCTACTACTGTGTCCAGTAATTTAGAAATAGCCATAATAATAAAAGCATCAGATATGACCTGGACCTGTAGAGACCTTGCCACTTCAATCAAATTTAGTACCAGAACTGCTGCACTCAAAATATCAAACTTTAGAGGGAAGAAAATTAAGCCTAAAGAAGGCCTGCATGATCCAAAACTCTTCCAGGCCCTTTTGAATGAAAAGATCTCTGAAAATATTGACATGGAAATATTTAAAGTCTGCCATTGATCATATCTTTGATCTATAGATAATTCAAGAAAATAAGGCTTGATAACATATCTTATTAAAGCTGATGAACATAATCAGCAGCTTTCAGCCTGACTGGATATTGAATGCTCCTTTATATAGCAATAACTCAAAAGAGTAGGAAGCCATTGCCCAAAATAAATGGAAATAAAACCATGAGGCCAAACAGGATTCCCTAAAGCTAATTGTAAGCCAGTCAGGCTGCAGTATTGATTTATGCAAATGTCTATGTTTGTATAAGGCAGAAACGAAGACAAATAATTGTGAACACAATTCTGGGAACAGGCAGAGAGCTTCAACAACAACCTTGGGTTTTCACACAGGGCATCACAGCTGTGTGTAGTATCACTGGAAATGAACTGCCTACTTATTGGTGAGGTATTTTACCCCATTTTGGTGGTTTACATAGCCAGCACCGATATGACTTACCTATCCTTGGCATGTATTACATGTATTTTAGAGAGGGCAGATGCAGGATTTTCTTGACTTTGGTGTAATATACAGAAGCAATTGAATTTTTGTTTTAAAATACTAACTTGGGTAATGGATTTTATCACAGCTTGCTACAGACATACTCACCATTGTGTTTAAAATAACAAAACCAACTGTACTTTTCTGCCTGTTCTCCACAGAGATGTCACGAAGTGGAGCCCAAGGCCAGCTGCTGCTCTGAGTGAGTGCAATATGAGCTGAGGGCAAGCACAGCTTGTGCAGTAGGAAGGAAAAACAATTTCTGTCTATTTCAGGATGCTGTAGGATGGAAGTTTTTATATCGATAGTCATGATGGATTCATTAAGTGTAATTTGAAACCAGCCTGGTACAAAATTGTCCAGAAGTCTGTTAAAATCAATGTAATTATGGAGTGAGCAATTAGAATTCAATTGGCAGGGAAAGCTGCTGATTCCTAAAAGAGAGGAATCAATATATGGTTTGGCAGAAATCATAAATTGCAATGGCTACATTCTGTAAAATTAGAAGGCGACCTGTTTTATTCCTTTAAGATTATCAATTAATTACATCTTTCATTCACACTCCCTCCTTGGGTCTCTACCTAGCACACACAGCTCTCCATAGCTCTTTAATTGTGTTTTTTACATTAATCATGGAAATTTAGCTCATGATAAGCAATTTTTATGTTCTGATCAGTTTTGGGAAAATGTCAGTTTAAAACAAAGAGGCAGAGATGGAGACAGATTTCTTCACGCAAAGTGAAAATTCACTCAGGCAGATTGCTCTAATATTTATGTTAATCTTTAAAGTAAATACAAAGATTTAGTCTGAAGATGTCATCTCACAAAACTTGTTCTGTTGGTATTTCAGGAACTTGGAGCCCAGTCTATACTAAAACTGCATAAGGTACTACAATGGGTGTAGTGGTGTGGAGTATCTAAAATGGCTAGCACCTCATGGTAGAAATTTAAATATTTTGAAAGAAAGAGATTAGTATTTAAGTACAAAGTATGCAACTTCCAAAACTGTTAAAATGGCCTTCTGAGATTTCAGGGAGAACAAGTTGAGAACCAGATGTCACAGTGCAGATTTGACACAAAATTTTGTCTTTTTTTTTTTTTTTTTATACAAATTCCCCTTAAAAGCACCAGAAAAAAATGTGAATTTATGTGCAAGCATATTCTACTACCTGCCTTGAGCCACCTCTTCAACGATGAGCATTAACAATTGTAATAAAAGCATAGAAAAAAAAAAAAGTGAAAACATATGGAAATAATTTGTGTTACATGTCTTTAGCCATCTCATCAAGATGTGCATTAATAATTTTAGGATGCTTTCTTAGCAAGGCCCACCAATTTTAGTTGCTGAAATTCAGCTCTGGAGCATGAGAGAAAATGAAAAGCAAGCAAATAACTTTCTGGGGAAAAAAAAAAAAAAAAAGGCAGGAAAGAGAGGAGAGTGACCTAAAAAATGATAAATAATAGATTTTATTTATGTGATCTGTAGACGATCCTCAGTTCATCTGCACACGGTCTTGGTTATAGAGCAAAATATCAATTTCTCAATCCTGCAAGCTGAGCTTAGCAGCTAGTCCATCTGTTGAGCTATAGTAGCAGGCAGAGGCTGTACTCTACTGCTGGGTGTTACTTGTATCCTGGGTACAGTGTAAGGTTATAACAGCACGCAGTGACCTCCTTTCCAGCAGCCTGCATGGGGATTTGTAGCAGGGACATCCTGAGTGAGACATTTTATAGGGACTGCCATCTTTCCTTTGCTCCCTAGGGACAGGGGAAAAAGAGTAGTGGGTTACAAGCGGGTCCTGTGTTTCTGTCCTGGGCTGGTCCAAGTCTTGCTTTTCTTTAGGCCAGAGTATTGACCATTGCTTCTTTCCAGCTCATCAGGCTCCTATTCAGGTCAGCTGCGTGACTAGATGCTGGTCTGTGAAATCATGGGAAGTTATTGCTGGTCCCAGGATACCCTGATTTGGCATTAAGAGTAAAGCATTTTAATAATCTAGTGTGAATCTCAGACTTGTGTATGTCTTCAGCTTCATCCTGCAGAGAAGCTCTTAAACTCCTTATGAGTCTCTGCCATTTAATATTACGCTAGATAGGCTCAGGTTGCAAAAAGGAAGTTACATTGGCACCAGACTTTCTTTTTTTATCACTGCTAAATATCAGGCTGACAAGACTGATAATCTTCCCTGATTACTTCCTTCACGTTTTATTAGAACATGTTCTTGCATTCATTCAAATATTTAATTTCGCTATTGATGGCTGCTTCCTAAAACATAAACAATTCTGTCCTGGTTTGAAAAAAAAGGTTTATATGATATCCAATAATTGCCTTAAGTGATGGCAACCACCGTTACTAGCTCAATGCATTCTCCAAGGTTACTGGACTCAAGAGCATTTTAAACTACTAATTGTTTTTCTGCATGCTTCTTTGTTTTTCCCCTGGTCTGATAATTAATTTCTTCATTCCTTCCTCAGGTTTTCATGTTCATACACTAATTTTCTTCCTCAAGCTCCTGAAATGCTTTCGTGTGCCTTGGCCTTTTGATAGAACCACCACCCTCTTGGGCATACACCAGATTCTTAGGTGGGGCTCTGCTAAATACGGTGACCCTATTGCTGCCCCATCAGCTTCAGCAGAGTCCCTGCAGATATATACAAGCATGGCTAGATGTGGGATTGGCCCCCTAGCTATTTACAAATAAAATACCCTTTCCCTTGCAGTTCCTGCAACTATGTAGTACTCGATTGGGGTCTGCTAACGTGTAATGGGAAACTCTAGATTCCTAACGCTGGCTTCCTGGACAGGTACCGTTCCCTAGAGAGAGACTTTTTGCTACTTGAGCAAGGGACTGACAAGAGCAAAAGGGTATTTCTAAATAATCATAGCATCACCAGGACTTATACTCTCCCTGAGAAACAGTCCTGGAAGAAATAGATCTAGACAGGCCTGAAGTGGAGAAAGCAGTGGCTGTCAGACTCTGTGGAAATAATGTGACTCATCCTCTATGAATATGGATGAGGGTGTTGGCTGGGATAGTGAGAGTGAGCCACAGCCACCAATACCTTCACGACTCTCAGTCCAAAGTTTTTGGCAGCATTAACATGAGAGTTACTCACACTAATGCAGGAGAGCCTGTACATGTCAGAACAAAGTACATTACCAGTGCCCATTAGCAGCTGTTAGTTGGTAAGAGGATCTTACTCTCCCATGACATGTGTTCCCCATGTTTTGCAGTAGCTGTACACTTGCAAATATTTACACTGATTTACAATGGAAATCAGAAATGTGAAATTTGTTGACCCACTCTGGTATGTGATTAACACCTCAAATTCAAATGTGCATATCGGTTTTCCTGGAATACAGGTTATTACCTGTCTCATTTAGAGGAAAATTTCACATTATGAAGCATCAGTCTTTGTGGGCCTGTTGACTAGGAGAAAGCAATCCTGTCTGAATACACTTACACCCAGAGGTACTGTACATGAAAAGGACGGAGAACTCATTTTATCTGTACACTTCAAGATATTAAATTGCCTGTAGTTGTTGCAGCTTTTCCTGTCAAATTATCCCATCTTTTGGTGGTGGTGATGGTAGAGGTAATGGTGGCAATTCTGGCTTTCTAACAATAAGACTGGAGGAAAAAAAAAAAAAAAAAAAACTTACTGAAGCAGAAAGTGTGATTGTAACAATGCAGAAATGAAAAAGGATGCTCAGGGGCAAGTGTAACACCTGAAAGGTGTTGTAACTCATTTATTGAAAATGACCAGGTTTCATACTACCATCATCTTCTTAAAAGATTGCATTCAGTCCTCTCTGACAGCTTAGAGGTCTCTTTTTCTATATAATGTAATCTTTACAGGCAGCTGCCAGAGAATGCAGTGTAATGAAGGCAGGAGCTGAATACAAGATACATTCATGTCATAAGGTGAATTTCATACATGTTTTTGAAGTTGATCTATCCATTGCAAACCACGATCTGATATAGCTAAATGAGATGCCCCATTTTGCTGGTAGCGTGGCAGAAAGGAAACATAATCTGTAGCTTGCAGCCCCAGAACAGCATTGCAGCACAGCACATACACTTGCTGGGGACATGACCTCTTTTGCTCCAGCCTCCTATAGGGGATATCTTGCCTTATATTCGAAACTATATGTCAAAAGTATGTTTGCAGGCAGTCAGAAAGAAAAGATGATCTGAAGACAAACTGCCCACTATCTCATTTACTATCGCTTAATTCCTTTAATAAAGCATCTGTCCCCTACCACCACCCCCATGCAAATTGGCAGTTGGTGCTAGTGAGGCTGGTGATTCAGTAGAAGCCTGAATTGTTCTCTCTTGTTAGACCCTGGTGATGGTTTTGGGGGAGTCCTCTGTTATTTCACAGCTGGCAGCTAGCAGCTGGCTAGTTGTTCCACCTGGAAGAAAGAATGTGGCAGTAATTTTCCACAAGTCCTAGGCTGCGAAAGGAGCAATCACAGGTGCAAACTCTAGGGTGGCCTGGGCTGCAGACACAATAGGAGCCAAGTTCCATGTTATGGAGCTGTGAACTATCAGATTAATAAATCCAAACTACAAAACAGAATGCATTTGGCTCTGTGTGGTGCATGGACTCTCTGGCAGCAAGGTGCCACTGGGATTTGCTAATAATGCTTTTTTTCTGTGATCTACCAATCATATGGGATTTTTTACAGCAGACAATTATGAAAATCCTGACTATTTCCATTTGTTTTTGAACACTCAGCTTGGCAGTCAGTCTTATTACATTGACGCAAACAGCAGGTGGGTACCTAACATGAATCTGATGTCAGTGAGACAGATTAAGGAAAATAAACAAACATTCCTGATACTTTTATTCACTCATGGAAGTTTAAATTGGTGTTGTAATCTCAGTTCTTTTGGGTTGACCTGCAAATTCAAAACAAATGAACAAACAAACACAAATAAGTCAAAAGAGTATACAACAGCATGTATGTGTGTGGACAAACGTGTTGGTCTTAATATATATGATTAAAAATAGGTTTAAGATAGATGTAGTTGGAAAATGTGGCCAATAGTGATCCACAAATATTCAGTTGAAGATGCTAAGAGTGTACAGCGACCACATTTCTTTTGGTTTCTTCTCGTCTAACATGCAAGTCAAAAATCTTCAATCCCTGCTGACCAAGAACTTTGCAGTTTATAAACAATACAATAAATAATGGTATCTGTGTTTTAGTTCTACAAGTACTGTCAAATAGTTGCCACTATGTTTGTAAAGCTTTCCTAAACAATATATTTTGTACCTAAGCATTTAGCTTTAAAGGGGTAATTATGATGCAGAGTATTTATTTGTAAAACAAACAAAAGAATAAGCTGTTTTGTTTATTCTTTAGCTGTTTTCTCATAGTAATTATGATAATCCTGAAAATTACAAAACAACAAAAACACTTAAGCTCTTCCATTTCCCAAATCAGTGAAGTTCCCAAGCACATTTAAATAAATAAATAAAAAGCCAAGCTAAAGTAAATAATAATAATAATAAAGCCAAACTAAAATAAATAAAAACAATCATTCCATTTCAGATCTGGTGTGTACTAGGAAATTCACCCAAGAATATTTTATCGTTCCAATGGTAGTTAGCAAGTGTTTAATTGTGCATGTGGGTATTTTTCCAATATGAAGATGAATGCTAAAATTATTTTATATTCTCTCATGAATGAGATATTAGATCATATTTCCCTTTCCATATATGGAATAACAGTCTGTAGCAAAGGAAACACTGCATGAGTGCACTTGTGGAAGGTTGTAATTTGTCCCAAGTTAATTATCATGTATTCTTAAATTTTAATTTCAAGGATGGCAAGATGGAAAACTGTGATACTGTCTGGAAAAGGTAAGTTCAGTAGTCAAAATTTGGAAGAAAGAACTGACAAGGGGAATGGGTCATTCAAAGCATCTTTGAGGAAACCACATCTGTTCTATAGGTAACAAGGAGATAAAGAAAGAACATTGCTTACACTGAATTCATGAATAAGAGAAATTCATTGCAGAATTCAAAGTTTCCTTAGTAGGAAATAATGCTTCACCATGTGATAGGTTACCACAAAGAAGGCAGTGAGCTATTCTGTATCCTTTCTGGAGACAGAATGAGAAGAAAAGGGCATGAAATCAGTAAGGGGAAAATTTAGATTTGGTTGCAAGGAGAAGTTTCCTAAAAATAAATAAATAAAAAATAATAATTAAAAAAAAAAAAAACACCTTTCTGAGGAACCTAATTAGTAGAGAGAAAATAAGCTAAATCCTGGAAAGCATGATTTATTGAACTGAGCAGAGCCAAGGGAAATTACCAGGAAACCTGTGAGATTTGCTAAGACTTTATGATCCTGGGGCATCACCTTGGTGTTCACTTGCGCTTTCTTCTACAGCATTTTGCAATAGTGGAGCCTGAAGGCAGGAAATATGGTTGTGTGTGTGTGACAGGATGGAAATCCCTTAGGTTAGAAAACTTTCTGCCATCACTCGTGCTTCCAGAATAGCTCCAAGCTTAGTTCCCAGTCTGAGCTGAAACAGCTCTTTCCAAATCTCCTCCGCTTCAAACGCTCCAAGATTAGAGACATATTTAGTTTTCCCTGGCTACTATTCCTTTTAGTGCATAAAGTAATGGAAGTCTTGATTAAACTGTTATGAAGATACAGAGTTTAATTGTCCATGCATGCTGCTGACCCTCCTATCCATCCAGTCTCCCAGTCCTGAGGTTTTAATATGTGAGGGTGTTCACAGAACCAGGAGCACACATAATTCTAAACAATGATCTCGCTAGGAGGAGGGATAAGAGCATGAGACATGCAGCTTTATTCAGCACCACATGATGGTCAATTCCATCAAATACTGCCAACAGAACTAGCAACATTAGCATAGTAATTAGTCTAAAAGTTTATAGCTAAAAGAAGATGGCCCACCAGAGCAATCACCATTGTCTCAGTGTAATATCTCCATCTAAAAACCCAGCTGTGAGAATATTTCTTTGGCAGAATTCAGGCAATAATAGGCCTCTCTTGCTTATGCCCCCTCAAAACCATTTTTTTTCTTTGTTTTATATATATCCCAACTTCTAGCTAAAGGGAAGTGTGTGATGAGTAATTAAATTGCTTCCAAATCTTAGGCTAACTAGCATGCATCCTACATCCAGCATGGTGTATTTACCTTAGTTTTCCTTAGACTGCCTCTGTAATAATACCTTGAGGAGGTGCAAAGGCATAGTACAGTACAGACACTTGGCCACATATGAATCATTACACAATGACCAAACATTTCAGATGAATATCACACTAGATTAAAATAAATAAATAAATAAATAAATAAATAAATAAATCTTGTAGTTTTCTTTCGGTCTCTCTCCTATACAGTGTCTGGATGTCAATCTGCCTAGTCTTTATTTTATTTTCCACCCTCCTTTGCCCAAAAATTACTCAGTGACTTTTTTTCCTGACATATATGAATACTGTAATGTCATAGTTTGCTCAGTGTTTGAATCCAGGCTGTCAGAATGGGTTCAAAATATATCCATTGGTCCTAATAAGCAATGCAAACATTCAACATGTAGTACAATGCTAACACTGGTAAAGCTAACTGTGTAGTGTTTCATTTCATTCAATCTTCCTTTATCTGTGCTTCAGCTGCCATATTGTCATGTCACCATATTTCTGCTCTTTATTTCAGGTATTTTAGGACGGAAGAGGAACCATAACACTGGAATGACATATTTAATGTTATGGTGTCTTGTTTCAACAGATTGTGAATCACTTTGGAGGCACACTCAGTTGCATATATCAGTTTGTTTCTCTGTCGATTTATATAGACAGCTTGTCAACAGATGTTGAATCAGTGCAGAACTTTCTTCTATCAAGACAGCTGTTGGGAGAAAGAGGATTTTGTTTGTATCACTTTTACGGAATGTGTAGTGACCAAAGCATAATATTCAGATTTTTCTTCTCTAAGTAATTATATAAAAGACAATAAAATTGCCCTATGACATTTTTTAAAACTGCATAATGCCTAAGAGCAATCACCTGTAGCTGAGAAATACAGATTCTACAGTGAAGATAGAGACTATTTGTTAATGTTCTACCAGTAAAAATAAAAATAAAAAAAGATTAAAAAAAAAAAAAAAAACAACACACAGAATGCATCCTTTAAGATCTTTACAAAGGCATTAAAATCAAACAGTTAAGAAATTCCCAATTAATTTTGTGTGAACACCACCATACCCATAACTGAAACACCAAAGAGACTGTCTCCCAGTTAGACACTCTAACAATAAGCTATTATTCTCTAGGAGGTACCATAATCGAGCATTATTTCAGAGAACAAAGATAAACACCCCCCTTTTTCTAGAAGTAGGCAGAATAGAAATTATGATGTTGCATAGCTTTTACAATCACTATTCAAAAGACCTGGAAAAACAGTTCTTTCTTGGAATTTTCTCATGAAAATCATGAAGGCTTTCAGTGGAATGTCCTTCTGTCACAAACCTCATTTCAATAGAAAACCAGACTTCTGATGCTTGGTAAGGACCTCATTCATTCATTCATTTGTTGTCTGTGATTCAGTAGTAGGGTAGCAATCATCAGATCTCATTTTTGGAGTGAGAGAACTAATTTTTGGTGAAACTGTGACCTCCTGGCTTTCAGATGGTCTGTCCAGGAAGACTGCATAGGATAACATGGGTAGGATGGTACCACAGGAGATCTGTAATCCAACCTCCAGCAAAAGGCTATGGGATCAGACCAGGTTGCTTAGGGTTTTATTTAGTCTTATGTTGAAAACCTCCAAGGATGGAGACTAGAAAACTGATATATTTGATCTAAATTGTACATGTATCATATAATAACATGAGAATATAGAAAACACCCTGCTCACCAGTGCTAGAACAAGGGGATGAAGAGAGCAGGAGATACTCTTAACCTTCCTGGACACACCTGTGCCTGGACGACCTTGCCATCCTTTTAAATACAGAATGGATTCCCTTTTTTCAAAAAATCAATTTTCAGGACATCCTGAGGCATTTTCCAGCAGTGCAGCACTTGACATGATAGTAGCTGCCATTTGAAGAACATTTTAGAATTAGGGTAAGATAACGCACTAGCCTTCAGTAAAAAGATGGCAACTACTGTTCTCTTTTGGCCTTCCTTTGAGACAGGAGCCCATTAGACTTAAATAGCTTCCCAGTTAACTCACTGAAGTATTTAAGTCAAATTATGTGTGGTTTTTTTTGTTTGTTTTTTTTTTTCTTTCTTTTTTTTTTAAAGATACTTCTTAAAAATGAAACTTTTTAAAGATACTTCTTAAAAATGAAACTTTTTAATAGCTGAAGAACAGGAAATTTGAATTGCTTAATATTTTTGAATGAGTACACAACTTGCTTTGAAAGGCTTTGTTAGTTACCCCAGCATAGCAGTTACTGAGCAAATGAATTTTACACCAAGCTTCTAGCAGGGTTTATTTTTTCATTTTAAATAAACAAGCAAATGCCCCATAGCAATGCTTACTAGAGGCAAATTTTAGCCTCCTAACTGAGAAAAGGAGAATGTTGTAGGTGGTGTATTTCTAGCTAATTAGCTGAAAATTAAAAAAGCTCGAGGAATTAAAATAGAACTACTTGCTGAATGGTTTATGCCCTCGAGTAAAAGACACCTTCATTATGATAAAATGCTTTTAATCACCAAAGGTTTCTATAATCGGCTCTATATCGATATACAGCACACATCGCTGAAACATGTGTGTGGCCCATCCTGAAATTCAGTGAGGTAAATAATAGTGGCACTTGGAATGAATTTGCCTAAACTAGAAGTATCTGAAGGTCTAATCCTTCCCCTTTGGAAAAGGGGATCAGGCCAAACACAGTTTTTTCACATCTGATACCTGAGTCATGCATTTTACATTAAAGTTTTCTTAAAAATAAAAATCCATGAATTCTGACTCTTTAAAATTTGTATACTTGTGTAGGTGGCTGAGCTAGCTTTGCTAAAAACTTTGAAAAATGTGAACTGGAAACCTGAGCTGCATGGAAAGTTAAGTTAGAGCAAGGGATTTCCTGGCAGTTCACAACAATGGCACATATGGTTTCTGTCTCACGTCTTACGGGGGAATGGTCCAAACACCCACAGGGAATATGGGGGCTAACACGGTATGCACCAGCAGCCCAAAGAGAACTAGCAAATGTGGGTAACTCTGACCTGATCCCACACCAAACTTTCCTCCGTGGCTGTCACTGTTGAGCGCTATGTTTTCTATGAAAACGTAGAAAACGGTTTATGCCCTCAAGTAAAAGACACCTTTGTTATGATTAAATGCTTTTAATCACCTTCATTATGATAACATGATTATTTTTATGAAAACATAGAAAACATGCTTAAAGAGTCTACTTGGTTTTACTGTAAGGATGTATTTAGTTCAGCAGCATTACCTGTAATTTTGGGCAGGTTTCATTTTCAGTTCAGAACCTGTTATTTTTCTTCTGTAACTGCACTGACTACTCATGTTACTGTGAGTAGGCATCACCACCCAACCACTGTCCCACTCCCATTAGATGATTATTTTGTTACTTTAACCGTTGAGCTGCCGTCTGCAGGAAACATGTATAGAAGAAACATGCAGAAACCTGAGTAGAATAGATTTTCTGAAGCAGTCACTGGCTCTGTGGCAGTCCAGCTGACTCAGACAGACTGACGCCACCCTTTTGTAATTAATTTCTTCTTTTTCTATGTGTCAGGCTTCAGAAGGTGCTGATTACATTTATGCAGTTAATAAGCTTCCTAATTCAGTGTCTAATTTCACCTGCATGTTGAATTTTTAATCTTGTAAAGGTTCTTAAATACATAGTTGGAATATGTCCTCTGCACTGAAAGAACCTGTAGTGGAACAAGTATTATATAAACTAAAAGTACTTCTTTTTTATTGAATTGTAAAATGAGACTTGGATTTATCCCAAAGCAGTTAATTTATTCCTTTAACTGAACAAAAAAAAATCAAGACATCTGATCTTTTCAGTGTTATATATAACTTTAATCAGTTGATGGGTACAGCCTGTGAGTAGATCAATCTGAAGAAATATGCTTGCAGCATGTACTTATTGAGTGAAATTAAATCTACAACACTCCTAAGGTTAATCTGTATACCCTTACTAGAAGCTTCAATGACCTTCATTACAATTTTCAGAGTGTAATACCTTGGGAATCTAAAATTCAGGAGGCATGTTGTTTTTCTCTAAAATCTCACTGGCCGTGAGTGACTAACAGGTATAGAATTTAAAAGTGAGAATGCATTTTTTGTTAGGGCAGATGGTTATCATAGCATTGTACACCTGTCAGGTTGCCTAAAAGGGGAAACATGCTCAACTCTTGTGAAATTGCAAAAAATTGGCATATTCTGCTATTAAACCAATTTCCATCCCTCCTCCCCCTCTGTTTATTTGTACCAGGGAACCAGACAAGCCGAAGGTGTGGCAGTGCAAGGGACTGCCTTTACTTACCAGAACTTTAAAAGTGGATCCATGGCTAGCTTTGAAGGATAAGGAGGAAACATCTTTGCTCTCTGGATTTGCTCTGAGCTGCTAGCCTCTGTAATGAACTGTAACTAGGGAGGTCCTTAAGTGAGATAAGAGATAAAATTTACAGTACTGTGGGTGAGGCAATATGTACTCACACAACTCAGACTAAGCAGGAGCTGGCTGGCTTAGTGTCTGGATTGGAAACCCATAAAGAACAACGCTGTGCACAGGTCTTGGCTGCCTTTGGTTGCTTCAGACCCTGAAGCACTTTTCTGTGAACATGTGTTATCCCCAAGGTCTAAGCTCTGGTTGGGGTAATTACACTCTGCTTAGTTAACCCCCACTGGAAATCAGAGCAGCACACAGCTCTTTATTACCAGCTCTGAACCAGTGTCTTGAGCTGGTTGGTGATGTTCATCTTCACGTCAAAGGTGTTTGTGCTTGGCTGATTGGAGAAGTGATCCCTGTGTACTAGCTGTAACAGCACATGAGACGGTTTGATAGCTTTTAAGATAAAAGATGTGTAAAAATGTGAAGATATATTACTGTTATACTAAGAAAGGGCTTGTGCTGTAAGTGAGCAATGGGTCAGTAATACAGAGAGTATTTGAAAAGCAAATGCTCGAGTAATTCTAGGAACATGCAGTCTAGCAATGAAGTGAAATGCCTGAAGGGGAGAGAGCTGTATAAAAGTGGCTTGAGAATAGCTCTGGAAAATCAGAGCTGCTCTGTGTTTACCCCATTACAAGCAGGAACTAGAGCATGTCCTTGAAAATACATAAGTGAAGCAACGTGCCTGTTAAAGAGAGACAGTATCACTTGTCTGCACGGCTGGACTATTGTCACAATAAGCTGATAACGTTTGCAAAGCACATATGAAGTGTTAATAAACACTAGTTAAATATTTTTATCTATCACAGTGTCTCCCACAGATAACAAAGTTTTTACTTCGGAATACTACCTGTTCAGTAGCTAACTCCAGCTATGACTTGCCTTTACCTGGCAGCTTAGACGCGTTTATTTGCTAGCTTTGGGAGAGCCTACCTCTGGATACGTAACAGCAAACAAAACCTGCTAGCAAAGCGCTTAATCTCAGGGGCGTTCTGAGGCAGGAACGGCGAGAAGCTCTTCGTTTAATGACACAGGTTTTGCAGACACACTGGCGGGGGAGGGGGCAAGCGGGTAAGCAAACACCGCATTTACCTGCCCCCGCAGAGATTCACCCCTAAGGCACCAGTGGGGTTCCCCCTTCAGGCGGGAGCCCCGCCCCAGCCTCCCCATCCCCAAAGTTTTGCGGTGAAAGTTTGTGCCTCCCTGCCGCTACGGGAACGCCTACCCATCCCCGGCGGCAGGAGCGCAGCCTACCGAAGCGGGCAGGTAAAGGGGCTGGCGCGGGGGCGGCCGGGCCGGGCGGGGCGCGGCGGGGCGGGGCGCGGCGGCGGCCTCCGCCCCGGTCGGCGGGGGGAGTGGGCTTGTTTGGGGGGTTGCTTCCTGACCCTGCAAGCAGCCTGTTTCTGAGCGCGGCGTCCTGCTGCCGCTCAGCCCTGGGGTGCTGGCTGTTTTAGTAGCGGGAGGAGGCAGCAGACGGATCGCGGCCGCCTCGGTATGTTTTCACCCTGGGGGATGGGGGTGGCCCGGGGCGAGAGCTTGCTTCGTCTGCTCTGGGTCTACTGGGGCGCCTCGCCTTCCCGGGGCCGCCTTGGTGGTAAGGGGCTCCCGCTCACGGGACCGGCTACCAAGGGCTGGCTCCCTACGGAGAGGGAGGGTTGCGGGTTGTTGTAGGAGCCCGGCGCTCTGGAGCGTCCCCCAGAAGTTCAGAGGAAACCTATTACTCCCCTGCCGCGGTACTGTGCGAGGGAGCGCTCCGCAAAAGAAACAACTTTTCTGCTGACTACTCTTCTTCCCTTCCCCCCTTCGCAATCATCACACAAGAGAAATCGGGAATTCAGGGCATATCTATTAAATAAATAATAATAAAAAAATAGTATTGTCTGTGCGTTTTCAAGCAGTAACATGGGCGATTAGGGCAGACAGACTGCAAGAGTAGCATGCTGATAACACTTTGTTTCACTGCAGTCAATAAACAAGGTCTTATAATTTAATTACATGAAGGGAAAAAAAAAAAGAAAAAAAAGACTGTTGAAGCTATTTTTTTTTTAAACTCCCCAATCTTAAGGGGGAAGATGGGGGGGAGTCCATCTCCAACCCTACTTAGAAGATTCAGACACATCAGGTTGCTGTTTCGCAAGCTCTGTTTCTGTCTAACTTTCCATAATCCAGGTGACTTTCACAGGACTACTTGCTGAATTCAAGCTGTCCTTCAGGCAGGTGAGAGCTAAGCATGCCAAGCACGTCTTTGTGTGCTCAGGTACAGTAGGTGCAGTCCTGACTGGGAGCTATTATGGAAAATGATAAAGCCTTTTTTCTTTTTGAAGTGAGAAGGTGTCCTGGTCTGCAGAACAAAACCATTGGTATTGAGTGTTTTGGTAAACTGGTAAATTTCTAAACCCGTAATTTTCACTAATACTGGAGTGGTTTTGTTCTCTTTAAGCAAGCAAAACTTTTCACGAAGCTGATACGTTAACCTGCGTACTCATGTGTAGGACAGCTCTGCATTTATCTGTTGGTAACATGAGCACAGCTTTTGTTTCTTGTGTAAAATAAAATTATTAGAACTGCAGCTTTATATTAACTGCAAGCTAATTAACTGGACAGTTACTGTGTGGATTAAACTAATATGGTCTGAAGTTAGAGAGGATTAAAGATTGACGGGTAGGACCAGGTAAGCATCCATATTTCTGCATGATCTCAGAAGTAACGCAGGTACTATGGACTGGTTTCAGTCACCTGATACGAATCTTATGGAAATGTTTAATGGAATCAGAAACCAATACATGCTCTGTTAGTAAAATGAGTCTTGTTTTTATATATTACTTCATTAAGAGGTTTTTCTTTGGAAAAATATTGACAGGGTAATAAGAAACTGGCTTTAATATATTAAAGTGGCCAAATTGAAAGCAAAACATATTTACTGTGTAATATTATTTGTTTTGTATAACATATTGTATGCTATAAAGTACATTAATAACGAAACATAATTGCTTTAACAGCATTGAGGTTTGCTGTGTAACAAGGGAGAGTGAAGTAGAAAAATGCTAAATATGTGCAACTTGACTGGTGGGAAGTTGCTCTGGTGATGTTGATGTTTGGAATTTCCTGATTATTCTTGAAACTTTAATTTTAAGATTTTTTTTTTTCTTTTTGAAGGGGCTTTATTGTTTCAGGATTTTCAGGGGGTGAGGGAAGGATGCTTACTTTAAGCAGTTTTCTTCTTTTCAAAGAAGTCTGTACATATCTTCACACAGAAGACTTCATTTTATATAAATATATATATTTCAGATACATATTTCATGCAGCAGATTTCATTATTTTTCTTACAGAACTCTAACAAAATTCTCTTAACCTGATTTGCAAGGCTGGTAAGTAGTAATCTGTTATTGCCAGTGGTAAAAGTTATGCAGGCCAGATGGTGTCTTCTGTTACACTTGGATACAGCCTTCTTATAAGTGGCTCTGGATGTTGAGGAGTTGCTGAGTTATGGAGGCAGGGCTGATGCACCAGTGGCCTGACTGTTACATCACAAAGGGAGACGCTGGTTATCTCCGTTTGAGCCACCAGGTACTGGTATACTGGCTGTCATGAGGTGGGAGAGAAACTCATCACTGCGCTGCCCTCTACTTAGCCCTTGTAGTGAAGTCTGTCAGACTTCTAACCTTTTTGACCCCCAAGTAGATTCCTATGGATTGAAAGGGCAACATTATGAAATTTATTTTTTTTTTCCTCCTCACTCCTGCAAATTTGCTCAGCAGGACTGTTTGGTTACCTTGATTTGATTATGTATTTAATCCAAATTTCTCTAAAACTTTGACTTCACCCAACCATAATACTCTGCATTACTTCCTGGAGAGAGAAAAGAGCAAATATTGTATATTTATTCCTAGCAACCACTGGGGTAAACCAGAACAAAGAGTAGCACTGCCTGATATGAGGAACTATGCTATGTTAAGAGCTAGGGCTGTACTTCATGTTGTTGTGAAGCCAGGGAGTTGAGGTGTGAGGAGTGGAAAGGTGATCCCGGAGGATAAGCGTGAAGTAGGACACAAGCTAACAGATGAGAAGTGAGGGGGGAGGGGGAGCGGTGAAGTGAGAAGATACCCTTGTATCCTTTCGCTGACTCTGCTGAAAGTAGCCTGGGCGGGTGTCCAGCAGGACATTCCTTGGTGCAAAATTATCCTGCCATGATACTCCTGTGGAGGCATCAGGAAATGTGTTGCTTCTTGGGAGCAAAAAGAAAAGAAGGAAGAAAAAAAATGTGTGTGGGCTGTGAGGGGTTGCAGTAGCTTAGTGTGCTTTTTCTCATTTTCCTTTTATTAACTCAGGTGTGTCTATGGAGATGCTGAGTGAGTAGGAATTTGTGGTAACCCACAGTAATATGAATTATTTGACCATTATAAGGAGCATCTATTTATTCACTGCTGGCTAACCACTAATCATGATCATCCTTTTTCAGGTGAAGGAAAAAGGATGGAGGGGAATTAAAAAGAGAAATAATACATTGCCTCAAACTGCTTAGAAACCCTTCTGTCTTTGATTTTAGAACTACGTGATGGCAAGGGGAATAGTGTCAAGGAAATATTAAGTTAGCCAAATATACTGCAAACAAGAGCCACTGGTTTTGTGTGGTCTGGAATAACAGGAAGCCAGGAGTGGTATTTGAGTGCTAGAGATGCACCTCCTGAGCTGCAGGTGTATTTGCTTGCCAGGTAGAGAAGGGTGAATGATATACTGAAATAAAGAAGCATGCCAAAAGCAGGAGATGAACTCTTCCTCATTTTTTGGGTGGCTATGCTGTTTCATTTACTTGTGTTGGCTCTGTGCAAGAATTCGCACCTTTGAACAGAACCCAAAATGTGAAAGGGAAAAATGCAGGGGTTTTACATTAGTGGAACGTGGATTCCTGAAACTCTTAAATTTGACAATGGAGTTAAGCAATTTAGCCTCAGAAGTGAATAACTATAAACTTGTCAAGTTTCTAATTTTTGCTGCAAAGAGCTTTGTGTTGCCAGCTAAAGCATGTACTGTTTTTGTCTGCTGTTCTCTCTCCATGCATGATAGGAACAGTATGTAGCAATCTCTCTCAAAAAGTCGAAAGGACTTGAAATTTTAGGGTGTAAGCGTCCCTAAGATGTTCCCTTTGCAAACTTAAGTTGGAATAGCACATTGGGGTCCATACTTCCAAAGAGATGGTTAAGCTAAAGAAAAACTTGATTTCAGCATAACTGAGAGAGTCATTGCAGTTAGGCTGTATTAGTTTTCCTGAAGTAACCATCTTATCCAGCATGTCAAACTATTGCCCAGTAGAGCCATCTTGACCAGGACCGAGGGGAAAGAAAGATCTACAGCTTAACTGGGATGCTGGGCTTCCATGTGGATAGGACAGATCTCCTCTGAAAATACTTAGGTTGAAAGCAATTGATTGTTTGCTCTTCCCTCGCAGCCACAAAGGAGCATTCATCTTGATTAAAGAATATTTGCAGATATTTCCACTTTGCCGGGATGCTGGGAGTGTTTTCCAAGACCGTTGCTTTTTAATGCTGAAAGAGCAAATTTGTCAGCGTCGTGTGGCCATTTTTCAAGTTCTACTAGAAGATTGTTAGACTCAGACTTTTTTAATGCGACTATCATTTTTTTCATATGTGGGTTACAAATCACTGTATTAAATAAATTAAACTACTTATTCAAGCTGAAAAGCCTTTAAAAATATTATAAGGTAGCAGAATAGGTTCACATTCTGGGTGGGTTTGATCTATTTAGAGTCTAACCAATGCTGAAGTAGGTGTTCTTATTCAAAGCTAATCTTAAAACACAGCCAATGCATAAATAATACAGTTTCATGTAAATTAAATTAAACTAATTGCAAGAAACATGAAAACTTGATACAAAGATAAATGTAATGGCTGATGGTGGAGTAGGATGTTTTTTCTTCTTAGTGTTCTTTTGTAGATTAAAGAAGTATTAAAACAATTTTTTAAACAAACTTCTATCCCCTCAAAACAAACTATCCTAGTAGAAAAACATCTATTTTTCATATTAACAGATTAAATGGCTTGCTACTGCTCCTGATTTTTACTGTGCATCCAAAAGATGATAATGCAGGGCTTGCAGGTGGTGCTGCATGCAGTCATGATGGTGCTTGGGCAAGGTCAGCTGTATATCCTGTGCCAGCACGTGTCACAGATGCATATAATGAGTGGTACTGCTAACAGAAAAACTGTAGGCACCTGGGTAGGGCTGTAGTTTGGTTAAACCAGTGCTTTCCCACTTCATTTGTCAGTAAAGTTCCCATTCCATTGCTTTGTGGAACAATTTTTAGCTGGATGAACTTTCTGAATGTTTCTGTGCGGATGTGTAAGCCCTGGTGCTGGCAGAAGGGGCAGGGCAGTCAGGGTTGATGAGAGCAAGTGGCTGGCAAGAGCTGCAGTGCCAGCCTATGCATGTTGGGAATGTTTATAGAGCTGTGTGAGATGCTGAAAGCAAACTATTGTCCATATGGCCTGAGAAAGCATTTCTTGCACACCCAAGGACACCGGCGTTTAAAATAGAGCTGAAAATTCGGGTGAGAATCACATGTAGTCAGAGATGAAAACAGAAGTGACAAAATCCCAAAAGTGGATTTGTTTGGAAGTATGCCAGTATTCACTATGGGTGTCTGGGTCACCTGGTTTTTACTGTAAGAGAGAAAGTTATGGCTCCCAAACAGCTTTCCCAAAACAAACTCATTTCCATTTTCTAGTACCTGCAATTTAATTTTTCTTTCAAACCTGCATGTCTTTCTTACTTATCTGGCCTTTTTTCCTAATCCAGATGTTGTCAATGTTCTGTTACATGAACAACATAGCTTTTTGTCTGGGGAAAAACAGAAGGGATTTGAAATTCTTGGTCCTTTGACTAAAGGTTCTTAAAGCATTGCTTATGCTGGAAAGCTGCTGCCTCATAAGCAGAATGATTTCTGAAGACATGCAAGCAGCATATGTGCTACAGGACTAAGGTAAGGTGCAAAGACTGGGAACAAAGACCTGAGTAAACGTTTTAGCCTAGATAAGGAAGATTACAAGTCTGAGAATTCTGAGGTTATTGCAGGAAGAGGTTCAGGTGGTAACAGCCAAGGAAGAGCTGGCTGGAAGAAGGAGGCTCCACTACCCCCACCCTTGCAAAAGGTATTTTACAGAGAATTCCCCAATCATTTACCTTGCTTTTGTCCAATTTTCCCTGCTCCCTTCCAATTCTGTGCATCACAGTAAGAGCAAACAAGTACACATATGTAATGTGTAGGAAATCCTATCTCTGGAGAAGGAAGGCAGAAAGAACTGTATGGAATAAAGCTCCTCTTTGCCTGCCTGCAGTGCTCAAGGTTCAAACCAGATACTTCATTACCCATAGCAAAAAACTAACAAAAAAAAAAAAAAAACAGACTTCGTACAGAGCGTTTATATTCTCTTAATGTCTAGGTATCTATCTTCTGCAGTAAAATCACATAAAAAGTGATAAATTCTTGTAGCTCAGTTTTACACTGTCTGCAGGCTAGTTCATGCTTCACAAAAAATGTGTAATTTTAATGGCAGAGGGGGAAAAAAGTTCTGTAAAGTTTCAGATGCTTCTTTGTTGGTCTTGAAATCTTCTGTCTCTTAGAAAACGTAGTTCCTCTGTTCATTCAGCAGCTATTTTAATGGGATTCCCTGCTAAGCCTTATGTGTATGTGTATTTTTAGAAATTCGACAATTATAGATATGACAGTGCTGAGTTATTTAAAAATACAAACTTTTCATGTGGAACATGCCATACTCTTAGGTTTCAGAATAACTGTTAAGTGTCTGCATTTTAGTTTTCTGTTTACTTGAATGCACGTGTACTTCCGTTCTGTTCTTTTAATGTATTTCTCTTTCAAATATTTTTTCAATGTGCTATCTTCCTTTAAAAGCTTGACTTTTTCATTGTGTTCTTTGTTGTAGTTTACCAGACACTTCTATCAGATGCTCACTTACAGGAGTGTCCAATTGTGTCGAATTTCAGTGTTTTTTTTTTTCCTCTTGATGTGCAGGCTAGCTTTAAGAGCTGTTCTTCAGCTTCTATTAAATTGCTTTCAAACCAAACGTGTCCTGATTCAGGTTAACAAGTTGGCTTTCTTATGCTCTGCAGTGTCTTCTATATGCTGTTATAAACTGAGTTTTATGGTCTGTTTATGTCAGATGTAGGGTGTTAACTAAATTACTTCCTTCTAGGCCCTCTGCTCTTCGAGGTAGTAGTCATTCTGGCAAGATCATGTTTCCAATGAAGTTAGTGGGAAGAATCAGGTTCTTGACAAGTCTTTACCACAACATAGCTGGGTAAAATGCTGATCAACTAATTCCCCAAGCATCTCATGTGGGGGCATTAACCTCTCTCCATTATGGCAGTGGGTGATGTCCAGTGGTGTGGAGGTGGACTGGTATCTGTAGCCACTTCAAGAGATTTGCTTAATTCCCGTCCAGAGGATTTGCTTAAGTCCTGTGTTGACATCATCAAGATTGTCAACAGAAATCTCAGCATGGGAAGTAATAGCATGTAAGAGCTACAGCTTGCATACAATACACTGTTTACAGAGTCTTTGGTGGAGAATAAGAATGTAACATAAGAACTAGCTGCATCTGTTATTATTCCAGGTCAGAGTCTCAGGGGAAAAAGTTCACATACTGAAGAAGATGCAGATACACTGAAGACTTCATAAAAGTGAGCCATGCGTCCTTCTGAAAGCTGAGAAGTAGCCCTCTGATAGGGTCATGAACCTAAGGCAAGTCTTTGTGTCGCTACTGATGTTTGGAGTAGCTGGTCTACTCCTCTTCATGTATCTGCAAGCCTGGATTGAAGAACAGCATACAGGTACAGTAGGTTTTTGGTTTTCTTATGTGTGGTTTTTTCTTTTTTTATGGGGGTGGGGAGGGGCAGGGGTGGCTGCTTTTTTTTTCCTCCTGGTTAAAGTAATTGTATCCATGGCTTGAAAAATGATTGACAGGCTTGTTTTAATAGATATACTTCAAGTTACTTCTTAATGCATGCATGAATCTCTTGGAAAGATGACCCCAGGTGCCTAATTGTGGTATCCAACTTCATTTGCAAATATAAGTGTTGCAAAAACATACTGTGTCCAAGCAAGTCCACTTCTGAAATAATTCTAGATGCTGATTTTTTTTTCCTGTGCTTTTTTACACATTTTGTTGTCTGGCAAAACAATTTTTGAAGAATTATTGTAATGTCTTGTAGACAAAAGTGGGCTTCTAGGTAGCAACACTCATACAGAATCATTCTAACCCCGTCTCGTGGTGGTGGTGGTGTTGCTGTTAAAGATGGTTAGATACTGGATTTACAAACTTTTTTATATGTAGCATCAGAGGCACATTGCAACTTCAGGTAAGTATTTATTAGCATTGAATAAGGGTTACACTTCTGAGCTGAGTTACCGTTGTGGCAATCTACCATGCTTTAGTTTGCCCCATGGGATGATCTAGATCCCTTTTTGAATGAAACGAGAACAGATGACTCACATCAGGCCCCACTGGATGCTCAGTTGACAGGACCAGTCCATAGTTAGTCTGACGTAAACCTCTATGAAATGTGTGTTGGGTGAATATCTGTAATATCGTCAACACACACAGTCTTGCTCTGCAGATCTACTTCTGTTGTGCCACCCTATTTCATGGCCTATCCTTGGTTATAGTTCTGTACTTGTTTTGCAGTCTTTCTTCAACCCCCTACCCTCCCCCCACACACACACACTCCCCCCAAAATATGGGATGATCCCAGCTTGTTAAGAAGTACTGACTTTTATGTCCTCTTGTCTCTATTGCTCAACTTCTATTACCTCTGTAAAACTCTAACTTCATAATATACTGATGTCATTGTGAAGAAATACATTTATAAAACAACATTAGTCTTTTGGTTTTATTGATCTGTGTTTTTATTCTGCATGAGCTGCTAGGCTCTGTTTTAAGGCAGGGAAGGGTGGTGGTGATGAGGTTCTAGTGCATTATTCCTGCAATTATTTGATGCTGATCTTGACTTTATTTTTTTTAACTAAGTGCAGTGTTCACAGTGTTCATATCAGCTTGTTAATGTTTCTCGACTAATCATAGAACCGTGAAATATCCAGAATTGGATGGGACCCGCAAGGAGTGCAGCTCCTGGTTCCGCACAGGACCACCCAAAAATCAGACTGTCTGAGAGCACTGTCCAAATGCTTCTTGAACTCCGACAGTCTCAGTCCCATGACTGCTTCCCTGGGGAAGCCTGTTCCAGTGCCCAACCACCCTCTCGGTGAAGAACTCTTTCCTAACACCCAGCCTGACCCTCCCCTCTCGCAGCTCCATACTGTTCCCTCAGGTTCTGTTGCAGTCACCACAGACCAGAGATGATAGAATCATTGAGGTTGGAGAAGACCTCCAAGATCACCTTGTCCAACTGTCCCTCTACCACCAATATCACCACCTAGACCATGTGCCTAAGTACCATGTCCAACCTTTCCTTAAACACCCCCAGGGACGGTGACTCCACCACCTCCCTGGGCAACCCATTTCAATGCCTGACAACTCTTCTTGAGAAGAAATATCTCCCCATTTCCAACCTAAACCTTCCCTGCCACAACTTGAGTTTGTTCCCTCTAGTCCTGTCGCTAGTTACCTGTGAGAAGTGGCTAACCCCCAGCTCCTCACGCCTTCCTTTCAGGTAGCTGTAGAGAGCAATAAGGTCTCCCCTGAGCCTCCTCCTCTCCAGACTAAACAACCCCAGTTCCCTCAGCCGTTCCTCACAGGACTTGTGTTTCAGGCCATTCACCAGCTTTGTAGCCCTTCTCTGGACGTGCTCCAGGGCCTCAATGACTTTCTCGCAGTGAGGGGCGCAAAACTAAGCACAGTCCTCGAGGTGCGGCCTCAGCAGAGTACAGGGGGATGATCACCTCCCTAGTCCTGCTGGCTACACTATTCCTGGTACAAGCCAGGATGCTGTGGCCTTCCTGGCCACCTGGGCACACTGCCGGCTCATGTTCGGGCGAGCATCAATCAGCACCCCCAGATCCTTTTCCTCCACACAGCTTTCCAGCCACTCTGCCCCAAGCCTGTAGTGCTGCATGGGGCTGTTGTGACCAAAGTGCAGGACCCGGCACTTAGCCATGTTGAACCTCATCCCATGGGCCTCTGCCCATCAATCCAACCTGTCCAGGTCCCTCTGCAGGGCCTTCCCACCCTCCAGCAGATTGACACTTCCCCCCAGCTTGGTGTCATCTGCGAACTTACTGAGGGTGCACTCAATTTCCTCATCCGAGTCATCAATAAAGACTTTAAAGGGGATGGGCCCCAATACCAACCCCTGGGGAACACGACTCATGACTGGTCACCAGCTGGATTTCACTCCATTCATCACCACTCTCTGGGTCTGGCCAACTAACCAGTTTTTAACCCAGCAAAGAGTGTTCCTGTCCAAGCCATGGGCTGCCAGCTTTTCCAGAAGAATACTGTGGGATACCATGTCAAAGGCTTAGCTGAAGTCTAGGTAGACTACATCAACAGCCTTTCCCTCATCCACCAGGCAGGTCACCTGGTCATAGAAAGAGATGAAGTTGGTCAGGCAGGACTTGCCTTTCGTGAGCCCATGCTGACTGGGCGTGATCCCATGACTGTCTTGCATATGCTGTGTGATTTAATTCAATATGACCTGTTCTATCACCTTTCCTGGCACCAAGGTCAGGCTAACAGGCCTGTAGTTCCCCAGGTCCTCCTTATGACCCTTTTTATAGATGGGCATCACGTTAGCAAGTCTCCAGTCATCTGGGACCTCTCTGTATGACCATGACTGCTGATAGATGATGGAAAGCAATCACATCTGCAAACTACCTCGGCACCCTGGGGTGGGTTTCCATCTGGCCCCATAGACCTGTGACAATCCCAGTGGAGCAGCAGGTCTCTGTTTCCACCTGACCTGTGAGGGGTTTCCTCTGCTCCTCATCCCAGATTTTCAGGTCGAGAGGCTGAGCACCCAGAGGATAAGTGGTCCCTCTAGTGAAGACAGTTGTAAAGAAGGCATTAAGAATCTCAGCTTTTCCCGTATCCTCAGTAGTCATGTTCACCCCCTGCATCTAGTAAAGGATGGAGATCGGCATCTGTCCCTCAGCTCCCCTCATGAGGAAGCTGCAGTCCGCCATGAGGCTTCCTCTCAGTCTCCTCTTCTCTGGGCTGAACAGACCAAGGGACCTCAGCTGCTCCTCATATGTCTTGGCCTCTAGATCCTTCGTCATCTTAGTAGCCCTCCTTGGGATGCTCTCTAATAGTTTTATGTCCTTCTTATATTGTGGTGTCCAAAACTGCACACAGTACTCGAGGAGAGGCTGCACTGGCACAGATCAGAGCTGGACAATCCCTTCTCTTGATGGCTAGCAATGCTGTGCCTGATGCACCCCACGGTACAGTTGGCCCTTTCGGTTTCCTGGGCACACTGCTGGCTCACAATCAACTTGATGTCAACCAGAACCCCCAGATCCCTTTCCATGGGACTGCTTTCCAGCCTCTCATCCCCCAGTCTGTATGTACAGCCAGGGTTGCCCTGTCTCAGGTGCAGAATCCAGAACTTGCTGTTGTTGAACTTCATGCAGCAGTTGATGATTGTCCAGCCCTCTAATTTGACAAGATCTCTCTGCAAGGCCTCTCTACCCTGAAGGGAGTCGATAGCTCTTCCCAATTTAGTGTGGTCTGCAAACTTACTTAGTATACCTTCAAGTCCTGCATCCAAGTCATTTATGAAAACTCAGAAGAGAACCGGCCCCAAAATGGATCCCTGTTGCAAGTAATAGTGTATTTATGAGCTTATATTAAGAGTTAAATTGACTGGCATTGGAAAGGTTCCCATGTAATCAAGCGTTGACAGGAGGTTGTTGACAGAAACAGAGCTTGCAGTGGGAGTCTGCCTTGAAAAATCTCTGCTGTTGTTGGGTATGTTAAGGGCAGATATCCTTGCTTTCAAGGTAGTTCAGGAATGTAGATGATGACTGTAGATTATTGATTTATTTACTTGCTGACATTCTTTACGTTCCTTGCATCTTTTGTCCTGTAATTAACCTTTCCTTCCATGCAGTGCTCCTTGTTACCATTTCTCACTGTTCCCCTTCTTCCCTCCCTTTCTCTCTCCATTTTCATTTTCTTTATATGTGTGTACTATTAAAAAGAAAAAGCGAAAAACAAAGGGAAAATTAGAAGATACCATGTTCTTTTAGGCAATCAGATGCTTTCTTTGGGGAGTTCTCTTTGATGTATTGCCATAATCTTCATCAGGAGAGAGGTTTTCCTTGTGTACATACATCATTTCCATGTGAAAATATTTCCATAACCAGATAGAAACTATCAGAGAACAACAGAAAGCGTTAGTGAGCTTAAAATGTGACTTTAGTTTTGAGTGCCCTTTTATCTCACTGGACTGCTTTTGACAGCACTTCATGAGGATTCAAAAAATGAATTTTGGCACTCTTGGCAGTGGCTAGATCATACATATCAGAAAAAGCATGGAGAAAAATCATTCTTTGGTGTCTGCTCTTGCGTGCTTGTCTTCCAATTTAAAATGTAGAGAGCCATTCTTTTTTATTTCAAACACCTGTATCTCCTCTAAACATTCTGCAGCTCAATTCTCTCATGATTTTTCTCCCCCTTTCCTGGATGCTGCTTTAAGAGTTTCTATGAAATAAAGCATATTTGCATATTCACAATATACCTTAGTTTGCGGGCACTCTCTTTTTCTGCTGCGTTTTTCATATTGCCATGTGTTGTACACTGTAGCTTTTTTGAGGATGAGCTGTGTCTGGAGAATCCCAAATTTACAAGCATCTTTATAATAATTTTATGTCCTCTTCTATGAATTGCTAGTTGTACAGCTGTAAGACAGTTTTAATCTGCAGGTGGCTGAGTGTTTGATTTGATGTTCTACTAAGAAGTGGAAAGTGCTCCTTGTGTTTCTCAACTGCCATGCCATAAGACTGTAGAGACAAGTCTTTGTTGTAAGCATAGCTATTTTTATTTTCCATGCTCAAGACCAATAACAATCATGTTTGCATTTGGTTGTTGAAGCATGGAAGGCTGGCTACCTTTCAGTTTAGGAACGTATGAGTTTTGCACCAGTGAGTTGCTGTTGCTTACCACTTATTCCTATGAATGTCTGACTTTATAAATCAAAATCATTGGAAGAGTTGCTAGATTTTAATCAATTACTGTTTATAATGTTCATACTTATTTCTTAGGTTCTCCTAGTTGTGATGTAATTCCCAGTCAGATATAGATTTTGTGGGGAATCAAAAAATTGCATAGTAATATGCTGTTCCTCATTAGTGTTCTTACTATTGTATTAATCAATTTGCTTTTACACTCACCATTTGTGTCACTACCTTTTGTCTTTCTAGCTGTTCATGATTTTTCACACTGGACCTCGTGCCACTATTTTTTTATAGTTTAACTTCTTTCTCTCCTTTTGTTCATCTTCTTTCAACTTGCTGTTCACATGTCTAAGACCTCTGCTATGATTTGATTCCACTTTTTGTCTTATGTCCTTGTAGATCTGGTCTTCTCTAAGCAAGTGTTTTTCTTTGTTTGTTTGTTTGTTTGTTTTCCTGATTTACTTCTGCAAACTTCCCTCATCACTCACTATTACCCAACCTATGAATCTTCCAGCCTGTCCATCTACTTCAGCTGTACCTGTAGGCTCAGCACAGCCATGTCTTCTGCTCCTTCCTACTGTGCTTGGGCTCTTCAGGTTAATTCTGGTTACAGTCACCATCTCTACCCTTTCTAAAAAACAAACTAACAAACAAAAAAACATATCTTGCATTTGTAGATGCCTAAGAAGCACCTCTTAGTTACATGGTGGTCCTTTCTGATGGCTTTTTACAGAGATTAGCAAACTGAGAGAACAGCCGAGTTCCTTGGTTTGGTACTGTGCATGGAGCATATAAAGACAGGAAGATATAACCTTACTTGGATGTTGCAGAGTTCTTTTGTTGGACATCTTCAGTTCACCTCAATGGAGTAATAGCGAACAGACTTCTCAAGAGCGGTTTGAGACATGGCTGTCATCACATACAGACTTTATTTGGTTGAAAACTTCACAGACATCAACATTGATAATCTAACATACATTTATGTTCTGCCTACAGCATATATGTAAATATATTCATTTATATATGTTCAAATATAAAAATGAAATTGGTATGAATTCAATTAAATCTTACAGCTTTGCTAGACAGTTTCCCATACTGTCTTACATTGTTCACTGAGAGCATTAAACACTGTGGCATTGATGAAAAAGCAATTGCCATTTATTGCATGTTTAATAATTTCCAGCAGTATTAATCTCATACAGGGGAGGCAAATTTATGGGTCTTCCAGAGTTGGTGTTGAGTTTTATATCATGAATCACTTGAATTAGGGTGTGAGAGTGTGCAAAGCACACTTGCATTTTAATCCTTCTACGTTAGAGATGTGAATTAGTCTTCTAAGTTAGGCATTCAGATGTACTTCAGAACTTTTTTGGGCAGCTGATGTGATTTGCCATGGCTGATTACTACAAAATATTCACAAAAATATTCAGCAATTAGACCTGTGTGCTGTGTTTTGTGGTTTTCTTTTTTTCTCCTCTTAGTAAATTTCATGTAATTAATTGTTGTGAAGTGTGCATATTAACTCTATGATTACCAGGAACTACTTCAGTGTTTCATGAAGTGCAGTATGACTGATAATTCATCTGAAAAAGGCTGCATTGCCCCTATCGTCCCATAGATTTCTAGTTCCTGAGTGTGGGAAAATCTGTCTCTTCTTTTTCCCAGCAGCTGTGTTTCACCTTAGGGATACTAGTTTTCCTGTGCATGCTTTCTGCTCCCTTTGCAGGGTGCAAGTGTGGTTGTTTTTCTTTCGATTTTGCTCGGGATCTTTGCAGCACTCTGTGGGTGCCCAATCAGCTTTCTGCAGCCTGTGTGCTTTACTGGTGCAGGAAAGTTTTGTACTTTGAGCTCCTGAGTAGCTTCCTGGAGACCCCTTTCCTTAGGCCACAGCTTTTATTTCTGTGAATAATCTGAAGAAAGTTCACTCAAATTGTCTTTAACAATCCCATTTTAAGAAACGTTTGACATTCCATAAAGCAACATGAGCTTTCTCAGTTCAGTCTGCTGTTGGTAGCTATCCAAGCTGTATCTGTATTATTTGGCATAAGAGGATGGGCTTTCTTCCCTACTTTTCTTGACTTGGTAATCCATGTGATATCTTGGGTCATTTGGTTAACTCAGTGAGATACTTTGAGTCCGTCGAGCTTCCTTATCTTGACACTCAAAGTAGCAAGCATATGTGTGCAACATATGGTAATATTTAGTCTTTGCTGTTTGTGTGGATTTATATATATATATATAAATTTAAACCTTGCCTAAATGGAGCAACGTTGATGTGGCTTACAGGATAGTTCATACGTAATGAATTGCAGAGGCAACTGTTTACTCGGAAGTCATAGTTTTGCCAGAGGGTCCTCAGTAAATACAATATACTAAAATGGTTGTAAATGGAAGAAAAGGACCCTGATCAGTAACAGATATTAATCATGAGTAATCTAGTTGTTTTAGTAACTGAAATATTTCTGTTACAGAAGTCTAGGGTAATTTGCCTGAGGCTTGCTAACAGTTGAAGAATGCCACCAGCATGGGAAAGCAATTCTTCCTGGTTTACAATGCCTAACTATCAGTGAGGCTGTTCTAATAAGGCTGGGTGTGTTCAGGCTTTACTCTTCTCATCAGAATATATGGTCTTCTCTTTGTGTTTCACCTCCCCCTCCCCCCCCATCATTAATGTCTTGAAGCACGAAAGAAAGATGCTTCTTGGTGCGTGGTTTTATTGTTCCTGAAGTCCCAGAAATACAAAATTTTAGTAGGTGAATTTTCACTGTATAGCCTAAGAGTTGTCATTGTTCCCTACCTCCTTAAATGGGTTTAAGCTATATAGAGAAAACAATTCTCTTTTGTGGGGGAACTGATACTTCGTCATATCATTGTGATCTAAATATACAAGTAAAAGCTAAATATCAGAAATTATGGTTTTCAGAGTTAGTGATTATGACATCTCACCCTATCTTCAGCAGCAGCAAAACAGAAAAGTTTTAAGGAAAAGAAATTAAAATTTCACGTTGCAGCATATAACATTTAAGACTGTGTTTATCTTTTTGTGAGGATGTTCTTCCTAAGTCTGGCTGTTTAGTAGCCCTCAGCCTTGTGGGTCAGTTCATTTTACTTTTATCATTCCTATAGCTAAGTACCATCTAGTTTTATACATCATGCTTCCTTAAAAGAAATCCCTGCTGTGATTTTTTTTTTCTTGAGGGTGTCATGGAAGAACATTTTTGAATTGGTGGTAAGTTTTAATCCTTTAGTATTTAGCTTCCCTGTTTCAGTGGCATGAAAGAAACTAAACAGGATGAGTTTTTTGGGCCTCCTCTCAGTTGTATGTTCAATAACATGGTTGAGCAGAAGCTGATGACATTTTACTTACTGTGTATAAGCTTTTGAGAACCCACCTGTACTCATTAGTACCTAGCCCACAGAAGTCTACTTCTAACAATGTGTGGCTAGTATCTCAATGGTACTGAGAACACCTTGAAGTATTCTTTCTTAACTGTTCTCAAGCACTTGTGTGTTGAGAGCTTTGTGTAATCATCTTCTGTTTGTAGGTATGTAATTGAACTCACTTCAGAATTTGTGCTATAACTGTTGCTGAGAGGGGCTTGGGGGTTTGAGATTGGAATGCAAATAAAATAGGATGTCCCCTTTCATAGGAAGGCTGAATATCTCAATATATGCATATTGGATCTCAAAAACGTAGGTGGTCTTCACACTGTTTTCCAGTTATTCAAATCCTTGGAACAGAATAACTAGATGTGGTTTTTCATGGAGTCCTTAGCAATCATTCTTTTTGTTACGTAACTATGCTGCTTTTTCTTTTTCACACATTATTCAATTTCTGTGTAGTTGTCTAACAGATTTTCTGTTACTGACTAAATTTTTCAGTTATTGTCCACAGTTGTGGCTGTTTATAATAGCTTTCATTTCCAGAAAGCCCTTTTCTTAAAACCTGATTATTCAGGAAATGAAGCATTGGAGTCTTGTCTCTTCAGTGCACTGATTGTATGATGCAATACAATTCAAGATACACTTATAACCTTACAAATCAAGAAGGCTGGAGAGAGAATTTTTTAGTAAAAGTTTGAGATTTTTTTCTGTTCCTGACCTTTCTGTTTTTCTGAAGTGTGCTGCACACTTTTCATAATAGTAAGTGGTTGCCATCAGGACATTTAAGGCTCCTTATCTCTGTCTGATGTTGAACAGCTTTGATTTGTCTCTTGATTACAAACAGCCCTGTTAGAGCACGTGATCTGGTCTCTGTAAAACTGGAAGGGAAACCTTTGGTTTCTTAACAAAGTAAAATTAGAAATTCTGATATTTTTAAGTGTGTGTGTACATATATGTTTGTATATTTACTTTCAGTATGCTCTTTATTTCCCGTATTTGTTTGGGATTAGAGACTTGACAGGAGACATAATTTAGACAAAAATCTTCTCAGCATAGTCAGATATTTGGGATGCACTGGGATCAGAATTGTTTTGAGGTTCAGTCTTGAGAGCCCTTGTTTCTGTCTTTTTGCTTCAATTTTATTTATGGTGTTACTGTAAACAGGTTATTTCTATAAATTAGGGGTAATTGTTGATAATCTAGCAGCATCTGTCAGAAATAAGCATTTAAATATCAGGGAGCCATTTCAGTGTACAAGGGATTCATGTCCTACATATCACATGAAGAAAGAAAAAAAATCTCCTTTTTTGTTGTTTTTTTCTTTAAAGAAAAGGAAAAAATGGTTTTATTTTTGGTTCTTTTATATTTTTAAGAGCAATCATCACAGCAAGGCAGCATGGTGATCAATTAGGCTTTCAGGTTTGGGTCCCTGCTGCCTCAGACAACTGTCTTACATATCTTTTGTATTTTTACTGCATTTATGTTAGTGGCATATTCAAAGAAATAATGTTTCTACATTTCTACAGTATTTCTATGGAAGGCATTTTATAACTATCAGTTTGAAACCTGGAAGATTCATGTTACATCAACATATAGTATTTTTCTTCTCAGCTCCTCCAACCTTGAGCCTTATGGCTGTATCTGTGGGATTGAATGCTGCTGTCTTTAGGCACACAGAAGAGTGTGTGAGATGCTACCAAATGTTATGTTTAAAACAACCACCACTGACAACAAAAAAAGAGAAACAAACCGCACCCACAAAAACTCCAAAGTTTGTTCTTTTCTATTCAAAATCAGTGTCAGGGAGCAAATCAGCTTAAAGGCTCTCTTTGTAAAATTGTAAATATTCATTAATTAAGGGGACTGCAAAATATGCAGTATTTAAGATGTTACCCTGTATATAGATGAAGCTGTTCTCAGGCATTCATCAGCTTCACTTGACAGGGAGTACAATCTTGGGCACATCCATTTGGTCTTGACTTTGACTGGTTTGGTCCCGATTTGGTGAAGATGTGCAGCAGCATCCTGTACTGCCTGGAAAGTCTTTGCTCGCAGCAAGTGGCAACAGTATTTTGCAACTCAGAAAACATTATCTGTTACAGTAGGTCTTTAGGAACTCCCACTCCTTCCACTCCAACTCATATCCAGAAAAAATGATTGTTCCTTACCATGCACACTCTGAGCCTCCCCATGGTAACAAAGTCCAAGGGTGTCATTGACCTCTAAGCAAACCTGTGTGATACCTGCTAGCAAATACAATTTGTCCCTCGCTCCTTTGTTGTTTCAGATGATTTTGTTTTGATACTGACTGTAAAGCTTTCCATCACATGATCCTGGCTGAAATTCACAGTGCACAGCTCTAGCAAAATCAGGCTGAATGGGCAGTTTTCTCTTAATCCTTCAGCTTGCTATAACTTAACACCATCTGCAAGGGACAATGACAGGACAGCTATCAACATTTTTGAGGGATGGTAGAGATCTTGGAAGTTTGTGAGATCAATAAGGATGCTAAGCAAAGTATATTCAAGACTTCACATCTATTTAATTTTCCTTTTTAAAGGTTTGTAATACTTTTAAGAGAAAAAAGCCAGGACAGGTAGTCAAAGCTAGACATTTCCAAGCTAATAATAGTGGAAAGTGATGTAGAGACAAATGATTTAAATTTAAATGGTTTAAATTTACTGTGTCACACTCTTTCTGTCTTATTTGTTTATTTATTTATTTTATTTATTTAATTTGGCTCAGGGATGCTGCAGCTTTTAGAAGCTCCTATCTATGACATGGGATATGGGGTCAATGGAGGCTATGGTTGTATACAGTTTAGTTTGTGTGCACAAAACCTGCAGTGAGCTCAGTAAACAGGGTGGTGGGGTGGGGAGGAGAGAGAGAACTAAAAACCTACTGTCCTCCATTCCCTGTTAAAAGTGCATTCACTTATATGGATAGGTATGACTTTGTGTCTTATCTGTTGATGATGTTTCATCTAATGTGTCTTATCTGTTGATGATGTTTCATCTAATGGCACAGAAGGTGAAATTCACCCCTCCAGGAAGATCTCAACTCTGACCTGTCTTGTTCCAGCAAGTGTTGTCATTCCATGCCCAGACATTGCCCACAAAAGCTATGAACCAGTGAGGTTGATTCTTCTGACTTTCCCTGGACCAGCTGGATGTAAATGGTGACAGGTACAGATCCATCAGCAGGCTTAAGAAAAATCCAGTAGGGTCTTTGGACTTCTCTTAGATGCTGGATTAAACATTCCAACAATGTTCTTTTTCCTTTCAAGGTCTGCTGTAGTAGGACAAAGACAACTGTGTCATTTGCTTGTGGTGTGTCCTGTACCCCCCACCTCCCCAGAGTAACACTCAAACATCACTTCAACAGGCTGTGGAGACTGATTTGTTTTCTTCTCTCTTTACCCAGTCCTCCTTTGGTGTCCTATAGTGGTGCAACTGGACTTGGCCATCAAAGGTGATTCTGAAGTTTGTTCTAGGAATTTTGTCTTTACATTGTGTGCTCAATAACAAAAATAAAATATTTTCACTTTCTGCCTTAGTAATAACTGTTTTAATTTTTATGTATATATGTCCAAGAAATTCACAGGCTTAGGAAATTTCTTCATGAGAAGTGGAGATACTTGTCTCCTGGCAAAGGCATTCATTACCCTAGAATGTAATGGATGATGGCCTAATAGCCACAAAATTTGACATGCACCTCAGGGGACTGCTTCTGCATGTCATGGACACTGGGAAATATGCAGAAATGTATCTAAAGATCAGCAGCCTAAGGTTAACAATAATTTGAACAAATATTAAATTTTACTGTGAGCAAATGCCAGGTGAAAGAAGAGGAGGTGTTAAATGATTTTATACTTAATGTGATTGGAAGGGACCAGGTCATTTCAGTACCCATTACAATCTAGCAACAAAAGAACTTGTCCAGCTCTATATATGTAAGGGCATAGATGAAGAAGCTGTTAAGGGTTTGTAATACTTTCCACTATAGATATATTATAATCTTAGTTCTTAGAAACAGCTCGAGTGAACTGTGATTATCTCGAGTCCTGCAGCTGTGCCCTAGGTTTGTGCATGTTGCCTCTTGGTAAATTTGCAATTGAAAAGAGCGTTGGGGGTTCTTGCTTTTGATTATGATCAGCCAGAGAGATGTGGTGCGTGAGCTCTGTTAGCTGCGGCTGGAAACACTCATTTGTATTAAGTAGAAACAGGGAAATATCAGTGCCTGAAACATCACCATTAATTCACAAAATACCTCTGTTAAGGAAAGAAAATTCATTTGATAAGAAGTAATACATATAGTAAGCAGTGTGCACAAAGATAGTTTTATCTTTGAATTTAGTTGTGTTTGATGTTCTTGTTTAAACTTTCAAAGGGAGCAGACAGACATGCAGTTGTTCCTGAATGTTTTTTCTGTTGTCAAAACCTCATAGTTTCTCTATCATTTCCATCATTCCCGCTCTCACGCAGCTGCTGATTGTTCCCAAATACAATTGTGTTTGAGCTGGCAAGCCTTCATGTGAACAAGCATCTCACTTTCTTGGGTTAGGATAGGAATCTTGTCTCTCCTGGTACAGAGACCTGCTTGCTGTGGCATGCAAGTGGTGTTTTCTCTGCATAGCTGTGAGTCATGGTGCAATACCCACCATCCTGGTTCACTTGGGAAGCTGGTTGTTCTTGGCAGCCTTTCAGTAAGGCTGAAAATAGAGCAGCGTGTGTGCGATGCAAGCTGTGTGGGAGGGTCATTACTCCGCTGGAAGGGGCACTACATCAGGTACAGTCTCTTGAAGGGCACGCAGAGTTAGCTGAGTGCCAAACAGCTGTTGTTGATGCGGATTGGCTGGGGAAAGGCCACCCTCTTTGTAGAGGGCTTTGGAGGCAGCAGAGTAAGAAAAATTGTAGCTCTTTTGTTAAAGGATGGCTACTTGGTGGACGAAAGTAAGAGCTCCCACCACTAATATCCATGAGCCCTGTTACTTATCAAATTTATTCTTCTCAATCTTGACCTCACAATGGTGGCAGCTGAAAGAGAGGCTTTACAGAAGTGGAGTCAATAGAATTTCACTCTTCTTTCTACGCTAATATAAACAAAATTATTTCCTTATTCCTGAAAAAAAAACCTTTTAGTCGCCAAACAGTGCAGGGTAAACTATGTTGCAAAAATATTACTATAGTCTCAATACCTACTGCAGTCTATTAAAGAATTGGAGTACACTTTTGAAATGAAGCATGGTAAGGTACATGAAGGAAGTGCACATTGGTGCATTAGTATTGTTTTTGGTTTTCTTTGTTTGTCTCTTTCTCACTACCCCTCCAGATGCATTGATGTATTGTATGCCTTGTCCACTACTGAGATCTAATGGTTTACAAACTGTTGACACTTGTCATAGCACTTGAATTATGTGTAAAATGTAGTCTGTTACTTTAAACATATTATGTACATAATTCATTAAATGTCATTGTTTTATGATGACTCTGCAGTTGTGGTCAAGAATTACGGTACGTTTTCCAGGAAGCTCTGCTACTCTGTTCTTGATGTAGGGCCAAAGAACCAAGACTTTCCATGAACTTCTGCTTGATTTATTAGCCACTTAGACATGCTCAAGCTGAGTAGTTCTGCAAAACAGTTATTAATGAAAGCAACAGAAACTTGTTTTCCTCAGAAACTAAACTTTGAATAGGAGTATAAGATCCTCAAGATATCTAACCTTCTCTGCCTCCTACCAGTCCCCTAAGAGTATGTAAAATGCTGACACTGGGAAAGAAACAAATCTGTATCATGTTCTGTGATGGGAGGGAAGGACACAGGGCAGGATGGTTGGGAGAGGGACTAGAATTTACTTGCATGCTTCCTTTTTTTTTTTTTTTTTTTTTTTACTGTTGCTGTGGGAGCTGCTGAATTATTGATGCAATAATAGAGTCCTAATCACTGAAGAAATTACTTGTAGGAGCAAAATCATTAGGGTGAGAGTTGGCTGACTGGCCCCTGATTAACTGATATCCAGTGAAGCAACAGAATGTAAAACAGATGTTTTTGTACGAGAATTTTGATGTTTTCTTTTCTCTCTTTGATCTCATGTCAGAGTTTTGCTTACTTGAGAGTGGTGGCAGAGAGAAGGAGATCATAAATGTCTCAAAACAAAAAATGAAAGCCAACAAAAAAATGTTCTTGCCCCTGACTTTCACATTAGTTTCATTACAGGAGGGAGGGGGTAAAGGCCCCAGAGTGTATGTGAAATAAAAGAAATAATGAGGACAATATGATTTACATTTTGGATTTTTAATTTATTTTGCTCTTACAGATTTTCTGTTCTAATTTTGCACTTCAGTGTGCCTATTTTGAAGATAAACAGGCAGATGAGACTGGTTTTATGTAGTCTGAGGTAGTTGCAGTGAAGTATAAATACTTCATGGTTTATTTAACCTTTGAGCTGAAATTCCTTTCTGGTAGAATTAATCTGCAAATAGCTGAGGTGCGCTCCCTCTTAAGTTATGATTGATCATGCGGTATAATGAAACTCTATTGGCATCAGGTTTAGGACTGATGTACATATAAATATAGCGCAGATAAAGTTGCCAGATGCTGTGACTGATGCGTGGGTTCAAGGTACTCCAGGCAAGTTGAGTCAGCCTCGTCTCTCCGGATACCAAACTACACATACTATGTGGCTGGCATTAATAGGTTGTAAATGAAACTTAATTTAGATCACAGTTAGGAGTCAATTTAAGCAAAAACTATTTTGTAATGACCATATTGCAAATAGTCACCTTTCTTGAAAGCTAGTGGTTAATCTTGGTATTTTAAGTGGGGTAATCCTCATAGGCCAGTAGCCACATAAGACATTCATGTTAATTACTGGGGCAGTCATCTGTTTATTTTGGAAACTTTTGCTATCCTTTCAGCATTCTTTTGTTCCTGAAGACCAAGTATTTTCTCTGGGTACTAGTACTGCCAGAATATCTAATTCCAGAGCTGATAGCACAGCACTTTCACTCTGACCTCTTCTCCTCTGTTTTCTTTCAAGAACAATCATTGACTCCCTATCTTCTGCTATCGAGTGCCCCAAGAAGGAAGAATAAAAAAACTACAAGGACCAAAGATCCCAGAAAGGATCAAAGAGACTAGTTCATCCTGTTCAATAAGATACTTTAATTTGACATTCGCTAACAAGTGTGTTTTAATACTTTTTACTGTCCATGGCAAATGGGAAAAACAGGAATACAGGAATTGGGAAAAAAAAATAGGAATATACAATTGGAAAAATGAGGGAGATTCCAAAAATGGCAGTGAAAAGTGAATGGTTTCTTCTATTCAATGATAGGAAACGAAGGTAAGCCAGATACAAAAGTTGATTTATTCTAAATTCTGTTGCAACTTTTATCATAAGAGATATGCTAAACTTGTTTTAAACCATTACATATTCATTGTACATGTTAATGTTTTCATGATTATATATTACTTTGGTTCAGCTATTTCTTGGCATTTCTTATCACTAAGATATTTTTGGCCTCGATTATGTTCTTTCTCATGCATCAGTCATTGTTAAATTCTCTATGATTAAATCATACTTCAGTGACTTCATTAAAAAAGGCCGTCATCACACAGTCAAAATGAGGGGTGGGAAATGCAGAATTAATATTGCAGGTACCTTATGAATAACCTGGTCAAAACTGTGTATTTGCCTTGAGAAAACTTCTGATATTGCAGTTTTTTTCAGCTTTTTCCTGCCTTCTTCCTAGAAGAAACTAATGCGGCTGCAGTTTATGAAGGTATACAGTGGAGAATATGTAGGAGTATAGTATTTTTTATGGTGAGAACTAATGTCTTCCTCATGTTAAGATCACGCTGTACCAAAAAGGTCTGTGCTTCAGAGAATGGTGCTACTTATTAAATATTAAATGGTGCTACTTATACTGATAATTTGTATGATCAGTAAAATCAACAAAGAAATTTTTGGTAAAAGCAATGCTGAAGTTTGACCAATTATAAGCGCTAAAGTGTCTGCTCCTGCAAAGTCCCTAGCTTGCATTCTAAATAGCGTTTTTTCTTTGGCTTTTGTTGTTTTCTTCTGATGTGATAATACACGTGTACCGAATGTTTGTGGCATGGAGTTGATGTTGTGGGGTAGTTATATTGCTATATAACAGTCACATTTTGCTATATTGCTATATTCACATATTTGCTAGCACATATTGCTAGTCACATAGCAATACTAGCACATATTGCCAGTCACATATTGCTATATATCGGTCACATTTTGTCCTTAAATAAATAGCAGTAAAACAGCAAATAAACATGTTTGTATTTAATATAATGCCAAATACTCTATGGAATCAGAAATGTTCGTTTGAAACTGCACCATCAAAGAATGTTTTCCAGCTATTAATAAAATATTTGTTGTGGGGGATGGAGACCTAATCTGATACTGAAACATCTAATAGAAGCTAACGGTAAGGATTTACGTGTGGAGGCACTGCCTTGTAATGGTACTGTGAGCTGGGGAAAGAGGAGTGCTGAAAGGGAGGGAAGGCAGGGCCTGAAAAGGTAAAATAGGTTTGATGGTGTGTCACTCAGTCCTTCGGGAAAAAATACCTGAGACTGACAAACTAGGCAGGTCAAAGAGAAGCAAAAAAGCCCAAATCTGATTCCCATAAATTTTGTTTTCAGAACAGGACAGTTTAATCCAGGGGCTCATAAGTAATCTTTATAATGAGGAATGTTTGTGGGGCACCATAACTTGGTCTTAAAATATTGTACAGTTACGAATACCAGAGATACTGAGGGGAGACATTTAGGCAGCTGCAAACCTGAAAGCACCAAGTTTCAAAGAGAAATGTTACTTGAGATGAGCATAGGGTGGCAGAGTAGCAAGGTGATCATCCTCCACCATGTCAGGCATACCACGTCATGTGTAACTTCAAGTACCTCAAGTAGGGACATGATAAAACCAATTTGATCTGGCAGATAAGAAGAAAACCTAAACTAGCTGAGGCCCAGAGGTCTGTCTATGTTAGCATATTGTCTCTACTACAGTGCCTAGAGCAGACTATATAAATAAGGCAAGTTTATAATGATAATTCAGAGAATTTTCTTTGCCCTTTCTGATTTATTACTTGGAGACTTCCTGGATTGGAGATGTGTTAAGTAGCCCTGTATTATGCTTTCTTCCATGAATTTGTACAGTGCTATCTTGACTGATGCCTTTCCCCCGAGATTCTTGTGCTGAAGAGTGCCCAGCTTGAATGTGTTGGGAAATCCTAGTAGCATTTTTTATATGATGCTGATTAATCCTATGGAAATATTTACCAGAGCATGGTATCATTGGATTACTAAAAAATTTTCCACCCAGTATGAATGTGGTTTACTAATCTTAAAATGTTAAAGTGACTCATGGGTGACTGGCTCAGCAAAACATCCTGGCTACTTTTTTACTTCCTTGTTAATTTTCAATGTTTTTCTCTAGCCGAAGCAGTGAGTCAGGAATGGTTGGCTGTTTCACGTTGGATTTGAACCTATCAAAGAATTAACAGTAATTTGTAGAACATAGTTCTCTATTTTAAGGGGGGGGGGGGGGCGATACCTAATTAAGTGTACTCCTGGCTGTTCCAGGATTGAGTTCCCATATGTGTAAATAAACTGTTTTTCAAAGAGAGACTTATATAAGAACAGGTTACAGAATCACAGAATGGTTGAGGTTGGAAGGGACCCCTTGAGATCATCCAGTCCAACCCCCTTTCCAAGCAAGGTCACCTGGAGCACGTTGCACAGGACACAGTTCTGATAGACATTTGGGTGGGGGGCTGAGTGTAAAGCACTTCTTCCATAAGATGATGATTAGCATTTCTTAAATATGAATAATAGATAGAACTATACTTCTCTGCCAGTGGGATCAGTAAATCAAATAATGATTAGTTTTTAATTAGATGGATATTTTTTTCCATGCTTTTAACAAAACATTCGTATTTTAGTGCCTAAGATTGAGAGGGAGAGAAACGTGAGGATTTTTTTAAATATAAAACAAAGTATTCTAAATGCTACATTTGTTTAATGTTGCTCATACAGCAATTAGAAACAGAGATGGCAGTCCAAGTCAGGCAAACCATTTGCTGGATCTGGATAACAAACAGAATAGTAGCATAGCTTGTTTTCCTTTTTTGACACCATCTAGAATGAAATTGTAGCATATCAATCAGATGCAACACCTTTAGAAACAGAATTATGATTAAACTGTTTGTGGAGCTACTGTCACCACCTTTTCCACTGCTTGGAGGAACTGACCTGCTGCCATTTCATCTCAGAAGAGCTGTCTGTCATTAGTGGGTGTAGGTATGCCACTTCACTTCTTCATCTTAGAGAAACTGAGCATCTGACAGCAGCTAGGGTGTTTTAGGATGAAACTGCTGCCTAAACATTAAACTTTAACAGATGAAAACTGAATTTTCCTGTCTTATCTGACAATTAATGAGGAAGATGGCAGTAATGTCAAATGGCCTCTGAGTGAACTTTTGAGATGTGAAAATGCATGAATGGAAAAATAACTGTAATTTGAAGCAATGTAGTTAACCACTGATAACAAATTTTTGGAGGGAAAAAAAAAAACACAAACCTGGATGGGGCAAAGAAAGGCTCTAAGAGATTATGCTTAACACTGAATAGATGCAAGTAACTAATTTTCACAGAAGTTTTCACTTATTTTTCCTGTTAATTTTTTAGAGTAATTTTGAAATTACTTAAATTGCAGACTTTTTTTTTTTTTAAAGCAAATGATTTTGTTGCATCACAGAAGAATAATGAGTAAATTAAGGTTAAGGTTGCCTGAAAATCTTTCAGAATACTTTTTGCTGGAAAATATAATTTTATCAAAGTAGGAATTAAATATAAATAAAAAATATAGATTCTTTCATGTCTTACTTCAAAGAAAAATGTAATAAAAATACAAATTTAATTATTTAATCTCTGCGTTTGCCTTTTAAGAAATCTTTTGATTGAGAGCAAGATATGATGTGTAGATAAACTTCCACGTCCTGTTAAAGATGAAATAACTACAATGTTGAAGTTTCCTTCAAAACAGTAATTGAGGTTTTTACACAAATACCTTTTGTAACAAAATCCCTAAAATGCATTTGGGTATATAGGAGATACTGTATCATGTGAATTTAAGAGTGAGAAGGATAATACATCACTTAATTTCTTTGACAAATGAACTTCGTTGAATTAGCTACAGTACTTCAGAGACTATTAGCAAATATTTTGCTGTTTGTCCCCTAAAGTATGATTTACTGTAAGGAGACCTTACAACAGCAGTCTACTAAGTTTTCATTTAAGATTTTGAGACCTCAGAATTTCATGAGTAAAATCTGTCTGTACAGTTTATTGAGGCATTAGCTGGAGAATCTGATAGATACTCCTTTTGTTCATCGTTAAACTTGTGTTGTTGATTTTTAATTTTAATTCTACAAAGTTAAATTTTCTGATAGAAACTATACAGTGTACGCTGTTGGAACTGTTAGATAAAGGTTGCATTCCTTTTAAATTCAATTCCTAAAAGTAAGAAAAAGGCAACATTCAGTCACAGATGAAATAATCTCCAAAGCAGAGCTGATCAAATATTTTGAAGCTTTTAGAAAGTAATATAAGTCTTCCTTTTCATTTATGCGATTTTGGTTTGGAGAAACCTTGTACTTATAACAAAATATATCCTTCTTCAAGAATTAATTTTCTTTTGGAAGAAGTCCCTGAAGTCATTTTTTAGTAACTGTCTGATTAAGAGATGCAAGAATATGCATTTGATTGTTGAATCTCTGCTAAAGAAGCTCAAACATTTCGTTTAGTGTAAATATATATGTGTGTAAAAATCTAACTTTCCTCATAGCACGAGGCAACTGTTTTGAGGATCACTTCTAACCTGATAGGCTGTCTGATAGAAACTATCTAGTGGATAATATACTGAAATGGTAATGGCTCACCATTGAATATAAAATAGCATTTCAGAAGACACGGAGCATCATGTCTTCTCTTATGTGTAATGCAAATGGATAGGAGAAAATGACATATGCAGTTGCTTTCCATTGATACAGTGACAAGCAGTAGATGGAACTGCAGGTTTATGCATACTTCATACTTTTTTGCCTGACAGTAGAAATGCCAGTATAAATTTGACTCCTCTATCCTTTAAATTGCAAAATGTCAGTCAGTAGTAGCAGTGGTTTATGGAAATGAGGGTAATGTCAGCTTACTTCAGTGTTATGCTTTTCATGCTTTAAGCAAATAAGACCACTTTCATAGCTCATTCGTGGTCTGAAAAGTTTGAGGTGTTTTGGATTTGAGCAGTAAAGTATTGTAACACATTTCCCATGTGGTACTGAGCATGACATGGCTGTTGCCACTAAGACACGTGAATGCTCTCAGCCCTTGATTGTAGAATCCCCAAATGAGCATCTCTGGGTGCCTTTGGGTGTAAATAGTCCTGTAATGAGTGATGCTGCTCTCCTGTATCTGCTCAGGTAAGTACTGATCCTCTTATATGTCCTAAGTTAAAAAATAAAAAGGGAGACTTTCTTCAGCTTTTTAGCCCGGGACGTCAGTAGCTCATGGCTGGAGTCATTTGATCCTGGTTTAGTTGGAGAAGATCAAAATAAGATTTGCTGTACTCTGTTTAAAAAAACAAAAACAAAAAACATGGTGGTGACCCCTGAATAAAGGAAAAGTTTTTTATAGGTCTAGAGGGTCTTGGGGAGGGTGTTGTAAATTGATCATGGAGCTTAATCAAGAAAGATGTAAAGAGGTTTCAAATCATGACTTTCACATTAAATGTAGTCACATCTGTCATGACTTATAGGAGAAAGCTAGAGACAAGATGTGTAGGAGAACATTTCTAAAAGAAACATGGGGGTCAATAGGGTAATTTTTGCTGACTGCTGTGATTGGTGGAGAGGAGTACGCTTCCTTTTACCCTGCAAGATAATTTGGGGTTTGGGCTCTTCTGCAGTGAATTGCCAGTGAGGCTGGTGTTACATACTGGTTTGGACTAAGGCTGTGCCAGAGAGTTGGTAGTTCTTGTTGTTTGCAGTATGAGCAAACTGGGAGGATCAGGAAGAGTCCTCTGGGTAAGGCTGAAAATGGGCTGAGAGCAGGCAGATACAGAGGCAGGTGAGTTACTAGCTTAAAGTTTCAAAATAACATTGTGTGGTTGTTTTGTTGTTGTTTTTGGTTTGGTTTGGTTTGTTTTTCACCTGATGGATTACTGCTTGCAATTAAAAATTATCCTTTTCTGAACATCTCCTTTGGAGCCACTGTCTTTCCAATGGCTTTAGAGAGAGTCTAGAAAGAGACTGTTTTTTTCTGCCTAAAATTAGGCTTGTGAATACCCCCCAGAGATACTACAGTTTGTGTGTTCTCTATATAAACATTTTAAAGAGGGTGTGCAAAGGAAATCTAGCCAAAAATAGAAAGGAGGTTTCATGTTGCTTGGTTATATAAAACTGCAAAGGTTTGCCAGGTTCTTCCGTGGTTACACAGCTTAGTTAACCCTTTGTATGGTCTGTAGTTCAAGTTTATGTTTTTTAAGATCATTTTCAAATGCCAGCTCAAGAACTGAGCAAAAAAATGCAAATGCTTCTCTGTGAATAGTGGGGGAAAAATAATGCAAATTAGATCTGAGACATGAGATACTGTGAGAGGGAATATATAGTATGCTGCATCCTCTTTCAGCCATTAAGCACTCAGGAAGTTTCTTTGTGTTTCATGAAGGTGTGTGGTTTTCGTCTGATGTGCAGTGAGCTTACCTGGTAAACAGTAAATCAAGAGATTTACAACATCAAACGCTTTTACCTCCTCTCATTGTTCGAGGAAGGGTGACCTCTTAACCGAGGACCTTAATAAGGTGGGTGATAATACATTCTGTCTGAACTTAGCCTAGATTTCCTACAAAACCTTCAACCTTCAAAGCCTTCAAAAATCTTCTGTGCCACAATTCATTGTCTACGAAGTGGGATCGACACCAGTTCCTACTTTACAGGATTCCTGTGGTATTTGGATCTCATGCTAACTGGGACATACCATCTTAGGTTCAAGGGAGGTTTCTTTGTTTGTTCTTTGCAGCCCTTGCTTACAAAGGCAAGAGAACTTCTTCACAGATTAATTATATTTCCTTTATCCCATTTCTTTTTGTAACTATGAAAATCCAGAGTAATTTTGAATGAAATCCTAAGATATGATATTTTGCTGTTCTTCACGGTTTGCGCTCTGCTTTCATTATTTACAAAGTTCTTATAACCAATTCATTTATCTTATCAAAATGTCTAGTCAGATAAAAATGATTTCTTGTGAATTATAATGGCCAGTGTACAGTAGCTCTGGTTGCAAAGCTGACAGGTGGTCCATAAAATGTAACATGTATACATATTTTCTTATTTAATCTAGTTTAAGAACTGCCAGCCATTGCTATGCCAGTATGAATATTTATTTTACTGAATTTAGAAGCCAATTCTTTTCATCATCTCAAATTTCCTGGTTCTATGTGTCCTTGCATATTTAACCCAATAAAACCTAATAATAATAATAATAATAAACAAACTTACTTTGCATTGCATGATTTTAAAATATTAAAACACACACAAAAAAAAACGTCTAATAAATTTTCAAATAGACGTTCAATAAATATTATGTCAGTATCTGTAAGTCACTTGCCTTTAACTAGAGTATTAATGTATTTAAGAACCAAAAGGAGAAAAATACAATTTATTGTTCCCTAGCCATTTAAGCTGGAAAGCTTATAGTCTTGTATTCTAGCATCATCTGCCTCTGAAAGACTGGTGGCAGAAGATGTTTCAATGCTGTTTATGTTAAAGGTATTAATGCTAATCACAGTGGTCTAACAGGGTTGTTTCATAAGCCTTAAATATTCTTCTTTACATGTCATAGATCTATATTGTATGTTTAGGTTTTTGGGAGGGTGGTGTGATATTAATATTTAAACACTTTGGATCAGGTAGATTGTCCTCATAGTGTCTGAATACTTCTGCATATAACAAGTTTTTACCCTGTTCCATTTCCCTTTTTGTTGCTCAAAAGTGAAGTAAATATATTTTTGATGATTTTGAGCCTAATAGAGAAAAATATATGGTCTTGTTTATGTCTTCTACACATTTTATATGTAAACTGGTGTCCTGGTTTCAGTTAGGACAGAGTTAATTTTCCTCCTAGTAGCTGGCAGGGTGCTATGTTTTGGATTAGAATGAGAAGAGCGCTGATAACGTGCTGATGTTTTAATTGTTGTAGAGCAGTGCTTACACCAAGCCAAGGACTTTTCAGCCTCTCTCTGTCCTGCTAGCGAGCAGGCTAGGGATGCAGCAGAAGCTGGGAGGGGACAGACCCAGGACAGCTGACCCAAACTGGCCAAAGGGGTATTCCATACCATCTGACGTCATGCTGAACAATATATAGGGGTGGCTAGCCGGGGTGGAGGGGTGGCCGGCTGCTCGGGGATAGGCTGGGCATCGGTCAACGGGTGGTGAGCAATTGCATTGTGCATCACTTATTTCGTACACATTATTACTATTAATACTATTATTATTATTATTATTGTTGTTATTCTTTTCCCTGTCTTAATAAACTGTCTTTATCTCAACTCACAGGCTTCACTTTCCCGTTTCTCTCCCCCATCCCGGAGAGGGAGGGGGGAGGGTGAGCGAACGGCTGTGTGGTGTTTGACTGCCAGCCGGGCTAAACCACAACAACTGGTAACTGGATTGAAGGATTGTTCTAAAAGGGCAAAGAGCAGAGCAAAGATCGTGGAAAACCTTGCAGTGGTATAGATGATCATTTGTATTGTTTAATAGCACAGTTGGATAATTGCTGTGGATGCTTCAAGACAAAGCTCTTAAATTCTCTATGCAATATCCAAAGTACCACCCATAATTCTTTGAGTATTATTTTTATCTGTTTGACAGATTTCACTATTTCTTTTCATTCTCCCATTTCTCTTCAATCCCTGAGGCAATGTTTTTGTTTTTTTTTAATAATTTTCATTTTGACAGCTATGTATAATAAGATGTCTTAAAATAGGAGAAGAAAAAATATTCAGAACCAACAGACACTAATTAATAAAGAAGAGTGAGTTAACTTAAGTGTGTTCGCTTCTTCTGCTTTTCTTATCTGCACCCAAGAGCCTCAAATGAACTTCTACTTTTATATAAGTGTGTTAATATTTTACTACTAGGATATTATTTTGTACCAAAAATTCTTTAAAAGAAAATGTTCACAATGCAAACTAAAGTGAAAAAGGAGTCCGGTTATACCAATAATTAAAGTAGGGAAAAAAAGGCATTCTTACTATTAATCAAAAATACAAAGCATGGCTATTTGTACGTGTCCTCTTGTGCTGCCCTGAAAGGGCATAAATACCGTAGTCAGAAATACCACACTTCTTGCAGCAGCAATTCTGTTTGAACAGGACAATTCATTCTGAGTTTAAATTAAAAATAAATGGTATTTGGCCTCTGGAGGCATTTTCCTGTTTGTGGCTTTGGTTGCTAGTTCTGGTATCTGGCTTAATAATATAAGGTGGAAGGTCTTTTTTAAGGCTTTTGGTTTCTTGCTAGCTGAAACTACAGATTTTAATGCCCTCCATCCATGGGCACTGAAGTTTCTGAGAAATCTGTACCTAGAAACCATTATCAAGATAAATTTACTTACGAAGTTACAGAACATAAAATCTGAAATGATGCAGAGGATTTGCATACACGGATCTTGATTAGGAGTAACATTCTGCCTTGAATGTTATTCTACTTTCTTTCTAATGCAAGCCATTTCATGCATGGCTTAAGGTACCTGAGAGATGTGCAACTATTTTATAATTTTGAAGGTCTGCATTGTCCTCCCAAGTGGGTAGCAGTACAGAAGGACACTAGGAGCCTAGCAAATGATTCCATCTCATGTAGACAAAGTGGAGAAGTCATTTCTACAAAACCAGGTCTTTTGATTGTTCAAGAAGAACTTAATAGCTCTGCATTTTCTGCAGGTAATCCCTGCACTTTGCAATGTGGAAATAAATGTGGTGAGAGATGGGCAGGGTGCCCCCCCCAAACAAATCCCAGGCCTTTCTTGCACATGTTGAGTCCCCAGTACAAAGCAGAAGGAAAGCTAACAGTCCTACTCAAAATGGGCAAACAGCAACAGCAGTTAATTTTGGCTAAGAGATTTCCATTAACTGTTTGAAACAGCTGGGCTATGTTTCACTGCTCTTTTGTTTGGTATCAAGACATACAGACAGATAGATACACATATGTGCATACTATTATTTTATGCATAGTTTCTTGTCCCTTTAAACCTGTAAATGCAGTAGGATCTTGGAACATTGGGAAGAGAACAGAGCTGGTTAGCCTACTTGGGGGTGTGCCCCATTAGACCTGCTGTTCATGAACAGAGAAGGACTGGTGGGAGATGTGGTGGTTGGGAGCTGTCTTGGGCAGAGTAACCATGAAATTGTAAAGTTCTCTATTCTTGGTGAAGTCAGGAGGGGGTCAGTAAAACTGCTGCCTTGGACTTCCGGAGGGCAGACTTTGAATTGTTCGGAACACTGGTACAGAGGGTCCCTTGGGAGTCAGTCCTTAAGGGCAGAGGAGTCCAGGAACACTCCTCAAGAAGGACGTCTTCAAGGCACAGGAGCAGGCTGTCCCTGCGAGCCATAAGATGAGCTGGCAGGGAAGAAGACCAGCGTGGCTGAATGGAGAACTTCTGCTGAGTCTCCAGGAGAAAAAGAGAGTTTATGTCCAGTGGAAGAAGGGGCAGGCAACTCAGGGAAAGTACAAAAAAGTTGCTAGCATATACAGGGAAAAAATCAGAAAGGTTAAAGCCCAGCATGAGCTCAACCTGGCCACTGTGGTAAAAGATAAATATATATATATGTTTTTACAAATATATTAACAGTAAGAGGAGGGCCAGCGAGAATCTCCATCCCTTACTGGACGCAGTGGGGAACATTACTGAAGATAAGGAAAAGGCTGAGGTTCTTAATGCCTTCCTACATCTGTCTACATCTGCTCCACCTGGACTGTCACAAGTCCATGGGGCCAAGTGCTGAGGGAGGTGGCAGATGTGATTGCCGATCTGCTTTCTGTCATCTGTCAATAGTCATGCTCAACTGGAGAGGTCCCAGGTGACTGGAGACTTACTAATGTGACACCCATCTATAAGAAGGGTGATAAGGAGCATCCGGGGAACCACAGGTCTGCCAGCCTGACCTTGGTTTACCCTGACGTAGGGAAGTTTATGGAAAAGATCTTGAGTGCAATCACACAGCATATGCAAGACAGTCATGGGATCAGGCCCAGCCTGCATGGGTTCATGAAAGGCAAGTCCTGTCTGACCAACCTCATCCCCTTCTATGACCAGGTGACCCGCCTGGTGGATGAGGGAAAGGCTGTTGATGTAGTCTACCTAGACTTCAGCAAAGCCTTTGACATGGTCTCCCACAGTATTCTCCTAGAGAAGCTGGCAGCCAACGGCTTGGACAGGTACACTCTTTGCTGGGATAAAAACTGGCTGGACGGCCGGGCCCAGAGAATGGTGGTGACTGGAGTGAAGATCAGCATGAGTTTAAAATTAAACTTCTGGTTGGTTGGTGGTTGGTTGTCTGATTTAAAAAAATAAAAATAGTACTCTTTGCTCATAGGTGCTACAGAAATAATGAAGTTTAAAGTGCTTTTGTTATTCCTAACAAAACCAGACAGCAAAAAAAATGGAGAAGCATTTAACCATAGTTGCTTTATTATATTACATTTTTTTATGGGTTACTGAGCTTCTCTGTAAATTCATAGGAGCATGAGGGTGTATAGAAGCAAAGCAATTAAAATGCTATTCTTGTTCCTTTTGGGTCTCTAAACATAAGTAGTTTATGCATTCAGTATTTTGGGATCTTAAAAATATATAATTTGGATAAAACATCTTAGCAGTAATTCAAGCTTTCCATAACACATAAGGGCTTTCTAAATTAGTTTAAAAATTATCCCTGTGTTTAAAAGAAACCTGAGAAGCAAAATCCAACCAAGTTCATGTTTTCCTATACATGGAATGTAAAATTGTTAGATTTCTAAATTTCTCACTGAATGTTGGAACCTCTGATTACAAGTGGGTTTTTAAGCCTTCCCTTCCCTTCCCTTGCCCTTAGAAAGAAGATGGTGGTATATTCCTTTCCCTTTTGGGGAAACATCTAAGCCGAAGTATAAAATGTGTCTTTGTTGATGTTCAGTTAGTGTTTCCCTCCCCTGCATCCTACTCACTGGTATGACTTTGATAGTTTGTTGGGGACTAACCATATTGAAAAAATTGATTCTGATTTTTACGATCTTGCAGTTGTATTTTTTTTTTGCAGTATTTTATTCTTCAGAGTTGTTTGTTCCTTTTGTTTTCATGAGCAGCAGTAAAAACTCTTGGCTTGGAAAAAACTGCAGGACATTATGGGAGTTCGATGATAGCATCTTCCTACACTTGGCATCTTTGACTTTCAGCAGTTTCAAACATTAGCTTAAGGCAGGTATTAGCAACACGGATGTTGATTCTTGAAATTTGCTTTAAAAGGTACTGGTAATCAGGCTGGGTCCTATTTTGGTGTTTTTCATTTAGTAGGTATGGTGATGGTTGGATGTTATGATATGGTACTTCCTAGAAAAAAATGACAACTTTTGTTCTTTTTACCTTGTTATTTCTCTGAATGAATTATAGAATTGCTACGGGGGGGAGGGGGGGGAAGTACTGTGAATCTGAAATGCTATAGAGATGGAGGGTAGTGGGAGAAAAATAACACTGCAGATATGACTAATTAAGTTAGTGATCTGTGCTACTTTAATAAAAATTTTGAAGATGTATAGACCATACCATGACCTTTATGTTTGCAGTTAACAATAACTGAATCTAAAGTGTGATTCAAAGTATACCCCAAGATCTGTATGCTTGTACTGTACTCTAGATATATATAAAAATAAAATAAAATAATAATAATAAAAAACTTTTTGCATTTATTTTACTCTGTGGCACAGTTCTCTTAGAGTCCTTTGCCTCTTGATATAAAATATATTTGTAGCTTAAATTATGATTGTCAGCTCAGACTGCAGTTATTCTCCTATGAACAGTGTATGGCAATCAGATCCCAAATACAGCATATTGAGGCCAGATCTCTGGAGCCAGTGGAACAGGGGTTCTTTGGACAGAAAGCAGAGAGGGATGCTGTGAGGTAGAACTGGAATGGAGTTCAAACTGAGTGTTTTCCGAATGAGAAGACATATTTTGTGAGGCATGAAGGTAAAAAAGGCCGAGAGGGACAAACTAACTGTCTGAGAGAAATCCTTATCAATTAAGGTAGAAGAAAAGCTCAATTTTCCAAACTCGGAGTATGCCAAGAGTTCTGGGTTTTGCTGTAGAAAGATCGTAGACTGTAGCTCTGGAAAATACACTGGTAGTATTACCTAAAATCTTGCACCTGTTGCAGAAAACTGGTAATTCTTGGGGTACATTGAGTTGCATGCAGAGCTAGCAAGATGGGGACAATTGAAGGCCCCTCTGTATGTCCAAGCAAATAGTGAAAGGAATGAACTTGAAGTGTGCAACAGCAGAAACAGGAATCTCATCAGCAAAATGTATGCACAAAGAAAAGATTTCAGTGCAACCCTTGTTACAGGAAACTGATTTTGTTTGACTTGTTAAATGAGGAGTGTGAAGAGCAATGAAGTCAGACATACCTTGGTAGTGTCTGTGAAACAAAAGCTCTTCTTGCCCCTCAGAAAAGGGCAACTTAGAGTTTCAGCTGAATGGCAGAGAATTGAGTATAAGGCCAGTAGTGTAATGAAAATAAGACATTGTTACTTATGTGGAGAACCTCAATGCATTAGGTATCACCACAAAACTCAATACTTGCAGGTAGGACGTTAAATTGTAGAAGAGAGCGCTAAACCTGCATATTCAGTATGGTATGAGGAGGTTCATACCACATAGCTGATTCTGTGGAAATTCAAGTCAAGTAGGTCATTCAAAATAGAAGCAACATGGGGATTATTCCCTGTGATGGTTTTGTCCTGCAGGGTGGCTGAACTCCATCATAGCCACTCTCTCACTAACCCTCCTCCTCTGAGGAGGGGGAGAAAATTCAATGGAAGGGGCTCAAGAGTTGAGATAAAGAAGGGAGAACACTCAACAATTATCATCACAGACAAAACAGACTCAGCATAGGAAGATCGATATAATTTATTGCCTATTACTAACAGACTAGAGCAGTGAGAAACTACAAGCAAACTAAAAACACCTTCCCCTTATCCACCTTCTTCCACCTCATCCCCTCTGGGAGGCACAGGGGAATGGGGAATGGGGGCTGCGGTCAGTCCCTAATGCTTCATCCCCACTGCCTGTTCACGGTCACTCTCTGCCCCTGCTCCACGTGGGGTCCCTCCCACGGGATGCTGTCCTTCCTAAACTGAGCCTGTGGGGGCTGCCCACAGGCAGCAGCTCTTCAGGAACTGCTCCCACATGGCTCCGTACCACGGGGTCCATCCCCCAGGAGCAAACTGCTCCAGCACGGGTCCCCCACGGGCGGCAGCTCCCCCCAGACCCCCTGCTCCTGCATGGGTTCCTCTCCACGGGCTGCAGCTCTGGCCTGGGGCCTGCTCCTGCGGGGGCTCTCCATGGGCCGCAGCCTCCTCCAGGCCACATCCACCTGCTCCACCTGGGCTCCTCCACAGGCTGCAGCGTGGAGATCTGCTCCATGTGGGACCCATGGGCTGCAGGGGGACAGCCTGCTCCACCAGGGGCCTCTCCACAGGCCGCAGGGGAACTCCTGCTGCATGCCTGGAGCACCTCCTGCCCTCCTGCTATACTGACCTTGGGGTCTGCAGGGCTGGTTCTCACTCCTCTCTCCCAGCTGCTGTTGCAGAGCAGTTTTTTCTCTTTCTTAAATTCCGGAGGCCCTACCAGTGTCACTCTCTGACTCGGCTCTGGCCAGCAGCAGGTCCCTTTTGGAGCTGCTTCTGATCTGACATGGGGCAGCTGCTGGGCTCTGCTCACAGAGGCCACCCCTGCAGCCCCCTGCTACCAAACCCTTGCCATGTAAACCTAGTACATTCACTAATCAGAATAGTTGAGTCATCTCATTAGGTGAAACAGTAGATGAGGTCTATTTAGGTTTTTGAAGAACTGAGACTCATCAGGAGAGAAATTATATTTGTTAGCTTTAAATTACCTTTGCAGACATCATTGTAGAATACTTTTTTGAGTTGCTGTTGCCCATAAATGGAGCAGTTTTATGGGGCTGTATAAGTTACTGTGATGTTCATAGGGTGCAGAAAAATCTGTCTAACTGCCTACAGCAGCATTTCACTGGTTTGGTCCCCATGTCAGGGACTGTGGTATTTAAAGAAGTTTTCTTCTGAATGGGGAGGAAAGGATCTACTATTTTCTCTCTATTTTATTTGGGGCTTCTGAGGCTGGAGCAAATGTATTCTTTACTGAATTTGCCCTGCATGCTTTAGTTGGTTCCTTATAACAGGGTGCTACCTTAAAATACTACCACAGTTGTAAATACTGTCGTGTAAATAATAGGAGGGAAAAAAAAAGCAAACAAACCACCAAACCAGATGATAATTGTTTTGGACTTCTTTTAAGCTATTGGGACCTTCAGAAACAAGAGAAATTTATTCTGTTGTAAGCCTGTGAAGAATTCCCAGCTGTGAGATAAAACAGCAAATTTCCACAGAACTGGCTGAAGGTAATAGAACAGCTAAAAGAAATTAGGTAAGAATACTGGAGTGAGATAGCCTTGCATATCAGCAGGATTAGTGACTGAGAGGGAAGAAGAAAGAATTAGTACAGAACAGCAGTGTATTAGCAGAGAGGTATAATAATTTGAGAACTGGTCTTAATATTTACAAAATACCTCTATTGTGGCAGACTTAACTGCAGTGTTGACTTCTAGTACTAGAGACACACTGAGACTTGCATGTTAGAGCAGGAAATGCAGGAACAAACTGATTTATAAAATTACATGAAGTCTCTAAATAAAAATTTAAATTGAAAATAATTTCATTTTATAACAATTACGGTTCTGTTGGGCAGTAGCAAAATGTGTATCACTTTTGTGTGTGTGTATGTGTTGTGTTCTCTGTCTAAAATAACAGAAAGTGTATAAGGAGATAAAACTTTCAATTCAGAGAACCTTCCTCCAAGACCCTGAAAACAACTTGGAACAAGGTGAAGTAATTCTTCAAAAGTGAATTGCATTATTCCTTCGTCTAGGACAATGTTCTCCTCACACAATGGTGTGGAAGGTGGTGTCTGCACAACCCAGCAGTGTATTGACACAACAGGATTCAGGTCTTTTGTCTGCTCAGTTGCCTTCCCCCTTTGAGCGTGCCGAGTATTGACAAACTACTGCTTCTTGGGAAAACAGTTTGGGTATATCACCACACCTCCTCTTTGAAGTCTTCTCAGTCTCTGCCACTCTGTTTTATTGGTGAGACAGCTAACAACACTATACAAAAGTATGATAGCAGGAAACCAGTATTTTAGTGGATGAGTTAAAGATAAAAAATCTGTATGGGAAATATAAGGTTGTCTTTCTGTAAAGAAGTAAGCCCTTCCCAGTAAAAGCTATGTTTAGCTCTTCCCACCCATTAAGCACAGTGCTACTCTGTGTGAGTAGCCACTAACAGCATTTTAAAATTTTGCAACATTTTAGCCTGGATACAGGCTAATTGTCCACTGTACTGACAAGGAGACCTAATGGTTCTTTGGCTTTTTTTAAGGCTCAGCTGACCTGTCCAGCACAATCTGGTGGGCTCCGCTGATCTCTCTGGTATAATCTAGTGGGGTCAATGGGTGAGGTAACTCAGGAAGGGAAGGAGAGGGTAAAAAGAGGGGTGAGCTATCAAGTAGTCTTCACTAAGGACAAGGTAAGACTGGAAACCTGTGAAAAGAATGTGAAATGAAACAGATTATCTATAGTCTAAGGGTTTCTCTGTGTTGTACAGAAACATGCAATACTTGCTTCTGTTAAATGCTACTAGAACAGGTGTGGGATGGTGTCTTAGTTCTCAAATTTCATTGTGGTAGTCTTAAATGAAAATATCTTTTATTTTGCCTGAATAACGTCAGGCAATATTAGTCCACTATTGCATTATTATATGCCTTTCTTACCCTAGAACATCAATGCTGCTTTTGTCATCTTGTAGCAAAATATTTATTTATGCTCTTGATTAAGGCACCAGGACATGTGGAGAGTATATTTCACATGATAAGGGTGGCAGATATGACTGCCAGACCACCAGGCATGGCAAGGTTTGTTGGTTTTTTTCCCCCTACTTCTCATGAGATGTAATTACCAGAATGCCGGATTCAAAACTAAAACTATATTTTGCATTCACGGCTATTCTTTTTAACTCCCAGAAGTCAGATAGTTTGGTATACTTTTCCTGTATTAAAACTGACTGTTATGAGTTAAAGATGAAAGCTCTTATCTTACTGTATCTCATCTGAAGAATGATGGTCTTTTTATTCTCCCCAACCCACCTGAAATCTAAAGTATAAGGGAAAAGTAACTTGGACTTCAACGCGGAGTTAGTACTGCTACAAAATATTAATATTAAAGCAGAACTACCAAACTGGAAAGCACTGTCCTGTAAACTTAAAGGAGCGCCAGGTTTGATCTAGTTTTTTCTCTCTGCAGAAATGTTTGATCTTCTAAATGAAACTGAACCTCTGCTTCCTTAAATGAATTTCGAAAAAAACACATTGTAATGTCATTACAATATATTTGCAAGATTTCAAACCAAATAGATCTTCATTGATGGAATAGCTATCTGGTACACCTAAGTTACCCAAAGACCAATGCCAGAGGTACAGGTCATCATCAAATATGACTTTTAGTACAGTATCAGGGATTACTTATGTAAAAATTTTTGATTAATAAAGCATTCTAAAGTTAGCAATTTCTAGCCTTAAAACCATTGAACTTATTTATTATTATTATTTTATTTAAACTTTAATTAGTGATACCTTGATATACTAGTATATAAAACAGCTTTTATTTGGGGCAAGTCACTTGTTTGATTTTGTATACACTTAAGTACCTTCAGGCTGCAAATCTTATTTAAATACATATGAAGGGTGCAAAGCAGCAACAAGGTTGTTTGGACCTAGATACTTGGCAACCACAATGTGCTCTAAATTGTATTCACAAATAGTGACTTCACTGTGTTGGAGACGCCCTGGGCTAACTTCAAGCTAGGTAATTTGTGTGTAAGTAGTAGTCTTGCTGCAGCATCACTATTTCATAGTAAATTAGGGCTCATGATGTACGCTACTTCCCAGATCATGTGGTAGACATAATTCAATTCTCTTGTAATCTTTCAGTCCTTTGAAACTGCTGCTCCATCTCTGTGTTTATCAAACACAAGGATTTTTGAGCAGCCAGAATTTTTTTTCCCAGTTCAAGACAACCAATGTGTCATAAGCTACTAAGACTATATTGCATCCTCTTCATCTTTCCTTAATAAAATAAATAAAACCAACGAACCAGAATTTTACAGGGCATCATTTGGTCTCCTCCGCTAAACAGTCATGGCTTCGTTCCTTCTGGTCACTTCTGCAACATGGAAGGGATGGAGCCTGGGAGGCAAAGCAGTTCCTTACTGTGTTTACAGGCAGCCAGGCAGCTTTGTGCAGACCTTGAATGTTTTCACTCAATGTTTCAAATGTCAGTATCCAAAGTAAAAAGTACTACCTCTTTCTGTGTTTTTCATGCTATTTGCATATGAGAATTTGACCATAAATTGAGGTGAATGTTGCTTCAACTGAAGGCACCAAACATAGCCGAAGTCAAGATGAGGTACTGTGAACAAGACTCCAACTTCTTGCTGTTGATGCTGAATTTGGGTGCCTGTAAGTTACTAGCAGTTTCTGAAGCTTCTAAAAGTGCTTATGCTGTCGTGTTCAGGACATGTTTCTGCATATTCCACAGTCATACCTTGGACCTCCCCAAATACAAGTGGGAGAATGCTTCTGCTGTGATGAGTTCTCAGCTGATGAACTTAAAGGCATGAAGTCATTATTGCTTGATCAAGCAAACAAAATTCTCTTCATGACATTGCTGGCACTAGCTTAGTCCCCAGCGTTGCCTATTTGGCTTCATCTCACCCTTCTCACAGGAAAGCATGACTTAGGAATGTTAGACCAGAACTGGTGCCAGAAACACGCTGACAGGCTGTTACTTTTGTTTTGGGCAACATTTTCTTGGTGCTTTATATTAAGAATAAATAGAACTGAACATTGATGGAAACAAGCTCTACTTTTGTTTCAGACTAGCTGGTGGACACTTCAAAACCCCAATATCACATATAGCCCACTTTTTAAAAATCTCTGTTTCGTCATTCAAGAATTCAGTGTTTAGCACTTCTGAAAATGCTGAATGCAAGCTTCTCTATGCCTGTAAATGTATATACAGTAATATCTTGTAGAAGTATTCAGCATCCATTTTTTTCACATAAAGAATTGATAAGGGCTTCCATTTATAATCTGGAGGGTACCAAAGCAGGAGTGAGGAAGTGTCACTGTTGGTCTCTGAAGGTATTTTTTTTTCTTTCTTTCTAAATGATTCTGTAAAAGATGAAGACTATTCTTATTATGGCATTGATGGTAGTGTTTGCATCCATGTGTGTTCCCTGTGATAATGATAATAGTAGTATCTAAGCCAGAAATCTGCACTGAAAATTGCATAGCACTGGTTGCTGTCACTTTGTCAAATTTCTATGTTCACATTTAGGCCAAAACTTCAGAGGCAAAGGCTTATTTTCATTAGAAACAGAGAAGATTTGCAGGTCTACTCTGACATTCAAAATTTTGTTATTTCAGCAGAACGCATGAATTATGATGTTTGGAGTTCCCAGTGTTGCTTCTTGAGTGATTTAAGGGCTACAACCCAAATTTCCAGATGCATATACTGATACTGATTCTGTCAAAACTGATCATTCTGTCTTCATGGACGCAAAAGGGTCCTACAGGGATGGAGTTTATTCACATCCAGTTGAATTACAGGGAGTATCAGCATTCCAGAATTCTTGGGAATTTATTCAAGTAGCTCTTTTCTGTAAGCCAGTCACAATCACAGAACGGTTGAGGTTAGAAGGGACCTCTGGAGATCATCTGGTCCAATTCCCTGCTCAAGCAGTGGCACCTAGAGCACATCGCACAGGATCACGTTCAGAATATCTTCAGAGAAGGAGACTCCACAACCTGTCTGGGCAACCTGTGCCAATGCTCTGTCACACCCACAGTAAAGAAGTTTTTCCTCATAGTCAGATGGAATCCTTATATTGCAATGGAAAATCCACTCAGTAAGAGTGGTATATTTCAGCTATGTGTATCAGCTTCACAGCGGAAGTTAAATTTGCTGTTAATTCTGTGTAGACAAGCAGAGGCAGAGTGGAGGGGAAAATGGACTGTCTTTCTTCATGTTAGCTAACACGACTTAAGCTGTAGCATAGATGAGACCTTTTGCAGTTTTTTTAGATGAGGCAGCAGGCCCTGTTAAATACCGTAAGACAATTGGAGAATTTCATCCTGCTGTCTTGGAGTAAAGTAATGATGTATTGCCTTGTTTGTGCTAGGACCGTGTTTCATGTTTTCCAGTTCAGCTGAACTACTACTGATACTCATTAGGTGAAAAGAGCCATTTAAGTTGCATTCCATTAATGGGGCTCCTTCACCTCTTTTGTTACATAGGACTTTGTAATATGTAACTTAAACACCCTTCAAGACATTAATAAATCTTCATAGATGTGACAAAGTGGGATGTCTATGGAAATGAGTGGCTATGTTTACACGATAACCCTCAATGGGTGAATGTGAAGTGGGCAGGCAGGTGTGAGTGAGTTGTTTTATTTGATGAAATGCGTTTGTGAAATGAATATCTTGTGGTATGATCTAGTAAAGGCATAGAATGAGTATGAATTTTTATGTAGAAATGTAAATCTTCACATAAGCTTATACCAGTAAGCATAAACAGTATGCTGATTTACTTAGGCATATACAATATTTTTTTTCAAATGTTATATAATAAATACATTTTTGTTCATTTCTCTGAATATTAGCTAATGCTCGCTCCCATAGTTGAACTATTTCTAATGAAGACAATTGATATCTTAATAACTCTTCCAGTAGCTATGAGGCTGAACATTTAACCTTGATTTTAATTCCTATTGCACATCTCTGTTATACAAAAGGTACGTGTTGCAAATGAAGCTGTACTGTGCAAACCATAGACTGTGCTGTTTTTTCTTATTTATTTCTTGCTAATCCATATTCTGTTATGAGAGTCTTGTGGTTTTGTTTTGTTTTGTTTTGTTTTAATGCAGCTATTGCAAGGTAGTTTTCTTGTCTCAAGTCTGTGTGTTCCTCATGGTACTTTTTAACAAAGAGAAACGTTAAGCTTAAATGAACATCTCCAGGTAGCCTAGCAACAGGATATGATTAATAATACCTTTCACCTAACTGTATGCAGATAAATGTCTGAAAGTGAAAGCAAATTCAGAATTGGTTGGCCAGAACCTGGCAGTGCAGTGAGAGAGAAAAGGTAAAATGTGATAATATCGTGTGATCTTTGTTAAAAATACAAGGAGAGAAAATAATAGATATATTTAATGGTTCTGATCTTCTTTAAGGAGCAAAATACAGAGCAAAATGGCTTTTTAATTTTTTCTTTCTAACAATTAAGTGGTACACTAAGAGAAAGTATGAATGCCCTTGCTTCTCTTTACTGGTTATCATCACTAATTTACCAGCCATGTTTTTCATATGTGAGAGATCAGAAACAAACAGTAGTAATTACTAGGCCATCACCGCTAAAATGAAATGTAGTATAAATGAAATGTAGTATAATTTAATATACGGTTAATGACTTTATAGTATCATACCAGTGCTTTTAGACCTGAAATGGTTATTTGTACTCAGTGCGGTACTTTAAAATGTATGTTTATATATATATACACACACAAAACTTTGGATGTAGCATTAAGTTTATAATGAAAAATTTATAGCAGAGGAAAGGAGGAAGAGTTGCTATGGACATTGTGTTAAATGGCAGTGCATTATTTAGCCTTCCGTATTTTTTTTTAACAAAAACCCAAATTCCTTCTTTTGTATGTGTATATATATACACACACACATATATATATATAGAATTAGAGATACTTTTCATGTGCTCAAAATGTGTCAGAATCTGAGTTGGCCACACGCAATTCATTCCCATTTTATATTCATAAAGAAGGGGCACTGTGGGAGTACAGTGAATATGGATTCATTTAAAGCTCATTTTGTAATAGTGGGAAATTGCTATTTGTTTAGGAGTAGAATGGAGTAATACATTTATTTATATGCTGAATGTAGAAGATCTAGTTATCTTGAGACAATCCCATGGACTGGCATAAAATCATAAACATTTGCCTTTAGAGAAGAAATAACCTATTACGATGCGGAAGCACAAATTTTTGTCCTGTACTACATAACCTGCATAACCTGCTTTTTCTATTTTCAAATTACTTAATTATACCGATCGTACACTATCTTCTGTGTGAAATCAGTAGAGCTGTTCTTTCCAGTTCATAGGATGGTAAGTATTTATATTTTCTGTTCAATGACACAGTGAACCTTTCCATCTGTTACAGAATTTTAGGGGAAATATTATGGAAAGTTAACTGCTGATAATACTCCTTGCAACTGTCTTGATGCATTTTTCATGGGCTAACATCCATCTGCAATCATTTCAGTCTTCACTTATTTTTTTTCTTTACAAAGCTTAATTCTTTGCTGTCTGGTGGGATTCCAGTTTTTGTTGTTGTTGTTGTTGTTGTTTTTTGAAACAGAATGAGAAGGTTTCCTGCATTTAATTGGGAATTTCCTTTTTTGTTCATATCTGGTAGCCTACTGTAAAAGTATGATCATCCTTTTGAATTAGGAAGCAAGTCTATTTATGAAGTTCTGACTCTCTTTTCTGAGAAAAGTTGCTGCCAGTGCCTGCAATAGCTGCCACCACCACTTACTGTGCAAAGATGTCGGTGTAGGTGTGTTATGGTGTTTGAGAGATGGGTCTCTCTGCCTTGTACCTCAGAGGGTTGCCCTAACCATTGTGAGCTGAAATGCCCTCCTACAATGTGCCAGGACCCGGTATTTGTTATCTGTTAGAGCCAATAGTGTCCCCCGCTGGAAAACTTTACTACTGTAAGGCTTTCCCCCCAGAACCAGCTATGGCCTTGGTTAACCAGTGTTCCTTCTTTCACCTTTTCGTCTTCACCTGAATCACTCTGGGTCTCAGCCAAGGCCAACAGCTCTAGCCCATCCTGTAGCACCTGCTGCATTTCCTCGCCCCCCCTCTTGTGAACATGTCACTTGGTGTCTCTGCATCCATCACAGTCAGGGCGTTGACGGGACTGTTGTGGAAGAGTAGGTCTGATCACCTTGGGCTTGTCACCATCAGGCTTGCAGCTGATAACTGTCAATTTACATGACAGGACTAAATTATGGGACAAAAGGTTATTAAGTGCTGCATTGTATCACTCCTTGTGTTTTCTTGAATATGAAACTGGAAACCATTGATCCTTTCATCAATTATCTGCAGCTACCTATCACACAGTAGGCATTCATTTTCTTGCCTGATATTCATTGTAGCGTACTGTGGCTGGCAGCATGCTGATGATGCAGATGTGAAGTCAAGTCCTGTGTTTTGCTTTCTTCATTTAAACAACACCCAAACCTGTCATTCTGAGGGGTTCTCTAGCATGTCTCTCTAGTATTAGTGGAAAGAAGAATTCCTGATCAAGAAAAAAATACCATCTTTAATCTTCAAGTCTGAGACTCCTCTTTTTGAAATTACTGTAAGCTGTGCCACTAATTAACCTGAGATAAGATGATGGCCTATTTTCTCTAGTTCTGTTGAATGAAATCTCTTTGGATGTCTGCTTGTAACCTAGCCTAGCTGTGGTTATGCAAATAACTTCTGTTACTTTCACTTCTCTAAAATAGCAAAGGCTGTCCACGGAACTAGTTTGACTTGTATCTCAGCTGATAATTTATTCTGAGAGAATTACAGCTTCTGCTCACTGAAAGCTATTCATGTAACTGTTTCACAGTTCTATTTACCTTCTAGATTGAGTTAGCTGTCTTTGCTTGAGTCTTCTGTCCTTAATTACATTTGTAGGATTTTGGTTGAAAACCACAAAACAAGAAAAGAGTGAAACTACAGTTGGACTGTATGTGTAAAATTACATTTTCAGCTCATGGAAGAGACCTTTATTTGGGGTATGTAAACTTAGATGAGATCAAAAGTGATTGTTTTCAGACAAACTTCATTTTCCAACCAGTCAATTTTAAGATGGAGTATTAGTAACAAAACAGCTGTGCACTACAATTTTACAAATGCATAAGATTTTGTTGTATAATTCAGCTCTGGAATATAGTATGGTTATGCAAGAAAAACAATTTTGAAATGAGAAATGGCCAGTGTTGGGGGGGAGGGGGAAAGAGAATAAAGCTTCACATCAAATAAAGCCAGATATGAAAATCTTCCCATGCAGTACTTTTCCATAGCTCATAGTATTTGAAGAGGTGGATGCAATAGTTCTCAATGAAATAGACAGTAATAAAGTTCTGTGTCCCCTGAGTAATTACTAATGAAAGAGTAAGTACATGGGTTTTTTTGCATGTTACCTGTCTAAATTTTCAAATGTCATTTGTGACCTGGAATGTCTCAGTCAATCTATTGTAACTCAGCTGAACCCTGTGTAGGACCCTCCTTTTGAAAGTACTGTAAATCTTCCCTGAATTTGAGTCAAAAAAAGTAAGTGTGTAATGATGAATCCGTTCTGGCTTTAATGTAAAGCATAGCTGTGGGTCTTTTTTCTTTCAGAATTCCAAGGGGTGAGGAAATCTGTTTCTCTGAAAAATGTAGGGGGAATGATGCGTATTTTTTTTCATTTTCAGAGTGTATGCAGAGTGTGTGTCTTTTGCCCCCTCTGCTCTCTACCTCAGCTGCCAAAATGCTTTAGCATCCATCTCTGACTTGCACTGAAGTACTTCATACTTCCATCAGTAAAACAGGTGTCCCCATGTTCCAACTGTAAATTTGACCGCTGTGTTGCAGAATGCCCTCAGGATCCTATGTTGTTGAGAAGCTATTGCATCAGCGAGGAGATCCACTTTCTAAATTGCTTGTTACTGGGTAGCATGACTCCCACGTTCCTTCTGTCTCAAGTAGCAGGAGACAGAATTAGACCAGCTTACCTCCCTAATATCTGTTCGAGGGTCCACTGTTTGGTGGTGTAACACTTACAATGCAATCATTAATCTTAATATTTTCTTTCTTGTGGAGATCGGTGACATTCACACAAGTCTGAGCAAATCCATTTTATTCATTGAACCCCGTTCAGCATATATATAGTGCTGGTGTATGGCCTTGCAGAATTTTCAGTTTCCTGGGTGTCTGAAATGTTAAATATTTCTTTCTTTTTCCTTGGACTAAATAGAAGTGGCTTATTTAATACAATAAATTTAAAAAAAAAAAAGGAGAAAGGAGGTAAATACAGTGATTCAGATTGCTTCTGTTTGTAGTTCAGGCAGAACACTGTTGTTCCTCTTTTGTCACATCAGCATTTGCTTGATTTCAGCTGTACCATGCTCCCTTTTGTTTGGGTGTATTTTTCTCTAGATCAGCCTATCTTTATTATGATTCCTTTTAATATTATGATTTCTTTTTGTCTTAATATTGAGAGTCAGATTGCTTCTGACTTCATCTCTTCAGTCTTTCTCCTCTTCCCTCCTCAGCAGTGGTCATATATTTCTTTTGCTGAACACTTCCAATCATTTGTTCTTGGTGTTGACAATCCATCCCTTGTTCAGACAATGTAACTGGCATATGACAACATCATCCTTCCGCTGCCAACAGAAGAAGCTCTTTAAATAGTTTCACATGTAGCTGAATTGGCAGATAAAAATTAATTAATTATCTGTATTGTTCCTTGGCCATTTGAGAAGCAGCAGCATGTTACCAAAGTATGATAATGGTGGGTTGGTGTTGTCCTGGACTATTGGGTGATATGGGGTTTTTAGCAGGTTTTTGGGTTTTTTTTTGAGTGGTTGTTTTTTGCTAGGGAGAGTTATTTTGACTCAAGGAGAATATGCTTAAGGAAAAAATGTGCTAGCTGTACTCAGTAAGTCTCAAAGTCTGGTGGAACTTTCAAAATGCCATAAAAATACAGTTCTCAGCTATCAGTCTTATTTGAGTGAGTAAAGATTCAGTGGACAAAGTTGACATGCCTATTTAAAACAAACAGAGGCCCCCAGTTCTTCTGCTTTTGATCTTTTTTTGGTGACTGAAGAACCTCTACTTGGTCTGCAATATAGAGAATAACATCTCAAATAATTTCTGACATTTGCAGGTGCAGGGGGGGTTATGTGCTTATAAACTTAGTAGTCAGGGAAGAGTATGAAAGGGAGGTCACACAAGAGGTCATCCTCCCAGGGAATGGCAAAATCAAATCTAAGGAACTCAACAACAAATAATAAAGAGAATAAGGAATATGAATGAGTTCTGGTCAAGAGGCATAACAGAAAAAGGCATGAGAATAACTGGCTTGTGCAGAGTCAGGCATGGACCTCAGAGCTCAATGTCAGCGGTGTTCTTGCCTCCTCCATCTGCAGGAGGTAGGATCTCAGAGCTAACAAATGAGGTTTGTGAATTGTTGTAGTTGATTTTTTCCTTCTGTGAAACTTGTGCTTAGCTTGTGACACTTCAGTAGACCCTGAAGTCAAGAGGGACTTTTCATGTGATTAAAGCTAAAGGGAGTGCTGAAGTGCTCTGGTTGGTTGATTTGTGCTCCTTGCTGCAGAATTGAGTTTTAGCACATGCAATATAGTAAGGTCAGAAGAGGCAGATTTAAGAAGAAAATTTGCTACACCTTGTCTTCCCTTTCTGGGCTTCTTTCCATGAGCTTTATCCCCGTGGTGCAGACATTTCTTTTCCCATAGCAGGGTCCATTTTTTGAGAGTGTTCTGTGACAAAGTGGAAGAGTTAGTGAAGTTGGAACCATAAAAAGACGCCAAATGGTAGATGCACAGAGAGGTGGAGTAAAGAAGATTATTCTCCTCAGATTTAATAATGGAACCATAAGCAATAAGGCAGATAGGCTTAGAAAGGATAGATCTAGCCAGATTGCTTTTTTACTTTTTGATAAGATTATGAAATAAGCAGATGAAAGGCAAGTGATATAGTACGTGCATTATGTGCATTTTAGTAAAACTTTTGATACCATCTCAGCAAAAGATATATGAATAACTAATGCAGGTTGGCTTGGATAGAAACATGGGCATATGGACTCGAGAATAGTTGAAGGACCGCAAATAATGAGCAATGATGAATTGAGTCGGGATGAATTGCACTAATGAGACTCTGCAGGAGTCAGGATTTAAGCCCAAGTTTTAATCTTTAACATCTTTATTACAGCATCTTTTCAGCATGCTGTTTATACCCCCCTCACCCTTGTCAAAAATGCCAGCAAGGCAGAGAAGCAAAATGTTGGCACCTACTGGGATTAGTCCTAGGCAGAGCACAAATTCAAGTGTATGTTGGAAATACTCAGACCTCAGAAGTAAGGAGGCTAAATAACACTTTTCTTTTTTTTCCCCCCAATTTATTTTAAGAAGGGAGAATGAACTTGCTACTAATGCTTATCGCCACAGAAAGCTGTAGTGAATAGTGGATTAAACGACTGAGTGACTGAGGACTAGCAGCAGCGTTCAGCTGGGTGCCAGGAATACTTAAATTGAAGGGAGTTTAGTTTTCTGTCAGAGATGTGTAGCATGTTACTGAACACCTTCCTAAAGAAAGTTACTTAAAGCCTTGCTGCCGGAGACATCCCTTGTTGCAGTGGAAAAAAGCAATAAAATGTGCCGTGTGATAGAAGGTAGTCTGCAGTACTTCTGTCTCTGTAGTCTTCATCTACAGGTCTAGGCCCTAGACACCTGGTTGACAGAGCCCTATATAGCATGTGCTGCTCCCACCCGGTACAGTCCTGGCCTCCCTGGCATTCTGATGCCAGCAGGTATGCCACCCTACAGCACCTCCAGGTGGTCTTCTGGTGTCTACACCTACTTCCCTGAGGACTTGCAATTAGAGAAGGAAATGTCAGCATGCAGTTAGCATTTTATACGCATTCTCTGCAACACAGGAAAAGTGCTCAGCAGTGTTATGAGGAATGACCAGGAAAGAGCTTAGGCTGAATAACTAGCACTGGAGAGCTGTTGCTCAGAGATGTTAACACTAATGAAGCAGAATGGCTATGATGATCCCATACTAAATGCTATCAAAGCAGGCAGGCATGAATTAGGCCTGCTCAGAATTCTTTTGTCAGGATATTTTCAGTGAAAAGTGCTTTTCTTGTTAAAATCAGCACTCCTGGAAGAACTTTTTTTTTCTTGATAGGTTGTCACTGAGTGTTGAAAAAATTATTCCATTTTTTCTGGAATTTGTTTGTATCTTCAGAATATTAGTAGGTAAACGCTAATAATTCACTTATAAATCACATAATGAGTGCATAACATGAGGCGAATGCATACTAGTGTGTTACAAGTGATTTAGAAAAAAATCCTGTGTGAATCTGTCAATGATACAATAATTAAAATAGTACCGATTTTTTTTTCCCCAACATAAATCTGTCCCTCTTGGATTGTAACAGAAGGTTATCAATTGCACATAAATAAATGTGTACAACTGCAAATGATTTGCCAAGAAATAATGGAAAACTGAAGTTGGCAATAAAATTTTTCTTAACATTTTCATAGAGGATATTGTGGAAAAATTTTTGATTTCTCAAATTTCAGTGCCTAGAAATGAGCTTATTTAAAGTTTCCTCTGTAGATTAAATGATTTATGTATCAACCAGTCCTGAAATGACTGTTTTAGTTAAGTGGGCATATAGAATATCTTGTCTACGCATTGGGAAATAAAAAAGACATAAAAGGACATGGCAGTAGCAATATTTTATCTTGAAATGAAGACAGAAAAAATGGTGAGCCAGTTGCGGCAGAAATCTGAATTCCCTAAGCATCTTGAGCAAATTCTAGATATATTATTACAAAATTCATCAGACTAATTTTGCTATTCATTTCTTGTGGCAGTTGTAATATACATATCAGCCTAAATAGAAAATATTGCATCCTGTACGCAGGCAGTAAGCAATTAATAGCATTTCAATACTGAAAGTTTGGCAAACATGGTTAATAATTTTTCTTCAGTGAGGAAATGTTGCAGGTTCTTTCTGCCACTTCTTGTAATTAGGTCTGTATGGGATGTAATTAAGCCCTATTATATATGTCTCACACTGCTGCTGCTTGTCTTCTTAAATCTAAATCTAAGTCAAAAGAAAAACAAACTGTTTTCTTGCTTATCTTTTAGGTTGAGCTGGAGCAGATTTAAAACAAATGATTATGAAATTAATCAGATGTGAAAATAGAGCTCTAGTTTTGTGTGTAGCTTGAATTTATGGGAAAAAAAAAAAGAAAGAAAATACAATTAGAATAGTAAAAGATGGGAATTGCGTATAGATTATGCATCACTGTAATGCCACAAGGAAAATAAATAATTAGTTTGAAAGACTGGCAGACAGTGACAACTATTTTGTATTCGGAGTATATCTGGTAGTACTATACACATCTACAATTTCAGTTGTGAAACACAATTTGTTTGTGATAATTTACATTGGCACCGTTAGAAGCTGTTGTTTGATGACTTTGTGATGCGAACAAAGTGGTGTCTAATCCAGTAAATTAGCGTGAACATTTAGTTTTATTTTTCACAGATATTAAGCCAGTTATCATCTACTGTTACACCAACAGTAGTGTAACTGATGTGGTCCTGTTCTATATCCAACCCTTGCATCTGTCTGAATTCTGTAGGAAATGACTACCGTGTCTTATGAATTTGGTACTGCATTGTGTTGTCTGTGATGCCATTCAGCAAACAAAGTTCTGCCTTTCTGGTTTCTGAAGGGACTGAAGTATATATTAATGCATAGAGTAGTTTTCTCCTCTCTAAGGCTGGAGAGGCTCCTGAATGAGATGCTATTCATGATCGGCTGGAGTTCTAGCGTACAGCCGCTGATGGTCAGTGTTGACAACCTGTCTTGAAAGCGCTTTGGAAAAAGTTCTTCCATTTCAGTTTTACGTAAAAAGAACTGTCTGGGTTTATTTTGGTCATGGCTATTAAATGAGAGGTTACAACATTCAAGAGGAGAACAATCCTCTTCCTTGAAATAAGCTATGTGAGCAGATGAAATAATGTTTTATGTTAGTGTAGAGCAGAGCCTAGCTAAGGGCCACAGTCATGAAAAGTGTCATGGCCCATGTACATCTTTCCCCTGATCTGCCTTTGGTCATCTGGAAGGCACTTTTTTCCCTGGACACCCTCCAAGTAGCTCCTTCCCCATCCAGGGACAGCATTGCCAACTCAACCCTACAAACTGCGCTCTCCCAACTACCTCTAGGTGCCTCTGTGACTTGGATTGTGTGGTGATAATCAAGCCATTTGTCTGTCCTGCCCCATTTTCCCCGATACTAAATTGACTGGTTTAACTGGTGGCTAGTTGGCTTCCTTAAAGCAAAAGAGATTTTATTCAGAAAAGAAGCTTTCAACAGAAGTCCTGTAAATAAGATACAAGAGCCAGCCACCTGTCTTTCACAGTGGGAGAATTAATTAACACATTAAATAATGCATGTCCTCATTGTAGACAACTCTGTTGGCTATGGTAGAAAACCTGCCTTTTCTGGTGGCAGTATCCCCAGCCTCCACTGATCACTTGTTTCTGCAGTAACTCCTCTCCTCCAGCCATTTAGGCAGCAACACAGTCACTAGCAAGCCCATGCAGCTGCATGTAACACTTCTTATGAAATTAATGCAGTAATCTTCAAATGTTCAGTGATTCCACTGCATCTGTCACATAGTGCCCCTAGCCACGCTGTATTGTAAGGGCTTAAAAATAATATTGAAAATGTGTATGTCAGGCAGCCACTAGATGTACAGACTTAGCATAATTCATTGCAAGCAATGAAATGAGGATATAGGATAGATCATGCAGTAAAATGGGAATAATCAGATCAGATTAGACCCTTGATACATAAAAGCATGAAGCCAAAACAACAAAAAACACCAACTAAGTATGATACTGAAAGATTATTTGAGGGCAATACTAAATACTGTTTTGTACATTCATATATAGTGAATATTTGCTTTAGCAATGGGAAAGCAGTTAAGATTATACAGATGAGCAAATACTTTAGATTACAATTAACCTTCCATTGCAATCAGTTCACTTTTCTATTTTGTGCATTGTCTTTTTAAATGCCCATTAGTTAAAGAAATTGAAGAACAAAAAGAAAGAGGTAAGATACAGTAATTTTTTCTAACCTGTAAGTGCTTTATCTTTTTCATGTCAGTGTTGTGGGTTTTTTTTCTTGAATCCTGTAGGGGCAGCCATCCCCAGCTCAACAGCCTTACCTCTGTCTGCAGTTTTGGCATTCTTATCTGGAACGGTTTTAGCCTGTGTGCTTTCTCACATCCCCTTCTCACAACTCAGTGGTTTTCTCAGAAGTTTGAGCCAAGGTAACACAGATGTGTGGTTTCAGTGCTGGGCCTGGGATCACAGGCAACTGGACCCCAAGGAAGAGGGTTGCAGTACTCAGGGTAGAAAAAACATCTTCTCAGGCTTCAATTCTCCTGTTGCTAAAATACGAGTAAATGTAGAGCCCTAGAGCAAGTCAGAGATCTTTCTGACAGAATATTTTCCTTTGTAAAGAAATGCTGATCCAGTGTAACTGTAAAACTGTGTGTGTGAAACAAGGTTTCAAATGAATTTTCTATTTAAATTCATTTCTTTGGAGAACTGTGTTGACATTACTGTTTTGACATCTTCTGAATAAAAGAATCCTTTTTTAGTTATTCTGAATTTGTCAGAGTCCACAGCATAAGAAAAAGGCTAAAATGTTTTGAAATTATTTGAAAAAGTGCCTCTTAGTTATAAAATCATTGTAATCTTAATCCCTTCCTGATTTGGAGGAAAAAAGTTTGAAAAACCCAAAATATTTTCCCCCAATATAAAAAGCGTTCTACTTAGCTCTCAAGGCAACTGAAAAGTAGGAAGATTCTTGATAATGTATATATGAAATACATGAAGAAGTTTAATCTGGATTTTTGTCTAACAGATGAGAAGGGATTTTGAGACAAAATTTTCTGCTACCTTAAAAAAGAAAGAGGAATCTATGTCATGTATATGCAAACTCCAGGGCAAGGAGGCTCAGAAAGTGAGGGGTCTTTCTACTTCTTATGTTCTGTCCGCCATCTTGTTTTTTGTTTTGTTTTGTTTTGTTTTAAATGGTTTTGGGTATTTATTCTGTTTTTACAAATTTAATTATGCTTTTAGGCTTGCTTACATAAGGAAGAAGAGAAAACTGGGTCACCATGAGTCTGTTTATCATACAAAGACTAAACTTTTGGAAGAGGGAAATGGGCAGAAAGGATTGGCAGATTTGGACCTGGAGTCGTGTCCTGCATTTCCCAGCCAGGTATTTGGGGTTGCCTGGGCTTTTCTATGCTGTCTGACTGAGCAAGGCCCATGGCCATAGAGGTCCACAATGGCATTTGCAAAAGGAACTGGATTGTCTGTGGTAGGGCTCATGACATGCAGGTGAAATCACTTAGTACACTAAGTCTAAAGCTGTCATTCTTTCAGGGAAAAAGCAAACCATGTTTTGTTGAAACGGTACCATGGTACTACATTTCCCAGATAAACCAATATGGGTTATTATTCCAGACAACATCAAAATAAATTAATCACGTTTTTAGTCTTCAAAAGCTGAGAAGGTGCACACCTTTGGCGGAAAAATACACTTATTTGACTTCTTTCAGAAGTGTTGCCAACCCAGATAGAATCTAGGCAAGTTTGAAAACTGGTCTTTAAGGCCATCCTCTATTTTTGTAATCCATGTGCATTCATGGAGTCTGCCTCTTAAGATGGAGATGTTTTTCTGCTAATGCGATTTACTTTTTTAAAATAGTTAAAGGAATTTCGGTTGTGGTATAAGAAGAATACTTTACTGAAAAGTTTTGCATTAAAGGTCAAGTGCTAGAGTTGGTCTGAAAGAAACCGAGACCATTTGCATTAGGATCAAGACAGTTTCTTAGAGCAGCTTCTCTGATCTTTGCACCATTTTTGAGGACAGTTACTTGAAAAAGGCATTCATTCCTGATATTAAGATAAATTTCTGATACTGTTTCTACTTGTGGCCCCAAAATTATGCCTCAAGAAATGATGCTCTCAGGCTAGCATCAGAGAACATTGGTTAGAGTCTTGGTCCCATGCCATGTGGAGGCCCATGACTCTTTTGTGGCTGCTGCCCAGTTAATAAGAGTTCAGGAGGATACAGGGTGATCCGATGGTGGGAAACGGCAGACCTACAGGCCCACACATCTCTTCATATGGTCTTGGCAATTCAAACAGTTGTGCTTAGCTGAACAGTCCCTTGGCCACAAAAGGCTTCATGTTTGGGTAGCTCAAAACCCTTGCTGGGAGGCTCTAGGCAGGTCATACAGCCTCTCCTGTCTCAGTAGTGGTTTGTCAAGGATGGGTGCCACCCTGTGTCTCGCATCTTTTCCCTTAGACAAAACCAAGAAACCATTCAAACTAGGCCTGGAGTTGACCCCATCAACATTCACTTATAAACTCTGTTAGGAAGTTGCTGAGCCCATCTGTTTTTTTTGTTTGTTTGTTTTGCTTAGATTTTTTTGGGGGGGGAGTGGTGGGAGGGTGATTTAATATTTCCATTCCTTCTTACCAGAAGGAAGGAAAATTTTCTATTGCTTTATTGTAATAGCTGTACTCTGGGCTTATAAAATACTGATCTCTGCCTCTAATGGCTAATACACACAGTAGTTTATAGGTGTACTCTAAGGTAACAAAGCTGAATATTTCTGTTAGAAACATGGCCCTGGAATATCAGATCTTGCAGTGGATAACCCTTGTTGATGTGTTGCCCCTGGTATCACATTGGAGAAGGAACATCCTAAAACTCTTAACATTGGATGAAGAATTTCTTTATCAGACTAGTAAGAATGACAGGATTTTTCCCCCTCATCAAATTGACCTCTTTCTACTTTCTACTGTATCTAAATATAACTCCACTTGCTTTTCTGAGTTAAATTATGCACAATTACAGCAAAACATTGTTCAGAGTTTTGTCATGCATAGTAATTTCATGATTAGTACCTAAGATGCCTTCACACTTGTGTATTTACAAGTTGATTAAATACTTTGGTTACATACTTGGGTAGCAGTTTTTATAAACTTACAGGATTTTGGAGAGAGAGGGGTTCATGTTTCTTTCTAATAATCTCACAGTGCTGTAGGAAAGGTAAGAACATGGGAACCTTGACTGCAATGATGAACCAGGGAACCAATGCAGCCAGCAGCTTTTCTTCTCAACTTTGAATATCTGGTGCAGCATATCCCCCCCTTGGTACCTGAGGTCCTCTGCTCTGCAGTGGCTGGACTACAGCTGTGTTGGGCAATGCTCAGAGGTATCTATACCTTATGGTAGTATAGGATTGAAAAGGAAGAGTGGGCATGATGCAGCAAAGAGGAAGCATCAGTGCTCATTCATCTGTTGCTGTGGGAGCTCTGGGCATGCCACGGCTCTTCCTTTTGTACCGCAGCATGGGAAGATCTGCGTTAGCAGGTGGGAGAGTTTAAAAGACCAGTGTGCTGGCACTTATGAAATGTACTGCTTTATGAAAGTGCCAGATCAGCTCCTAACTACAAAATCCGGAAGTGAAAGCCTGTTTTTAAAACTCCATCTTTTGCTTTCCTTAGCAATGGCTACAATTCAGGCTTGAGAACTTCTTAGCCCGCCTGCCTACTGGCTCCAGCAGTTCCACGTGTTTGCTTTCTTAGGAAATTAGTGTCTCTCCTTCCCATGGAAATATGTAGTCATTGCTGTTTAAAAAGAGAAAATATATAAGAAATAAGTTTCAAATTTGAGTGTGGTGTTTTTTTTTTTTTCTTGGGGGGGGTTGGGGGTGTAAATTGGGCTGATATCAGGCTGTATGTGTGTGTATATGTGCTTCCATCTTCTTTTTAAAAACAAATAGCCTTTAAAGACTCAGGTTTTTAAAATTTCTCTATCTTTCCGTAGAACAAACGTCCTTTCCACTGCGTATGCAGGGCAGCATCAATATTCTGTACATTATTGCATTTATGGATAGTTTACTATTGCAGAGGGAAGTTCTCAAAGTGTTACTACTCCCCTTGCTGGTGTCTGGTAGTAATGGCACTTAAATATCTGGCTTTCCAGCAGTAAACTGCTTGCTAGTTGAATAGATGACAATGATTTTATGGAGATATAGAACAACATTTAAGAATAAAAGTTTCTGTCTCTTTTCTTATACCATGTGACTAATAAGTGAATAGAATGAATTTCACTTGTTTTTGATTTTACGCACTCATGGACCTTGGGCATGTGTAAACTTGTCAACATATTTTTCTTGTAGCTGAAACTATTTAAACAATGGCATGATAACTATTTTAGCTGGTTTGTTTTGAAAAACAATTTGTTCCCCTGAATGAAAAATTGAAAAGGCCTGTAGAAATTTTGGTAAATATTTACTGATGCTGTGTTAAGGGATAATAATAGTAATTAGTTTTCCAAGACTTAATAGATGGATTTTTTTTTTTAAACATAGTACCAGTTTTTTCGTGGCCCCATTTGACTGATGCAGATTAACTATTACTGTGACCCCACTTTAAGGTAAACTCAATTTTTTGACATGCAAATAGAAAAGTCCATATGGTTGTTTTGCCTTGCTGTGAAAACAATGAACCATAGTTTACAGAGCAGAGGTGGTATAAAAGTTAGACTAGGTTTTTAGGGAAACGGATTTCACCATGAACTTATTTATTTATTTATTTTGAAATAACTTGCGTAAAGGTAACAGAAAGAGAGCAGCACTGTGTTTCAGAAATTCATCTGCTGCAGCCCAGAATAATGTTCTACTCTATCTGGTGTTGTGCTAGAATAACTTTCATGTGATTTTATATAAGCAGGATGTAATTTGGTTGCTTGTTTGTCCAACAATAAAAGGCCACGTGGGGTCAGACAGAAAATCTGTTGAGTACAGTTATCTGGTCTTCAGCAGCTACTCAAAAGCAGATTGCAAGGGAAGAATGGGAGAAAAAAAAACAAGGGCTTGTGGTCCTGTCCCCCAGTTCTCTCCCACTTTCACTTAGGTAATACTGTAAGGCAATTTCAGAATTAATTAAAAAAAATTATCCTTGTTCTTTGGAGGGCAAAATTGAGGAGCCCCTAAAGCACGGCTTTAGGAAAGGTGTGGGTGGCTGTGCGTGTAACGCACACATGCTCTAGACAGCCATATAGCCCATACAGTGAATTGGCCCCTATAACGTAGAGCCTAGTCTTTCAGGGTGCCCATGTGTTTCCAAGGGGGTCTTGTTTGTATTGGTTCGATTTTTTCATTTCAAAGGGAGGATGTGTGTCGGGAGTAAAGCCCCAGTGAGTCACTGAAACAGGTCAGGAGCAGGGAAATGCACTTTGTCCATGCTCATTTCTGCAAACAAAATCGATTCAAATTAAAATTGGAGTAACGGGGGACCTAGGTCAGGGACCTGTGATGACACCTCTGACTTGTGAACACAGAGCCTGAGATGTAAGATCTGAATCTCAGCCCTTTCATTTATGATATAATGAAATAATTGATTTCCTTCAGGGTGCTTTGTCACCTTTCATGTGGACTGCCCAAAGGCTGGGAGGTGTTCTAGCCACGTAATGGCTGTGGAGGTGCCTGGCAGGGAGCTTTAGCGGGTCAGAACTGGTGAAGGTTTTTCAGATAACTTGCATTTGCCCAGTGTGAATGGGGGGGTAGTCCACCACTCCATCCTGCCACCCCAGCAGTCTGCCCTGCAGAGTGCACTGCTCTTGCTATGCTTATTGCTTCAAGCAGTGGATTTCCCTGTGAGGACCAGGCTGAAGCCCATTAGAGGGAGAGTCTGTTCTTTATGCCTGTTTAACAGCAGGAAGTACATTTCCAAGGCATACGGTTAAAATACAAATTGAGATATTTTTATTGTTTTTTTTTTTCTTTTTCTTTCTTCTGTATGGTGTACTGGAAAAAATATTTAGGAGATCTGTGTCTGCAAAGATTTCTGTTTGAATGGGCAATGTTGCCTCCTCTTTTAAAAAAGAAAAACAAAAAAATAAACTTTTTTAATTAAACCCCCCAAGGCTAAATATGTCTAGTTGAAGGCACTATGGGATTATAATCCAGAAACACAGAACTAATTTCCTTGTTTTACTTTTAAATTAGTTTTTTTTTTTCTGTTAACTAAAATTGAAATGTTTCAATTATGAATAATGCCAGGAAGAACTAGCACACTTGAGTGGGTTTAATGAATTGCGTGTGTTCTTGCTGCTTTGTGAGTGTGTGCATGGCAGTGGAGTTTCTGAGACCTGTCACTTAATATATACTGAAATGCATGTTTTATTTATGATGTATTAATTTTAACTATCCCAGCTTTTTTGTTTTATGAGCAGGGTTTCTGTAGAGACCTAAGATCATTTTAATGTGTTCAGAAGAAACTTCCACAGCCGCTGAATTGGAGAGCTTTATGTCTCATGAAAGTGTAAGAGTAGCATGTTTCTTGTCTGCTTTTATTAGCTTTAAGAAGGCACTGGATTTTTCTGGCATGATTGAAAAAATACTAAAGGGTGATTTATTCCTTTCCCTGAATAGGCTGCTAGTCTGCATTTACAGTCCATGTATTATATGTCTATACTATCCATATTAGCCAGTGTCAAATATGAACAAATAACAACGTAAGCACTCTGAGAAAAAAAAAATAAAACTTGAGAATAGGTACTAACGATAAAAACATTCCCTTTTTCTGATGGAAATGTAAAAGGTTAAATTGTAATTTAGAGCATCTTATAACTGGTTTCTGTTGTTTTTAAGTAAGCAAAATTTCCTTAGGAGTTTTGAACTTGCTTCAGTACATTTTTATGTTGTCTGCATTTGAACAATTTGTCTCTTCTGCCATGTCTTTTTAGCTTTATGAGCTGTTCTTTTTATTCTGTTAGAAATTGCTTACTAAAAGGCTGTATTTTAAGGCTGCAATTTAATGTTCCAGAAGAATGTAGGAGTATTTTTTGACTAAAACCCCAATATTACAGTAACTTGTGAGCACACAGGAGAACTGCTTTTTTAGCTAACATCATTGATTATGAATGCAAAGACAGTGAGTGCAGCAAACCAAATTAATGTGGTAAGGTTATTACTTCATTAGAAAAAACAGAAAAATGTATTTCATGCTCATTAAGTGTGGAGGGGAAAAAATGTTTTCACAGAAGTTACATCCTCTTAAAAAATAAAAAATAAAAAAGCATACCAGAAAACAGTATTATTTAAAGTAGTTGTTGGTGATCTGTTCAAAAATTGCCCAGGGCTGTTTTACAAACTGAAGTGTAATTGTTGCAGTGAGATTCTCCACATAAATAAATAAATAAATAAAAATAAAAATAAAAAGCCACCAAAGGCTACATTTGATAAAATGGGAGAATTCCTATTTACAAAACAGCCATGAATAGCTTTGAAGCGACATCTTCAGATCTGGTCACCTGTGTATAGAGTGTGCATGGTGTGTGTGCATGTGTGTGTACACCCAGTTTTAATTCTATGTTAAGAACAGTTTGTGAACCTTCAGCTTTCACCTTAATGAGTAGCAGTACAAAATGAAGCCATTGGTGTGCCCACCTTGCAGACATCTTTGTTCCACATGTGGGTGGCTGTTATGGGGAAACCGTTTTCCTCAGGGGTCTGTCTTAGGACCGGTGCTGTTTAATATCCTTATCAATGATATAGACAATGGGATCAAGTGCACTCTCAGCAAGTTTGCAGATGACACCAAGCTGAGTAGTGCAGTCGATACAACAGAAGGAAGAGATGCCATCCAAAGGGACCTGGACAAGCTTGAGAAGTGGGCCCATGTGAACCTAATGAGGTTCAACAAGTCCAAGCACAAGGTGCTGCGTCTGGGTCAGGGCAATCCCAGACATGAGCACAGACTGGGAGAAGAACTCACTGAGAGCAGTCCTGCAGAGAAGGACTTGGGGGTTCTGGTGGATGAAAAGCTCAACATGAGCCAGCAGTGTGTGCTTGCAGCCCAGAAGGCCAACTGCATCCTGGGATGCATCAAAAGAGGGGTGGCCAGCAGGGTGAGGGTGGTGATTGTCGTCCTCTACTCTGCCCTTGTGAGGCCCCACTTGGAGTGCTGCATCCAGGTCTGGGGCCCCCAGCACAAGAAGGAGGTGGAGCTGTTAGAGCAGGTCCAGAGGAGGGCCACGAAGATGATCAAGGGGCTGGAGCACTTCTGTGAAGAAAGGCCGAAAGAGCTGGGGCTGTTCAGCCTGAAGAAGAGAAGGCTCCAGGAAGACCTCATTGCAGCTTTTCAGTACTTAAAGGGAGCTTATAAAAAAGATGGAGAGCAACTTTTTTGCTTGGGGCTTTGAGCAGCCTGGTCTAGTGGGTGGCATCCCTACCATGGCAGGGGGTAGGACCTAGGTGATCTTTAAGGTCCCTTCCAACCCAAGGCGTTCTATGATTCTGTGATTCTATGACTGGTCTGAGGTGGGCTTGAATGTGGGGTGAGGTATTTTTTGAGAGGCAGGCATTGCAGGGCTAGCTCAGAGTTAATTCTTCTTTCTACTTATGCAGCATCACCACTCAGTGACAGACAGCTCATAGAAGTGTATCAGTTCATTGGCTATTGTAATTTGACTCACCACTTTTTTGAGTTACAGGAATACATTGAGTTATAGGAATTACATTGGCTTTGATGCTACCTATGCAGGAAATGACTAATTGAAGCATTTGGAATCATGTTTTGAATAAATAAGTCTGCTTTTAAGCTAACAATTTTGTTTGTTTATTTTTTTATGCTTGACTGTTTTGCTTCGTTTTCTTTAAAAAAACAATGTTTGAGATAGGCTTGGAAGTGTCTGTGAAGTTATTCGTAATTGGACATTGTCACTAGGGGGCAGTTAGTCACACAAAATTAGCTGTAGGTGTTTGTTTTTGTTTTTGTTTCGTAAAAGTTTCTTCAAAATATCTTTTAAAAAAATCTGTTGATTTTTCTACTGATTCAAGAGTATGGACATATAAATATCTGCTAATACAGAAGAGTTTCAGGACAGTGATCTGCAGTTAAACATTTCCTCTGGGATAGGGGATAAAGGGTAAGGCAAAGGAGAGGCTAAAGTCTGCAGGATTTAGCACATAATACACTCAGACTAAAAATATACTAAAAGGCTGCTCAATTAGTATTAATTTAATTAATAAAAAACGAAGTGGAGCAAATGATCGTATTTAGCAGCGGGGGAGAAAATAATCACAAACACAGTTACATTTCTTTTGAGTACTAAAACCTCTGTTATAGTTTTAAAAAGGCAAAACCTCCTTTTGTTGAAAATCAGCAACAACAATTTTATTCACACATACCCATCGGGAAGCACCTGGGACACCCACTGGAGTGCACAAGGGTTTAAAATACTTGGTGCTTCATGGTGTGTCCCATCTAGTTTCACTGTGTGTCAGTGGTTTGTGTTGTTGGACCCCACTCTACCCAAGTCGGCTTCTGATGGGATGGTTAATATGCATTGGAGGCCTGACCATATGAAGGCACATTGACAACTCCCTGTATACCAGTAAGTTCTCTTTGTGTCAAGAAATGCTATGTTTTACCCACCAGCTGCATGCCTGTGAGAATTTGCCACATGACTTCTTTTCCCCATACCCCTCTGATGGATAAACAATCACAGAGGGCTGGAAAGTGCCCCAAGGGGTGTCCCAAGCCTGTGGCTTTGCTGTACTCTTTCCTGGCTGTTACTGCCAATCATAGAGAATGAAGAAGGCACTCGGGGACCCTATCTGCCAGGCCAGTGTAATGTTAAGGCGTGCAGAATGCAAGTATTAACTTACGCATGCTTTCAACGGGCATGGCATGCAGTCGTGTTGCTGTGCTTCTGTGTTGTAGGGCTTGTTTGTCAGCGTTGTCCTCAGCTCCTCGCCAAAGATTGCTATAGAAGGCCTCGGTCTGGTGTTACCTGTTTTTATTTTAGCTGCTATTGGCAGGCTGAAAAGTTAAGTTGTCAAATGAATCTGCTGTAGCGAGAGGGGTGTCAGAGGTGAATGAATATGCCATATATGCGAACCTGAATGAGACCAGGAGCAGGAGGGGACAGTAATGCCAGACCACTGGTGACAGGACTCTGGGGACAGGGAGAAGCAGTGACAAGGCCCTACCGTGCTGGAAGCATGATTTATTTATTTTATTTTATTTTAAGCTGAATTGCCTCAAATGAAGTCTTTGGAAACATGTTTCCAACAAAGCTTTGAAATTCAGATGGTTTCAAAAATAGGTAGCTAAATATCTATGTGGGCATTTATGTTTCCTTGTATCTCCTGTCTCCTTTGAGGGAATGCTACTGTAGTATATTTTGGAAGACCCGCAGGTGGGACATTAATGTTCCAACAGGTAAGAAAGACACAGGAAACCGTGACAATGTATTTTAGAACCATTGCTTATGATTAAGGGATGTGCATACCCAAAGCTACTACACTGCCTTTGCATCCATTGATTTGTAATCAGGTCTTTCTGCAGGGGTTTTGTCCCTCCACAATTAGACATGCTCACACTTTCTATTCTGTAGTTCATAGGGAAGCAGCATGAAAATCCAGGGGTTACTGAATATGTATACCCTCTAACAAAAAGTGAGAAAATAGATATCCTGTAGATTCTCAATAGCTAAGGAAATTCAAACACTTATCTTGAGCACAATTTGGAATTAAAAATGCAAGTCAGCCATGATAACAGTGGATTATTGTAATGTTGCTTAGGCTGGGCGACGAGTCAAGGCTACTGAGACAAACTTTTCCTGGAACTCCATTCATGGTGCTGGCTATATACTCATTAAAACTTCGTCTTTTATGGTTCAATCTTATCTGTGCAGGCATCAGGATCTGCCCATCTGTAGTATGTGCCAGGTGCTTGGATGGCCCACGTAAGTGTTTCCGTGCTGGGATTGTATTACAAGACCAGGATTTATGGGCTGAAATTCCTTTTTCTCTGTGTGTCATGATGAACTTCACTGCAGCATAGCTCCTGCTGCATTTCCTGGAAAGATAAGGTGGACACCTGAATTCACAGTCCCAATGATTGAATGTTATTAAGGGGAGCTGAAAATTAGGTTTCGTAAAATATCTGCACCACTCGTAATGGCATTCCCTTGTGTAGCTTACAGCCTAGAAGGGAATAGCACTTCTGATTCTAGTAATTTACAAAATAAATTATGACCAGCTTAATTGTGAGGCTGAGAGAATTTCAAAAAATCAGAAAGTGAAGTTCTGTGTGTTTTTTGCTTCTCATGCGTTTTAAGCAAAGCAGGTAGAGGGCACTAGGTGCTAACATTCGGGCTATCTGCTCCATTGTACTGGTCCTGGACAAATCATTTTGCTGGACTTCAGCTGTGATTGTAGGTAGCCTGATTTTTACATTGGAATAATCTGGGAGCACTCACACAATCCATTAACACAACTCAGCATTTGGAGCTGTAACATCTTAAACTGCTAAAAGCGGGCCTCCTGCTAGGACTTCAGCGTGAGAATACTACAGCCATTGATTTGGGGGTTGTCCATGCAGGTGAAGTTTAGAGCTGACACCTGGCTTTGACAACTGAGACATTTATTGTTTTGTGTGGATTTTGTTTTTCATTTTGAAAATAAATGAAGAGAGAGGCATTATTTATCATGAAAATGGAACTCTAGAGAGTTTTCATCCTGTAGAAGGAGGAAAGCCATAGGAGCTGTACTGTATGAACAAAGCTTAATTAAAATATAATTGTATTTAATCAATGCAGTATAATTAGAGGCACTGTTTAAGAGTTGTTATGATTACTGTTGGGCTATTTGTATTCTTTAAATGGATGTCTGTTTTATGAACAAAAATCCACAACAGCTCAGTTATTAAAAAAAAAAAAAAGTCTCATATGTTTTTCCCTAGTGATTTTTGTCGAGTTTCAGGGGAGCAGAACCCAAAAAACAGCAAATTGACAGGTGGTAAATATATACCTGTAATGCCTCCTAAACACGACATTTCCAGTGTGTGACCTAGGAGAATGGTCTGGTGTTAGCATGTGGCTTAGGATACCGCAGTTCAACCCCCTGCTCTCAGTATGCTTTCTGTGTAACTTTGGAAGTCACTTTGGAAGTCTGTGTTTGTTTATCCCTAAGCTTTGCACACAGAGCATAATACTTTTAATATTCAGTTTGTCTTTCCTTCCTTTTCCTTGGAAATTCATTTAAGCACTCAGCTCAGTGAGAGAGGTCAACACCATCCTGTGTGAGGAGAGCCTGGTGGCAGGGCATTCCCTCAGAGCAGGAGGCCATCACTGTTCCCTTTCCAAAAAGGAAGGGTGTAAGCTCTTCCACGTTTAAGGTCTCCCATGTGTGCTTTAACAAAACTGTAGGATCAAAAAAGAGCCTTGTGCTGAGACCTTGTGCTGAGATCTTGGTACCTGAAAGCAGAACAAGCAGAGAAGGGATGTTTTGTTTGTGGTATCTAGAGGAACTTTGGTATTTCCAGGCTGCTTTACTGCTCAGCACTGACAGAGTGTAAGCGAAAACAGCATAGTAAAAGGGCTTCACCTGCCTAGGGATCAAGAACTGAACATGATTTCACTTGTCTGGTATACCCCACTGTTGAGAGCTGTATGAGATACGAACTTGACTTCACTCATGTCTTCCCTGCCTGCCACCACCTGGGCATGTCACTAAGCTATGTTGGACCTGCCAATTGAAGGTCTCCAAACTCTGAAGTAGTTTAAACTGGGGCCTTTTTTTTTTTTTGGCCTTGTGTTGTTGCACATGAAAACAGCAATACTAGGTCAGACCTGGTCTCTGTCTTGCTCAGTATCCTGACAGCAATGAAACCTCCTCACATTACTTTCCCAAACTCCAGCAGTTTGTGTTTCAGGGACTTCCTGTGCCAGAGGTGGTTTCTGTTTGCTTATCAGCCCCCAAAGGATTTCCCGTCTCTCAGCTTGTTCACTTGTCCCCTGAATCCATGTAAACTTTTAGCAGCCGTAACACCCCCTGGCGAAGAGTTCCCGAGTTTCCTTTCCCAGTTGCGTGGAGAGCTGCTTCCTCGTGTTTGTTTTGAACCAGCCATCTGCCTGCTTCATCCGATGCCCCTGGCCTTGTGTTAGAAGAGGCAGCGAACAGTCAGTTCTGATTCACCCCTTCCACGTCACTTATGATTTTGCAGATCTCTATCATATCTCCTCTGGATCATTGCTTTTCCAGGTTTCATAGCATTGCTCCTTGTAAGCCACTCTATGCTTTCAGTCCACCATCTTACCGTCTTTTTTCTATGCCATTTCTGTCTCATCCTTTACATGAATTGAAGGACCACAGTTGCATGTAACATTTAAGACACAGGTGTGTGTATACGCTAACACAACAGTTCCTTTGTTTTTCCTGTAGTCTTAAATTTGCTTTCTCTAACTTGTGAGCACATAGCTGATGTTTGTGTAGAAGTCTAGCCACCCCAGTATCTCATTCCTGAGTAGCAAAGAGTTCTGAACTCAGCTCATCATCCACCATTCTTTAAAGTAAAAATGTTTTTCTCTGCCTTGCATCAATTTGCAGAAATTGCACTTCACATGTCACTGGATTACTTACTTACTCTTGTCCAAAGTTCTTTAGCCTCTGTCATTTCTACACCTTACTCAGGTGTAGAAATAAAATCAACAGCAGCTGTGGTCATCTCCCTGTTCAGTCCCTTTGTCAGGTGATTTTTAAGAACATACTGAACATCTTTGGTCCTTTCTCAGCACCCTGCCAGATTCTGCTTCTGACTCATAGTGAGAAATGACCTTTAATTCCTATGCTCTATTTGCTATCTTTTAAATATTTTCCAAATTCATGCAAAGATATTCTCTCTAATTCTGTGCCTGTTAGGTTACCTTAAGAAATCTTGTGTGAGAGATTATCAAATACCTTTTTGAAATCCAAATAGACAGTGTGTCTGAGTAGAGAAAAAAAAAAAAAAAGGGCGTCCCATACGATGCAAGCCCTGAAGGAAAATAGCAGGCAGTCAAGAGACTTGTTATTGTTGCTCATCTGAACTGTTCAGTCATTTGTGACAAATATTGGTATTCTGGTGCTGATGGTTCAGTAGCAGCTGAACAGATGAGGACTCTGAGGATGTGGATTTACAGCAGGTTTATGCTGATCCACGTGTGAGCTTCCTGAGAAGGGGACTTCTCCTTGCCCCCTCTGTTATCCCCAGCCACGCATCTCCATCCGTACAGCCCATGTGGCTTTTCTGAGCTGATGTGATTAAAAATCAGCCTATTAAGCAAGATGAGGATTTTTAGCTGAGTTGGGTCTGTGATATGTCTTGACCACACAATGCAAGGGCACTAGTGCTGTCATAATGGAGGAAGAAAAGCACATCACTGTGGCAAAAGCGCTCTCCATTTTTGCCAGGCTTGAAGCAGTTTAGACCAGTCATGAAACCAAACACTAAGAAAAGTTGTGGGTCTGTAGTTTGTCTCAAGGGGTAATTTTACTAAGATCATTTGTATATTGAATACTAGGAGGTGGTTGTGTGATGCTATTTGTTTTTCCTTTTACATCAAAGAACTTGGAATTAATGGAATTGATCCCAGCTTCTATTATTCCAGTGACTGTGACTGTTGTAATTTTTACTATATTGGGCTTAACTTTCAGGCTATGCAGTAGGAACCATACGCGTCTGTATTTTTTTTCTGTGATTCTGTGAGGTAGTTGTGTGTAATCCAAGGGGGTGAAAAGTGTGGGCTGTTGAAAGTATGGACATTACTGATATGTTTGTATGAACAGAAGAAATCTGAAACTCTGAGTTGCTTGCAGATCTGCTATTCCAGAGTTTCCACCTATATACCTAATTAACTATCTATTTAAAAATGCTGCTCACTCCTCAAACTCCCTGCTAGCAACATAAGGACACAAAATTAATTTTTCTGAAGATTTGTTTCTCATTATACCTGCAATACTTGCACTTAGCCTTTATACTGTAAACAATCCCAAGTGTACAAATCACTTTAATTATAGCAAAAGGTCAATATGTTTGTGATGCCCAAAAGTTATTGGGGTGTGTGTGGAATGCTCAGTTATCACATTTTCTTTTTTAGATCCCCTAGAAGATAGGAAATTCAGCCCTGTAAAATTGGGTATTTTACTCTTCACTAAATATTTAAGTAATATCAATTGGAGTGGTTTTAGTCCAATATACTTTCTAATCTGAAGAGAATTTTTCCACATTGCCTTTGTGTTTCTATTCACATTCTTTAATTAGATTTTATAAAAAGAAATGTTCAGTTATATAAAAAGTAATAATAAGCTAAATAGAAATATGCCTTTTTTCCTTAATCTGTGGAAATACAGGAAAACCTTGCCCCTGCAGTTAGCAGTAAGCCAATAATAAGTTAAGTTTTGTTGATAATAAGACACAATATTGACAGAGTTCCCCTGCCAGAAGGAAAGAGAAATGTCTCATCCTGAATGCTCAGTTCAGTAGAAAGTAGTAATTTACATGTGAATAATGGTACCATATTATGAATATGTCACTTAGCACTTGCTGAAGCTTACTTGGTCAGTAATTCACATTGCTGATTCATGTCAGGCACACAGGATTTTTTTTTTAATGCCTGAAAAAGAATACAGTTCACTGGGGAGATGTGAAACATGTAAAAGTGGTGAGCTTTTTCATTCATAAAAATATTTTTTAATTTAATTACTTAGGAATTCTGAAAGAGCTCTTTACACTTTCTCATCCTTGCAGAAGATGCATTAATCTTGCCCTCACTTTGGGTTGCTGTCACTGCTGTCAGTAATAATGCACACCCATGATCTGCAAACCAGGACTGTGTAGACTTGTCTCTTAAAGTAGTCCGTCAGCTATTGTGATTTTAGTTGTAAAATTCTACCTCCCCTTGTTATGCACGTTACATCCTACAGTGACAAATGGGAAGATTACTTAGTTTGTTTTCTGAGGGCTGCTATGTAAATAGTATGCTGCATGGTCACGTTCTTCTCGTAGGTCTCCATAAAACTGCACCTGCACCTTTTATGGATGCAAATTGTACCAAGGTACCAGCTTTTGGGTACGTGCATATGGTCCTTTGCAAGCAGCAGTATTATTTTGGGGAGGCAGAAAATGCGTGTGTGTGCAAAACGTGCAGGTGTGGTTTTAAAGCCCACTTGAGAGTTTCCCTTGTGTGTGTGAAAAAGGTGCGCTCTACCTGAGAACAACTCCTTAGCCTCTCCCTGAGTGATCAAATTGATACAGTGCATCATTCGGGCTGTCGCTATTGGGGTACCTCACAGTTTCTGGGCACTGGATATTACCTTACTGCAGTTATTTTTAGTCTCTGTTTAATTAAAGGAAAACATCTAACCATGTTTTCAGTGACATATGTGAGATCAGTTCTTATAATTATTTCTCCAGCTGAACTCGCTTCATCACCCCTGCCACTTCCCACTTTTGAGCACTGCCAATACCAGAATTGGCACGGCAAGGATGGCACCTAGAGGGAGTCACAGTGGGTATTTCTAAAGTAAGCAAAAGCCTCCTGCCAAAGCAGGGTATGGTGCTGTTTGTAAGGCTTGGAGCATCAAGGTATTTCACCTGCAGGAAAGGAGGTGGTTGCAATCACCTACAGTACATACAGTATATGCTCAGTTGCTACTTGGCTAGATAAAGTTAGTGCTAGGGCATATTACAAGCTTGAGCTGCAGGTTTATCTTTAAACACATTAATCATACAAGGTTTTTGTTTGTTTGTTTTTGGTTTTGGGGTTGTTTGTTTTTTTTTTTTCAAAAGCCAAAATATGGTCTCATGTAGCAGTATTATATCCTTTGCAGACTGGGCTTCAGAGTTGATTTTGGACTTTGGGGGAGGTCATCTCATAAGATTCTGATTAAATAGCTCTCTCATGGGAATTTTGTTTGACTTCTACGCATATATTATTATATAACTTTTTTCCTAGTCCACTATCTTTCCAATACGGAGGATACAGTTTGAATTTTCATGTTTGAAGAACATGTTCAGAGAACATGGCTGAAATGTTTTTATATGTCTATGGAAATTTTCCTGTTGAGGTTTTTTTGTACATCATTATGGGCTCTTCTTTCAAGGAGCTCCTTAAAATATAACCCATCCACTATCTTAAAAAAAAAAAAAAATAAATAAAATAAAATAAAATAAAATAAAATAAAATAAAATAAAACTAAAGCTGCCTCTGAAGAAAGACTGGTATAGCTGTTTAATTTAGCTCTGTACTCCTATGTTAACCTGAGAATCTTACTTCTTTATAACAGTAATAACTGAGCTTGCATGATCTTTTCAAAGGATGGAGAAACTGTGGGAAGAGGGGGTTTTACAGTGCTCTAGTTACCAAGAGTTGACTCAAATTACAATAAAAAAATAAATAGTCTTACTTGGTAATATAACCTTATTTGGTAATATTTCAGTAATGTAGTCACAAATGGCAAATGTTAAAACCGTGTATTCTCTTAATAATTCACATATCAGAAATCAACTACTTTGATTAAACAGTGTTGTCAAACTCTCCAAATCCGTTTGAGAATCAAATCTGCAGCAGTGGTTGAGCTTCCTACTCTCCTCTCTCCCCAACTTCTTATGACTAGCACAAACCTGAACCTGTGTGCATCTTAGATTCATATTATATTCTCAGTCATGGGTGACCTTTAACAAATGGCTTCCTATAACTATAGTTGAATTCAAGCTCTAGAGTTGGTCGTGAAAGGTCATATTCTAGTTATACAAAACGTAGATAAATTTGTACTCCCTGCAGCAACTGTTTGCTGCAGGTTTTTGTTTTGAATCTGACCAATCTAAATGCAGAGCTGTGCATTAGGAAAGGTTATATTTGAGCTTTGTTTCTTTTCACTTTTCTCCTTCTAGTTTTCTCTAACTATAAAATCATCCTGTAGATAATTTTTTAGTTTTCCAGTTGTTAAGGTTCTATTTCAAAGGGCTCCTATTTCACCTTTTCTTTTCCCCCCCTGTTCTTTACTCATGGATTAATTGCAAATTCTCATGCATGTAATCTTCCTTACAAATGTGAGCGCTGTCTTTCTTTAAGTGTCACATTCTCATTGGGGAATATTTTGCTTTGAAATGGAATAATTTCAGTGAAGTTATTTGAGGCCAATGTGCTAAGAGCGTGCCTTAGAGTGGCATATTTAGACCTTAAACAAAGAAACATGGCAGATTCAAACAAGTACAGTTTGTTTATGTAGGCACAACTCAGAATGAGTAGTAAATTGAAAGAATATTTGCTCTCATCACCACTGGTCACTTCCTGGCCTTATGTTGCGTAGACAATTCATCTCCTTTTTGTTTCTGAAATACAGAAACTGTAGACTAAAGCTTCCCATGGAGATTTTGCTGTGGGACTCTACTTTGTAATTAGTGCCAAGAAGCTGGATTTTTCTACCCCTGTTTGGGCTTCCTGCATGCTCATCTTGCATGCCACTGCTTCTGATTCAAACCAAAGAAGCTTTGTAGCTCTGATGTTTGTGGTGCAATGGTCCCAGCAGGTGAGTTAAAAAAAAAAAAAAAAAAAAAGAAAAAAAGGAAAAAAGAAAGAAAAAAAGAGGCTCTGTGTGCATAACCATGTCGAACTTTGTGTGCTGCTTGCCTTTGGTACTGGTGCCTTCATCTTCATATACCATTTCCAGACCATTCTAATTAAGATTGGATGGGCATGGTATGCTTCACAGCTGGACTTTCACTCATTTTCCCTACAAATGAAAGATCATCAGCTGACCTTCTCTAATGTATGCCACACTGGACGTCATGTGTCCTTATGGCTTTGCCTCAAAATAGTTAATCTGACTAAAATTTTCAACTGTGGTTACATTCCTTGTCTGGGTGGGGACAGCCATATGTTCTTAATGTGAACAGAAACCAAGCAGGAACCAAAACCAAATCCAAACTACTGCGAAGTTTTAGCCCTACTGTCAGTGCAATGCAAAGCTTCAGCTGCCTAAGGCTGTAACAGGATATGTTAAAGATATAGCAGTATGTCCATGGCTCTATTTCTGCATGGGGTACATGAGTATGTACAAGCATGCACTAGTTACTCTTCATGGTCTTTTCCTTCATGACAGCTCTTAGGTTGCTGCTCACATAGTAAACGCCAGATAGTTTCCCTTCAGTGGAAAGAAATCAAGGGCAACCATCTCTCATTTAGTACCCACAAAAAAGAGCCTTAATATAGGAAGCTGCAATGGACCAGCTGACAGGTGGAAACAGATTGTTTTGTGTCAAAGCCCAGAAACCTACTTTGTGGAAGATGATCGCATAAGCAATTGAGCTCAACACTGGAGTGTAGTCAGAGAGACATTTTAACAGATGGTGATCGATGCTCTAGACGATCAGTATATAAAGCACTGTACATACCTAGCAATATGAAAGTGGAGTCTGGTGGTCCATCTGATTGAAAAAGCAATGAAAATGAAAAAGCAATGGCCCATGCAGTGTGAGAACTGAGGCGATTTTTACCTGTGATTTGGAACACTGTGATGGAGTTTGAGGAAATGCATCTGCTAAGCCATAATTAACTGATCTTTGCCTGCCTAATTGAAGATGAGTAGGATTCCATGGTTTGCTCCGTTTGGTTCCTTAGGAGAGCAGGAATCTGAAAAACTTGTGAAATAGTTAGATAAAAAAGAAAACATTTCAAAGCAGTTGCATAATGAGCTGTAAAACAAAATTGAAACAAACTATTCTTGTTGCTGGATACAGGATGAATGCCAAATAGGCATTCAAAATAAATATACAATGAAACCGTCCAAAGCATGATATCAATATTGTGTTGATCTTAAAACCAAATATGTTGTCTGGCATGTTTCCATTATCTCAAATCTTCCATCCTTAAAGGAACAAGGTCACAAACCTTTACTTTCCGTTTTCCCAGAAATACAAAGCACAACCAGATAGGAGAAAACTGGTGGACAGGCCTGCCTACCAATTATGTTAGTGGGCATACTGGCAATTCTCTATCATTTAAAAATATTTGTCAGTGCTGTTGAGGGAGAAGGCAGGTAAAACTCCAAATTTTTAATTAACTTATTTTCTAATGTCTCCTTGCCATAAGTACAGATACACAGTGTTAACCAATGCAGAATTTGGCCCAAGAATGTATTTGTATTGCACCCTTCCCTCTTTTCTTATGCACAGAATTAATGAATGAAGGTCCTCAATCCTATTAAAATTAATGTTTCTTTGTCAGACCAGGAACAATTTTTTTCCTTTTTTTTTTTTCCTTTGGGGTTTCTTTTTGTTTTGAATTTGTTAGGTGGAAACTGAATGGTGTATGTTAATCAGCACAAGACTTTTGACTACTGGAGCTTGCGTAAATGTTTAGTTTCCCAGGGTCCTTTGAACCTCCAAGAGAACAGTTTTGCATCCTTATTAGAGACTGACAATTAAAGGTCTGTTTTCGTATCACAAGTAATCATGAAAAATTAGCTGGGGAGACCTTGGAATGCTGTGAGAATTTCAGTGTTTTGAGATGGCCAACTTTCCTTCATTTGCTTCAATCAGTATCAACTTGAGTTTCTTTTTATGTTTCCTACTGCCAGGGCAACTTATGAGTTGGCATTGTGACAGCTGAGAAGGATTATGCAATACCATGAAGATGTGATTAATACATTTTAGGCCACCGTAATCATATTCAGTTGCATAATTATCACAGAGGTGCAAAAAGAAGCAAAACTAGGTTTTGAAGGCAATGCTGTAAGTTTCAGTTTTCCAAATTCCATATTCGGAGGAAAATACGATGTGTATCCGAAGGAACTGCGTAGCTTACAAGTCCTGGAGATTCTGCAGTTAATTTATAGGAAATGTATGTTTTTGTCCTAAATATTATAATCTTTCTATGCCAAGTTACAGGCTTTCTCAGAAGATAATCTGTTAGTGCCACACCTCCTCAGTTAAAACTCTGAAAACTAAATCTGAGTGTTTCTTCTTCAGGCTCTGGCACCATTAGAAATTGCTGCAAAAGTTTGTCAGAAATGAGTGGTTTGGTTTCCTTTCACTGCTCTGGCAGGTTAGGAAACCAGTAATGAAAGTGGCATGGATCATAACCAAATAGGTTGCATATGTGTTTATTTAGGTCTATAAAAATAAAGTAAAATCCAAAGCTGTTAGTGTTTCTGTCACGAACTGGAAAAACAAAATTAAATTGATATTAGAATATCAAATTCTCTCCTCAAAACTGATTTCCTTGTAGTGCTGTTCCCCTCATAGCTAAGTGAATATGGTTGTTTCAGATTATGAATATGACTGTTTCAGGGCAAGGCAGAGGGTTCCCCTCTTGTTTAAAAAATAAATCAGGATTTGATTTTGGGGAAAAAAAAAAAAAAGAAATCCTTTGTTGCTAGGGCTTGTAGCAGTCATGTCACATAAATTGGCAGATCTGTGTATTTAAGGGATTTTACACTAATTAAATGCAGTAGTAGTCTTTTGCCTTTTGAAATGAAACCTTTTTTTCTTTTGCTATATACTTAGGGAACAAACATGCTGTCAAAATTCCTAATGTATCCAACTATTTGAACATAAGAAACAGCATCAAGCTGTTATTTGTTCTGTTGGAGTGTGTTCATATTTCTAATCAATCTTTTGTACCTTTGTTTTTGATGTTAATTATATTTGAGCTGGAAGTAGTTTAACATTAAAAGGAATTACAGCAGATTAATCTGTAAACCTGCACAAATATCACATTCCTTTGTATGGAGGTAAGCAGGGCACAGTGTGCATAATTACGCGTTGTTCCCTGTGTAGGTTGGGTGAGTAAGGCTGAGGAGTTGGTGTTGCAGTTCCTTGTGACAGCATCAATTACGACATGCTCTTGTGTCTTACAGTGGTCAGTTACATTGGAAAATGTACACTGTTCCTTTCAGTAAGGTAATCTTCCATATTATAAGAACAAGTAAGCAAAACATTGAAAAACCCACCTTGCTCTGGAAGCAGGAATTGGTGTACTAATTAGCGGATGGAAATACAGAGAAATCTTTTAAAGAAAGTTTGCTGTAAGGTTCTTTGGTTTTTTTCTAAAACAATACAGCTTGAGGTCAACCCAAGAAAGCCATTTATCTCAATCATCCAAAACCACATAAAGGTAGTGTTTTCCACTTTTTGTGATTGGAGAGACAAAAAAAAAAAAAAAAAATATCACTAAAAATTATTTTGGGAGGTTTGTTTCTCCGCTTCTGGGTTTCAACAAATGTTTTGTCTCAGTTGTACCAGTTTAGCTTCAGTTAGAGTGGCAGGAGAGCAGAGCCTCAGCAAGTAAGAATTCCAGTTGGTACTGGTAAATACATGTCTTCTGATGCAAAACATCAGTGGAGTGTAGTTGTCTATGATGGAGATCGTTTGATATGCTTGCATTGTCAAGGCTGGTCAGATAGCACTACTCAGCTGAGGTAGGAACAGTTTGCCTTGTAACATGTAGGGGGGAAAAAAAGTTTTAGGAGAAATACAGGATAAGAACAACCCATTCATATTGGAGAAGACATCTCTTGGACTACACTGACTACCAGCTGAGCAACTTTCTTATAAATTTCCAGATGGCAGTAAATTCCCCAATTAGTTTGATGTTCATGCATCCATTCATCTTGTACGAGCTGCTGTCTCACTGCAGTGGCTCAGGAAAAGCTGTTGTAAATTTTGAATTTAGTGTTGAAGGTCTATGGGTAATGAAACATCTGGCAATGCTCAGGAATTATGTGAATGTCATGAGCCTAATGCAGGTGTTACCTCTGGGACTGACTGGCCTGTTCTGACAGTTCTGGTTTAATTGGTGTCCCATTGCCTCGTGTCCTTTGAATTTGGACCTTTCTCTCTAATGGAGCCAGAGAATGATGACAGTCACGACAAGTGATCACAAAGCACCTGAACAGAAACATCCTTCTCAAAATTATGGGTGGCTTAAGAAAAACACAGATTAGTGACTAGCCATTCTAAAAGTCATTCTAAAATAAAAATAAAATACAAAGCAGGACAGACAAAATTTTGGTTATTTCAATGACAAAGCCTTCTACTGCCCTACTGTTAATTGACAGCTGAAAGCTTGAACACCTTTCAGTGCTATAGGTGTTACTAAGTTGTGCCTTTAAACATATATATATATATATATATATATATATATATATTTTAAGCTGAATTCTGGAGGGACATTTTTATTTAATAGTTGCTGTTAATGAAAGAATGTCCATTTTAAACTTAATGATGATCTATTACAGTGAGGAAGGGGGAAATAAAAGGCTATTCTATTCATGCTAAGGAAAATGAAGGTGTTGTTTCATGCATTCGTGTTTTTTTCCACTTTTTTGTAGCTTTTCACCTTAAAACAAAAGTACAGTACACATCAGGACTTCACAGACTTCCTGAAATAATGGTGCCAATGTATTTGCACCCTAATTTGTAACATCTCTGTTATTACAGATCTTGGCCTCTTCTGAGCATAACTGCCGACTACACCAGATTCATGTAGTTTCGTGATGAGGACAAGGATCATCTAGTGAATAAATGGAGAACACAGTAGTCAATTTGCTGTTGACCTTGAATTTGATCTCCTTCTTGTCCTTAACAGCCTAGTCAATCTCTGTCCTATTTAACCCATGTCATCATTACCGGTATATCATGCAGGCACTTTGGCAACTGCCTTCTCCTAGATACTGTTGTATTTAAATTGACAAAAAATAATAATAAATAAAGAGAACTAAGAATGAACAAAGAGAGAGCTACACAAATTCATCTTCACTTTTTCCTTAGCCATGTCAGAAGTAGCCAGACAGGTCTTTCCCAGTCTTTGTGTCCATTTTTATATTTGCTTGAGGTAGAAACCACAAGTTTGATTGATAATGCAATTTGCATCTTGACGCATCACTGGCAATACAATGGCATGAAAGGCTACTCTCACGGAGCGCACTTTTCCCTCTGGGCTGACTTTAGAAACTCATTGATGTCACTTCCTTCCTCAGTCAGCAAGTGAATTTTCACTAATTCTCAAGACCAGCTGTCCATGCTGTCAACAGAAAGTTATTAAAATTCCTTTAAAGTGAATCAAAATAGCCTAAAAACAAATGTACTGGGAAACAGGAAAGCATCAGTATTCAAAGTCCACAAACCTTTGAGCAAAATAGTGTTGATCTAACCAGAGATTTCAAACACTGTGCTTTCCTAGCAACTTGTATATGATTACAGAATGCTAAAAACACATATTCCTTTAATCTTCTATTACCAACAATCTATTTGGTTAAAAATTAGTTACATAATAAAATTCCATTAATTCCAAAGATGATCTCAGTGAACAAGGGAATACATTTTGAAAATTCTCCTCTAAATTATATGGGGTTTTTGTGATATTTTTTTTTGAGGCATTTTTTTTTTTTTATTTAGCAAATGAAAACACAACAGAAGCAGGCAGGAAATAATTATCATAAAAGACAATCTTATAATATAGCCTGAAGTAATTTTCTTTATCTAAATTATCTATAATGCTTTCCTTGAAAATAGGAGAATTCTCAGCAACCAGTAGGGAAGAACATTTTCCTTTAATTATTAGTGTGTTCTAACATTTAAAATATTTTCATCTAATTTTAAAACTTCTATCTTGTGCCACACACATCAATGCAAAGAAACTCAGTTGAAATGGAGCATCATTTCTAGTGCTGAAGGAGGCAGCCATCCGTGCTAGGCAGAAACAGGCTGCTCTGACAGTTAATAGTGATACTGACAGGTTATAAACAGTATCCTATCATTATTGCTTAAAAAACACTGTGGGTACATGTAGCCTAGCTGGATAGGTCAGTGCGAAATTCCTGATTTTCCCCGATACATGTGGATAGTCTCCAGTAGCAAAGGGAGGGTAATTGATACCAGCTGCCCTTTTGACAGATAGTGCATGGGAATGGTAAATGAGGCAAAATTACTGTCCCGTTTGATCTAAAAGGAAAGAAGAGGTTTGAGATGTCACTGCTGTGAGGGTCCCAGATGGCTCTAGGAAAGCAATGTCCTTTCTAGGCTTTGATCATGTCTTCAGGAGTACGCTCAAGGACGCTGCAGAAGAAGGCCAGGATGAGGGAGCGAGACCGTAACTCAACTCATCACTTTGGGGATATTATCAGGATAGAATTTCTCCCTTGAGCCAGCTGGCGCCTACCCTCAGTCATGACACAGGCACGTAATTTTATCTCAGGTTAACAGCAGAAGCTGCTTTTCTCCTCTGATGCTCAAATCCTAAGCTGGATGCTACCAGTCTCTCAGGCACGTATACGTGCAGCAGTACATCTCACAACATTAATTAAGAGCTTTGTAGAACGTATTTGAAATTCGTTGCCTTCATTTTGTATGTTGCGATTCCTTGTGGGGTACCAGATTAGTAAGACTGGATACCTATCTCAATCTTATTTTTATGTATTTTGCTTAAGAGGAGCTTGTTTTTTTCCTATTCCTTTGGATTTCTGTTTATAAGTTTCAAATCATTTGTTCGTGTTAAACACTATTTCTTAATTACGTTTGATTTTTTTTGTTCCTGACTTTACAGTGATTGTTGTGTATGTACATTATCATATTCATTAAAATATGTACAAACTAATTATTTTCTTTCTCTTTCAGCATCTGAAGAAAAATTGCAACAACAGATAACTAATCAGGTATTTTCACACTTCCATTTTTTGTTATTTAATTTTTCATGTAGAGGAACTGTAGAAATTACAAAGAGGAGAACTTCACAGGACAGGCTAATATTAACTATACAGGTACGTTAAGGGCCACAGATCAGATAATTTCCTGGCTCTGCAGATGTGTCAAATTCACATGAGTAGCCATATTGTTTGAGAGATTTATTTCTAAGTCACTTAAAAAGCAGTCATTAGAATGTTTATATTCCAGCAATTTCCCTCCATTAACTATTCTTCCTTCCAAGCCTTAAGCTGATGCATGGCGTCATACCTCGCCGTTATCTGTGAACTGACCACCTAGATGGGGACTGGCTACCTAAGGCAGCTGTGCACAGTCTGAGTCCAACAGCATTCCCCTGTGATGGCACAGCATTGCATGGATGTCACTGTCACTTTCAGTGCCTTGAGCTGGCACCACTCCTGACCAAGTCAGGCCCTGAAGGTCTGGAAGGTCACAGGAAGCCTGGTCCTGAGATATCAAATAGTAACCATTGCTTTGTTCCATCAGAGCTGTTCCCGTTACCTTGAGTAATTGATGGGTAAACATATTTAGCCCTGAATTTAGCATTCCATCAAGCAAAGAAATATATATATATTTTCTAAATAAATGTAAAAATGTTCTGAAACTTACTGGAAGTTTTGTGCTTTGGCTGAAAGTTTATATCCTAAAACAAGCCTAATTAACTTTTATAAACTAAATTACATTTGAAAATTATCCTGAAATGTCTTGCAAAAACACTTTTGGGAGTCATTATTGGCCAGAAGGGGGGGCAGTTGTATTTTTAAAACAGCTTGAGGCTACGTTGATGGGGATGGCTGACTGGAGATCTAATTCTGCACGTTTTCCCTGTGACAGAACCAGCTCAGTGGAGGGCATTGCCCTTCACTAAGGAAGGGTGTACTGTGATAAAAAGGACATTTATCATAGTTGCAAAAGGTGTATTTGGTACCATGCTTTATGTACCTGGTCTGGCTCTTTTCCTGCATGCCATTGCCTTCTCCTCGAACTGCTCACAAACTCTCTCTCTCTACAGTTAGCTTAAGAACATGTTTTCCAGTAAAATTTCATTGCTTTCATATGTGAAGGGTGTACCCAAATAAAGCTGTGAAAAGTGGATTTGGGGATGAATGGTAGACACTCATTTTTAAATGGATACTAGTGAAGCTGATGATGCCCAATTCTGAACTAACTTCCTTTGAGCCTCCAATAAAATGGAAGAGTGTTTTAAATTAGAAATCAATTTTATTTTCAAGTCCACAACTTAGGATGCCATTGCAGAGGCACTGCATGTATGATTTGAAGTAATATTACTTCAATAAATAGATTTAAACAGAAGTTGATCCTAATGGAGGACCTCCCCTGGAAGGATTCTGTTTATTCCCAATACGGAACCAGAAATTTTATATGCAGGATAAGATATTTACCCCTGTAAAATCCAGTAGCTTTCTTTAAGTCAGTGCAACAGCTCTGAGTTAAACTGGCTGCCAGAATTTTAGTGAGGGAGAAGAGGTTCTGCAGAAGATGGATGATGTTACAACTTGACAGGAACAGTAGTGCGAAGGGGCAAAGAACAGGAAATGTCTTGTTGAGAGGTGACTGAAACAGGGAAGGGATGGGGAAAGGATAAAGCTGCTTGTCCTACTGATCTCCTGCTATGTAAACCCCTTACTGTTGGTGGGGATGTGGGACCTCTGGCATCTTAAAGACCGCTGTCTCTTTGTGGTTCTTAGCTCCTTTTAAAGTCTAAGCAAAGTTTTGTGAAATATAACATAGATATATTACCACAGTAGTATATGCTTCCAAAACCCCTAGTCTACAATTACCACTTTTACTGTCTCTTGTTCGCTTTGATCATGAGGCGTTTGCTATTTTTCCTTGAGCACCCTTATGTGGTTTGTGTATATGAGCATGCATGTTTGTTTAACAGCAGCGGTCAGCTACCACTCTGCCTGAACCAGGTCATCCAGGCTTTTCAATACCTGTTTTTAGCTACCCTTGCAACTTCAGGGTAAATGCTGGCACTGATCTACAGCCTGATTAGCTGTAGCATAACTACTGCTAAGGGAAATGCAAGGAAACAAGAACAGACCTTGTGCTTCTAACTGTGTAACTGTCTTGGCTAAGAAAACATTACAAACTGCCAGTCAAAATGTGTCTGAAGGCAATCCTTTATGTTTCATCCTTGCCACTCAGATGGATCTGTGTTGTGGTCTTAATACATACTCCTACATGCGGTTTTGCCCAGTGCTTCCCAGAAGCTCTGAAGGACTATCAAGAATATGCATACTTGCATTTTGAATCTGAATGTGTTTGCATGGTTGCGAGTTAAAATCCCTTCTGTGTTTGTCTCTTTTGCAGTGAGGTTGCTAATAGGTTCAGGAGGCTGGTGGGAATGCTCCGCAATATGTCCCATTGTTTTCCTCCCTGGGGAGCTCTCTCAAAGCAAGCTCTCTTGCAGTGGCATCTCCTTCTCTTAGTCTTTGAGCATCTCTGTCAGGGAGGATTTCCTTTTCTGCACATCGGGATGGGGAGACATAGTAACACAGAAAGGGCTTTAATGAAGCAATGTACCTGCTCAAGCTAGGTGTGAACCAGGAGTACCTGTACATCTGCTAAGTGAAAAGGTGAAAGAAAAGTCAAACAGACCTCTGTTAAATGACAGTGTAAGATTGTTGCACAGATCTTGTTGGGGAATGACCTCTGCTTCCTTCAAGTATCCATGTGGTGTAAAAAACTTAAGCCAAGATGAGCAAAAAACTCCACAGTTCAGTCCAAATTCGTTTATTTTCCTTGTGCAGTGCTGTGGTCTATGTCAATACTCTCCCCTACCCCCTTCATCCTCTTACACAATCTAGCTAACAAAAGTTCAGTCTGTGTAAGCTGGCTTCTACATGCTGGTATTTTGAGGTTGTCTAATAGGTATGTCCCCCTTGCTCCTGTTTTCCCATTTTGGGGTCATATTCCTCACTGTTACTTCATTCCCACAAAATTTAGAGTTTGAAAATCTTCAAGAAAACTGATGCATTTAGCCCACCAAACAAGTGGAACACTTCCATATGCTTCATAGAATCACATAATGGTTGAGGTTGGAAGGTGCCTCTGGAGATCATCTAGTCCAACCCCTATAATTCAAAGCAGGATCAGCAAGAGCAGGTTGCCCAGGACCATGTCCAGTTGGGTTTTGAGTATGTCCAAGAACGGAGACTCTGTAGCCTCTCTGGGAACCTCTTTCAGTGTTCAGTACCCTCAGAGGAAAAGTGTTATCTTATATTTAAATGGAGTTTCCTGTGTTTTGGTTACTGCCTGCTGCCTTGCGTCCTGTCACTGCGCACCACAGAGAGGAGCCTGGCTCTATCTTCTTTACTCCCCCTAGCAGGTAGTAAGTGATAAGTTATCTTACCACACAGTGGTAAGATGCCCCTGAACCTTCTTTTCTCCAGACTGAGTAGACCAGCTCTCTCAGCCACTCCTTATAGGTCAGATGTTTCAATTCCTTAAATATCTTTGTTACCCCTTACTGGACTCATTCCAGTATGTCTCTTTTATGCTGGGGAGCACAGAGCTGGACACAGCACTCCAGATGTCTCACCAGGACTGAACAAAGTGGAAGAATCACCTCTCCCAGTCCGCTAGCAATGCTTTGCCTAATGTTGCCCATGATGCTGTTGACCTTTGCCATGAAGGCACATCCATGACCAGGACCCCCAGGGCCTTTTCTGAAGCTGCTTCCCAGCTGGCCATCTCCCGGCTTGAACTGGGGCATGGCGTTGTGTTTCCCCAAGAGGTGCACTTTGTATTTCCCTCTGTTGAATTCCATGAGGTTCTAGTTTATCCCTTTCTCAAGTCTGTCAAGGTCCCTCTGAACAGCAGCACAACCTTCTGGTGATATCTGATAGGAAAATCAGACAGGAAGAATTGTTCAGGTTTGCCCTGCACATAATGTATTCTTTCTTCCAAGCTGATCAGGGCCGCTCCTGATACCATTCTTAGTGCTCTTCAAGTTCAGATAACACAATATCCCTTCACTTATGAAATAATACATAGCATTGAGATGGTGAATCTCAGAAACATGAGGGAGGACATACTATTCAAACAAGAACAACAGACACTTTTATTTGAGAACCTTTTCAGTATGCTTTTGGAAGAAACCTTGCTTGGGCTCTATACACAGGAATATAAATGCAATGTGTGAAGATAAAAATATCCTCAATTTTGTGGAGAGTGATTCTTGTGATAAAAGCAAGGATTAGAGAATGCAACAGGCTAAGACTAAGGTTGGACACTGAGCACAGGTAATGAAGAAGTGACATGAGGTTTGAGCAGTGAAAGTCGGAAAGGGCTGGGAAGTTGAGTTGCAATCCTGACTGACTCTGAGTTTTCTCTCTGTCCCTTCTCACTCTGTAAAATGGCAAGGTTTTTTAATGTTAATCAGAAATTAGGAATTACAGTTTTCACATGGGGTAGGCAATTATTATCTTTCCTTGTTTTGCAGACATTGAAAAAATAAAGTGCGAAGGTCAAAGGACTTTCTCAAAGTTACAAAACCAAACACTGTGGTTCTGGCCCATGCACCTGCCCTTAACCATAGCACGGTCTTTTCTATTCATTCCTCTGCTTCAAAGAGGGACAGTGGTTGAACTAGTTAGTGTTTGGATGGTGCACTGATCATCTGTAACACTAATGGCATGCATACCAAGAGGACTGCTAGACTAAAAAACTTCCACAGAGTTTTTTCTCTTACCTGTGATAAACATGAGCTAGTCTCCTCCTGTGAAAATAGGATGTTACATTCCAGTTAGTATGAAGGAGCATGCAGCAGATAATTCCCTTTGTAAATTCACAGCCTATTTATTCCATGGTAATTCATGAATGTAATCAATTCTCAAGTATTATTTTTTTTTTTGTAAAATTGAACACATAAATTTATTTAAAAGTATTATGAATGTAGGCAAACACAAATTTGAGATATTTGCCAACCTAGAGTGTAATATACATTCATATTTATTTTTTATTTACCAATAAAGTCATCTAATTTGAATGAAATGCTAATTGTGATTGAGGGGAAAATACTTTGAGACCTCTAGAGATCTTACTGTCTCTTCCAAAGCAATTTGGGGGAAATTGAATTCTTCATGCCTGAATATACATTAATATTCTTCTTAACCTAGTTTCATTTGAAACTTTTCATACTATTTCTAAAAGAGCAAGATGTTTTGTTTATTCTGGAAGATAAGTGTGTTTATCTGCAGACAAGATGGAAACTGATTCAGTTTACCAGCAAAAAGTCCCTATGGATCTTACCACAGCCACTAATGTGAGAAATATTGCCATGTATGCAGAGGCACAACATTACATTACAGGCCTCTCTTCTCAAAAGGGATTTTTGTGGTGGTGGTGGGTTTTTTGTCTTTTTTTTTTTTTTTGGGGGGGGGAATACCTTTATTTATTCATCTTCATCTTCGTTTTCACATGTCTCTGGATGTAAATGCTGTTGGTACCCTGAGGAGACCTGTCCAGTCACACTGCCAGGTCATCTCCTTGTTAGTCCTCCTGTGATAATGTTTGATGCCAAGGCCAATTTTATCCAATTTCAACATGATTACAAAAGGAGGTCAGCAGTGTGAAGGGGGCTGGCTGGTCAGAGGGGAAATTTTGTCCTTGCTGGGGGGAAATGCTGGGTCACATCCCACATCCCCCAGGAAAACTGGGTCACATCCCAGTTCTGTATCCATTTCAAGAGAGGGCAAAGGGTTGGCCAGCAAGGAGTGCAGGTGGTGAGCCACCACATTTATGTTGACCACTGCCAGCGGTTGGATACAGGCAAGAACTGGAAGTGCTGTCATGGGAGAGGATAGGGAAATATGACTGAAACCCCTACAAAACTAGGCCAACACTTGTCTTGCTGCCTGTAGAATGGCTTGTTGAACAGCTTGTTTGTAGCCTAATGTCTGTAGATGAAGTAATTCCTTTAAGTAATTGGTGGAAAGGATTTGGTACCCAACTCAAAGCCTTTTGGGTTTACAATCACGTTGTTTCACAATATAGCACATGCTCTTTGCCTCATTTTTATCTGTTGTGGTTTAGCCCGGCTGGCAGTCAAACACCACACAGCCGTTCGCTCACCCTCCCCCCTCCCTCTCCAGGATGGGGGAGAGAGACGGGAAAGTGAAGTCTGTGAGTTGAGATAAAGACAGTTTATTAAGACAGGGAAAAGAATAACAACAACAATAATAATAATAATAGTATTAATAGTAATAATGTGTACGAAATAAGTGATGCACAATGCAATTGCTCACCACCCGTTGACCGATGCCCAGCCTATCCCCGAGCAGCCGGCCCCCCCCCCTCCACCCCAGCTAGCCACCCCTATATATTGTTCAGCATGACGTCAGATGGTATGGAATACCCCTTTGGCCAGTTTGGGTCAGCTGTCCTGGGTCTGTCCCCTCCCAGCTCCTGCTGCATCCCTAGCCTGCTCGCTAGCAGGACAGAGAGAGGCTGAAAAGTCCTTGGCTTGGTGTAAGCACTGCTCTACAACAAGTAAAACATCAGCATGTTATCAGCGCTCTTCTCATTCTAATCCAAAACATAGCACCCTGCCAGCTACTAGGAGGAAAATTAACTCTGTCCTAACTGAAACCAGGACATTATCCCAGGTATCTTAACGGGCATCCAGACTCCACATTTGCCTACTCAGAACAAACATCTAAGCATCTATTTAAGTAGCTATTATCTTCACTGTAGTTCATGGGGGCAGGTTAGGAAGGAAACTGAAGTACTGAAATTCAACCCAAGTCCAGGTCTGTGATAACCTCTGCTCATTCATCATCTCGCAGTGGAGGCAGCTGAGCCTTCGTTCCTCTGCGGGTGCAGATGTGCCACAGTGTTGGCAAGACTAAACCCACCTTGTCACTTCTTTTCTTGGTGTGGTGGGAACCCACAAATGGCCATCTTGCTGGGAAAGCTCACACCTGCCAGATTAGGCTGCATAAGGCACAGGTATGCTGGGAGATCTTAAAATGGCACTGGGATATCTGTGAAAACTGAGTCAGTCCCTGAGATAAGGAAGTCCATGGTTGATTTTCTTCCTCTGCCACAGGAGATTCAAGACTACAGCTTCTGCTGCCTCTAAAATCTGTGTTGTATCCTGCAGAAGTAAACGAGGGAGAGAGGCTCACCCACCTTACAGCATTCCCTGGAGCCAGGGTTTCAGTCCAAGCTTGCAGACCTGGCAGATCTCCGGAGTTAATGCCCAGCAGTTAGATCACTCTCTGGGTGAATAGATGGTGAATCTCCTCATGGGGATGGTGCCAAAGGGAACCAGGTTTTCCTGGTGCAGGGTGGGTGCTGGTCAACAAGTGCCATAAAAAGATGTTGGTGTCTAACCTCTGGTGTCAGTCCTCTTCTTTAGGGAGGAAAATTAGGGAGGAAAATAGATGTTGTTTCAAATGTGAAGTGTACTTAAGAATGCCTGTCTGGCTTTAAATAATTATTTATTTTCCTCTTCATAAAATGACTGTGTATGTGACTTACCACATACTTGGAAATAACGATTTTGAGAATTGCATGTCAACAAAAGAAACTGTATAGATTATTTGATTTGCTTCTGTGCTTTAAGTTATGAGAAAGTAGGCACACTAACATTATTTAATGAACTCAAATAAGAGACAATACGTAATATTTTGAGAGTACCTGTCATTTTCAGATTTAAACTTCCTACATGCAAATAGTAAGCCTACCAGTCAGTGGAACACAAGAGTCTTTTATCTAATGTTCTTTTTCATAAAACAAGTATAATCTTAGTTTGAGTCCATTGTGAATTTCAGGTTATTTAAGCTGCTTTATTATGACATTGTTCTGTACAGAAATCAGTGAGAGCTGAGTGAAGATTTCTGGTTACTGACTGAAGTGGCTGACATAGGTTCTATTAAGAGTCTACACAGGAGGAGGACTGAGCTCAGAAATAAATAATGATGGAACACACTGGGCTACCTATTCCCAAAATGAGTGTGACTGCACAGGAATGAGGCAGGGCTAAAGATGAGCAAGGTTACATGGTCTGTGATCTGAAATTTGCCTTTTACTAGCAGACCATTTTAGCTAAACATCTAGAGACAAACAGTCTGTGTAAACTGGATGCAGTCTCTGCCCAACCACAAGCTGTCTGGGCTGTAATGTCATGTTTCTGTGCTTGCTTACAATTCTGTAAAGTTACACTGGGAAGAACCAGCCCCATGAAACTGTTGTCAGAAAGTCATAGTAGTAGCATCAACATTGCACTATACAGAGGCCAATTTATCACAACTATGGATCAACCTTGACAGTGGTTTCTTAATTAGTAACAAGGGTGAGTGCTTATTTTTGTCTTCAATACTTGGTTGCAGCTGTCTTGGTGAATCTTTAATCTGTCACACAAACTTACATGGCTGTGTTAGTTTCTGATAACCATGGCATTTTAATTGGGACTTTTTTGTTTTTATTAACTGTGCCTTGATCTTTCTTATCCATCCCATTTTGAGCATGTTTTGGAGAACCCACATGTTTTGACTGTGAGGGTGGAAACAGGAGGGAATTAATTCCAGATTTGAACAAGAATTGGCAAGTAAAATTAGAGATTAATTTCCTTCATCCAAGCTGCTGACCATATGAATCAGCTTGCTGGAGTGGCTGGTGCAGACTGTCTTGCCTCATTAGCATGGGTGACGTACTTTCTGTACTTGGATACAGGAGGCACAGAGAGGAGGGGAGCCCAATGCAAAGCCTTCAGTAGTGTATCTGTGAGGGTCCTGGGCACAGACAAATGGTTTCCTCCTGTTCCCTTACTAAATGGGGACAGGGCTAGTACTGTGGTCTTGATAATATTGCTGTTCATCTTATAATGTTGGGCCTCTCCACTTTCCCAATGACCCGTGGGTATGAGTTGTTCTCCAAAACCAGCTCTGGTCTGGTGGTGTTCTTTAAGTTTTTTCCACACCACCTCATTCCCTGACACCAGGCCACACCACATTAAAAATAAATAAATAAAAAATATTACCCTCTTCCCTTTTCTTCCTCACTCACTTTGTCTGTGCCCTTGCCACAACTCTGAGTCACCCTGCAGTGAGATGCCTAGCTTTCTGCTAATGGATTCAAAAAAAAAAAGTCACCGATTCAAAAAACTGTTTTGAAAAGCAGCTCCCAAAATGGCTGGTATCTGTTAATTAAAGCTTAACTGCAGTATTTCTTACTATGATAAGCTGTTCTTATTTGTATCTGGCTTAGTGTTCACAAGTACCTCCTTTAAACCTAATTGTGTTTCAACTACAAAATACAAAGTTTGCTTCTTCACTAGTCTCTGCAGGAAGCTGATCACCTCATGTACTCATTTCTCTTTTCTCCTTTCCCCAAAACTCATTCAGTAATCTTAGAGGTGATTGGTACAAGTATGTATGTTTTAGGGATATATATATAACATAGGAAAACGTTCTGTCTATTAAAGTTTTGCCTGTCAGGCTTGTGTCTGATGGCTCCACATAAGAAATATTCCTAGAACTTAATCCAGATGAAACATTAAGCTTGCTGCTATTTTGTGACCTTTTGAGAACTTCAGGGGCAGAAAGAACTATGAAAGTTCAAAGCACAATTGTTTCATTCTTCTTCTTCCCTAATGGAACTGTGTATAAACCACAAGGTGACATTATGCATCTCTGACAGAAGGACTTCCACTGAACTTTCAATGTTCACAAGGAATACATATATCACCTGTGGTTCGTGAGGAATGCAGCAGTGATGATTTGCCTGGAATAAATTAGATAAGCCATAAATTCATTACTTCGCTGGGAGAGGAGTTACTGGTGCCTGTCTCTGGAGTTGCTGTTCTAAGCACAAGTGATGAATCAAGAGGTTTATCTGCACTGTGCAGAAGGCAAAGCATCTCAGCATTTCATGTCACTTGTGGCCAGCCTGGGTAGTTTCTCCAGTGGGAGCTCCTGTAGGGTTTTTCTTAACTCAGCAGTGTTAAACTGTGCAGCTTCCATGTTATGAGAAAGTTGTGGGCATATTTACTGGTTAGGTGGGGTAGCACTGCAGCAGAGGAGTCTGGCCATTATGAATTATGCTTTGTAAATGCTCTTCTAACACAAAGAAGTTAAGGATATTCCATTCTTTTGGCAGGCTTAAGAAAACTTGCACGTTCATGTATAAGTATAGTTCTACAAGTTTTTACACTTAAAGTGAGGTATTAACAGCTGCAGGCTTCACTGGCATGCTGGAGATGGAGTCATGCAAAATTTTCCTCATATTTCAACTACATAACAATTCTGAATCATCTACCACAATCATGGACCTCTAGTGAAGAAATCCTCCTAACTGTACCCAATTATGTGGAAAACTTGATATTTTAAGCAATAAAAAAACCTATATGTTACCTTTTCAAGACTCACGCCTACCTACAATCTGAGTAAGAGGATATTTCTTTTAAAGTCCTTCAGTATTGAAGCAGCCTGCATCTAAAGACCTAAGTTTAGAGACTGATCTTCCTGTGCTCCCTGATCAGTAAAGAGTCAGAGAATTAATCAAAAAATGAGCCATGTCTCTCTTTCTGTGTCCGTTTTCTACAGAGGGATCCTAAAGAAACAAGTAAGGGTCTGAAATTAGGTTGTCATTGTAGTATAATCCCCACGTAAGAGGCACCATAAAGATATAAACAGTGAAATAAAATGTTTAATGCTCTCAGTCCATGCTGAACTTTGACACTGCCTGAGCATATCTAGTACCAAAGGACTGGGATGTAAGCAGAGATGTGGTAAATACTCCAAGCATGTACTTAATACTCTTTTCGTCTCATCTTCATAACTACTCATCATCATAAGTATGTACTGCAGAACCCCTGCCTGGGGTTGATCAGAAAACACAAATGCTCTGTCCTTCTAAACAATTGCTTTTCATAAATTTCATCAGGGAAAAAAATAAATAAATGAAATAAAAAATCTTATAACCTGCTTTTGTCTTAAGGAATGGAGATTTTATCATCTTGGAATATGTATGTGTTTGCAGAGCACCCATATTAGCTGTGCAGTATAATACTGCCGAGAGAGTCCTGAGGACACTCAAAGCCGCAGCAACCAAGTGCAAACCACAGTGGAAAGCAAAGTACAGTGTGCTCCCAGGTGATATGTGCCATTGCTCCTGAGAAACATCTTAAAGGACTATTTTAGCAAGCATGTGTTAGGACAGAAGAGATATTTGCTAGATGTTGAGAACCCATACATTACGAATGCCCACAATGTAGGTATTTAGTAGCACAGAAAAGCACAATAGAATAGACCATTTCTTTCCTCCTTTATTCTCTGTCCTATGTTTTTTATTGGGCTCACTTAATTTTATAATTCTTCTTAGTAAAAATGAAGATCCAGCAGTAAAATGTTTAGGAAACAGCACTGTCTGCACTGTAGGCCATTAAATCTTGGTAAATCAACTCTGGGATACCATCCTTTACAATACATCTTTTTTTTTTTTTTTTGGGGGGGGGGGGGAGTGGCAGGATACTCTGGTTGCAAACTGTCTAGATGAGATCCCACCAGTGCATTGTAAAACTACCACAAAGCATAATTGGGTGAGTCTTAATCATTCTTGGCAGCAGTCAGTCTCTTCTAACCCAGTAGCTTGTGAAGGTATTAAAGAAAAGGACAGCTTCAACATGTGTAGAAGAAGGTATAGGTATTGGCTAGTAATTTCTACAGTGAGAAAAAATTCTTGCGTGGATGGGGGAGGAGCAGGGAATCTCCAGCAATAAAAGTGGCAGAAGAAATCCATGAACTCATTAATGACCTCAGAAATGCCTTTTGTTTCAGCTGGATTGTCTGCCAGTAGCCAAATGCTAAACTAACACTGTGTTAAATACCTTTTTTCTTTGTATTTAAACTCATTTTTAAATCTCTCTTCTGATCCTGTCTAGCTAAAAGGAGACAGGGATTATATGCATACTCTTCTAAATTAGACTCTTGGCCATTTCTTAACTTTCTTTCAAATGTGTTAATGCAAATGAAGAACAAGGCACTCCGCATAATTACTGGCAAGGGTGCAACACTTCACTGGCTTTTAATTCTTGGATGAAATGTGCACAGCCTGCTGCACAGGTTGTCAGCATGTCTCAAGGACAGACTTGCTTCTATCCAAGGTGACCATGGAGTTTTTCTCCTATGCTAGGCAGCTAGTTCCCAAACATAGCTGCTCCTTAGAAAGGCATGAATGGCCATCCCTGTGTTTGGACACTTGTCTGAAAGAGTTTGGTAGGACTATTTGCATGGGAATGTCTGGATCCAGAGTTAGTAACTGCTACAGGATTATCTGCTTGCTGCCCGTTGTTGGTGTATGTTCAGGCATGTTCCAAAATGATGGTGCTCAGCAGCTCATGGACTGAACTGTTAGGAATGTAGGTATAATGGCCACATGTTGTGTTTTTGTTTGTTTGTTTTTGTTTTGCTGTTGTTGTTGCTTATTTGGATTTTAATTGTTATTGGTTTTGCAAGTTTCTAGTCTTCCCACTCCTGATTACAAAAAAAAACAGTCACCATATCATGGAGACGTTCAGACCTTTAAGGTGTCAAAAAATGTGAAAAATCATTGGCACCAAGAGGAAGCCAAAGAAGACACCTAGTTTTGAGTAAGGCTAGTATCATAAAACATTAAAGTCCTTTCACAGCATGTGCCTTTCAGCTCTCTCACCCACATAAGAGCAGTAGCAGTTAAATATGCCAGACTGCTAGGCAATTTTGTTTGAGAAATATGGCACTACTTATTCAACAATTAGTTAAACAGTTAGTTTCTCAAGAAAACTTTCTAGTTAAATGTCTCTGATCAAATGCAAAGCCTGATTCATCCCTTCATTATTCTTACCTTCATTAGCTACTAATGTCATTACGTAGGCTGGTGTATAGGCAGGTTTGGTAATTTTTATTTATTCATTTATTTAGTTGGAAAGCTACTGTGACAATGTGACAGCCATTTATGCCTTTGAAAATTATCACTATCTGTTCCCGTTCTTAGAAGCAGCAAGTTACAGCCAGCATTTACTGCAAGCACACTATCCCTTGTGGATCTTATAATAACATTTATTAGCCATTACTGTTTTATTCACTACGGGATATGTATCTCAATGAGAAGGGGAAGTGGAGAGCGGAAGCAACTAATAGTATTTTACATATTTAGATAATTTTTTTGTCCTCAGAACTTCCCTTGTCATTGTTTTTCCCCTAGGTCTTTTTTTTTTTTCCTTCTGTTTGGGGCTTTTTTTTTTCTTTTTTTTTTTTTTCCTGATAGATTTCTTCTTTTGCCTCATCTTGCTTGGAGGGAACCCCTTTCAAGTGACTCCCACTGTGCATATGTCCTTCCTTTAGGGTGTTACCTGAGATTTCTCTGAATAGTTCTGCCCATCCTTCTCTGAAGTCTTTTAATCCCATGAAAAATCTTCCACTAGTGGTTCCTACAGCTGCAGTCACGGTTTCTGAGACTGAAATGCAGTCCTCTTCTGGTATCTCCTCCAGTTATCCTCTGAGGTTGGTCCTGCATCCCAGGTGGACTGTCTGAAATGGAATAAAATCAAGACCACACACCTTTCAGTCTTTCCTCTTTCATGCTCTCCTGGTGGAACGAAGGCATCTTCCACTGGTTCAGGATGGCAGACTGAATTCAGGAAGTGTATGGCTCTGAAGCGCATGGCTCATTTTTGAAGCTTTAAATAGAAATTCAGATGGTTAAGCATCTTTTCCCCAAAATATCTCCTGAAGTTGCCATTAACTGTGATGCTAAAATTACCATTAGACTCATGGGCATCTCCTGTTTTACTACTAGCACTACCTTCTGTTATTATACACTGACCATTCTTCTGAATTCTTTCCATCGTAAAGCAGAAGGGATAAATCTCCAGGCACACGTGTTTCTTCTGTTTAAAAGAATGAAATATTAGAAAACAAAACTAAAAATTAGATGATATTAGAAAAACAGACCAGGCCAAGTTGAAAGAATTCAATTATCCTTTTGCAGCTCTCATAACAGCAACATACACACTCTCTTAGATGTATTAGTGCTGCATGGCTGTCCTCTTTTATTTGCTTTCACCAATGCAAAAATCATTTTACTCAGTTCAATGAAAGCAAAAACCTGATAGTCAGTGGTTTTTGGCAGTACTGAATGGCCTGATCCCCTGGGTTTGTTTTTGTCATTGGAAATTACTACACAGCAAGATAGGCTAACTTTTCTTGGAACTGCTTGTTTTTCTGTAGGCTTTATTTCAGACTGGAATTCAAGTTGTGTTCTCTGCATTACCATTTTTTACATTATTCCTCTAAATTGTTAACAGCCTTATTTATTTGAGTCAGCCTATGAACTTTCCCATCCTCCCAAATACACACTTAGGCTCTGCCAGTCCACAAATCAACTTTCCAGTAAATGTTTAATCAGTTTATGGCAGAAGAGTCTTTTTGTGCAAGTTTCCAAAAAAGTTAGACTTAAGAAATCAGACAGTTTGTGTATGGATGTCCATCTAACTGTTTGGCTATCTGGTATTTACCATAGGATGTTTAAAAACCTATTGACCAGCATCCCCTCTCTGCAGAAGTATAGTGAAAATAGTAGGTATATAAATGTCCCAAGGCTGCAGACTTGCCTGCTGAAAGGAGAAAAGCTGTACAAGCCTTAGTAGACACAGCAGAATCCACTCAGGAATGAGAGAGCAGAAATAGCTAAACTGCAGGAAGGTGTTCAGTCAGCTTGCATGATAATTTGGAGAATTTGCCCACAAAACACAGGTTTGAGATTCGCCGTTTCTGCAGCTCATGGACAGCACAGAAACTGGGGACATTAGAAGAGATGTCTGGGAGGAAAGTCTCATATTTTCACACTCTTTGCAGGGTCTCTAGCTGATGTTTAGTTAGTTGATGTCATTGATGTTGATGTTTAAATAAGTCAGATGGAATAAGCACTAAAAGCACCTATTTTGCCGTATTGGCTGTGAAAGCAGCTAGCTCAGGTGCAGACATCTGTATGGCAAATATGTGCATGCAACCCAATGCATGCCACTTCCATGATCGGTCCGTAGGGGGAAAGGAAGAGGACGTTTTTGGAAGAGGGATTTTGGCTGTTCCTACACCCCACTCAAACCTACCCTCCTCCGACTATTTAGGAACCCTAGTTTGGTCCTGGGGAGCAAGTGGTCCTGGAGCCACTGGGGCTCAAGGACTGCTCCAGCTCCCAGAATATGTTCCAGCAGCGAGCTCAGGTGTGCCATGCACTTTGGAAAGCTGTTGGCAACATTAAATTCGACCGGTGCTGTCATGGAGGGAAAATGTAATAGGCATAGAAAAGCACCTGGCCACCCCTACCTGGACTATCAGTCTCCCTGTGTGAACGTCTTCTGCTTTCTTAAAAGGTTTGGTATAAGCTATTTATTTTTGTAGAAAGACCTACTGTGCACTGTCAGGAAAGCTTCAGAAGCATGTATTTCAGTAATTAGCCCAGCTTGTTGCTAAACTAGTTGTATCGATCAACTGGTTTGAAAGGATTTGCGGTACTGATTGCAATGTGAATGGGCTCGGCTGCGCTGCTGCTGCATTGTAAGCTCTGCTTCTTTCGATGTTTGCAGGATTTCACGCTCCCACCTCCAGGGACGCAGAGGAAAGTGGTGCAAAACGGGCACGTTCCTCCTGGCCGCAGTAAGCAGGAGATGGCCATCTTGGGCAGCAGGCACTGGCGGGGGAGGGCTGACCCTTTTGGTGCAGTAGCTGTCTCCTTGGTGAGCAGACTGTCCGACCAGCAGAAGATCAGCGAGCCACCTCTCAGCCAGTTCAGAGAAGTGTATTTACCACCTGCACTACGCCCTCTGAACAAGACTTTGGTCAAGGGCGATGAGTGGAAGGATGTGGGTAGCACCCAGGAAAAGCGCAGGTCCTTCCTGTATGAATTCTGCAAGAAATACAACAGCAGGAAGAAGCTGCGGACGCACCTGGTGCACATGGTGTCACGAATTTACGTGGAGGACAGGCACAAGGTCCTGTACTGCGAAGTGCCGAAAGCGGGCTGCTCCAATTGGAAAAGGGTCCTCATGGTGCTCAACGGACTCGCCACTTCCGCGCACAACATTTCCCATGACGACGTGCACTATGGAAAGCATTTAAGGAAACTGGACAGTTATGACCTAAAAGGGATATACACACGTTTGAACACGTACACCAAGACTATATTTGTACGTGATCCTTTGGAAAGACTCGTATCTGCCTTCAGGGATAAGTTTGAACATCCAAACAGCTATTACCATCCGGTATTCGGGAAGGCAATAATTAAGAAGTATAGACATAACGCAGATGAAGAGGCATTGAAAACAGGGTCAGGAGTTAAGTTCAAGGAGTTTATCCAGTATCTGTTAGATTCCCATCGTCCAGTAGGAATGGACATTCACTGGGAGCAGGTCAGTAAACTCTGCTATCCCTGCCTTGTCAACTATGATTTCATAGGAAAGTTTGAAACCCTGGAAGAAGACGCCAATTACTTTTTGCAGCTGGTAGGTGCTCCAGCTGAGCTAAAATTTCCCAAATTCAAAGATAGACATTCCTCTGATGAGAGAACAAGTGCAGAGGTAGTGAGGCAATACTTAAAAGAATTGTCTAAGGAGGAGAGACAGCTGACCTACGACTTCTATTACTTGGATTACTTAATGTTCAATTATACATCACCGATTGTATAGCACCAGAATAGCTTCAGGCTTCTATTAGATATTTATCATTTTGGGATTCAGAACAACTACTTTGATATTACCTCTGAAAGGAAACAAAGTAACTGCTAAGTGGAGTTGTCTTGACTTACTGGAGGTTTTATAAACTGCAGTGATATCAATTGACATAAAGTTATAGGAAAATGCACAAAAAAGACCTGTAAACAGCATAAATTGCACTAAAATGCCTGAAAAAGCTGCTTTTACCATTACAGATTATATTGTGGAAGTGGTAATGCAGCCAGCTGTTGCATTAGCCTACCTAATGCTCTTTTAATGGTTTAAGAAAAAAGCATTCAGAATAGCATGATTTTTTTTTTTTTGGTGTGTCTGCTTTAGAAATTGTTTTTGAAACTATTTTTGAATGTATTTTTTACTTTCTGTTGCTTATTAATAAAGAATCATTGGCTAATTTTCTAAAATGTTTGCAGCGTTCTCAGTTGTAAGAGTTGGTTGCTTGATTACCATTAGACTGTAGCTGTTTTTAGACCTGATTTTTTTTTTTTTTTACTGAAGGCTGGTTTTGAATACAAATACATAAAACCACAAATAACACAGCAGCTCAACTTTTCAGCATGGTAAGTTTGGGCAAGCCTGCCATCTGAAGTCACAGTTCACTACCCCGTTTTGACTGATGTGCTGTAAACAACACACACGAGCCTCCTTTCAGAAAACTGAAATGTACATTAAAATTAACATTTTAATTTTACACTGGAGTCCACTGCATGATGCATACCCTGGTCCTGGTGTTCAAGATAGTCTTTATTTTTACTGGTGGGGCAAAGTCTTAGGGTGGTGGCTGTGAGACATTATAATGTCTGTACCAAAAAGCAACTTCATTGCTACTGCTGTGACTGCTCTCGGTCTGCCAGTGTCCGATCATCCATCCAGGTCACAGCAATTTGTTGCACAGAAGGTGCATATACCCATCACCTACCAACCCCATGGGCTGCTTTTTGACCCCAGGGCTCCCTGAAGTCACCATTTTGCTGTTCTTCCTGCCTTGTCAGCACCTAGCAAACCCCAGGGGCGGGGTGGATGCTGCAGTGTTAAATGGTGGATGTGTATTGGTGGTTAGTCCTAGAGGCAGTTGTGTCCAGTGTCCCACAGTCTTGGTTATAAAATGAAATCTTCTCTTCTCCTCCTCTCTCTCCTCCCTTAAGTGCTGTGTGACCAACACATGTGGTCATTCTTGCAGTCCACAGCTGCATTCAATGTGGCCAGAATGTCCCAGGAGGAGAAATCGCTGCAAAATGAATAGAGAGCAATCCCTATGCCCTTCCAAATGGAGAATAAAATAAAATAAAATAAAATAAAATAAAATAAAATAAAATAAAATAAAATAAAATAAAATAAAATAAAATAATAAAGACACCTATTGTTTGTTTTCTGGAGTGATTTGGAACATTTTGCTCCAGCATCTTCATGTAGCGAACTGTAGAAGAAAGAAGCAGTTTGGCAGGAACAAGCAAGTGAAATGTCCTTCTCCTCTGTTCCCAACAACTGTTCACAGTCAGAACTATTGCTGTCCTTTCCCTCATCTTGTGCAAATGTATGGCTTCAGTCCTTCTGCAGAAGTAATTGTGGGACACACAGGGAGAGAGACCATTTCCTGCATAACTCCCACTGCTTGTTTCTGCCTCAATTTCCTTCTCAGAAGAGGAGGAAAGCCACTTACAGCCTCCAAAGTGCCAGCACATAGCCCCACAGGCTCTTCCCATCTCTCCTCGTGGCAGGATGAGCTGTGCTAAGGACAGAAGGTAAAAGCAGGCCTGGCAGCCAGAGGCAGAGGTGGTGCTGTATGGGGCTACCAGCACCTGCAGCAAAGCCAGCCCATTCCCTGGGGCTGTGGAGCAAATCTTCAGCGTGAGGCTTGGAGAAGTACAGATCTTCATCACCAACGAGGACATCCATGGGTGCCTCAGGGAGATAAAACGCACATGGTGTTACTTGTGTGAGCCATCGTTGTGCCTCAGATGGACCCACAGATGTTAACACCAGAAGTGTTTTGCATGGGATGTCTGACCAATGGACCGTCCTGATGCATGCCTTTCCTCAGGTGAGTAACATGTCCCTAAATCTCCCCCTTTACACTCAAGATGGTGTCTGATTCCACCTTCCCCCATAGAAATCCCTCTGTTTTTTCTGTATGGCTGAGGGCTCGGCCCAAGGGCCTGTGCTGGAGAGGCGGTTCCTTGCCAGGCTGATGGTCTGGGCATCATTACGCTATCGCCCAGGTGCCCTTGCAGCACGCCAGCCACCCTTTACAGAAAAGCCCTTATTGAGTAACAATGAGTTCCCATGTATCTTTACCGAGCACAATTGTTTTGTTTTTTTTTTTTATATATTTTGGCCGTGCACTTTCATGACTGTCTTGAACAGGACCCTGCATTGAGACATTTAAGAGCAGCTCCTGACAGAATTTTTATTTTGTGTCACCCAACCTCCTAACTCATGTGGAAACTGCCTTTAGATTTCACTTGGATTTGACCTTGGTGTACAAAGCATCTTTTCTACTGACACAGCAATGCTCTCTAGATCCTCTGCTCTTTATAAGTGTTGATTCCCACCTCAAATCCTGAATGAATCTCTCTTGCCATGTAGGGATTTCTTCCAGGTCATCAGGGATGTTAAATAAAAAATAAATATACACCAATATTTTGATACCCTTATATTTGCTTTGTCTTGTCTGCTGCAGATGTTTGTTAATTAATTGTTAATTTACAGAAAAAAGAAAAAAGAAAAAAAAAGCTTATGTATCAATATATTCCTCAGACTATCTGCAAATAAAACAGTTTAGCATCCTAATAAAGAATGGAGATGAATTCATGTATGTTTTGAATGAATTCTTTAATTCAGAGCAATAAATAGTAATAAATTACAAAGTCTCTGAAGAACTCGAGTTTAACCTTGAGCTTGCTTTAGTGACAAACTTCAGCTTATCTGATCAGAGAATGAAAGAGATTATGAGGAGGGGAATGTAATTGTATTGAAAAAAAATGTACGATCTCATAAGATTTCATATACTAAGTGGCCTTAGATAAAGCCATTGTTTGAGTCAAGGGGGGGTGAAAAAAAAGTTATTAGCAAATGTTTGGTTTCTGCAAATGAGAGAGAAAATGACATTGATTTGCATGCATCCGTGGACATAGACATCAGGTCCCTGGGTTGTCATCTTGAAAATCTGGTATGGTTTGTATTTGTGATTTAGAAAGGGAGGACACTACTTAAGGCCTTTAAAGTGTGTATGTGCACAGAAGTGTAATTGTTTGAGCTGCACTGTTGTTCTATGGCTCTAGTGAAAGTAATTCAACTTCTTTTGTATGCTCAACTTCAAATTTCATAGCCCCTAACTGCACTTAAAAATTCATTTTTTGAAAATCTAACCCAGACTTATGTGAAGAAGAGCCTCTCCACAGTCATCTTCAGTGACCTAGGGGATTCAGATGATCTCAGTAGCAGAATCTAGATTGTACTTTGCCTCATTAACCACATTTTGAAAATCACCAGCCTGCTTTGCCAGGAATTAAGTTACATGATTTAAAATTAACATAAGAGTTTAGCATAATTGAAGTGGGACTGTGATATCTGACTTGTGGGATTATAAGAGATGAAGGCATAATTTGCAGCATAAAAGATAACCTCTATTTTTAAAAGTAAATTTTAAAAGGTCAAAGTGTGAAGTTGAGTTTTAGTTTAGCTTATATTTTATATGACTGCTAGACAAAAACAAAAGCTGAAGGTCATCCACTGTAACTTACATAAAATCCCATCTCCACAATGATGCACAGATGTTTGTTTTGCTCAGAAAAAAGATATAGAACATATGCAGAAGAGGAATGAAAACACACTCCACAGCATTCATTCAGTGCAATTGCATATATACTAAAGATCAGCTGCAGCATGCAGAGCCTGTTTTACAGTGCTCCATTACAGTAAATGCTTTTTAGTTATGAACATATCTTCATTTGCAGATCTCTAAGCACTGCTGTAATGCAGGTCAGTTGTCAGCGTAAGTCAGATGTTCCATAAAGGCATTACAGCGAGTCCATGGCAGGGCTGGAGCGGGAGGAGAGCGCTCCCTTGGCTGTTTGCTCTCCTCCAAACATCGCAGTTGTACTTCCCTCCCGAAACAAAAGCTTAATTTTGGGAAAGTAGCATTCCGTATTTGCCTTTCTTCTTAAACGAATGCATGTTAATTTGAAAACAAAGTAAACTTCACAGATGTGCTTTCACAAATTCTTGGTGTTTTTGCCCCCATGAGGCAGCTGCCTCTCTCCACGTAGGATTTGGCCTGCAAAGCTGAGACAGCCATCACCCCCATCTCTTCTAAAGCTAAGCTGTTGCTCACTGGCAGTCAGAGGTGTGCAGCCACAGTGCAATCAAATATGACACAGCCTCCTGAAATGTCCTCTGGTGTAACTCTCCCAAAAGGCCAAATTTATTGGAGCTACTCCTGCCTTGGGCTATTCTATCTCGGTGATGGGTCATTGGAGATCACCACTTTAATTTTAAATGTAGTTTAAATTTAAATGAAAATTACAATATGACACTTTTCAGAAGTCTGAGAGGAAAATATTTTAATAGAGCTCTGTATTGTGTATGTAGGTTATATATAAAAGTCTTTGTTGTACGTGCCTTCAGGCTAACCATGCATCAGATAAGTATTTTTAACTGTACTGTTAATACCAGTTTATCAGCCATGTAACCTGCTGTGATGCTTTCAGAGCTAAATGAATCTGGCCTTGGAACCTAAAGTCTGAAATCAGGCCATAAATTGTTACACTTCATAAAAAAATATATATATATATATAGATGTACTTGTCCTGTATCAAGAAATTCATTTACAGTTCAGAGGACAGGGCAGGGACACAGAGTACTGGGGGATGGAACTGACTTGGCAAAGGGAATCTGCCCATAGCCACAGATACTTGGGACTGATTTGCCTTCTGAAAAGCGTATACGTGGGTGGGTGGAGGAAACAGTCATATTATTTAGTTTAATGAGAATGTTTGCAGTGAAATTGGGTGGTCATAAAAATATTTATCTGGGGGGAGAACTGCTAAGCTCTTGGCTCTGTAGCTAATTGCAGGGAGTTCATCAGATTCCTGAGGTATAGCTCTGCTTGTGGCTGCAGTATCGAACTTGGACTTCAGACACCTGGATTCTCCTCCAACTTCTGTAGCTTCATGGACTTGTCGAGCAACCTGACCTGCTCTCTACCTCAATTTCCCCATTGGTAAAATGGTCCTGTAAATGGGTGGTAATTATACCATGAGTCTTCTGCTAAAAGTATTGAACTCCGTGCTTTAACAGATGTGTTTTGAAGTAAGGTATTAGTATGGAATTTAACTCATAGGATTTTCGTGCCCTTTCTTTACATTTTTTTCCCAGTGGATTGGAGGAAGCCAGGGACTTCCCAGATTTGTTCCAGCCAAGAAGTGCACCATTCAGCTCCGTTCTGTGCAGTTGGCAGCCTTAAGAATGCAAGCTCTGTTTCAAAACACTGTGCATCTGTCAAGCCTGCCCAGGCACTGCCTCAGCATAAAATCAGTGCCAGGTTGTCTGACCAGAGGAAAGTGCCCCTCCGGTTCCTTTTGTACAGATGAGAGCAGACAGAGACAGGCTGAGAATCTTGCTTTCTCATTTTATTCTGAGCCCAATTTAAGAGAAGCTATTTTATTCTGTTGCAATAGCCCTAAACAGTGTGATGCTCAACTTAGAGGTTCTGCAGAAGCAGAGGAGAGATGTAAGCACCGTAAACAATATTAATCATAGAATCATAGAATCATAGATTAATAGAATGGCTCAGGTTGGAAGGGACCTTAAAGCTCACCTCGTTCCAACCCCCCATGGACAGGGACACCTCCCACCAGACCAGGTTGCCCAAGGCCCCATCCAGCCTGGCCTTGAACACCTCCAGAGATGGGGCATCCGCAGCTTCTCTGGGCAACCCGTACCAGTGCCTCACCACCCTTACAGTGAGGAATTTCCACCTAATGTCCAGTCTAAATCACCCCTCTTTTAGTTTAAGACCATTCCTCCTTGTTCTATCATTATCTGAGTAAAGAGTCCTTCTCCATCTTTTTTATAAGCTCCCTTTAAGTACTGAAAGGTCACAATGACGTCTTCCCGGAGCCTTCTCTTCTCCAGGCTGAACATCCTCAGCACTCTCAGCCTTTATTCATGGATCCCACACGTGTAAGCAAACTCCTTCCTTCTCCCAAACGCTATCACTGCATCACCTTGCACCCAGGGCCATGTTCCCCCAGCTCCCTGAGGTTCTGGCAACCCTTGAGACAGCCTCCAGTTTGCCTGGCTGCTAGAGACTCTCAGGATTACCTCCCACTAGCACAGCCACTTTTCCTATGGCTCTGTGGAGGCTACTAATAAGGTGGAGACTGTATTGACACAGAATACATTGCTTTGTCTTTAGAAAGTGATGTGATTCACAAACGTGACAGAGGAGAAAGAGCCCCCTTTCCTTACAAAGTGAAACAGAAAAACCGTAACTATCATAACTATCATCACTTATATATGTATGTATATATATATATATATATATATATGTATAAATATGTAGTTATTTCTGCCTTTCCTCTGCCTTCTCACAGTTTCCTGCCTTCTTAAGTATGTCAGCACGAACAGGTGCACCAATTGCTGGTTCGCTCTCAGCTGTCAAGCATAAGCCAGCTCCAGCCCAGCACATCTATGTTACCGTGGCACTGAGGCTGCACTAATAAGCCTGCCTGAGAGTATGATACTGTCAGTCACCATCTGTGCACACATAACCGTCTTGGTCTTATTCACGTAGAAATTCCTCCCATGTATGTCAGATTTTCTCCTCAAATTCTTTCCAGAAAACAGTTTCCATGGAACCTCCCAATTCTGCTCATTTTTCAAGATTTGCAAATGAAGTGTCCCATAAAATTTGCATTCGACAACATTCTGGGAAGTGATGGGTAGGAGCAGAGCAGTTTTATCCAGGCATCACATAGAGATGTAAATTAGCACTCAGTGGACTGTAAATACATGTCACTAGGATATTAAATGCTAAAGGTTTAATTTTCCCAAGCTAGTTACTTGGGTGTAAAAACTGGATGCAGGCAGACTAGCATCTGCCCATTGAATTATCTCTTTCTTAATAAAAACAGGCACTCATGTAGACAGATCTTTAAGTTTTAGGATTGAGTTATAATTCATCAGAAAACTCTGTGTGTGTGTGTACAGAGAGATGAGTTCTCTATCTAAAAGTTTCCTTCCTTCAAGCTTACACACATGCGTGTATTAATGCATGCATATGTTTTATAAATGCTTGTGAACACGCACATAATGTATATATATGAGAGGCATAACATTTAGCCAAATGCTTCTCAGTGATGGTATTGGAAGATATTTAGCTTCAGTTCTGCATTTGACCTTAAAGATCTTAAATCTGTATTAAGAGATACACTCGGTAAAGAAAAAGAGCTCCCATCTATTGGCTTGGGATGTACTGACAGAATTTGGATTAACTCTATTCCCATCTCTGAGTATAGCAGAGAATGAATATGGTAGCATTGTACGTGCAAAGGTATTGCATGCTGTATAGGCATGAAAATGTTTTAATAGTGTGTTGCGGAGCCACCAAGTTATTCCAAATGAACCTGAGCTATTCACAGGGACTACAAGTTTACCTTTTGCACAGGTTTTCTTCTTACTTCTTTAGCTTGCCCAGAACAGGATGCTGCCAGGTCTGTGGGACTGCAGTTTGTGCAGCTGCAGGTGGTTCTTATCATGGGTAAGGCTACAGGTTTTTGGGGGGAGGTCCTTTGGTGGGTAACCTGGGAGGAGGGGAAGTGGACAGGAGTACCAGCATCTTTCTGCTTTCAGGAGTGTTCTGCTGGTATCACCTATAATGTACTCTGAGACATAGACACCAGTTGTCACCTTTTCTGTGACTTCTGCTATTGTTTAAAAGGAGAGAGAGAAAAAAAGGGACAGAAGGAAAACCTCTAATGAGAAGGGGAAATGTTAATTGTGGCTGGAGGTGACAGTGCACAATAAGAAATTTTGCTGCCTTGCTTTTGTATCTCTGATGAAAGTACCCTAAGAGTGCAGCACAGCAAACATTCAGCTCTGAGGGAGGATGATGTTTCCAGAAATCATCCTGATCCCTGCAGGTCCTCCTGAATAGCAGGGAAAATGCAAACACAGTTAGACAAAACTGTTTGGTGTCTCAGCCATGCTGCCAACAGATGCTCTTCTCCCATTTCTCCCCGAACCTTCCCGACTGCCTTCAGACAAGGGGCTACCAGGTAGGGACCAGGTGGGCCCAAGATCCCACATTGCCTGTGCATGCAGAGGCTCCAAATGGAAGCGTTGCTACCAGACAAAAACCTGACTCACAACTGGCTTTCTGCCTTACTTAAAAGTGCTGCTAAGATAGAATTTTTCAGGTTAAGCCATTGCACATTAGGCTACTCCATCCACGAGCCAGCGGTTGGAGGCTATAGGCAAATCTCTTCAGGTCTGAGCAAGTGCTGCTGCCAGACAGACCACGAGGAGCTACAGGTGCCTCCTCTGAAAGGCAGGTGCCCCTAAGGGAGCCCCCAAAGTGTGGCTGGAGAACCCACTTCTTAGGTAACCGTGCCTAACAGCTGTGGACAGGGTAGCAATGTTCAATATGAAAAGACAACACTAAATGTACTTTAACTGGAAGCAGCAGAGGCTACTTTGTCAAAACCATAACTTTCTGAGCAAGCCATAGAAAAGGAGAGGGAATAATTCAGGACACTTGAGAGATTCTTTCTAGCATTTTCAGTTTTGCTATTTTTTTTTCTTCCCCTCCTGCAAGCACTAGGGCATTTCTATAATTTATTGCAATTTACCAAAGGAAAACAAGCTCTCCCACTGACATCTTTATAGCTCAAATCTGTTCTCTGTGCTGTCTTGGTTGCAAAACTGGGCACACGCTGAATGAGAGGAGTGAGAGAAGCTGGGAACTCGTTATGTAAAATCTACAGTAACCAAGCTTTTCTAGTGCTATTATGCCCTGACCCCTTATTTTGGAGCAATAACAAAACCACTGAGACTGGACAATTATAGGGTTTCCCAGGCTCTTTTTTTTTTCGTTTTTTTTTTCTTTCTTTCTTTTTTTTTCTTTTCTTTCTGGCCTCATCACAAAACCCAGGCAAGTCAATGGTGTGCCCAAACTTCTGAAATGGTCTAGGTCTTTTGGTATATCTAAGGAACAAAGAAACAGTGGGGAAAAATCTCTGTTTTATTTATTATCTGAACAGAACAGTAGCCTGTCTACAGCAAATTCCTTGCTCTACATCACTGAAGAAATCTCTGACACGTTTTCTAATTGCTTGATATTTGGGCTACACTATGATCCCCATCGCTTTTGTGTTCACTTTGTTTTCTGCATGTGGTTTAAATTCTTGACACTCGTGTAACTCAAGTAATTACTCTCCCCTCCGAGACGATATTTGTTCCATTTCAGCATTGTCACTTAAGTAAAAAATAAAAGGGCTTTCTTGGCTACAGGCTTCTAGGACTTCATACACATATTCTGCCTTTTCGCGATGTTGGAAACTGAGTCATCTACAGTTCCACAGCTATGCTATCAGCACTTTGAGACAATGCATTTGGGATCAGGATGAGCTAAACCTTTTAAGGATGAATTACAAATTTCCAAAACTGAACAGCAAAAACTACATTGTGAGCCTGCATGGAAGTGCCTCGCTGTGCCATTCACACAGATATGTTCAGTTCACAAGTCTAAAACCATTTTCTAAGAGCCCATTCTGCAAACACCACCCTGCAGGACTGAGGAACAGTTGGTGTGGTTTTCTGCCCCCTTTTATACCCCGAGGAATGAGCGGGCTGGCGTCTCACCGATGATGGTGCTGATGAGGCGTGTAGCTGAAAAGAATCCCTTTCACTGGCGTGTTGGTTCTGCCGCGCTGCTGGGAAGAACAATCTGCTCGTGTCAGTCAAGTATGCACGATGAAACTGAAAATCCGATGGGTTTGGGGGATGTTAAACGTATTCAAAAGGGGACATATGAAGCCACAAACCCCTCAGAATTTCCTATTTCAGTAATGCATTCTTAAAATATATATCTTCTCTGTATGCATTCTTACAAAAATAGATACAATTTTAACAAATATTTTTTGGCATGTATCCTTGAAGAGGTAGGATTAGCCATTTCTACCTCCTTTTTAAACACTAATTTAATACAATACCTGCCTTCACAAAAATAATTCTCTCCACAAACCTCACACAGTTCCCTGCAAACAGTTTATAGCAGGGCTATAAAGGCTAGCTAAAGCACGGGTGCAGGAAAAGAGATGACTGATGATTATGGAGAAGTAAGCCTTGCAGAATGGTGTCAGACTAATTGTTCTGTATTGATGTCTGCAAACAAATCAACAAAATATTTATTATCCCCAAAGTCTTCTGGAAAAAAAATGTGTTTTGGTGCTGTTTTTAATTATTTACACAGCTTACTGCTTTTTTCCTCAGTTGGCTTGAAAATTGGCTTGTCCTTCTCTAGGAGCCCACTGAAGGCAGTAGTGGAGGTTATACTGGAAAAATATTGCTTAGAAAGAAACAGGAGTTTCTTGCAAACAAATACAAGGAAAGCCCTGTGGCCCTCTGCTTGATTTCATCCAGTCTTTGCAGATTGCATCCACCACTCTCCCTCCACCCCTGTAGGGTGCCAGGAAACATGCAAACACTGGGCTAGAGCTTTGGGTCTCAAAAGACTGTTTGCTATGTCTGCATGTGCTTCTAGAGCACATTCACTGCAATTCAGCAGCTGAAGACAGAATATTGTTGAGTGATCAGTTTTCATATGTTGGCCAACCAACCATGCACCCATTCAGAGGCTATAAGCTGGTACCAGTAAAGGTGAAGGTGGTGTCAAGAAGTGTTTATTTATTTATATTTTACTGAGCTGTATCTCTATTATCTTTGTTGGTAATTCAGCCAAACACAAGAATCTTCAGAGCAGTACAGCTTCTGTCATAAAAGAAACTAAGTAAATCCAATTTCTCAGTTTAAAAACCTTTCTGTTAGTCCACTAAAAATGCAGCATCTGCATCAAAAGTTATTAGGCTTCCCTATTTTTTATTATTATTTTTTTAAGCTGTAAATGTGAGAAACTGTCAGAAATGAAACTGATGTTCTACAAGGGATTTCAAGAAAAACATGCTGTCAGATTTTCTTTAGAAGCTTATGGACAAAAGAGCTTGAACTTGTAAATATTCATAGTCAGACTCTGCTCCTCAGATAGTTCAATGAAAGAAGAACCTTTGCATTGAGGAAAGATCAACATCTTCACTTGTCCTGAGGTGTAGCTTTTAGAAGGTATTATTATTGAGGGGGAAGAAGAAGAAGAAAGAAAAAAAAAGAAAAAAAACACTATAAAATACATAATATTAAGAAGACTGTTACTATTGTAATCTGCAAAGACAGCCTGAATGATCTGAAGCAAAATTGTCTTTTTCAAAACATGCTGCATAAACCCATTCATGGCATACATTTCCACTAAGTGTATAAATCCATGAATAGGAAGCTATGTATGTATTATCATTATATTATTATAGCAGATGGCTTGGGCAAAGAACAAATTCCCAGCATTGGTGCACGTCAGCTATCCAATGCCACCAAGTCTTGGTATTTCCCTCCACAACCACCACCCCCCAAAAAAAGAAAAAAAAAGTCAACACAGGATAAATTCATTTTTAAAATTACACAGTGGTTGATAGAGGTAGCTGCACTGAGCAGTGTGTTTGTGCATTTCTAGAGGCTTTACCACAATACTGAGTGACATTTGTTTAAAACATTACCACTGTACATTAGCCATGGAGCATTAAATGGATTCAGACCTAGCTGACAGATCTCTGAAAGTACTTAATGGACCTGTAATGGTAGCTGTTGGCAGGGATCTGAAGGGATTGCTGTAGGGCCTCATGTGCTTCAGGGGGTTCCTCAGTAAGTAAATCTGAAGGTAAATATAGAATCACTGCCAATTTAGTTTGAACATAAATCAGTATGTTGAGAAAAGAATGGGCAAACAGAGCAGAGTGAATTGTTTTCTAGTTTTATCCCTGTCAGACAAGATGTCTTCCAATACAAGAACATGCAAAATTTAATGTCTCAGAGTGAAACAAGCCTTATCTGCAGAATGATATCTATGTCCTGAGAAGGACAGAGGGGGCTTTGTGGAGGGGTGAGGAAGAAGGCTTCCTCAGTGTGATGCTGCAGTAAGAATGGCTTGTACAATTCATAGGTGTGCTACAAGATGTGTTTTTACTTCAAAACATGCCTGTTGGGAGTCCAATATTTAAAAAGAAAAAAGAAAAGAAAAGAAAAAAGAAAAAAAAAGTATTTTAAACAGCATGTTGAAAAAGTAGTAAAAGCAAAATCAAGAGCTGAAAAAAAACTGTTAGAGTAATTTCTTTAGAGTGAGAGCTCAGCCTGCTTAGCTTCTCAAAAGGATGATGAAGAGATGACTTGCTCACATTATATAACTATCCTCATGGGAACGAAGTAGAAGTACAAGAGGCTTTTTAATCTGGGAGAGAAGAGCATAAGAGGAACCACTGTATGGCAAATGAATTCATACAAACTCATTTTAGAGAGAAAGGCCATTTTTGGTGATGTAAGCGATTAGTCTGGGGAATAAACTGCCAAGGGAATGGGTAGATTTTCTATCCTGTGAGTTTTCAAATCAAGCAAAGACGCTTTTTGTAAAATGGATTTAACCAAATGTAAGTTATTGAACTGTGTTATGAGGTGAAATGTGATGGTCTATGGTATATAACATTAGCTAGAAAATGTTGTGTTGCTGTCTAGTCTTAAACTGCATGATTCTTTGACTCTTGTGAACAGAACCTTTCAGTTGTGGCCACATCAGGTAGAGATGGAAGTAATATAACAACTAAGATAAAAAGCACCTTCAAATAAACCATCTTCTGCAGCTGGCAAGCAAACTTCTCTCCTGGAAACCAGATTCTTGCTTGAGTGTGCTTCTTGTTTCACAGATATTGGAATTACATGTCATAAAAGGCCTTTATGATGTAGGTCTTTACGATAAAGGTTTATCATATAGGTCTTTACGATAAAGTTTTATGATATAGGTCTTTATGGTAAAGGTCTTCTGGTTAGTTATAACTTTGTGGGTGTGGGGTTTTTTTGTTTGTTTCTGTATTTGTTTTGTTTTGTTTTGTTTTGTTTTGTTTTGTTTTGTTTTGAAGTAGTACTCTTTGTTTTTAACGCTAGGTGAAAGAAAAAATCAAATACACAAACGATATCACTTCTACCATGGCTCAGCAGCTGATAGGATCAAAAATCATTGAGGATAACAGCTGCACAGGGAAAGAGAGGCAGAGCTGTCATGACCTTCATTTCTGAAGGAAACTAAGAGCCTGGAGTGGTGCTGAGGGAAGAGGTTAAGCATTTGGAGATGAGGAGCTGATAAACAACAGCAGGACTGTGAAGGAGAGCAGCTCAGATCAGCCAGGAAAGCATGGCTGGATACTAAAGAACATGCAACAGTGGGGTATACAAAGTGTAATACTACTTTTTCTGTGGCTGATAAAACCTGTGAGAGCTTAACCAAATTTCAGCGTCCCACCTAGAAAAGTTAGACAATTCTCTTTGGCCCCGCTGGGTGTAACTACATGACCCTCAGCGCACAGCCCATCAGCACCTTGGGCTCTTTCTCCCTCCCAGCACAGGTCATTACCTCCTTCCTTCTCCCACATTTTCAGTCACCCTGCTGGGATGCTTCCCACCCACTGCTGCACCCCCACTAGTGCCCGGGGCTCCTTTTCCCCTCCAGCTCATCAACCTGTGGCTGTGTGTCTATTCCTACATATTCCCAGCAAAGGGCCTGTCCATGCCATGTTGTAATTAAACTACTTCTAAAGATGGAAAGCCTCCAGGTGGTTCCTATACTACCTAGATCACAGTTTTGCTTTTCCAACTGTAATTGCTGCTTATTGAGCTGGGGTGGGGAGCAAAGAAAAAGCAGTCGATCCAAATCGTCTTGTCAGGAAGGTAATGGAGCAGGACGAAGGAAGCACAGCAGTCATCCAAGTGCACAGCTTCTTGTAAAACCTTTATGAAAAGCCTGAATGAATCCCTCAAGTGAATGGCCATTTTGTCCCTTTCAGTTCTCCTTCTCCAGCATGGGACTCAATGTGCAGCTTGTGGACAGACGGATTCCACAATAAACAGAGAAGGAGAGTAAAACTAAACCCTCTGGAGCTTGGCCAGCAGCAATGTCAAATCTCTTGACTGATTTCCCAGTGAATTCTTGCTCTAAATGTCAGGAGAACATAGCCCTGCAGCCAAATCTGGACCAGACTGATACCAAGGCGTGACAAAATGAATGACCTAAGTAACAAGATTACACCGCAGGAAAATTAAAACTTCAGAAATGTGCAAAGATCACATTTCAGTAAGCGGTGCTTTATGTAAGATCCTTTTAGTAGACAAAGCTTAGCCCAAACTTATAAAACATAAAGTGGCGAGGGGAGGGGGGTGTTCATTAATGGCGACAGAATGAAATGTTCGGTCCAGCAGTAAAGAAAGTCGGCGTTTCTGCAAGCGCCAATCATTTCTGAAAGGCTTACAGCCTGCTTTCAAGCGCTCTTGTCAACAGGAGCCAGGGAAGGTCACAGGAATTTAGTCTCCTAGGAGCCTGTGCCACTGTGGAAATGGCAGCTAAGTCTCTCCATCACTTCAGGCACTTCTGAAAATCCTTCTTGAGGCCCTCCTGCAAGTGTCAGCAAGTGTCCCTTTCGCTCTGGTTACCTGCTGCCTGCTCATGCTCACAGGGCTGGCAGGAACCTGAGCAGCCTGGAGATCTCTGATCTTCCTTCAGCTGCAGCTGAGATTGGCCTGAGGGCTCAAAACACATTGGAAAGAGCAAGAACACCCAAAGAAAGAGGGTGGTAGGAGAGAGAGCACATTTGGATAAGCTTCATTCCCTTTGGATACAGAAAGCCTGAAGTGGTGCTGAGAGAGGAGCTCAGCAAGCTGAGGAGCTTAACGAGAGTAGCATAAGGGAGAGCAGTCCAGGTCCTCTGGGTACAAGTGAAACAGGACCTTGGTCACTGAGAAAGCACACAGTGCTTCTAAATTATGCCTTTTTACTGTTGTTCTGGATTTTCTTCTCTCTGTTTCAGCCTACAACCCCCTTGAGGCAGATGTGATGGAGTTGCCCAGGATGGATATCCATGGGACTCACCATAGGAGTGGAGGGACTCTTACCACACTGCAATTCAGTGAGGTGACAATCTACTCCAGAGAGATTTTCTGCCTCTCTCCCTCATATTATTTTAGCTGGAATTATCTGTTTGCACATTCCTCTCCAACCTTGGCAGAGTGCCCTCTCCTCCACAACAGACCAATCCAAAATCCCAGACCCAGCACGCTTCAGCTGTCTGGGAAGTCCTTGTTCAGAAGGTGGATGTGCCTTACGTGTTGCAACATCTTCTCACCATGGCTTACTTTCCTAGGGAGATCTTTTATTCATGATGCCCTAAAAATAACTATAGAAAGTCAGCTGTAATGTTCAGTGAAGGAGAAGCAGAGGCACTGTGAGTTTCTGCTGCGTATTTCCCCCCCTTAGACAGGGATCGAAAGTTAGCTCAAATTTAAAAATTGTCATGTATATTCATTTGTGGGTTATTTCCTTAATTGTGTTTAGCACAGCAGCAGGAGGAATGTTGGAATATTTCATCCTTGGGCAGAGGTCCAAACCAAGTTGAGCCAGGTTTTAAAGAGTTGAAAATAGATAGGGGAGGAAGAAAAAAAAATTAAAAAAAATAATCTGTGTGGTCCCCCAAATGTCAAGAATGGCAAATATATCACACATTTATCCCTGGATGAATTGGGGCTGCTTTTCTCTGTTTTTCAGTGCCACCTCAAGGGATGTCTTCGTTGCCTCTGTGTTTTCAACAGAACATAGTCTGTTTGATCAGGGCTGGCACAGTGCAGTTTGCCCCAGGTTTGTGCCCAAAGCATTGCCTTTCTCTGTTTATGTGGCCACAACCTTTGTCTAATTCTCCAGAAGACCTATTGCAGTGAGAATGGTAGCAGTGACAGAAGCTATTAACATTCTGGCTTCTCCATGTGGTAGGGATCTGCTCTGCCGATCACAAAGAGCAGATACGTGCTGTCCACAAGAAAAGGAAAAACAATTATCTGTTTTGCAAAGTGAATTTTGTTTGTGAATAAACTAATGGGCCACGAGAGCCCAGTCTGCAAGGTGCCAAAGAACAAGCGTGCTGTCAGAGCGAAGCTGTGAAAGCAACCTCAGCCCTGGTTGGAAACAGACAGCTCCAAAACTGGGAAGAAATTTGAGATTTCTGTGTGCTCCTTTTGTGGCCTTTGGAACAACGGAGAAAAGGATATGTTAGAAGTAGCTGTGGTACAAAAGGCTGAAATAATCAAATAACTAATTCATTAAATGCAGGTGGTAAAAGATGTGTGTGACACATTCAAGCAAGGGAATCCACAGGTGTTTCAAAGAGAGCACTAAAAAGAAGTTTTTTGTACAGTAATTCCTGTTCAAAGGGCAATAGGGGTGAAAAAAAAAATACGTATGCAGAGGAGCATCCTAACTGAAGTGCTTTCACTGTGGGCGGCAACTCCTGCAGCCTCAATGTGAAAACTTCTCTGTGAGTATATGAAGTATATGACAGGCTTATGTGCCCGTCTGACAGTATTAGGAATTGAAGTTTCTGGAATCACTGTAACAGGCTGTGAAACTGCCTGAAAAAGACTGAGAAACCAAATGCACCAGAGGAAGGAGCAGAGCTGTGTGATGATGCCTGCACCCCTTCTTGGCTGAGTGCAAGACAGCAACAAATGAAGCAAAGCTTGAAAACAAGAAAGTCAAACATCCAGCCAGCTGTTTTCCTTTGTCATCAAATTGTGAATGCCTCCTGGTCCCCTTTATGACTCTGCTCTAAAGAAGGGAATTGCAGACAAATGTGAGAGAAACACCTACATTTGTACTTTATGATCACCTGGTACGTACCATTAACTCTGATCTGTATTTAACACATAGGCATGAGTTCTTTATTGCTCGGTGTTCAAATTTGTTTAGGGTATCCTGAACTGATAGTGTTACACATTAGACTCAGTTTTCGCCCATGTAACTTGTTGCCTACAATCTCCTAGCAGAAGTTAAGAGAGGATATCCGTGGTTTTCCATGGTTTCCACATCCAAAGTAGTTCTTCAGCTCTTGCACTCTTTTCTAATGTGCAGAAAGATTGCCTGGCACAGCAGGTATAGCACCGGCCAGTTGATTATTACATCAAATTTTGATTCTTTCTCTGTTGCCATATGGGTGCATGGCAATAGATGTAGTTTCTCTGTGCATGCTGTTTTAACCTGATTTAACCCCTGAACAGCATGTCCTTTAAAACATTTTCTATGTAACTTATGCACTGATTATTTTACTGCATTCAAAGGTCAAAGCCACCTGGAAAAAAAGAAAATTTAAAAAAAAAAAAGAAAAAGGAAAAAAAAGAAAAGGAAAAAGAAAAGGAAAAAGAAAAGGAAAAAGAAAAAGAAAAAGCAAAAGCAAAAGAAAAAGAAAAAGAAAAAGAAAAAGAAAAAGAAAAAGAAAAAGAAAAGGAAAAAGAAAAAGAAAAAGAAAAAGAAAAAGAAAGAAAAGGAAAAAGAAAAAGAAAAGGAAAAAGAAAAAGAAAAGGAAAAAGAAAAAGAAAAAGAAAAAGAAAAAGAAAAAGAAAAAGAAAAAGAAAAAGAAAAAGAAAAAGAAAAAGAAAAAGAAAAAGAAAAAGAAAAAGAAAAAGAAAAAGAAAAAGAAAAAGAAAAAGAAAAAGAAAAAGAAAGAAAAGGAAAAAGAAAAGGAAAAAAGAAAGAAAAAGAAAAAGAAAAAGAAAAAGAAAAAGAAAAAGAAAAAGAAAAAGAAAAAGAAAAAGAAAAAGAAAAAGAAAAGGAAAAAGAAAAAGAAAAAGAAAAAGAAAAGGAAAAAGAAAAAGAAAAAGAAAAGGAAAAAGAAAAAGAAAGAAAAGGAAAAAGAAAAGGAAAAAGAAAAGGAAAAAGAAAAAGAAAAAGAAAAAGAAAAAGAAAAAGAAAAAGAAAAAGAAAAAGAAAAAGAAAAAGAAAAAGAAAAAGAAAAAGAAAGAAAAGGAAAAGGAAAAAAGAAAGAAAAAGAAAGAAAAAGAAAAAGAAAAAGAAAAAGAAAAAGAAAAAGAAAAAGAAAAAGAAAAATAAAAAGAAAAAGAAAAAGAAAAAGAAAAAGAAAAAGAAAGAAAAGAAAGAAAAGGAAAAAGAAAAACAAAAAGAAAGAAAAGGAAAAGGAAAAAAGAAAGAAAAAGAAAGAAAAAGAAAAAGAAAAAGAAAAAGAAAAAGAAAAAGAAAAAGAAAAAGAAAAAGAAAAAGAAAAAGAAAAAGAAAAAGAAAAAGAAAAAGAAAGAAAAAAAGAAAGAAAAAGAAAAAGAAAGAAAAAAAAAGAAAAAGAAAAAGAAAAAGAAAAAGAAAAAGAAAAAGAAAAAGAAAAAGAAAAAGAAAAAGAAAAAGAAAAAGAAAAAGAAAAAGAAAAAGAAAAAGAAAAAGAAAAAAGAAGAAAGAAAAGGGGATTTTATAGATACTTTGTTCGATATTCATGCCTGCCTTCTTCAAGTGTCAGGTTCTGTGCAGTCTCTAACAAAATAATCCTGCCTGGAAGCTTGGGTAACTTTATTGATTGTCTGTTTTCTTATAGCCTAAAGGGCTGCTTTTTCGTCAGATTTTTCTCATGCTATGGATGGATTGGGTTCCTCTGAAGGTGAGAACCACCTGAATTGTCTCACCGGCATCAGGGTCTGGTGTCAAGAGCTCTTTACAGTGGCACCCGCTGGCTTCCCACACGAGGCAAAACTTTGTTGAATGCAGCAGATTAACCCCTCTGCCCCTCTGGGAGCCAGCAGGGTCCCGGTGAGGTATGAGGGGTGTTTCAGACACCTAGATCTCCCCACCTCAGAGCTCCTTGGACTCGATTCCCGTGAATCCAGCGCGCAGCGGGAGAAGAAACCGCAAAATCTCCCACTCCGACCGATCATCCCCAAACCGCGCAGCCCCCCCCCCGCGCTAATTAATTAATCCTATTCCCACGACCGCAAGCGCCCCCTCTCCGCCTCGAGCCCCCTCCCGGCCGTCGGGGAGCAGCAGCAGGTAGGGAGGGGAGCGATTGGGAGCCGCGCCCCCCCCGGTCCCCGCCGGTCCCCCCCCCCCCCCCGGTCCTCCCCCGGTCCCGGTCCCGGCCCCGGCCCCCGCCCCGAGCCCCGCGCCCCCCCCGGCCGGCGCCGCAGCTCCGCGCGGAGGCATGAGCGACCGGGCGGCCGCTGCGCGCCGCGGGTGAGTGCGCGGCCCTCCGCGGGGCGCGGAGGGGGAAAAATAGAGGGGGGGTAGGGTTGGAGGGAGGGGGGGAGGAGATAAAGCTCGAGAGGGGGCTTGGGGAAAGTTTCGAGGGGGAAAAGGGGAGTCCCGGTGGGGATTCTCTGCGGTCCCAGGGTGCGGGGTAGGAGGGCGGAGGGGGGGTATGCATCATGGGGGGCTTGCATGGAGCCCGGCCCCGTTCCCTGAAGGTGATATCTTTCAGTCGCCCTTGGGGTTTGAGGCTGGAGGTGCCGGAGGGCTGCAAGCCGGCGCTGTTCCGCGACCTACAACTTTTATTCGCCGCGATCGTGCGCTTGCCCCCCTCCCCTGCCGCCCCCTCCCCACAAGCGGGTGCCCGGTGTCCCGGCGGGACACGGCCGGCACAGGTCGGGGGGGCCCGCGGATGCCCCCCAAAGAGCCGCGGATGCCCCCCAAAGAGCTGCCGCTCACACAGAGCTTGCACCCCAGGCAGGGTCGCTGCAAGCCCCCCCAGCTGCTGGCCCTGCTCCCCGCAACCATAGCAGTGAGGGGAGGAAGAATTTGGTAAATGCCGTTTGACATTTATATGGATGTCAGCGTTACTGCTTACACTGCTATGGCTTCAGAGCTGTAGTCACACCGGCGATGTCCTGGACACCAGTGAGTCCTGTCCGTACCCCAGGCTCCTTTGGCCCTGATGGCAACGTGAGCTGTGAAACCCACCCTGCACCCTATCAGTCTCCCGTGTGGTCTAAACCAGAGGATTTCAAGTGAATCCATACGAATTTAATGTGTGACCGGAACACAAAAGCATCGTTCTGCTTTTCTATTTTGTATTTGTGTAAGGCAACCATGAACAGCAACTACTCCAAAAATTGTTTTGCAACTTCGATGGCAAATCTTAGTGGCTGGAAAGTCACATTTCAGTTTTAGAGCTGGCAGCCACCACCATCTCATCTCAAGGCTTTAAATTAACTGCACGCAGAAAGAATAGTGGACGTTGGAGGCGGTGTTGATTTCCAAGTTGCTTTTGGATTTAAGTGAAAACCTGGGCTCAGGGCTAAAACACAGTATTAAGCTTTTATTAGCAGGTGTGCAGCTTGAAAGAAAAAAATTTGCTGTGACAGCTGGGTGTTTTGCTGGGTGTTGAAATCATAGAAAAACAGACTGCTTCAGAAAAAATCTCTGCATTGAAAATAGGTGTTTAGATCATTAACTATCAAAGTATGGCTGGCAGTATAGTTCTACCATTTTCATAGTTTCCATGCAGTGTGCTATTTAAGAAAAATAGAAACTTTCTTTATTTTGATGAACAAGTTTTTGTGCTTTTGGACTTGATGATCCTTATGGGTTCCTTCCAACTCAGGATAAGATTCTATGATTCTTTGATTCTATGATTCTATTGAGTTATGCTTTTGACTTATATCCAACGTTTCTGCATTTTCAGGGCTGTAAATAATATTGACTGAATTGATTGTACATGTTCTCATAGGGTCTAGCAGTATGACATGGGCCCTCCTTAAGTGGTAGCCTGGACAGGCCTGTCAGCAGGTCAGCAGAAGTTGTTATCTACCGGATCCTCCCTCTGTCACACATGTGCATGCACCACTCATTCACTCTTGCTGTGTTCTGGGACTTTCCCCAACTGGAAGGAAGCTAACTACACAGTTTTAATACCCAATACAATCACTTTTTTCTTTCCACTCCTACACGATGAAGGGATGTAGCTAATTTGCACATCTCGCTATTCTCTGCATACAGAAGGAGATGGGTTGGGCACTCTTGGACAACGAAGCCAGGAGTCACCATACCCCTGTCTCATATTCTCCAAAAACCTACGGTCCCCTCACTCTCTTCAGTGGTAGGAAATTTTACAAAAGTCTGGAATATAACACCAGGGCTTGAGTTTTGCTTAGAAAAAGCAGGTACAACCTAAAGCTCAGGGAAACCCACGGTGCATCTCAACTGAGATGGGTGTGAGAGGGTACATGAGTGCCACTTTCCTTGCCTGTACATCCAGGTTTCTTTTCCATGGACACCAGGATATGCCTCATCCCTGTATGAAATGTTCATCCAGGACAAATCCTGTGACACTGACCTCTTCTCAGTGTAGATACAGTTCCTGTGTCCTCCTGAGGCCACTGAATTAAGTTGTTAGTAAGGGAGTAGCAAGGTTGTTGGAGGTAAGCTATAGACAGTCTTTAGGTTGCAGTGAGAATCTGGGCATAGTGTTCAAAGACAAGGATCCCCAAAAAGCTGTGTGCTTTAGCACTGGGGGAGGTGGTGAATTTGGAGCCATTTTGAACAAAAAAGCCTGATCTAGGTAGCTGGTCATTAACTGGCTGCTAATATGAGATCTTACAAGTCCCACTCAAACTTCAGAGTCTGTCAGATCACTTCACAAGCACTTTACAACAGCCATTTGCAGGAAATAATGTAATTCTTGTTCTCTTCTGAGAGTCTAGAGAACTGAGATAGAGTACAAATGACCTACCCAAAATACACAGTAAATTAGCATAAGAAATGAGACAAGGAAACAAATTATTTGCTCCAGTCAAAGGATTAAATTGCCTTTCCCTAACTCTCAGCAACTGTTAAGAAATTCATGGGCCATTCCTCTTGCAATAACTTGAAAAAGCTAGACATGCATTTTATGCTTCTTTCTGATGTAAGTGGTATTAAATATGCATTGTAGCTCAGTTACCTTAGATAACTGAGCATAAATTCATCCATCTTCCACTTGAAATTTTGTTCCCAAATGTAACAGCTGAATATTCTTTCTTTTGTTTTCTGGGTTTTTGTTTTTTATTTTTTTGGAGGGGTTGGGTTTTTTGCTTTTGTTTTTAAAAGAAGAATCTTGTTAGCATTCCTTAGAAACTCATTAAAATGCTTCCCTTTTGGCTTATTCTCCTAATTTATTAATACCACAAATAACTTTTCTTTGGTGACCCACTTTCATAGGTATCTGAGCATCTAGCAAAACTGTAACTCATCAGGAAGGCTGCACAGACTAACAAATAGCATTTCCAGACGGGAAAATCAAGACATTCCTTTCTTTACCACATGCAGTTGCACACATCAAATGTACAGAAAACATGTTTCTATTCCACTACTTAACTCTGCACCCTTAGCCCCTAAAAAGGACTTAATTGACTGCATGATTGATTTAAAAGTCAGAATTTAGGATTGCATCTATTCTCCTGGCTGGATTCAAATTCTACTCTATGTCCACAGAGAAGAAACAGATTTTTGCATAAATATAAATTGAAGTATTGGTTTGTGTGAGTGTTCAAACAAATAGACTTTCTCTTATAATTCCCAGAGCAACCTCCTAACATTACCCTGTTGTAAAAAATATTTGGTTTTGACTAAGATACTGCTTTTTACTGAAATATTGTACCTGCATTGTGAAAAGTACAGATTTTCTTAGAAAAAGAGAATACCCACTAATTTAATGAGCATGATGCTTAACAGGCCACTGGAAGTGGTAGGGCTTTGCAGACTCTTAGGCAGAAGTCAGCTAGTGTAGAAGATTACACTTATTTTCATTCTCATTTATTTCAAAAAATATAGGGGGGTTCTTTGCATAAACCAAAACTATAGGGACAGATTTATCACAGAGTATGACTAATTACCCTGTGTATCACACCTGCAGATACTCAAACACTGGCAGTATTTTAAGGGCAGTCTGCTTTGACAGTGCACACATCCGTGGTTGTCCCAGTCCAAGGATACTCAGCCTTGAAGCCTTCCCTCCAAAGTCTGCCAGATAGCAACCTGCTAACAGGAGAACATAGGAGAACATTATTGCTTGACTTCTGATGAAGACTTGTTTTCCTTTTCAGTAAGTGTGGACGTCTGTGCAAGTGTGAGAGCATCATGGTAGCGTTTAAAGGCGTCTGGACTCAGCCCTTCTGGAAGGCTGTTTCAGCAGAATTTTTGGCCATGTTAATTTTCGTCCTTCTCAGCCTCGGTTCCACAATCAACTGGGGTGGAGCAGAGAAGCCCCTGCCTGTAGACATGGTCCTTATCTCTCTCTGCTTTGGACTCAGCATTGCAACCATGGTGCAGTGCTTCGGGCACATCAGCGGTGGCCACATTAACCCTGCTGTGACTGTGGCAATGGTCTGCACGAGGAAGATCAGCCTCGCCAAGTCGGTCTTCTACATTCTCGCCCAGTGCCTGGGAGCCATCGTGGGGGCAGGCATCCTTTACCTCATCACACCACCAAGTGTGGTGGGAGGCCTGGGAGTCACTATGGTAATCAGTTCTGCTCCAACTCCTGGAGTAGACTAACTTAGAGCCTAAGAAAATATAATCAGTGTCACACAGAATAAAAAGAGCTCAAGTAGAGATTTTAGGAGCTGGTTGGTTTATTTACAACATCCAGACAGGGTTTAAAGCTCTCCCTGGGATGGCTTTATGCAGCGCAATATCTATAGCTATTCTTTTTATAAAAGTTCTCTTTTCTAGAACTTCCCCAAATCTGATGACAGCAGGTAATGTTAATTTACATATAAAATTTAAATAATATATGCATGAAATGCCATTTTCATATGGACTGGGGAGGGGAAATTAATTCTATGCCATTATGATGGGGATTGAAAAAACATCAATTTAAAATGACATACTTTTGAAATAGATTGTGGCTTAGATTTCAGCTTTGTTCTAAACTAATAAGAAATGCCATCAGTTAGCCCTATTGCAGGACTTATTAAAAATGCACTTGAGCCGCACACTGCTTAATTTTTAATTGAAATTTAAATTAATTAAGTCAGGGCTAATTAATGAATTTATAATTGAATAGTAAATTACAGCGCTCCCAAGAAAAAAAATGGTGAAGGGGAAGTGCAGCATTTGCAAATCCCTGTGTAAAAATAAACTACACTTCTGCAGTCTAACTTTGAAGTTCTTGTTGGATGTTACTGGCAAGCTGTCTGTTGTCAGTCCAGCTCTAATTTTCCATGGCTCTCAAATTAAAAAAAATAAATAAATATATGGGAGAAGGGGGGAGAAGAAGGGTGGGAATCTGCACCTCCAAAAGTTCATTGTTGTCTTTCACTGTGTACTATTCAGGAAGTCACCAAAAATATAATTCATTGAAATATAGTCAATGCATATGGTTGCTTTCTGATCTACAAAATCGCTTTTGCTTCATCTCCGGTGTTTCTTTCTCTTCTTCCAGGTACATGGAGATCTTTCCGCTGGCCATGGACTCCTGGTGGAGTTGATAATTACATTCCAGCTGGTTTTTACTATTTTTGCCAGCTGTGATTCAAAACGAAACGATGTCACTGGTTCAGTAGCTTTAGCAATTGGATTTTCTGTTGCAATTGGACATTTATTTGCTGTAAGTTAATGGCTTCTCTTTAAAAAAAAAATAGAGCCTTTGTCCCGTTATGTCTACTTCAGACATAAATGGAAACTTCTGTAGACTTTATAGCTCCTATAGCTGTATAGCTGTTGTAGTCTTTATAGGTCCATGCCAAAAAAACATTGGAAGTAGCAGGAGAGTCCTCTTGGGCTGCTGCATCAGAGATTTCCTGCCTGTTCGTATGATGGCTTTGTTAATTTTGTGATAAGACTCTGGAGAGTGACAATACCTACTGTCAGGATTAGATGTCTTACAAAACCAGGGTGTCCCATAGTGCAAGGACTAAAAGAAATTGAATAACTACCTTTGAGACTCTAATAACAGGTAACATTTTGTCTCTACTTTAGATCAATTACACCGGTGCCAGTATGAACCCTGCTCGATCATTTGGACCTGCTGTCATCATGGGGAAATGGGAAAACCAATGGGTAACTCTGCTTTCATGCTTCCTTCACCTTAGCAACAAACAGCTATCAGGATTTTTCATACATCATCTGCCTTTAGTTGTCTATCCTCGCACACCCCATAGAGGCCATCACTGAAGAAGACAGGTGCTGACCTGCCACATGCTTTAGAGTAATCTTGCTGCTCCCCTGGGGCTGTAGTATGGTACACAGCACACTAGAATAGCATCTTACTATTCAGGGGTCATTTTGTGGAGGTAGTAGCTGTGGTAGAAAGGAAATCATACAAAAACTTCAAAACAAAAAAAAGCAATCCAGCGCGATGGAAAGAATTGAACTTCTAGAAATAAAAAAATCCTCCGAGGCAGATTGCAACCCCCCCAGTCATGCTGATGAGAAGTTATGGAAGTAATTCTGTTGGCTTCACGTCTCACCTGGTTCCACGGCAAATTGGGGCAGACATATACAATGAGAGCAGGGACCCTCTGCAATCTCTTTCCAGGGAGAGAACCTGCCTCAGCAAATGCCCACACTGAGAGACGAAGGGGTTGCAACCTGGTCTTTACAAACTAGACCAGATGTTACCTGCTTTGATTAGAAAGCATCCCCTTAACTACAGGTATTTGTGCAGGAAACAACTTGATAAACAGATTGTGAGTGATACAGTCATTTTTTATAGCATCCCACTACTAAACTTATCAAAAAACAATTAATGTTTTATAGGGAGAGATGGATTGCAGCTCAGCCTCCCCTAATTAAAGATAGGGAAAGCACTTCCAGGGACACTTTCAGTACTAACTATAGGATCTGCACATTACAGTGCATATAAGGATTTTCTTGATTTTTAAAGTATGGAGCCCACATTGCTCCCACTGCAGCTAACAACAGAGATAGCATTGTCTTCAGGCCCTGAGGCTTCAGTTCTGCAAACACGATACCATGTGTAACTTTGCTCCCAAGAGTTATCCTATTGAGGCAGATCTACCCAGTTATCAGTGAATGGCTTGTTCATACAAAAAACTGCAATAGTTTTTCACAAGATTAATTATCCATACTCTGAGGGAGCCTGTAATTTACGACTAAAGCTGTAAACAATAAGCAAATGTACTATGTAGAAAGTTGTAGGAGAAGCTTAGCTGCTGTCCTGGTCATTTGGAAAGACGGCCTTTCTCTCCTCCTTCAGAGCGGTGACATTAGCATGTCATTAAGAGAAGTCAGTGGGCCTCTTCACCTACTAGTGTTACAGAATTGCTGCATGTTGTACTGAAATAGTTACCCTACAAAGTTGTGTGTGTCATTTACATGTGGTTATACAAATTAGATAATCAGATTGATGGCTGCCTGTTGGGTTCTGCAGGATCAGAAGTCAAATTTGGACTCTTGGAAATGTGAGTCTGAAATATTGAAACAGAACTGCTTGTACATATGCATTAGGATAGGTTTTGTTTCCTTACAAGTTGATCATCATCTTGGGTGAAAATGCAGAAAGAAGATGTTTTTTACATTGGTATTTATTTGGTGTGTCATCTGGCAAACAACACAAATACATTATCTACAGGTGGAAAATAAACAATGAAAATTTAGAGAAAGCTTCTTGGAAAGAGGTGGATCAATAAAAGTTGACAAAACCATTTCTCTCTGAGGCTATGGGCTTGGTTCTCAATCACCTTACTCTTGCTAGTTTAAAAGAAAGCAGAAATACTAGGGAGTATTGCTGAAGTGGACAAAATACATGTGAGAGAAGAGAGACTGGGAGGAGGCAGAGAGGGAACTAATGCTACATGGAACTAATGCTGTTAACTGCCTAAGAGACTGCCTTTTGACATACTTCATACATCACTTCAGAGAATTCACTTCACTGTTGAGCTCCAGGTCACCATCTGTGAAACTTAGTGCTCCTAACTAGAACCTAACATTTCTCTGCCTCATAATCTGGTATGTGGGCAGATTTCATCCCAGGCCATGCAATCCAGTGAACTATATGGCCATACATTTCTGGAAAGCAGAGTTGTTTTAAATGATTGGGCTAGAGCACTTCATATAAAGTTTTCTGAGTGAAGTCTGTAGTGACGTGATTTCCTCTGAGATCCTGGCTTCTTTCTTTGCTGTAGAGCTTAATGCCTATGTTTTTCCCACCTCTCTTTGTAGGTTTACTGGGTGGGACCAATAATAGGAGCAGTCCTTGCTGGTGCTCTTTATGAGTATGTCTATTGCCCAGATGTTGAACTCAAGCGCCGTTTTAAAGATGTCTTCAGTAAGGCTACCCAGCCATCCAAAGGGAAATACACAGAGGTGGATGATAGCAGGAGCCATGTGGAGACTGATGACCTGATTCTGAAGCCTGGCATAGTTCACGTGATTGATATTGACCGGGGTGAGGACAAGAAGGGAAGAGATCCGTCGAGCGAGGTGCTGTCTTCTGTATGACTAGCAAGGAGCACTGAAAGCAGAGAGCAGCCTGCTAGCATGTCCACAGATATCCTTCCACCTGTTAAAGAAACAGATCTCCTCTAAACTGAGCATCTACCATTTCTTAAAAGGTATGGTGTGGGCAGCTGCATGGTAGTGACATCATCAAACCATACATCTGCTCAGTTGGAATATTAAGCCTTCACTATAATTCTGATTCCCCATGAATTATTCCAAATTAAGAGTTGTTTCTACTACTTTCATTCCCTTCTTTCTGGAACAACCCCAAAGTCAAAAAAAAAAATGGAGTTGAAAGCATTCTCCTCTAATAAATCAGTCAATAATGAGATGAAGATAGAGATGTTTAACATTCAGATTGACAGTTAAGACATGTCAGGAAATGCCTATAGACATGAAGACCTACTTATCAGATTGTTCTTCTGACACTTAATTGGCTGTTGTCAGCTCTCATTAGAACATCTTATCCATTAAGCTTTCTCTGCAAGGTTCAGGGAGAGCATCAACAGTATTTAAGAGTTCTATCCAAAGTCAAGCAAAGGAGTATTGTTTCCACGTACATACATCACTATTGCCTTGCAAACTACCTCTGGAAAAAAAATGGTATTTTAATAGGTTTTGAAAAAAATTCTATCAACCCATCAAATTTCACTCATATGATTTCCTGTATAAATATATTACCTTCATCTCTTCCCAGGAGTAAAAGTGCTGAAATTGAATGTTGAAGTCTACTGTAATAAGGCTGCAAAGCATTTGACTGTACTTCATGCTCGCCCATGTCATTGTCTGTCTGGTGAAACATTCTCCTGGGGTTTGACTATTGACCATTTAGTGGTAGCAGACTCTCAAGGTCATGCAAAGAATATAAAGGCTTTCCTGTTACTTAATAACTCAAATAAGAGATATCAGAAGAAAAGGAGGCATATCTGTTTTCAGTGCACTTGTTCAAATACAGATTTCTGTGCTAATTTATGTAAACTAAAGGTTTAAATTACTTACCTACTTTCTTACAAGATGGTTGGAGATCTGGGTTTTTTAATTTATTAGTAATGTAGAGGGTTTTTAACTTTTAACTGTATTGAAACACTGATTGGGAAATATTTTTTTATAACAGATGATAAAAATATGACTGCTTTTGTTTTTCTGTTTTAGCTGATGCCTAACTAGTTGAACAAGATCTTTGCTTGTTCCACTGCTCATACAGTCTTAATTAAACCTCCAGCACCTTCACCAGCTTCTTTATTTGTTGTTAGAAAAACATGCAAGCACTTGCAGGTTTTTTTTAGGGGGAAAGGGTAATGAAATATTTTCAGTAATCAATCTTTCCCTCATAGAAGTATTTTGATAGACATAATCACCCCAACAGGACATTTTATAAAGATTGTACTGACTTACTGCTTTTGCTACTGATCAGTGGTTTTGAGTTTTACAATATGCAGCTGCCAAGCAATCAGGAGCATTACATTATTACTGTAATTGTATAGTTTTATTTTGAAATTGAAAAGCTACTCCTGCCTACTTAGCAATAAGAGGGAAAAAAAAAGCATTAGTCCTGACAATAGGCTGTAATAGACTCTTTGGCTCTTTGACATGCTCTACATGCAATTTTTATTACAGGGAATGAGACGATTCTAGTGAGATAATAAACCACTGCTAAACTCAAGTCTGTGCACTTTGATCCTAGGGCAATTCTACTATCCCAGCTCACCAGCACTGTGTAGCCCCAGCAATACCTGCAGTACTGTTCACCTAGTTTCACACTTGTCTTGCCTTAAAAAACATGTTAGAGAGTGGCACAGGCTCCCTGCATTGAGCATGAGATTTGTGACTCCTCCATGCATTGCAGTTGGGCCACAGATCTTCCTCTGCTTCCCCTGGACACAGCACGTGGCACACGTGCGCAGGTCAGGGCTTCCTTGGGTGACCCTGGAACAGCCCTGCTCTGTGCTCATGAGTCCTCCCGCTCTCTACCATGTACCTGTGTGGAGTCTGGTAAAACAGCTGATATTTAGCTGTGCCTCTGACACAGCAACAGCATCACGCTTTAAGGGCTTGAGTACAGTTAGGGAATTGCTTGGAAGAGACAATGTCAGATCACAGATAAGAGCCAAGCAGGAGCTGAGTAGCACTGGTAAGGAGCTAAGCCACAGCAAGGACTGAGTCTCCTGGGGAAAGGCACAGGTGTTTAGACTCCTATATGCCTCTCCTCAGATAGGTAAACATCATGCTAAATAGATTCAATCAGAAAGATTAAAACTTGTGCGCTTTTTTTTTTTGTGTGTAGGCATTTGTTCTGACTTCCTTGTTTTGTCTTGTCTTGTTTTGTTTTCCTTTGTTTCATTTTGTTTTGTTTTGTTTTGTTCAAATGCTGTGTTTGTTAAAGGGACACTTTGATTAAACCTTTTGCATGGCTTAAGCAGATAAAGTGAAGAGAGTAATACTCATAGCACTGGTGGATTGTTAAGAAATTTTTTGCATTTTCATATTTAAAGACACTCCTTAGAAGCTCATAATAAGTGAATTTTGCATGGTACTGTATTATTTAAATAAGAAGCTGTGATTTCTTTTATGCTTGAGGGTCCTTTACACAAATGGCATAATACTTTTCTCCACCCAGCCTGATTCTACTGCTGAGGTGAGCATAACAAGAGCGTGGCACTAGCTAACTCAATTAGGAGGATTTTTTTTCCCTGGAACACACTTTATTAACTGGGTACCACTCAGAACCAGTCCTGGGAGAGCACCTAGCTCAGCAGGAGTATTGGAGATAAGATGCCGAGACTCCTGAAAAGATCAAGGGAAAAAAGGGAAGCTGAAGTAGAGAGACCATTAGACCATAAAGGATGTTGCCATGCATTGGACACTGGTAGGAAGCGAGATATGGTAGGCCTGCTCCTGCTCCCATGGAATGAGACTCATGGATAGGTTTGTCGTTAAGTACAATGGAAATGATCCTGAGCTATTTAGGGGTCTGATGGCTTCTGTCATGCACTTCACTGTAGTTTTTCCAAAATAAGAGCTTTTAAGCAAGATAGTCACTTCTGGAAAGAGATGCATTTGACTTGAGGTTTATGACCCACCCAAAAGTAAACTCTTAGGTGTAGCTGCCACCAAAGCTGGTTCTACCCCACAACAAGAGATCACCATTTATCTAAGGGAACCTCCATAAGGGATGGGTCCTTCAGCATCCATTAGGACTTAGCTTTAACCTGTAGGGATATGTGCTTTTCTAAGTTGTTTCACAGTGGTATCATCATCATAAAATAGTAAAATTTTGTTAAATAATAGACTAGCATGATCTTTTCATGGATTGGAAATAAAGTATTTATTGGTTTATGTTGGTTGATAGATACCACAGTAAGTTTGATGGGCATTTCACCATTATTTTAGGGTCCTAAAAATATATGGATGAGTCTTCCTCCTCCATGATGGCACAGTTGTTTAAATATTGTTATATATTCATAATATTTAATCACTGGACATCAGAAAAGAAAGGACGAAAGCTAAAGGTAGTTACACTGAGTCACACAAATACCTTTCAGGTTGCACCATTTCCAAGGAGTTTATCAGCCAAATTCGAAATATTCTCATGAAAGAATGAAAAAAATAAAAATTAAAAATTACAAAAAGATTCCTTCGGCATTTTGAGTTGTCATAAACTTTCTGTTCTTAAAGTATATGGAATTATTATTTTTTATGGTATTTTTTCATTCAGTGGAAGCAGGAGCAAGACACATCTTGTATGCAGTATTTAGGCTTGTCACATGTATTTACATACGAGTTTTTCAAAATGAGTTTTATGTCTGATTATTAATTAGCCATGGTACCTGCATAAAAAGCTAAATAGCCTTCAAATAGGATTTCCACCTTTCTAGTGCTTGGCAACAGAGCAGTTGCTGTTGGGCCCTGCAACATTTTATCTTCAGTCTGTGTAACACATGAAGGATATTATACACCATCCAGTATTTATAATCTAAATAAAATATGTGAGAATTTACATTGTGAACCTTTCTGTCTAAGGTGAGAGAACACCATACAAAATTTTCTTTGTCTCAAATCGACCTGTGTGTATCTGTGTTTCTCAAGGACTTAACAAACAGATGTGATGCAAATTCAGACTGAATTACTTATTACACAGTTACTTACATGATCTAAATCATACTGATGCAGTCTCTGTAATTTAGGACAAATGAGGTAGAGCAAACTATGCACAAGGATTTTTCCACAAGACTGCTTATTGTGGTAATGTTAGTCACCATGACATCAGAACTAATGTTATAGGACTTAAAATTTCCTTATGTTACATTTGGAATAATCTACTGAAAAATACACTGTGAAATAATATATGATTTTCTGGTTCCCACCTGTACTCTACTGTATCTCACACTACTGTTGCAAATAAATTATCTGTTAAAAAAAAAAAAAAAGAAAAAAGATATCATTTGGTCACTGAAAACATTCAGCAGTCCTAAAGATCACAACCAAAACATGAGGGAAAAAAAAATCCAGAAAATAGAATATGCATAACAGGAGCCTGGAAGTGTGTGCAGCTGAGAATGAATGACTTACTGTAGAAAAAAAATCTGTCAGTAAAGAGATGTGATTGCAAAAGATATAATGTCTTTATGGAAATAAGATAAACCAACTAGAGCAAAAGTTATGCTGGTGTACATACACCACCAATTGTGCTACATGGGTTTAAAACTCATGTGGAATAATGGAGAGCTAAGGCTTTATACAAGCGATAGCAATGACGCAGGCAATTATGAGCCCTTTTACTATTGCATGGGTTGTGAGACCAAGAATGAGGAACTGCAGCATCAACATCAGGTCCTGTAGTGACAATGTTTTCCATTGTCTGGGTCCTTACTTGGAATGCAAAGTTTAGCTCCTAAAACATGTATGACACTCATGCGGAGAGTTAGGATCCTTACAATGATTAATATGAAAACCCATCACCTGGGGGAACACCTAATCAGCAGGAAGAGCTGAGAGAAGACTCACACCTGACACTTACCACTTTCAGAGATTTGGCTCTTGCCTTCAGCTGCTTTAGAGGTAGCTTCAGGGATATCTCCCAAGGGGCCGAAGTGTGCACGTGGCTGTGTGTGTGGCATATATCTTACTGCACCTTACTGAAACGGGCTCCCAAGGGAATTTAGGCAGAACTAGTCATTATTTTGGGGTCACAAACAGGCAGGAGCCACTTCGACATTTTGGGACTATCTCCAAAGAGGCGCCTAGGTGTCCAGAGAGTTAGACAGGCAGACAACTAACAATGTAGCTCCAAGGTTAAGACACAACAGGGTCCTGGGAGGGACAGGAGAACAGCAGTGCAGGCAAGGGAGAGCTTTGCAGTGTAGTTCTCACTAATGCTGTGGTGTCACAGGATAACCGTCCCTGTCATACGAGGACATGCACGTAGGCTTGTGGGATCACACTGGGGCCACTGAACAGGAGTAACTGCACCGTACCAGGTGAGTGATGTCCTCACTATGAGCTTCAGTGGGGACACAGGCTTCAGCAGAAAACTGCAGCTGTGGCCCAGTTGTCTTCTTAAAAAGAGAACTGAGAGCATAGATAGTCCCAATATCAGCTTCCTTTTGAACCTTCCTTTGGCTTTAGAGTCCCTTATCTGTTGCAGATTGTGGTGCATTGCAAATGTTATAAGCTGCTTAATTTATATCAGCCTGATAGCTTTTATCTTAGCTATTAATTTCTTTTGACCTCTCTTACCTCATTAGAAAAGCAATCCTTACAAGTACAAAGACTGTGGAATAATCTAGCAAAAAAAGCAGTCGCAAGGTTCTTTTGAAAGGCAAAAGGAACTTACATTATTTGTCTCTCACCTTGCAGTGTGAGACAGGCAGAGGCAGAGGCTTTCTCTAGGGCTCGACATTCAGGCCTGGCAAACAGAGGTCCCAGCCACTCTTCTCCACTCACCACAGCAAAGGCCTTTCTCTGATGTTTCATTTACACTTCTTTTTTGATATGAATCTTCATAAAATGCTCAGGAACTCACAATATGTATAAGAGTTTATATTAGTCTACTCTGTGTATGTGAGTGTGTATGTGAAAGTGAGCTGCACAAAAATGAGCAACTGGATTTACTCCTGGGAAAGGACAAGATCAGTGGGTAAAACTGTGGGAGGTTGGTTGCCATTTGAGATTGCTGCATGCTCCACTGGGATCCCAATGCGTCATTTGTTTCCAGTTATTTCTGAGACATATGGATTTCAGCCTGAAGAGGGGTTAGGGTTGTCTCCTACTGCCATGGACCGAATTGGGTTCTCCTGCTCTTCCTTCCAAGGATCAGCTGCCATGAGTTTTTGTTTCCACACATGAAACATTCAAAAACTGCTTGCCTTACACGTTTTGGAACCTTCTAGCATTAGAATTATTTTAACATTATCCTATTCTACTTCAGGGTTAGCCTCATTTCTTCTGTGGGGATTGTTGCTTTCCTTTGGACCAGCAGATCTCAGGGCATTGGAGATACATTCATTTTTCTCAGAAATTCCTTTGATAATTCCAGATATCTCCACTATTTTGTTCCATTCCTTAATTACTTCCATTTGCATTGTATCTCAGTGCCTAGCTGCCTAATGATCCCATCTTCAGATGAGAATGCATGTTGGTTTGGTTTTATTCCCTGCCTTCCCAGCAAGATGAGCTCATCAGAGCTGGAGCTTATTCTTCAGAGCATCCTTCCCTGAGCCTCTTCAAGGGGCTGCTGCCTCTCCTTGGTCTTGTGGCCACTCTCTGCATGTGGCAGCAGAGAAGTCTTAAAGGGGTGCTTCTTATTTGCCTTGACTTGCCAGAGCCATACAGTACTCAGGGTAAATCTTGCTTTATCTTCACAGAAAAGACAAAGTCAGTTTGCACCAGCTGAACCCAGTCTTAGAGAATTGCAGTAAACAGTGACCCAGCAAGGAAATAATCAATTCTGAAAGATTGGATTTGGGCTTGTAGCAAGTCCCTGGGCTCCGATTTGAAAGAAAAACATCAATAGGAAAACTGGAACAATGGTAGATTGGCGCTGTAAGTTCTGAACATATGCACATGAATATCCAGTAAGAAAAAGCTGAATGCTTCATGATTAAACATGACAGAGTAGGGACAAAATGAACTCTGGAGATCAGAAAGACGTACATAGATGTTGGACTCTGTTTGCCCACAGGTATAGCTCCAGAGAAACAGCTGCACAGCATCTTCTCAGAGCTGAGTCAGACCAGCTGTGCAGGCTAGGATGCACACAAACACAAATGTTTCAGACACAAGCCTTTTTTGTTTTGTACCCTCCTTCCACAGCTGCCCAGCACAGTTCAGATTTACTGGAGGCAAACATTGCTGGGGCATAAAAGATTAAATGAGAAAAGCTTTGAATCCTCCAACCTCTTCACTTTGAAAAAGCCCAGCAAATACCATGGAAGGAGCTTTAACAGAGGAGGTCAAAAAAGTTCATCTGGATCCCTCTACATCCTAGTCATTCCTGGGGCTATCCTTAGAGTACTACTCCTTAGGTTAATTTATCGCTGTGTAAACAAAATATCCCCCAACTCCTTGTACCACTAGCCTTTCTGAGTTAGAATAGATACTCTTTGGATGAGTGCAGCTGGAGAACATCTAAAGTTTATATATAGCAGCTATTGCTATTGTGTCTGAATGGTGAGGAAAAGGTCAAATCAAAATGATTTTATTCTCTCCCCAGTTAGAAAAATTTCTTCATCTGCTTGTATTTGTGTGGGAGTTTGGTCTTTTTTCCTCTTTAAAACTATGTTCCTTTCAGGATATCCATGCCATGTTTTACCTCTTCTACAGGTTGAATCCTCAAACATTTTATAAAACTAAGTAGAACACTTCATTTTCTCATCTAGTGAAACCTTTTGTTATCTTATTTATTTATTTACTTTTTTTTTTTTTTCCCCAAAGAATGTCACTTGAGGGTGCTTTAACTTTTCTGGCTGATTGAGATCTTTGCTTTGCAAGATCTGGTGGCACTTTCCACCACATGGTCTCCATTTCTCTATATTTCCTGCATAGACAGTTGTCCCTTCAGTGAAGACCGTATGGCAACTGCTGAGGTTTTTTACAATGAAGCTCCAAGCATACAAATTTCTGGTTAATATCCTTCTTTTTCTTGTTGTTTTTTGTTTGTTTGTTTTGATTTGTGTTTTTCTTTCAAGATGGTATTTCCCGTAATAAAACACACAAAATCTCCATAAACTTAATTTCATGATGAACCTGAATTTTTCCTGAAGTCTTGCCCCTTCTTATCCATTTTCCCAACTTCTTGCTAAATATTTTGAACTTAACATTAAAACCTGCATATCTGAGAGAACTTCTTGAGTAATGTTTGTTTCCTATATTCCATTCCATTTGTTTCATATTTTCACTGTTTAAGGGGCCAGTAGCTTTTGTGACAAGTATGCGTAAACTTTTTGTAAAGGAAGAAAGCTCATATTCTGGCAGATGTAAGTGGATTAACTGGAGTCTTAGGTACTGGAAGGAGCCTAAAAAGCTGTCATTTTATATCCCTGCAAACAGAAATTTTAGTCAACAGTCACAGTTTCAGGGATAACTGAAAATATATAATTCAACCATGAAGTGAAAATCTAGATACTGAATTCCAGCTCTGCGGTCAGTGGATGGAAAATCCAAATCATACCTCTCAGCCCTGGGAAGGGCTTCCAAGAGATTGCCAAGTAGAAAAAAAAATAAATTAAAAATAGCCTTGTACAGTTTGGGGCTGAACCATCTCAGAGGATACAACTACCTAATGATTTGAAGTTTTCTTTGCCTAAGAGCAGAGGTACTGTGTCTTCAGAGTGTCTCCATGGGCAGAAGATAGAGAGAGAGCAGGACTTCACATATCTGAACTCACCTGTGAGTTTAACACAACAGCAGAAAATTAGACATGGGGTTGTGCATGGCCGGAGTCAATGAGGAGGCAAGCTGAGGACAGGCAGAGAATAGGACGAGCTCTTGGCAAATCAAGAAATGACCTGTGTTGCTCCAGGCTGCTTCCCTGACAGCTCCTATAGAGCCATGCAAATAAAGTTCCTCCTTCCACGTCCAAGAAAGTATGTGGCAGAAGAACCTAAATGACAATAGGTTTTCCATCTCCCAGAAGGAAATCCTGTAGCACCCCATAGGTAAAACAGCTTTCAAACACTAAATCCTGCAGTCCTAGGAAATGTTTAAAATTATTTTATAATTACAATTTTATATGCATACATATAATTTTAACATTTAAAATTACATATATGTATTATATAAATATGTGTCTATATGTATATAATATATGTGCATATATTATAGATAGTTAAGCAGCTCTGGGTACCATCATGTTTCAATGGTAAACTTTAACAGGGAAGATAAGAGAGGCAGCCTGACACCCATACTTCTTTTCTGAACATTGTTATTTTCTCTCTTATGAGTGTTAACATTTCTACAGCCAACATGAAGTGTTTATTCTGCAGATAAATCTGAAAATGGGAGACTTACTCTCACGGCTGTTACAGGGACAGCATTTTCCACATGGTTTGATTTGACATAAGGCTACAAATGCTCTGTGTAAATATCAAACTGTAAAATACCAGCACTGAGTAAAAGTAATACAGCTTGCTTTTGCTGAAACCTGATGGTTTTCTCTTGTCTGCTTTGTACCTTCTTGAAAGCAAGCCAGGTCAGGCTTCACTTCCCACGATGGCAGTAGGTCTTACCAGACCCTTTCCTTCAGAACATCAACAGAACCAATTTATTACAGACACTTTTTTTCTTGTGGGTCCTTCTGTCTGCCTGGAGCACCTTTGGTACTGAAAATCCATTGACAAAAATAATGACAAAGAGGATATTTATTTTGTTTTCCTTTTTTTTTTTTTTCTTTTTTTACAGACCAAACTTTACTAGTGAGTTTGGTGCCTAAGAGACATATAACCTAGGCATGTCATTTCTGCAGATCAACTATTTTTCTTCTGCAGGCCTACATATGAACCTAAAGGAAAGATGATGCCAAAATTACTATCTTGATCATATAATTATGCATTATGGCTGTGCTTCCCATGTCACTGCTTAATGTCAGCAGCAGGGCTGTAGAAACCTGCTCAATCACAGGTATATTGGCCTTATGGTTGATGACATGAAGCTCCCTTCCTCTTCCTCCCTATTGCCATCTATCCTGACTGAGATGTTGCAATGGGTGGTCAGGTATTTCTCAGCTGCCCCAGACTCACAAGTTTGAGTTTAGGGTTGAAAGACAGAGTTAATGAGCACCTTGAGGACATGTAGGTGCCCCCCCCCCCAACACACACAAACACACACACCCCTGGAGTACTGCATTTAGTTCTTGGGGCCCCTAGCACAAGAAGGACATGGACACGTTAGTGAGTCCAGAGGAAGGTCACAAGGATGATCAGAGGGCTGGAGTACCTCTTCTATGAAGACAGGCTGAGGGAGCTGGGGTTGTTCAGCCTGGAGAAGAGAAGGCTCTGAGAAAACCTTATAGCAGCACTGGAACAAGTTGCCCATGGCAGGGGAGATGGAACTGGATGATCTTTAAGTTCCCTTCCAACCCAAACCACTCTGTGATTCTGTGATTAAATAGGGAGAAGGCAAGAAAAGGCAAGGCAAAGCTTGTGTCTGTTTAGTGAAGACAAGATGAGAAGACCAGATTTGTAATGACATTAGGAAATTTTTACAGTAACTTATGTGCCAAATCCAAAACATTACCGTTTGTGCACTAGGCCTCAGAATCAAAACAGTCTCTTTTTGAAGTCAGATGAGTTTTATTTTTTTTTATTTTTTTAAACCTCATGTAATCATCTGTTACAACTGTGAAAGCTGGAAATTTCATGACCTGAGACTCCAGGGCTTAAAGAATAGCCCCAGACTGATAATGAAAGAATTTACTAGTAGTTTTGTTATTATACACTTGCATTAGCCCTTGATTTTTAATGATGTTGCGTTCTGTAACAAATGAAACAGGTGAAGTGTCTCCACTGGGAGTGACTCTGGGATTAAATGCTGTCTGGAAATTGGGGTGGTCATCCTTCTCACAGCAAAGCATAGGAGCTCAAAAAAAAAAAAAAACACACCTCTAGACAGCTCAAAAAATGTCAGGTGGCCTTGTCTCAGAAAATGGTTACCATGAAATGCCAGAGATGCTGCAGCAGTGGTGTTGGTTGGCTCTGTACACTGTGATCCTGCTAGCATAAGTTCAAACAGTCTATGGGAAAAAAAATAAAATATTTGTGTTAAGAATAAATATTGTTTTAAAACAGATGGTAAAATAAAGAGCATGAAAGCAATCGCTTCAAAACGCATTTCACAGCAAGGTGTATCTCACTTTAAGAGTTTCACATTAGGAATCACACTGTATTTCAGTCCTTTTGATTCAATTTGTTGGCCTGACTTGTCCCTCAGAACATTCCTTACGTGACCCTCAGAGCTTCTGTCAAAATCCAGTTGTGAGCCAGTCTCATAAGGGAGGCAAGAGTTTATGCTGCTAATTAGTAAGGCCAACTAAAAGATGAGCTCACAGTCCCAGAGGCAGCAATAAATTGTTCTAATCTCTGTTAAGAAATGAGATCTCCTTTTTATGCTGGATGTCACCTACTCAGTCAAACTAACGTATGGAAACAAAGCTGTAATGCCGTGCTGCAACAGTAAGATGGTATCCTGTCCACTGACAGCGAAAATAAATTATTCAAATGACAAAATGATGTGCTGTAGAGTCCTCATTACCAGAACTAAGGTTAGCCAATTGAAGTGTGCTCCATAAAGAAGTCAGGCTCCTTGGAAGAAGCAAAACTCTTAAATGTAGGTGCCAGACCCCCAGTCCCAGAAGTCTGCAAGTCCTTCCCTCCATCACTGACACAGGCAAGAAGAATTTTTCAACATGCTTGTTTTTGACAACTGCATTTCCCTACAAGAATAGGCACAGTCTATGCTGACCTGCATGCATTTCTAGCCATTTTAAGCCATTTTAAAACTGGTTTTAAGCCCTTTCTTTTTGTGTAAGCTACTGTTGAGAGCCCTTGCTGTGCCAAAGGTTGAAACAGTGCCAGCGTTCCCATGACTGGCAATTGCCACTAGAGGACTTCATCACGTAGTGGGACATGTTTGCACAGATACAGTGGGCGTGGATTATTCCTACATTTTGCTCCAGATTACCCATCTCTTGCAGAGTCTGGAACAGAGCAAGTGAGTGCTTCTCAGTGGAATGCAACCTTGGCTAAGCAGTGTGTGACAATTATTTAAAACAAGCTGACAGAGTTTGTACGGATACCTTTGAAGCCCATTCACATGATTACTCCTAAGGGTTTTGGTCAGGAGGCAGCAAGGAGACAAGCACATGAAAGTGATGTCTGTGACTCTTAGACTCTTCTGCAAGAGGACTTCTGATGGTCAGCTGGATAGAAAACCAACATGCAGCGTGTGCTAAGAATATGTGACATCTGCAAGCACTAAGTGTTACCCGATTATTTTTAGGGGAATCCTGGTTAGAATATTAATGCCATAATACTTGAAAGTAGATAGTTTCATCTTCCTGACAGCAACCAGGCTGACAACATTGTACAGGAGCAGTGGCATTTCTGCCAATCAGAGATGTGGTAATAGCCTTGCCAAATTATTTAGGAAGGTTGTGAGTTTTACTCTTTGATGTTTATCATTTTTTATTACATGGTATTCTGTACCAGCAGGTCAGATTTCCATTATTAGGAGTTAACTGTAGTACGATAACCCGGAGGTCGGGGCTTCACTGTACTAGGAACTGCGCAAGTATAACAAAGAAATGATCTCTGTCCCAGAAGCCTGGCCCTCATACTAGAGGGCTATTGGCTGGAGTGGGGATAAAACAAACAGCCCTGGGGAACTGAGGGAACTTGAAACAATGCAGAGGCAGCCAGGAAAACAAGGATCACATCGAACCAGGTGTGAGCTGCAGGAGATTCCCTTCAACTTTCTGAAATGCCTCACTAATACAAGAAATCTTCCACTAGATTGTACTTATACAAATATGTATAAAGTGTACTAATTGGACATATACAAGTGTGTTTAATGCGTGTTTCAGATATACATTAGAATTTGGTATATTTCCTGACTTTCTAAAAAAAAAATGAAAGGGAATGACATGGAATATACGTGGACTTACTGTTGGAAAAAAAAAAAAAGTTATTCTCTATTATTATGTCAAGTAGCATTTGGATACAAAAGTATTTCTTCACTAATGGGAAGAATTCCTGAATACTTTCTGGATACTTAGCATAGTTACTGAGTAGGGAAAAAACTGCTAAGTCCATGTAGTATATCCCTCTGCCAGAGCCTGATTATTTTTCACAACTCATGTGTTAATACTTTTCCATCCTACTTGCAGAAGTACTTTGGTCTTGATCTGAAAGTCAGGATTAGATTTGTAGTAGCCTCCTCTTATCTCCATTTTGTTATATCCTGTTTCTGCTGAGCTACAGTTTTTCTCTACCCAGAAAGTTTATGGCCTTCAGATATCGTAGTTGTTTTTTGTTGTTGTTTTATTTTGTTTTTAATATCATTTTAACTAAAGAGTATATCCTGTCCTTCATTTACAAGTTGATCCCTTTGGCTCATTGATCATTTTTCTTATTTATATCTGCACTCCTGATACCGATGCTGTCAGAACCTTTTTAGCAGTATAAGGCCTGGGACTCATGAAAACATTGCTGTGTCTCCTGTGATAAACACTGAGAGATTTATATTGCCTCACCCCAAAATAGGATGTCTGATAGAAATACACTAAGCCCAGGAAATCACAGATTCATTAAAACTTTGGCGAAATACTGATTTTAAGCGCATCAGTACTGCGAGCTTTGAAAGTCTCACTTAAAAGCAATCTGAAGAAAGACTGCAAGGTTGAGAGGCAGGAACAAGAAGCAAGCAGACAAACAAATATTTGGAAACTCAATGGCCAGCCTTCTGCACTTCCTGCAGCACGCAAACACTGCACAGCCTCAGCGGGGAAGCAACTGGCACTGCTCAGCCCTGGGAGAGGTTTGCTGGGCTGGGCTGAAGCTACAGCTGCAGCGTGCCCTCTTATGGCCACACCAGTTGCTTTCCCTCTCAGCTTTGCTCAATGGTACCGAGGGGGGAAAGAAGAGGGTCACTTTGCTTTTTATATCCCCGTTTTTTTTGTTGTTGTTGTTTTTGTTTTTGTTTTTTTTTCCTTTTCCTGAGAAAGGAGGTGTGGGAAGAGAGTGTAAACTCTGTGTGCTGTAACATGTCTAGAAAGTAGGCTTGAAACTTCATGTCAAGATCATCAAGCAGTGCCTCATGTGCCGAAGAACGTGAAATAGTGAACAAAACTAAAAGAGAGGCTAAATGTCAGGTTTGGCATTTGCTGATAACATGTATGGCTTTCATGCCAAAGTGTATGTAAACTGAAACTGGGTTATTGATTAAAGGCTCTGCATTTAACAGACGACATTAGGCTAGTTGACTGAGTGTTTCTGTGCTGGCTCATCATAAACTGGGCTCTATTCATAATCATCTGTATTGCTGCAGCATTTCCCCTAAGAGGCTGACTGAAGTATTGCCAGTTTTGTCAGCAGTCGATCATTAGACCTGTTCTAAGGAGCGTGCTCCCATGCCTTCCTCTCCCTTTGCATCTGGTACCTTGTTCTCCCCTGTTTTTCCCTTGTCACTTCTCAAGCCTGTCCCCTCAGTGCCCTCTTAGAGACCCCCTGGTTCCAGTGCAGCCATCCCCCAGCACCCCTGCATCCCCAGCACCTCTCCCTCCGCCTGCTGAGGATGCTCCCATTCCCACAGCATTTTCCAACCCACAGAATCCCAGCTGGAGTACTCTGGGACTCAGCTCAGGTGTGACTCCTTCACACCTTTCATATCATGACAGCCACCTCACTCTTGATTATTTGATAGCACCTCTGCTCAGTGGATGTTTAAAAACACACAGAAATCCCTGAGAGCTCCAGGCAAGAGCTGTGACTGTGGCATCGATGCCTGCAGTGCAGTGACTTGGCAGTGCCTCAGAAAAGAGGCATGAGGCAAACTACTTTTCCCCAGTTTCGCGGTCAGCCTTGGAGATCCAACATATTCTGACCACTGAATTTTCCAGTTCCAAAGCTGACCTAACCCACAGGAAAATAAATATATCCCCCTGTTAGACTCCTGGCTGCTCCATCAGAATAAATCCTGGTGCCACAGGATGGTAGGCAGCAGTCCTTGCAGACAGCACTGCATGCTCTGAGCGCAGACTATTCCTGGGATGACCTGTCATCCTGGGGTGCAGGTTCATAATGGTGCCTGGCAGCCATGCACACACACCCTGGTATTTCTGATTGCAATGTGTTTGTGTTTCTACTTTCCCTCTGGCTCATTGCCTTTTATATTTACTTCAGCGTGCCCATTCACCTTAACATTAAAAAAAAAAAAAAAGCAGTCCAAACACTTTTTCTGTAGATCAGAGAGCTTCTGCTGGAGCTCATTCTGCTGCAGTTAACCCTCCTGAAGTCTGTCCTTCATTATAAAAATGTACGAATCAGACAGTTCCAATACCTCTGATTACTGATGTTAACACAGATGATATTTAATACAAAAGGTGAAGGTTGTTTTAGAAACTAGAAACCTATCTGCAGGCTTACTTCAACCGAACCAAAGCCCACTGGAATGGCTCTAAAAACATAAGATAAAGCTATCTGAAATGTCACAATTATCTTGGTACTGCTTGCCTTAGAAATGAAGAGAGCGAGGTTAGAGAGCTTCTAGAGTTATATCACTTCTGCGCAGACCTTGGGAGCACAGCTCAGTGACCCTTCAGTGTTTCTTTTGTACTTTCTCTTTGATGATTGGACAGGATTTTTGTAATTAAGACAGCTTTTGCTGCATTGTTACAGTTTTCCATGCCATAAGAAATGCCTTTTGTGGTTGACAGGGAGCAAGGATGTCAGAATCCGACCTTTCTTATTAATCCACACAGAAGCATTGGAGAGATTCACTGCCTAGCATCATGCCCCCAGTGTGTGTTTATTTATTCTTCAAGCCTTGCATTTATTTTATTGTTTACAGTAAGGTTCATGCTGTGGAGGAAAATTCTGGTATGGAAGCTCTAGGAGGAACAAAAGGATTTCTGTGCCTCTGAGGTGTTCATTCCCATACCCACAGCATGGTAGGTAGCGACCAAATGCTTTGTTTAACTAGGAACCAGGGAAGGATCTTGAGGGCTACAGTGCTCAGTCTTTTACCATCTCCAGTAACCATAAAACATAATTCTTTTCACCCAACACATCAACCTTTCTTAATGTTAGGATAAGTGGCTTGTCTGCAACAGCCCTAATTAAAAGGCTGCTCTGGAGCTTACAGCTCTGAAGGCTAGAAAACTCTTAATTTCCAATCTAAATTTATTCATAACTAATCTGCACCCACCTGCTCATCAGTGGTGACCCCAGCAGTGGCTCAGAGGGGCTCTGTCTCAGCCAGGGTGCTGGTCACCCCTTTCCCCTTCTCGGCTCTGTGCCAGCAGCTCCCTGTGAGCATTTGCTGCCTTCCCCAAAGGCTGTGGTTGCTTCTCCTCGTTCCTCCCTTTTAGTTTTAACACATGTAGCAAACAAAGGTGCGCACACTCGTACTTCAGACATTACCTTAAGGCTTCTGGTTTTCCTCCTTAGCTTCCCCTCCAGCAGTCCCCAAAAGAAAAGAAGGATTTGTGAGTTCTTCTTTTAATCCTAAAAGGATAAAAATAATATAGACCTGTGCAAAAAAACAGGGAAAAACTCTCACCCAAATGAGTGCCAATAGCTGCCAATTCTCGTCTCTTGATTTTGCTTTAAAAGCTGGGAAACTCTCCATATATCTGCAGGGATATAAATGAGCTGATACTGGATAACACTCAAATAAATATGTTCTACGAGAGTGGAAGCACATTTTGCAGAATATACATACATATTCTTCTGAAGGGCTACATCCAAAACTGAAACCAAGCACCACGGAGAAAATTGTTCTTTGTAATTCTCCCTGATTTAAGCAGAAAAAAAGCAGAGGAAAACTAGGGCTAAGTGGCATTTGAAAATATACCAAGGTGGGCAGTACACAGCGTAAAATATTTGGACACTGCAGTTGTGCAGGACTACTGTTTTGTCTCCACTTCCTCCGCCTTCAGATGCTGACAAGTTCCCAGGGAGTGCCTTGCTTGTGTCAATCCTTCTCTCAATAAAACATCACAGATATTAAAAGCCTTGGCCCAGGGAGATGATGTCTTGTGTAACCAAACCTTTGTGGTGGTATGGTGGCTCACAAACCACCAAATTTTGTAGATTAATCATCATCTAATTCTTTATTTTTAGTGGAAGCAGTCTCTGTGTTTTGAAAACCAATGAAGGCTGGAGCATGCCTCTCCGTGTGTGTTCCACTTGTGTATGCATGCTTCAAGTAAGAATCTGCTCTCCCCCAAAGACATTTTGCTGTGAAAATCCTATTATAATGGATGTCTGTACATTCGTGGTAATGACTGATAGTTTATCTGAGGCTACCTGTAAATTTTCTTTCTTTTAGTAATGAAGTACATGGATTTGGCTACACCTAGAAATTAAAACATCATCTTCAGCCTCATGTCAATGGAAATGGAAATCCAAAAGGATTATTTCATTTTTTCAGTAGAGGAAACTAGAGGAAGGAGGGGAAGGAAGGAAGGAAGGAAGGAAGGAAGAGGAGGGAGGGAGGGAGGGAGGTGTCTTTTAGAAATATTTTAAACTGTCTTTGAAATTTTCTAGATTTCTAAATTGTCTCAACATGAAGATTTCTCAGAAAAGAGGAAAATACCCTGCTATGACAGACAGATAAATCTGATTATGCTCTCCAATGCAAAACTGAGGAACTACAGTAACTGATTTGATTCATTAAAGTAGGGGGAAATTCAGATAAGAATGGATCATTATAGGTAAATTCTGGAACTATCACGCTAAGCAAGTCCTCTGATTTCCACCACAAAGCAGAGATGATATTGTAATCTATGACTGATCACAGCAGCTGTTTCTAAGATGTATAAATCACCCTACCTTCCTTGGTTCAGCAGTTAAAAGCAAGAATAGGCTAAGAGAGTGTATGGGATATTTTTTTTTTTAAAGTGGGTAAATAAAGGAGTGTGGAGATGTCACAGTATCCCACTAACACTGCCCGATACAATTGTCTTCATTGCTGAGGAAAAGATGAAGCCATACATGTCCTTCCACCCCTCCTCCATCTCTGCTCTGACTGGCCTGGCGGGGGGACACAGCAATGAGATTTAACCAAGCAGGATATGGGGATGGTCTAACAGCAACACTTCTATGCTCATGGCAGGTGAATATGTCCCACTGCAAAATGCTGACCCCAGTGCCCAAAGAGTTATGTAAAGCTTGTCCACGTATCTTTCCATAGAGGACAGAATAGGGTGTACCAGCTTTCACTGTTTTTGAGTCCACGCTTCTAATGGCTCTGAATCTCCATTTTAGTTGCTTGTGACAGCATAGGACAAACATTGAAAATAAATTATATAAATTTAGTAGTGTTAATGAAAAAGGGCTGCACAAAGGGGGAATCATAGAGTCATCATAGAATCATAGAATGGCTCAGGTTGGAAGGGACCTTAAAGCTCATCTAACTCCAACCCCCCTGCCATGGGCAGGGTCACTTCCCACCAGACCAGGTTGCCCAAAGCCCCATCCACCCTGGCCTTGAACACCTCCAGGGATGGGGCATCCACAGGTTCTCTGGGCAGCCTGTGTCAGTGCCTCACCACCCTCTGAATGAAGAATTTCCTCCTAATGTCCAGACTGGATGCCAGAATGTTTCCTCCTGATGTCTAGACTGGCGACTGGAAACTTAGGTATGGGGGGAGTCAGTGTACTTGTTACTGCTCTTCTCACCACACTGAAATCACAAGAAAGCTTCGCCTGATTTTACCAGTCATGGGTAAGGTTAATCAGAGGTGCAGGAGGAGTTTAATGGGGTGTGAGCCCCATGGGGTGACTGTGCAGAGCATTTCTTCATGTGGCAGAGCAGCCGCCTTTTCTGGCCTTCTCCCCACAGCAGGGTTAAGCCGTGCTCCAGTCCCTGCATGGAGAATCCTGAGAAGCTCTTTGAAGGTTTCGAGAGAACAGGAGTCCCATGCCAGCCTGCACTGCTGGGGAGGGTGGAAAGGCATTTCCCCCCTCTCCTGCCATCCTGAATCATTGTCTGTGCCATCCTTTTGCTTTCTCATGGGGGACAAAGACCACCAGGAAACACATTTAAAAATCATCTGTGGCACACAGAAGGAGAAGAGAGAAGTTGTTGGTACATTTCAGCAAGCCTCGTTAAAAACATCTCTAGGCACTACAAAGTGCATGTTATCAATATGCATATGTGATGTCTCTGAGGCAGAGTTGCCTTTAAGGTACATATTCAGCAGGACAACATTTTCCCATGTGAGGCAAGGAACAACAGTGAATCATATGTGTGGGAGGGAAAGGCCTTCTGGCTATGTACAGTATTTATTCCCTTTTGTGTCTTGCTTCCCCCCCTCCCCTCTTTTATTAATGGCTTTTGCAATTACTGGTAACAGAGTATTGCTAGCTGGCAGAAAGTGGTGATTCTGCAGTCGATTGTCTGGGAGATGCTGGATGCATAGGGAAACAAAACACGGCTTGTGCGTAGTTTTACGTACCCCTCCTACCCCTGAGCGCGAGTTGGCCCACACGTTGTTTGTGTTGCACACTTGCCTCCCCAGCCCAGCACCATGTTACTTGACCTGACATAAACACATACAGATTTAGAAATCCAGAAGGTGAGGCCTGCAGTGCACGCATTGAAAATTCCTACTGAAGATGTCAGCAGGGGGGGCAGAGAAGCTGATTTAGATTTAAGAGGGAATCTGGAGAAAAGTTATCTGGAGAAAAAAGTACCTGCTCCACGTAGAACCACAAAGGCTTGTTAAAGGACTTTGGTTTTTCTTTCTCACCTTCTCAGCATCTCCCTAAGTGCTGATCAGTGACCATCAACAGATGCAAATGGTGGCATGCAGACAGTAGGCAGAAATTTTCCCATGTTTTTGGGAGTAAATTGTGTCCAAGTGGGAAACCAGGAGCACACAGCTGTAATCAAGTAGCCCCGATGCCCCAGCAAAGAGCCTGTTCTGGCAGTGGGGCAATTATCCTCTAGCAGGCCTGGGAGGCTGGCAATGTGCTTCCCTGCTGCAAAGAGATAAAGGGCAGGCCACTCCAGACAAATGGGTTTTCGGTTGTCTTTAACAGAATTATATTGTCTAAGAAGAGCAAGGTCTGGTACCGATGTGCATTGATGCAGAGCTGGTGCAGCTGTGACTGTGTCGGACATGCAACTACATACACCACTGGGACAGCAGTGGAGTTACGGCTTCCTTACAGTTCCCTCTTCTCATTGCCATCCCTCCTTCTTTCCCTTTGTTCCTGTAAATAAGCCTTTAGAGGCTCCTGCTGAAGCTGTAATATCAAAATGCAAGACACTGCATAAATATCGGAGTATAAGTGACTTGATATTTTAACTCTGGAGCAAAAGAACTAAGAGACACTAAAACTGGCATCGCTGAGCTGGCAGTGTTATCATTTGCAAGCACTAGTATCTTCTGCTTCCTCTATTTTTCTCTTGCTTGAGAAGAGGAGGGCCACTGGTGAGAGGGGAAAGGGTAGCGGGGAAAATGGGCAGGTGGAGTGAGCAGGATGAGGCTTGTAGGAAAGACTGTGAGAGGGGTCACAGGAGGGAATCGGAGCCAGCAGCTCACTGATGAGAAAAGAGCATCTGGTAAAGGAACTGAAAGGTTTTGAGGCACCAGCGAGTAGAAATGGTTGGCAATTTCCTGTCAGAATGGAAAGGATGTCATTCTTCGCTGTGGAAAATGCCCTTTTAATGACTGTCCATCAGCTAATATTTCTTTGAAATTTTCCAGTTTTACCTGACTCTTATTTTACATTTGTGTTGGGGAGGAATTGTCACGCAGCTGGGAGTTGACATTTCTGGCAGGCTCTTATCATTCACATTTTCTACCTAGAGGCAAAGAGCGTGAGATCCTTCCAATCTGGGAGCTACAGCTGGGCTGACGGGGAGGCGCGGAGCCTGGTGCTTGCTCCCAGCCATCTGCCTGGAAGCCTCACACCATGGCAATTCTCTCCCCGTAGGCAAAAGTCTGGCTGACAAGAGCCCTTCAAGACGGCAACCAGCAAATCAAATAAAGGCTTTGTTCCTTCGGATTGGAATGTTTCCCTTTTCTTCCCAAATGAGACATGGATGTACAAACAATTTTGTGAGAAAAGTCTGACTCTATTGATGACCTCAGAGAGTACAAAGGTCCTTTGGTATCTGCTTGCCTGTGCTTCCACTGGCTATATCTCTTGACAGACCAGTTATTTTGTTCCTGAATTTCACATGGTTGCTAGCAGGACCAGCTGCCCTGAGGAAAAGGCTCTCCTGTACACATTTCTGTCCCTGGGAGCACTCAGAAACAAGGAATATGCTTGGCTTCCCCTCTCCTCTGCCTCCTCCCTGTGCCCATCGCAGGCATTTGTTCTGCTCTATGACAGCTCTCTAGCTAACAAAATTAAGCAGGGCACTGTAAAATCAGTACAGCCTGGCATCAACACTGGTGTATGTAACATACTGCAAACTTTACCACCTACATTAGGAAACATTAGCCAGCCTACGGAACTCCGACAGGGTCTGTTAGTGTCTCCAGACGACCCCACAGACCTAGCTCTGTGAGTAGGTTGACCCTGCACGCTGCTTCTCACTGCATTGCAGCTGGAGCATCCCCTAGGAAAAGATGATTTTGGTCAACTAGGTCAACTATCAAGCTTCTTCATGATAATCCTGAAAAATAAAACTCAGATGGAGACTTATTTTTCTATTCTATTCAGAATACTCTGGGGTTTGGGCAACTTCTCAAATGAGATAGGCCAACTGGAGGAAGTCCACACAGACAGCAACAAGAATGATTAGACATCTACAAAACCTGATGCTGGAAAGACTGACCTGATATCTGATGGACCTAAATAGTTTGTCTACAGAAGAAGACACTGACAGATATCAAATACAGTGTCCTCTATAGTGGAAAGACTAAAAAATAATGGATTTTAATTTTTGAATTGCAATAACAAAATTCATATGAAATATTAGGAAAATTTAGAAATGATATGGTAGGGAATGCATTGCTAAGAGAGTTTTCCAAGTAAATATCCTTGGAGAGGAACAAAGTAGGGAAAGACATGTCAGATATGGAGGTTGATCCTGTCTTGGATAGGGAAAAGGATCAGATGACCTTTTGAGGTCCTTCTCAGCATGATGTATGTCTGTTCTGTGCTCTCTGATAGAAAAAACTTGGGTTGGGTTTGCGTGTTTTTGTTGTTTTTTTTTTTCTAGATGCCTTCATTGGTTAGAAAGCAGATATGCAAACAGAATCCAAATGTACAGAAAAAAAAGACAGGTAGAAGAATTCTGGGCAACATCAGACAAACTAAACAGACTGTCTGAATAGACAGAGGATACTCCAGTGAGCTACTCACTTATTAGGCTAAGGATCTGCGTGTATGCTGAGAGTTGCATGAAAAAAGGTTCTGTGGGTGGGACATGTATCTGCTATCTTGGCTCTGCCTGTGCTACACTTACCTGTGTTAAACAAACAAAGAAAGCGCTCTAAGTGTTGCTCTAAGATTGAATAATAAGTGAAACATTTCTTCTTTTGTTAGTAGCTTGTGTCCTTGCTCATTAAGTCTCAGGCTGAGCAGCCAAAGGGAGTGTTTGAGACATAAATGCCAGAGGGGACTCCCACTGCTGAAAGCAACCGACAAGCAGCTTGAAATGTGTTATTTCTATTCCTGTAAGACCATGCTGATCAGAAATATAAGCTCTGTGTCCTTTCCTCCCTGCCCTCTCTTCTCTTCCTCCTGCAGCCCCTTGAATAGCACTCAGGAAGTTCAAAACATCCCTAATCACAAACTGGTGACCAATAAAGTGAAATTATTCTTTTGTCTTTTGCTAACTAAATTAGCAGAGATCAGTTTTGGACAAACTCCTCATTTTAGCTAGCAGTAAGATGAATACAGACTTCTCCCTGCTTCTCTGCCTCTTTTGTCTTCAGATTCATTTTTTAAATCACCTCACCAAAACTTCTGCTTCTTGAAAAATCTACCAAGTCAGAATATAAGAAAAGAAATAGGAAGTCTATCCAGATTCACTGGACCTTTCAAAACCAAACCTTTTCTCACAAAAAAAAACAAAGGGCATATTCACTGCTCTGAAAAGTAACAGCCACTTACACCAGACCATCGTGTGCCTTTTAAGTCATTTCCTCGTGAAAATTTCCTCTTCCTTACCAAAGTCAAATCCCTCAGACAAAGCCAAGCTTTGTTAGTCCTAGCAAGAAACATGGGTTCCTGTGCAGAGGACAACTCAAGAAAAATTTCCTACCCTCTTTTTATATGTCTGTTAAGATTTTTAGCTCTAGCACAGCTACTAATCATAACTGCCTATCACCCAGAGAGCAAGACACAGTCTTTCCATCTATACCTGACACTTCCCAAAAGAATAATTGGAGCCAGTGCATATATTGTAAAATGTTCCCTTTGTAAGGCAACTGCATGACAGAGAGATGATCTAATGTGGACTGAGCAGTGCTGTGTTTTACATTATAACAACTCACTCCTGCAATTATTGCCAGATGTTAGCAAATGTTCTGTGAGTCTCCCATCAAACGTTAACCACTCTTTCCAAATTCATACACCATTCAGAAGCTGAGACTGCTGTTTGGCTACTACTGGCAAGGAAGAGAAGAGGAATTAAATAGCCTGTTTTCTTCCTTTCTTTCTACCTATAGTTACAGGGATTAAACCACTTGAGTAATAGGGAAGCCCACAATGCTATTGAGACACATAAGAACTTGATTTTCAGGTCTCCTTTGTAAACGATATACCTCAGCCTCAATAACGTAATCTGTACTTCTACTTAGTCAAGTATTTAAGCATGATATTTCACTGCTAGGGTATGTCACAATTTCTGAAAGAATAAGCATCTATGTATACAGATAATATTAATTAATATACAGATTAAGTGGCTTAATGTGTTGACAACATTCGCTAATATACTCTTATTTGCAGGCAGCAGAGTGAAATGTATTGACCACTTCATCCTGTTTCAGAACAGCTGTTGGAGGATTTACCTGCAATTACCCACTGAAAGTGAAATAAAAGATTAGTAGAAATAAGATGTCACTCTGGACTTAAGGCTCCTGTTGCTAGGGAAACCTTAGAGTTAGCATCCTGATTAGGGCAAAAATTGCTGTAACCCAGCTCTACCTTTGTCAGCATCTGTGTTCAGTACAGCTGCAGATAGCCTGTTTGTTTGGTGAGGGACAGTGATTGCCCGCTGTGATCTCCCAGTTGACCGAACAGCCCTTACTGAAGGTGCCTCATCCAGACAGCAGCTCACAGAGATACATAGCAGGGGCTGCATAACTGAATTACATCGATAAAACACCAGTGCAAGCAGATGGGGGAAAATGGAAAAGGCTGGTGTAGCAAGGGGGATTAATTATGTTCAAACCCCACTACCTCCAATATCAAACAATTCATGAGTATCCAGGCACCCAGTGCCTGCCAACCACTCCTACAAGAACACATTTCATACAGGAAGAACAATAATGGAGAGGCATTAGTCAAGTGAGATCTTGGTAATAAAAACTGCAAAAGGACTCAAAGCAGTGAAGCAAGACCAAAGAAAATGAAAAGTACTCTTACATGTTTGTGTCTGGGCCTCCAGAGAGGAAAAATGGGTGATCACGTGGAAAGTAATGGAGGTGGGAAGGGGAAACAAAGTCTTCTCAAGGGGATCATGATTTGTTACACAGTCCTTGCTGAGGAAGAAAATCCTTTGCATTTTTGGAGGGTCAAAGGAACTAACATCAGAAATCCTGTCTCTTCCACTTTCCCCCATACTGGGGAACCCCCATACAGGAGAACCCTCTCTGAAGATTTTGGTGTCTGCAGCTTCATGTAGGGGCCAAAGTGGGTCCAGCATAGCACTCCTAACACCACAAGACATTGAATAGTGCCTTCACCTGTGTAATGGCAAGAGAACAGATTTCAGACCTGTTCAAAACACAAGCTAATGCTGTACATTTGCAGAGTTTGAAAGCTGTCAAGGACCAGTCTGTCAGCATAACTGAATTACCTGCAATCAGTACTTGGCTGGATTCAGTGAAATAGATGCTGCTGTGTTTGTACTTAGAGGTAGCTTCTGCTTCAACTCTGTTAGAGGTATGGCATTTAAAAATGTACTAGTTCACAAAAACACTGTTAGAGAATTACCATATTAGATGAGAAAGATTGTGGGCCATATTGTTTTTCAAAGCTTTTGTTAATATAGTGCATTACCCATCATTTCATTTAACACAAATAATGAACTTGAGCTACACGTAAATTACAGAGTAAATTTATAAAATTATCTCATATTTAAATTACTGGTTTACTTTGTACCTGCCCTTTGGGAAAGAATAACCATCTTTAAGAGGAGAAACTGAAATTTTGCATGCTCAGATCATGACCAGAAACACCAAAACCAAACCACTTCATTAATTCTTTCTTCTTTAATGTTACCCAAGTGCTGATTTTTTTAAATTATCTGGGATTAATATCTTAAATATTCACAGACGTTCTTGCATTCTTCTAACCACAACTTCAGTACCAAAAGAAACATTAGAAATGCCAGGACTGTAGGAGTGTTGAAAAGAAAATTATATTCAGAGCTCAGGAAATACGGCTTGTCTGTGTGTGCTTACAAAGTTTTCCATTTCTTAGATATTTGGAGAGTTCAGCATTGAAATTTAAAGGGTGTTAATATTGGGTCTCAGGTGTATTTTAGCTGCAATGACTTAAGTAATTACTGCTTCCAGCAGCCCACCACATCTTTCTGTAGTAGATTATAACACATTATATAAAGTACGGCAAAAAGCGGGGTGGGTCCATTCCTTAGCCACCATAGGTCACAACTAAATGAGTCATTACTCTGAAATTCTCAATGCTGGGTCTCTGAAGAGAGAACAAAAATATTCAGCATTTTGCTTAGGTGGAAGACTCCTTTCAAGTCTTAGTAATTCTAAGCAAACCATCATCTGATTGCTAAATAATGATGAAACCAACTTATTTTATTCTCTTATGACTGTTTATTTCATGAAAATTTTCTTCTCGCTTTTTTTTTTCTTTTTTTTTTCTATCAGCTACAGGTTTTGCTATCAGCTACAGGGAAGAGTCCTTACATTGGAAAATTGTATATATTTATTTTTTACATATTTATATATATAATTATTTCACTCTCTATACTCCAATAGTGACTTGGCCAGTTCACAGTGGTTTAATGGCAGAAACTTTGCTACTTTGGAGGACACCAGAGCATTTATTTTCTAAAAATAATAAATCAAAACATTCTGTGTTGTAATATATTGTAGCGTATTCTAGCCATAAGTGTGAATCTCTTCTGTCCTAAGATTTGAAGGTTCAGTATTAACAAAATAAGTGAATCGTACTATGTATAGACACACAACTGAAGGGATACTGTTTCAGATACAGCAAATGGATTTCCTTTGTTCTTTTCCCCATGAGTTTTTCCAATGTATTAAAAGTTCAGTCAGAAGACAGACCAAGGCATAACAACTTCTCAACCCAAATGAGTAAGAACGTAAAGTTGTTTTTATTACCTGCACATCATAAAATAGCACCAAGGTGCTATTCACACCACCATTATGACAGGTTGACTCCGACCAACAGCCAAACACCCACAATAGTTACTTGCTTGAGTTCCCTCTTCAATTGGATCTCTCCCTTGACATGGTACTCCAGGAAATTTCCAGTCATTTTTGCTCCAAGTAGCCTTCTTATGTCCCTGCATATCATGCTGGTAAGGACAGTTCGGTGAAGGTCTTAGATCTAGAGAGTATATTCTGTGGTCAAGGGCTGCTGCATACTGATGGCTTTATGCTGGCCCCCAGCCAGATCCTGCTCACTCCTCTCTCCCACATGACAGTAGGATAATAGAAGGAAGGCGAGAAGACTCATGTGAGAAGACTCCCAGCTCCTCTGAATGGTGCTGGACATGCTCTCCTGGAGGAGAAGAAGTCAGGGCTCTGCCGCTGAGGACACTAAGGCTGAGACAGAGACCCATCTCCCAGTTCTTGTGATTGCCCTAGGAGTCAAAAGGAACACTGTGGATTAGGTTTACATGGCAAGGTTTTGGTAGCAGGGGAACTGTAGGGGTGGCCTCTGTGAGCAGAGCCCAGCAGCTGCCCCATGTCAGATCAGAGACAGCTTCAGCTGGCTCCAAAATGGACCCACTGCTGGCCAGGGCCAAGCCAGTGGGCAATGCTGGTTGGGCCTCTGGGAGAGCAGATTGAAGAAAGAGAGGGAAAAATAAAAATAAAAATATAAATAAATAAATAAATGCTGTGCAGCAGCAGCTGGGATTGAGGAATGAGAAACAGCCCTGCAAAGAAACACCCAAGTCAGCGCAGAAGGAGGGCAGGAGGTGCTCCAGGCACGCAGCAGCAGTTCCCCTGCGGCCTGTGGAGAGGCCTCTGGTGGAGCAGGCTGTCCCCCTGCAGCCCATGGGTCCCACATGGAGCAGATCTCCACGCTGCAGCCCGTGGAGGAGCCCCTGGTGGAGCAGGTGGATGTGGCCTGGAGGAGGCTGCGGCCCATGGAGAGCCCCCGCAGGAGCAGGCCCCGGGCCGGAGCTGCAGCCTGTGGAGAGGAGCCCACGCAGGAGCAGGGGGTCTGGGGGGAGCTGCCGCCCGTGGGGGACCCGTGCTGGAGCAATTTGCTCCTGGGGGATGGACCCCATGGTACGGAGCCATGTGGGAGCAGTTCCTGAAGAGCTGCTGCCTGTGGGCAGCCCCTGCAGGCTCAGTTCGGGATGGATGGCATCCCGTGGGAGGGACCCCACGTGGAGCAGGGGCAGAGAGTGACCGTGAAGGAGTGGTGGAGACGAAGCGTTAGGGACTGACCGCAGCCCCCATTCCTTATTATAAAAGCTGTCAGCAGAAGAAAAACATAAGCACCCTTACATAAACCATTTTTCCCGTGTTTTTAACTCCACACGCAGATGAAGCTATGCATTACATGCATATCCATCTGTGGTGCCTCATGGAAATCAGAGCTGCATTCCAAGTTGGGACAGGGCCTTGAATAAAAGTGTACCATGTTAACTGTGGTTTGCATGATGCTTCCTATAAGAAGTTCTAGAATTTCTGCTCCTGGGGTGGCCTTAGGCTCCAGGCTGCTCACATTAGCTGCTCATATTAGAGGAATTTTCACTGTAAGAACATGAATGAAATTCCGAAGTAGTTAAAGTAAAAAGGTACCCGCAAAACTAGGAAAAATGAGGAAGGAGATCACAACAAGACACAGAAGAGATTATATATGTCTAGAGAAGAAAATGCTTCAGTGTCTGCCCTTTAATAATGAGTAATCAAAACAGGAGTGTGATTCCACCAGAGTATTTTGGAAATAGAGTGTTTTCTTTCCTAGATTAAGTTTATGGATTACTGGAACTCTAAAAACCAATGATCAGAGACAGGTGCTGTCTGAATTAAATGAACAACCATTGCACACAGAAGCAGTAACCTTGAGGAAAAACACATTTGAAAATATTCCTCACAAGCATTCATCAAGCCAGAATTTTGCAGTTCTTTTCATGTTCCTTCTGTCCAAAGCATAGCTCCTGGTAATGTCTGTCCTGGTGATGAAGGTAAGAGTAAAATTTATCTGTGCAACAGGAAGGAAAAAGACATCTTCAGACTCCTTTGAAGTTTTGTAGCCTTGTACCAATGGCAAAACAAAAACTAGAAGTGAAATCCTGATTCCATTGACATCAATGGCAAAAATCCATTAAATTCGGTTAGTTTAGGGTTTTGTACCAGAAAGCCATCCAGAGACTGAGAATACAGAATATGGGCATCATTAACCATCCCACCAAAGCAATCCTAAATTTAATATGTGGACTGTAATATAGGCGGGTTACCCTGCTCAGTTACTACTATGGCTGATCTAATTAGTTCAGGGCTAGTACACTGAATGCAAATGTAGGCATAACCTGAGACAGTCATTGCAACAATTAATACGAATGAGATAAACTTTCCCAGCTAATGACATTTTGCCGTGTCAAAGACTTTGCTCCATAAAGAAAGCGTAGTGAGAGCTTCAGTCAAAAGTTACATTTGTCCATGGGAAGATTCCTTTTTAAAAATCTGCTGTTTTTCTGATAGAGCCTGTCTTCCAAACAGTGGAATTTGAAGCTGAACATCTGTGAAATGAATATTTTCAGTACATGCTAATTCAGAATATGCTGCAGGCAAAAAAGGTGCAGCAGCTGTGAGCACCACAGGTTCTGGTTGGGTGCCAGTACAAGGCAGTCAGTACGCAGCAGACCTTGACCACTGTATACACTCTCTAGATCTGAAAGGACTGCTGCTGAATAGTCCTTACCAGTAGGCAGGAAAACAGCAGGATGACCACTCAGAGCAAAAATAACTGCAAATTTCCCAGTTTTCCCCTGTACAGGGGGAGAGATCCAATTAAAGAATCAGAACTGGAAATTGTAAGAAAGTTCATGATGATTAATCCAATTACTTGAAAGAGATGCTGGAAAATAATAAGTTTATGAAACATCCACAGAAGCCAAGAATAAGCTTTGACCAGTGACAGGATTGATTTTCTACTCAGCAGAGAAGCTGCACCTGGAAAATTTTTACCCTGGGCTCCCTGTATATATGTATACATATTTATATAAATAAAAGGGATGGGGAAAAATGTTGATGAAATGATTCCTGTGTCAAAAATGTTCAATGATTATTAAATGCTTGTTTATATTAAACAAGCAGCTACAGGCCCCACCTTATTTTGAGGACCCACAGTGTCAGATGTGCTATGTGGGTCAGATGTTACAGTATGTGTGATACATAATACTTGGGAGCCTTCTTTGAAAAGATTGAATCAGTTGAAAGATAGACAAAAGCTAGACAAAAGGAAGTGCTGTCTCCATTTCTGTATGTATATGGCTAACTATATTTTGGAGCAGAAGTTGAACAGGGCTGGAAGGGGTCAACAAGAAGGAAGGAGCAGCCAAAGAGCAGCAGCAGGGAGGTAAGAACCAGGCCCAGACTTGATTAAATCTGGCTGAGGCAGAAGCTGTTCTCCCACTGCAGCAGGAAGCAAAATGGCACAGTTCGCCACTAGCCTGCAGAGCTAGAAACACTGCTGATCACATCCAGTGCAAGCATGAGCAGTGTATCCTGCTGAGAAGGAAGAAGGGAAACAAGGTACCATGAGTGCCAAAACAGTTAGAAGAAGAAAATTCTTGCTGAAATGGTGAGAAGGAAGAGTAGGAGCCAGAATTCTTTTCTTATGTCTCGAATGGGACGACAACAACTTTCACCTTCATCTGCTCTACATCAAAATAGGACTCTTGGGCATGTGAGATTGAGACAACCACTCCAAAAGTTCTGAAGATCATTTGGCCTTGTTACTGATTTTTTGGGGGGATAGAAAGGGAGACCTTTCTTTACCTTTCCAGCCCCCTGTTCTTCTGATGGTTTATCATCATGATGCTATTCAAGCATAAGATAGTTGTGAAGAGAAGATAAAAACAGCCAGAGAGCCTACCACATGATCATGATGCTTGGACTTGTCTATGGTTACTGCTGAAGTTGTGGCCCCATCTCCTATCTCTGGGTTACCTGTGATGACCGCCCACTGCTGAAGAGAGCTGGACACATGGAAGCTCTCCTTTCTGCCTCACTCCAAAAGGATGTTGGTGCAGAGACTATAGCTCTGCAGCTGACTATCTTATATTTCAGCCTCCCCAGTGACAATTTCCCCTATCTCTACTGTTTCTGAGAGGACTTAAATATATGAATTAATGTAGGAATAAAGAGATGCTGTAGTGGAGTTGCTGAAAACAGTACTCTTTTCCAGGGGAAAAAAAAAAAAAAAAAAAAGGCACCAGCTGCAGAGGAGGCATGAGAACTGGGGAAGTGACCTTACAAAATGCACATACACACAGTACATGTGTATATTCCCTCTTTCTTTCTCATCATTCTTTCGGCCAGGTCCACCAAGCAGTGTTTAGTGTACTTATGTAAGCAGTAGCAGGACTAACAAAGGCAAGAAGTAGAACACTTTTTCTTGACTGAATTAAAACCAGTCCTACGCAAACATGAGTAAAATGAATGAATATTCATGTCCTAGTTTGAATATGTGGTTTGTCAGCTATTTACCTACATGTATTTAACACCCACAGAAGGCCTAAGGCAGATGCCATAGACTTTCTTCTACTTGCTTTTGCAGAGATCTTACAGAAACCCCAAAGGAGTTACATTACTGCCATTATGATGCTATGAATGACTGATAGAAGTATATTATTCTCCAAAGTGTTGGTTGGCTTAATGTAAGCCAACATGCAGCTGGTGCATAATGGCTTGGGACTAATTCTACTGGATCCTCAGCTATGGCCTTTGGGAGCCCAGGAAAGTTGGCTTATGTTTCTTATGTTGTAATTTTCTTCTCTGTTTTGTGCCTCAAAGAGTGATCCAAGCCGGGTCTTGGGGCTAAATATAGTGTTTTAGTACCTATAACTAGATCTGGATAACTGGCAAATGAGGGAAGACAGTTCTTTCTGATTCCTCCATCTTCTTCCCCCACCTGTTTGAGATACATTGGAAATTAGTTTAATCTGGATTTGGCTATTCAACAATAGTAATACGCATATTGTAAACAGTTTACTGTGACTTTAGTGAAACCATTTAGTAAATGGTTTATTGTAAGTCAGTAGCAGTTTGAATAAAACCCTGATTCTGTTAAAATTAACACTAAAATAACTTCCATATTAATTGAATTTTAGGAAGGAAAGAGAGAAATCCCATTTGTCTGCATGATCGCAGTCATGATTACAGTAAATCTACAAAGGTCTATGGCCATAGTGGAAAGATGCCTGGTAGCAAGACACAACCTCTTAGAAATACAAAGGAATCTTTGTCAAAGGAAGGCACATTGCAAAAATCTTTTTCTCCCCCTCCAACTCCCTCCTTTAGGACACAACATATCAGCACGATCCCTTTGTGAGAGGGATCTGTTCACCTATAGCTGTGTGGATCATTTGGAGAGCTAATAATTATTGAGACTCTTGTGTTTCTATCTCATCGTCTTATTCTGTGTTCCTTTCAAACATCTAAGTATAGGTTGGCCTTTGATGATATGGCTATCTTGATATGACAGTTTCCTAATAAACATCTGGGATCATGGTAATTTAATGTTCAGTAGAAACCAAACAGGCTTGGTCTCCTTTTCTTTTGACTGCAAAAGATTTTCTTTTTTTCTAGGCTGCAAGCTGGTAAGTGTGCTCAGAAAATAGAGGGAAACAGGGAGGTGAAACTGTGCTTATGTACAATTTTCAATCGGCACCCACAGAAAAAAAGAATGTAATGCATAGAAAATTTGCAATGGACTAGGTGAGTACACCAGGAGACATGTCTTTCAGATGTGAGAGCATGGGGACAGGATGTTACTGATGCAGGAGATGGAGAGAAATGGGGATAATGCAACCCCAAAATGTTGTGCAAGGGAATGGGGTGCTCTGAGTTATGCTGGGTGCCATAGGGAGGAGAGGTAGCAGCCTATTTTGGCAGCCTCTAAAGCCCAGGATAAACATAAGCTGTTCCTGCTGATTAAAAAATAATATTTTCTTTATGTCATTATTTTAGAGGAAATTTCAAAAGCATTCGAGAAACTCCCACAATGGTAAGGTGATCCTATTCAGTAATAGCAGAGTTCTTCTGTCACTGGGAAAAACATAGTATTTTACAAGACAAGAAACTGATCAGCAGAATGGTATATTATAGACTGGAGCAAAGATTTTTTGTTACCTGAATTCCTAGACATCACATATTTCTAAAGATAGTTGGCCTAGAAAATGCTATTATAGATTAAATCACTTAATTAAAGAACAAACAAAAAAGAACATCAATAGTTTTTTACTTCAAAAGTTTTTAATGTTGCATTGTTACATTGGACTTCATCAACTGAAATGACAATTTGAATGGCAACTTTTCTTCCTCCCTTCCTATCAGTAAAGTGTCAGTGTCAACCTGTCTTCATAACTAGTCACAGTATTTAGAATAAATCACTCAGTAGTCCATACTTTAATTCATTTTTAGTCTTTTTCCACTTCATTAGTAAAATGAAACTGTATTTCTTTGCTCTTTATGTTGGTTTGGTTTCTTTAATTTAAATAACATCTCTTCAACTCCTGCCATTCCAATGTGCCAGCTTTTAACCCAGGAGGATGGTGAAACATGTTCAGACACCCAAATATTAGCCAGACTGATCTCTTCTGCACATGAAACGAGCATTCTGTAAATACAAGCCCTGTTTGTTGATTCTCAGCATCAGACTTCTCTCTTCATTGCACTGGAAATAACTTTAAGAAGATTTCACTTATCTGTGCATAATCACAAGACCTGCCCTGGGGCCTGCAGAAACAACTGTAATGTTTTAGCACAAGAAAGAGAGAGGGCTGTAGGCAAGGACAGACAATGAAATGGCTTGCAGATGCAAAGGTTGTGTGGCAGTCTTCCAAAGTCCTGGATGTCTTGTGTTCAATGTCCCTTTCCTCCTCCCGTGGGTCTCTTGTGGATCATCACAAGTGGAAATCATGCCCAGAAATTCCCTGCTATTCACCTTTTATTCTGCTTTTTTTCATCAAGGCCAGGTGGAGTCCAGGGTATTCTTTGACACCTGTAGTTAAACTGCTCTGAATACTTTTTTTTATACAATTAAATGCAGGTCCTTGCCTCTTCTCAAGCACTTCTCAGATCATTTTTTCACTCTCTGTATTAAGATGAATAACTCCAGCTACAGCTACCCCTCCTTTTATGTGTATAAAGAATGCAATTTCTACATCTGAGGTGTGACAACAGATGCAAGGAATTAGATGTAATTGCAGTATTGTCACCCTTAGTTAATGAAACATTTGGAATAATTAAAAAGTGGTAATATAACAGATTAGGATCACATGTTGGCTTTATTTTGTACAACTATTACACTTGCAGCTTGACAATTTTTTGCTGTGTTCTGCATTTTGGGAGCTTAACACAGAATTAAGGGTTGCTGTTTGTAAAATCTTGATGAGTGGGTGCTATTACCCTATTACCTTTATCATGTATATTATCTATAGCACCTATATTATCTATAGCATCTATATTTTCTATACTATCTATATCTAAATTATGGTTATTATTATAACCCATTAAGGCTATGAAACTTCTTACATAGAGTAGTAGCACTATGCTGTAAACAAGCATTGCTGTAAACAAGCATTTCATTTACTTGGAGGTTTGGGTTTTGTTTTTGTTTTTGTTTTTAAACAAAGTTCCCTAGGGAATTTCTGTAGCGTTCGTTTTGCAAGACATGCTCCACTGAGGTCCATCAGCCAGCGGGCAGGACCCGGGGAGCACTCTGCCCGTGGCAAAACACCGCAGCTTCAGAAGCAGCTGCTGAGCTCTGCACCATGATGTTTCCAGGCCCTCTTGCCCAGCAGTTCCCCAGCCTCTCCCGCTTTGGAAGAGAAGGACCAAATGGAGCATGCAGAATAGAGAAGCCGGTCTTGGCTGTGCATCTGATCTCCAGATGGAACCTTTCCGTCTATTTCCTGAAAACCCTTTCAGGAAGTGAGGCTTGAAAGGAGCAGGGAAGCACCCGCACCAAGGCTAGGGGTGAGGCATGGAGAAGACAAAGTTGTTTGAGCCACAGAGCTGTTTCTCTAACTTCTGACATGGTTTTTTGATCAGTGGCAGAAGAAAGCAGCTCTCCATGTGTTTATTTGATGCTGGCTTCATCCTGAAGCTTTGCTGCTGTGCTTTGAAAAAAATCTCATCTTGGTACCAAAGGCAGAGATGAAGATGGAGCAACCTGCTTCAACCACTGCTTCATTTCCCAAGTCATCTCCTCTTCAGCTACCTCTAGATTTCCACCTGAGGAAAGCTAAGGTTCAGCATTATTACTGGTAGCATCAGTAAAGGGTGCATTGGTTTGATGGAGCACACAGGGGTATTGTTATATCCTGAATCACAAGGCAGCATTAGGTTGCAACCAATAGACAGAGCACGCTATATGTTAAGTGCAATTAAATTGCTTACTGCTGTCATCTTCAATTTCCATTTAAATGTGTTTGCTCTGAAATATTCACGGAGTCTTACCTGTGCCTCTGCCCTTCTGCCCTGCTCCATGAAGCAGAAAGCAGACTGGGATAAAAATATCATTTACCTCACCAAAAATTTATGCTTTCTGAGCTACTTCAGAGAATTTGGACATTGATTAGCTGGGAGTAAGCAGATACAAAGCTTAGGGATCTGCTAATGGAATATCAATACCACAAAGCTTGCAGGTTGAAAAATCAGGATATGCACTCAAAGAATCCTGTGGGATTGTTATGCTTTATTTTGAAATCTCATTATATTTTGGTCATTTGTATTACTGTTATTTTTAACTCCCGCATTACCCTTTTCTGGGGGGGTGAACTTTCAGTAAAATCAATGAGAAACAGAGTGAAGAGACTTGCTGATTCCTGATGGAGGGCTGGGATGATTTTCCTGTTTGGAGGCCTCCCCTTAGTGCTGCTGTAATCAGTCTGTTTCATATTTGCAGTGCCTCCACTCCTCCCAGATGCCATCTTCTCTGCTACCTTTGCCCTAGCAAGGCAGGTTGGCCAAAGAAAATGCAATAGGCTGTAAGTTTTGGCAAGGAAATAAGCATGTCTTCCTTTTTTTTTTTTTTTAACCTTTCGTTATTACCACTGCAGGCCTCCAGGAACTAGGTTGGACCTCCCACGTTGATGCCACATCCAGCATCCTTCTGTCCTCTACAGTACTAAGAGAGCTGGTCGTATGCTCGACTGAAGGTGACCAACAGCAGCATCTAGTGGCTCAAGCACGGTTTCAAAGCAGATTTTGTCTGCAACCTTCAGCCACTGTGAATATGTTTGCACGGTGAAATGAAGTAAGATTTCTCCAAAGTCATAACACTTGTGAAAGTATTCTACTTGGCAACCTTGGTGCACAGAGAGGTTTTACAGCTGGGTGAGCAGTTTTAATATACCGTGTTTTGTATGCAGACACCTAATGACCTCCGTGGGATGACTCAAGGCCAAATTGGTGGTGAGGATTTGAATACTGAGAGATGTGAAGAACAACATAAGGAAAAAGATGAACAACAAGGTGATGAGGCAGAGCACATGGTAACTGTGTTTGTAGAGCCAGGCTGATGGGCAGCTTCCTTCAGTGCTGCCAGAGGCCATTCACTGTCTATGCAGTGGGTGAGCACCTCTGTCTGGTGAGCAGGCTCACTAGATGTGCCCACAAACCAGCTGCTTGCCTGGGCAGAAAAATAAATACCAAAAGTAAATGCTGTTTTCCACACAGTTCACGCAGCAGTTTTTGTTGTGTATTTTGGGAAGCAGGCTGAATATTGGAATGTAATACCTTGGATCAAAGTGGACTTCCCACTCCTGTCCATGGAGGGCTGCTAAATGAATTGTTCACAGATGCTTGCAGAGGTTTTGCCTGTTTCCCTGGACCTAAGAAATTCTCTCAAGAAATGATGTGTTTTGCTTCGGTACCTGGAAAACTGCAGAAAAAAAAAACAGGATGTGTTTGTTTTATTCTTTCAGTAACTCAGATGCATCTCTTTCTTGAGAACATCACAGTTTTGCAGAGATGGCTGTTTCCTCTACTCTTTACATTTCTCTCTACTCAAGGGGTAGCAAAATCAAGAATTTTAAAAAATGGCCAACAACTTGGGAGGTTCTGCTGCCTGCCACCACTAGGCAGAAATTGGAGGTCTACTTGCAAATTCAATAACTTGAATAATAGGCACTGACAGTTTACTGTAAACAAGGATTAGTGTGGTTTGGTAGATAATTTATCTCCTGATAAGCCTATTTACCTGCAGCTCACCTCCCTCCCCTACTATCTAATTTCTGGCTCTACCCTGTTAGCTCCCCACACATATTTTAAGCATTCATACTTGTTTTCTCTGGGTAGCTGATTCCAGTCAGTACCAGGTCATAGTCCCCGCTTCTTACTTCCTCAGAGCAGGCTTCTGTATGCTAATGTCTGGCTGGCTTGTTTTTAATCTTTATTTTTTCCCCCAGTACAGAGCAGTTCACCCTCTGATCTGGAATGATGAAGTGCTCACCACTACCAGCCTGCCTTACATAAGTATGTGGTTTTAAGTGTAATTATTTTACACTGCATTTCTCACCTGGCAGTGAATTGCTGTGGTAACAGGGCTTGTGTAATTGCCTGTGAGATACAGGGTTTCACCTAAACACACCTTTCCCAGCAGATTTGAGTCTCCTTTTATCTTGATGTTTGGGATTTCTTTTTATTTGAAAAAAAAATATTTGCCATGCTGTAATACTCCGGAGGCACCCAACCCTGAGCGGGGCAAGGTGCCATATGTGAGTGGGATGGCACTAGGGTAGAAGGGTGGTATGGCTCCAGAAACTCCCATGTTGCCAACATGGGGGTGACTGTGTGCATCTGGCTCCGAGCATCCCCACACACTTGTGCACCTTGTGCACCTCCCCAGCTCCTGGAAGGAAAACAGCCAAGGACCTGAAATAACCCCGGTGAGAAAATAGTATGTGTGTAGTTTTTGCAACATTTTCCTGTGCAAAGAAAGGAAGGAGTGCAGCAGGTAATTTTTGCACAGAAGTCATCCCTGAGAAAGTGCAGCAGTTCATGAACGCTGGATTAACAGATACAAACCTGTATTGCATCAGGTTATCAAATTTGTCTCTCACTGCTTATCCTCCTGCCTTGGTATCAGATTCTGTAAATTACCTGGCAACTTCTGAAGGCATTAGTGCCTTTCTCTGTTGTGTCTGTAATAATATTAAGGCTGAAATGACTTTCTTATAGGTTTAAAAATATCCTAGTGTCTGTTTCAAATCTGGCTGAAGATAATAGGAACTGGCTTAAGTGATTCCAGTCAAGGTCTGGAGACTACGAAAAGCTTGCTAGAAGTTGGTCAGAATTACCTGTGTATATAACATTGTTATGTGTCTGTCTGAGACACCGCAGGTGAGTGTTTCCTCAACAAAAAGGCTTTGTGAAACAGCACTACCGACATCTCTGCTTCACGTGGGGAAGCTGTGCTCAGAAACCACCACTATGGTCACAGTTTTGATACAACCAGCAGGCTCAGCTCCTCCAGCACGAGCTGTGAGGCCAGTTATGAGGTCCCCAGACCACATGTAAGCACTTCTGTGGGGTCACCTCAGAGGAGCTTCTCACTCCCCCCAGCTGGTGGTTGTCTCCATGCACATCCACAGTGTCTTTGCCAGTGCTGCAACAGATGTCTCAAACAATGTCTCCTGTCTTCCCAGCCTCCTTCTCAGCCAGTGGGATTGAGATGAGCACTTTTTAGGAGCAGGAGTGTTATGGTCTGGTATCTCCCAGGAAGTTATTGCTTTGCTAGAAGATCCCAGTAGAGAATCAGCTTGCTCCTGGGCTGGATACCAAATGTACAAATAGCATTAATAGTGTCTGTGCCCTCAGGAAACTCCCTGTCAAGAATTTAAACCAGGTAATACATTAATACATTTTTAGCAATGTATGCTGGGTAATTTTACAATTATGATTTTGTGATTAGGGAGTGTGTAGTTTTCTGCTTTGCCAGGCTAGTTTTTCACACCACCTTCAGTGTAGGGATCTACAGCCTCTGCCTGGGACACAGGGAAAATAACCAAGAAAGTTAATCAGCTGGAGCAAAAGTGGAAAGATTTGGAATGTATCTATACTCTGAGTTGCCTTTATTAGCCAAAAAAAGTAGCAGTTACTAGAACCAAAATTCATAAGATTTTATGGTAACTCTCTGACAAAACTCTGCATTTTGGAGACTGTGCAATTTGCAAGAGTTGAAGGAGTGCTTAAGAACTCAGACAACAGCTTTTGCATAGCTTCGTGCTCATGTTGGTCTCTGTTCATCTCCACTTGCTGTCAAACTGAGAAGTATCTTATAATGGGAGGTCCTGCCTCCAAGTTTCTAATGTAGAAGCTCCATACAAGCTTCTTATTGTTGCACATGTAATGTTTTCAAGCCAGCCCTTCTCCCACAGCTGGTGGTTGCTGACAACATCTTTACTTCAAAACATCCTAATACCTACATCTCTCTCTAGTTCTTGAATTTATGATGTGCTAAAGTGATTTTTGTGTTGTCATTTTTGGAAATATGGGGTAGGGGAAAAATATATTGCATATTAAAACTACAGCCAATCCTTTGAGACTGACTTCGTGACATGTTCTCCTCCAAAGAGTGCTCTCCTAACACAGGCATGCAACAGAGGAGGGAAGGAGCGGCACATCCAGCCATGAAGCCTCGTGTTCCGTTGGAGAGAACTGTTCCTGCCAGAATGTGAAACAATTCCTGTTTCCCTGCCAAAACAACTGTTTGATGTGTGCTCCCTAATAGCTCATAATGAACCACAAACAAGCTTTTAAAGTAAGGATAAGGACACACATGCTTATAATGTTCATGAACATCCAGAGAATTTAACGAAGTGCCAAAGAATAATTCGGCTTAAAGGGGGATGCAGCATGCTCCTCAGTGTTCTGTTAATTAAAACAATGGATCTCTGAATTATAGTATTTCCTCTCCTTGAGATATTTAGACACTCAAATTCTTCCAAAGAAGTGTTCCTCCATTCAGTATATTAGAAGTAAAATAGAACAATGATCCTGAAAGGTGATGCACATAGGCGGTTCCCTCCCTCCACAAATTCAGTGGATATTTGTGCAGGAAAAGGACTCAGCTGGGCCATTTGTTTAGGATCACATAAATCTTACAGTAATGTGGACTGTGGTTATTGTAACATAGAATATTTGACCTACAGAAGCATCTATTTAATACAGTTGGCACTGATAGCGTGCTTCTAACCTGTTGAAGTCTGGATGCACGTCCCCTCTGACTTGGGTGGCCTTCAGTTTCTGTCCTCCCTTTTTTTCCCTTTGATCTCTTCTTAAAGGGTTTTAAAATAAGACTGTTTATTCTTGTAATAAAACAGATTTTGAAAGGAAATTAGTGAATATCCAAAGAACTTACCTAATGCTTTCCATCCACATATCTCAATCATATTAAGATTTGAATACGTGTGTTTTATATCCACTTTTGACCACTGGGATAATAAAAGCACACAATGTCCAGATGAGTCACCCAAGGTCAGAGCAAGTCAATGGCTTAGAAAGAAGTTCAGGTCACCTTAATTTCCCAGGTCTTACCCACAAGAGAATGTTGCCTTTTACATGAAAGGAACAACAACAAAAAGCTTTTATTCATTTACAGGAAGAAAAAACACAAGCACCCCTGAGGATGACAATAAATTATTAGTCCAAACCTCACAAGTTTTTATGCCGTATGATTTGCAACATCCAGCAAAATTCAACAGTTACAACATTAAATAATAGAGAGAAATTAAAAACTATAAAAAAGGAAAAAAAAAGTGTGTTATTTGAATAAAATATGGTAAGGAAGCAGGAATCAGTAAGCCAGGAAGATGAAAGCAAAAGTATTGCGTTGGACTGGAAGGAGGAAGTCTCATGCACCAATGTGGTGAGTTTATATTAATCTATTTATAACAACAACTCTTACCCAAGTTGAAAGGTATATAGTGCATACACATATAGAAGGAAAATCATGCTAAAATGCAGCTTTAGGTTGAGCTCACTATTGCCTTAGTTCATGCAAGTAGTTCCAACACAGTTGTTGGTACTATTTGTGTAACTAAAAAGAGCAAGGTCTCTGGGGCCCAAGCCAGCTTTTAACTTGGCCAAATGCTGAACAGCTGAAACATATTTTTAAATTTAATTTTTTTCTGGCTACTATCTCCAAGGATATTCTCAACAAAAGCCTGTATTGTTTCTTCCCTTATTTTAAAAAGTTCAGGCCTAAGCAAGGACAGCAAAGTGGTAGAGGAAAATGGGAACTGTATAAAGAAGGAAACCTGTGGTTGATGCACAGCCAGAGACACAGAGTAATCCACCCTTCCTGAAGCCAGGAGCCCTGTTAGTTCTACTCTTGCTTTTCTTCATCTGGTGCAAGCCATAGAAAGGCCAGATCCATGCCCATGATCTCTGTATGTTCTTGTACTATAAAGTGCAGCATAATTCCAGGTGCTAATTAAACCCACAGCCTACGATGTAATATGCACATATGCGTGCAGCTCTTTAGAGTACGTTCCCATTTGCATCACCTTTAGAAATGTGTGAACGACTGGCTAAGTTATACCAGACGTAAAACTCTAGCAAGAAACGTGTATGGAAAGAAATTGTTATGTGGACGCAAGCCCAGAGGACACAAACTTCTCAGTGAAACAATGAAAACCAGCCTTTCAGGTAGGGCATTGAACTCAAGAGAGTTAGGTTCAATTTTCCAGCAGTTCAGCCACAGATTTTTTTTGATTCTGAGCAGGTTAAATAGACACATCAAAACACAGTTACAGACAAATCAAAGCCCATGAAAATTATCTCCCGTCATCCTATACAAGATACCTTTAATGCCAGTGTTTCTCAAAAGCTAGAAGATGCTTCAGGCAGCCACTGAAACTGTGAATGAGCTCCTCTCTCTGGTCAGCTGCCTGGGAATGAGAGGGCTATAAACTGGAGCAAGGGCATTGGGAATTTACCCTGAGAGCCATGTATTTTTTATTACTAATACTAGTTATTATTTAATTCACTTTGGCTTTAGGAACTACTATGAGGCCTGAGTTTCTTGCCCTGTGTTAATAAGAGGATTCCCATTGCCATCACTGGATATGCAGGGAGGCCTGGTGCACAAGTAGCCAAGGCATGTTTTTCTTTACTGAGCCTGTTATTCATTCTCTGTGCTTATGCAGCTTTCATGACAAAATTCAGAAAGCAATTATGTAGAATATCATTTGGGTACATGCCTCTGGAGGTACATGGGAAAAAAGCCACTAATGGAGTCATATTCTGGCATTGTGGACCACTTTCCCCCTTTAAAATAAAATAAAATAGCATTTTCAGTACATTTCCAGCCACTTTTGACCCCTCTGATCCCAGGGGTAAAATAGCTATGGCAAACTCTGCCATTTAGGAAAGGCTGTTTCTGTGCTGTACTGGTACGTTTGGAAGAAAGTTTACCAGGCCAGAACATGCAGTTTCCTTTTATCTAGAAGGGAGATTTCCTCTCTAATGCACGCAGACAATTATAAGAAATTGAAATTGATTGGGATTTCTAGCCTAGTCTAAAATCATTGCTGGACAATTTTGTGAAGGCGTGTGGTATGTTGTCGCACTGGGATTGTGCTGTAGATGTTTACTTGTTCTAGCCCTTCATCTAGGACCTCACTTAAAACATTTCATATGTTAGAAAAGCACAGTGAGAATAACTCCACTATATAAAGATGTTTTGTGTATAAAAAGGTTGGCAGCTTAAAAGGTCAAGTTAAGTGAAATATAACCATTGTTTTTTTTCTATCCAGAAGTCCCATGTTGTATTTATATGCCCTCGAAGGTTGGCCAAATGTCCTTTATTGTCCTGTTTCACTTAAATATTTAAACATGTTTATACTTATGAATACTTACATGGATGACAAGCTGAGGCAGGGCGGGGCACTATTTTTTAATGTGCCAAATTTTTGATTAAATACTTCTCTGTTTTGGAAAAGAGACAGTAACTAATCAGTTGTCATGCTGTGAGGGCAAAGCTAATAGTCATTAAAATAATAGACTAATCCTACCAGGATTTAAAACTTGCTGTTTCTGCAGTATGATGCAGATTGGCAATGAAATCCAAACCAGCTAGACTGTGTAATTCACATCATCTTGCCATCACTCTCAACACATGTAACAATTTATCTTCCTTCTAGACTGTTGTGAGAAAAATCTCAAATAATTTTCTTCAGACAGGATCTTCTGTGAAGCTATTTTATTTGCTATTGCAATGGTGGGCGCCCTGTCAATTAGGAGCACATTTTAGTAAACAAATCATAACCTTTTATTCCCTATTACCTGACACGTGATCACCTCCCGGGTTTCCTCATTGGCTGAGTACTACAGGTTCACAAGCTACTTGACGCTCCTCTATACCATATATGTACAATTCTTCTTTTCTTCAACCCTTTAATTTCTCCTTTCTTATGTTTTGAGAACTTGTGATCTTTGTTTTACTGTTCTCACACTGCTCATCCTGTTTTTCTCAAGCTTCTACCTTATTTTGGAACAGTGAGGCCTTCTACTGTCCACTTATCTACTTAGCATTTCTCCTTGTTATGACTACACAACTACCTTTGAATACAGAAAATTAGTTCTCTACTGCAAAAACACAACTTTGTTTCTCACAACTGTGTTGACTTTTGTACAGTTGAGTCTCATATTGAAGGCACAAAGAATTCAGGAAAGACTGACTTGGGCTCTTAGTTGATCAGTAGAAGGGAAAATAAATAAATAAATAAATAAAAAGAACATGGCGTTTTCACAAGGCAAATATCTGTCTAGATAGCAGGGCTGTAGAATTTCTTATATGCTCTAAAACATAGGATCAAAAAGTCACACATTAACATATATCTGAATACAACCTAGAGACCTAAGAATTTTTGTTCCTCAGTTTTACAGATATTTTTTCCAGGTTGTTGTATACCAGTCAAAAGGTTTCAGGAGCTCAGTAAATCCTCACGAGTTAATAATTAAGGCTTAGAATTACTTATACCTGTTCTAACAGAAACATTGCTGATAAACCAGACACATTCAAAACAAAATGAAATCTTTGCTGGTACCCTGCAAAGGATTGGATACATCCAATTCTTCACAATGTGGATAAGTGCCTGTGGATGGAGACGTTCCAGGATCTAACTCCTGTGGGCCTCTTGGTCTCTTTGTGGCATTTTATGGTGGCACTGTTACCATACAACATCACCACAATGCTGAGACTCCAGAGAGTCTTCCCCATGGCAAATCATAGGTTTCTTCAAACATTACACCTTTACAGAGATCAAGGAGGCCCAGGGACTTAGTCTGCATTACACAGGGTGCGGGTTTACTAGTTATAACTCATGGACATCTGGGAAGACATAATGGAGAAATCTGTTGGAAGACTGACTTGTAGGGCATGACAGTCCTTCACCAAAGGTCTGGATAAGCTGAGCTAAGAAAAGAAACCCATTTGCCCTGGCACAGACAAATGGCTGGCTGAAAAAAATAGGAGAGAACAGCAATGATAAAGAACAAGTTTTTGTGATGGATAGTTGTTACCAGAGCAGTCCTACGAGGTCTGAACTGAGATCCGTGCAATCCAAAATAGTCGAAGGTAATCTGGAAAATAAGGTTACAAATGAGGCAATCAAGTCTGCACATGACATAAAATTATTTGGAATAGTGAAACGTGCAATTGACTGCAAACAGCTATGGAAGTATCTCACAATACTGAGTGATGAGACAATAAAACCACAAATGAAATTCAATGAAAATCACAAATGAAATGTCAATAAATGCAAGTAGGGCACATGAGGGAGAAAAAAAAATAGCCGTCTATATGACTATACACACAGTGATGAACTCTAAATTAGCTGTTAGCTAGGGGAATTAGCTATTACCACTCTAGAAAGAGATGTGGGAGTCATTATGGATAGTACTTTGAAAAGTCAGTTCCATGGCAGTCAAGTGGCAAATAGTGCATTGGGAATTATTAGGGAAGGAACTGAAAACAAAGCAGATAGCATCTGTATAGCATTATATAAACACATGGTGTGTTTGCATCTTGAGTACTGCTGGTAATTTTAGTTACCCTTTTTTCAAAAGGGTATGCTAACATTAGGAAAGATACTGAGAAGGATCACAGGTTGGGATATTTCTGCATGGAAGAAGAGATGATAGAACATGTGTGTGAGAAAGGAGTCGAGTTCAAATTGTAGGAATGAGCCTCTCAGGAATGGAAGATCATTATTTAGTAATAAATATTATTAATTAGTAAATTATAATAAATATTATTAATTAGTAATAAACATTATTATTTAGTAATAAATATTTTGCAGGTGCTGGCAGAAACTCCAGGAAAACTCTGTATAACATTTGTTTCTCGCCACCTCTCTTGTCCACAGTAAAAACTTTTTCCTTTCCGGTAGCTGTTTGAGTCATATAGCATTTGTATTTGTTTGTAGCACTGTGGAGACAAGAAGAAAGCAGAAAATATCCTTTTCCCTGAGGTACAGAGAGCAGATAGGAAGGGGAGATCCTGGTCTCAGGAGGAGTTCAGGTGTGTTTGAAAAGGATCCTTAGAAGTTCTGAGGGGCAATGAGGAGTTGTTTCTGGAAGTTGCTACAAGTCCAGGCTTTACTGGACACTGGTATGCAAGGATTTGGTGAGGGGACAGAAAGTTACACTTCGAAGAAGGAAGTGAGGAGCTGATGTTTTGGCTGCCTTTATTTAGGAAAAGTCAAGGAATTAAGTTACATAAACATGTATGATGGGAAAAGATAAGGGCAAAGAAGAAAAAGGGAAAAAATAGCCAAACCTGAATACTCAGAGAATCAATTTAATTATGACCTAGAAAATCACAGATGGCACAGAGAAGGTGAATAGGGAATGATTATTCAATATTCTCAATAAAGCATGCACTAGAAAGGATCCTGAGTGCTCAGGTAGAAGATTGAAAACAAACTTATAGAAATATACTTTGTCCCCACAAAACATAATGATTGAAATCACTATGACATGTTGTGGAGGCCAGTGGGTTTCAAAAAGGACCAAGTAAGTGGGCAGTGAATGACCAAGAAAACATGATGACCTCAGTTCATCAGTTCACCTGGGATCACCTGTACTGTCCTCTGCTTTCAAAGCACAAGGCACTAAGGACCATCTTGGATCCTAGTATGTCCATCATACCATTACTGTGCATTAAATTCCCCATGTAGATAAAAGTGTGAGTTGGTATAATTTTTACATGAGAAAGCAGAAAAAACACATTGGTGTTCTTCTGTTATATGTCTGTGCTATAAATTAGCCTTTTCTGTTTTCCTCTACAGAAAGCTGTAGGAACATCTGATTTAGCTCAAAAAGTGCATTTAATGGAAAAGGTACTGATTTACACAGAACTTCTCCATTTCAAACTTTGAACTGGATTACTTACAGTAAAGTGCTGATTTTGATGCTGACACCAAAGGCAGAAAAAACAGGCTGTTAAATGACACTCTAAGAAACACTGACTTTGAACTTGTGTATGGTTTGCTTGAAAATCAAAGGCAAAACCCTTATTAGACTCAAGAGGATTCTCACCATGTTATTTTCCATAAAGAGGCGTTAGGAGATGTTTGGTCACCAAAGTGCTCCCACACTTTCCATTGAAACACTGAATAGGATTTTAAATATAAACAACTAATGAAGCCCCCTACATTCAGGTTGTTCTTTCTTTCTGTCTATCTATCTATCTTGCCAGTTAAGTAAAATCTTACTGAATTTCTTGTTTTGCTTTGCTAATATGAAGAATTGTCTTATTTTTTTCCTCATAATTATGTCTATGGTGTTTCTCCATAGACTGAGACAGATAGCTATATAGACAAATAGATTCACAGATAGATAGATTCATAGATAGATGCACAAATAAATAAATATGCATCAGTTCCAGCCTTGCAAAGGACTCTGCAAATAAACTGAATGCTATTATGTCTTCCTGTCCAGGAATCACCAAGTAAATTAGTTCAGGCATGTATTCTCACAAAAGCCTGACAACTGTGTCAATCTAATCAAAAAGATCATGCTAAACTGAGCAACCTAAACCTAGTTCAGCTTCCCTGTATGGACAAACCCAGGCTTGGTCATGCATGCTGCATGCTCTGTTTCACCGCAATTTTTCTTTCTTGTTCTTTAATCTGTCAACTAATTAGCACGCAAGACTAAGAAAAAAATGTTAGATGAAAACTCTTTTAAATACTAACCTATATATATTTTTACACGAGTGACTGTAGCAGTCAGAAAGAGCTCCTTGGAAAAGTATCCCAAATTCTGAAAAATAATTGCCTTTGTATAGAAAATAATGACATGACTGTGCTTTTCTAGTAGCTGAAATCACGTCTGTGACTCAATTAGCCCATTCAGGCGAGAAGGGGGAGAGAATCTTCTTCCTTGGTGTTGCAGAATGCATGTATGTACAGGGGAAGTTTTCTTGAAAGAGCATGTGGTATCTATCCATTTGCCATTGTAACTTCCAGGGGAGATAAGCTCAACATTTCCACAACATAGCTGCTATTTGTTTCCCCACATCTTTTGTATGGAAACAAAATTCTTTAAAATGGACTGTTAAGCTATTACTGTGTAAGAGAGAAATAGAATATATAGTTAATGCCAAGATATATTCTTGCTGTATCAACATAACTTTCATACTACGGTAAATCTGTTGGTGTATTTGCCATTTCTTGGGAAGTATTTGCTTGATTTGCACAAAGCCTTTCCTTTTCTCTCTCTGTCTCTCTCTCCCTTTTCTCGTAATAGTGTAGTTATAGAGTAGGAAGCATATTACACTAAAAGAACCTCAGACTGAGGCTCTGCTCCAAAGATATATTACAGCAATACTCCAGGAGAGCAAGCTGCCAATTACTGAATAGGAAGACTTGGTGATAGGCCTTATTACTCAAAACATGACATGTGAGAGGAAGAGCCAAAGCATGGATCCTGCACTGTTGGAGTGTGCAGCTCAGCAAACAGCCAGTGAGTGGAAAGCTGCTCTGATTGCCTTCTGCCAGGTAGCAGTAGGAAAGCTGCTGGTGATGCTAAAAATGTTGTTTTTCATTTAGCAGGAAGATTTTCCACAAAAGGGTAAGTTTTGCACCTGCTTTAGCACAGGTTGTTAAAACTGAATGATTCAAATGAATTCTCTTGTGTAAGATAATTCAGAGACAATAGAGAAAATCCACATTTTTCAACTGCAATAGCTATTCATGAACTAGTAGAAAAGTACATATTCCTTGGCTCTACTTGTAATCTGAATCTCATTTAAACAAATGTTCCTCCCACCTGTGAAAAGCCACAGATAAATCTAGTGAATACATGCTGTTTATGAAACTCTTTCTTCACATAAAAAGCAGTGGGGTCATATAAAGTTATTGTAGCTTTGCTTCTGAAAGCACTGTGACTTGTTAAATACACTAGGATATTTAGGAGACAGTACCTGTCTCTGAAGCATGCCTAGGAGACAGGTATTTAATTGCTCTCCATCCTAGATTTCCTGAATGTTTCCGTAGTATCGCTACTCCTCAGTTCTTCCTCCATAACATCAAGATAACACTCTCCTACCTTCTGGGGTGCTGGCAAGGATAAATAAATTAAACACATTGAGATACTATGGCACGGAGAGGGGAATTTATAAAAGGGTCTAAGATGGATGGTCTGTTCTTCATTGCAACATGCACAGCTCTTGGCTCCCACGAGCACTTCCACTGAGGGGCAGTGACTCATATGTGGCAGATGAGAGCAAAGTGATCAGCCCAAACACCCTCTGGAACAAGATCTATAATACATCGTAAAGTATTAATCAATGTAATGCTCTTCTGTCTGCCTTAGACTCCACATGTAATCTTAAGAAAAGTGTAGTGGCAGAGGATTTATCTCAAAGAGGACTCGACTATGCATTAGATACTTAACTGGAATAAACCATGATAGCCTTAGTAAAAGTCTACTGAATTACAACAGTCAAAGATATGATCTAAAGTTCATCTGACTGAGTGCATACTTCATGGTTAAACAGTTAAGAGAAATGTTCTGTCTCCGGCTTTATAAACATATGGGAAAATGAAATATTTCTGCCCAAGCAGAATCCCAGAGAAAACTCTAGATTGTTTGAAATCCTCAAAATAATATATGTTTCTTTACTTTGGAACAGTTAAGTTAAGATTACTAACTTCAATATACTTTAGGGAAAACTCCCGTACAACTGCTCTCCCTGATGTGCATTGCTATGGTATGACAATTTTCTCTGGTTATTTATTACAGTACCGCATGTCCCACAGTTCAGAGGCAAATACATAGATCAGACCTGTGGCTTGTTCCACTTCTCTTTCTCGCAAAGTGACAGAGATGGAAGGACTATGAATGTCACGATTGTCTATGCCACCTCAGTCTGCCAAAATAAACCCTCCACACCACTGAGCAAGAGGAAAACAAGTGAAGAACTCTTTCATGGACCAGAGCTTTGCCTTGGAGTGATAATGCTCGCTCAGCTTTTCACACATCATTCTGCAAATGTATGGGTCTAAAATTTCAGTGAGCATATGGTTTACTCACTTCTCCATATGAGTGAAGTTTTTCTTCGGTCTTGGTCCAAAGAAAGGGAAATGCTGTTTTTTTGTTGTAAAAGAAATGTTCTTCCAGAGCTAACTAGGCATCATCAAAAAAAGTGTCAGCAATTTTATACTCTGATATATTTCCTCTTAAGAGTGGTACTGGGATCCTTACCCAGCCAAATGAGGGGGTCCCACAGAAGTATCTGGTTGAGTAGAATTTACAGTTGGAGGTGTTTCTAACACATCTTGTCTTCTGAAAAGCTGTAATAGATTAATAAATCTTGTCCCCTCACTAAATAATAATAATAATAATAATAATAATAATAATAATAATAATAAAGATATCCGATTTTTTTCTGAATATGAGGAAATCTTTTATGCCAATGGCCTGGGATTTCTGAAGTGAATGTTGCTGCTAACAGTTGCTTTGGATGTATGAGCTGCCCTCCACAAAATAGGTTTGGAGGCATTCCTATCCCAAGCCAACCCTTGCTTCCCACTACTGTCCTTCAATGTTTTATTAAGTACTTATGTTACCCTAACAGGCTGTCAGGGTATCCTCTGCTGTCCCAGGGACAGCACTTCTTGCAAACAATCAGCCAAGGATCTTGTTGACCTGGCTAACTTAACAGCTTATAGAAGCCCAGAAATTCCCAGTAAACAAAACAAACCCAAGTTTTACTGGGGACTATGTTTTTATATATATATATATATATATATGTGTGTATATATATATATATTGTTTACTATTACAAATTAATTGTAAATAGAGGAGGAACTCAGTTTATTAAACACAAAAGACCACTACTAATTAGTGCAACAAAGTTATCACATTTTCACGGCTTAGTTTCAAAGCAAGTGCTACACCATCTGATAAAGTTCACGGATAGAGGAATTATCTGTAAAGTGACTGCAAACATTTATTTATTGACTGAAAAAGTCCTAAACGGCTTCCTAATTTCCATCTCCTTGTTTCATAAGCAGAAGGGGAAGAGTAACACGATAGCACAAACAACAACAAGCAGTAGGGGATTCTTTTTCAATTTTCTTTGAATTAACAAATAAATATATAAATAGGGAAAATATCTATCAAGAACATATATTCACACCATAGAACAGGAAAGCTTTTCGTCAGCAATACAGGAAATACGCAAAGCAGTTAACTAGGCTACAGGCCATGGAAAGTTCAGCTGACACAAATTGCAGAGTAGCAGAGCTTGCCTGAATATTTAGCACATTAATAGTAAACTTTAATAATAGTGAACTGTTTAATACAAATACTGACTTAACTAGATCTACAGTTACAGGCCTGTGCTATCGATTGCATGGTATTATATTGATGCATTATAGCTGCAGGTGACAGGAATACCTTATTCCAGGGAACAGCCAGCACACTTGTCTGTTCCATAAGAATATTTCCCCTCTTTCTTCCAAACCTGTGCCAAAAGACTTCAAGTAATTTCACCACCAAACACCCTGCTCCCCTGGGTTACCACCCCCTTCTGAGCACTCGGTGCTGATGCAGACGTGCTGCAAACAGAGCGCTTAAGTTGAAGATGTCCAATAACCTAGCTTTCTGCAGCATCCCCACACCTGTGGCTCTGAGATCACAGACATTACTCTCTGCAGGGGCCCTGCCCGACGGTTCAGCCGCCTCTCCCACCATTGTGTGAGCCACCCCTGGAATGCGCAGGTGAATTCCTCAGACATGTCACCTCTTGAGTCCCCTTTCATCTGGTTGAGGATGGAGACAGGTGTTAAATCAGTGTTAGCACCCACCGTACTGCAGATGTTAGTGGGGAAAAAATGAGAAAATAAGACAATGTTCCTTTTGTCCGGACTGCAATGTCTGTGTTAAGACAGAACTTGTGTTACTTCTCCATGTTTAGTCAACTTTGCCATGAACTCCTCTTGCTCCATTCCCTGTTTTGAATTCACCCAGAGTTAGGGTGAGCCTTTCTTGCCATGGTGCCCAGGAATCAGTTATTTACTAGATGCAAAGAGTAACAACAAAAACAAAAACATACAATTTTGAGTAAGTTTGAGGGGGACTTTGTCCATTTACCAGAAGACACTGGTCTTCTTCCCGTTATCTCCAAACCTTAAGAAACAGAGGACATTCCTGAGCATCCTGTACAGACATAATTATAACCTTGAAAGTGTTTGCTCCATTGCTTTGTGAAGCTTAAAATAAAAACCATCAAGCAGAAGTCTTTGGTATAAAGATGATAATTTTCAAATTTGCCTTGTTATTTCTTTCTCATTTTTTCTACTACTTACAACATTTGGTTTTATTTACAGTTAAAAAATATATCTTTGAAAACACCTTCATAATTATTACTCCTAAGCAGTTCATTAAAACACCAGCCTTTGATGCAATAAAATCCCCCGGAAATTGAACAATAATACCTATATGAATGATAAAATGTGCACTGTTGAACTCACATATAAAGAGTATGTATAACAAATTTAAGACCAAAGCAAAAAAACAAAGGCACATGTACAGTGTTCAAGCATCATTGACTGTAATGTATCAGCACAACATTTTCCTAGCTGTATGCTCTGAGCAGTGATGGAGTTTCACAGAAGCTTCCTTTCGAGTCACTCATCATCTCCTCCAGCCTCCCCTTCCTGGGCTCACAGAGCCTTGCTCTTTGGCTTACAAACTTCTGCAGAGCAAAGTGAGCCACTACAATGAGACACATCTACTTCTTGTCACACATCAGGTTTAATATTGGACCCTTCATTCTGTCCTTCAGTCCTACAGGTAGCTGGGGAAAAGGCAAAATCTCCATGTTCCCACCTAAACGTACTGAAAAGGCATTTACCCAGACAGTGGGCTAGTCCTCTAAAAATAAATAAATAAATAAATAAATGCTGAAGGAACAGCTGTGCTCTGGATATCATGACAAATCTCCAGGCAAGGATGGCCAAGTGCCTCTGGCCCAAGAAGGGAAGCCCAGGGGTGGCTGCTCCACCACTGTGACCATAAGGGTTAGCAACAGCACCCTGTCCCCAGAGATCAGCATCTTGGCTTAGCTCTGAATTTGAGGCTCCCCGGAAAAACAATCCCAGAGAAATGTCTGCTCTATTTAAGGTTCCACTGGAGGTGTCCTGCACCATGAATTCACAGCCTGATGTGCTTAGCTATGCTAAGACATGCCTGTTGTCACCATGAGAACTGCAATACTCATCTGTGTCTCCTCCATGCTGCCACCTGGAAAATGGCACTGTCTGTCCCACAGGATGTAGACGGTGGGAAGAATCTGGAGGAATGATGGACAATACATAGCTCAGTCCCCAGATTGCACTGTCTCCCTGCAGGCCATCACGCAGCAGCAGAATGCACGCTGGGGTGCCCAACCAGATTTCCTTGGTGTTTATGTCAAAACACAGCGGTGTGGTATGGCGGTAGCTTCGTCAGCAGTTGCAAAGACTCGTGTGCACGCTGCTCGTGCAATAGGGCTGCCACTCAGTTGATGCAGGATGCACAGAAACCACAACAAATGCCAGATGTGAACATGCCTCGAGTTGCATTGGTTGAGCCCTTCGACCGCCCCAGGCCTTTGGGTAGGTGTGGAAGGATGACTCCACTCCCTTCCTCCCCCACAGCTTCTCCTGAGCCAAGCTCTGGCCTGGCATGGGGAAGTACAAAATCTTTTGTTCAGAGCTGGACTCTGAGACCTGAACTCACAGGGGACTGAATGCAGACCTGAATCCGAGTTTCCAGGGTGTGGGCTGAACCAGCAAATACTGTATTGAAACAGAACCTACCCTAAATAGTCCCAAAGATTGGGGTTCAAATTCTGGGCAGCTCCAGTGCTACTGCTAAGGTAATCTTGTAGGTTGAGGTGACAAGGATTAGGCTTGCCTGACTTTTTGACTGATGTTTCTGTGGCTTGGCCTTTTGCCCTGCCCTGCTTCTTGTCTTGTAAATACTATTTTTCACTCCTTGCCTTTTCTTTCTTTCCTTCCTCGTCCTGTAAACTCACCACTAAATTTTAAAGACCTATGCATAAAAATTTTCAAAAAAAAAAAAAAAAGATTTCTAGGCTGACAGTCTCTCATTGTATCTGTCATCTCCTATTACACTGTGTGACAAGACAAACCCTTGTATGAATATGATGCATCATGACATGACACATGACACCAGTTACCCAACATTGTACCTCATTAGAGGAAACTGTAAAGGCATCAACCAGGGGTGAGCCCTTTCTATTAATCTCTTTTTATTTTTACTACTGTCATTAGGAGTTTGTGTAGTTGTTGAAGATTTTTCCCCCCGTGGCCAGTCTTTTAATTGTTTTTGAGTATAGATAACAAACAAACAAATAAATAAATAAGGCAAAAATATGAAAAGTTAAAACCTATCACACTCTTTTTTTGTGAGCACAGAAAGCAAATCCTCTGAGATATGCTGAGCTGATTCTTTCTTAAAGTCTGGAAGGAAAATTAGAATTTGTATATCCCTGCCAGCACATCCTGGATTTAATTATTTCCTGGCCATGGAATGGTTTGATTAGAATTACTGTTGGACAGGTAAGAAGGAATCATCATGAAAAACGGTACTGGTAACAACAGACATGGACAAGTCTGTGGTACTCAACAACTTCTTTGCCTCTGTCTTCACTGGCAATCAGGCTTTCCACATGTCTGGAATCCCTGAACCTGTGGATGAGAGCTGAGGGAGCAAAGTCCCTCCTACTGTAAGCAAAGAGCAGGTTTGAGACCACCTGATGAAACTGAACAGGTACAAATCTATGGGGCCTGATGACATGCATCCCAGAGTCCTGAGGGAACTGGCTGATCCAGTTTCCAAGCTTCTCTCCAACGTATTTGGAAAGTTGTAGCAGTCAGGTGAAGTTCCTGGTGACTAGAAAAAAGGAAACATCACTCCCATTTTAAAAAAGGGTAAAAAGGAGGAGCTGGGGAACTACAGACTGGTGAGCCTCACCTATGTGCCTGGGAAGATCATAGAACAGATCCTCCTGGAAGCAGTGTCGAGGCACATGCAGGACAAGGAAGTGATCCAAGACAGCCAGCATGGTTTTACCAAGGGCAAATCATGCCTGACCAATCTGGTAGCCTTCTATGATGGAGTGACTGTATCAGTTGACAAGGGAAGACCAACTATATCATCTACCTGGCCTTCTGTAAGGCCTTTGACATGGTCCCACATGATATCCTGATCTCCAAATTGGGGAGATATGGATTTGAAGGGTGGACAGTTCAGTGGATAAGGAATTAGCTTGAAAGCCACACCCAGAGAGTGGTGGTCAATGGCTTTGTGTCCAGGTGAAGGCTGGTGACAAGTGGTGTCCCTCAGGGGTCTGTCCTGGGACCGGTGCTGTTTAATATCTTTATCATTGACATAGACAGTGGGACTGAGTGCACCCTCAGCAAGTCTGCAGATGACACCAAGCTGAGTGGTACAGTTTGTTGATTCAACAAAAGGAAGAGATGCCATCCAAAAGGACCTGGACGAGCTTGAGAAGTGGGCCCATGTGAACCTAATGAGGTTCAACAAGTCCAGGTGCAAGGTGCTGCATCTGGGTCAGAGCAATCCCAGACATGAGCACAGACTGGGAGAAGAACTCATTGAGAGCAGCCCTGCAGAGAGGGACTTGTGAGTTTTGGTGGACAATGAGCCAGCAGTGTGTACTTGCAGCCCAGAAGGCCAACTGCGTCCTGGGCTGCATCACCAGAGTAGTGGCCAGCATGATGAGGGAGGTGACTGTCCCCCTCTGCTCTGCCCTTGTGAGGCCCCACCTGGAGTGCAGCATCCAGGCCTGGGGCCCCCAGCACAGGAAGGATGTGGGACTGTTAGAGTGGGTCCAGAGGAGGGCCATGAGGATGATCAGAGGGCTGGAGCACCTCTCCTGTGAAGAAAGGCCGATAGAGCTAGGGATGTTCAGCTCTGAAGAAGAGAAGGTAAACCTCATTGCAGCTTTTCAATAATTAAAGGAGGATTACAAAAAGATGGAGAGTAACTTTTTGCTCAGATAATGAGAGAACAAGGGGGAATGGTTTTAAACTAAAAGAGGATAGATTTAGATTAGATGTTAGGAGGAAATTCTTCACTCAGAGGTTGGTGAGGCACTGGCACATGTTGCCCAGAGAAGCTGTGGATGCCCCATCCCTGGAGGTGTTCAAGGCCAGGCTGGATGGGGCTTTGGGCAACCTGGTGTGGTGGGAGGTGTCCCTGCCCATGGCAGGGGGTTGGAACTAAATGAGTTTTAAGGTCCCTTCCAACTCAAACCATTCTGCGATTCTATGGTGATGAAATTCTGTCTTTCACTTTCACAAGCCACAGTTTTGGGAAAAAAAAAAAAAAAAGAAGTCCTTCTGGACAGAGGAGCTTATGCATATAACTCAGGTGACTGAAGATACTTCAAGAGGTTGTCATTTAAGTTCTTTAACTACTTTTGGTGCCAGCAAGACATTTTGTGTTTTAAGAAATATAACACATTCCCCTGGAGTTCACTGAATTGAACTAGTTATGACTTATGGTCATCACTCACTGGGTGAAGGCAGATGTTTGCACCCAAAAACACATATTTGGGTCATCTTTAATGTCTCCTTGGACAAGTAATCAAGGGAAAAAAGTGACATTAAAGCTGGCTTATTCAAGTTAGAAGGATCTTCTACTGGCTATGCAGATACAGGATAAAGCTGTTTTGCTGTCATATCTGAAGGCGTATAAATGTCCCTGCTGTTTTACAATGACATTCACTAACATTTTGCAAGATTTACATTCACTTAAAAAGAGGATAAGAGTATTTATAGGATTGGATTTACAGTTAGAACTCATGGCCCTGTTTACTGAGCTTGATATTTCTAGACAAATATGCACCACAAAGCAAAAAGTTAATTTTCTGTTTGTTAGCAAATGCCAGATGTTATACTGTAGCTCAGCAGAAGAATTCTGTGGCACTCACCTTCACTAATTGGTACAACCAGTTTTGGGATGTATTAACATGGAAAGGATTAGTGATAGCCTCAAAATCCTCAATCAAAATGATCTCTGAACATTTGGTTGCATATTTCTGAGTTCTGCCGGGCAAAAAATAAATAAATAAACAACAACAACAACAAAAAAAAAAGCCCTGTAGAAGAGCTACCAACCTTCCAACCTTCCTTTTCAATCTGTTGAACTGTTTCTTTTTTTGGCTATGTTTGTCATACAGCTTCTGACAGCTTTGATAATCCATCATGAGGAATGAACTCTTTCAAACTGTGGTGGTTTTATTTATTTTATTTTATTTTATTTTATTTTATTTTATTTTATTTTATTTTATTTTGCCTTTAAGTGCCCCAACTAAGTAACAAGTTAGCTATAAAAAGCTTATTCACTGCAGAATGCATGTTCTCCATTTTTAATGGCTGTCTTTTGACATTGCACTTGTTGAACTGACACAACCGACACTTCTCTAGAGAGATGCCAATAAATTCTAGGTTATCGGAGACCTCATTCTGCAAGAAGATGGGTGCACAGATAGCCAACAATTCCCCAACAATCCATCAGCAAGATTGTTTTCCAACACCACAGCCTTCCTTTACAGAGGAGATCCATCCCAGAGAATCATTCAGGATAGTTACCCTATTCAACAGTCATTCAACTCTTGCAATACATAACTTAATATGTTTTTAGATCTGTGGCTTTGGACTGTATCTGAAAAAAGTAGTTAGTTTTGCCTCTTGAAGTATCTAAGGGTACTGGGCACTTTCTTAAAATCTGTTCTGCTGTTACCTAACCTTACTAAGGACTTAATTCAGTGTCTAGAAGACAAAATTCACCGAGAGGGTTTACACGTAGAATTGCCATCCATTATTCTCGGGCACCCTGCTGCCCATTAAACCTCCAATCTATAGGTAGATGTCCAGGCTCTTCACTAAAGTAATAGTTGAAGTGCCAGTGTTTATGGAAAATATATATGTCTCTATAAGTCATAGACAGATGAAAACAATTACTCCTGCATTTTTTTTATAAACTGAAAAAGCCAGACACGTGGGTGTCTTAAAGTGCTAATTCCACACAGACACCTAGCTCTAAGAGAGCTCATGTTTCACAATCAAACACTGCCCAGAAGAGGAACCAATTTCTAGTAAATCCAATCCTTGCCTAATTTCTCTGAATTTGGCTTCCACTGAGTTCAGGCTTGTTAAGAGTGGTAAACATGCTGCTAGGCTGCTTTCTGCTGATTTGTGCCCTAAACTACCAGCTCTGCCTCCACGCAACATTTAGGTTGTCTAGCTTCAGCACTAGGATGATAATTACCTTTGCTAGAAGGCCACGTAAGGGTTAGTTGTTGTAGCAGTGCCTGAAGCCTAATGCTCCTGATCAGACAAGTGTAGTAACAAGAGCCTAATCTGTGGCATACTGAAGTCACTGGAAATCTTTCCACTAATATGAGTGGATTGAATTAGGGCTTGCAAATCTCTGAGATTTGAAGTATAGTTCCTTTGCTAATGATAATGGTACATATCTGGTTAAAAACAAGAACTAAACAAATGACCTTTGAAAGCTAAGTCCCCGTGTTTTAGATTGGTTGACACCATATGCTCTTCCCTGTATGTTGATATGTGAGCAGAACACAGTGCATGAGAGGTCAAACTGTTTCTTGTATGTTTTATCTCTATATTTATCTCAAAACTCATATTAGGCAGTTTTATTCTATCGCTTCATGGATTACTGCTCCATCCTTTCTGAACCCCCAGAAGCCTGATACACTGACCATACCACACCATGGTTCAAATGCCAGTTTCAGATCCTTCTTATTTAAAAATCTAATGTCCTGATTTCAGTTGTGCTCACTCAAAATAAGTAACTCCTTCCTCTGGAAAAAAAACATTACTCTTAATGTTACCTTTGGTAAAAAGTACTGCTTAGCACCACCTGTCATTCAGTGGGACTGGAGAACCTGAATGACAGCTGAGTGTCTATGCAAAGAGCAACTGAAAATTACCTCCATCCCCGAGCTGGCCACCAACCCACACCCTCCCCAAAGCCTGTTCCTCGCCCCTTCTTTATGGCAACCTCTCTGCCTCCATGTGGATGATGGTGGGAAGTGAGAGGCAGCTGGGCAGGTACTAGGGGAGCGTGTCTGTAAGATCTGCCTCCCGCCATCTAAAACACTCATGTTACTTTAAAGCCTTTGCAGGAAAGATGATCTTCTTGTTCTCAGTAAGTGCCTGGCTGTGACACAGGTGCAATGCAGCTCTTGCACAGGCAAAGCTCAAGAGCCCAAGAAGCAGCTCCCAAAGGAGGGAGCCCTGAGCAGCTTTCCTGAAACTCCCGAAGGCAATGTGCTCCAGGCCCTGAGTTGGCTTCAATTGTAAAGCGGCAAAAACAGTGCAACTTTTCTACTGCGAAGGCCTTTGCTGCTGTTCGAGCCCTTATCTGAGCATGAACAACATACAGATGAGCCTGCATGGGGTCAGCTGGGTTAGCAGAGAAATGAAAAATTCTTTGCTTAATGAGGTGGTGTCTCTGCCAGCTCTGTTTATCTACAAGGGTACTAAGGATGCTGAAAACAGCCTAAAGGGAGAAAATGAAACCGAGTTTCAAAGGCGTGTGACAGCCTCTGTATAATCCCAACAGGTTATCCTCTGTTCCTACATACCATAGCAATTTCTGTTCCTGCAATTCCCTGTATGTTAGCCAGGTCCCATTCTGTGGGCAAGGGAAGACTTTGGAAGAATTAGGGTGTGGTGCAAAAGACAAGCACAAGCACAAGACTAATGTATCAGATCATGTGTGAGGATGTGCAGCACAAAGGTGCTTTGAGCAAGGGCCCTGATAGCATCTCCCAGGGACACTTGCCTAGCGTTACCCCTCTCGGTGTGCACAGGCATGTTCCTAGGAAAACAGCGGTACGCTCGGGCCTGGATTCAGCTGCAGCATGACCTGGGGGGTGGGAGGAAGGGAAGATGCGTGGCTGACTGCTGTCACTGGGTGCTGACAGCAAGGAGAACGGTCCCTTTAGTCTCACCCTCAACAAAGCCATGCTGGCAGATGCTGATTGGCACAATGAGACTTCACCAGCTCCAAGCAAAGCACAACCCACATTCCTAGAAGGGTATCATCACCAACCTGGCCTGAAAATGCTTGCCTTGGTTTCCCCAGGTGGGTGGGGAGTGGAGTGGAGCCATGCTGCACCCCCAACGCACCCCAGAGCAGCGATCGGAGCAGCAGGGCTCAGGGGACTGCAGCTAGGCAGAAAGGGGCTGAAACCTGAAACGCCCTCATGCCTCCCTCTTCTGACTTCAGCTCTGATCTGGAACAGAGAAGCCTTTGCTCTAGGATGCTGTCTACCCATAATGGACCAAAACCCAGATAAGAAGTATCTCGCTGATCTTGCCCTGGGCAACACCCACAATGCTTTCTTGAAACTCCTTTGAACACACAGTTTAATTGTTTCCTCTTGTGAGCAACACAGTGAAGACCCAATGAAAGAGATTTCTTTACTGTTTAGTCTTTTTCTCTACTGGGCTCTTAGACCAATTGTAGCAAAGTCTGAAATACTACTGAAGAATGTACATTGATGTAAAAATATAGGCAATCCTTTCCTTTTACAGGATATCTTGGGAACATATTTTAGAGATAGATTTTATAAAAGCTTATGTTCGCTTTACTTGAACGTTGGACCAAGAAAAGCCAACAAAATCTCTTTAATACCAGCAGAGAGGTGGTTGGATACAAGGCAGAAAGGGAAGAAAAAAGGAACCACTAAGCCTATTGTAGTGCTGTTGTATACACAATGTAATCTGTTCCCTCTGACATCTGTAAAGTTTAAGCACACGGCACAGGAGGCTTCCTCTAACACTTTTGTATATGCTAAGGCAGAATTTCCATCGGTTTTAATAGCTGAGCTTTATTAAAAGAAAGTTCAGAGTTTTCTAATGTATAAATAGAAACAATTCTTACAATTCTTACAGTACTGGTGAAGCAGTCTAACTGGAATTATGTCCAGAAGCATTTGAGCTGAAGGATAAATTTAAAAAAGAAAGGAAAGGAAAAAAAAATAAAAATAAACAATAGCCCACTACAATGGCAAAATCCATTAGTTGAGGAAAGCAGGGCAGACATGGTCAAGGCATTGTGCTTAAAGGATATCTATAAGACACACATATACAGTAACAGAGAGTGACATTCTTCATGTTGTATCAGTTTAAAAATCCAGATAGATCTAGATATAGATGTCAGCTACGAGGACAACCAGACTTCATCGCCCATGGACATCAGCACAGCCAGCACCTGTCCGCTCAGCAGGTTGTGTGCCTCGCAGTGAAGGGCTCAACATGATCCACTGCTCCAAGCCCCCACGCGCAGCCCCAGCAGCCCAAGGTGCGCCTCCCACCAGGCTGTGCCAGCACATGGCGTGCAGTCAGGGGAGGCAATTTATAATTACTTGGTGCAGACTGCAGATGGCCACTTTGTTAGTGCCCGTGCGGAGCCACCCATCGCAAGGCATGGGGTTGCCTTTGTCCTTTTGTGGGGATGTCTGGTCGTTGTGTGCTTCTCCTAGGGCTCGATCTGGCGAGGTGCTGAACAAAGTCTCCTACGTTAAAGGAGTAGAAAGGCAAAATTAACAGCCCTTTGAGACAGAGGCTTGAAAAGGAAATTAGAGAATAGGATTTCTGCATCGTAAAATATTACGGAGAGAGTGTATTAAATTGCTCCTAAATGGTGACAAAGGAGATCTGTTTCACTGTCTGTTTTATTAATTGCTTTAACTAAAGGATGTGCCTCTCTTGTGGGGTATTGACTGCTAATTCCAAAAGGAGAAATATTGCTGATGCATTATAATCAGGATACTATGCAAATTTTTAAAGAAATAACAATCAAGTTCTGTATGTTGTGCTTCCAAAATTTATTTACTCATTACAACCAGGCCTTCTATTGAGAGTGGTTTCATGCATTCTTTCACCAGTCAAGTCAACATTACTGTCTTTTTAAAACAGCTGTAAATCTCTTTGATTGGGACTTGAGGCTGGAATCATTCGTGCTGTGTTAAACTAAACTGTCTTATCTCCTTGAGTGCTATGCAGCCTCTAGCATGTCCAGAGCTGCATCTGTCCATGGCCTACGGAGGCCAGGATTTGAAAGCTATTAATAAAGACATTTGGGGAGGAGACAGAGACACGCCTTTAACCCTCGGTGCAATGTGCAAGGAGAGATGACAGAGTAAAAGAGGCATACTTTTCCTTTCTCTCTTTCAAGGGTAGAGGTTATTTCTTTTAAACAGGGACAATCAGTGCCCTGCAAATAACCCATTATTTTCAAAAGAATGCAGGCTGCTGAACATCTGCACCACAGGACCGAAGGCTAACCCAGAGAAAGCTTTCATACTGAATATGGGAGGAAAAAAACACAATTGCCATAAAGCTGACCCAGGTCAGCACCTCTGCAGGGAGACTCACACCTACTTCAGACAGCATGGAGATCCTCAGCCCTTTCCATAGGGCTGAGCCAAGTAAGTCATAAAGTACCTCTATTTGGGGGTGGGACTCCACGTGCGTGGGGAGTCTTGTCTTCCCACTCAGGAAGAATATACACATTTGATGCCCAGGTGGCCCCAGGAACTCAAGTATTATGTAACATGAAATATATAATTCCCCTAGAAACATCAAATTACAAAAGACAAGTCAAACACCCAGCTTGTTTTCCCATTTTCCCCCTCTCAAAGTGCATGATGAAGAGCAAGTCCTTGGTGAAAAGCCAGACTTTTGTGGTAGACAGTATTGAAAATCTCCAGGCTGCCAGAGACAGGTGGTGGGAAATTCCTCAGCCATCCAAAAGCTGGACATCTAGTTCTCCCTGTGAACAACCTCAAGAACCAGGCACAGGCAGAGCAGATTGATCACGTTCACTGTGATACAGAGGGTGGCTTAATGCCTTCCACTGTCACAAGTGGATGGGGCACTGGAGGCACAGCCATTCTCCGACTTCAGCTTGCACAGAGATGAGCTTCATCCAGGGCAGCATCTGGGGCTTTGTCACGGCACAGCTCCTGACATCGCTCTCAAATGTACCTCATAAAACTGTGGGGGAGGCGGGGAAGGGAAGCTGGGAGATCGTTCTAATCAACATTCTCACTCCTGGTTTTCCTCTCAATCAGCTCTACTGGGAATACCACCTTTCTGTTGCTGAAGGTGTTGGTGACATGCACCGAACAAGCTGCATGTGCCCATCCCCACACTCTCTACGCCTACATCTCTGCTCTCAGGAGCTGCCTGTTTCTCACAACTCACCAAGTCGATCCAAATGTTTCTTTTAGCGATTATGTCTGGAGCTGTCTGCTACACTTCCTTGAAGGCTGGGCTACTTGTATTTAACATCAGGCAGTCAGGAAGGACCATGCTCATGGCTAGGGGAAAGGCAAGCAATTTATCATATTGCAAGGCAGGGCATGCCTCCACGTTTGTCATAGCTCATTACAGCAGAAGAGGGAAATGTCCCTTTTTCATTGAAACCAGGATTTGGCCTCAGTTTTCCTTCCTATTGCAGTCTCCTCTATAAAAATGATAAAATAAAACCTCAGTGTTCTCAATTCTCTCCTCTGCTACAACTATCTTTTTGATCTCCACAGTATCCACCAAAGTAAAAAGAAAATCCAAGTACTACCCCTTACAAAAGTCCTCAGGGAGCTCAGCACTGGTGAGATGCAAAAGGCCAGCCCTGAGAAGAACATCACCTATCTCAAAAGAAAAGTTCAAGTATGGGCTGTGAGTTCCTTCAGAGACAAATCTGGCAGTTTTTTCACTTAGAAAAACCCTACCATGCACCTAGTATTTGATGTCTTTTTAAATAGGAAATTTCTCTGAGTTTTTGCGTCATGACCTATGTGATGCCAAGGGCCCAAGGTCCTCGGGTCATCACCACTTTGTCAGCCAAGTGACAAGGATAAATCGAAGTCACAAAGAAATCACAATATCTACTTCAACATATTATTATTACTGTACAACAAGCTAAAACTAATGGACCTGCTTTTTCAGTTCCAAGTCTGGAAAGCCAGTGAAATCACCAATCCCTGGCTAGCACATACATGGGCTGATTCAGCAGCTAACCCCCAGCCCAAAATCTCAGAAAGGCAGAAGAGCTGCACAGTAGTTCATTTTCCTGGTGGTCAGGAATTTCTTTAACTTCTTCTCCCAACAGCCATCTTTGTTCAAATTCTTTGTCACCCCACAAGCCCCACCAAGTCACTCAAAACAAATGTGTGATGATTTTCTTGCACTTAAAACCGTTATTTTTTTTATACAGAATTCTGACTTTTTATTCAAAACCAAAAGTTTATTTTTAGATTGAAAAAATATAAAGGAAAGAAATTGCAGTCTGTGGGTAGGCAGAGTTCTCCCACAAAATATATGCAATTTTCTGACTACCACTTTCTCTTATTTCTAAAATTTCCATCGGTGCAGTAATTGAGCAGCCTGAAGACCAGATCACATTTGGTTTCATTTCAAAAGTGCTGAAGAGATTAAACAGCTTGCAGATTGGATGATATTGCATGATATGCCCTATACATAATCATATAGAAACTGGAGTTCAGCTTCCCATTAATTGTGCATTGATTCACTTTAAACAGGCTCTGGATACAGACTGCGATGTATTAATAATATTTTATTGTATTTTAACTCACTTCTGCTCTTATTAACTTGTTAATTTGTTCTAATGAATTATTGAGTTTTTCTCATAAGATTTATTAATGTGTCAGACCTTACTTCCACCTGTAGTTTTATATTATATATATATATATATTATATATGTGTCTGAGAGGAAATACCAAGGAAAAAAAAAAAAAAGCAGGAAGAAATTTTGTAGAGTATCTTTGTTCTGGTTGTACTATGTTTTGTAATTTATTATTACCATTTTGTTGCCTTACTCTGCACAAGTAAATTAACCAATGAGTGCCTAAGGACATGTAGCACATGTTCAGGGTTTGTGGCATAGGAGTGGATAAACAAAGATGGTAATATCGGCTAATAGAACATTGCATCCCATGAGGGGTTTTCATTTCTTTTGTTTGTACGGTTCCAATAAGCAATGCTAACCCTTTAAATGAAGAGAGGCTTTTGTGCCTGTGAGTTTTAGGTGAGCATGCCACAGGCTGTCCAGTTGCATGTATTCTCTTCCTGATCATCTTGCAGTGGGGTGCAAAGTCATGCAGTTTTGCAGTTCCCTTACCTTCATATGACCTTCAAAATCTTCTGCAATGTTATCTCTTCAGCATCAAAAATCGCAACAGACTTGGGTAGAACTGGCACAAGAATCCTGGTCAAGAAACCACAACACCTTAAAAGAGGGTAAGGAGAATTATGAAGCAGTGACTACTTCCCTGCAACTGAAATCACTCCTTTCTTTGAACAGAAAGCTTCTGGTACCCCTCATTTGTCAGAACTGAGGATAATAGGGCAAACGTGAAAAGTTTCTGCAGCACTATCCTTATTGTGAAGCGTCTGATGCTGCCATTACACCCAGATCAGAATATTTTAAAGTTTTTCTGTGCTTGTGATACTTGGACTTTGACCATCTAATATCTTATTCCCTTGTAACTGACTTCTTCCAGTTAAAGAATCAAAATGTGTGTGCACCCACCCGAAGCAGCACAGACCCTGAATCATAGATGCACTGCCTTTCCAAGAACAAAATAGCCCATTCTCTTATGCTCCCAAGTTGTGATGACTCATCTACAATGAAAGATTTATCATATTTGAGACTGTATACATACAAATATTTATTCAAGTAATTTACTCACCAATTTATCTTCGCTTAAAGACAACAAGAAACAAAAACTCCACCAGTTCCCTGGCTACCTTGCTTCACTTTTAATCACCTTCTCTATTAAGAACCTGCACGTAGCTCCTTGCGTGAATTTGTTTGACTTCAGCTTCCAGCCACCAGCACTGGTCTGGGAGCCCTTTAGTACCCAGTATTTTTCCCTCTGAAGGTCCTCACACTCACACACCATAGCTCAGCTAATTGTAACTCTCCAGCACTGTTTTCACTGGTTCCCACCTCCCCTTCACAGCACGAACATTAGAAATGCAAGCAGCACATCAGTACAGCTCTCATTTAGGCTTTCATAAATAGACTTCTCAGCTCCTGCCCATACAGACCTGCACAAGGAGCTCACTTCAACCTTTTCTGAGTGCTCCCCTTGTCCCTGCCTTACCCTATGGACTGCTCCAATGCCCGTCATGTATAGTGTGCATTCTTAATACTAAAATGTGTTTTGTTTAAACGGGTGCATCCTTTCAAATAATTTTGCTCACTTTGTAATTTTACTGCTGTTTATCACTTAGAGTTGTCTGCAAATATTGTTGGCAGTGGATTTGCAATTCCAGACCACTGGAAAAATGTTGAAGACCATCACCTTTAATACCTCCTTTTTTATTTTCCCCTGTTGGTTGCAAACCACTGATTTGCTGTGCTCACTCCTTCCTCTTTTGTAATGTCTATGGTATGGCTTTTGGGGGTGACGTGCTCACTCAGACTATCAGAGGTGAGGTCTTCTTACACAGCTGTGTCACTGGGAGAGCAGGACTGGGCTGGTGGAGGTATCAAGTCTCGGGTTTGACTGTGGGTTCAGGCCCTGGCCTCTTCTCTCTTAGTGCTGTCTCCAGGTGGCTCCAGGCTGACAGCAGGCTGCGTAGCTGGGGGCAGGAGAAGCACAGCAGGGCACCACCGGTGTGTGGCTTTTGGCTAATCAGGGAGAATGGGCAAAGCAAGCCGACATCTGCCTGCTGTGGGCCATGTAGACATACCTCGGGGGCACAAACGGCCAAGCTGCTTCATGCGGTCTCCCCTTCCACCCCAGCACGCACCAAGGCAGCCAGCTAGAAACCCAGAATCTCAGCACTCCCACAGATGGGAAAGCGACCAACAAAACCCAGCCGAGAGATGTGCCTGGCAGCCCTCGAACTGTAGCAAAGGTCTGGGTGGCAGCATGCTGCAGTGGGGAGCGAGGAGGCCAGGGGTGGCCAGGAGCAATGTCCTGCCTCCAGTTTTGGCAGGACACCTGACAGGCAGCCCAAGAGGTGGGTGGGAGACAGGACACCATCCTGGGGACCGCTTCTCCCAACCCTGGGCATCAGCCAGCTGCATGGCAGAGGTAGCTGCAAGACATCTGCCTCCTTCCTCTGGCCTCTTCCCCATGCCCTTATTAAAGCCAGCCAGGAGTTCTTCATGCCGCATCTTTAAGCAGACTGAAAGGAGAAGAAAAAAAAAAAAGCAAAAAAAAAAAAAAAAAGCAATTGGATGGCATTTGCCTACCCTCCACCAAATTTCAGGCAGAATTTTACTCATTCAAAGACATATAGATAGCAATCTTGACTGTTTTGTTTGCTGTTTGGATTGCAAAAGTATCAGGAAGCAAAGGTGCCCTGGAACTAATTTCTATTGTGTTCTCCAGACAGATTGCTCTGTAGCATAAATCCTATTAATAGATGACCTCAGATGTTGCCTTTTGAGCGGTGGTGAGTTTTTGAAGAGCATGAGCAATGCTTTTCTGTGGCTCTGTAATTTCTGTACTGAATAAACAATCCTCTTTCCTCTCCTACCCCCACATGTGACTCCTTCATCAGCACTTCCCAGGCTGCACATGAAGCACAGGCACGCTAAACAATACACCCTCTGTTTTCTACAGCTGCACATATGCCAGAAAAACTCCTTATACGACTCATAGATAAAAAGCCCCCATCCCTCTCCTCATTCTCTTGGTGTGCACACCACAGATCCCCAGAGAAAAACCTGGCTTGTTCAGCTACAGCGAGCGGTACTTCATTAGCCCTTTAATTGATGAGAAGAAAGGCAGGGGAACAAGTGCCAGAGCTGCCGTCCTGGAGAGGGCTGCTGAGCCCTGCTTCCTGAGGGAGGCAGGTAGCCGAGGCCGGAAACAGTAGGTGGTGCTACTAAAATCATCTGCTGAGCACTCAAAACTGAACTTGTCACCTGCTGAGAAAAAGTCCCCTGCAGTCTCATTAGCAGTGGTCAATGCAGTGAAAATGCCTGTGTACGTCTCTCTTGGAAAGAACCCTGATCGAGAGATTAAAAAAATAACCTCGGGGCTTATTTTGTCTCCTTTTTCTTCTGTCAGTCCCATATGCTATTCTTTTCAAGTTCATGAATACCAGACATGCTGATGGTAAGGGATCCACTCAGAATGAAGATGCAGCAAAAGAGGAGAGCTGACACCAGGAAGATCAGCACTTCAGCTCTTACAAGATTTTAATATAAGGATGTGCAAAATTCATTGCTAAAGCCTTCTCTCAGTTTCTTTTGCTTACCTACATGAAGTGGGCTCTTACTAAAATCCCTTTTACGCAATTTGCCCCAAATATGACAAAAACAGGGAAGAAGGTCCACAGTGGAAAGGAAAAATTACAGCTGAATTTTCTCAAACAAACCTCCACTCAGACAAAAGTACACCTTTTGTTATGACCTGGTCTGAGACATACACCCTCTGCCTGCCTCCTCTGCCTCAGCACATTCACCTTGAAAAGCCACGGGGCCTGCTGGGCTGTGAGCTGTGCATGGGTTTAACACACATGTTTGTGCCCTGCATCTGTCGCTATATGTAATTGTGCTTCCCTGCTGCTGTTTGCACAGTGTGGGACCACCACGCAGAGCTACAGCTCTCTCGTTATTAGAGCACTTGGATTTAATCAAGGGTACTGTAGCTTAGGGACGACACAGGCTGCCCATGGAACAGACAGCATCCCAAACTAGATTAACTAATGGAATAAATAGATAAAGAGGAGAGAAAGGAAGCAGGGCTTTTGTTCCTTTCACTTTGCACTTCTGCATTCCAGCTGCCAGGGCTGAGGGCCAGCACTTGCTTTTCCAGGCAGCCAAAACTGCAGGCTGTGTGTGTGTGCTTTCTCGTGTGTCAGAGCTGCTGAGCTCTGCACTGGGCAGACCATGGTGGATGCCAGCATGAGGGAGGACATCCCTCGGGCCACCCCTCCAGCTCGCCCTGCCTCTGGGGGAGGCTGGGAGACAGACATGGAGAGAGAGAGGCTAGAGGAGGGAGATATGAGCCAGGAGCCCTGCAACCCTGTGGCAGCCACAGTACTGTGTGCCATAGTCTTCTCATGCCTAGAAGCCTGGCTAGATTTTTCCCATCTGTAAATATTGTGCTTGCCACTGTCTAGCTAATTTTCCAGTGACACATTGAAATTTTCGTAGCAGGGCATGGATTCTGCAAACAGCTGTGCCTGTCAAAGGCTATCATTCCTAGCAGGGGTTACCATGCCCCTACCAGAAAGCATTGTCACCTCCATTCTTCCAAGGAAAGGGCACAGGAGCCCTTCCTCATCTGCTTCAAGACAGTTAGCAAAACTATCTTCCTCAGCAGTGTAACCTCACCCAGCACCCTTGCCCAGGAGCTCTCACTGAATCACGTCTTGTGGCAGGAGTAGCACCTTCCAGCAGCCATGACAGGAACATCTCCAACCCATGCAGCTCAATGCAGGGAGAACATAAACCGATAGCTTCATTCTGCAGCTCCAGCCACAGGTACAAGACCATGTTTGCATGTGCATCTCTTTCCTAGTCATGCCTACCACCTGTGCTTCTGCCATGTAACACCATCCCTGTGTGGACGTACACCTCAGAGGGCTCTAAGGCTTCAACAAGAATAGAGATGTCTCAGCTGGACATCCACTTCTGCTGTTTCCAGCTTTATGGCTGTGGAAAGGGGATGTGTTTGAAGTGCACTGGTATAGAAACCATGTCATCACTCTTTCTCATGGTCATGATGCTTTGGATATGGATTCTGTCATCTTTCCCAACTAGTCAAAATCAAGCCTGATCACCTGGGGGTGAATTCCCCAGTGAGACAATAAAGAACGGTCAGTGGGCACGGTTCCCTCCTGCAAGTTGGTTTGCCTGAAAGCTGTGTTCGTGTTGCTGCAGCACCATGCCTGAGCTTTTTAGCTTCACAATACCAGTAAATCAGGTAACATAATGTTTTGTGTTGGTGTTGAACCAGTTTCTTAATATGTGGTTATGGACTGCTCCAAGCTTGGTCTCTAAAGGCACAAAAGATGTCTTGAATTTCTTCCCGAGGGGTGATGCTGTTCGCTAGTGGCCCAATTTTGAGTGACTGATCACAGCAATAGCTCATGTCTAAACACACTACTCTCATAACAAGTGCCAGAACAGTCAATACACTTTGCAATGTAATTGCAACCTCCTCATGCTTAGCACAACATGGTAGGAAACTCCAGGCAAACAGGTGTGTCTTCGTTTTACTTTTTTCCAGGGCTGGAGTAATTAATCAGTTGTAGGATACAATTAACATTTGTTTGGGATTCACTGCCTGGGACCCTATCCCAAGTGGACCGTGGACCACTCCATTTTTAACAGTTGGCCAGAAAAGGAGCAGGTCATTTCTCCAGCTGGAGCTGCCTGGGATGGAGGACTTAGCACACAGGGGAGCCAGCTCAGTGACCCTCATCCTTCAGGCTCCCCTGAGCTGAGAATAAGAGTCAAGGTCAAATCCCCTTCAACACAGGAGGGCAGAGAGCTGGAGAATATATCTTCATGGCACGTGTCCCACCTCTAGTCTCTTCTTACCTGGTCAGGGCAGAGTTTGGGTTTGTGTGCTTGCTTCAGGAAGAGCCAGGCCTTGCTTCAGGGGTGGCTGTGTGCAGTTGCGTAGCACTGAAACCATCACTGCAGACAACGCTTATAAGTAAAAGAAAAGTATAAGTAAGGCTGCCTAAATAATCCTTGCACAACTGTAGACTACATAACCACTATTTATTTTATTTTATTTTATTTTTTAATATGGAAGTTCTAAACTATTTGTGCCTGTCCTCACTTACCCAGAGCTGATTGGGACACAAAGGCTGAGGAATTTTAAGCACTACCACAAAGTACTGTTCCTCATTAAATTCTGTCCTTCCACACCCATGTCCCCTCTCCTCGCAGTATTAGGTGCGGGTGCTACCTCGCAGCACAAAGCCATCAGCCCCAAGAAGTGATGATAGCCTATTTCAGGACTGCAGCACTGCTGTGAACAAGGTGCTCAAGTATGATACATTATCCCTCCAAGGCTGAAAATATCACCTCTGCGATGCTCCTAAACTCTGAGCTTAACACCACAGCACAGGTTTCTCATGCGATAGAACATTATGCTCCTAACAAAAAAATAAAAATAAAAATAAAAATAAATCAAAGCTGTTTATACATACAGCACACTGGAGCTTATTGCTGTTTGCACTGTTCTGTGTGTGATTTGTGCAGCATCCTGTGTGGGCAGAATGGTTCTGAGCTCACAATGCTGTTCCAATAAGCTTGAACACATATGACACAATTTGGTTAGTGGAAACCCCACTACAAATTAATGTATTTTGTAAATTCTGAGTTGTAAAGACTATTAAATAAACCAGTACAGGATGCTTCACCAGATACTGGACTAATTTTCTTGACAGATGTGGTATAGTTTTAATGCCTATACTACATTTAAGGAAAGAGATTACATTGAGAGAATGTAAGCTTATACTTAAAACAGTTAAATATATTTAAAATGATACAACAAGTTCTGTAATAAAAACCCAAGGTGGTCCACTGAAATAGAGTTCCACTATTGCAGTGTCCTATACAGCCTGAATTTAAAAAAAAAAAAAAAAAAAAAAAAAAAAAAAAGATGCCTGCCACCACCTGTGCAATAAAGAACAGATTTATTTTAAGCTAATTTTTTCTGCCCTGACACATTAATGACCTGTACTGTAACTCATGTCATTCAAACGTTTAAATAAAGGTTTAAGTGGGCACTTCCATAACAGCAACCACTTTTCTCTGACCCTGTGTTTATAAAATTGGAGGCACCTGAAATATGACTCTTCTAAGGCTTCATTTGAACTCAAAATTCTCCCCCACAGCTGAGATGAGTCTTCCTCCAAGCAGAATGCACTTGCTAGACCTATCATAGAGTAACACCACACAAAACTGCTGGGAAACTGAAGAACACTATCCAATTGCAACTGCCTCAGGTCAATGAAGAAGATATTAGTTTTATTTTTAGCTTGCTTTTGTAGCCTGATTGAGTTTTCCATGAGATAATCCAGTAGACATTCTCCTCTCTGCTGCTTTGGGTTTCTTTTTAATCATCAGGTTGGCCACATTATTAATTAAGAAGTTCTTAATAAATCATTGACTCTTTAATGCGAATCAGAAGAAGCAAACACTGGCATCCCTTGACTAAATTCTTTCATAGTTTGTTATTAGAAACTTTAAGATGTTCATTACTGAAGTATCCCAGCCACTCTCAAACAATAAAGAATTTGGTCTCATGATACCGATGAGAAGTGGAAAAGTGATGTAAAAAGAGTCTAACAAGTAGGGAACAGAGCACAGACCAACTAAAAGACTCACTTGCAGTCCCAGAGGAAACCAGTAGCATCAATGCCAAAACATAGTAGGCCGTTTATCAGTTAGTCTTACCTGATGACCATTTTATAGTCTCTTGACAGTCTTGGTTTTATTTTTTATTTCAGAACAGAAGACTACAGAAAGAAGAACAGGCTGCAAAGAAAATCAAGAGCCAAATTAGCTTGCAGACACATGCATTTGCTTTTGTGTGAAGCTGGGGTCCCAGAATGGAAAAATCTACAGCATGGTATTTTTAGTAATGTTAGCAGTAAGGGTTCAGAAATCATAAGACAGATTTCCAGAAATCATGAATTTAGTGTAAAAAATATCATGATGTTTTTATAGAAATACTCATTTGAGTTTTCATTTTTTCTTTTGTTCATATTTGCTTTGAAAAAGTCTTGAAAATTGTATGCAATGCCTTCAGGAGCTGGGTTTGTCTTAAAGACAAATGCCCAATGTTGTAAAACTCATGGAAAAATTTGCTAGAGTCTGTACTGTATTTATTCAATGGCATTGATTATTCAGGAGGATTAATTCTAACAACTTAAAAGGTTATGCCTTATAGAGCCTAGTGGCAGGTGAACATGAAGATTTTAGACAGAATTTCAATAATATTGAGTTGTCCGCTTTTGAGCCAAGACAGAGGTTTGGATCCCAAAGCAGTGTTATTGGTGTTGTCAGGTCTTCTCTGGCTATAAAGCCCAGGCCCACAAGAGGAGGAGGAGATCAGGATTTACTGGTGCAGTGGACAAGCACCCAGGTGCTACTGCCTCGTGCGTTTTCCTTGCTGCATCTGGCACTGAATTTGGGTGAGGGAGGAGGTGCTGAGGAGGTGGCACCATGCAGTTGCCTGTACAGAGGGGCTGATACCCCTGGGATGCTGGTGGGTACCCAAGGCTGGGGCAGCTGGTGGGTATGGCCACCAGGGTCCAGCGTTAACCAGGGTCCTCCACATCTCCCATAGCACAAGTCCCCAGTGCTCAGACAAATGCGTTGAGCCCAGCTCTACCTACATCTACACAACCCTTCTTTGGATGGACACATCTGGGGGAGCTGAATGAATGCAGATCAGGATGAGACCTAACGAAGCAGAAACTTGTTTAGACATTTTTCCCAACCAAAGCAATTAAATCCTTTGTTACAACTCATGATCTTTCTGTCTTTCCCTACCAACATCCACCTGCCATTGCCTCTATCTTTATTGGGATTCCTTAGACAAGTCACTCATCATAGATTTTGCTTCCCTGGTATTAATGGCGATGGGTTATTGGCTTTGTGCGACTGACAGTCAGAGCATGGTGTAAATCACAAGGAAGGAGAAAACTCCCACTGTGGAATTCTGAATCTTTTTGTAAAAATATTTAATTCTATGCACTTACCTGTCTTTTCAGTATGTAGAACATATCTGGTTCTGGTCTTCAAATGGTAGTTTTGTTCCTGTTAGCTAGTTCACAGGGCTCTTACACAGGGCTTTGTGGTCGGGAGCATTTAATTCCTCTCCTCACCCATTTTTTTTTACTCTTAAAATAAGTGTTTTGATCAGAAGCTAGAACACTGGAGCTGGCCGAGAGTTTATGCAAATCCAGCCAAAGCCTTTTGCCTAGTTGATTCAATATTCCCTTTAATCCCCACGATGATCCGCAGTAATGGATAAAAATTCTGAGCAGGAGCAGGGAAAAAAAGCCCTCAGGAAGCAATTTTGATTGCTGTGAGGAAGCACTTGAGGCTCTTGGCCCCGGGGAGCTCTCCCCAGTTCATTGGAGGCATTCAGATACCATGGTGATGGGGGTCTTTATATGAATAACTAGATAGATAAATGGTGAGTGCTTTTGATCTCTGCTAGCCTGTATTTCATGTTGTCAGCTGGGGAAGAGGCTATTCAAATCTGTCGGCTGCAGGAGGTCAGCCAGGAGAGAGAAAATGTCTTCATTACAGCCTTCTGTTCAGCCAGACCTCCCAGCTGACCCTGCTGCCCAGGCTTGTCAGTCAGATGAGGAAAATTTTCCGACTGAGGGAAGGCATTGCTGTGCCAGATTTATTCCCAGTGTAGGAGCTTGGAGGTAGCAGCGTGAGACCCAGGAAGACTTCGCTAGCACTGGGGCATGTCCCAAACCAGGACAAATGTGTGACCACGCCATCTTGGTCTGTGTTGCGAAACCAGGCTGGCTTTTCTTGGTGTTATTTTCAGTGCCACTATTTGGAGGGCTCAGAAGGCAGGCCTCAAGCCGAGTGACTGCAGAAGAAAGCCTTACTTGGTAGTTAGAAGAACCTAAATATTAATTACACTTTCTGCATGAGTCTTTTCAATCAGTGAGTCCCCTTTCATGGGTCTGATATACATTCCAGGCAATGGAAATGGAGTTCATTCTAGTTTACATTTCAGTCTGGGAGTGAATTTATAGTGTTTCTTTAAAGATAGTGCTCTGGCTTTGTGTGCACAGCCCCACTGAGATCTGTGGCAATGCTCAGGAAGGAAACCTGGGCAGATCTCACAAGCTTCTAACAGAGAAAGAAGACTTTGGCTATTGGAGGGCATGTTTTTGCAAGGGGATGCATGCAAAACTGCAACAGGAATTCCAATCCCATTATTTGTTAATGGGATTTTGTAAACCTCATGTTCACAGGCTGAGATAAACAATATATGCTTCCTGAATTCCTCTTGCAAGAAGAGCTCCTTACAGCTTAGCTAAATTACACAGTAAGTTATCATTTACAAAGAATGAAAATGAGAAAAAGAGTCAGTGAAATTAATTTACGTCTGAAAGATTTCTCAGTTTTTGGATTGAAGGGTGGGGGAAACAGAGTGTCCTCCAAAACCACACTCTTAATGGGGATAGTTTTACTACGTTAGATCATTTCCAGAAAGCATTATAAAAATGTTCCCTTTACTCAAGCCAGCAAGGTTTTAATAGTATCAAAGCAAAATATAGTCTGCTATTAGCATGAAATAACATTAGCATAAATAGAAAAGAGTCAGGATGCTAAAAAAGAATTCCACATAAGTGGCCTGCTCATTTCACTAGACATCACTGTGGCTGAGAAACTGTGAAATTTCCATAATAATCGAGTGCAGAGGAAAACAAACAACAATTTTATTGATAGGGAAATTACATCCTGTTGCTGAATATAAAACTACAGCACTGTTCAATGGCCCCTTAACAGCACTGAAAATATATATTAATTTTTAAGTGTAAATGAAATGTAAATAAAATATTCATTTCAATCTGGACACAGAATTCTCCTGATAGTGTTTCAGGGCAGAAACCCAGGAGATGTATATTTGGATTCCATGTCCTAGACTCTAAGCTAGTGGCATCTGATACCTTTGTGGAAAAGATTCACTCAGCTTCTCTGTGGTGATATACTTGTGCTGGAAAGCATGGTACCAACCGGTCTGTGAGAAGGTGCTGGCTTGGGAGAGAAGGGCTCCTTGGGATTTTTTCTTTCTTTCTTTTAAAAAAGACAATCCTTCAGCACTTTGTAGCAATAATCCCAGATATTACATCTTAAAATAATGCTGTTGCAGTGGTTAGGACTGTTACAGCAGGGCTGGATTGTGTCCAAAAAAGCAAACAGCTCCTTTTCCAGACCAGGGAGAGCAAGGAAAGCAGCTCTGGGAAACAAGTGACCACACCAGTCGTCACCACATGGACTCAGAGCTGGCAGATGGGCATCCAAGCCCTGACTCCTTTGGGGCTGGGGCACGCATGGTGACAGCGAAGAAGCTGCTTGGGTTTCTCAATCAGCTTCACTGTGCCAGCAGCAGCAGCGAGCCAGGCAGCAGCCCTAGCAGAAGCAGGTTTCTCTCTTCCCCCGTCCATGTGGCCAGGCACTGGAGACCCCTCTCCCCACCACCTCCTGCAGCCAAAAGCCCTCCTGCACAGCCAGCCAGGAGCGCTGCCCCGTCAGCACGACTCTGCTTTGCATCCCCTGTGCACTCTGCACAGCAGTAAATGATTTCCCCCCAGGGCAGTGCGATGGAGAAAAAAGGGCCCTGAAATTCAGCCGTGAGCCACCCCGAGACGGCTCGTCCTAAAAACCGCGGCTGGGGCGGGGGGGGGGGGAAGGTTGGGAGGGAGATGGGAGCGATTGTGTGGCTGTACAAAGCCAGCGGAACAGTTAATGCTTTAACCTTGCGTATAATTTATACAATAAACAAAGTCACATGTTTCTCTAATAATTTAGATGTAAGCAAATGTTGATTTATTCAGGAAGGCTACTGCCGGCAGCAAAGCCTGCAGCACTGAAATTTGAATTAAACTAGGACAGAAGCAGGCTAGTCTATAATAACATTTGTATAATTTTATTTTTGCCCTTGGCTCAGTTCATTTCCTTCTACAGTAGATGCATGAAATTGGTTCTTCAGCCACCTTTAGCTGATGTTCATTGATATTGGGGGTAGGCAGAGAAGCAAGAGAATGTAACCTTTTCAGACTTTGTGTTTGCAATCACAAGGCCATGAATTCCTAGGTCATTTACAACAATAATTTTCTGCTCTGCCTTCCCTTCCTGCAGTAATCTCTGAGCAGTGCCATTTAACCTGGGGTGATGGGGCTTTTCCCCCCATTTTTTCCTGCATGGAGACTTCTAGAACAGAGCCTGTTAAACAGATGCAAATGTTGTGTTGTTTTTATCCTTTTATTCAGGCCCAAGGGCATGAAATTGGAGTTCTCTTACTCTGCCTTCAAAAAGAAGGAAAGGGACTGTATGATACTTTAAAATGATGCTGAAAAAAAGAGCACTAGCATGGATATCTGGAGAGGATCCCTTAGTTTGGCTTCCCTTCCAGAGCAGCCTTTGAGGAGCAGAAAACATGCTGGGTATGGGGAAAGATGCAGAGAAGCATGAGGCAGCGATTTCATCAGGGGGATCTGGTGGAAGCAAAAACCCAAGCCTCAGAGGATTCACACTGATGAGAAAAAACATTTTACATCTACCCAGGAAGTCTGCAATAGGTCTTCAAGGGAAGTCAGAGGATGCTGCTCCGGGATGGAGATATCACTGGGCACCATCCCACCGTGGAGGGGACACCTCGTGTCGCATGGCTGGGCTGAAACACACAGCGAGCTTGCTTGAAACGCTCCCAAGGGCATGGTGTTTGCCTTTCCTGAGCCAAAAGGGACTGTCTTATGATGGGGGTAGAGGCGTGAAAGCGAAGGGGCGGCTGGAGAAGTGGGAGGGGAGGGGAGGGTGAGGGGAGCTGAGAGCACGCTGGCAGAAGAGCGATAACGTCTCTGCCTGGCAATGTGACAGGGATCATCTTTTAACAGCCGCCAGGACGAGCAAGATTGTTGCACAGGGATGACTCAAGTTGTTTTTTTCCAGACTTAAGCCCGGCCAGGTGCAAGAACTTGAATGCCTATCACAAACTGAGGTAGTGGTGCTCTTACTCATAACACCCGTGTATTCGGTGATTTCATGGCTGTGGTATTTGCTAAAGAGTAACTTCATTCTTGCAGTCCTCTAGGTTACAAAGAAAAACTCCTTAACGTGACTGAAAATCAAAACAAGCTCTGTGGGCCCAGGGCAGTTCCTGGGAATCGGGAGCTGTCCCCAGTCATCCCAGCATGCCCAGACCCTGCATCCTCCCCGTGACACTTCCAAAGACCAGGAAAATAAGCATTTCAGCAGAAACAGCCACCTGACTGAGGGCATGGCTGACTGCCAGGGTAAGAAGTGCCAGCCTCAAGTTCTTCCCTTAAAAACATAGGCTACATAAATGAAGGGTTTTCTAAACAAACTGAATCCAAAATGTTGGATTTCCTACCTGTATTAAACATCTCCATTTCAGTTCCTGTAACTTCGATTGTTATTTTTATTTCCTTCTTACAAATGGAAAACCCAACCTGTGGGCAGCTGCAGTTTGAGATAGAGATAAACTCCCAGGATTTCTTCTGGTCCTCAATCCTAACATTATGTGAGCGATGGATACCTTGAGTCTTATGCCCCCATGAGTGTTGTCTTGCATATTCTCACCTGAAGGCTAAGGGCCATGATGTAGTCATGCCCTTCAGCAGCCTTCCCTGACCACAGCGAAGAGAGGAGAGCCACACCTTCGTGCCTTCTGTGTCTATCCACCTCTGCCCATGACAATACTTGCAGAACTTTCTTCCAGATTCCTCTCCCTGTGTGCTAAGCACCACAAGCAAGGGAAGGGCAATCCAGGGAGCAGATTGCCTACACTGACAGTCGCAGCTTCACAGGCTGCTCCCTGGGTCAGGTGCTGCCCCTGACCTGAGGCAAAGTCGTGGCTGAGCCCTTCGTTCCCTTATTATAACTCAAAAGATTGGATGAAATCCTCAGCTGGAGTAAATACTCATTGCTCCCGGCCCTCACCCACTGGTTTGCAAAAGCACACAGAAGTAGCCACATTTCTGCTGTTAAAACTGAGCTTGGTTCACACTTTTGTGGTTAAACAAGTAAGTATCGCTGCATTTTATTTAGCTCTGTTAATGCCACACTAAGAATGGCATGTGTTTTAACATAACCACACTTTCCCCCTTTTTTTAAAAGCCATAAATGAAACATTAAAAGTCTCAATCCATCACGGTGACATCAGATCAGTGGACTGTGACTTTTATGACATCAGAGCAATTGATTATATGACTCTTTTATGTGTAGCTTGCTATGCAATGATTGCTCTCCTCTCCATATATTACATCCTAACATCCTGGAATAATCTCTAGAGATAAAAAAGAATCGCTGTGAAGCAGTGAAGTACAGTAGTTACAGAATTGCCATAAAACTGTCATAAAAAAATTGTAGAAACAGAAATGCCTTTAAAGATAGCAATGTTCCATTATGGGTCCCTAGCTACTGGGCTGTATTTGCCCTATGCACACCTTACTATATTTACTGCTTCTGGATATTTCTGTACCTTTCTCCCAGCAGCTTAGATGGTTACCAAGACATGCAAGGGTGTTGGTCTGTGTGCTGCAAGTCCCTCCGTCCCATTATATCATCTCTAACAAGTCTCACACCTTTTGCACCACGCTACATGCAGAGCCTCTTCTCAAATCACTAAAAAGAAGCTGACAGTGAAAGGAAGGTGTGAGCTGTTTGTTGCCATGAAATTGCTGAAAGAAGACAGATATTCTGTAGTGCTTATAAATAAAGGTGCTGCTAAAATTCGATTCAGGGCACAGAATAAGTAGCTCTTTCTTACTGAGAGCTGATGTGGAAAGCTCTGCCCAGAAGACAGAGCTCCAACTGGATTTTTTGCTATGAAATCACAAGTGCTTGAGCCCAGTCAACATGCAAGGTGCTGTGCCATGTAGCCGTGTGTTTTCTTGTGTTCTCCAGGTTATCTTCCACAGGGTTACTACTGGGAGCAACGAGCAAGCCAGTGTTTTTCTTTGCCAGTTACAAATTTGTTGCTGTGTGGGAGGATAAGTTCCAACAGGCAAAGACAAATGCTTTCTCTTTTTTTTCTCCCCCCTTTCTAATCTCAAGGCAATTTAATGTAAGCAGAAAGGTGCTACAGTCCTAAGGAAGGTGTAAGTCATCTGAGAAGTTTATGCCTCCAGGTCCTGAAAGCTGAGCTCTGGCAAATCTCACCCCTGCTGCTGCGGATGTCCGTGTCCCCAGCGTCTACCCTGCTACCTCTGCTCCTGAAAGGGGTGGCCTCTGGCAGAGGAGAAGGTCCAGAGACCAGGGCAGGGGCTGTTTTCCCTTGAGGATCCGCAGCTGCTGCTGTTCTGCATGTGAGCGGGCACCTATAGATCATCCCCAGGTTGTCTGCCTTGCCAGAGAAATACAACAGCTTCAAGAAATACTTTAACATCTGCAAAATACTTTGGGATCCTTACACAGAAGGCACCAGAGAAAAGATGTTTGCACAATAAAATTTCCACAGGCAGCCCTTGATGCCAACATCCTCTAGTCACGCTCAGAAATGATGCAGTGCAGCCCTCTTCTTCCTCTGTCCTTCCCAAAGAGGCATATTTTGGCAATCTGAGAGACAACCTAAGCTATCTAAGGTGATGAATGGTTAGTACTTATCCCACTCACAAGGATCTGAGCTCTGTTTTATTAGGTCGGGGGGGGGGGGGGGGGGGGGGGGGGAGAGATGAGTGGCCGGGACCTTTTAAGGGTCCTTTGCAGAGTCCAGGGTGATTTCAAGGGCAGCTTATGGCATAGGATATTGACAACAACAGAGCCCAGCTTGAGCAGCCACCCTTAACTCATCCTAATTTATATGCAGACCAAGCAGCAACATTATTGTTCAGCTGGGGGCATATTTAATTGCTGAATGTTCTGCAGATGTCTTGCAGGCTGGATAGATAAAGGCATTTAAGTTGCTGACTTATAACAGCACATCTTTCTTCTTTTAACATAAAAATTCCTACCTTCTTTGATGGATGTGGAATTTATAGGACCGAAATCTTGTGCTAGTCCTTTAGAATATTTTAGCAAGCATTCAACTCCCCAGCACTGCAAAGGAGCAGCTAAACCCCGATGCCTTTTCATCAGGAAAACAAATGAGCTTCATTACTGTAAAAGCAGTGCTTCCGCCTGGTATGAAATCGAGGAAGGTCCATTATTGTTTCTTTAAACCCAGCAGTACAATGTGTCGGGCTCTAGCCAGACACCAAAGGGACTGCAGTTCCTTTAAGTGCCATCAGTCCGTTCAGTGCTGAATGAGATGTACAAGGACTCACGAGACTTGCCCCAAGGAGTGTGTGACCCCACGGCAGTCGTGCAAAGCACTGCTGGTGCCAGGGTCCCGCACAGCTCCTGTTTGTAGGAATATTGTGGGGTGCCAAGCAGTATGGGATCAGGCCCGTGAATGTAAAGGTCTCTGGGAAGAGAAGTGTCTTGTCTGTCTCTAGGTCACAGCTTATATTAAGGGCTACATAGTGCATAGTGTCCTTTTTTTTTTTTTTTTTTTCCACATTCTCTTTCAAATCCCTCCCAATTTTCAGGAATAATCAGATTTAAAAATGGACGTCCCTTATATTTTTTAATGGCACCTTTGATTCCCTTTCTGGCTTGCGTCACACCAAGTCTCCTCCATCCCAGTGACTTAGGTGTCTGACAATTTGTCAGGGAGATAGCCATAAGTTAGGCAGAAAACCGGACTCCATTAAAAAAACATAAAAGCTGGGAGGAGGCAACTTGATGTGGCATGGCTCCTGGCAATGAGGAAGCATGAGTGCATACTGAAGCTTAGAAATAGAAAGTGATGTCCTCATAAAAATATGGCTCTAGGCTGGTGTGCCACTAGAAATTCTTCTGTCAGTTTAGAATATTTAGCTCTAAGGGATCTCTACTTTCAAATGGATCTTTTGATGCAAAATAGGCTGCACAGACGGAGATAGTGTTGAAGAAGGGAAAGTCGCATTTGCTCCCAGTTATGCTTGGTAAACTGAAGATTTTTAGATAGACTTTTTGATCTTAAAGTATTGAGTGGGCAGGTGGGTTACCTCGCTGGTGTGTTAGCTCTCCAGGCCCTTCTAACTGAAAACCTTCACTGATGTCTGGGCAGCTAAATAATACTGAAAGCCTCAACACCGCTGGTTATCAGGGGAACCTCTTTAGCCTAATTTGAAAGCTCAAAGCTCCAGGCAACTGAATTTTTTTGGTTACAGGCTCTTTTGTGTGATGTTCCAATGCAGTATATCCAATCAATGATGCGATATCACGCACAGTACCATCATGTGGATGTTTATTCCCCCCGTGTTTTGTATTTGACTTGTTAAACTGCAAGAAGAGTTCAGGGAACAAACGGGGGAAAAAAAATAAAAATAAAAATAAAAAGCTGCTCCTCAGCTCCCCTGCTGCAGAAATTTAAAACTAGCTAACGCACAAGCCTCAGTGCTCCAAAACCAATGAAAAGAGCAGAAAGTGAAAATATATACATATGTATACACATGAACAAAACATGAGCCACAGTCATGGCAATCTGGGCTCCAATGTGCCAAACAAAAGGGGTTATTCCTCCAAGCAATCTTTGCACCGTAAAATTTAGGACACAACAAGGCTGGTTTATTATCACGTTGTAGATTCTGCTAGAAAACCATACAGTTGCAGTACAGTAAATTCCACTGAAGGTTGGGGCAGGCTGGTTCTCTGGTTGTTTTGTTTTGTTTGTTTGTCTTTTAGTATTGTAACTTCTAAAAGAATTAGTGTTAAGGAACGACAGTTTGGATGGGGCATGGGAGCAAGGCTAGTGGTCAAGATACTCATTTTTCCTTTCTTCTCTAATTACACCCACGCAGCCCCATTGTAATTTAAGATCATTTGGGGGAATTACAAGAACTGTGAGAATTCTTTCCACACTGATTCTTTTTTACACAAATAGTAATAGGCCAGACCTTCATATGAAATAAATCAGCCCAGACTATTTCATTTACAGTGTGTCTGTGTAAACAACCTTAAATTGATTGTATTTATTAAGATGCCAAAAATAAAAGTAAGAGGAAGCTGCATGATGAATATTTCATTTAAAAGGGTGCCTGATACCTCCCGAGGTTTTGGCTCAGAAGAACAAGAGCATTTTATGGAAACTCCTGTGTTTTATAACTCTTTCCATTTAATTTGATGCAAGTTCTTTCATCCAGTCCAGTAAAAACACAGAAGATGGTTTAGAACTAAGATTCAAGCAGGACTACATTATAAGATTTTAAGGCTTTGAAACAGAGCTTCCAGCTCAACTGGAACCAGTGCTTGCCTAAATTATGTTTTCCTATGTTTACAGAATTTTACTGTCAGTCCAGCTTCCCTTTCTGCTCCAATCTAAAGCAAGCCACAAGCCTGCATTTAGGATGCTGTAGTCCCTGGACACTGAGATAACTGTGACACTGGGAGTTTCTCTTTGTCTTTTCATATGGTCTGTCTCAAATGAGAATTCATATTTGAACCCTAATATCTGTGATGATGAGACAAATGGGCAGTGAACAGTGGCAGGCATCTGACAGGGGCAAGCTTCCAGTACGCACTCTGAAATGTTTTCTTGCACTGTGAGAAGAATCTCTTCTCCTTTGGCTTGATCTTGACAGTGCTGAGTGACAGCTGATGGTGCTGATAACCTTGTTCTGCCATTGACATGAGCCAGATGTGAGGCTACTCCACCCTGCAGGGCTGTATCCTGCACTCACCATTACCCTGGAGTGTTTACTAGGTAGCCAGATCTTACTTTTATCTTTGGCATCCAAATAAAGTAAAATCATCTTGCCATTATTTATACAGTTCTATTGAAGCAAAGTTTCCATGGATGTACACTGGCCTCAAATTCAATTAGCAGTGCTGACACTTCCCTGCCTTGTGATTCTTCACAGCTAGTTCATGATTCTTTTGTTGGTTTCTGGAAGATGTCATGAGAGAAGCTGTGACAGTGAGGCAACGAGGAATGAAGCAACACTTCCACTTTCACACTGGGTGTACTAATCTCATCCATAAGTGAAATGTTATCCCAAATTAAAAGTATTCACTTAGTGAATGAATCACTGTTAAAGTCAGCTGTACTGCAAATGGGCATAATCAGATGAGCCCTTCTTTCTCTCTTAAAGGCTTTGGCATCAGAGTAACAAACCAAAGAGCATGCCAGGAGATGTTGAGCAAATTCTTCCAAAACAAGTAAAATTGTCTTTCTTACAGCTGCATGTCTTCCTCTCTGTATTCACAAGGTTCAGATCCATTTGTCAGCCTTTTAGGTGGTTTCGAGTTGTGCCATTTATAAGCAGCAGGGAGGGTAAACATACGGAAGCAACAATTGCCTCTCGGGATACTTAAACAACAAGAAAACAGCACTCTCCAGATAGGAAGCACCACAGAAGAGCAAAGAATTAGCATGATTAGGAAATGAGGTGAGCCAGCTAGCCTCTTACCCCAACAAGGTAGAAAGGATCAAAAGGTCTGCCCAGGTCTACAGGGGATCTGGGCAGGTCCCAGGAGTCCAACTGTGCCAACACCTGCCAAAATGTGCCTGGGATGGCACATGGTTGCCTATGTTTCGGATTGCACTCAAACCTAAAATGAAACTCAGCAGAACCAAAACTGAATAAATCTGGCTGGTTTAGGCAGGCACTCTGTGAACACACAGGGTATAACCAAGCAGCAAGAAACTGGGGGGAAAAACAAACAAAACAAAACAATAAACACAACCACATAGGGATTGTATATTTCAACACTGTAGCCAAGAGATTCGTGCACGTAAGTGCCTTACAAGCCCTGTGCCCAAACGATATAGTAGGTGGCATTAGAAGGGATGTTTTCTATACTGCTGAAGGTAATCTGGTATGGAACTACCTACAAAATTCAATATGTCCACAGTATAGCAACAGTAACTATTTCACCTACTCCCAGCTTACTTTGCCAGTTGATACATGACTGGTTTGGAGAGACATTTTACTAAAACCTCATGATCCAGACAATCTGTAAACACCAGCATAACCCCGTAAACAAGGGTTTCCCCTTTTGTTGTTAATTTTCCCTTCCTGCTGAGGGAATGTAATGAGCATTTCTATTAAGTCATATGGTACAAAGTATGCACAAATGAACATTCATTCTAACAATAATGTCAGAAACAACTCACTTTTTTCCAAATGGTAAATTTTAATTGCTGGCTTAATCTAGTGTAATAACAATGTGGAGGCTTTAGGCCTCAGTTCATTAAAGCATTTAAACATGTGCTTAAGTATCATTGCACTTAATGAGACTTAAGTCTCTTCCTAAGTGTTTAGCTAGTTCAGTGACTTGATAGAAAATCTGGGGAGTAAATATTTACTGATTAATTCAGACCACTGATAATACGATTCCATCAAATAGCATCTGAATAAAAACTTCTAGGCGTAAAATCTAAGAATGCAAGGGAATTAGCAGGCTGAAGGGCAAAACAAAACACTTAAAGCCAGTGAATCATCTTGTAGCTACTGTGAGCACTGTTTCAAAGGAGGAGCTGGTTGGCATATACCCATACAAAAAAAAAAAAAAAAAAATCAGAAAAAAATAATCGAATACCATCATGCAGCAGAATCCAACGAGTCAAGCCTAAGTGCTAAGAAAACACCTTCTGAGAAGGTGAGATTCTCTGCCAGAGATAGGCAGGAAATGGTGTCCCTCCCATCACTGGAGATCCTGTTGCACACAGGGATGGTTGTCTCCTACAGTTGCTGAGAAACACTCAATGGTTGAACAGGATGATAGGCATCTGGACTTGGAGAGAGCCTTCAGGTTGCCTGTGACCCAAACCACCCACTTTAGAACACGGCTTTTAGGTACCTTCCTGAAAATTTCTCCATGGTTTGCCCAGTGGTCTTCCTTATTTTCCCATTTTTCTCAAAAAAAAAAAAATATTTTAAGAGGAGAAAACTATTCTGAATAAAATATTGATTACATAGCTCATCATTTAAATCTAGAAAAGTAAGGATTTTGTGGGTCTTAACTTTGTCCTCTTTGTTGCTCATACATAGATATATAGATAGATTGATAGAGGTACACATGTTTATATACACACATACACATATGTGTAGAAGAGTACTCAGTACTACCACACCTGTGAAGGAGTGCCTATAAAACTGCATGATGTTTAAAGCCTGAACAAAACATTAACAGAACATGTTTACCACCAGTACTAAAGTATGCAGTCTGCTTGTTTCCACGAGCTTACACTTGGATATGACCTCCACAGTAAAATGAATTTACAGAGCAAATCAGAAATGAGAAGTACAACCCTGTGGTATTTAAAGCCATAGGAACTTTGTTATTGGCTTCAGTGAAAATGATGTTTCCCTGGGACATACAAATTACTGGAGTGAACTAAGTAAGTCTCCGAAGGGTCCAAAAGGGTGATGGGCAGTACCCATCTATTTGTAACTTCCTCATTCACCAAAGTGTTATGGTTAAAAGAGACCAGGATTCATTACAACAAGGTTTGAAACTCAAATCTTCCAGGTAGTAAAGTTTTGTAATTAAATTAGAGAAGAAGAGACAGCTTAAAACACATATTAAGGGAAAAAGAAAAAAAAAAAGAAAAAAAATCCTGCGGCTTTATAGCTAAGGCCAGAGAGGGAACTCGTTGCAACAACTTTATTCGAGAAAGAGATTGTGCCTTTGTGATCTTACAACATCATTTCTCACTGAAAGCTGGCAAGCCTGCAAGTTTCTTTCACAAACATAAGTCATCTGCACCAACATAGTTAAGATGACTTATGTGGATTTTCTTCAAGCTTTTGACAAGATCCCTTGCTTAAAAAAAACTGTAAAAGCTGCACAGTAGAAAAGACGTGTTGTTCTCTGTTGTAAAAACTGGACTGGGAGACAGGAACTCCTGAGTTCTCATTGTATTTCCTTTGATCTATATGCCCTGTTCATAATAAGCCTGACACTTATTCCTTCTGTGGCTTTGGGCAAGTCATATAATCTCTCTGCCTCCTTTTCCTATCTTGGGGGGTATTGCATGGATTAGTTGGTCAATGTTTGTAAAGCAGCTGAAGAGTATTGACCCGATTCTCCCAGGGAAGCAGGGACACTCAGCTTCTTGGAAAGTCATGACCAATAAATTCTAAAGCATGCTACAGAAAATAAATACCAGCAGAAAAAAAAATGAATCCAGCCGTGACACCAACTATACCTGTTGTAATTCAGTTTGTTCCTGCAAAAGGCTGAACACACTAAATCCCCTCCCACAGCTGTCACAGGATCCCAGGACCCTCCTGGTGCGGTTGGCATCTTTCAGGTTTTGGACTGTAGCTGTTGATGAGAAAGAAGGGAGAATGGACTGCTCCTCAGGGGGACACAGAAACCACTCCCAGCAAATGTTTGCACTAGTGAGCTGGCAGGGGAAAATAAACAGTGATTGAGCGACACTTGCTAATGGTACTCATTGTCCCATGCAGCTGAAGAGGATTGTGAGAAGCCTGAGATGAATTAAGAGGCATTGGTGTATCCTGAATTTGGGGATAACTGACGATCAAATGAGCTTAGTCTTGGACGCGAGTAAGGTAATAAACACTGGCACAATTCTCTCTGTGACATCATTAGTTTTACTTTGAATTAAGTTTGGTTTGACTTTGCTGCACAGTAACAACCTGCATGTTTCCACACCTATCTGTACGTGGGCACAGAGAAGTATCAGAGAGGATTGATCCTGTACTCGCAACAGAGTGGGTTCGTTAGCTGACCATTGAGCTAAAAAAAAAAAAAAAAAAAAAAAAAAGGCAAATTGAGCACATCTTTCTGGAGCATATCTTTCTAAGAGAGAAATCGAGAGAGACAATATCATGGCCAAGGCACTGGAGAGTGGCAGCAAATGCCCAGGCAAAGGGGAAAGAATATTTTCTTCATATTCATGCCCTTTTCTGATCATTCTGAATAGCGCTTTTCACTGTTGGCTGGTATCACGAGGAGAAAGAGAGCAGCAGCTGCTGCATTAGCAGAACTCTGCATTTTCTGCTGGGGCAGAGAAGTGCAGGAGGCAGAGAGATAAGGCAGTTTTGCCTGTGTGAGTGCACTTTGGAGTGGCTATTTTTGTGCACAGGTAGTGTAATTGCAGAGAGAGGAGAAGGCAGTCAGCAGCCTTAACACAGAGCTCTATTCCTTCCTTTGCACCAGCAGCTACGCCAGCTACATCAAGCCACTGACCCTTTGCCAGCACTCCTTGCTATTATCTCTGTCAGGGGAGTGTTCCTAGTATAGACGTGGCCTTGGCAGCAATGTTTCCTTGCTAATGTGCCCTTGTGAGATGCCTCTTTCATGCCACCTTCACCTATATATGTTTGGTGATCATTGTGTCCTTTCTTCTAGAGGCTCTCTAGGATGTATACTGCATGGTTCGGTCACTCCCAAGAAGACTGAAGACTGGAAGAAAAACAACAACAAAAGCCCAAGCAGAATAGCAGAAGGTTGGCTGACAAGGTAGGACTTCTCTCAACATCTATCTCATGCTGGCTAGGACACAGAAGGGTTGCCTGAAGGTATCTACGGGAGTACCACCCTTGCATGAACTAGCACAGCAATTTTCATTGACTGTGGCATGAGAGGGAGAGTTTTTCCAGATGGGCATTTTTCCCTGGCAGACATTTTCAGCATTTGCCTTAGGAGATGACAGTCTCTATTTTCACAGGCAGTCAACTAAAATCCTCTTTAAACTTGTAGGTCTCCTCATGTCCCCCTAGCAGCTGTGACAGGACCAGCAGGGCATGGATTAAAATATCGATGAGCTTCTGGCAAGCCACTACTTTTGACCATAAAATGAACAAATAAGAATAGTGATGAGGCGACAAGGTTTGTACCTCTGGCTGCTGTCTCTACCCAAAAACCCACTGTTGTCTAGTACTACTCAGTGCTTACAAGTTCCTTGTATAAAACAAACTATCAGGCCATTACTAAAACATAAAAATCATCAATATAACTGCAGGTGTGATATCCGCATTACATATGGAACCAAGAATGAAGCAGACAGTAGCTTAACATTTTTGTACCACTCCTCCTTTACAGAAGCTCATCCATCAAGTAGGACTAGACTAGCCCAACTCCTATAATACCTTGCAAGCTTGGGAAATGACAATGATGTAAAATCGGTGTGAGGTGAAAAACGTCTGCTTTTCATGAAGTGGCTAGGAGAAAAACAACATTGATTTAAAAGCGGCTTTCTCCAAATTATTCCAAGCAGAAAAGTACCACTGCTTTTCTGCAAAGAGGGAGCAAAGGTACATTAGCAACGTCAGTTTTTCAAAACTCATGCATAGCGTTGAAAGCACAGGGTAATTTCTGTCTTACAGAAATACAATACAAACCAAAATACATTTTTGATTTGGAAAGTGCTACAAGCAGTACCTGGTCTTTCATGTGTATTTTTTTTAAGATATACTCAGTCTACAATGAGTGTAGAAAATAAGTATGGTTCCAAAATCTGCAGGTCACTCATTGCAATCACTATTTGTAGGTCTAAAACCTTGGAATGAACTGTTTCTGAGGGGTGGACATAATAACAGCCAGGTTCAAATGCTACAGTCAGACCCTTTCTTTATCCAGATCAGCCACTTGAACATCCCAGACCAATATATGCACTCCCAGACTTTGGGATATCCAAAACACAAATATGAATCCAGATTTTACAGCCTGAGTTTCTCTTAAAGCTGTATTTTCTATCCCTCTGAAATATTTCCTCAGTTGAATAGGATGGTTTATTGAGTAGAAATTCATGTTTCAAATAACTATCTCAATGCATTACCATATTTTGCTACTATCTCACACTTTCCGGAAGAGTGTGTATAGAAGTATAGCTATACTGAAAGAGAGTACTATATCATCAGTGCCAATTTTCTCTCTGAAAACTCATGGTACAGTTGAATAACAACCCTGAGAATGGTGGTTTTAATGTTAAAAATCTGGAAGGGAAGGTTGTTGGTGTGTTTTGTTATTTAATAATACCAGATACCTCTGCTCATTTTCACTACGTGCATAGGTGTGCTCAGGGAATATTTTTATGGGTAGGAAAGCTAAGAGGTTCAGGCACCCAAAGGATGAACAAAGAGAGACTCTAACATAAATTTATATGGTGCCCTGAAGGTACCACCAGTGTATTATAGGGCTTCTCATGAGCAGTTTTGGCTCACGCAATAGGACTGTGAAGCGAAGCTAAGTGGTTCTGGACCAGGTGAACTGAGAATGAGGCAGATTATACTACCTCTAGAAACTGTGTGTTTTGTTAGAGAGTACTAAAATACAAAATAGGAAAAACAAGTTAATCAAATGCACATTTTACTCCTTACCAATCCTCTCCCCCTTCTGCGCCCCAGCATGCACACACATACATGCACACACACCCTTTATCCTCTTTTCCTCAGTGTAGTCTTTAATTAGAAATAGTTGAGCAGTTCAGTTGGAATGGTCTTAGAGCAATTTGTACAATCTCATGAGATACATTATCAGTTATGCCCTGAATTCTGCATGCTTTATCTACCAGACTGACTCAAATTTCTTACATGTTCAATTCTGCTGGTATTTCACACAGTCCAGCCCAGAAAAGCTCACAGTGACCATATGGGTACATTAGTCCTTTGGTAAAGTGGACACACTAACCTGAATAAAACATCTGGCTTGTGTTGGAGTGGAGGGAAGAAGTTTCAAATGTGCTTAGGGAAAAGAAAAACAAACAAACAAAAAAGTAAGTAACAGATAGCAAGAGAACAGGTGAACTCCAGTTTGGTGTCTGCCTTCACAGGTTGTGCAGAATTGGTTCTTTTCCACCTGTTTTGCAGAATTGTCTCTTTCTCCACAACTTTTCTGTGCAACAGCTCTCTGAAGGCAAGAAACAAAGGCACTGTGGTACTGTCCCATTCTGCTCCTCAAAAAGCCTCTCTGCAATCACCAAGCAAGCAGAGGGGTATGCTTCTCAGGGAAGGAGTAACTGGGGAGGGAAGAAAGAAGTGGAGAACATCAGAAAAATGCAGAGGATTTCCCAAAGTTCATTATAGATGCAAATATACATAGGAGGCAATTATACCCAGACTCATAGTTTCAGTCCTGCATGCTCAAAGACAATCTTCTAAGCCTTTCTTTTTTAACCCGTCCACAACTGTCATGAATTGCCGGAGTTCTTAGCATCTCCAGCTTCCTTCACTGGCAGAGGGATTTAGGGGCACTGAAGGCTTCTGAAAGACACCCGTAGAAGAGACCCCCCAAAATGAAGAGAGGCTTTCTGTAAAACTGCTCTGTGGTCCCTGGATTACCCATACAGTTTCTAAGCTTATCCATATCTTCACAAGGGACCCAGAGACTCTCAGGAGATTATGATACACCAAAAATCGATGTTTCTGGGGAAGAACCTAATTCAATCTCAGTTTTCATACTAATTAGAAAAATGACATACAAAGTTAAATGAACTTTACCTCCCAATCCAGTGATGCTATTTGTCCTTAAATCAGCTACCCACAGACTGTGCTCTCATTCCCTGAAGCAGATAACTGAGAGCTTGGAGCCCAAGGTGCAGGGAGGGACATCATCTCCTCCCACGCTGCATGGCAGGCAGAGTCATCATCTCTGGGCAGCTAAGTGCAGAATGAGGGGATCCACATGGAAATAGCTGGCAACTGTAGAGGGATACAGAAATACCCCTATTCAGTTTCTGTGGTTTTCCTAAATGCACCAGGGCATAAATGGCATAGCTGGTAGTGGAACAACTGGACCCCTTAGAAGCAGGGTAGAACTTAGTGTTGAATGAGTTCAGACACCTTCCTATAGTGCACTTATGGCTTGATTTCCAGTCATTTCTTCTCACAAGTGCAAAAAGGATATCATTGCTTAGGCTATTTCCCTGCTTGCTATGGCTTGCACTGTTCAATTCACATTACAGTTAAATAATAAAATCTATTTCTTCAAACGCTGCATCAAAATGTTACTGATAATAAAGAAAAAAAAATACGGTATTTTTAACAGTCCTTGGGGAAAACAAATCTGGAGAAACTGTGTTCATAAATCTCCCCCTTTGCATGCAATTTAAAATCCTCCAATTTTTACTAAAAAGGAGAAGGAATCACTTGCAAACTATCTAATGTAGGCAACTGTTGCTGGCTTTTATTTCCACACTAACCAGCTCTTCTTAATATTTTTGAAACGAGATTGATACACATATAAAAACCACTGAACTGCAGGAGGAAACTTTGAAAAGAAGGTCAAGCTGACATGAGGGCCTTCCTGAGAAGAGCCCCTGTACTTGTTTCCAGACAGGATTACAGATAAATCAGAAATAATGCCCTTTAGCAAGCGGACACATATGATCCGCAGCCGTTGGAAACCCTGCCTCTTCAAAAGCTGCAATTTTCCAAACTGTTAACATTGACAATGATGCAGCAAAACTACTACAGTCTTCCAGAGGCTAATTAGGAACAGGTGATGATTTGAGCAAAAATTCAGAAATCAAATATTGAACTCAGTTTGTGCTCATTAAGGTTGCTATTCAGCTTCAGTAAAATATTTATAATGCACAAACACAATGAAGTTTTATGTAAACCTGTTTTCGAAAAAAAAAGATAACTCCAAGTAAAATAGAAAAGAATTTGGTTTAATGCATTCTCCTTTACATGCAAATTACCTCCAAGCAGTTGATAAAGGTAAACACTGTTAACATATTTATATATATGTATTTATATGTGACAGCCCTTATGAGCTAGACTGTCTTTTTGTGAACTCTACTGAAGTCAAAAATACATCTGTAGGTCACAGCACGACCATGCCAGCAGTAAAGTGAGGCCTGAGCTGAGGGAGGGAGGGCTGTGGGTAGCGGCTGCTGGGAGAAGGCAGGATAACCACAGGCTGGGTCTTTCCTCTGCTCCACTTGGAAAGTTCTGTGGAAATGTTTAATTTGCACGTAAAAAGAGATGCAGATGGTACGTCAGCGTAACCGTTAACCTTGGCTTCTTTGAGGATATCTCCGTTTTATTTATGTGCATTCATATTTTTCACCATCATTCAATGGGAAGGAGGAGGCTGCAGTCCCGTCATGGTATGGCAGCAGACAAACGAAGGCAGCAATATCTACCCCTATATCTACTAGTAGATATCTACTACCCACCATGATTTGCAGCTACCCTCAGTGAGCATGTGCCCTATCCTGTTAATGTGATGTGAGACTTAAGCCCATCATTTCTTGACTCAGAGATGAAAGTTTTACCAAATGAGCCTTCATGAGGTAACGAATACATTTTCTTGCTTATGAAGAAAATATACTTTTTTTTTTTTTTTACCAGCTGTTGACATGATTTGATAAAGCCCTCAATGCAGGTAAAATAAAGCAAAATAATATTTTTTACTTTTTTTAAAGGAAGGTACATTTCTATTTTCCCTCATCTTTCTTTCTAACAGCCACATGCAAGCTTAAAATTAAAATTTGTTCCCTTCCTGATTTTCTCTCTGTATTATGCAGGTCGCTAATGAGTACCAGGCTGCTGGCATTGCTTTATTTATTTATTAGAAAGAGAAGAGCAGTGAAGCATTTAAAACAGTCACATACAAGGAGCCATAAAATTTTTTGCAGTGACACACAGTGAGACAGAAATAAAGTTGGGTCAAGACACAGGTCTACTGAACTGCATAAACCGCTCATTTCATCTGGATGGAAAACTTTGAGCATTTTCTTTACTGCATTTCACTGGCGAGCCATAAGACTTTAAGTTATTAAACCAGCGCTAAGTTCTTAAAATGGACTCGGTTGCTAAAGCTGCATAACGTCAGTAAGAGTTGCAGTGACCGTGGTCCACAAAAACCCAAGTGGGGAAGGCACGAATGGTTGAGGGGAGCTCTTCTTCCTGGGTGCTACTGGTTTGTTTGGAAGAATATTAACATTAAAATTTGCAGATGAGGCTAGGTTCAGTATTTCTTGGGGCATGGAAGTGTGTGGTTCCTTAAAGTTTTTCCTTTTAATTTCTGTCAGCCACTCTCGATTAATTAACCCAATATATCTACGTGTGGTATATCGCAATGGCAAAGCAGTTGCAAATGATGTGAGTCTTACGTGAGAAATGTTACCACGTTATTATTCTTCTGTTCAGAGAGCAAAAGAAGGGAAAAAGAATGGATTGGGTTGGATCTACTTTTAAGCGAGAGAATTAGTCATTCCTTAGGTTACATCAACTGCCTTAGGAGGAAAAGGCAATTGTCATATTTTGCATTATTTTATTTAAAATAATAAACACAAATATAATAAAAAGCTAAATGTAGGTATTTGCTGGATATGTCTGGTCCTATTCGGGGGCTTTATCGGGCAGCTTTGGCCTCCCAGCCTGGTCTTTTTCACAAGAAATGTCAGCAGAGTCTCTGAATTAATGGACTGTGAAGTGCTTAGAAACATACCGTTTCAAAAAAGTGTACTGCAAGGATGTGACACTAATGGGAGGTGACCCATGGGTTTATGACAAAATAGCCCACTGTAACAACAAAAAAATAGACTTCTATACACAGGAGCTTTGAACGACGCAACGTGCAATGGAGTGGGAGTATAAGCGGGAGGCAGTATAAGTGAACCCCGATCAGGAGAAAGATTTTCAAATTATTTTGTTATCCCTGGTTTCATTTTCGTCAGGAGAAGGGAGCTGCAAACTCCCAGCTGAAGAACAGGAAATGTGCAAGGCTCCATATTAATTGGGTAATTGGGGAAAGAAAGTTAGTAGCATTTGCGAGCAATGTCACATGAAGCTAAGTGCTAAATTCCTGGATTTGCTTACATGGATTTGTTTTCTTTTAATTTTGCTGCTTCCAAAAAAAAAAAAAAAAAAAAAAAAGCAATGCAACTCCTTCAATCTTTTTGCAATTCTGCATGGTTGAACATTTGAAATGAGTTTGTGTATCACCCCCAGGCATTGATTCAGACTTGACTGGGGCAAAGCAGACTCCATGTGCTTATTTTTATACACGTCATTTGGGAAGTTATATAGCCAAGGGAACAGAAAATGTGTTGCTCCACTGCCAAATTATCACATATCCCTCGATCAAAACGGGAGGTGATCCTAATCAACAAGTTGTGCGACCTTAGTGCAATGGCAATGTCAGGTCAGCTCGGGAAAGTGAAGAGACAGCTCTAAATACAAATAAAAAGAAGGAGAGAGGCAGAAAGAAAGAAAGAAACAACCAACAATCCTTATAATTATCATCATCTGCTGCTTTTCCCTCTTCTGGCAAAGAAACACTCCATCCATTTGCAGAAATCGCCCGCGGAAACGTTACATCAAAACTAATCACAACGATTAAAATCAGCTTTTCTGTGCAAGAGGAGAGTAAAAAGCAAGTTGGAGGCTGGAATGAGACTGTTTTTTCCACACACACAAAAAAATAAAAAATCCGAAAAAAAAATTACACGCGGAATATATATATCTATCTATCTATATGCACGTTTCGAAGGAGATCAATTTTATGCCCGTGTGATCAGTTAATTTAATTTAACTTTTATTTCAGAGATTGATTCAGACTGGAGGTAGAGACATGAGCTAATTGTATCCTGATCCTTGCCTTGAGGGGTTTCAAAGCCCTGGAGCAACTATTCTCTGTATTTTGCTCTGTCTACCTTAGCCAAGCTATTGCATTTCTCTCTGGTGTAGCGAGGAGAGCAGACCGCTGCCGGGAGAGAGAGAAATATCGGAAGTGTGAGTTTGGGGGGGGGGGGGGGGGGGGGGGGGGGGGAGGTTGGGAAAAGGGGGAGAAAAAAAAAAAAAAGAGGAGGGAAAAAAAAAAAAAAAAAGAGGGACAGAGTTTGTCGGCTCCGATGTTCCAGGTAAGGGCTGCTCGGGCTTGTTGTTGTTTGCGGCGGAGGGTGCCGCTCGCTTCCACGCATGTGCCGGGCACCCCGCGCGGGGACGCGGCCGCCCTCGCCCGCCGCGCTCCCCCGCGCAACCCGCGCCCCCGCGCAGCGCCGCGGGGAGGCGGGGAAGGGAAGGGAAGGGAGGGAGAGAAGGGAGGGAAGGGAAAGGGAAGGGAAAGGAGGGAGGGAAGGGAGGGAGGAGGACGGGTGGTGGGGGCTCCTCCTTTCCCCGCCGCCCCTCCAAGGTGTGTGCGTGTGGCGGGGGGAGGGTGTGGGGGGGTGTTTAATGGAATCGGTCCGTGTTTGCGCGCGGGGGGTGCGCGCCTCGCATTGTTCTCCGGCGGGCTGCGGGAGGGGGCCGCCATTGTGTGCGCGGGTGGGAGCTGCGGGCACCTTCCCCTCACGCAGCCCCTCCGGAGCACCCCCCCCCCTCCGCCTGCGGCGCCCTTTGTTGCCGGGGCGGCGAAGGGAGGGCGGCCCTGCGGCCATTTCCCCCTTGCGCGGCCCCGGAGCCCGTCCTCCGCGGCCCCCGAGGGGGCTGAGGCGCCGCCGCCGCCTGAGGGGGCTGAGGGGGCTGAGGCGCCGCGACCGTTGCCGCGGGGCGCTGAGGGGGCTGAGGCGCCGCGACCGTTGGCGGCTGAGGGCGGCCGTTGTGCCCTCCCCCCCTCAGGGCCGGTCGCGCTGCCCCCGGTGCCCGGTCCCGTCCCGAAAGAATTCTCTTGACCCCCCCCCCCCCTTCTCAAAGAAAAAATAATAAATAAATGAAAAAGCCGCCCGCCGCCTGGTTTCAATCAGCGAGATACAAGTTTATTCGAGAATGCCCCGCGGGCACCCAGCGTGCTGGGATTGTTGGGGCAAATTAAAAATGGGCGAAGCGGGGCAGGGCGACCCCTTCCCCCGGCCCCTGAGGCACGGAGCCTCCCCGCTGCACCTCGGGCATTATTATTTTCCTTCCTCTTTTATGATTTTTCTCCCTCACGCATCCTCGCTGTCACAAGCGCTTCGACCGAAACGCAACTTTTCCGCCTTAATCCCTCCCTGCCCGGCCGCCGGGGGAGGGCGAGCCAGCGGGGAGACGGGGGGGGGCGGTTACTCCGAGGGAGTCGGTGCCTTGGCCGGGGGAGGAAAGAAAAAGGAGAAGGAAAAAAAAAAAAGTGGAACTTTAATTGATGCCGATTGGGTTAAGCTGCTCCCGTGCGAGGATGCTCGCAAAGTAGTTGGGAGGCACTTGGCGAAACTTCCCCTCGCGCGTTCAAAATGACTGCGGTGGTTGTGGTGTATTAATGACGCCCCGAGCACCAGGCGAAGCGGCGGAGCACACACTAGAGGTCCCTCTCCTAGCTGTCACAGCTAGGGTGTGCTCAGGTTGGGCTGTCGGTGGGGTTTTTTGTGTTTTTTGTTTTGTTGTTTTTTTTTTTTTTTCTCCGGGTTTCACTGCTGGAACAGCGCGGGCAGTGCTGCTGACGCCCGCACAGACGCGTTATTCGGGGGTGAGGGGCGGCAGACCTGCCACGTCTGTTGGTGTGTGGTGCTCCCAGCTCTGCAAAACGCATCTAAACGGACCCCAGTCCGCGCAGAGAGATCTTTCGTGGCAGAAAGCCTTGCAGGTCGTCGTTGTGGGGGGCCAAGGACCAAATTTCGCCCTCGGTTTTCTGGTGCGAATCCCGCTATGGATTTAAAGAGCGGAAAACTTGAATGAGGGTTTCAGGCTACGGTTCATGGTTTTTGAAAGAGAAATATGCAAGCCAGTGAAAAGATGAGTATTAAGATTATAAAGAGCCAAGAGAGTTGATAGAGGTGACCACAAACAACTTATCCCAAGCAATTTTCATATCCAGACCGTGTTACAGAACTAACTCATCCCCCCAGCCTTCACGTATTACAAGCAGTATTATCACCATTTTACGGATGGAGAAACTGAGAAATAAAAAGAAGGTCACTGACTTGCCTAAAGCCATATAGCAAATAAAAGATAGATCTGGAATCAGCTAGGACAGATTTAGATCTCTTGCGGATTTGCACTGTTGTAACCGTTGATTTCAGGAGAATTCTTCTGGATTTGAGCCAGATTCAGACCTTAGGTGTTGCTCTGTCCCTTTGAAACCGCCTCCGTTTAAATTCCATTTTGAACACGACCGAATTAGATGCGAGAATTTAGGGGGGATATTTGGCGTACATCTCATTTTCAAAAGACAATTTACTGCAAAACTTTGGGACTGTGTTGGCTCTGGATTCTTTCTGTTCTTTTCGTTACAATTTCATCTGTCACATCAGCATAGTTCCCTGGTTGGTTTTTGGTATTGTTTCTTTAATGAACAATTTCCTCATGTCTAGTGCAGCTTTTGTTGCTGGCTTCTGAGAAGCGCTACTTGCCAAATGTCTCCGAATGAAGCCTTCGGTTTTAGGCTGGAACAACCTGAGAACAGACGGTTTTGCATGAGGCAGGCTTCCACTCATTGTGGGTCTTACTCACGCAGAAATGAAAAATCGCATGACTATCGTGTATAGAAAAGCCAACCCCTCATACTGGAAAGGCTGCATGTAGAACTGCACACACAGGCTTTTTATTGGATTATGTTAAGTTTATGTATGGAGAAAATGTGTCGTGAAAGGAAATACTCAGTGATCATAACAAATGTGAGGACATTATTCAGAGTGGGGTCTCTCACAATTAACAAAATATCATATCTGCTACTCACAGTTGGGCACAATTTCGCATAAGCCCATCTGGGAAGGAAAGATATTTCTGCTTTCTGTAGTCTAGCTACTTTAGAAACATTTTCAGGATACCGTAAAACAGACACAGATGTGCAGATTGTGATTATGGTGCTTTGCTGTTCATTTATTAATGTGTGCTGGTATATACAAATCACGGCCACTAAAACACAATGTAAAGTTCCTGCTTTGGTGTAACTAGTCATCAGCGGGATTCAGTAGGATGCTGATGCTTCGGGGAACTCATAGTCGTCCAGTGTTGCTAACACTCCTGCAGTGAGGGTCCCACCTTGATGCATGGGGAAGAGGGCACAGAACACGGGTAAAATTAAGAGTATTCCCCCTCCCTAAACTTTGGCCTTATGTGTTCATGAAATTAAAAGCATTTAGGTGGGAATTAGCCCCACAGAAGGCGTGCGAATTAAGACCATGCACTGATTCACTGGCTGAGCTGAGCTTTAAATTCCAGAGCTTTAGCCCCCTTTTTCACATTCTGTGCAGTAAACTTCTGTGCCTTGCTGGCAATATGTGTTCAGCTCTGCGCTGGTACCAGAGGAAAAATAATGTTGATCAGAAGCAAATTTTAGCAGAGATGCCTGCTGTTACTTATTTTGGACACTTTTACACTGCTGCAGTGGAGCCAAGTTGGATCTCCTTCCAGGAAACAAATTTAGTTAGTTGTTTCTTTTTTTGTTTCTTTTTTTTTTTTTTGACAGAAACATAACTCTTACTTTAAATGGAATCTCTTCTGTTGGTCTGCATTGTACTTATGTTTTCTTTTTACAGCCTGGATAAATTTCATCTCTGGTATAGTTCCATCAACTTCTGTGTTGTTTCACAAAGAATTAATTTGCCTTACTGTGCTAAAATACAGATTTCTGTTGTCCTACTTTCTGTGGAATACAGTTGTTGTGTTTTTTTTCAGATTGAAGGTGAATAATATAAAATGCAAATCTTCATTTTTATTTTGTCCACTTTACTACTGGTGCAGGCAGAGGTACCTCTTCTTTCCCTCCTTCTCTGGTAAATGATGTTGAACATATTTATATGCTTAGAGAATGTGTATGGGGGGGGGGAGGAGGGGGAGAGGCAGTAAATACTATCTTTCTAGCTGGTAATACCTTGAGCATTTTTTAAATATACGTGAAAGCCATGAGCACATTCCACGTTGATGATGTACATCGTAGTTTTAATAATCTTGGGTTGTCTGCTGTGAATTTTAATCAAGCTTTTGATGCAGAAATCCAATCATCCCCTACCCAACTGAACCAAAGTGGGTGCCGATGCATGTTCAGTCACTTTAAACCCATGTTTGTGAAATAAATGGCTCACCTGATAACCTTCTCCTGATAGCTGCTCGTAGGGCTGGTTCCCCCCACTGGCAAAGGAAGCTGCCAGTTTGATGTGGTTGGCAGGTTAGCACAAATGCGGCTTTGCAGGTGGTTTATTTGTAGCCGAAGTCTACAGGTGAGGGATACAAACCTTAGAAGTAATTGTCGGGGCAGAGGACAACTCATCCTGACAATTTATTTAGTGGCTTTTGCTCAACTATTTTTTTCCTTGCCCGATGCACTCACACTGAATAAGAAACAGCCCTGTGGAAAAAATAAAAATAAAATAAAAATAGCACTGCACAAGAGGGTTGTCCCCTCTGATAGGGAAGGAGCTCTGTCTCACCTAGGCTTTCTGCTTGTGGTTCCCAAATGAGACCTGTACAATTGCAGTCATTCTCCTCAACCAGCACTGGTGGCCCCAGACCTTGGGTTCAGTGCGAGCGTGTATGGGGTTTCCTTTATTTTCACAGGAACAATTCCGGATGACTTACAGGACAGCTGTGATGTGGGGCTGTAACTGGCAGTGCATAGGCTCACCCATATGCAGCCCACTCCTGGCTCAGGGTGAGTATGGTGGCCCTTGTCAAACACGCAGCTGGTGTGGGGACAGAACTGTCTCCTACTAGCAAGATTTGCCAGGCTTCATCTGTCATAGCCTTTAGTTCTCCTGAAAGAACTGTGAAATCCCATTGTGATTTGGCTGGGCAGAAATTATGGGAGGTTGTCCCAGGCCAGGCATTTCCAGCAGACATGAAGAAATATTCATACGCACGTATGAATTTCACCCGTAAGGCACGGGTGAAACAATCTAGAGCAGGGTGTGCAGCTCGCAGCATCCATCCTGGAGAACGATGAACCTAAGCTGGAACCAGAGCTAGAAGGATGACCAGAGAGTGGAGTATCTGTCTTGTGAAAGGAGGTGCAAAGGGGCTTGAATGTCCAAGTTAGCAAAACACAGTCTGGAAAGAGATATGAGCATTCTCTATAAGTATACATAGGTAGTAAATCCCAGAGAGAAAAGATCTGGTCAATCTAAGTGACAATAAATGTGGCCCTGTTTAGTGTTTGTGTCCAGGAACACTTTTGGATGCAATATCTACAAGATGCAGTTTAAAGTGAGATAACTTTAATTTGGTAATACTCTGCTTTGGGCATGTCTTCAAAGCCTCAGCTACTTGGAGAATATTTACAAAGAGCACAGCCAACCTCGGTGAGCTTACCTGCGCTGACCCAATAGGCTGTAGCTGACTAAGGTTTTTTTCATCAGCATTTCTGTCAGTGGAAAAAAGTTTACTTTTCCTAAGCAAAAAATACATTTTAATTAAAAAAAAAATCACATCTATCAAAAAGCAATTTGGGATTCTGTTACAAAACTGAAACCAGATCTTTCTCACAACTGGAAGCCACTATTTATTTTGAATTTTAATTAAATAGAAGTATGAAAAAGACCATCTGACAGAAAAAAAAATCTAAAAAATCATCTGAATTTTTCACAGGAAAAATCCTCAGTCAATGCCTGTTGTTCTGATCAGTGAAAATGTTGCATGTATTTGTCAGTGAGAAGAATTTTTGATTTGCCCTGTAGATATATCCTTCATTTCTTCTCTGTTCCAGCTGCAAAACTATTTCTTTTTCTATATTTTTTTTTCTCTTCAAGTCAAACCCTTCATGCTTATTGTCTTCCTATGACTTGTTCAGTAACATTCATTTTATCATGAGTTCGCTTGCTCAACTCACTCCCTTCCACATGTGTTGGACTCAGTAGTACTCTCAGGTCCTTTCCAACTTGGGATGTTCTCTGATTCTATGATTTATTTTCATCATACTGTATAACAAGGAGAGGACAGACTTAATAAAGAAACATGCTCAGAGAGCCTTTTTCTTTTCCTCACTTTCTTACGAACACTTAAAAACATCCTCCTCATCCGATCACCTGGCAAACTTTCTACACACTAGTTCACTTGTGTACCCAGCTCGTAAGTCCTGCTGGGGAAGGACCACCTCTCCTGCTGTAGCAGAGCACTGCAGGTGTTCAACAAGTAATTAACAATAGCTCCTGTTATCAGTGCTGCCAGAGGAGTGGGGGGAAGAGAGGAGAGGCAGGCGCTGAGACCATATAAATAACTGTTGGAAACCAAAGTGTTCAGGGGCTGTTAAGATTGCTCAAAGTTAAGGCAAAGTGCTCGTATGAAATGGGAAAGGTGTTATTTCTCTGTGTGAACTGTACGTGGAGGTGGCATTAGATAGAAGAGGAGCGGTGCATGTTGTGCCTTACAAAGGTAATGCAGGCCCACCATCGCGACCAAGGGATGGAGGTAGGAGTGCCATGGTTGCCATGCCCAGAGGAAGGAGTGAAGCGGGGTCTCTGGCTAAAAAACTGATTCCTGTCTCCCTAAGGCTTACTTCTTTCCAAGTAACCCAAAGGGTTAGCCTAGAGGTTTAGTTGAGGTGTCTTACTAAGAAAGATTGATGGTCTAACCATTCAGCATCAGGGACCAGTGCGGAGGAGTTATCAGAAATGATCGTTGTAAGTTTTGTAACCATTCATGTACCCATTATACAAAACGCGTTTCTAAACACTGAAGAGAGATACTCCCAGCACTAAGGATCACTCACACAAGGTAGGCACAGGCCTTCCTAGCTTGCCACCAACAGGCAAATTTGACACCATTTATATACAGCAGCCTGATTTGCTCTAAATGGTGTGGCAGGAAAGGGGCTAGACAGGCTTGCAGTCTGTATTGGACGGGGCTTTGCGGTACAAAGACAGTTTGGGGTTCCTGGAGGCAAAATGAGGACGTGATTTGGGGTATTAGCAGAACTGAATCTCCAAGGTTGTTGATGCTGTTCTGAGGAACAGGCTTCCTGAGAAGTGTGTAGGCAGGAGTGCTCCTCTTTTGGGGATATTTGAGAAAGCAGCTACAGTTTTTTCTGGGCCTCCTGCACTCGGAAAGGTGAGACTCAATTGGGAACGAGAAGAGTTAGCTCTTTCTCGGGAAAGGAGGTGGTTCTTTCAGGGCAAAACTGTAGCTTTGAAGAAGTATGTTCTGTAGCCACCAGATCTTCTGTATTTATTACTGGTTATATATAATCATTCCTTTTTTCCTTAATCTTATTGAACCATTTACATCAATATCCTGCAACTGAGAGTTACATGGGTTGCTTAGAGATAAGCTGGAGAGTGATATCCTTACCCATTTATAAGCTAATGCCTTTTTAAATTCCATTAGGTGCCCTCTTGTTTTATGAAGGGCATCTGATTTCTCCTTCACACCATTCATTATTTTATATACCTCAATTCTATCATCTTTTACTGTTTTCCTTTCTAAATAGAATAGTTCTGGTCTTAATCTTTTCGTTTAGAAATACCCCCACATGTCTGTAATCATTTTTGTTGCCTCTGGCTATCTAGTGCAGCTATCTAGCACTCCCATCATTGCGTCTCACTGGATCTTTTAAAGCTAGTTCCAAAGTCATCGGTGTGAAGGAGACTGAAGGATGGTCTTGTGGTTAAAGTACATCACCAGGAGTCCAAAGTCCTGCTTCCACATCTCCTGCCCTGTGACCCTGGGCTAATCACTCAGCTGCAGAGATCCACAGTTCCCCTTTTTGTCCCAGGAAACAGCGCTGGGAAATTTCAAGTAAAATATGTTAAGTGTTTCTCTATGCCTGGATGGAAATTGTTATGGAAGCACAACCATATTACATGTAGTAGTTTTGATTGTTTTTCCACAATGCAGCTGCATGTGTGTTGAAATTTGTAACTTCTCCCTAACTGTTTGATTGCACAGCGCTTAACTGTTTTCTATTTGTTACACTGCTCTGATATTGGGTTCCAAACAAATTCAATTAAGTCATTTCTCTGTGTTATTGTATGGTGAACTTCATATGGAAAGTATGAGTTACAAGCGACTGGGGCCAAACAGGCACATGGCTTTCATGCGTCCTTAAGGACTTGGAAAGCCAGCACAGTCCTGCTGAAAGTGAGAAACAGAATCAAATTCCAGCTTTTTACGTGTAGGACACGGCCCGTTCCTGGGAGGTGCTGGGTACCCCCGCTCCCACTCGTACTTCAGGCATATGGGATCAAGGCTAAGGTAGTGCTGGCTTGTCTCCAGTCTAAATGAACTAATTATCCACAACCTGTCAAGACTCTTACAAAAAACAGAAGACTCACCCATCTGGCTCCCTCCTCAGACATTTGCAGCTAGGCCTGGCTCTTACACATTTCTAGCATATCCAGCACTCTCCAAAAGCCCAATTCAGGTCTGGGGCACCTCAGAGGCTTGAATGTCCCATCTTTTCTGGCACATGGGATCCGAGGTCTACCCAGCTGCTACAGCTCCATGCTGCAAGGAACCTTACAAGAAAACACATTCCCAAATGTCATCGTGTGCTGGAAAATGGTCATGCCTCAAGCACAGGGAAAGATCTCCGAGATATCTGAGCTATAAAACCCAGCTTTTTAAAGCATCTTGTGTCACAAAAGGTGTTTAAGTGGTACACTTCTTTGATAGGATGCAACTGTAGCAGAACAAAAGCCAGCTGCTTACATATTTGTGGTGCAAAACCAGGGATAGCTGAATTCTGCTTTAAGCTGCTTTTCTTCCTCTGGCCATTCTCCTCCTAGTCCTGTAACTCTTTGTGTTGATGTCCCTCTTCCATTCTGCAAGCAGATAGTCAAAACCCCAAGTGGCACTGCAGTCTGCTGGCTGGCTGAAGTCTCTGCTCATAATCCCACACAGACCCAGGATTGTTCAATGCACTTCTGGTCTCTTTGAAAAGAGACTACAAGACCCTTCTGATAACCCTGGTCTGTCAATTGTCCTGTTTGTGTAATTCAGGAGAATACAACAGGGCTCAGGGGTTTTGGTGCATCGAGGATCTTTGTGGCTTTAAAAGAGGAAAAGGGTGGTTTGGCCTTCGGTAGGTCGTGGAGGGTTTTGTTTCCCTTGTGCCTTGTAGCTGGCATTTTTTCAGAGCCTTCTGCTCCCTAGCATTCCCACGACACATGAACATGCTCAAAGAAAAATTTCCTGTGAGAAATCACTGGGCTTCATTAGATTTTCAAAGTTCAGAGCTGTGATCCTCCTTGTCCCTCTCCGGCAGCTGGCCCTGCCAGATTCTGACTGCTTATGTGAACATTTGATAAATCTCACTGTGGACTACATTTGCTCTTTCACCCGAGCAGTTATCACACACATTTCCCTAACACTTTATAATTATGCCTGCCAAACATTTTCTGATGTAAAGTTAAAAGTCATCTATTACTGAAGTGATTTTTCAGCCCTCATGGGCATGTTTTTCTTTCCTTTTTTTTTCTCCTTATGTAGTTCAGATAGTTTCAAGCTCTTTTAAACAGGCTGCCAAGGGTCAGTTTCAAAATACGTATCTTTTTTTAAAAATTTTCGGTGTCCTAAAAATACATCGGTGCTATTCTTCTCTTTTAGACATCTCCTTTTAAAGCCAAAGTCCAGTGAATGCGATGCTGCCGGACTTCAGCCATCCACAGCCAGATAGGCCCCACACCACTGCGGGGAAGTCAGTGACACTCTTTCTAAAGTGTCCCCTGCTGTGCCTGGTGGCACCCATCACCTCCAAACTGCAGACACAGCTTGGAGGGTGCCGGCTGGTGGGGAAGGGCAGTGGGTTCTTGCCCAGAGCTGAGCTGGGATGTGGCTGGATCAGGAGTCCCGAAGGAAAACCCTCTCAGTTCCCCCACTCCAAGCTGGACCTGTGTGGACTTGATTGTAGCTTTGCAGCCCACCAATTTGGTGTAATTTATGGCCACCCTCTGTATGCAAACTGTTTGTTCATATTTGGGGTCTTGTGTGACTCTTTCCTCATTTTTCCCCATTGTCTCCCCCGGTATGGATAACACTCTTACTTTCAGTGTGTGAGCAGAAGGCAAGATGTCAATTCTTTCCTCCCTGACCTTCTCATTTCATTCCTTCTCAGTGCTCTTGGCATTTTTCTGTAAATGCCTTTTTTTCCCTTTAGGTTCCAGAGCTGTGCACGTGTTTTGCTTCACTTTGTTTTGTTTTGAAACTGATTAAAGCAGTTTGTCCTACCATGGCAGAGAGATGCTAAAACAAAGCATGTGTGTCTGTTGGTTTTAAACCAGGATTTTTCTTGCTTTTTTTTCCCCCAGTTTCTTGTTTAGCAAACATAGTTAAATAGGATCACAGTGGAAAAAAAAAAACAAAGCAACTCCTCCCTTCCTGGATAATGCCAACCTGATAACACATCCAGATTTTTTTCCAAAACCCGGTGGTGCTCTTGAACTTATTGAAGCATGCTCCAGCATCAAACAGTCTGACCAATCTTAATTTGTCATTTCCCCTCAAAGTGCCTTGGCAGGACCTTTGTTTGAAATTGCATTTGCCACTTGTTTGTGTCACAACTGTGTTTCATGCGGTACCTAGAAGTGTACAGGCTTGGGTCTGGGCCAGCCTTAAATAAAGGAGCTTATGCAAATACCTCCCCTCCCGCCCCAGTATAGCACCAGAAACCCAAAACATCACACAAAGCCTTCCAGGGTGGAGAGAGAAATCTAATAGCCAGCTAACACTTAAATTGTACTGCAATTAAAATATAATCCTTTAAAATTCTTGGATTTGGAGGAAGGAGAGGGCTGGGGAGAAGTACAGAGAAAGAAGCCAGTCAGAAGTGAAGACACTGCAATCCTGAGCCTCAGCATGGAACTACTTAAGCATACCATAATTGCATCACAGAAGGTATGCATACCCTGAAACCAAAAAGGAAGCAGGAAGGCAAGAAAAAACAAACACAGTATGATGAACCAAACAGGTAACCTTCAGGAAAAGGAAATCTAGCCCTGGCTAACCCGACAGAAAGGAACATAAACTGGCAAAGGAAGGTGAAAGATGGGAAACAGGAGGATGGAGAAGAAGTTTCAAAAGAAAACAGACACATTTCTACTACAAACAATTGAGAAATACAAATACCTGAAAGAGAATTAGTGGATTTGCTGAATCAAAGGGGCAATTATAAAATGACAAGTGTGTTGCAGAGCCTACATTATATCATCCCATCAGTCTTTACTGGCTGGAAATATCTTCACTCTCTATGTATTTCATTTAATTACCAAAGATGAGGGCCTGTCAAACACTGAGGTATCAAAAGAGAAACTGCAGGATTGACATGCTAAAGTAACAAGCCTCCCAGAGCAGATGGCATTAATCAAGGCTGATAGCTGTTGAGAAAATCATGCAACTTTCCCTTAGAAATATACATAATATTCTGCTATGCCAGCTAAATGGAACATGGCAAGTATTTTATTTTAAAATCGAGATAATCTCACACACATGAAAAGGGAAGAACTACAAGGTAGTGAGTTATAAAACCTGCAGATGAGCTTAATGTTAGACATGACGGAGCCAATAAAGGAAAAGCACGCCTTTTTAATTTCCTAAAAAAATCTTGAAGTTTCTCAATGAAGCCATGGATTATGCAGAACCTTTTAATGTAAACATTAGAGGGGATTTTGGAAAGTCTATCATAGCTTTTCTCACAGGAGGAGAAAAAACGTTATGGTTAAGAAAATCTAGCAGCCATGGGGAAGATGCAAAATTCTGCTCTGCTGTTTGGTTTAAAATAGAAAGGAAGTGAGAAAGAGAAGTGAAAGGTTAGCAAGGTTAGCAAGGGTGGCAGCAGAATACCCCTAGATAGCCCCTGGGGGTAATCTTTAATACTTTGATCAATTGTCTGAACAATAAGGTGCAGTATTTGGATCTAACAAAATCAACAAAATTGTCTAGCCCCTTGATCACCCAGGGCAAGACAAGGCTGAAAAACCTGGGGACCCAAGGTTATGCTATCAGGTTATGAAAACCCTCTTAAGGCTTTATTTCACGTGTCACCTGAGAGCAGAGCAGCAGCCAAAGGGGCAGTGATGCCCGGCTGCTAAAGGCAGAGCCACAGCAGCGGGGTGTGGAGGGCACCGCAAGGGGATCCTGCACTGCAGCCGGGCTCCTCACCCTGTGCTGGGTGTGCTCAGCCACAGGGTGCCCATCACCATCAAATAAACTGGTGTTATTCCTGAAGGATTCACTCAGCTTTTCTGTGATTCTGCCCATACCGGCTGCAGCCATCACTCCCACGTATCCATCTGGGTCTCCCTACCTTTGCAAACTGACACAGCCAGAGCAATGTTCTCCCAAAGAATAAAGAATAAAGCAATAGAATAAAAGAATATAAAGAATAGAGAATAAAGCAATATTCTTGCAAAGAATAAGCAGGGAGATGAGAGGAGAGAAGGAAGAAAAAGACAAGTAGAAAAGAAAGAAAGGCAGAAGTGGGAGAAGTGGGAAAAGAAAAAAGGAGAAAAATTGTGCTAGGATGTGGTCAGAATGGAGTTGCTATCATGGGCTGTTCGAGCTCTCCGCTGGAGGTGGGGACTTCCCCAAAACAAATCTGGAAAAAGCCATGTCTAGCACCACCGGTATTACAGCTGAATTAAATATTTTTCTAATCCAAAGGTTCTTTTCACTGTTCTTGTGTCTTTTCCTTCCCTTCCTCCTGTAGTGGTCATGCTCTGCTGCAAAATTGCTAGTGAAAAATGCTCAGCTCAGTATGGGGTTATTTGATGGTGGGTTTGTTTTTCACAAATGAAAAAAAAAAAAAAGAAATGGAGAGCCACTTGAATGAGGAGAAATCCTAGTTCGTGGAAATGAACAGGACATGATTAAAGCACAGAGTAAGCTCCCTTCATCTTACTGCAAGTACAGTATTTGTGGGTTGTGAGGAGTACAAGTTTCTTGTGAATAACTGGAGTTCAAAATGCTATGATTGGTAATTTTGTGGCTGGTAGCACTTCAAGGTCCAAGAGTCACCCGAGGAAATTATAGAGAAGGAAATAATTTAGAGGAGAAACTAAAGTTTATTATGACACAAATCACAGTGGAGAAAAGAACAATAAATTTTGTTCCCACATACAGTATGTGCTTTAGTCTGCAAGATAAGAAATAATAATACACAGCCCCTCTCCCAACCTGATCTACCAATAGAAAGGATTGAATTTGTACACTTTTCTCTGGTACCAAAGAGTGACGGTATAGGTAAAATATAGGTGACGTCAGAGTGATATTGCTAACATTGGCATTTTTCTGTTATTTAACTAAAGAACAATGAAAGTCCTATTTTGTCCCTTCTAATCAGTGCCCCAGTGGGTGCTTCTGGTCAGGCTCTTCCAGAGTATTTTATAGGAAGCGTGCAATATGTGATGATCTACCCACCAACTCCTTTACAGAGGCTTCTAGGGCAGTGCTTATTGCTGTGTGTCTGTAAGAAGGTGAGGGGAGAAAAGAGAACAGCTGATCATGGCTCTGTTCACAGTGGCAGATCCTATAAACCCCATAGGCGGGTGCACATCTTTAAATATATCCTGGGTATTAATGAACTTGGCGTTCAGGCCTGCCAGCCACAAAATAGCCATCTGTGAGCTGCTCAGGACATCCCTTGCTGTCTCCAGGTTTCGGTGGAGGTGGCCAGAACTTCATAGGGTTCTGCACATGGGACAAGACCTGACATATTTAGCTGTACTCAGGAAGGTCCCCCATTTCCTTGGCTATCTATCATGCTCCCAAATAAATGTTCTGCTGAAGGTAGTAATAAATCCTATCAATCACTTCTTTGATCCGTGGACAGGATCGGGTTAAAGCTGATTGCTAGATACAAAGTACACCTGTGTCCTGGTAGACTGGAAAACAGACCAGCAGGAGTCACTGTCCCAAGGCAAGGAGCTGAGCACCAGGGTCTGTCCAGAAGCTCAAAGAGAGCAGGTGGAGCGTTCCCTAGTCACACATGGAGGAGACACAAGGGTCGCTTGGTACACCGTGCCTTTATGAATAGGTACCGGCAGGCAGCAAAGCAGAGAGAAGTGCTTTTGTGCTCTGTTCTGGGTGAAATGAGTGAAGCAGGTTCCCAAAGGACACAGGTTTATCTGGAGGGGCAGCCTTAGGTTTCCATTGTGTCAGGAGACCACGTCTCTTCTGCGCTGAGGAGATGACACCAAAACTATATTTAAAGCTATGAGTATTTGCATGGAATAACCACACAACAAGATCATGATATCAATAATGACGGCCATCTCTTCTGTGGTGCTTTTTATCAGCCAATTTCAAAGCCTCTAACAAAGGAGCTGTTTAACTTTGGATGCATTTTACAGAGAGGAGAACTGGTGCACAGAAGATGGAGTGGCCTATCCAAATTCAGCCAGGGGGCATTTGGCTCAGTCAGGATGAGAAACCAGAGTGCCAGCCCTGGGGAAAGCTACCTGAAAAAGCATGGAACCAAGGAGAGAGGGGAACAAAGTCTCCGCATTTCTGCAGTGAGAAGCACCAGCTGCCTTACTCACCCTTTGTTTGGATTATCAGTACACACATTTTTTTAGAAGACAAGTATTTAATTAATTACTGAGCTGACGCTGCAGTTCCCCTTCAGGATGAAAACAAACACTTAAACAAGCCTCTCCTGCCAACCCCACCCAACACCTACTCAGTTACAACAGATGGATGGGTGCCACAGACCAGACGTCAAGATGATACCAAATTTGACACTGCGCAAGCAACTGTAGCACGCTGCAGAAGAGAATCACTCTCCCTGTAACGTTGCCTAAAAGCCAGATTGCACTGATCCCTGTTAGAAGCGACATGCACAGAACCCAGACAGCAAAGCCTGTAGTCGCTGCCACAACCTGCTGACTTCTTTCCATCTCTTTTAATAGTCTTGCCTACATGCCTACATTTTTTCATCCTCCAGGGACTGCTGAAAAAGGGTACAGAAATACCTGGCTGCAGTCTAGGAGGGATGGGCTGACTGAGTCCTCTGCTCAGAAGAGCTTTGATTACCTGGCTTGTGCAGTGCATAAACACGGCCACTCCAGGTGCTCGTTGTCTCCCCTGGGCACTGGCCTTGAAGGACAAGTGATCTCTCTTCTCTGTCTGTCCCTGAAAGATGAGGAGATCCAGAGGCAGTGTAGAGAAAGACATATGTATGTGAAGAAGGAATAAAGCTTGGATGTTTATAGAGGCTTTATTCTAATAATTTATAGAAATGTGTACCAAATGAGTACTGTAAGTCAGAAGCAGGGTACCCTTCTGAGGAAAACTGAAGGCCTCGCAGGTTGGATAGATGGCCCAGGGCTACTGGGCTTTCCATGAAGATTGGTCACCCTCCAAGTCTGTATCATGGGGTGATGACCTGAGCCGGGTGACCTCCTCAGGAGCTCTGGAGCATCCAGAGTTGGCACAACAGAGTTCACATGAAAGAGATGCCTTTGCAAGCCTAGTTTGACTTCACCCAAAACAACAACCTTTGGAAGCAGAGACTGGCACGCTCTTCTCAGGGAGTCCTGCAACAGTCTCAGCAGTCCAGATAGAAAATGTGCATAAGGCAACTGTCTGGCAAGTCCTCAGAGATCATGGCTAAAACCATCTCCTAATTTTAAGTTTGAGCTTCTTAGTATCTACCTTTCCCTGAACACATAGCATTTTGGAACACTCTGCTCTGGTTGCATACAATGAGTGTTTAGTTCTTCCGCAGATGAGATCTCGAGTGAGTCAGGCGCCCACTTTGGTTTGGTTTAAGTGAATAGCCCTGTATCCTAACACAGGAACTTTGTGGCACAGACAGGGATAGAATCAAAGGATGTATTTTAAGCTCCAGGCGAATCTGCAGACAAACTGTCAGACTACAGATGCCTATTCAATGAGCCCCATCCATCCTGGGCACTGAACGAGGCAAAGGCCCTGTAGAAAAAAGAGGATGTGATTAGATCATTAAGTGCACAAGAAAATGTGGCAGTAAGAAGAAGAAGCATAGCCACGCTGGCTTTAATCTAACTAGCGGGGAAACTGCTTTATTGTAGACATGGCTGTGTGGAAGACCTCAGTGTTGGGTCACTTGCACTAATGTCACACCCTCAGTTCCCTGAGCAAATTTACCATATCCCCTTCGGTGCCCACAAACTCTCAACAACACAGTAAAGTCAGGATCCAACCTCACATCAAAGCTTAATCATGATCCTTCTGCTTTATCACGTTCTCTTTATTTCTAGCATGTATGTGGGATCACACAAGGTAGGCATGACCTGAAATACTAAGGCACTGCATGTAAAATAATGGCTGGTCGGGAAATGTACACATTTTTAATGTTCTGTAAAGTCTTTGCTTTTAACCACTATGTAGTCTTAAAAAATATTGTCTATTTCAAAATTCTTACAGTATATCTGTGTACTTCTGCATTTTGGGGAAACCGTGGCATTATGTCCATAAGGCACAGGAGTTAATCTGGGTAAATCATTAACTGGCTCCAGAACAATGGCATGTGAATACAAATTCTTTGTGGGTATTGGACTTCATTATTTTGTTCCTGTTGGAGTGGTGACCTCACCATTTAGGCTTGTATAGTGTTAGTGCTGTCTAACACCATAGAAATCGAGGTACTGGAGGTTTTTAAACATGGTTATTGATCGCCGTGTGCATTAGTAGAGGTGATTCTTTTTTTACATCGCATGGTTTTATAACACAAAGTTTGTAACACGTCACTAATTTTTAAGTCAAAAGGCAGGTTCAATGATATATCTCAGAAAAAAAAAAAGAGATATCTATTTGTAGCTGCACAGTGCTTTGTCTGGTGGTGGTGGTCTCATCAGAAAGGTGACTTGTGTGGGTCATCTTTAGAACAATGCAACTGGGATAATGGCAATGAGACTCTATCAGTACAATCGTTGGTCAGAATAAAATTAAAATTGTTCCTATTAATCAATCACATGAATAAAACTGTCAAGGTTAGACTGGACCTGAAATGGCACAAGAAGCCTATTAACAGAGAAAGGAAGAAACATGAGAGGTCTGTTAGAGGTCTGTAGTTGGTCATTTCGTATTAGATGGTTAGCAGATCATTACAATTTCTAGTAGTAAATGCTTTCTTCATGACAATTGTGTTTGATGAAGTGTTGGAGAGACTAAGGGAAAGTAAAGAAGAGCACTGTGAAAAACATAGCACTTCTTCAGATCATGATAAAAGTTCAAAGAGAGGATGGAGAAGAGGGATGGTCTTAAAATGAACTGATGAGGAAGGAAAAATGGGAAAAATGAGGCAGATGAGAACAAATCAGAAAATTTTCGTGACAGCTGATATAAGTGGTATTAAATAAGTGCCCCTAAGCTGCCCAGAGTTCCTGGTGGAGCCCAAGCTGGAGTTCAAATCAGTTTCAAATGTTTTCCATCAATGCACTTTCCATCCCATAGTCTGTCCCCAGAGCCAGCTACCTACCCCCAGCCATCCAGCAGCCCTTCAGGAGCCCTGACAGGTGACAAGAGGAAGGGGCATCTGTGGCTGTGGTTTCTGTGGCTCAGAAGATTAATTTCCCTTCATTTAAAGATTTATCTTTTTTACAGTCCTAAGGATGACTGCTCAAATGTTCTTCATCATGCGTCTGCTTGCTTGATGGGAAATGTGCAAGAGCATTTGGGGTCTGTGGCTTTGGTACATGGCAAATGGCAATTAAGAGAGCAAAATCCGCCTCTGGCAAATTAACATTGCACAGATTCTAGAGTGTTTTTTTCATTGTTTTTGTTTTGAAGTGATTTTATTTGCTGAAGCACAGGAAATTGAGGTTATCGTTTCAAAACGTTTGTGGGGTTGGAGTCCTTCTTCCCTGTCAGGTGCGTGTATTTTCTAAGCCCTCCTTTCCCGCTTGTATTTGCCTAGGTGTTGGCCTGTGTCCTTTAGTGTGTATTGCCTCTGATGTCTGACTCATTATGGCAACAGAAGCGTTGATGCCAGGCCCAGAAGCAATACTTAAAAACCTGCTCCTTCAAGCTCAAAGCTAACTCAGTTTGCGGCAAATGAAAGAAACACAATCATTTGGCACCTTGTCCATGCATTAGTTTTGAAACATAGGACCTTTCTCCTCTGCTTTTCTGAGAGCCTTTTCCTATTTGACTAGGCTGTCATAAAGACCACTAACTCTAGGGTGTGGAGTTTAATGCTTGGGAAGGAAATGACTGGTTTATTGCATTCTTTCTTGGGTTGCCAAGCCACTTCCCCCACCTCACCTCCCAGTATATTTATTTCTCAGAGCCTTATATCCAGGAATGAAGAGACTCAGATTTCAAAGGGGGAAATGATCTTTCTCAGCCTTGTGTTTGGGATGGAGCGGGAATTGGTAGGGCAGTAGAAGAAGAGAAGACAGAATAGGACTTGAAAACAAAAGAAATGCAATCTGAAAACTCAAAAACTCAAAATCAGATGTTAAGTGAATACCCCCAAATATGCTGAAAAAAAAAATAATTAACAAATAATCAAGGTTATTGGTTTTTTTTTGGTTGGTTGGTTGGTTGGTTGGTTTGGTTTGGTTTTCTTTCCTCATGCTTCTTTGTTTGGGGACATCTTGTGCTTATGAATACTGGAGGTTGGCAATGTCTGGGCACTGTTATACCCAAACACTTGCAACGACACATAGATGGAAGCACAGAGGTTCCCCTACACCTGGCCATGGGGATCAGTACTGGCAGACTGCCGCAGCACATGGTGCCACTGCGAGTGGAGCATCACGGTTGTTTCATGTCATATGCCAAGAGGAGGAGGTGAAACCTCCCAAGGAGGCAGGCAGGATTACACAAAAATAATGGAAGCACTTGGAGAAGGAGGATGAGGAGCATCCTGACTTTCCCACAAGTGTCAGCACTGTGTTCATCTGGTTGCGTGCCCCATGGGAACAAGAGAGCAGCCAGGGATTCTCCCCAAGAAGTTTGGGAAGCCATCCCACCAGGAGATATTAGAAGAGATGTACAGGGTAGCTTTGCACACCAAATCAGTGTATTTTCTCCTCCACATTTCTGCCTTTCATCTTCTCCGTCCCACAAATAGAAATCTAGGAAATGGCTCACGCAGCTTGGCAGGTGCCTGTGCTCATTCCTGAAGGAATAATAGGTAGTGCAGGAGAGGGGATGGGAGAAAGAACAGGGGATTTGGAGAGAGGGGAGAGCAGATGAGGAGAGGAAGCATTTTCTGAGCTGGGACTGTTGTGTAGTATTCCAGTTACCTGCTTGCAATGCACAAGGGAGAAGGGAAAATCTGGAGAGTTTCTCACAGGAGAACAGCATTGGAAGGGAGAGTGACAGGCACGGGACATTCATCAGCCATTTTTACCAGCGTGGGGCTGGACTGCTGAGAACGGTATCAAAGGAATAAAAACCAGAAGGGGAATGAGATGAATTTCTCCACAGCTGCATTTAATTGGAGCGAGGAATAAGGAAGTGGCAGATTTTGTACCTCTTTGGGTGTTGCAAAAAAAGGTAAATGCAAGAAGCCTTAATGTGCCTTAAAGCCAGACTTCCTGTTCATTTTTGGGGCAAAGCAACCCTGTCTGCCGACGGAGACACTTGCAAGGGAGACACATGACTTCTGCAAGATGTCTGCCACTTGGCACCGCTGTCTAGGGCTTTTATCAGTGTCCTGGTCAGAAATCCTGTCTTGCCTCTGCAGGCACAGCAAATTTACTTAGGCTTTGCTTGGGACACCAGGGGGTTGACCTGAGATGGGGTTGCTTGAGGGTTTGAGCAGAGCTGACCTGAGGCTCTAGAGATGCAGAAGCCACACAGGGCAGCAGATTACCATTGGGAAAACACCTGGGTCAGAGCCCTGGAAAATGAGATGTGCTCCTGCTGCTGCCATCACCAAGGGAGAGTCACTGCTGGGAGGGAAAAGAGTCAGCTCCTGCCTCGTGTCAGCTGTGGGATGAGGCAGGCCTGGCTCTATAGCACCCTCCCTCTGGCTCTGTCACACCTGTCCCTTACTCCCCATCACTGGGGCAGTAAAGTTCAAATCTAGTTGACCTACTGAGAAGCCTGCCCCTGTTCTGGGTATAGACCTCACAAATATATCTGTACATGGCTATACCATCAGGGCTATAGGAATGCTCCCACAGTGACTCTATCGGCTGGGACAGCTGATGGGAAGAAACTGCAGGCAGCCAGACCACATCTTCTTCTGTTAAAGGCTCCTCTCAGCAAAGTATCAGATAAATTGCACTTGGTCTGACAACAGGATGGCTTTAGGGCTGTAAAGGTTCAGATAATTGCCAACAGACCTACAGGACATGCAGGGACTGTTGGAGTAAAACACAACCTGAATGAGAGCAATTTCAGAACCACTCCATATTCTTTTGTGGTCCAACACCAGCACCCCCGCCTTCTCCTGTCATTCACCATTGTTCCCCCTTCTTTTCCTTGGCTAACCCAAAGTAGCCTCACGTAGTGGTGTTGGATCTTCTCTGATATGGCTGTGGCATTGGTCAACAGGATCAAGAGAGGATGCTGTTGGAGAAAATAGCCATCTGTTTGGTCTCAGTTTCCAGTGTTTTTTTAGTTTGTTTGGGTGGTTCTTTATTCAGAGGAATGTCCATGGTGAAGTTGTACTTCTATCTGTTCTGCCTTCACAAGTCACTGTTTGCCAGACTGGTTGTCATGAGTCCAAGCTGAGCTCCCCCAATATGGCTGGTTTTGCAAACATGGCAGGAGATTTTCTAGAGTTCCTTCTCTCTCCTAGATTTCAAGAATCTGAGCTCTGTATTAACGGGAACGTGAAGGTCCCACATATGTTTTTATGGCACATCAGCAGCCTTGGCATCCCCGCTGTTTACTGAGAATGTCCTTTAAAATAAAGGAAAAAATATTTTTTTTCTTTACAAATAAAATAGTAAGCTGAATGACAGCTGACTACGCAGAACAAGGGAGCTTCCTATTTCTCCCATGAGGAAAATAAGCCAAGTTTGTGATGCAGATTATTCTACCAGAAAGTCTTTAACTCTTGTGCCCAGATTACTAACGTTTTCCCCCTAAGGTGCTTACACTTGCAGTGAGCACAAACAGCGTGGCATAGATCACCACAAGGTCTCAGATGACTGCAAACTGCTGAGACCCGGTTCTCCTTTGCCCAGCCTATTTGCCAAGCCATACTTTGTTGGGAGATCTTCTGTGTCAACCCAGAACACAAGTCTGCTCCTCATGGTAGGAAGCAGAGGTGCAACCAGTGACCTTAGATTTGGAATTTTCCCTTTCTTGCTCTTGAGATGATCCTTGAAGTACTGCCTTGCTGTAATTGGTAACTTCCACATGACAAATGTGTCTTCTTCATTATCCAGCTGACTGTCTTCAAATTCACTATTCCAATACAATGCAATTATTGCTCATTTCTGCATACTGTTCTGTTGAGTCACTGACATTTTATATACACTTGAGGGAAAAGATCCTCTTTTAGCAGTGTGTAAACCTCTTCTGTCACCCAAAACAGAAGTTTTATTATCTATTTTTATTCAGTTTGCTATTTATATTAGTCTATCTTCGGCTTAGTTTTTTATTAGTAGTAGTACTCAATTTTAAAACAAATCCAAAGCTGTAGAACATTCACAACTTTTTGTTGTTTTTTTATCATGTCCTTTTGGCAAAGCAGAAGAAATTGAGAGGAATGGTTTTCTCTCTGAGGTTAAAATGAAAGGTAGACCCTTCATGTAGGAGAGTGCTTGTTTGCGTGTTGCCACTTAAAATGGTTGTTTATTCATGAGACTTGTTGAAACTACTCTAGGGCTGGTATTTACCACCTTTGATTCAAAAAAATGTATTTTTACTGATGTACTATATGGAGGAGACTAGATTAATATAAATATCATGGTGCTTATGTTCAGAATATGATGAAAGATGTTGTGTTTGACTTTTCTCAAGCATTCAGAGAGTGAAAACTCCTATTGCTAATTTATTTCAAAATTCTCCTGTTGACTAGCAGATAAAGATGTAAAAATGCTGTAAGGAAGTGTGCAGAATCAGTTAGGCATTACTCCACTAAAATGTCCACAAATACTGAAAAAGTATAATTTGGGGTGTATTTTTTTGTTTTAACAAGTCACCCGGCTTTAGACAAAGCCTAAGAGACTGGACAGCCATACAGAGAGCCTGTGCAAAGCCAGAATTCATCATCAGCCTGTCAGCCTGGTGGGCTTTGTAGGTAGCAGCCTTTGTCCATGGTGGTAGGGAGGGCATTCATGAAAGCTCAGTCTGTGGTCAGAAAGCAGGAAGAGATGAAGACCGGGCAACTTTCTGCTATCTCCTATACACATGTGCTTTCCAGGGGGTCAGTATCTTTCTGTTTAAGCAAGTACTTGGAGCAGTGACTGTGCATTTCTCAGTCAGAAGTGCTCTTTTCCCCAACATCGAGGTGGCTGTGTAGCTTCAGTGTGTTAAGGATCCTACTGCTGAGAACAGAAACTCATGATGACTTCCCGAAATGGTACCAAGCTTCTTGGACTTCACAGACTTCTCTCTACCTGGCCCTAAATTATGCCATGCACTGGTGGCCAAACTGGAATTCAGAAGACAAAATCCCATTCCTGGCTGTTTGGGATCTGACAAGCTCATTTGGAGTGATGGGTTAACAAACCAAATCTAGAAGTTCCTTTAAAATAAAGTGCCCATCCCCAAAACATTACAAATTAATCCAGATACTTTGATCCCTTTAGCTTCACAAACAAAGCTCCTGTAATTCTGCCTCTCTACTTTACAGTTGACTAAGATTCCTAAATACTTAAATGTCATTACTTCTGATGGGATAAAACTACTTAGAGAATATTACTAAACGTTTTCGTGTAATCCAAACCCAATATATCTTGCTGAATAAAAGAAAAGCTCTAGAATTTGGGAATTCCAGTGAAAATAGAAAGAACTGAGCTAATTAAGCACTATAGCTAGAGCTGGGCAGAATAATCCAATTGTAGTTGCTGAAAATACAGTGAAACAGAGAGAGTTTTTGTTCATAGTCCTAAAAGTGACATCTAGCTGGTTTTAGAGGCTAATATGGAGGTACAGGATAGGTAAAGCACAGAAAGGATGTATTTTCCTTGACTCTTCTACCAGTGTGCCAGAAAGACCAAAGGTCAGGTTTTCAGAAGAACACTGTGTTCACTAACTCTAATTTAATTATCTACATAAGTAGCCATGTTTGCAAATGGCTAAGCACCAAGCAGCTCCCATGGAAACCATATCAGGTGCAAGCCTGTTTGAAAGTACAGCTGGTTTAAATGCCTCTACAACCGCTTCTGAATGCAGAGACTTTCAAAAAACCCGAGCAAAGTTACTGGTTCTGAGAGCTTGAAGAAAGCTGGATATGAATTTCTTGAGGTAGTTGCTTGTGATTTTTGATTCTTCAAAACGTCTTCCCAACGAGGTAGCAAAAAATGGCTTGCGCACCGTTTGGATGGTGTAGCGTGTTGTTTTCGTTTGATTGTTTGTTTTTTGGGGGGGAGGTTGGTTGGTTGGTTTGGTTTTGTGTTTGTTTGCTTGTTGTTTTGATTGTTTGTGTTTGTTTGTTTGTGTTTGTTTTAATATATATAAAGAAGTCTTGAGAGGGAAAAAAAGAGTCAGTAATTTAGAAAAACAAGTCAAATTACAAGCTCAGTCCTCATGGGCACATTGTCCAGGAAATCTCAGGAGCACCAACAACCAGTATTCAGAGTGAGAAGTCTATCTTAAAAATCACAGGGATTTCTCCTTTGTGAAATTACCAAACTGCTTCTCCATCTGATTTCCAAGGTTTTTACAGAGCAGTCATTCAAGGTTTCAAGCTTTTCTTCCTTCCAATCACTAATCTTCAACCCTTCCGTTCCAACATATGGAAGAGGAAACTCCAAAAACACTATCATGAGACTGCGCGAATTGGCAGCCCCCCTATCAAGATGTTACTGTCAAGGCCAAACACATAGGAATGACCTTGGAATAAAGGCCCTATTATCTCTCAGCAACTCTTCAAACTCTCCATCCCCCGAGAAACTTCACAATTAGAATAGGATGCCGGGCTGTCTGGAAAGAGATTAAATTGTTCACAGCTGCCTGGGAATTAACAAACTTCCTCTCCTTTACATTGGAATGCAGCATATTTGCAAGCCAGGTGGAGGATGGCATGTGAGGTTCTTGCAGGACCTCGAGTTGGCACTAAGCACCACATTTTCATGTCTGCACATGTATCTGAGTTACCAGGGCTCAATAATAATTTTCTGGCAGATTACTCCTGCCCTACAGCAGGTTTCTATGATTACTAAAGCCAGAATGAAAGCAATGGGTCTGGATTTCACACTTTATATCCTTCCACGCTGAAGCTTTGATTTTAAAAACTGCTTTTTTCCTTTGACACCAATCAGCAAGAACAAGCCTGACAATGTACAGGTAAACAGTCGAGTAAACTGCAGGGACAGTCTTGTAACAGGCAAAGTGACACCCTCCCTTGTAACTTGGAGGAAATTATTCGGAATAACTTGATAAACCTTTGCCAAGATTGCTAATGGAGAGATTGTGCACTGCAAATTGCAAATGTGACCTCATTTTGTCCAAGGCAAAAAAAAAAAAAAGAAAAGAAAAAAAAAAGAGCTTATCATTTTTTCTTGCTTATTTTAACAATGCTCATTGATCCTAAGAAGCGACAACCTTGCTGTCTAATAACTTCCTTGCCTGTAATTAAATAATCCAGTCCATGAATGTGCAAGATGCCAGTGCTGAGAGTTTTCTAAATGATTTTTATTTATTTGATGACACCTTCAGTTCTGTAAAAAGAAACGGAATTTTAGCCTTGATCACCAAATAAGGAAACTTTGGAGAGGGCACAACTCAATCTTTCGTGAATATAAGAAGGCAAGGCTATTCAAAACAAGATGTGCTTCAAGGATGGACAAAAAGCTTGTTGCATTTAAGCATTCTCAACAGCTATAGAAGTAACGTTCTCATAATGCCAAGCCCTAACAAAATACTGATGCTCACCAGCTGTTAGAGGGTATTTTTCATCTACTTTAGTATTATTTGATAGGGGGAAAACAAGAGAGGTAATAACCAATGCATTCAGTCTTTTTCACTAAACTTTGTAATGTTCCTTTGTTTTAAAAAGAATCATTTTGATTTTATTTTTATTTTTTAATATATTTGTCCAAGCTTTACCTAAAGAGGGCTTTATGCTCTAAAACTTAAAATACAGCTTTTTATTGCAGTTTGCACCTTCTGGTCTCTTTTACTCCATGGCCACTGGCTTCAAACCACAAATGAAAGTCTGGACAATACCCTGAAGATATTACTACAAATTGTTGTCTGAAATCACACACTCATTAAGTTTGTGAAAGTACTTTTGCATAAAGGACCAGTCCAATTAAAATCAGTGCACAGTTAGCTCTGCTTATCTAGTAATATTCCACCTCATTCTCTTCTACTTCTTTTTTCACGATATGAATCAAATCAGGGACTGATAGAGGACGTGGCGAGGGCTGGCAATAAACATGTTATACTTTGTTATCCCTGTACTCTTCTTCCAAATGATGTATGAATTTATTCCCTACTGCTAAAATGCTGCTTTATAGTCAGCATAGTCTGTGATGCAGACCTTATGTAGACAGTTCCCGTGCATTTAAGTCAATCAGGATAACTTGGGATACTTTAGCATTTCACACGTGGAGAAGGGGATGTGGAATCCCATTATTAGGGCCAGAAACCATTGTGGCCAGATAACGGTTTAAAAGAAAATAAGTGTAAAAAATTGCACAGGCCAACATCCTACCAAATTGGACGTGGGTGAACGAAGAGAGGGGCATAAACAGGAGCTAAGCAGCTCCTGATTTTAATGGTACAACATACAATGAAACATCCTGATCCAGCAGCAGGCAGGTGGGTCTGGGTGACAGCCTGTGCGGGGCTCTGACACTCGTGAGCAGGCTGGTGACACTCTCTGTGTGCTCCGTTTGAACTCACACAGTTTTAAAGTTGCTTGAACGGGGTTTGTGTCAGCCCAGCTGAGACAACTCAATCGAGGGAAGAAAATCCAAGTAGACAGGTCATTGGTGCTGTGGTTTTTGCTACATAAATACCTGAAAAGGAATTTCCAAATCCACAGTGACACAGACATAATACTGGTGGAAAAGGGGAATAATCAGTTTATTTCAGTCACTAAGTCAAAACAAAAGTATATTGACTGTGAATTCATGGTGTAAAGAGGCTCTAAAGCCACGAGCTGGCAGTGGGAGGAAGATTCCCTTTTCCAGGCTGTGCCGAAAGCCAGCTGTTGCCCCGTCCCCCGAGGACCCCAAGCCCTGAAAAAAACCTGGTGTGAATGAGGGGGTTTGGGTGTAAATCCCCACCTCTGGCCCCATGTGCTGAGCCCCACCTTGGAGCGACCCAGAGGCTCCAGCTCATTCCCCAGGGATGGAGAAAATAAATAAGATGAAGCAGAACCCACACGGCACGGAAACAAGGTAGAAAGTGGCATTTCTTCACAGTCTCCAAAACAACATTTTGTTTGTTAAACTGTGAGGGCTCAAGTTTTTCTTCCCTTTTTTTTTTTTTTTTTCTTAAGGGAGTGTTTCAGAAATCTTCTTCTTAAGAAGCCTGGCTGCCATATAACTGTTCATTCCCCACTGCATTTATAGATTTCATCCAGCCCAGTTTGACTTCCAGCCTCCACTCTTAGTTCAAAATAAATTTTTATTGCAAGATTATGAACGGAAAATAGGATTTTGAGAAGTCCATATCCAATACAGTATTAATTTATGCTCCATTACATACTACTAAAAGCACTATAAAAAGTGAAAACCCGTACTTCCACAGACCTACAACACCTATAAATGAGGCTTTGTGGTTTCACAAGGATTTTTTTTTTTTGAGGTTTCTCTCTGAGTTACTGGCTTGGTCCTTCCAAATTTCCTTCATCCCCATCCCCCATAGCATTTATGGATGCCACTGAGAAGGACTGAAAGCTACCCTACATTATCAGCCTGGATGAGAAGAGCTGCTTTCCTCCACAGAGGACAAATATTATGTCCCTGCCCTACTGGACTGCTCAGCGTCAGCAGTTCCTACAGATGACTGCACAACCGCTGGAGCCACTGTACCAGCCGTGCCTTACGGAGCGGCTAATTTGTTTCGAGTGCCGTCATCACCACAGAAGCAAAGACAAACACAAGCTCAAACACAAATAAATAAAAGATTAATATATCTCCTGGCAACCTACTTCCAGCACATTTTAAAAGCCCCTTAAAACCTTTGTGCAGTGCAATGCAATTTACTACCTGACTCCCTGCAAGCTGTCTGACAGTGGTCTTTGTTTTTGGAAGCAAAGACTGCTCCAGCTGCTTGACACTGAAAATAACAACAGTTCACAAAGTGTTGGCTTTTAATTTCCCAAGCACTAAACACATGCTTTCTTGCAAAGATGATGACTCGGGTTTTCTTCATTTTGCTTGGGAAACAGAGCAGTCAGAAAATGAGCCGTGTCCTCAGCAACAAAAATATTGCTTTTGTAAAAGAAAAAAAAAAATAATTAAGTGAATAATGGACAGTACCTGTGGGAAAAAAAGTGAGCGCACTCGCTGCAATATGCTCATGATTCGCAGCGTGGAGCTTGGCGAGGGGGTTGGTTTGGTGCTGCCTTCACGTTTCACAACGTGTCGGTAGGAGCCGGCGCTTTGATATGCACAACTACCGCTAACATTTCATAATATGACAATCTAATAGGTGAAACAGCTTCCGTGTTTTAAAATTCATTAAGAACAGCTGCAACTTAGCTCTGATGGATACATCATTGCTTTCCTTAATCAATGTCTCCTTTGTTGAGTTATATAAAGCTGTTTCATTGCCACACAGACAGGAGCCGCTACTCTAAAAAAGAAAAAATTAAACTAAAAGATATTTAAGATCTATTTTAGCATGTCAGTATCGGCTGTCCCTAGTATTGAGAAGTAATGAAACAACTAAAAATATCATATATGCAAGTAAAAGAATAAAAGAAAAATGGTATCAACGTTTGAAGTGACAATTCTGAAATGCTAAAAGAGCTTGCCTAAAAACTGAGTATTTCTGGGTGGGAGGAGGATTTCTAGGACATGCTTTTTCCCTAAGTGAATTTTCCAGGAGTCTTGAGCATTATTTGCCTTCAAGTTCCATAGTGTCAGTGTGGATTTCTCATACCGACTTCTGCATAGCCTGCCTCTATGGGGAAAATAGCTTGTGTTTAGAGAACATATTAACACTTTTTAAGAACATGTTTATTGTATTTAAACGAACAGTAAAAGTGTACATGACGAAAAGCTGTTTTCCCAGAACCATGCCGTGTGGTCAGCCTTAGGGTTAACCAGCAAGCTTGTTTTAAACATTGCTTTTGAAAATCTCTTCTAGATGTCTAGTCTGGATCCCAAGGAACAAGCAGGTCCAGTGGATTTTCTTTGCTTCTTGCCTTCTGGGGGATATTCCATTTTAGTGAGGCTTCACAATGAAATATGTATGGAGAAACACAGAACAGGGAAGTCTTAGATGGATCTAAGTCAAATAACCACTTACGGAGGCTACAGGAGAAGTAGCCTGTGCTAGTCTGAAGGAGAACAAGGCTGTGGAGAGCTTCAGTACAATGGTTTAATTGTCAAAGACCGCAGCTCTAGTAAGCTCTGTGCCTGCCAGGAGCCAGACCAGGGGCCAGAGGGAAGAGGAGCTTGAAAAAGACGTGAGGAAAGGCCTGAAACTCTTTGGTAGCACGGTTACAAGCATTACCTTTATTGTAAACCAACTGATTCAGAGAGTAGGTTTTTTTTTTTTGGTTTTGTTTTTTAACCTGGAATGCTAATTCTGTTGCATATAAACTGATCTCCGGGTATACGAAAGGAAGGAAAATCAGGTCTAGAGTTTCAACCCTAGTGGGGCAGGTGCATTATTAGTGTTCTGCGGGTAATTGCATCTTCTTCGCTGACAGCAGCAATAAAACTCATTCTCGTGGTGTGGACAGAGCTCACATTAGAATCAAACCTCGAGTCAGAGGGGAGAAGGCTCTCTCTGCCTACGTGGAGCACTCTGCAGGATAAAATTTTGATTAGTGATGTGGAGGGTGGAGTAGATTTAAGTTTAATGTCATTATGCCAACCTCAATTAGACAACCTTGTGCAACTCTGGCAGTTGTGGAATGCAGTTCGATTACCTGGCGTAGCTTGAGAGCTGGAACAATAGGATTTAGACTTCTGGAATACAACTGACTAGGCTAATTTTTATCTTTAGGAACCGAGGGAGATAGACAGCTTCACCTGTATATGTGAGTAAAATGCATCTATATACATATGCATACACACATACACATACACATACAGGTTATACAGATATATAGGTTATATGGGTGTCTTCCCAATTATGGTCACCTGCAGCACCCTAAACACCTCGTTTGCTACTCTCTGATTTGCCCCTGGCTGTTGAGGTGCTTCCAACTGATGTGTGTAATATGGATGTTCCATATATATTTTTCCCCTCCAACCTCACTGCAAGTTCTTTATGTCCTTTATACTTACTATTAGTATACTTGCCTCCATATTCATCTCCAAGTCTGTCAACATAGTTCAGCTCCTGTAATCAGGAAATGGTGATTAAATGAACATCCAAGTACAGAAGCTGTCAACCTGGTGTTCATCTTTTTTTAAAGTTTAAAAAAAAAAAAAAAAGTTCAATTACCTTTTGTGCTCATATGGCTCTGAAAACCAAGGAAAGGGAAAAGGAAAGAGAAAAGGAAAGGGGAAAGGGAAAGGGAAAAGGGAAAGGGAAAGGGAAAGGGAAAGGGAAAGGGAAAGGGAAAGGGAAAGGGAAAGGGAAAGGGAAAGGGAAAGGGAAAGGGAAAGACATCACCTCTTCTATGATCCTTACACAGAATCAAGTTCGAAGGTCATTGCCAGTCATGTCATTTTTAGCATTTACTGGAACAATAAAGGAAACTGAAGATCTCCATAGAAAACATACAGGCTGCAAGCCCTGCAGTTCTCTGTCTCCTGGGATGGGCTGTTACAGCTCTTTACAGGAGCTCGTTTGGGGCATTTAGGTTTTAATGGTCTTTCTGCTTGATGGCTGTCAGTTTCAGCATCTGGTCCACCTCATTGGAAGGTCTTAGAGATTTTGACTCAGTGTTGGGTTGCAAATAGCATGGGGGGGGCGGGGGGGGGGGAATATTTATATCCTCTTTATGTGCATAGGGGAAAATAATCTAGAATATATATAAGCCATCGACATAATCCGCTCTCAAACTACAGAGCAAGTACAACTTCTTCAGTGCATGCAACAACTCTGACCTCCGTGTAATTACTCCGGGCTTACATCAATATAACAGTGCCGGCTTTCTCTGCAATTATTTTCTGGGAGTGGCAGGCTTTCTTCCTGGAGCGCTTATTTGTTTCGAATTGGCCTCGTTTGCTCGACAATTCGCGCATCCTTTCTGCCTGCCCGTTTGCGCCGACTTGCGAGGGCAGCCGCTGCCCGGGACGCCCCGTCGGGGACGGGGGCGGTGCTGAGCCCCCCCCGGCCCACGGTAACCCCGCGGCTGGTGCCGGGCGCTGAGCAATCGCCTACGGATGAGTAAACCCCAGATGTGGTAACTCAGGCCGGCAGCTCTGCAATTAAGACTTTAATTTCAGGTGTAGCCCGGTGGTGGTAATGAATATTTATTTCAACGGAGCAAAGAGGAGAAAATCTGTCGGTCGGGGAAGGGGGGAGGCTCTGAAAAAGCTCGGGTTGAGCAGCTGCGGAGCTGCTGGGGTCCCGTACAGGGTCCCAGCCCGGCCACGTCCCCATCTGCGGGGAAGGGGAAAGGGTAAGGCGAAGGCAGCTCCCCGACGGCTCTCCCAGGGGATGCTCGGAGCCGGCGGAGGGCAGAGCCGGGCTCCCTGGGGACTCTGCCAAAGTCCTCATTTCGTCGCATCGCACCTTCCTGGGGGTCCCGCAAGCCCTGCGGGGTGGTGTGCGGTGTTTTAGGGTACTTTTTTTTCTTTTTGGTATTATTTATTAAAGTTACGAGGACGAGGTGCTGGGTTTTTTTTGGTATTATTGATGAAAGTTGAAAGGACGAGGTGTTTAGAGGCTCGCCGACCTCTGCCTGCATCCTGGCTGAGGATTTCTTTTTAGCTGCTGGGGATGTCAAAAAAATAAATAAAAATAAAAAGGGGAAGGAAGAGCGGAAAAAGAGACCTCGGGGCGACGTCTCCGGACAGGCGAAGTCCCGATAACGATTTTAACCTTCCTACTCTTTTATTCACAACCGCCCACCCCCAAACCTCCCCGGACCGGCCGCCTCGACGTGGGTTTGCCTCCCCGTGCGGAGGAAAAGCGGCTTTTCGGGGCGGGGGGCTCGGCGACGGAGCGCGGCACATCTGCAAGCCATAAAAAGCGGGGAGGAGCCGTCGGGGCGAGGCGCAGCGGGACGGGCGAGGGGGGAGCCCCGGCCCGGCGGCTTCCCCCCTCGCCCGTCCCCTTCGCTCGACGGGACGGCCCCGAGGTGAGCGGCGCGGTGAGTACCTGCGGGCCACCCCCCCCCCCCACCCACCCCCGGCACCTCGCAGCCCCGTTTCGTGTCCCGTCCTTTCCCGTCCCGTCCCGCCCCGTCCGCTCCCCGCCGCCGCCGCTGGGAGCGCGCTCCCTTTAAGAGCCCGGCTTTGCCTCCCGGTAGCTGAAGGTCATTAAAACACAAAAGCGCTCCGGCGCTGCGGTCCAATATAGCGCATGCGCCCTGCCCGAGGACTGGCAGGGAGACGGCAATATGGCGAGAATGCCTGGCAGCGGCGGCGGCGGAGACTGGAGCGGCGGCGGCGGCGGAGGCGGCGGAGGGGGCGGCGGCGGCGGGGACAAGGCGGGGGAGCGGCCGCCGGGCCGTGTCCGAGGCGCCCCCCGGCCGCCCCGCTACTGCAGCGCCGGCGAGGAGGAGGAGGGCGAGGAGGAGGATGAGATCCGGGAGGTGCAGATAACGGGGGACGAGGAGGAGGAGGAGGAGGACGGAGCCGATGGGGGGCTGCTGCTGGACGAGGAGGAGGAGGAGGAGGAGGAGGAGGAGGAAGAGGAGATGGGTCTGGAGTGGGACGGCGAGGAGGAGCCGGAGCCGCTGCCCCCCGCTCCGGGCCGTACCGCGGGCGGCTGCGGCGGCGGCGGCGTCGGGGCGGCCCCGGGGGGAGCCGCGGCCGCTGCCCCGGGGGGCGTCGGGGGCGGCGGCGGCGGCGCTGGGGGGGCGCCGTCGGAGGACGCGGAGCTGGAGGCGGCCCTGCTGCTGCAGCGTCCCGAGCGGGCGCGGCTGAGCGAGAACACGCGGCTGGCCACCCGCTACGCCGTGCGCATCTTCCGCGAGTACCTGAGCGAGAAGGCGCAGAGCCCCGACTTCGAGACCATGGACAAAGGGGCGCTGTGCAGGGTGCTGCGCTCCTTCTACGCCGAGGCGCGCTCCAAGAGCGGGCAGCTCTACTCCAAGTCTTCCCTCATCAGCATCCGCAGCTCCCTCAACCGCTACCTCAACGAGCCGCCCTACTGCCGCACCCTCGACCTCACCAAGGACCCCGAGCTGCGCGCCGCCAACCTGACGCTGGCCGCCGTCATCCGCAAGCTGGAGGAGCAGGGCGCCGGGCCGGTGGTGCAGAAGCAGGCCATCACCCGCGCCGACCTCCGCAAGCTCTACACCTGCAGCGTCTTCAGCACGCAGAGCCCCTTTGGGCTCCTCAACAAGGTCTGGTTCGAGACCTGCATGTACTTCTGCACGCGGGGCCGGGAGAACCAGCGGGAGCTGGAGGAGGACTCCTTCGGGCTGGCCGTGGACGAGGACGGCCGCAAGTTCGTCTACTTCAAGGCGTTGGGGCCCTACCACAAGTCACGCTCGTCCTCCTGGAGCAAGAAGCGGGCGGAGAGCAGCGACGAGGAGAACCTGCCCCGCATGTACGAGACCGGCACCGAGTTCTGCCCCTATGCCAGCTTCGTCAAGTACCTCTCCAAGCGCAACCCCCTCTGCAAGGCCTTCTTCCAGCGCCCACGGGACCACTGCAGCGAGGGCGACATCACCTGGTACGAGAACAAGGCCATCGGCAAGAACCTCCTGGGCACCCGCATGCAGATGCTCTCCAAGGCGGCCAAGCTCTCCAAGACATACACCAACCACTGCATCGGTGCCGTCTCCATCGCCACCCTCAACAGCATCGCTGGCATCGGCACCAAGCTGGGGGGGCCGCCGCCACCGCACCACCACCACCACCCCCCTCCCCACCACCACCACCACCACCACCACCTCCTCCACCACCCCGCTGGTGGGGGCTGCTACACCCCCGCTGCCCTCAACGGCGGGCCGCGGCCCCGGCCACCCGCCGCCAACCCCTACGTGCTGCCCAAAGACGGCGACGCCACGCCGGTGAAGGCGGAAGCGGCCGCGGTGGCCCCGGCCAAGCGGGCCCTCTACGAGGCGGTGTTCCCGGCGGGGGCTGCGGCCGGCGGCGATGCTTGCGGGCCCTCGGCCTCCCCCAAAAGACTCTGCCGCCGCCCCGCCGAGCCCCTGGACGCCGCCGCACCCGCCGTGGTGGTGGTCTCAGTGAAACACGACCCCCTGCCTCACCTCCTCCCTGAAGCCAATGGGCACAGAAGCACCACCTCACCCACAGTAGTTTCACCTGCTCTTGTTTCCCCCACACAGGTAACCGGAAAAAGGAGAGGAGGAGGAAAAAATAGAGATATATACAACCCCCAAGCTGGCCACCCTGGCCCACGTAGCCTGTGCTCCCCCCTCGCTTGCCCATCTCCCCCGGGGCCGGTGGCAGCATTTGGGCAGCCAGAGCCCCCCGCAAGCCGGCCAAACCCCGCTCATCCCACAGGGAGGTGCCCAGGTACCATCCTGCTCCCCCTCGGCGGTGGCACCAGTCCTGCGGCTCCCCCTCTCCCTCCTTTTTGCTTTCTTTTCCTCTTTCCTTGTTGTTCTTTTTTTTTTTTTTTTGTTTCCCCCCCCCCCCCCCCCACCCCTCCTTTTTGCGGAAGATATGAGTTACGAAAGTCGGGCCAAAGTAGTAGATAAGGGTGTCAGATATCATTAGTGTGTGTGGTGTTCTTGATGTGCTAATGAACTATTTGAATAACCTCAAATGCAGGAAACAGCCAGGAGAATACTCAATTACACACTAGTAATGAGGGTGTAATTTTAAACTTCAGAAGTTAACAAGAGGGTTAATATGGCAATTGCATTCATCTTGTATTTGTTTATTTAAAATAGCTCTGTTTCCTGGCAGTGATCCTCTTTTTTTTTTTTCTTTTTTTTTTTTTTTTTATAAGGCAAATTGGCTTTAGTTGCATTAGTTGCCATAGTGGCGAAATATACAGCAGCAGCGCAATTAGGCGGGTTAGGTGCAGCGAGACCAAGTTTGATGGAGGCGCTTCGCATGGCTGAGGCGGGCCAGGCGAAGCGGAGAGGTGCCCCCGGCCCCGTGCTGCAAGTCCCCTCCGCCACACGTGCTGCCCAGCCCTTTCAAAAGCTGGCTCCTCTCAGGTTTTTTTTTTTTTTTTTTTTTTTTTTTTTTTTTGACGGCTGGAGCTAAATTACCTCGCCGCGTTTCAATTAGGGACTCGCTACGCTTTTGTAGTTGGCTCCGAGTTTGGAAGTCCTTCCAACTCCGTCTATAAAACTTCTGCAGCTACGCCGCGCCCCATAAAACCCCGTGTGTCGGGCAGTAACTTTAACGCTCGCTGCCCTGCGCGGTCACCAACCCCCCTGCGACGTGCTGGTGTCGAGCAGTAACAGGGATTTCGGTGGCGGGCCCCGTGCTGTGGGGTGAACGCAGGTATCCGACATGCCTGAGCTGCTTCCGAAGTGGAAATACCAGTTCTGGACAGAGTGACCCTTTCAGGGAGCTTGCCGGCTAATCAGCCAGCCCCGGGCTAACTGGGGAGGGGAGAGGGAGAGGGGGGCTTTCTGGGAACGCCTGCATAAGCATCTATGTTCTTTACGGTACCTGTGACCTCTCCTTTCTAGCGTTTTGTGGGTTTGGGGTTTTTCGACCACTTCAGCGGAGCGCTGCCGTTTGATCTCCTGCTGCGTGGGTCTGGTGTCTCCGAGTGGCTCGGAGGCTCGGTTGCGTGCAGATAGTGCTTTTGTTCTAGCTCCTTCTTTCAGGTATTACATCAGGTATATTTCAGGTGTATTTTCGTGATCTTGAGGGTCATTGGGGAACTTCAGGCGTGGCTTGACTCCTAGGAAGGTCGTGCACATGAGGATGTGTCAGAGGGACCCGTGGTGATGGAGAGAGCATCTTGCGGTACCCGTGCCCATAACCTGCATGGCGAGGTGTCCCAGCCTGTCACACAGATCCCATAACTCTCCCATAAAGCTCACACGAGGAGAAATCCAGCTGTTGGACTGCTCGTTGTGTGGCTGCACAGTCGGCGCTGCGATTCTCATTAGTGGCTGGCTATCGGGGGAAAGGGAGAAATGGCTCGAATAGACGGGAGCGTACGCGGCCATGTGCTGCCTTCTTAGCTGCAGCAAGGAGGAAAATGAGCAATCAGCAAGGATACTAGACAGTGTGGGTTTTCTCAGTAATTATATGGAAATGTTCATCTCCATTCACAATCTAATGAGCTAAACAAGCTGCCCAGCCACTTTTGTAGCTAAATCTTGCGGGCGCTACAAAACTCGGTAATTTGAGTCTTTAGGAGAAGGGAGCTTTTTTTTCTTCCTAATCACTGGTTCTTGTCGCGTCAGTTTTTAACTTATGCACTTCTTCTTGGGATGCGATGAAAAAGCATTGCCTGGGAAATGGGTTTCCTTGGGAGATTGTTAATGCTAAACTTTTTCTCCCTAGCTACCTTTTGTAATAGTTACGCTAATCGAGGGCCAGGGCATTTCCTGGGGAAATTAATGACTGGCTGGGGTTAATGGCCCAAGGCACTGCCTCAGGCCATCAACTCCCCCAGCTGGTCATTAATCCCCAGGAAATGCCCTGGCCCTCAATCGTTATTGCTTAATTATAAACAAAGACTTTCCAGGCCTTTTCACTGAATACATCTCATCAGGCAATGTGACACTAAATTCTGCTGTTGACAAATATCACCGATTTCTTGAAAACACCAAGGTCAGAAGCTTGTGTTTTATTGGTCTTGTCTGCAATTATTCGTCCAGGGGACAGATTCTGCTGCCCCGTGGGCAGGTGAAAAACCCTGTTGAATAAATATCAGTGCAATGAGGGGGCTTCTTAGCGTGTTTATGCTGTTAGTGTGTACGTATGTTTTCTTATAGCATTAATACCTTAAGCAAGGTATGGAAAAGGTTAAATGGAGGCACTAAACTGAAGGTATTGAATTTGCACTGGCTGCAAACTTTAAGAATCTGAGCAAGGATATTAATTTTACTCTCTCCTGTCATGGCTGCTCCCTTCTTTTGTTTTAGCCCCAAGATGTGTTTGTAGCACTTGGTTTGCAGGAGCCTCCTCCAGAGCTGGGGAAAGGTACATCAAATGCTCAACTTGATCCAACGATTGCTTTTGGTTGCAGCCGTGAGAGCAGCATTATACAGTGTATTTTAAGCATCCTGTGCCATCATGGTACAACTTTCTTTTCAGTCCTTATTTGCTCTGAAGTGTAGCAATTTTCCTGCCACTGACAGCAGTGCTTCAGCTCAAGCTGATGACAGAGGGATGTAATTTGTCTGTTGTTCATCTCTCTTGTTACTGAAAGATGAACAATAGCTAAAGTTTAAGCCTTTGATGCTACAGTCTGGTGGTAGCTGTTGAGATTTATAGGTCTGGTACGTGCTGAACTTCCTGCAGTAGAAATTCCCCAAAATAGGTCTAAGGAAATACATTGGCTTATGCTATGGGTGAGGGGGGTCAGGGGTCACTTAAATGCTTCTGTTACATTGATTCTCTGACTCGGTTGGGTTTTTCTGGGCTACTTCGGAAGAGTTTCATTGGCTCTTAAGATATCTACCAAATGTTTGGTCATTTAAGCATGGTTCACGTGCGTTTGTCATGGGTGTTCTGAGGGATACCTGAAGGTTTTTTCTTTCTGGTTTCAACCTGGGGACAGCTTTTTTTTGTGTGTGTTTTCTCTTGATCTGGCACGTGCTTCTTCATTGCCTTATGCTTTCTTTGAAGGGGGCTTACTTTGACCAGATCCAGAAAACTTGTTCTGACTGCAGGTTTTGCAAAACAAGGCAAAACAGTAGTACATGATGAATGTAAGTAGAGAGCAGGCACAAACTGCAACAAATCAACGTAATTAATAAGTTAGTCTAGCTCTCTTTAATCTTTCTCTTTTGGAAGTGGATAAGAATCTTTCTGCTTAATGTTTACTATGAGAACATCCCACGTTTCCATAAAATGGCCACAAAAAAGGCTCCTGTTCTGTACAAATTTTCTTGGTACTCTGTCCAGGATCATCACTAGGAGCTTTCCAAGTGTGCAGAATAGGAGAACTCGTCAGAAAGCTCCAGGGATGCTTCGGGAGGCAGCGTTAGGATGCTGGGCTTTATTTCTATACAGATAATAGATGGGGCAATATCCCTATCTTAACGGCTTAAAGCACAGCAGCTATTAAGACTGATGACTTCTAAATACCTTGTTAGTTCTCGTGGGAGTATATCTGTTTACTTAGTTTCCAAGGTTAGTTGTGGCTGTGCTACTGCCTAGTGAGTGCCATCCTCTTTGATTAATGGATTACCAGAGTTTGCAAGAAAACCTAGGGTTTGCTACGTGTCTTTTTAAAAGGAGCACCAACGTTAAAATCTTTAAGTGTGAGGGTTAAAAGAACAATAAAAACTGTACCTACTTTACAGGCTGTCTGTTTCATGGTTGGTTTTTGGCTGTTGTTTTATTGTTTGTTTGTTTTTCTTAATGGGAAATTCTTTCTTTTTCCATTAGTTACAGATGTGGAAAGTGATCAACTGCAGGAGGTACCTGTTATACCTGCTGGTCGTTAAAGTTGCTCTTGATGCAGGGGAGGCAGGGGTATCAAACCCCCAAACTGGTGTTGTTATCAATCTCCATAGCAAAATCTTGGCTATTGCCCTAGTCGGTCAGTCAGTGCTGTAACTCTGTTCTTCTAAAAAAAAATCGTTGAACTGGGCTGTTTTTTTTATTATTTTATCTTATTTTTTGAAGATGGTAAGACAACCCAAACTGTGTTCCTTATAACCAACAGGAGGTTTGTGGGAATATGAATGTGCCCCAAGACAAGCTCAAGAGAAGCAGAATAGAGATTGGGGTCAGTGATCCCCTTTAGGCTCTGGGGGTTGTGCTCGCACTGAAATGAATGAAGGGAGCTGGTCTTCCTTTCCTGGAATGGAAGTGGTCTGTTTGGGTCGGCTGCTGGGGAGGAGATTGCTTGAAGGTGACTCGGGGTGAGTTTCTGTGAAGATGTGAGAATGGTGTTTTGTTACACGCAGGTGGAATTTAGATTTTGGAGTACAAAGTCTAACACACCTGCTATATTGTCTTTGCAGGTGGTCTTAGGTGCAATGGGGTGTTATATTGGAGAAAATACATTATGTAACAATTTCAGGTGATGATTTCATCCAGTAACACATCAATTCTTAAAATACTTTCGCTTTTTGGAAATTAGAGTTCTCTAAGTTATTTGCACCGTGTGAACTAGTCAGAAACTTGCCTAGTCCAGCCTTCAGTGACACTGATAAGAATGCAAGAGGTGATCCGTTTTGCATGAACCAAATGAAGATGACCCTTTTCATACCATTAGGGGGAAAACAGCATCAACAGAGTGCTGCTGTATTTTGATGCTTCTGTAATTGTATAGAATCTGAAATGACTAAGTTGCTACTCTCCCTCTGCGAACATCAAAGGTAAGCTGCACAAACTTAAAGGCAGTGGAGGTGTTTTTTTTTTTTTAACAAAAAAGTCTTCTGTGATTATCCTGTAAAAGATTTCCCATTGCCCAGTGCTCTCCTGCTAGAGAGCAAGAGATCAGAAACTGCTCGGTCTAATTGGTGAGTCTGTATGACAGTGAGCTGCCTTATTTCATGTGTGGTGTAGAAATAAATGAGTGCTTAAACCCTTTGAAACACACCACTACTGCACAAGCCATAGGCTGTAATTAAATTGAATGTGGGGTTGTATTGTCTTGTGCCCTTGGCTATAAACTTGATAACAGACCATGGTACACCCACTATTGTGTTAGAAGCTGGAACCTAATTAGCTATGTTGTAGATTTTCAGTCACTTTCGAAGCCCTTCTGTTCATCCTTTTCCTAGTGTCCTTTTTTTCTTATTATTTTGCTTTTCTGTTTCTGAAGCAATAAAAGCACCCTGCTTTTTGGGAGGAAATCATTAAGGGCATGTAGCCAAATATGTACGTGCAAGATAATTTTTTATCGCATTTCTGGATTCAAGGGACAAGTGTTAGTAACTGCATTTTATCTGATGTAGAAGAGATTTATTAATGTTGTGATAGTAAAAATATATAATCATGTTTTCGGGGAATGCTTTGTAAGTCTCTCAGGCGTTCAAGGGGGGAGGAAGGAAGGGATTGCAACTTCTCACAATACCTTGATCTGAAAGTGATGTCGGAAGACATGAGATTGAATTCTGTTCTTGTTGTTTTTCAGGATTATCCACACAGAAAAATGGCTCTTACAGGCTTTTAGAAATTCACGTGCTTTTGCACTCAGCCAATTTTAGTTAGTTGATCTGAAAACCTTCACACTTGCTAGGGACTTAATCCCTAATGAGGACAAGTGCCTTTGATCTGTTCTTAGTGCCATTTTTAGTTTGGGAAATAATCAAAGTTGCAGCGCACAGATGCAGTATGTACATTTCCAGTAAACTCTTGGTTAATTGATATGCCTGCTGACTGTGTCTGTCTGTACACTTCTGTGGCTGGGACAGATCATTGCAGTTGGACGCGGGGGCCCTGGCGGTGCCAGACCCACGCGTTCCGCAGTCCTCTCGTGGCTTTTTGTTGGGAGCCAGGGGAGTGTGGAAAGACAAAGCCCAGGGATGCTCAGGAATGTATGGGGATGTTCAGGGGTGCACAGGGTGAGGGCAAAATAAATCTATGAGAGGCGAGGCATAAAGATGAATTCTGGCTTTCCTTCTGTTTCCTTATCCCAGAGAGCTTGCAGAGGCACTGGGGCAGTTTCTGGCCTAGCATTCGTGTGCTCTGTTTCACTCCCTCCTCCTCAAGCACCCAAACCCAGCATCTGGCAATGCTGTCATTTGTTTTAGTCTGTGGGTTGTTTTTTTTGTTTTGTTTTGTTTTGATATGGGGAGTGGGAGGAAGAGGAGGCTATGAAGTTGTGACTCTTGTGCTTGGTAGCTCTAATGAAGGGGCTGCAGTTCACGGACTTCCCCGTAAATTGGCACCTGTGTATGCTGTTACTACTTCTGCGTCTGCTTGTCAGAAATGCAATGCGTAAATGCATGACTTCTTTAAAACACCACTGTATTTTAAGCTTCTCTTTTTGTGTGTGTGTCCATTTACGTATGCTTAAAATTAGGGATTGCTGGAAAAATTTCAAGAGTGATTTCTCAATCCTTTAGCTGAACCCTGAGCTTTTAGGAACTGCAGTTACGTAAATAATGCATGTATGTGTGTATATTTATATACATATATATATATATATATATATATGCTGCTTTCACTGCTGTTGATTTTTCTCTGTATGTTTCTATTAGGCTTCAAAAGTGGCAGGGAGGAGGTGTTCAGAAGCAAGACTGCATGCTCCATCTGATGTTACTAAGGTCAGATAGAGTAGTCTTGAGCAGTTACTATGATTTTGGGTTACCGGCCATGAAGCCCATGCCCGTCTTGCTGGCATGACCTGTTGTTTCACAGGTGAGGTGCCTGCAGCGCACCTGAAAGAATGGCCAACTGCACCAAAACTATTGCATGCAGTCAGTGGCTAATTACCAAGCGTCCTCTGGCTTGAGGCTCATCTGGAAATGAAGCAGCAGAAGCATGCAGGGGGAATAGCATACGTGGGTTTGGCACAAAAAAGGAGGGGAAATCCGCTGGTGTCGCCCTCCCCACCTGGATTTTGCTTGGGCTGGGCTGAGGCTCCCTCCATGTGCCTGCGGGCTGGGAGTGGGGAAGGTGAGGTGGGTTCAGGAGTTACCTCCCTTCTCGACACAGCCTTCCCTTGTACCAAAGTCATGCCACCCCCAAGCGTGTGAGTTGCCCTAAGTGCTGTAATTAACCCACGTGGCTCTGATGCCAAACACGGAGGACCTAATTTTGATGGTTAGGTTGGCAAGCTGGCAAGTGTAAAAGGGAACACAGATGTCGTAACAGACAAACCTACAGGCTGTAGCATGGATGATGCGTGAATGTCAGATGAAGAGGGAACCTGCCTGAATTAGTTGCATTTTTGAGGGCTATCCTATGTTTCTAATAATTTTATTACTAGCGGCATTCACAGTGTATATTTGTGTGCTGTTCCTTTTGTCTTCATCTTGGATATCACAGGTAGCTAGAGAACTATTGCAGACCATGCTTGCTTGGATTGAGAGATGAGGCTTTCTGTAGGCTTTTATCAAGTTCATGAGTTCCCATCTTTGGTTTAGAAAATGTGTTGCTCTTTTCCTGTCATCGTAACGCTGGTTTCTAGAAGCTCTTCCAAGACCCAGTTAAGACCAGGTTCACATTACTACTCGACTTTTTCAAATGCATTTGGGGGGGAAAAAGGTAGTAAGATGCTCTAAGTGTGTGGGTTTTGGCAAATAACTGGCTGAGAGAGAATTGTGTAGCCTCTTACTATCATTTACGCCTTCTTTTTCTATTGCCTTTTAATTTGGTAATGCTGAAGTAACTATTTTGCTGATTATATCTCTGAAAATAGAGTTTCTCTGAAAAAGCACACACTCTAAAAATACACGGCAGTCGGTGGCTGGCAAACACGATCGCAAGGACTGCAGGGAGCGGAGGAGCGGCTGCTCTCACGGCGGAGGGGGTCACGCACAGCCCTGTAGCACTCCCTTCTGTACCACCGGCCGATGTCGGTAGGAATGAGATTTCTCTCCAGCACAAACACTTTACAAGTTTATATTCTTTAGCGGGAATTGCAGTGCAAATCCCTCCTTGCTCAGCCTTTGACTCCGGCTCTTTTGCCTAAGTGCTGTTTGAAAATAAAATAGGCAGAATGGGACTGACGTAGGTTTAGGTGTCAGACTTAAAAAACACTGCTGGAAAATCCGTTTTTGAAGCTGTTGCCAATCCAGAGCAGCATGTGTAACATAGTTAAGGTTTGACTTTTAAGAAACAGAGACAACCTTAATGTCTTTTCAAAACACAGTGTAAGTTTCTCTTTCCTTTAGAGGCATTTGAAACACTTCTATAACAGCATAATTTCTGTATTTTTTTTTAATCTCTAGAACACCTTGCAGATTACCTTAAAATAAAATAAATTAAGCATTATTTTTGAAATACACCTCCATTTGTCAGCTGCTTTGAAATTAAACATTCCCGGTCTTTTTGGTGTTGCTTAAGGAGGAACTGCATGCAAGTATTTCCATTAAAAGTACTTCTGGACCTAAACTGCTCCATTTGTTTTTAGGCGTTGGAAAGTATCAAAAGTGAGGAATGCCAAAACAAACAAACAAAAAAAAGCCAGGTTCATTTTAACCAGCAAATATGAATCTGTTGAAATGGGTATCAAGTTTAAAATGCGGTGATGCGAATAATACTAAATGTAGCATGAATGAATGTGCTAGTGTATTGCGTTGGTGTGTGGAAGTAGCACAAAGCTATAATGTAAAAGGTGAAAGTATCCACATAGCAGAAAGGATAACCGAATGCTTTTTTCTAAGTTTACTATGGTAATTCATTAGACAAGGATTCCTCATGCCCATGCTAAAGTGGAATTTTAACCAGTTTTCCTGAGTACGCTGAACTACCAGACTGCTAACAGGTGCCTTCAGGATCACCAATGTAAGAGTGGGCTAGGTTTGCAGTGCAGGATAATGATACGGCAGTAACTGTTGAAGTCATGTGAAGTGTACAGAGAGGCTTTTAGAAGCTTCTGTGGCTTATTTCAGTAGTTGAGAGATACTAAAGCATCAGGTGAAATCCGTAATATGTCCAGGTAAAGGTACAATAGCTGATAAATACATGTGTCTGTTGTAGATTTCACAAGGCCTGTGTCCACGTTTTAGCTAAAACAGAAACAAACCAAACAAAAAACACTTCAGTGCTGTTGTTTGAGCAGTGACCGCAGAGCCCTGCCTTGGGGACATCGGGCGCTGGTGGTGAGGCAGCCCGCGGCTCCCTGAGCCCCCTGGGTTTTCCTCCAGAACTGTAAACAAGTGCTGTAAGGAAAAACTAAAGCGTTGCCATTTCCCCCCACAAACACTCGTTGTAAAAACCAAAAAGCTCCAAAGCAAGCGTGCAGTCTGAAATTACTTTATTCTCTTTTAATGGCAGTGGTCTGAAATAGCTGTTTTACCTGAATGTGAGAAAAGAGCGGAGATGAGCCCTCTGACCTATCTGGAAGCCAGCAAGCAGGGCTAAATAACTGTGCCAGCTGGCTTTTGAAGCTAGGATGTAGGAATTTTGTGGTAAGGAAGAGAGCTGGAAAAACGTTGACATAGGAAATGAAGAAGGGAGAGAAAGCAGGGTGAGAAAATGTTACCATCTCCTCATCGCAGCATGTCAGGTAGGAGCTAGATTCATTTCTGTAGGGCCAGTGCACTGCTGGGTTAGTTTGGTGGTTTCAAGGGTGGGAAATAATGCTCCTGTTTGAAGTGGAGCTAGAATTAGAAAACTAGAAAATTTGCCCTTCTTAATACTAAATAACACACGTAAAAAGGCACTGAAACACAATTTGATCAAGGAAAAGATAGAGCTGAGAAGTGGCAGAGAAGAACTGTGTGTTTTCTTTAGAGCAGAAATGCTAGAGCAAAATGTGAAAGAGTTGTAGTGGCGGTGTGTTTTTTGTGGGGAGGTCTTGGTTTTCTTCAACTTCCAAGGCAGTTAAAAGAAACTGAGTGTGGTGTAAATTAAATACATTGTATGCTTGAATTTGGAAATTGAAATCTAAAAGGTTTTATTTCCTTAACCTTAAAAAGGAGACATTTCAACCCGTGGTTGCCTATAGAGTTTTGTTTCAGAGTAAGTGTTGGTTCTTGGGTATGCATCCCAGAAGAGATCCACTGTCAGCACTGCGGTAAAATGGCATATAAGCATTGTGTTTGTTGTTATTCCTAATGGACAATAAACTAGTTTCCTCAAGCTACTTGAAATACTCCTTGTAAACTAAAGTGTCTAGATCAATTTCTCATTCACATCTTATTAAAACTCAGTGAGGAAGTTGGGAAAACATGGTTTTGATCAAAGTGCTGCGTGAGCTGGTGATCTACTCCATTAATCTTTAAGCTACTTCATAAAATTGCTCGAGAGAACCCACTGGGTTCCTGCTTCCAAAGAAAGCTTTATCCCACCTGGGTGCCACACGGGCTCTCGTAGCACCTCAATGCGATGGGAGCTTTACCGGGACCGGCACTGGGGTCTGGGTTTTCCTGTATCTATCTGGCTTATGGTTTCCTAGTGAAATACTAGCTTTGTTAAATTTCTACTACGAAGAGCTGTCTGCATCTAAAATTACTTATGTACGCTGGTCTATGCTGTGTGTTAATGCCTGTGTTTTCGTTGCGTAGTCAGTTCATGCTATATATCACAATTTTAAGTGCTTTGGTGGTGTGTTTAATCAAAATGCGTTGTTTTCCCCCTAAAGAAACAAATGCAGGGGCATAGCTCTGAGACGTCGGGAATTTCTTGTTGGATCTGGGGGTAGATGGCTGGTTGCTAGCTTTCAGCACGTAATTCTTCAGCAGTAGTTAAGCTGCTCTCATACTGTAGTCCATTTTTCATAAACCCATTTTAAACTTTTATACAGCGTCTTTTCAGATCTCTCTTCTATCAAGCTTCTGCCTGTGCATCTTAATGAGGAGAAGACCTCAGATCAGTGTTTAAATCATCTGGTTCCCTACTTTATGTATGTAGCTGTATCAAGATATATAATCATGCGCTCTATTATAAATTTATTCCAGGAGAGGTGTTCATCTGATCAGCAGTGCTTTTGGCTGGCAACGGCAGGCAGATGCTTTGAGTGCTGTTGCAAATCAGTAGCATTGTTTCGGAGACGCTGTCGGATATGCTATTTTTGTCGTGCTGTGAGAATAAAAGCTCTGTGTTTTGCTGTGGGGGAAATGAAGCACATGAGAAGCAGCCGACACAACATAAAGCCTCCCGGAGTGAGAAGTGTCCCTGTGTGCTGGCGGGACCGTCCCGTAAGAGTGAACGGCGTGCTTCAAGGGAGAGATGAGGGTGCTGGCGATGGTGTACCAGCTGATTCAAGGCTGAAGGGAGGAGATGGGCTCCGGGTTGAGAGAGCTGATAAGAGAGGTGATCAGGAAGCACCGGCAATTTTAGCCCAAAGCGGGGTGTGGAAGGAAGTCTTCGTCCGAAGTAACGGGAAGCTGTTAGTTCTTAAGGCAGGCTTTTTTGTGATTTAGGGGAAAGGTAGTGGTCTCAGTCGGGACCCTAGTGGGTGAGTATGGTCACTGCATCTTCCACCTCTTCCCCAGGCAGGGGAAGGAAGAGCTGCCTTCATCCCCAGAGGTGAGCTGCTGCTGGACAAAGCACGCTGGTGGCAGTGGTGCGTTGGCTGTTGGGACAGTCTGCTGGGCTGGGAACATGATGGTATTGAAAAGCAGCAGACTCCTGTACCAATTTAAGTGGAAAAACAAGACTAATGGCCAAATTTGTCGTCTTCATGTTTTTGACTTGTTGTGAAAAATAGCCGTTTGCTTCTCCATCTTCCTGGCTTTACCATCTCCTTAATACAACTGCTCTGACTTTTACTGATGGCTTCTTGCGTCTAATCAGTTCTTAATGAAGCAGAGGGGTGTATTTTACTTTGTCCTGCATGGGCTTCTTTTTGTCACTCATTGTTTTCCCTCCACTCCGTTTCCACCCCAGGCAAAAATTATTTCCAGCTGAGAAGGGCTGGATGTGTGTTGTTGCACAGCAAAATTGTAAATGGCCCTACAGATTTGCTTGCAAGCAGCAGAACATATTTTCCCTCTGTTTCTCACCTCACGTGTGTGCAAGGAAGGGTCATCTGGGGCCAGACCCGAGGGCTGGCTGTCCTGGTGCCCCATCCCCAGACCAGTGGCCAAGAGCAACCTCTGTAGAGGAGGATTGGAAACAGGCAAGGAGACGATGCTTGTGATGAGCTCGGATGCTTCTCGTGTGGGTGCTATAAAAAGGCTTGCCAGTTCCCCTCTGAGGTATAAGTGGCATGGCAGGAGGAGACTAATTATTAAAGATTAGATGTTAACACGATGGTGTTGGGTCTGTGGGGTGAGCAGACCCCTTTGCATTTTCTTCTTGAGTTGTTTTGATGGGAATGTTGATTACAGACAAGGTAAACTTGTTTGTACTTTATTCATTAATGACAAACTATAAGCTGCCCTGCCTCCCCTCCCCACAGGCAAGGCACTTGAAGAAAAGCCAGGCAATTAAAATACTTAAGACAGTAATTACAGTCAAATATACAACAAAAATAAAACCATTGCACAGGATTTTTTTTTTTATGCTTGGTTTTGTTCTCTTCGTTTATTAAACCACAACTCTTGCCTCACGGTTGAACAGGAATGTCTCAATTGGTGGCACCAAGGCGTGCGACAGGCTTGCCTCGGTTCACTTGGGTGTTTAGTAGCCTCCTTGAATAGGAGCTCTTACTGGCGAGGTCTTCACGGCTCTGAAATCTGCTTTTTAGATCCGTCTTATTAGGTATATAAAGCTGGCACATCCCTGACTTTTAGCACTGATCGGTAGGAGCATGAAACCAATAGTCTCGTGAAACTTATTTTTTTACTTTTCTGGTTCTCGCTGTATGTGGAAGAGCATTTCTGAGGTTACTGCGATGCTTAGGAGGGGAAGACTGAATTAGTTGGCTTCAAACATTTTAATTTACCGCGTCCGTTTTGAAATTCAGAAATAAGCATCCACAAACTTGAGTTGTTGTGAATCTATCTAATGAGTTAGCGTAGTGCAGAGTGAGCCTGCGTGTGTGCCAGCTGAACATATTTTAAGTGGAGTTCTTAGTGACTTGAGTATTCCAGATAAAGTGCGCTTTAAAAAGAGAGAAACAGAGCGGTAATGAGATCCAGCTGGTGTACATAAACCTTTCACATTACATTACATAATTAAGTTGGTAAGTAATGTATGGGGAAAAGTTCTTGTTGCTTATTCTTTTGTACTGGAGTTTTACAAGGCTATATAAATACTGTAAGTATTTAATGGGGGAAAAACAGGATTAAAAGCAAACAGCAGAAGATGGATGGTATAAAAATGTCATAGAACAAACGTGCAGTATTACCATCGTGATATTTAATATTAAATGACCGAAACTTGACAGTGTTCTCGATGTTGGAAGCGATCTCTTAAGATCATTTTCTAATTGATCGGTTTGATTACCATGATTGGTTTAAAGGTAAATTGTTTTCTGCTGAACAATAGCAGAACACGCATCCCCCCGAGGGATGTTTTGGCCAGGCTTTCTGATTCAGTGAAATCTACGCCGCTGTGGTATTCAAAGCAGGGCACAGGCTCATAGGCTCCTCACCAAAACTTAACAACCTGTTCTCTTTTTAACAAACTGTAATTAAAGAAACATAAACTACATCTTCATTTACTTCGGCTGTAGAGCATGGGAGAGGAATGTGGGAAGGAATTCTTCGTACCGCTGCGAATGTAGTTGCCTACCTTGCAGTTGTTTCATAAACATCCGAGAAAGCTTCTGAAAAATACCGAATGTGGAATGTGCCAAAAATGGTTAAAATGCTAGACTCCGTCCTCTGGCAGACAAGCCCTGGCAAATCTTCGCTTGATGTTGCTGCCCTCGGCTGCCCTCCTTCTTTGCTGAAGCTTTTCGCTCCTTTGCGGAGTCAGCAAAAGGTACGGCCGTGTGTCTGGGCTTCAGCAGCTGTGCTGAGCCTCGGTTGATGGCTTTTGGGGGCTGTCATTGTCACCAGCACCATGCTGCCTGGTCGGTGACCCAGCAGGCAGGTGGCCCCTGCTTTGCCAGCGCCCCTGGGGAGAGGGATGCTCGCTTCCAAGGAGCAGTCCCAAAGTGCCCAGCTGTTTGCAGAGTTGGAGTTGGAGCCCTCAGCTCTCCTCATTCAAAAAGGGTGGTCAGGCAGGTATCGTACCTTATTTAAAGCTTAGGCTGTTGCTCTTGTGAAGAGTGTAAATTAGGATAATTGCCCTTTTTTTTTAAATAATGAGATGATCTATTTGAGATGTCTCAATACCCGTTAACCAGTTAAGATGACAACTTAATTTCCAGCTGCTGTTACCGGTGCTGGCCCCGAGCTGCTCAGGCTGGGTGCTGTGGTATAAGGCGATGTTGCCTTCCCCAGAAGGAAAAGGGAGTTTTGAACTATACATAAACTTTCGCTTACTTGTGTGAGAGTTATTCAATGAGAGGTGAAAGGAGCACTCAGGATATAAGCGAATACAAATATCTTCTGGTTTTGTGGGTTTGTAAGTTCCCATAAATCAGTCGGCAAGTTCCTAGTCCTTGTGACAACCACATGTCCCATGCTCCGACATCGCAGCCACCACAAAACCCTGGTGAAGCGTGCAATCAGCCCGTAATGAGAGCAGCAAGCCAGATGAGTGGCATTTAAAAAACAGGGTGCTGTCCTGCACATTTCTGTCTTGTTTTTTTTTTTCAGACTGCCAGTGTACTGGTGGACTTCTAAAATCTCCCTCTCTTCTGTGCTGTCTGTGTTGCCCCTTGCTGCTTGATAAAGCAACAAAAATCCACAGTGGGACTTTCTGCAGAAAAAAAAATGGGCTGAAATCCTTTAGGGGCTTGTTCATAAGGATTTGAAGTGACTTGGTATTTTGTGCTGCTTGCTTTTAAGGAATGCTTGGGTTAATGAGCATTTGCTGTGAAATACAGAAAAGAAATTGGCTAAAAGTGAGGAGGGGCGCAGTGAGGCCGGTCTCGTGGCTTCTGGACCTGCCAGGCGGTGGGAGCAGCAGCCAGAGGTACTGGTCGGGATGTCCACGAGCATCCAGCACCTCGTGGGCTCATGTTGTATGAAATGGCCTTGCTGGGGGCTCGCCCCGATGGGGCTCCCTGCCCAAAGACCTGGGCTGACCCCGCTGGGCTGGAGAGCAGGGGGATTGCGGCGCAGTGCGAACAAGAGCCGCTTTGTTCCGCATCCTGGATGCACTCTGATTAAACCCCATAGTCATGAGGATGGATTTAGTGGTGCGCCCTCGCTCTCTTTGCATTGCACAACAGCAGAAACACCCAGCAAGCTAGCTGATTTGACCCGTGTTCCCTAAGGGTTGTGAAATTCTGGCTGTGTATAAATTTGCTGGCTGAATTTGGAGCGTGATTTATGAAGGGGACCTTGCCTCTTGTAGAAGGCATGACTTCCCTTCCTGCAGGACCGCAAGGCAAATGTTCTCAGTCTGCAAACTTCTTCAGTCTGCTATCCTTAACGTGGTTTTGGTTCATCTTCCCTGCTGCATGTTTGCTTACTGAAGCTGTTTAACTGAAATGCAAAATAAATTTATTTTCTTTAGCGTTTGGGTCTAGTGCTGGCTCACAAGAAATGCAGAGCAATGGATGTGTGTTTTGCACTGTTTAGGAGCTTTCTAAAATACTCCAAAGTCTGCTGTGTTTTTTTGGTTTTGTTTTTTTGTTCTGTTTCCTCAATCTGCCGTTATAAGTGCACTTTCTCTTGCTAATCTGCTGCCTGAAATACTCTTTGTTCAGGAAGGCAAGTCTATTTCTGTTGTAATCAGGGCTAAGAATTCAGCTGCAGGGTCACTCTGTGGTACTGCAGAGTTCACTGACCACGTTTTGCTGCTGGCAGTCCTAGCTTTGGCCCCTTTACACAGATCAATGCCAGGCTAACCCCATTTATTGCTACTACTGAATCAGAACTCTGCTGCTCCTATTTAATTTAGCTCAAAATAGACGTAATGCAAACAAGCGTTATCATGGCAAAAGAGCTAGGAGAAGGAAGGGGGGAGAAAAAAGGCATTCAGTGGTTTGGGTTTGTTGTTTTTTGTTTGTTTAGTTTTGTTTTTTTTAATTCAAAATACCAAATGGTGCCAGGCTTCAGATGGGAGGAATTAGCTTGCGCTGCATCGTTAGGCCCTTTATAAAAAACAATAGTCATCGTTGATTGTAATCTGCACATGAGTATTAGAGTTCATCTGGCTGTCTTCAGTTTCCTTTTTGTGTTTAAAAGCCTTTTCTTGTGTCACTGCTACTACTTCAGCTTAGCCATGCGTTCAGCCTTCTTCTGGGTGTTGAGTCCCGGTGATGCATCTCTGGTGTGCTTCATTTTGGCCCCACCAGGCGAGCCTCCATCCTTACTGCTGGGTACCGACCGCCAGCTGCCACTGCTTCAGCCTCCTAGAAACCTCCAGACTTGCTTGTGGTCAAGTGAAATCTCTGTTGGCAGGAGCGTTATTCTCGGTGGAGCTACCCGGTGCTGAGCCCTTTGCAAGGTCCGTCACGGTGAGATGGGTCACAAGGTTTTGTTAAGACAAGTGTGTGGCGGGTAAGACTGCTCTGGCTGTCGGGCCTCTTGACTGCAGTGCAGTGTTTTTCTGTACCTGTGGCACGCTTCGGTACGAGAAAATGTCGGGATCGTCAGGACGTTGCTTGGAGTTGAGATGACAGGACCTTTACGGCGTGGTTGGCATCCCGCCACAGTTTCCAGCTAGGACTGGATGTATAAATTCCACTGCCACGCCTCATTCCACACGGCTTCTTAAATACGTGGAGGAAGGCATACCCTCACCGCCTGTTGTCTTTTGGGCTGAAGCTCTGCTCCCTCTGTGAGGCAGCATGGGTGGAAATCCTGAGATTTGGGGTTTCTGCTGGAAAACGAAGCAATCTCTCCACGCATCCTTCCACACTGCCCTCTCTCTCCAAACTAATCCCCTTCGGTTCTGCGTTCAGCAGAAATCAGGTGCCCAGCCCGGGTATGTCTATAACGGGGCCACAGATGACAGCCACGAGACGAATCCAAAATTTAGGAATTGTTGATGAAGTTGTTTTCTGCTCCCCTCTGCTAGATGGTCATCGCAGGACTTGTGAAACTTTTCCTGTTTGTTCCAAGTGCTCGTACTCGTGTTTGTCATCTACAATTCATCTGTTCCTGAAGGCAAGCTTTTGTTCCAAAGGGGAGACCAAAGCCTTGACAACTTAAATGTTTTTTGTGTTTCACCACCCTTCTCCCCACTCTTGCGGATTAAACGCTGCCTCCGCCAGCCTCCCCTTTTCTCTTTTGGCAGGGCTTTGTTGCCCCAACAGGGGATGCTTTGTCTCCCCTCTCCCACTCCCCAGGCACACTTGGCATCCCGCTGCCTGCTCTCCTCGCCTCCTGCAGGCACTGCAGCCTCCCTGCTTCCCTCCACTCTGTGCTGGGAGGGAGCTGCTGGTGTCCTGCACCGCTTCCCTGGCCTTTCCCCCAGATTTGCCTGCTTTCAGAGAAAGTCCTCTGCAGGTGCTATCTTCCAGGCCTTGTCTGGAACTGCTCTTTAAAGCCTTGAGATGTGTCACTGTGGGCAACCATCCCCTCTTCAGCCCCTTTAGCTGCCAAGCCTTTCTCTTGTGATGGTTTCTCCTGTGATGGTTTCTCCCACTTTTCAGGTGTCTGGAATGCAGTGCTTTGGTTTAGTTTTTCACATTAAAGCGGTACTTTTGTGAAGAAGAGTTATTTTTCTCCCTCTGACTCCTGCAGGGGTGAGGAAGTGTGTCCTCCGTCCTGCTGTCCTGGCCACTAAGCGTCGGCAGCCCGCCACGTGCTGCATTGGGTGGGCACCGCTGATGGGGTCCAGAGCTGTGTTCCTGTGTGTGCCTAGGGAGAAAGCCTCTTGTGCTCTGTCCTCTATAAAGAAGGGACAGGGTCTTACAATCGTTGTTTGCTTTTGTTTGTTTTGGTGTGTGGTTCATTTCTTCTTTTTGTGTGTGTGTGTGGTTTTGTGTGTTGTGTTTCTTGTTTTTTTTTTGTTTGTTTTGCGTAGAGGTAAGATTTTGTTCTTTTGTGTAGAAAACAGCTCCTTAACCTATTTTTTTTCCTTGGAAATCAAACTGATTTTGCTCTAGTAAGTGATTACCTTTTAGTAACACATCCCAAATTACTATGTCTTCTAAGATCTAGAGATCTTCTATCATATACTCAAACTGCTGTCTTAGACATTTTTAGATACTCTCAGATCTTGTGGTCCCGATCCTTCCCTAAAATTGTTTCTTTTCTATTGCAGAAGGCAGGTGTAGTTTGAAGGTGTCAGTTTTGGACCTGAGCTCTTTATAGAGGATGCATCCCCTTGTTGGCATGCTCTTACTGGCTACTACCAGCGGTTGCTACCACTCAAGGTTGTGGATTTGTTTTCTGCAGCTTTAGTTAAGTGAAGTCTTCCCCCAAGACCAACGCAAGATTTCTTCAAGTATTGTTTTGAAGGAGAATAATTTCACATCAAGCCTACTGCCTCATCAGTGGTTAAATTAGCCTAACCTCTTGGCAATGCCCAACTTCTCTGAGAACCCAGTTGCAGAACAGCCTACCAAAGAGAAATTTCATACCTGAGTGGTTACCACACGGTGGTTGAACCAGCTCTGGCAAGCGGCAGTGAATGTCCTTAGGTTGTCTAATGTAGCTTCTGCATGTTTTAAAGATGAAGTAACTGTGTGCGCTATAAGTTTGGCTTTAATTTTCCTGGTGAAGCTGCCCGTTGCCCTTTTTCTTTCGAGCTGTCCCAGAATCATCTTGTTAGGTCGTTCTTCTGTGTTGTTGGCTTCTGCCATAGCGCAGCTATCTTTAGCATGAGTTTGTTAACATGTCTTTATTTCTTGCTTGTCGATTTTACTGAAACATTCACTGAACATTGGAGGCGATAAAAGCCAATAGCTAGAGAAAGTAAGATAGGCATTTCTTGTCGATTAACCAATGTTGTCTTTTATGCTTCTTTAGACACTTTCAGTTCCTTTTGTTCAAGCACTGGCAATTCACGTGTTAGTAATAACCAGAGAAGCACAAAACAAGGCTCAGAAACAGGACATGCAATCCAACCTAATGTAGATAAAGATACCAAGATTCTGACTGGTGTTCTGAGGATGTGTATGTGATCTGTTGTGGCGTGGGATCAAGTTAAAGCCTTTTAATATGAAATAAAGAATTTACTGAACTAGTTAGCAGCTGTCTAAAACTAGTTAGCCAGTTGCTGCTTCATGAAGTTGACAGTGGTGATGGTGGCTTCTGTTAGCATATAAGCACATGGTTATATAGATTGATGGTTAATCTACCCTCGTGGGCAAAAAAATGCTAAAATTAGCTGCCAAATGGATGTTTTTATCATATGAGCTACAATGACTACTTGGAGAAATCCCTACAGGTCTGAAAACAATAATAATCAAAACTGTATTTCTTAGCTTTGGATCCGAAAGTATCTTTTACACATAATGGAATCAAATGAACCAAATCTAAAGTATGCTTTGTTCCTATGCCATACGGTCGCTGTCTTGCCAAGCATGCTTCTCGCCTTCCAAAGCAGGATCCTGCATTCTCCTCTCCTCAAATCCTGCCCTTCATGCTACCCAAAAAAGTCGCTGCTTGATCCCGATAGTTGTGCGCAGTTCCTTTTCTCCCTTCGTCCTTAAGTGTTTTCCCAGCATTTAAGAAAACCTCAAAAAAAAAGAGAAAAGAGGTAAAAATAACTCAAAACCTTCATGCATTACTGCATGAAGGAGCTTTTTGAATTTAATTCAAGACTTCAGCCCCTTCCCACCAGCTGCGTACCTACTCCTCTGAGGGCTTCCACATCCAAAGAGCATCACATTTCTGGTATGGGGCAGGGGTAGGAAAGTATCTGGGTGGCTGAGGGTTTTCAGCTCTGCTCCCATATGTGGCATGGCACGTGAACAGCACGCTTGGAGAGCTCTTGGGACCCCTCGACTGTCCTGTGCCACCTCGTGTGCGTGTCTTCAGCAAAAGCCTATTTCCTCTCCCAGCACCTGTTGTTGTGCTGCCTGTCCCGAGGTATTAAGTAACCTACGTGTGTTTTGAAATAGTGTAATGATAAATAATGTGATTTCTCTCGTGATAGTGCTTGGACTTTTTCATTCTCCTGCGTGTTATGAAATATGTAGGCTGATAATTTCAATGAGAGTTACAAGAGGAGAGAGAAACTTCCAGCCAGCCCTGGAAATGCACGGGATCATTTCAGAGCCGAGCAAACTCTCCTTATTGCAGTCTGCGTTCACCAAGACTCCCAAAAACCCTGTTGCTTCAGTAAGTTCAGTCTTTACCATTTCCTTGCACTGTCTTCTCGGTGGTCTCTGTCCATCTGGCAGGTTTTCAGCCGATCGTAGTTTTTGAGTGATAGCATCGTTGCATTGATAGCTCAGCGTTGGGAGGGGAAGTGGGCGGGAGGGAGGAGGAGAGCACTGTGACAGCAGAGGGCTCCTGAAAGCCGGTCCTTTTTGCCTATAGTGTTGCGTTGCATCAATTCTGGAGTGAGGGATGTATAATTTAGGATAGCAATTTTCCACTGTATTTCTAATTCTGCACCAGCTTGAACTGTAACTGTCAAACGCAGTTTTGTTTACATCTTCGTTGTAAATTAGATGATTACGAAGGTATGGTTTTAAAGCCCTTTTGTGCCTCTTTTCTGCAGTGAGGTTATAGATGAAGCTGTCTGTCTGTTGTATTGTCTAGTCTCGTAATTACTAAGTGGACACAGTGTCTTCAAAATTACGATTCAGGCTGAGAATATTTTATTATTGGTTGCTGCAAGAAACATCTGGAGAGTGCTTAGAGCTTGAGTGTGCTACCGCATTTCATAGATACAGTTTTATTGGATCCTTATAATTTGTCTGTTTCCTTTTCATAAGGCAGGAAGGGCTAACAGAGGCTTTTGGTTTTTTATTTTTTTTAAGGTGATTCCAGATATAAAATTCTTCAGCTAGTCTGGAGATGGTTCTTTCTGTTGGCTTCTTGTTCAATCTGAAGTAGATAATGTTCTGTTGATATGTCCGAAAACGCGTGTGCTCCAGATGGGTCAGTATTATCTCTTTCTGCTCCTAGGCAAATTAATAAAACAAATTTAAAAAGTGCAGAGGAAAGCAGGCGGCTGGCTGATTCAAAGGGAGAGGCTATGTTTTTCATCACCACCCTTTCAAAGCCTCTCTGAATCAAAAGAACCATTGGATTGCGAAGGCAAGACCTATGCCACACCAGAAGCTCCCAGTTCAGCAATTTTCCCAGGGTAAAATTATAACTCATGTTTCCTCAGCACAGGCTGTAACTGGCAGCGTTCCTTCTACTTCTAAGGGTGAAATTGCTGGGGGGAGAATAGACATCTAATGTGCCTCTGGAAGTTTTACAATGGGTGTTAGCCTGGCTTTGTGAAAAGGTAGACGTTCTTCTGGAACATGCCCAAGGGCAGGTGCTATTCAAACTGTAGTGTAAATTAACTTTAAATAAGGTAGTGTGGGCTTATTTCTGTTGGGGTTGTGAGTCAAATTTGCAGAAAAGGCCCATTTCTCAAGTTCTGACAGTTAATGACAATCTTCCAGTTATCCCACTGAAGTCTGCATTTTTATGAGTCTTTAAAATCTTCAGATATGACTGCAATTCAAGATGGTAATCTTTATTCATGTACTGCTGATAGGATCTTAACTCGCAAACAAAACAGACAGATTTTAGCAATGCTTGTTTTTTGGTGTTGCTTCTCACCAGAAGATTATGGGACAAATTGCAAACTCAGTACAAGAAGAATGTAACCAGTTGTTGTTGTTTGGTGTTGTTTTTCCCCCCCGCTCAAATTTTGACAGCATCTTTAAGGAGTTGTTTAACTTTGCATTCAAATGTACCAACATGGTCCTGGCAAACGTAAGTTCTTTTCTTTTAAACCCAGGAGGGAGTGTTGTATTTTTTTTGTTGTTGCCTTTTTTTTTTCCTTGTGCTTTTATTATGTAAAGACTCTTACAAAATATGCATAGAGTGCCTACTAGAAGTGGATGAAAGGCAACACTCGAGTGAGAAGTCTGACAAAAATTAGGCTATTAAGCATCTAAAGCTGCGAGGTGTCCACCTGGGAGGAGTAGAAGATGGTTTCCAGTGTTCGGAGCTTCCCTGCCCCTTCCCACCTCTGTTCCTGATCCAAACCCCACGTACACACGTGGGGTTGAGGTGGCTGTTGCATGGCCGTCATCAAGAGCATGAGCTGCTGGCTGCTCTTGGCTGCCTATTCCCAAGGGCTGGGGAGAGCTGCTCAGGCAGCTGCCTCCTCCAGGAAGGAGGTACAGGCCCTGGACGAGGGCCCAGAGCAGGTAGGTATCTTATCTGCAAAGGCACTGGCAGGCCACACCTCCTGCAGCAGGGATGAAGTGGTCCAAGGTGTGTGGATCAACGCTGCTGCTGGAACAACTGAAGCCTTGTGCAGAGGAGAACGGGTCTGTCACCTCCGTCCTTTGCCAGAAGGTGAAACTCCCTTCATGTGCTTGCTGTGGTACGGAGAGCAAGAGAATTCACCTCCTCTCTGCTACCTGAGGTTCGATAGAGAAGAGAGAAGAAAAGTGACCTATTTTCCAGGTTTAAAGGAAAGTGAATGAAACTGTCCTTGGGGCAGCAGAAGCAAAGGCTTTTTTGTATCAGCTGTAGTGTTGTGGGCAGGGCTGCCAGGCTGCTAAACGCTCTCAGGCCTGCAAGCCTCTTTCCCAGGGACTGCTCATCTTTGTGTAAGTGTTTCCTTTTAAAAAATAAAAATAACTGCATAAAGGTGTCTGAGATGACTGTGGCCTTCCTCCATCGAGACTGAGGGATCTGTTGGCAGTCGGTGGCTTGTGAAAGTTTCTGCCGGATCTGGCAGGATCCACTTTTTGTCTGCAAGAACACAGGCGGCTGAGCGAGGTGACTGAGGTGCCCGGCTGTGCAAACCTTCACGTATTTGGGGCTGGGCACGTTACTTTGGGAAGGCTCAGGCTGGGCCTTGCACTTCCTTTTGGTCACTCCTAAATCAACTTTATTGTTGGTTTGAGTAGAAGCCGGTGCAGAACAAACAAGCTCCCCGTGGAACAAACGGCCTGAAATTGCAGGTATCTAGCCCATCCCTATCTTGGGACGCCATGAGAAGTGGCACAGCAGGTCTGTTGACCTTTGGTCTGATGTCCTCCTGCGTCCTCCCGCGTGCTTACGGGATGTTTTTGCCAGCTGCGTGCTGGGATGCGCACCCTGTGATTATATGGTGTCGGGTGGGCATTGTGTGCTGCACGGTAATTGGGAGCAGCTTTCGAATCCGGTTCTGCTTGTAAATTAAATTGCCACTTTTTTTGAGCGAGAATCCAATCAGCAGCAAGCCCGGAGACCGTACAAGTCTGCTTCCATTAAGAAAAGCAAAGTGGATGTGTGCTGGGGGGGGGGCTGGGCCCCCGAGTTTCATGGGGATTTTATTTTAATAGTGCAGTGGGTTGCATGTATGCAGAAGATCCTGCTTGCAGTATGGGCTTAGGTCAAGTCCTGTGGCAGCCACACTCACCACTGGCTTGACCAAAGTGTAGAGGGTGTGCACAGCAAGAAATGGGTAGGTAGTGCAGAAGAATAGAGCTTTACTTGCAGGGCCTGAAGGTAATAAAAGAAAGCATTTGGGCTGGCCTCAGCAGTGCCTACCCAAACAGGCAAGGGGCTGAGTTCCCATAAAGAGTACCAAATTACAGAATAACTTGAGGGAGGTATTAAACTTTTGTATGCAGTTTCAAGGCCTACGGGAAGCCTCAGAAAAGTTTATAAGCACTTGAAAAGATATATCCTGTCTCTGTAAACTTGACCTTTTCCAGATTTTGGACTTGCTGCACTAGTGGTATAAGCATAGCCCCTGCCCTTATCCCTAAAGCCTTCTTCTCAAGTTAATTAGAGATTTTCTTAAGCTCTCAGTGGACAGTTTCTGATGAAGGTGTGGTTAGAGCTGTTCTGCTGAAGTTAGTCGTGAGCTACATGCTCGGCTGCTGTCCACCTGGGTGTTGGGGTTTTCAAAGCATCTTCAGGCTCCTGTCCAAGGGCACTTTTAGCTGTCCTGAGTCTGCAGGTAGGCAGCACTCCCTCTTCCCTCGATCCCTTGCCTTGCACTTGGTTCTCTGCACCTGTGGCGTTTATTCTAGGTCCTGATCAGCTCCGGTGAAATCCCAGCAAGGCTTGTTATGCCGAGGAAATGCAACCATGTTCTCTCCAGCGCTCGCAGCACTGACTGCCAGGTGTGCTTGGCAGTGCCCAGATCCTGAGGAGGCTGTGAGCAGCCAGTGTGCAGGATATGAAGCAAGGGATCCCCGTCTCAAGGGATAGAATCAGCGCTCCACTGCTGGGGACAGCACCTCTGGGACAAGGAGGATATAGCAATTAAAATTGGCCTGTCAGGTAAGCACTCCACTCACCATCGCTGTAGCCACTCTGGTGTGACAAAGGTTCATCATTGCCTTTGTAGATTTGGTCTGTGTTTGGGCTATTGCACGATGCAAAAGACCTTACCTCTAGGAGATGGTTTCAGCCATGTCATTATCTTCTGATGGCCTGTGCCTTACCCCCTGGCTATGATGGACTCCAGGTACCTGTGTCCTCTCTCTCAAGCAGCCATGTGGCATCCACCTTGTTATAAAATGCATTGATGCCTGTGTTTCTGCAAATCGTACTGGTTGCTGCAGACATGGCACTGGTGGCGGGCAGTGAGCAGCTGTTTGGTGTAGTAGTTGGCCTTGTGCTGTACTCAAGTGCTTCAGCATCTCAAGAAAACCCTCCTAACTTCTCAAGCTCTCTGTTGTACTTGGCTTTCTTGTATAGAATAATTTGGTCTTCCATCACATGTTGACAGACATTCAGGATGTAAAATGAGGCTTTTCCTCCAGAGGTCTAAAATAATTCTTCTGCTACTACCATTGCATCTCAGGGGACCTAGTATCTCAGCTTACTGTGGCACTAAATTGCATCTGATAGTGTTTTGGGCCTGTCTCTCATGCAGCACTCAAACACAATTGTTTTGGAGTTTTGCTTTATAAACGCAATTCTTAATGTTCAGAGTCAGCAGTCCTAAAGCTCGCAGCTGCAAGGGAGAGAACACTCATTATATTGATGAAAGGCAAAACATTACAGCACAATCGGCAGATTTTCACTGGGGAAAGTGATGCGTTACTTCTTTGTTTTGCAGACCCAGTGGCTCCAGTACAGCCCAACCATCTCCTCAGAGAGCTACCACCTGTCAGGGTAAGGGTGAAGAAGCAGAAGAAAGAGAATTGATATGCTCATGTGTAAACACCTTTTGCCAAAGGCCTGGGCCACTTCTTGGTGCCTGTGTTATTCAGAACGAAGGTGAGGAGAAGCATGACGATGGCACACATGACTTAGGAGACTGAAAAGCATCTGGCACACTCCATACTGTGCACATAGTCATCTTTTGAATACCTTGTGGGCTCTTTCTGAGGGGCCAGCACAACCTGGTGTCATCTGTGGACGTGGCATACCATGGCTGTAGCCAGAGAATTCTGTGTGAGGATTCAGCCCATGGAGGAACCCAGGGCTGGGTTTTCCCCTTCCAAGAGAAAGTGTCTGGGCTTCCTGGACACGTAGCTCTATATCTCTGTGTGCTTGTTAAACCTTCCAGAAGAGCTGTTTGTACTCTACTGATATTGTTTATATTGAATAAATATATTCTCCAGCTTCTTTGTTGTGGTGACTGTTTTTGCTGAATTGAAAAAAAGTGGGGGGTACTTGCTTAAGCATTGTGGTGAGACATGATCATGATTTTTTTTTTTTAATCTTTAATGAAATGTTTATTTTGAAAAAGTGTGGCCTCAAAACGAGGACGCTTCTGCAGGAGCCAAATCTGAGAGGGTCATCCTAATGTTCCTGGTTTGGATGAGGGACTTGAACCAGGGTATCGTGCATCCCCTCAGACACCCCTAAGCATCAGCCCACTGTTTATTTCAGTGTTGGGGCACACAGCTGTCCATGAGATTTGAGTGGTTCCTACTTTGTACTGAAGGAATAGGCGTTTGTGCCTCTGTCTTCTGAAGTTTTTTTCACCATTTGGATTCATTTTCCACACAGTGGGGTGCATATCTTTGGAGGAGATGTTTCTGCCAGAGATTGCTGGGGTGACTATGCTGTCTGCTTTTGCTACTTGAGGTGGTTCCTAAGCACGGAGCTGCTGTGAAGAGAAACCTCTCTCTTGTGACTTTCTATTGTAAGAAAAGATAATGGATACAGATGGATTTGATGCAATACAATAAGCTGTTGCATGATTGTCTTTTCTGCTGCCTGGTCTAGATGAGACAAGCTTGTCCCACCTTCCCCCCAAAATCCAAGAAACTTTGAAATATGTAATTTTGAGTTTCTCAGCAGTGATAATTGTTTGAATTGTGACAGGGAGGATCTGATAATTTTGCAATTTCATACAAAGCCTAGACCAGCAGTATACTGAGTAGCATTTATATGCTCCTGCTTGAGCTGGGCTGGCTCCTGGGCATATGTTGGCTATATTAACCCTGACCAGATATGCCTTGGCCCACAACCAAAAATGATCCCCCCAGTCTTGTGGGTCAGGTAGGTTCTTTGTACTTGAGCATGGGTCCTCCAGTGGGTGAGCATGGGTTGTCTTGTAGTGCTGTGTTTTTTGTCAGGGTTCCCGGCTTAAGAAGGGAACTGAAATGACTTTGCTCAAGACCGCAGAGTGTAAATAACACTTCTGAAATGCTTCTAATCATAGAAGCCTAACACGAGCACATATTTTCAGGGGAGGAGGAAGCCTCCTGTCTCTTTGATTTTGTACACTTAGCAGCACATTTTAATAGCTCATGTTCTCCAGGTATCTCTTATTTCTTCCACTTGCTACCAGAAGATTGACATGGCTTCTGTGTTGTTCTTTGGTAAGCCAATGGCATTGGTGCACATCTCAGCCCTACAGCTACTGTGTTTTTGTCAGCCTGTATGTAAAGGCTCATTCTTTACCAACGCTCTTCAATGGAGTTGGTGAGAAGAAGACAGGGAGGAGAAGAGATCTGAAAGCTCTCCTCCACGACCCTCGGTCCCCTTTGGTAGGAAGGCTTCTCAGTCCTAAGGATTTTTGTACGTCCAGGGAGGAGGAGTTGAGGCAAGGTTGCTTTTCTGTTGAGCCTCCAGAAAGGCTTGCCTAGGGCAGAAAGTGAGAAGCAGGTTCAAATATACTCTGACATCCTGGGCCAACTAACTGCTTGCTGTTGAAAGCTAAATATCTTTAAACTGCCCAGTGCATAGATTTTTAGTAGCCCTTCTGAGTTTGTAGTTTCAGTAATGAATTCATTCTCTGTTTAAAATCTGAACTCATTAGTTTGAAAAGTTGTTGGGAAAAAAAATAGAGTGCTAGTAATGATAAATGTTTAAAAGGTATTTCAAGCATTTTGGTCCACAGGAAGTGGTGTAAAATGTGAGATTTCCTGTTCTTTTTTTTTTAATTCTCCGTGGGGTAAATATTGAAATATTTGAAAAGATACCAAGTGAAAAATGAACTGCTAGCAGATCAGGAAGGTTGCTGCCCCTATAGCCTGCGTGGGCTCTGGCTGTGCTTTGTGTCCCGCTCGTGAACAAAGTTGGTGCAGTTCCTGGGGCGCAAAACAACCTCTGTGATCTCCCTGCCGGGTGGGAGCAGCAATGACTGAGCTACAAACCCTTCTTGGGTCATGGAGGGACCTATGTGAGACTGAACACCCCAAGGAAGGCTGCTGAAGAGCCTTTCAGCCCTCTTTATCATCAGCTGTTTTAAATAGCTTGAAATCAGCTGGGTCCCACTGAGTTTGATTTCCATGACTGCTTTCTCTCCTCCTCTAACTGTTTCTAAGGAATTGTGTTTGTAAACACTTCATGTTAGTGGATGCTTAATTTACCAGTAGTGTCTTATCCTAACCGCTTTTTTTTTATCTAAGCTTGTTCACCTCATATTTGCAGTAATCCAGCAAAAGCAGCATATTTTTTCAGAGAGACTATCTGTCCCTATCATCTTTTTCATAGCTGAACTAAAACAACAGTTTAACTCCAATCTGTTAAGCAAATGTCAGAGCGGTGATCTTCACTGCTGCGCTGGTGGATTGCGCCACATAAAAGAAGCTGGTTTTCAATCGCCCGGTTCTTTGAATCCCACTTCTGCATTAATTTCTCCAGGGCAACTGGATAGAAATGGTAGAAATAATAGTAATACTATTGCTTCATTTCAAAGTAGCCGCCAAAACAGCAGTGAACACGTTTCATCCAGGGAAATGCTCTTTGTGAGCTAAGGCTGGAGCTATATTAGCATTAGAGTTGTTAATATCTAAATATTGAGTATATGGGGCATTGTTTTTTGAGGCATGATGACTGCAGGTAACTTGAAGGGGGAATGTTGAAAAAGGAGGAGGGTGAAATAAAATAGCAAAGGTTTTAATGTAAAATTATATGTACTTTTATTATATGTTTCTTGGGAGTTTTAGTAAGTAAACTTCGTAAAGGGCCGCTTGGTTATGTCTCACTTTTGGAAACCAGTTCTTTTTTCGTACCTCTTTCTGCCTTGTGAAAGGCCCCTGGTCCTTTGACCAATATCCCATCCTCACGATGATGTTTATCCTACGCCACCTTCTCCCATTTCATACACCCAGTGCTATCACAGCTATGCTGAACGAGGTCCCAGCCTAACTATAATATTAACCCTGCAAATCTGTTCATTTTCTCCTGAGCAGCCCCAGGCAGGATATACAGGAGAATGTGTCCAACTGAAAAACTATTACAGGCTCCTTGGTGCTGCAGTCTGCTAAATTGTAACAGGGCTGTGTTTTTCTGACAGGGAGGATCCTGGTGAGGGGAGTGATGTTATCTATTTCATACAAGTTACAGAATTTATTTTTCATTTTAGTTTCAGCCTTCTTTGTTGATTTTTCAAATTGTTTGCCAGCTTTTGAGCACTGAAAAGTGTTCCCTTCCCCCCAAAGTGTGCTTTTTCCCCATTTTGTATCGTTTCTTGCCTTCTTACTTTCGCCTTTCCAGTTGTTGTTTTTCATTTTTTCTTCATTATTTTACTAAATATCATGCTGCAGATCAGTAGCATCTTGGGTGGTGGTTGTACCACATAGCATTTATAGCAGACATTAGTTTTGCATAGCGTGTGTACCTTATTTTGTCTGGACTTGTCTTCATTGCGCTGCAGGCACCTCCTGGAGCAATTGTAGTGATTAAGAGTGGTATTTCTGCAAATAATATATTAACTTCTGCTTATACAGAAACAGGGGAAAAAAAACAAAACCCAACCCTCCCCCCTCAACATCTAAAGTAGGCATTTTTCTTCATCCCCTTCGTTTTTATCAGTATTTGACCTAAGCTTGCTTTTGCGTATGAAAGAAAATTAGTTAAGTACCTTGTGGTTTATAGATGCCTTTTGTTACATATTACTTGGATTTATTGTGCAATGCTGGCCTGTAAATCATTTCAGTTAGACATTTACCTGGCTCACGCTGCCTTTATGCTTTGAATCTTTAACAGCCATGAAAAATGTATAAATGTTTTCGGCAGCGGAGGGCTTCGCCGGCCCAAATTCCCCGCAATCCTCTGCTTCTGCGAGGTTTTAGTACCCGGCTCTGCGGAGATGTTTACAAAGAAGCCATTACCTTGTGCAGCTAAAAGATGTGTCGAAAGAACAAAGAGAGTTTTGTGATGAAGTGTATCTGACTTCTCGCTGCTTTGCTTACCTTTTAAATGTAAAACCTGGTAATTTGCAAGGGCTTTTAGTTCTCAGGGCATCTCTGTAAGGTTCCAACGTGCGTGGAGCTTTCCTTCAGCAGAAAGCTCGCTTGTCTCAAAACCGCTCTCGAATGCATTTCTATTTTAATCCCCAACTTTGAATGCAGCCTGCCTTACTGGCTCCAGCAAATCGCTCTGCCCTGCCCCACCCTGCTGGGCGCACAGACTACGAGCGCGCTGTTTACCGGCGTTACATCTCTGCCTTTGTGACTAAAAGTTGGTTTCATCAGCAAGCATCTGCTCCTGCTCCACTTTCCGAGCTCGCTTGCCCGGGGAAGCCGCTCAGACCCGCCGCCTATGTGGGGCACGCCGGGGCATCTGTCGCTATACGTATAACTTTTAAATGGAAAATGTCTTTCTCAAAGGCTGTCGATGTCCAGTGGTCTGCAGTGCATGAACAGTTGACTAGTCCGGGTGTTTCTGCTTCGGTTTCCGTGATATGTGAGTTGGAAATTCGAGAGAAGAGTGTGCAGAATGGAGGAGTTGAGGGTTTGTATTTCTCTTCTGACTGCCTCGCAATGACTGTGGAGGGCTTGGGAAGGAGCGCAGATTCTACCTGTGGGTTTTAATTAAAACAGTAATTGTTCTTAGTCTTTCTCTCGTGGTGTTTTTGTCAGAGCCTTTATCAGCTCTGAAATGCAAGAATGAGATTTTTTTCTCTCTGTCATGAGCAGCGTTCAGGAAGAACTTGTTGTATTGAACGTGGTTTCTACTTTCTGGGTTTGGTCGTTGTATTTTGCCACACTTTACCTACTTAAAACGTAGCCAGTTAAGACTTCTGGTTTGATTTTAAAAATTGCCAAATATTTGTCTGTGCTTTAATGAGATGAAAAATCATAAGCTGAGACTATGAGACAGTGCTGTTGACTCGAGACTGTGGGTTTCTGTGAGGTTTTCAAGGAGATCATTAACCCACATCTATCTCTTCACAGGACAGTCGGCCCAATATGTCAAGACCTCTGATCACTAGATCCCCTGCATCTCCATTGAACAATCAAGGCATCCCCACTCCAGCACAACTCACAAAATCCAACGCACCAGTTCACATTGATGTGGGTGGGCACATGTATACCAGCAGCTTGGCCACGCTTACAAAATATCCCGATTCCAGGTAACTTTAAAAAGATTGTTCTGCATGTCTGTGGCAACTCTTTTTCTTCAATTTCATGCTTGGACATCCCTGGGCTGTCTTAGAGTGATAAATTTAGTTCCTTTTGTTTCAAAATTAAATTAGGTTTCTTTGTTCGTAGGAGGTTAGAGACTGGCTTTTCTTTCCCTGCTCCACTGTGTTCCAGACAAATGGCATCTCTACAGATCCATATGTTTATGTACTCAAACAAAGTTGATGGTAAAGTAGGCTGACTTTCTACCACATAGGATTCTGGTTTGATGCCTGGGACCTTTTCTGTGGTTTCTTACAATCAAAAACTGTATAGGTACTGAATTTAAGTCTGATGTGGGAGTGCTGGGATTTTTTTTTCTTTTGGGTCTACTTTCCTGTACTGTCAGAGTATATTTGCAGATGTGTCACTTGAGGTAAAGGCAAGGTTGTATGTAACAGAATATAGGACAGCATTAACTTCATACTTTTTATAGAATCTTAGGATCTTTACATAATTAGACTCTTCACTCTCACTTTATATATCTTCTAAATGAGAATTTAGTGGCTTTGGTATCTTACTAGCATTAAGCGGTTAGAAAAATTTGGGGTGCATGAGCAAAGAGTGTATGTAGAGTAGATGTAATAAAAGCACAGCTTTAAGAGAACAAGAGTTCATTGAACATATGGTATGTGGATGTTTTGTGGTGGTGGTGGCAGATAAACATTGTAGTGATATTATAATTCTAAGAGTGGTTATCAGTTATCAGAGGTTGATCGTGTCTGCAGTATTAGTCTACACCTTGCCCTTCACTGCCTGATCCTGTGGGAAGACAGTGTTACCTTCATGGTCTTTCCACACCAGCATTTGAGCAGGGAGCAGAGAAGAAATTAAGGTGCAGCTCCCATTCCCCCCAGCCATTTGCACGCCTCTCTCTCTGAGCTTTGCACTGCTAAGGCAGAAAAGAAACTCTGTGTAGCATCATCGACATAAGTCTGTGGGTTCATTGGAGTGGAAGACCCAGAGGGGCCCCATTGCTACCTTAACATGTCTCCTTCTGCAGAAAGGTGAGGCCAGGTCTCATTACTTCTAACAGGAAAGATGGGTTGGTGCATGGGGGTTTAGTGGAAGAAGGAAGGTGCAGTCTGTCAGATCCTTGGCCAGAGGCACTTGGCAGCATTGTCATTCTTGATAGCATTGAGATCCCTTTTTTTGTTGATTTTGTGAATGGTTTGAGTGATATTGTCCACCATGATGAGACTTGTAATTCTTGTGCTGGGACATAAAGAAATTAAATCCGTCCTGACTAAGGCTTTAAGAGAAACTTAGAATAGAAGTATTCAGGTTAGTCCATGTCTTGGTGGAATCCTATTGCTCCAGTTGAATCTCAGTTAAGTGGTTCATTTAACAATTACCCAGAAAGATCCTTATTGCAATTCAAGCAGCCAATTCTCTGTTTCTGCTTCAAGAGCAATTCCCTCTATTAATTATTGTCCTATCACATGACTGGTCTCCAGTGTCGCTTTTGCCTATTATTTTCAGCTATTTTAATAACGGCAATTCACAACTGAAGCGTTTATTCAGAGAATTTCTTTTGTCTGCTCAGATTTTGTTTCCATCAGCCCTTAGCTACTGGGTTGTAGAGGGTGAAGACCAGAGGCGAGTTTGTGAGTTTCTTGATCCCACAACTCTAACTTGCCTTTCCGGAGGGTACAAGATACACTTCATGGGATATGATTTTGTTCTAAGCGTAGGTTTCGCTGGTACTACTGCCTCTGCAGCATTGTCTAAATAGTTTTAGGTAGGACTGGGACAGTGCTTCTAACAGTTAGAGCTGACAATGCTATGGGAAGAGAATGGTAAATAAAGGCATATGAAAGAGAAACAGCTGAACACATGGCCTTTCTTCTGACAGCCTCCTCAAGGAAGGCCAGGCAGAGCAAAGTAATAGCAGCATTGCCAAAGCAAAGGCCCACCAGGAGAGATTGAAGCAACGTCTGGAAAAACTTGAACTGTTCTTCAAAAATGGAATCTACCCTTTTCAGAAACTTTTCTTAGGACCTGATTGTGTTCAGCTACTAGGAGTGGTGATTACTTAGCGTTTTCTCAGTAGTTGTAGTAGTGATGGTGTCTGAAACTGTAGGGAAATGCCTTCCTGTTGTGTATTCCTTCTTTCAGTGCAGTAGAAAAGGCAGTTTCTATTAATAATGCATGCAGCTTCTGTTTCCATGTCAAATTCACCGGGACAGCATATTCCTTTTTAAGTGAAGAAACACTGAAATGTCTTTCATAAGTGTGTTTGGTGGCAGTGGAATTTAAGCTTAATACATTCTGCATTCAATTGAGCTATTGTAACACTTTAAAGTGGAAGCTATGCCTCTAGTATCAAAGCTGGTTTAATAAATTAAACATTTTAAAGCTCTTCAAACATAATTTAAAGAAAACCCAAACTCTAAGTTATAGTCATTCTGTTTCAAGTCGTTCTGACATGCGTTTGTGTTTCAGTTCTGACAGTAAGTGTCTTTTGAACCCCTTGATGAGTGAATAATTCCAGCACAGCTATTAGAATCTGGAATTCCCAGACACTTCCAGAACTTGAGATATTTTTTTTTAACATTAGCAGCTTCAAAAGAGCAATTACTAAACTCGTTTGGATGTCAAGACTGTGGCGTGAAGCAATAAGCTGGCAATCATGATACTGTAGTTTGTTTTTTGTCTGTGAGATCTTACCTTAACATTTATTTCCAATGCTGTGTGTGTATAAATATGGTGAGCACTGGGTACGCATTATCCAGTAATATATGGGCCTTAGTAGAAATTGTTCCTTGTAGCCTGACCCGATCAGTCTGTATCCACAGACTAACTTTTTTTTATGCTGTTTTACTCTAGTCCAAGGTTTTGGTCAACATTGCTTTATTTTTTATTTTTCTACCAATATCGTGTGTGTGAATGAAATCGAAACTAAGACAGGGTCTCACCAATCTCTTTGGGTGAGTTGAAGCCTCCTGAGGCTTACTGTCACATGAAGTATTGTCTTTGAAAAATAAGGTCTTGACTATCTTGCCTGAAAGAGCACTGCTCCAGGGATGAGTCAAGGCATAGGTTGCAGGCTCCAGCATCTAACAGGTTGAGACATGAAAGTCATTAGGCTCCTGACTCGTATTACATGCAGTCTAAGGGCCAGAAGCCTAAAATGAACCTTTCATCTGTGGGCCAGGTACCAGAGTCATCTTTCTTTGCGAGATTGAAAGGGTGATATCCAAAGCAGCAGCTTTGGAGTCACTGTGACTTGCCGGTATGGAGGAGACCTATCCTGATAGAGCAGTCTTTGCTTTGGAGCAAGTGTGCTCTTCCTTCTCCTTTTGGGTTCAGTAACATCTCTTCTTGTGCCTCTCCATTCTCCCCTTCTTGGACAGTATAGTAGGAATTGCAAAGAGTGGTTTAAAAAGGGTTCCGTAAATGGTACCAGGTAAAGACTTGCAGTTTGCAGGGCACGTTTTCTGTAATTCTTTTGTTAGATCCCCAGAACCAGTTTGTGACTTGATGTGTAAAATGCCTACTGACAAGTATCCATCCATTCCTCCAGAGAAAACCTAGGTGAGAGTATAAAAGCATCTTGCTGCTGATGCTGGGTCCTTGCCCTTTGCTATGGAAAGACCATCAAGGGCTTCTCTCAGATACTCTTACGAAGAAACCAAGGAATTAGGACCTAACTGTATTCTGGCCAAAGGCTGATTGCAGTGAAGAAATCCAGCAGACAAGCAGCTTATCTTTGAATTAAGTAATCTTGGAATGTAAAATTCTGAAGCTGAAATAATGCTTAAAAAAATACAATTCATAACGAATCAGCAGTACAGAATGCAGGGGAGCCCAGTTTATATTTCAGACCAGGGAGAACTTGCTGTTTTCACAAGGAAGATCTCATATGATTGTTTTATCTCATCAACAGACTTCAGGTTCTCCCAAGCCATCAGTGAAGCCATGCCACAGACATGATCTCATGCAGCTGAATAATAAAATTTGCCGGAGTTAGGCTTCATGAAAAGGCAAATTGAATCAGTATATCCACCAAGAAGGCCTAATATAAGGCTGGGGGAAAAAAAAAAAAAAAAGCTAGTTTTCTTTAAATACCTGAGCAGGGGCAAGTGTCCTTTTGTGCACCTTGTCCCTACAATACTGTAAACTTTGTTGCATTTACTCATGTGTGGATTGTTCCTTCTGTTTTCCAGTTGTTGACCAATGGTGATGCATATGTCCATGCGAATGGACCAAATGTGGTTGTTTCTACTCTGTGAGAAGTCTCGAGGTTTTAGAATTTGTTGTTTTGAACTAGATTATGCAGGATAATATTTGGCAACGCAGTTATCTGTTAAAGATTTGGATGCACTGATTTTTGTTTTTTTATCGTATTACTTTGTATTACTTTTTTTTTGCAAATGAAGATTTTCAAAAATGAGCCTGCTTTCTACAACCCAGAATAAGCCTCACATTTTTTAATGGGAAGATGGATACAAGATGAGGATCTCTTAGAAGTGCCTTTCTCACCTGAGAGCTGAGGCACATGCAAGTTCTTCCATTGTTCCTTACGGTCACCAAAGAGTCTGAGGAAAGTGGCTTGAGTTTGTAGAGTTTATGATTATGAGTGGAGGAAGTACAGGTCTGTTAGTTCTCGTTTGGACCTGAGCAGCCTACTCACCTTCTCTGTGTATTATCATCTTGCATAAGATCAAACCCTTTGCTTGGAGATGGCAATCCTACATTTCTCAGCCTTTATGCTGTCTGTATGGTATCTACCAAAAGTTGTTGTGCACCAGGCTAAGACAACCTCAAATGACTATCGTAGCTAAATGAGATGTTTGACTTTGATCCATATGAGCATCAGCTCTCTGATATCTCTGTTATCAGCAATATCAGCAGTGTGGTCTGTCACAGGTTCAAAGCATCTGGACTTTTAATTAGTTCTGTCCGAGTCGCACAGTGCAAACCTTTGCATAATTCTATGGCATCAGATCGGCACATCCTGTATTCCTACTGTAAAATCAGAAGATTTCTTAAAAACCTTAGATATTTTTCCTTCTAAAACCTTTTGGGGTATTTGATTGCGTTGCTACATCTCCCATCTTGAGTTACTCCCTGCATACAAAGATGGGTTCTTCTTGTATAGTATTTCACAATACTTCCAAATTTCTGCCCAGGGCTGTTTCAGGTTTTCATATGAACCAATCCATTCATGTCCCAGTTTTCTTACCCAATCTTCACTCTCAGCCCTCAGGGAAATTAAATTTCACACACTTGGATCTAGTTAGGACACTGGCTTCTTTGGTTGACGAGGGTTTCTTTTGCATCAATAGCATAAAATCACTTAGCAAAATGCCCAGACAGCCCGTGGCCCTTACTGACGGTTTGGGAGCAGGCCTTACCCTTCGTAGGTTACATATGTGAACCCCTAAGGACATCCTGTACCTTAGGCAGGATACTGCTGTTTACCTGTTCCAGAGCGTTGGCGGTTTCTGCAGTCTGAAGACTGTCCACAGTTCCAGAAGACGTGTCCATTGTTTCATGCTTCTGCAGGTTGCAAGGCCATGCTGGAGGCTTCTTGTTAGGTAGGAGGCCTGTTGTGGTGGGGCTGTTCTACACCGTGCACAGGAGTCCCCGTGCAACACCTCCGTGAGAGCAGTCCTCTTACTTGTTTCTGACTCATGTTGGATGGTACCTCTCAAACTATTGTCATATGAGGCTAGTCATTCAAAAAAAAAAAAAAAGCTAAGTTTTCTAATTAATGAGCTTTGTTTGATTTTTTTTTTGTTGCTGTTTTTATGAAAATGCTAATAGAATGCATGTTATTACATCTTTACTTCTAGTCTCCTTATTTGAATTCGTTTTCCTGGAAGGCACAACTGTATCAGCAGAACTATTTGGTGATCTTTCTAGAGTAGCAACATCAAAGCTGGCTGAAGTATTATTACTTAAATCACTGTGCTAAATTTGTTATACAACTTTTTCTTCTGTAAGTTGTAAAGAGCAAGCTCCCTTGAGAGTTTTCAATGTTGTTATGCTCAGGCAGCTGCCTCAGTATGAGTGGTCAAGGTGGCAATTTTTTAATATTTTTTTATTTTTTATTTTCCTGGCAAGGGGGAATAGACAGAAGAGGTTGGCAAAGTCTTGGTTTAATCTTTGTTACCTACCCTGGCTTGCTCATCTAATTATTCACTTTTTATATTTCATCATTTGATTGCTGCATGGTCTTGTGGTAAGAAAAAAGGTTTGGAATAGGACAACACTCTACTACTGATGTGTTCTGTGACCCAAGATAACTGATTTGACTTCGAGCTTTGGTTGCTTCCTACCAAGGTTAACAAAAAAGCAATTGGTAAAATGCTTTGTGATGAGAATTGAAAGTTTAAAAGATTGCTGTCTCGAAGCATAAATATTTATAGATGCCAGTAACTGTGATAGAAACAGTTGATGACATTATTATCATCAGAAGCATATATCAGTGAAAAATGAAATGCTGATTCAGAAGGACCATGCACAATACAGTTAGTTCAACAAAGTTTAAAACTTCTGCATTGTCAACTGGTGTTTCTTACTACTGGGCTGCTGTTCTTTATTTTGTCTTGGTCGCTGTGACCACGTATACAGATCTGGGGGGGAAATAGAACAGTAAATGATAGTATACTTCATTCCTGTTTCAAGAAATTTAGAGAATTTACACAACTGATTTTGTAAAGAGACATCTTTTGTAACACGCATCTGTCAATAAATTGCTCAGAGGGGTATTTTCTAGTCATGGCTGAACCGAGATTAATTGTATCTCTAGGTATGTATATTGAACTCAAGGTATATATTGACCTCACTTTGCCTCAACAAATGATCACCACAGGTCAGCCATCACTGTCTCCTTGGTAGAAGTGAATATTTTCTGAATCTTAGTCCTGTGCTATGTTTACCTAGCAAGGTCAGCAAGCCATCGCAGTTGCTTGTGGCTAGTGACTGGGTGAAAGAAATAGTATGGTCAGATTAGTAGGTTTTCACGTCATGTGGTCAGTAACTGGTAGTGAGTCATCACTGAAAGGGGCCATCAAGGTGATGTCTTCCTGTTATAAGTGTCAGTAAAATTGTTTTTGTGTACTAGTTATTTGTAGGATTAAAAAAATAGTTTTCTACTTGTTGTAGACTTTCGCAGTCTAATGCGTAAAATAATAGTGAAATCAAGATGGTGGATTGTTAGAGTACTCCTAACACATATGCAGACCCAGGGACTTTCTGTCACAGGTTCATGCCATGCTTAGCCATGGCTGCATGAGTATGATGGTGTGGATAGACAAATTCAGAAGAAATTTCTACATTCATGAGCGTTACAAAGTGAAAGGCTTCATCTCCTTATTTCTGAGGCTGGTAGTCTTCTGAGGTAGCAAATAGTTTTCTAGAGGAAAAAGAAGAAAATCTGTATCCCTATTGTCAGCATGGCTCACAGGTCCATGTACCAGTAGGCCATGTAAGTACCCCTGTGAGGTGGTATGGTTTGGTTCAAGCTGTCAGTCAGCAAGAAGAGGGGATATTAATTACTGCTTGTGAAGGGTCAGTGCTCCAAGAAATCTTCTCATTGCACAGGCTGCTTGATTTCAGCTCCATGAGTGGAAATCTGTTAGTGAGGAGCAGTTGTTGTAGCATTCAGACTTGTAGCCCAGTAGCGTGGCTCATAAGCCAGCATAAAGGCACCCGAGCTGTACTGCTCATTCTAACTGACCAAGAAAACACTCAGAGAAAAGGGAGTGCTCAGCCTGTGGGTTGTGCTGCTCTGATAAGGACGAGCTCATGAGAAGCTGAGGTGGCAGCTTCCTGCTTGGCACTGAAGTGTTGGGCTTATCGGTCATTTCTGATTGGGTCCAGATTTGAATCATAGCCTTGAGGTTCACCGGTTTGTTTTGTCTTTCGCTGTACTCAGTCCTTGCACTCGGGGACCTCTGTACGTTAGCACTAGGTTCTGATTCTGCTGCCACATGGGCTGTTTGCTCTTCTCTGGTCTTTCATGAACTGCAATGCAGTTGCTAAGGAAATTGGCATCTTCTACGTACGCAATTGCAGAAGTAAACATTTGGCTTCCAGTTTTGCTGTCAACGCCTGGCCACCTATTGGGTGTGTTTGGAGCTTTGGAACGTAGATTCTGATTTGTCGTCTTTTTGGTAATGATCTGTTTTCGTGTTGGGTTTCAGGCATACAAGCATGTTCGCCATTTGGGGATATATCTGCGAAGTTTGCATAGGAATTTGGAAAAACTGCTTAGGACCCAGTGTTTATCTGTGCTCTTTCTAATACAAACAATGCATAAATACTGTGGGATTGTCACCAGTTTCTGTTATGTGAACACATCCTCTAACTTAACTGGTTTGCAGTGTATTCAAATGCAGTTGTGTCATAACCAGACAACTGTCGTCTGACAGGCTTGAGTTCTCCTTTGTCATTCATTCTCAGTCTCTTTCCCTATAATCTTCAGCTCTTGGGATGTCGCTGTCTCTTCGACTGCATCTTTCTTCTGTCCGCATTCAGCTCTGAGCATCAAGCTTAATTTTGCCATCTGAATTCCCTCATTGTTTTGTCTTCATTTTTTCTTCACCTGTGTTTTTCTGTCTCTGTCAGAAGGAGTCAGAGCTCACAAAGATCACAAGTGATCCTTACTTGACCAGATCAAGGCACATTGCTTGCTTCTTGTCCCTCTTTCCCCATGCACCATTGGGTTTCTGACTCCTATTAATGGTGAGTTTCCTTGGTAATCAGCCAGCCTATTTTTTTGGATATCTCATATGATGCTTTCATTCATAGTGACATCAGCTGAAAGGATGCTCTGAGACTCATTGATACCAATCTCTTCCATTGAATCTTTGAATCGGTGATCTAAGTAAAGTATTACTAACTGTGATGCGTATGTTAGCTTAGATCCAGCACAGTTGTCTCTGCAACTCATTTGGACGATCTTCTAGACACTTTTGAGGCACTCTGCCTGCCTCAGAGAATCAAGGGGTTCCTGTAACAGCTGGAAAGTGCTTGAGTTGAGCTTGTAGCTAGTTCTCACGGCCTGCTTTGCAGGAGCATGCCTTTAGGAGAGCAGTGGTCTGACGGTCACCTTTCCACCCAGTCCTTCCACTGCACAGCTCAGTCTGCATAGACACTTGGGTTAGCTCTGATGCTCAGAACAATATAGTACAACGCTCCACCTGGACTCGTTTATCCTGCTTCCAGCTAACTCAGCTCTGCTGCCTGTGGTACCCAAGCTAATTACTGAAGACCAATACTTTATATTTCTATGCACCACTGCATTTTGCAGCACAGGCACTTGGTTGAAGGAAAGCAATGCTGGCAACTCAGTTTCTGTAAATCAACTTTGTTTGTGAAGGAGTGAAGGAGGTGAAAGGGGAGAGTGATAGAAAGGTACAGAGATTTTCCTCATAAGATTAAATGGCAGAGCATAGCAATATTAAGTAAAATGGCAGTATGCTTCAGTAGCTCATCAATTTATAAAGACAAAGATTAATTCTACTTCCTAGACCCCAGTGGGGTTTTCATGCTAAAATGTGACTCGTCTGTCAGTCAAATGGTAGGCATAATTGTTCTTTAAGTGACCTATTAAAATACCATTCCTTTTAATTAAAAGTTGTATTTGTGTTCTGGCGCAGTCTGTACCCGAACTGCTGAAGCCCTTTCCATGCGAGGCGCGTTGCAGGCAGGGAGCTGGCTTGAGCTGTGTCACACACACGTGTGAAACGGGAGTGATTGAAGTCCAGAGCAGCAAAATGTGGCTTGCCTTCAGCTCCCGCTGGCAGGGAGGGAGATGGAGGGAGAAGCAGCATCTCCCAGGCCACACCCAGGCTCTTTGCATTCCTTGCCCAAGACATTGCTTGTAGTTACTTCTTGCGGCGTAGAAAGTTATAGTATGGGGCATTTCCCGTAAGTGTGTCACTTCAGAGCAAATGATGGATTACGTCCTTCCACACCCCAAAAGCATTCTTTGTGCTATAATTAAAAAATAAATGTTGCAACGTTGAATTGGAAATATTTTCTGCCATACAGTGAATGTGTTTTGTTAGGTTGCCTGGATGTAATTGCAACAATGTCAGGGTATTAAAACCTTGTCACGGGGCAATGGTTTCCTGCCGCTATGCGAGTGCCAAGGACTGCTTTGCTTAGCAGCAATATTGCTGTTTATCTCCATCGGCAGTGGTGATGATTTTGCTTCTGTAGAACTTTTCTTCTTATTTTCTTGCCGATATGCACATGATAAATTACAGTTCTGCGCGAGCACTAACCTCAGAGCTTAAACGGTGGGAAGTGCCGCCGTGCCAGAGAGCAGCCGGGCTGGGAGATGGCTCCTGGTCTGCCCAAACTTGCTGGCGATCCAGGGGGGAAGCCTCTCAAAACAGCCACCCCATTCAAGGAGCTCCACCAGGCCCCTTTCACCCATCTGAGAATTGATTTCTCTTAAACAGTTCAGAGGGCCCTGGGGGGCTCTCAGCGTGCATAAAAAATGAAAACCCTTCCTGTCTTAGAGCAGTGCAGGCAGTCAATACAAAAGAGAAAAATGATCTTTTGAGTGTATCCCGTTGAATCCATTATCTCGAGGGCCTGCGTGTGGTGCTTCATCAAAACATCATCATCTCGGTGATACGTGGGGGGAGAGGGTGAGGTGGTGTTTGGGGAATTCAGAGAAAACTCTGCGGTGCTCCCAGTGCCACAGGATAGGCTAAATACGATACAAGCCAGAAAATGAGAGCTGCAGCAAAACTGATATGTTCCTTTTTATAACAAATTGATTTCATATTTTACATGTTTGAAACACAAGCAAATCGTTCAGGAAAAGTTTTGAGTGCCTCTTGTGTTGGTAGGAAAGCCCTGTTGGGCATCTATTACAATAATTGCTTTGCTTTAGATCAGAATACAAACTTTCTTTCAGATTTTTTTTTGCTTTACGATGATAAAGAGAATAAAAGAGGAAAGAAAAAAACCAGTGTCGTGTGCTGTCAGTGCATTCTAGCCTTGTTTTGGCAGGTTGTCAAGGGGTTAGACTGCACTGTCATGAGCTAAACTGGTGTTGAATTTCAAATTCTTGTGAGTTGAGTGTGTCACAACTGTTAGTTTTTAAACATTGACGTTTTTTAAATTTTTTGCATGCCTGTATTAATGATTTGTATGTTTTACTTAGATGAGCATGAAAGGAAGATACTTGCTTTCAGCTGTTCTCAGTTTGCAGTGTTTGCTGGTGTTATTTTACCAGATTGTGTGGTTAGAAGCTGATTTTTTGCTGTCAGTGTTTCCTTGCTGCAAGTAATAAGCATGTTGCTCTTTGTTAAATTATATGAAATAAAAGAGATAATAAATGAGGATCAATTCCAATAATCAGTAGTATCAATAATCCAGGAGGACTATTGAAAAAATGTATTTTTGGAGGGCAGCTGCAACGGGAAGAACGAAGACGGTATTCCAAAATGCAACTGACTTGTCAAGCTTACGTCCTTCGGGGTGTCCTCCATTTCCTTTAGAGAAAGGTTTGCTTAAATAAACTGGGCAGTAAGCAGTGGGTGTGTGCTTTTGCACAACATCATCCACCCAGGTGCATTGTTGGCCATAGTGATCCTAAAGGCAGAGTGCTGTCAACATTCCTAATTGGTTATTACCCAATAACGCACACCCTCGAGTGTCTTGGGACTACAAAATACTTTCTACCTAGCCTTCCTACATGAATAATGAAGCACTTCAAATATTCATCCAATTATATTCAGCCTCTCTCTTGACAAAGGGTTGCCAAATGCAATTGGACATACTTCTGACATAGAATTTCAGGCTGCATCTATGTTGGAAGGGCTTAGTCATAATTCTTGACTTCTGGGGAGAGATTAGATAACACCGCGATGGTAATTTCTCCAGCCTCAAAACCTATTGTTTATTCACTTTTGCTGTTAAATTCCGTTCTACTAGCTGTATAATTGCAGAATTTCAAAAATGTATTTTTTTAATTTTCTACTTGGAGCTTGTCGCGTGAAACACCGCATGTTCTGTTTGAAACAATGAGGTGATTTGCGTGTTCTCCAAGTGCTGCTGGTACAGCTGGCTATGGCTGAAGTCACCAGCAGGCATTTGAAAAGCAGACAGTTACTTTTCAGACATATCTACTGTATATGTTTTCTGCTCTTTGGTTTTCAAGTCATTTTGCTGCCGATCATGATTGACTCCCAGTATGCCAGTGTCTTATTTTTGAATGAATGTTTCTTAAGTCTTGCTAGCATGCTGTTACAGGCACGAAGTAAGCTAGGGGAAAGATGCCTCCCTGCTTGTATTTTCCGTGTGGAAGACCTAACTCAAGGGAAAGGACAAGGAGAGAAAAGCTTCCGCTTTTCAGTAGCTAATGTGTATTTGGAGGCCCCGCTTTTTGTCAGGCATTCTCATTTTTCCAGCTTCTATTATTGTTGTCTCATAAAGCTGGGCCCTGGGCCATGCCTTTCATGCCGGCCTTTCCCTGCTTAGTAGCTAAGCCAGATAAACTCATCAGCAGAGCTACAATTGCACTTTCCCCTTTCCACTTTGGATTAATGGCGCAGCTCCCTCTGACTGAATGGATGCTGCTCTCCAAGCTGCAGAGGTCTGGTTCCAGGTGAGCCTCTAATTCCTCACTTCAGATACAGAAATAACAGCCCTAATCAGGTGCGTTTCATGCTTCTCTCTTTGGTAGGCTCAACAAAAGGAGAGGTGAAAAGGATGTTGCTGGAAGTCGCTGCTTGTCTGGTGTCATTATAAGGTGTAAAGCATTGGTTTGAAAATAGAAACAGCTGCTATGGCTGCAACTTTCAATTGCATTTAGCTTCTATGTGGGTCACTTTATTCGCTGTTAAAATGCGAAGCAGCTAAATAAGGGGTGCGAGTCCTCCTTCCTTCTCTTACTAATGGAGTCCTGAAAACACAACGGGCCATAGGAATCGATGGAGAACATACACCCGGCTTTTTTACCGTGCTAAAATCGTAAAGCTGGTGGTGCAGTTCTCATCCTCAGGAGAAAAATTAGTCATGTTGTTTTCAAAGCCTGTCCCTGAATCTGCAGGAGGAGAGGGCTGCAGCACTGTGAGAGCCAGGCTGAGGCTGCTCCAGGAGCACATCTTCCAGCAGCCCCATCCCGTCCTTTGAAGGACCTTCGGCTCGTGTGCCTCGGTGTCTTTCTTTGCAAACTGCTTCCACTGGGGAAGGTGAGTGGTTATGAAAGCTTCATCAGCTGGAAGCTGAGGAGGCTGCAGACAGAACAAAATAAACGGGGTGGGGTCTGGAAAAACAGGGCTGGTGAAACCCAGTGCCAGTAAAGGTCAGGTCTGTTGCAGGACATTGCTGACTAAACTTACGTACAAAATGAGGGCACATCCATCATAGCACGGAGAGTTTATTTTCCTCGTCGCTGTGCTAATGTTATTCTGCCGTAGTAACAAAACATTTGTGGGACTGTGTGTGAGCGGGGCCGGTCCCCACGGCCAGAAAGGGCTCTGCGCCGTTCCTGACAGCTTTCTGTGCTCCGTGGGTCCAAGAGAAATCCCCTCTTTGTCTTCTCTATGTGTCCTGTGATGATAAGCCAGCGATGTGCTCCCAAAATGAGGTCGGGAGTTTCATTTTGCCTTTGTTTGCAGACCTTAAGGAGCGAGCATATCTTGACTGATGTTAATCAGCAGACCTGCAAGCAGATCCTCATCCCACTTGCTGCTTTCCTGTCGGCTGTATCGTTGCAATAACGGTGCTAACGTCGCAGAGCCCAACCTGACCATAAGTGCCTTCTCCCTCCTGGTAAAGCCCATCACGAAACTGGTGCTCAGCAGCAGCTTCTGCTTGACAACTAGGGCACCCACTTTCAGGATGCTGCAGAAGGACGTTTGCCGTCTGTGATTTTTGTTGGTAGGCATCTTGCAGCGTACACCAAGGGGGGAAGAAAGCTGCGCAAAAATCAGTGGTCAAATAGGGCAACGCATAAATTTCCCTCATAGAGGTCTGTATGGCTAATGCAAATAAAGACAGACTTTCATGGATGCAGTTAGCAAGAAAATATAGTTTGGTGGTCTTGCTTCATGGTTGGAATTGCTTGTCTTAAAAGACATTATCTTTTCCAGACTTGTGTTGTGCTAATTGGCTTCTACCCGCCTCTAAACTCCAAGAAAAGTAGGCTTTCAGGAAGGTAGCGGTAAATGATCAGAACCTTCCCACAGCCCCAAACCATTTATTGCAGCCTCGACAACTTCTGGAGAGGTGGGGGGGTGCAGAGCTTTGATGAAACAGCACAGCTTTTGATTATCCCAAACTATTTTCAGGCAAACCAGAATGTGGTTCTGTAGATCTCCTGTAAAGATAGCAAAAAACAATTATATCTATGCCTTGTGGTGATGCAAGAAAAAAAATAAAATCTAACAAAACACCTGGATTTCTGCTAAATTAAAATTTTATTGCATTCAGGAATAGAGAAAAAAGTATCGGTATTAAGTAGCTACACAAGTGGAGGGGATAATGCAAGGTTGTTGTAACATGTTTTATCTTCAACAAGCACAGAGAGGAAGAAAACACTTTGAAACACTTTTCTGTCCCTGGAAATGCCTGTGTTGGGACTTGTGTTATTCTCCAAAATTGCAGTTCTGAAATTCAGGATTTTTCTTATAGAATTGCTAGGTCTTTTTCTTGTTGTTGGTAAGGGAATTGTGGCCTTGTGGTGTACACTTACTCATGTTAGCCGTTGATCAGGTTTTTCAGTATCCATCGTTAGTGCAAGCTGCAACTTAATCTATTGCTAGAAGAGTTGTGCAGCAGTACCCGTGTCTGGGGATGAGGACAGATACGGTATGGAAAGACCCTTAGGCAATGTCTGTTTCTTCCCCCCTTTTTTAATCCAAGTGTATTTAAATTTCATTCTTTTTAGAGAAGGGTTTCAAATTAAGCATAGGAAATAATAAAAATATATAGATTCAAGCAGTAGACTACTCCATGAGCAACGTCTAGCTGATGGATTAAAAGCAGTGCTCAGTTTTCCAGGGAGGCAGCTTGTTTATTAGCAGCCTGGTGGTGCCACAAGGAAATCCTAGCTGTTGGGCTGCGCTGGTTTCTACTAGTAAGATCTGGTCATCCCATGGATGGGAGATGCTGGCTGAGTGTGGGCAGTGAGTGCTCATTTACGGCTCTGGCTGGGACTCTGTGGCTGCTCCATGAGCCTTCGGCAGCTTCCCTGCATCATCCCCCAGCCCGTCAGGGGTCCCTGGGATGCCCTTGAGCATCCCAAATGACACCAGGCACCTGCGGTTTGGCAGCTGAGTCACATCCTGGCTCTCCTGCTTTGAAAGAACGGTGGTGTGACATTCACTTTGGACATGGTATTTTTGAGGGTTTTATTGGCTGGAATAATGCTGTGTGTTTTCACCTACATTTTCACCCTGGCTTATCCCAGGTCCCGTGCTGCCCAAGTGAAGGGTGCTGTGGGAAGTCTGTAGGTCGCGAAAGACCACAAAAAGGTCACGTTTCAGGCACAGGGAGATTCGCAAACGGCAGCTGCAGAAGGACCTCCGGAGTGTCTGACATCTTAACTTGCGACGCTTGTTTTGACTAGGATAATAATGTTCTTTACATGTGTATTTTTTCCCCGTTTTGTCACCCTACATTTTCACCTATAATCCTCATCTCCCTATTTACAGGGCTGTATTGCTTCTGTACTGTATCTCAGTTCTTATCCTTTCTTCTTTACCTCCTCCACAGAAATACATTCTTACTGTGGGGTTTGGTATGGCTGCAGGGACTATTACACCATGACAGCATCTGATTTAATAAACAATAAAGCCACTGTTTAGTATATGTAAAGTCTGTCAATGGAAGTAATGTTATCTGTGTGCTTTTTATCACCCCCACCACCAGCAGAATATGCAGGCGTGGCTTTGGCATTTCTAACCTATGCTTTAAGCATTATTTGTTGCTCAGAGCCACTGTCTGAGCTGTTTTAGGTGGACTTTCCTGTCCTCTTACCTGATTAGCACACAGGTTTTGTATTAACTGATTTGGTTAATGGTGTGATTTTCCTAGTTACTGAAATGCTTAAATCATTTGAACCTCTACCGTGGAAGCAGTTAAACATGTAAATGTATGAGAATAAATTAGACAGGTATAAACACGTCTCTCTATGTAGGCACACGGGTGTCCACACTAGGAATCGAGGCAATGTAATTGTAATGCATATAAGCTGGAGTTAGTCAGAACAATAGCAGTGCGTGGCCCTGCGTTTCTCATAGTAAATTCTGTGGTCGTAACGCCCACATCTCCCTTGCCTCTATTGTGTGTGCTCTCATGCTATCTGGGTTGCCTTTCTCAAGGAGAAAAGCCCGTCCTCAGTCCGGGCGGAGGAATGTGGGAGCAGGTGATCTGCGCACTAAAGCAGGACACAAATGCTTGAGACACATGTAGTAAACCTGTTATCAGGTAGCTGGCCTTGCAGCTTTTCTCCGTGCAATTAAAGTCAGCTTTAATAGGAAAAGAACATTATTAGAGCTGCCAGGGCAACCTTAGTCTGTCAACTTTGTGGTATATGTGCAGTAATACCATCTCCAAGATGTGATTGCCTGCTGCTCTGCACAAAGAAATATGGTGCTCAATTAATAAACATCTCGTCAGCATCTCCTGTTCCTCCTCACTGTTCAGCATGTGTCCTTGGGCCGTATTTTCTGCACATTATTCAAGTCCCGTTCTGAGGAGTCGTTCTTGCATGCTTTCTTGCAGCTTTCCGTAGCCTGGTACCTTCTTGCTTCACTCACGGCAGATTGTGTTTGAAGGCAGAGATGTGACGTGAAAAGGGCTGAGGTGGCGAGGCATGGAAGTTGTGCCTGGGTTTGTGCTCTGGCCACCAGGCCGCTGCTCTCTGAGGTGTCGCGGCACCTCAGGCTGCGAGCTCGCGGTGCTTCTGCGAGCCAGCCCCCACGTTGTAGGGTGGGAGTTCACAAATTAAGGCAGGCACACTTGGTAGCATCACGCAGGAGATCTGTATGGAGTTTGTTTCTCCAGCACGGCCCCTCTCTGCCTGGCCTCCGCTCCTTCCTACCTCCCCTTGCCTCATCCGCCAGGCCTCTCCCTGCTCCTCCAGCAGCTGAAGCAGGGGTCCCGTGGGCAAGGGTCTGCTACACTGTGCAGCCCTGGCTTATCCCAGGTCCCGTGCTGCCCAAGTGAAGGGTGCTGTGGGAAGTCTGTAGGTCGCGAAAGACCACAAAAAGGTCACGTTTCAGGCACAGGGAGATTCGCAAACGGCAGCTGCAGAAGGACCTCCGGAGTGTCTGACATCTTAACTTGCGACGCTTGTTTTGACTAGGATAATAATGTTCTTTACATGTGTATTTTTTCCCCGTTTTGTCTATTCTTAGAAGGCTTTAAAAATCCTTTCCATCTTCCCTGGCAAATTTGCCTTGTGACAGTACGTGGTAATGCTTTATTCCATGCTGGGTTCTGTGTTTTCTGGGGACACAGGCTCATCGTAGTTAACAGCTAGAGGTTTCAGAAGCGCTTTGAGTTTTATTCATTGGTGAGAAGCTGTTAATTAGGCTGTAATGTAGAAGTGGCCTCTCGAGAATTAGTCCTCATAGGACCCCCTGTGCAGCACGCAGAGGTTGGTTTCGCACTCTGATGCCTGTATGGGCAGAAGGAGCTTGTGCAGCTCTTGGCAAGTGCCTTCATGTCCCGTCTGCGGAGATGAGTTGTCTGTCCTTCTAGAGGAGGCAGCAGCTAGCAAAACAACACAGGTAGTGTTTCTGGGTAAGTAGCCAGAGTTGTGAAGATCTTGGAAAGCTTGATCTGTTACAATTTCATGGCAGTATTTCCTAATTTCCAGTGATTTGTATGTGAATTTTAATGCTGAGCGTTCTTCAGGGTACAGAGGAAATACTGAGAGCTAGCAGTGGTTTGAATGAAATTCATGAAAGCTGAGGGGCAAGTTTGATGCACGAAAGAATACATCAAAGAATTTCCCCCATTCTGAGAAGGTTGGTTTGGGGTGATTTTTTTTCCCCAGTGCCAAGATTTTTGAAAGGAAAATGTCTCTAGTAGCTTTTCTTAATTTTTTTTTAGTGTTGTCTCTTTGTGTAATCTAGGTTTACAGGGTATATTGACAGAACTATGAAGATGGCTATTGCTAACATGTCTTTTTTAAAAAAATTGACAGGATTGAAGGAGAGTGGGTTGGAGCTGATATATTTTCTGCTTTCTACCTAAACACGGTCCCAAGACGCAAGTTCTACTTCAGTACATTGCTACTGTGAAGGGGCTCAGTCTTCTGAATATATAGAGCATCATGGCCTTTGGGATGTTGTGCATTCACCAGTTCAGCTGCTTTCTGGCTTGTGGTATTGAACAATAAACACTCCAGTTCTGCTCCTATCCTCCATTATCTGTACTCACAGCAAACCTGACCTTCTTAAACATGATTAAAATATAATTCAAAAGTTATTAGCTAATTATGACGCAAAGTACTTAATTTGCCATTGCACCCTAATAACTTAAAGGTACTCCTGATAACTTGGTAATAACCGTATCATAAGCAAAAGGACACGGTTGCTACTAACCTAATAGGCAGCTTCCCTCAAGATAAAACATAAATAACGTACCTCAATGAAATCGGATTCGAGCTTAGTAAAATTATCTTGGCAAGCAAAGAGAATATTTGTTAATTTTTCTGTGAAATGTTACCATTGCCAAGAAAACTTGGTTACAAAAAAATAGAGATGGAGAAAATATTTGCGTGAATAATTGATTTAACATTTCATTGGCTTAAATGATTTTAGGAAAAGTGGTTTTGATACGCGCTGGAAAACTAAAAAGTTTTCTGGGACTTATTTGCAAGATATCAAACACTGCAGGAGATGTGGGGCTTAAAGGCTTGCAGCCTGCTCTGCAGCAGATCTAGTGCATGAGTGAGCCTGAAAAAAGGAGCAAGGAGAGGTGGTACTGCAGTCTGGGGTTAGTGCTTTAGTTAGTTTAGTTTTGGGGTTAGTCCCATCATCTGCAGTGTGGGGTTAGTGCTGTGCTGGCCTCACCCAGGCTGCAGCTGTGCAGTGGGGGAGAGGGTTTCTGTCTACCCACATATATACTCTTCTAGCCTTGAGTCACCAGCTCTTGACATCCCATCCGAATTATTTATTGCCTTCCTTTCTAAAACATCAGTATTTCTGCAAGTGCCATTTGGGTCTGGGTGGCTGATGGTCCTGAATGTGGGTATTTGAACGTCCCAGGAGAATTATTATTTAATAATTATTTACCTCTGGTCTGAATCTCCTTGGTTGCAAGATCACCTAGGGTTTAGTGGGGAAAATACAGGTTTTAATTTTTCTTGGAAAAACTTCCTTTTCAGGCAAACAGATCAGGCTATTTTGTCTTCTGGGGCCTTTGCCATCCATTGTTTAGTTCACCCCAATGTTTTCTGTGACCCACATGTTCTTGTTTGTCATTCAGTTATACATCCCCAGCATCTCCTCACTCATCTGCAGCATATAAAGCTGCAGTTGTCTCTCATGGAAGTCTCATTCCTGCAACATGACTGCATGGAGTTGTGCAATTTGTTCTCTCCCAGTTACTGTGTCAGTTTGTCCATGTGGGTTAGATCCAGTGGCTATTGGTTCCTTTTTAATAGGCCTGATTTGCTTTTATCTCTGCTCCTGGTGCTGCCGCTGATCAAGCAGGTTATAGCAAATCCCACATTTCATTTTTTTTTTGTCTCTGATGCCTTCCCTCCTGATACCACCTCACTCATCATTTCAAATCCTTCCCATCTGTTCCTCATATACTTTACTCTGCATTTAAGGCTACTCACCGCCTCCCATCTATCTCAATTCCTTCTAAGTGTTTTATTAGCCCCTTGAGCTTGTCCTTACCCTCTCTTTTGCCTCCATGCTCAAATAACAATCATAAGATGTTTGAAATGGTCTCCATGTAAATGATCCAGTCCTTTAATCTTTGGCAAATATTTCCACAAAGGTTTCTGACATCACTTCCACTTAGTATCTGGGATTTATCTGTTCTTTAAAATGCCGTGTAACATTCTCTCTTAAATCTCATAAGACCTGGTGTTTTAATGTCTTCTTCTTGCTTTGTCTGCTTTGGCTCCTATATAAATGCCTTTTCTATAGAAGGCTTAATAAGATTTTAGGTTTTAATACACTTTTCCCCCGTTACCTTCACTTTACAATCATTGTATTCATGCCTCTCCTAATAACTTAGGAACTGTCTCTGCCAAGGAATTCCTGAGACTCATGGACATGAAACCTTAAATTAAATGTAAGGAGGAAGAGATAAGAACAAATTATAATAGCACTGAGAGCAGGAGATTACAACAGGGTATTTGGTTAAAATGTGGTTTTCATAATGTATGTCTTACTGAAAATTGCAAATTTATTCTCTTATATCATGTTTATGAGGCAACTTTTGTTATGCAGAGTTATGAAGGTTGCTAGGTATTCAGTCGCTGTGGATCCAAATGACATGAGATGTTGGAAAAAAAAGACGAGCAGGTTGTTACTGCTAAAGTGGTCCTTTGAAAAATGAATAAAAGCCTAGTCATTCTCCACTTGGGTAGCATAGCATTTCTCCCTGGTGTGGCTACCCCTTCAAATGTACTAGCTTCTAGGGAGAGTGCGAAATTATATAATTTAGACATATGAGGAAGTAAAATTAAATAGCCATGAGATGAGCATACCATTAAACAGATCTAATTTATAATGGGCTCTTATGCAAATTGCCTTTGAGCACTCAGCAAAAGAAAATGAAAAGAAATTAATAAGGACAATGTGGACTAAAAAGTCGCAGAGAAAAAAAAAAGTAAAAGCTTCTTCCAACTCACTCTCTGCACACCCTGGAGTGTTAAATAAGCATTCATTCGCATTAGCCACTTAAATGTAATGATGAGATAGGAAAACCTGCATTCACTTATCCCTACTGTCTTTGATTCCGTGGCTCCAACCATGTAAGGTTTCAACTTTTTTTTTTATTTATTTTTGGTAATTATTTGCCATGTAATTCATTATTTGAGGAAGGAGATGAGGATTTGCTACTTGGGTGTCAGAGCACAGTCAAGTCCCAGGCAGGTACCTAGCATGGGACTGCGGGTACCACATTGTCAATGCTGCACCTCTTCCTCTGCCAGGTTACTGAAAGGACTTTGCACCATGAGTTTTCCTCCCTTTTTGCTGTTTTGTGAAAGGCACGGAGAACAAGGAAAGCTGACAACTTGGAACAGTTGAAAATGATTTATTGGAAAAAAAAAAATCAGTTCTGAGTTAGTAGTGTCCTCTTTAAATAATAATAACATGAGCAATAATATGCTAAATATATTCAGCAATAAGGGTTCTGTATTTTCTTGAGGAAAAAAAAGGATTCATTTCTACCTCTTGAAATGATTAAACGTAAAGCAATATTCTGCATGCTTGCAGATAACAAAGTTTGTTGCCTTTCCATGTTCCTTGTATCCTTCTGAGAATACAAAATACAAAAGAGAAGAATTTTTGCTCTGTCCAGTGAAGTCACTCAAATAATCTGCAGAACTGTAACATTTTTCGTAGTGGTAAGAAAGCTGTGCAGTACTTGGCTTGTTCAAATAATATTGGCCATCTTGTTCTTAATTACTGCGTCTTTCCCAAATACTCAACTGAGGCAGAATATACTAAATGAAAGACTTTCTCTTTATGTCTATAATAATATATGTAAATATTTATATGTTCAGAGAGCAAGGATATAAACACTTATGCCGTGCAGCTTTGCTGCAGACTGAGTGTATTTTTATACTCGACAAACAGGAGTTGTTTCTGAAGAACTTGAGAAACCCTGTAAGCAATGTCATCTTCCCCTGCTTTTTGTTGTAGAAATGCTGTTCTACGAGTGCTGGTCTGTGGGGACAAGGGTCCCTGTAGTATTTTATAGAAGTAAAACACTGATCTTCTCCATGTCCTGTTGTTTTCTCCCCACTAAAACCAGGTTTGTGTCCTTAAAGTAAACCCATGTTCTCTGGTGGAAGCTGAGTTTTACAATGGTTATATTTTCAACCCTTGAAGCATTTGATTTCTGACAGTGGATTATGATACTTAAAGCCAAAGATGTTAATTATTACCCATTGGAGGTCGCACTTTCAACCCATGGGACATTAATTTTCCATATATACAGAAAATTCCAGCCTGTTAGTTTTAATTAAACATATCAGAAGTAAATTTCCTTATAAATGAACTACATTTTTTTTATCCTTTACCCTTGATATTTGGCTTATTCTGCATATAATTATCAACTTATTTTGCAAGCATCCTTCAAAGCATTTTGCTGTTTGGAAATCCATTCAGCTGTTATGTGTTTGTCATTTAAATATATATATATATATATATATATATATATCTTTGTCAATCATCAGCTGAAGTTGTCAAGAAGGAGATGGGGAAAAGCATCTTCTAGGTTTTCTTGGGAAGCGAAATTATAATGAACATGGCTTCACAGTTTTTGCCTCATGCCAGCAGCCTGGTGTCACTTAAGCATTTATAATTTCAGCATGAGACCAAGCAGAAGGAGAAGCAGAGCTGTGGGAGACAGGGAGGATGGGTGCTCAAATATTATCATCTAGAAAGTGTGCAGTGCAAGGTAGGGCAGAGTTTGCTGCTGTGCTTCTTCTGGTCTCCAGTCTCTTCTCATGGCAGTAAACGCAACTTAGACCCTGCCACTGAGCTATTGCAAGTCCTTCCCTGGGGGCCATGAAGCTGGAATCTGTGGTTTTCAGTCCAAAAAAGGCTTAAATTTTATTTACAGAAGTCTCCTGAAGCTGCTGTACCATTTGAAAGTATGGTTGTGTACCGCAAAGTGGTCCTGGCGAGGGGAGGAGTTGGTGCTTACCAGTTCCTCAGCTCTTAGCAATTCCTCGTGGTTTGCTGCTGCTGGAAAGCAGCAGCACGCGAAGGTGGCACTTTGCTAGCTCCTCCAAGCCGGATGGACTGGCTTTTGGGTCCCTGCTGTTTGTGCACTGGTGTCAGCTTTGTGATTTTGTCAGAAGGCTCCAGCCTCCGATGCTATCTTGTTCTTCTTCTAAACAATTAATAAAATGAAGACAGAAAGCCTAGAGGTTTAAAATATGTAATTATAACAGTAATTTAGAACTAGGGAAACACTGCAGAAACCAATTACAATTATACATTTCAGTAATGACTGACTTGGCCAAATACATATGGTTTGTGAGTGAATACTGTGACAGATTCCAGGACAACGTGCTTGAGTATGGGAGAAAATCAAATCTAAATGCCTCGTGTTACAATATTAGACATAAATGTTGCTCATCCACCTAGTGAACAGAAGTCTGTATTATATGGCCTGTCACAGCTTAAATTTTGAGCAGCGGGGCAGGCACTAACAAGTAACCATAGAAGAAAGCTTGAATTGTTCTAAGGGATAGCTTTGAGAAAAATGTTTTGTGCTGGATCATACTGGAAAATATGTTTAATTCCTTATATGTTACAGATTTCTCGTGGTTTGAATTGATTCTGGCATTTCCTACAGAATTTTAAATGGCCAACCAAGGTTAATGGGTTTTTATTTCTTTCCCAGTCTTCACCTCTCCCGCCCAGTGAGAAGGAAGAGATGAGACTTGTATTCTGTCCAAAATGTGTTACTGCGTGTACTGTTGTGATGCCTGCTGTGAGCATGAATGCCATTTCCGACTCCGTTTGGGTTGGCTGTGCTGTTTTAAAGGAAGGATATGTGGCTGTGGGCACGAATCATCCTCTGTTCACATCCTGCACTGGGTCGGGGCGATCCCAAACATGAGTACAGACTGTGTGATGAATGGATTGAGAGCAGGCTTGTGGAGAAGGACTTGGGGTACTGGTGGATGAAAAAATGAGTATGAGCTGGCAATGTGTCCTTGCAGCCCAGAAAGCCAACCATATCCTGGGCCGCATCAAAAGATGCATGACCAGCAGGTTGAGGGAGGTGATTCACAGGAGGCTTCATTGCCTTATGAGGGAGAACTTCTTTATGGTTCGGGTGACAGAGCCCTGGAACAGGCTGCCCAGAGAGGTTGTGGAGTCCCTTCTCTGGAGATATTCAAAACCCACCTGGAAGTGATCCTGTACAACATGCTCTGGGTGACCCTGCTTGAGCAGGGGGGTTGGACTAGATGATCTCTGGAGGTCCCTTCCAACCCTGCCCATTCTGTGATTCTCCCCCTTCGCTCTGCTCTCACAAGACCCTGCCTGGAGTCCTGCATTCAGCTCTGGGGCCCCAGCACAAGAAGGACACGGGCCTGTTGGATTGAGTCCAGAGGAGGGCCACGAGGATGATCAGAGGGCTGGAGCACCTCTCCTATGAGGAGTTGGGGTTGTTCAGCCTGGAGAAGAAAAGGCTCCAGGGAGACCTTACAGTGGCCTTCCAGTACCTAAAGGGGGCCTACAGGAAAGATGGCGAGAGACTTATTGCAAGGGTCAATGGTTTTAAACTAAAAGAGGGGAGATTTAGATTAAACATTAGGAAGAAATTCTTCACTCAGAGGGTGGTGAGGCACTGGCACAGGCTGCCCAGAGAAGCTGTGGATGCCCCATCCCTGGAGGTGCTCAAGGCCAGGCTGGATGGGGCCTTGGGCAACCTGGTCTGGTGGGAGGTGTCCCTGCCCATGGCAGGGGGTTGGAACTAGGTGGTCTTTAAGGTCCCTTCCAACCCAACCATTTGATGATAATGTGAAGCCCAGTTTCTCAGCAGTTCCCCACAACCTCACTGCAAGCCCTGCCATCCTTCCAACTTCGGGAGCTGTTTCTGTCTTTTTGCCTCTTGAACCCTTGCTGGAGATTGCCTTTCCTTGCTCAAGTACAGGTGTATCTCAGCCTGGGGTGCTCTGTGCAGCCAGGAGGGTTGGTCATGTCTGAGCTGTGCTGGTTTGGGGTTTGGTTTTCTATGAGAGATCAAAGCAGCCTCAGGATGGTGGTGAGGAATGGTGTTTCCTCGCTTCTTTTAAAAGGAAAAGTGTGTGTCATGGCTATTCGTTGTGCTTGTGGGATCCATCCTGTAAAAAGACAGACCTGTACCTTGCCTTTGTATGTACGCCAAAAGCCGACTATGATCAGGGAACAAGAGTCCATCCCCTAGCTGCACGCTGGTGTACGGTGGTGATGTTGCACGTTCCTTAGTGAACTGCTTAGGTTTTTCTGTGCTAATTCCCAAAACATATTAATTATATTAGGACAAAAACTACATAAGAATGAGCTTTTTCATTAAAACAATGAAGGTGCAGAATCTGTGGAATATTGCAGAATGTAACAGCTTGTGACAAGGCTCCAAAATCATGCCCAAGAATGTCAGTAGTGTTTCATGCAAAGCCTCCACGTGACGTATCACAAGTTAGCTATTTTGAGACTGTTTTGTTTACAGTTCTTTGGAGGGGTGGCATCGGGAAGAGTCAAAAAGTGCTTCCACATGCACGTATAGGCACATAAACATGCACACAACATCAGACGTGCCAGTCACCCCTGGTGATTTCACTGGGAAATTGTGAGTAACTCCGGAGTGTTTTGCAAACACCTCAGCGCAAAAACACGGTGTGTATTTCATGTTACTGTGGCAGGGGGGTTGTTCCCAATTTTTAGCCCTTCCTACAGCTCTGACTAAATCAGGTTCTGCAAGGAACACCTCTAGAAAACGTGTGTTCAGCCAGAAGCTGATGTTGCAAGTGTTTTTAGCAAGCGGAGGCTCTCTGGGCAACTGCGTGGTGGTGGGTGGTCTCTGTAAATGCTGAGGCATTTCTCCTGATTAATTTAGAGCATGCTAATTGATACCTGCCACAAATGGCTGGGTTTTGCTGTGAAATCATTACCTCACATGGAAACTTTATAACTTTTATTTCCCCAACTACTTAGTACCCACTGCTTCCTCAATTGTGGTGGTCCAAGCATTGGTTGCAGTAAAGAGCATCCAAAAAATGATCTGGGTTTAAAAATAATTTAATAACAAAATAATCAAATAAAAAGCTTTTCTTGAGTGTAATTTTTGAGCTAATTCACCATGTACTCCTCCAGGAAGCAGAACAGAGCCGATCAAGGAGGTTGGTGCAGCAGGGTGGGATGGGGTCTGCTCAAGGGGCCATTGAGAAAGGTGCCCCAAATACTCTTGCATTGTCGTCTCATGAGACAAGGCAACAAATTTTCCCGGTCACTGCTGAGCTGTGCGTGGTCTGACCCTGACATTATCCTCTTCTTTCCTCTCCAGAATCGGCAGGCTCTTCGATGGCACGGAGCCCATCGTCCTCGACAGCCTCAAGCAGCATTATTTCATCGACAGAGATGGGCAAATGTTCAGATATATCTTGAATTTTTTAAGAACATCAAAACTCCTTATTCCTGATGATTTCAAGGTGAGATTTCAAGGGATTTGGATGTTTTGCATATACCTTGGTAAAGCAAGAGTCTGATGTATAATCAAAACAGAGCCCCAGATGGGGGCACTTCTGGAATACGGTGCTTGATTGCAGGTACTTGGCAAAAGTGAGCATGGGGTTGCTATAGTGGCATCTGTCAGGCTTTCCTAGAGTGGCATCAATATTAAATTTTCCCCTCCTAGCTATGGTGTGGTGGAGTAATCTTGCCACATTTGACCTAGGGAAATTAAACATTGTAGGATGGTGATGGAAACAAAGGATGTTACCATCTGCAACCAACTGATTGTGAGCTTTGCTGGTTACTGGTCCTGTCATCCTCTTTTATCATTCCCTTCTGATTGCAACAACTCCAGTTTCCACTCACATGCTGAAATTCAGAGAACCATTTGGGAATCATGTTATTGACATAATAAACAGCACACGTGGTAATATTTGAGCATTAAGTCATAGAATATTTTCTTCCCCAGACTCCTGGATGCATACTGGAAATTTAATTTTACATTTTTAGAGAAGTCAGGGATGAATATTTCTGTGTTTATCATTTAACCTTTATTAAAAAGTCTGCTTTTCTCTTTTTGATAACAAATTTGTAATAGTTCACCATGTCAGACGTCAGCCTACAGAGGCAGACCTTCGGACTCTTGTGTGCTTGCAGGTATGTAGGTGTAGCTGTGAAGTGAGTGCTGGAGACCAAAGTTGCAATCAGAAGAGATCTTTATCATTACTTTATGAATGCATATCAGCATGGCTGGGTGCACCATTAGTTCACCATACGAAATGCAGCAATTTAGACTGAACAGAAAAGGTGATGTGGAAGGGTTAGAGCAGTTCACACTGGAGTGCAGTCTTTTATCCCTCATATCTGAGACATTTTCAGGTGTTTGGGGCGTAACAGGTGTGAGGTTCAGTTCAGGAGCAATCTTTGAATTGTCTGCTGTAGATACCTACATACTTCTCCCTGGGTGATGTGGTAGACCTACCCAAATAATGCGGGGGTTTAGGAACAGCTGATAGCATCATGTCCCTCTTTTGAAGCCTTGGAATGTCTTTGTGCTGTTCTCAGCACTTGTCCTGAAAGCAATCAGAAATACAGAAAAAGGGAAAGCCACCTTCCGTGCAATATTAAGAAGTGACATATGCAGGATCCTTTAACGACATAAATATACCATAGCTCAGCTGAAATTAGAGACATTATCTCCTGGCACATTCACCCAACCACCATGATGTTCAAAGGGGTGTCCCTTCCAGTTGTGCTGTAAGTCGTCCAACAGATCAGTGCTTAAAGTAAACTGCAGCCCCTTGTTTTTTAGAAATATATAGATGACTTTGTCATTAGACATTAAATATAAGCAGTATTCTGAATAGGCTTCAGGTGTCCTATACTCATCAAGTATTCAGTCTGTAGCCCAAATCAGGGCTGTGTTGGCTGTTACCAGTCATCTCTAGTGGTCATTTGATTCCTCTGCCTTCCCTAGTTCTCACTTACTTCTTTTTTCTGTATAAATATTTTCCAAATGGTCTTATGGTCTTAAACGTAGAAAAACAGTATTTTTATTTTTTTTATTTATTTAAAATACAGCAGTAGACAAACTCAGGATCATAAATTCTAAATTACATCTGGCTATGCGTAGAAATGCATTCTCTCTGCTCTGGTGTTTGAGATGATGTAGTAAACAATACTGTTGGCAAAATGGAGAGGTATTAAAAAATACTTAATTTTTAAAATGCAGTAATATGTGCAATTCATTATGCAAATATCTGAAGCATTTTGCACTGAGAACCATTGCAGTCTCTCTCATTTACATTCTTATACCTGTTACAATGCCTGCTAGTATTGCTGTAAGAAGCGATGGATCCTAATGATGAATTTTCTGAATCCTGATTGAATTCTGTTCCATCTGTTCAATGAGGTCATTATTTTATGACATCACTGTGGGGATAAAGATGTGGGGAAAAGTGGAATGTGACTGCCTGGATTATTCCATAGCATGAGGCACGTGATCAAGTGTAACTTCCCCCTCCCCACACAAATGCTGCTATACCCAGTCTGTTTTAAGTTGCTGATGGTGGAGTTTTTTTGTTTGTTTGTTTTTTCTTGCACTATTATTTTATTACACCTTCCTATGCAGTAGCTATGAGCTATGTCTGAAAGGTTCCAGATATAGAGCAGCATTAGCCTGAATAACCATATACATTAAGTGGTACATTATCAATGCCTCTTTCTTAATTGTGCACAGTAATATGTGTGTCTTTCAGGACTACAGTTTGCTATACGAAGAAGCAAAGTATTTCCAGCTTCAGCCCATGCTAGGAGAGATGGAAAGGTGGAAACAGGACCGGGAGAGTGGCCGCTTCTCAAAGTCTTGTGAGTGCCTGGTGGTGCGAGTTGCCCCAGATCTCGGAGAGAGGATTACACTGAGTGGTGATAAGTCATTGATAGAAGAAGTGTTTCCAGAAATCGGTGATGTGATGTGTAATTCTGTCAATGCCGGCTGGAATCATGACTCAACGCATGTGATCAGATTTCCACTGAATGGATACTGTCACCTCAACTCAGTTCAGGTAGGAGGTCACACGCATTTATTGGAGGGGAGATTGTTGACCAGGTACCTGTGGGTTGACGCGCTTCTCTCTCACTGAAAGGTTTCAATGAACAAAATCAGCTGGAGTCTCTGAGCTAGTTATTTTCTTCTGTGGGCTGCTTTCTCAACTAAATTCTCACACATCGTCACCAAATCTCTTTGCAAAACAAACTACGCTAGTGTTAAAAAACAGCTCTTAGAGGTATGTTTCCCTCAATTTATAAAGACACTATATTTGGAGAAACATTTTTGACACTTGAACATAAGGCGACCATTCAATCCTGCTTCCAGTCCCATGCCTTGCTTGTCATAAATTGTTTTTTGGATAGACGAGAGGGCCTAGAGATATCTCAAGCTGGGGAAGGAGGGTGCCACTTCCCTACAGAGCTATTGTGAGCGCATCAGGCTATGTCCCTTCACCTTGGAAGGCAGCAATCACCATGCACTAAGAAAGGTGGTGGAGGTGCTCTGATTTCCGAGAGTCCTTAGGAGCTCTGAAACTGAATAGAGAGAAGAGAAGAACAAAAAAGGTAAAGCCCTGGTCTCTTATTCTGGGGAACACAGGAGAAGTGAGGGGAAAAGGGAATTAATTGGAGAAGGAGGTGACTGAACGCTAGTGTCAGCGTTGGCCAGCCTCTAAAATGAGGGCCATGCATCTACGAATGGAGAGCACAGCCAGCCTCCTCCTCCTCCTAATTCTCCTCCTTCTCCTGGAGTAGGACCCAGTATTTCTGGAGAAGGGAGCAGCCAGCAGCCACAGGAGAAGGATTCTCTCAGCCCTCTGTTACACCTCAATGTGGGGCATCCTGTGGGGCTTTGACCCTTCAGTGAGACTGTCAGGCAAGCTGAAATGTGAAGGATTCTTATGGGGCAGTAGGGGGGAAGTTATCACAGACACATGGTAAAAACTAGCATATAATTTTTCCAGTGTTACCCAGGTCTTTTGCATAATGATATCCCTGAATGTTTCTTGAACAAATGTACCATGTGCCTTTTACCTTGGACAAAAACAACTGGTTCATTCTTTCTCCTTCATGAGGTGGCAACAATGACACATCTGCTTATTGCAATAATGGACCTATCTAATTCTGTGATCTTAGGAAAGGGCCTCCTTTTTCACATTCAGAGGATGTGGCAATAACTAAAATCAGTAGTATTTGTTTAAAAAAACAATTGTGAAACGGGTAAAATAATCTGGGAGACAAACGCAGGTAATTTCTGTAAGAATTACATTAAGCTTACAAGCTGTAGTGTCATCTGTTTTATCCTTTGTTAGTTAAAAAAAAAAAAAAATCCACACCCACCTTCATCTAAGTTAGCACATCATGCACAGGCAGCAATTTGGAGTGAGAACACTTTTTAACATCTGGAATCATCATTAGCAGTATTGATGCTGTTTGGTTTAGGTACACCTCATAAATGCTCCAGTCTTAGGAGCAAATTACATGGAGACTTGCCAGCTGAGCTTGACATCTTTCTGCTGCCAGGTCTTGCTCTCCAGGTAGCAAAGCTCTGCTCCCATCCCCTGATGAAGAGGGTTGAGCAATGTGGTATGTGGTGAAGGCTCTCTAGATGCTGCATATAATGCTAGTGCCTCAACACAGGAGAAGGGATAGTCCTATCTGACCTGTCAAGACATGGTTAATGCATGCTATGCTTGGACAGTTGTGTCTCTTAAATAATTGGCCTTTATTGTCGTGCTGAAACATCAAAGTTGTTTTCTCCCAGTGACTAATGCAAATTTAGAACACCCCTGCATGTAAGATTATAATGGAAATGGGATATTGCATTCAAAGATGGATATTTAGCCACATGTGCATGGAATCACGGAATGGCTTGGGTTGGTTGGAAGGGACCTTAAAGATCACTTATTTCCAACCCCCCTGCCATGGGCAGGGACACCTCCCACCAGACCAGGTTGCCCAAAGCCCCATCCAGCCTGGCCTTGAACACCTCCAGGGATGGGGCACCCACAGCTTCTCTGGGCAACCTGTGCCAGTGCCTCACTGCCCTCTGAGTGAAGAATTTCCTCATAATATCTAATCTAAATCTCCCCTCTTTCAGTTTAAAAACCATTCCCCCTTGTTCTGTCATTATCTGGCTGAGCAAAAAGTTGTTATCCGTTTTTTTTATAAGCCCCCTGTAAGTACTGAAAAGCTACAATAAGGTCTCCCCCAAGCCTTTTCTTCTCCAGGCTTAACATCTCTCAGCATTTCTCCATAGGAGAGGTGCTCCAGGTGCTCCAGCCCTCTGGTCAACTTCATGGCCCTCCTTTGGACCCGCTCTAACAGATCCACATCCTTCTTGTGCTGGGGGCCCCAAACCTGGACATAGTACTTCAAGGGGGCAAATGTCGTATGATATTTGTCAAAGCAATTTTATCCTTTAGCAGCTTAGTTTTTTTCCTGATGTTTACATTTTTGTCACACAAAGATTGCCAAGCCTATTTAATGATGTGCAAAACTCAAGTCAGAGTGGCAAAATACACACAGGCTTCAAGAGAGATGCTGATCCCATGCTGATGATGCCACATCTTCCATTTTGGGGGAAATAAGCATCTCTGTCCAAAGAACAATATAAGGCAAGACAGGGACTGTGGCAGGCCTGGAAAGTGGGGTGCAGACTCAGTGATTTGCCCAGGGCTGCACTTATTTCCTGGTCCATCACATTTTCTCTCAGGACTTAACTTCTCCTGTATTTTTCAGTGGCTTGCATTGAGACATATTTGGGGAATTTGGCTTATATTATTAAATGCTAAAGATCAGATTAAATAAAACTCACACTGAAGTTTTGATGTTTGATCTCCACTGGGGGCTTCTGAAACTCTTTTCCCACCTCCTGCTTTTTGAGATTTGTATGCTGTGTAATTAGCTGTATTTTGGAAAGACATTTGCTGACCTGTAGCAATGCATGTAAAAATGTAACACGTCTTGTAGTTTTATAGACATTATGAATCCTAGCTTGCTTCTGCCCCGGTCCCAGCTCTCTGCTTGCCCTTGCTGTCCTAGCACATGTCCTAGCTAGGTCACAGGTTTTACCACTGGTACGCGTATAGCCACAGATCTTTGCAGTCCTGGTAGCTTATTAGTCTCTAGAAAATCTGATGGTAACTCTTCTGAAATTACGACCACAGTATCTGCATTATCACAATTGAACTGAAGTGTTTGCTTAACATGCTTCAATGTCTGGTGTGCAATCCTGTATTTGCCCTATTGTACTGTAAATTGTGTGAAGCAGAGAATGCATTTTTTCAGGCATGAATCTGCGGGTAGAAGAATACTGTATTTGCTGACAGTACTAAAGAATAACTATTTTTCTCCATTTTTCTTCTTATTGCTGTGTGCCCAAAAGTCAGCAGAAATCAGACTTAGGATGGAGCTTAGGGAACCAGTTAGTGGATCTGTGTAACCACATTTGTCTTCTAGCTGCATCTATTTGAACACAGCACCTATCATCCTTAGACAGCGAATAGTCTGTTTATTTACTTACACATTAGTGTTTTGTTTCCTTTTTTTGCAGGTACTTGAGAGGTTACAGCAAAGAGGATTTGAGATTGTTGGCTCATGTGGAGGTGGGGTGGACTCTTCCCAATTCAGTGAATACGTACTGAGACGAGAACTCAGAAGGACATCTCGCGCACCCTCCGTCATTCGAATAAAGCAAGAGCCTCTGGACTAGAATGGACATGTTTCTTTATGCAAAAAAAAAAAAAAAAAAAAAAAGATAGGAAAAAAAAAGAAAAAAAAGGGGGACGTTTCATGTGCAGTTTGGACTCCAAATAAGTCCTGGAACTAAAATTGAATAAAAGACACATTTATATCAAATATAGAGACCACACCTGAATTCATATGGGAACACTTGGAATAGTAGTAATAATAATAACCTCAAGGTGTAAATCAAAACACACACACACACATATATATGTATGTATGTATATGTATGTATATACATACATATATGTACGTATATGTCAAAGGGTAGGAAATGCAACAACAAAGTGGTAGATGAGGTTGGTGCTGTGATGGCCATTAAGTGTCCTAGGCCTTACTCGGGCCCACTTAACGGTGTACAAGCCATTACCATTGGGGAATACATGGACTGCTCATAATGCATTTTCCATTGCCAAACACCATCCAGTTTTTAATGTGTACACACCTTGATTCAACTTTATTTGCATATGGAGGTTTATGTCTGTCTTTTTTAGAGGTGGATGGGCAGGCGTTCAGGAGACGACCATCCATTGCGTTGGAAAGCTAGTCGACTGAAATTTTAAATGTAGTTTGTACAGAAGTCGCACACGTTTTGTCTGCCCTCACAGATGTGAAAGGTTAACTTTTCTTTTGAATGAGTTTTTCGTTGTTATTTTTTGTTGTTTTGTTTTGTGTTTTTTCAAAGGGGGCCAGAATAATTAATATTTGGTGGAGATGCTCTGGTTTGAATCTGCTGCTTTCCTACAATTTTTCAAATTTTATAATGTATTAAATACAATAAACTCTGTTTAAAGTAATGAGGGTCTGATTTCAGCCAACAGGAGCAGAGAAGTGGGATTTAGCTCACTGCAGTCCGGCGCGGTGGAGTGAGCTAAAGGCAGCAAGTGCTGTTGTGGGGCTGCTTTGGGGGGTCAGTCCAGTGTGCTGGTCTTCCTTCAGCACTGTCCCTTTTAAGCTTTGTCCCAGTTTGAAGAGCAGCTGCTGGCCAAGCTCGGAAAATACCAGTCCAGCCCAGGGAAGCTCGTCAAAAAGGGGTGCCTGGTTCTGTAGGCATCCATGTTGCATCATTCCCTCTTAACTAAGGAGCTGGCAGCTCCAATTCTCAAAGACCTTGCCCTGCTGAGTGTTAGCCAGCCTGTTTGTTTCAATGTCTTTCATTTCCCTTGTTTAGAGCTAGCGTTCTTCTGCCTAGAGAGAGTGAGACCGCCAGCCCCTTGTGTTAGGCCGTCCCTGTGACAGCAGGCAGTAAGTTCTGCGTGGTTGTCCTGCCAGCTGCTCCTTTGCAGAGTCTCGCTGGGGCCAGCCCGGCTCGGCGAGGCTTTGCAAATATGCCACGTAATGAGGCTGCTGCACGGCCCCTTCGCAGGGTGATGCTTTCGCCACGTAAGATGCACCAGCAACCACCTTCTTTCCTCCAAAGTATCTTTTTATGCAATATTCCAAAATATGACTGTGTACTCATCCTGGTATGGAAGTTTCTATTGAGGCAATGGTGCTGGCGTTCCATTCATTTTGGTGACACTTTGCTATTTATTTAAGAGAAGAAAAAAGAAATTGTTAAAGTAAATACATGTAACAAGGTTTTTAATATAGTCTGATAACTCAAAGCTACAATTTTTCTGGTTTTTATTAAAATTTGTCAGAGGGCATATTTAAATAACTCTGTCGGCACATAATCAGTGGGGTTTTGAAATTATTGAAACACAGAAATGGGAGGGGGAGGGGGACTCCAGAAATTAAGGTTCGTTAGCAGATTATTAGATCTTCAATGTGACGCTGATGGTCTGTTCCCAGTACTGAAACAGCTGCCGCAAACAAGCACAAGTGCTTGCTTTCTATCAGCAGCAAGTAGTCCTCTTAACAAATAAATGTTTACTCTTCCTGCCCCAAATTTGGTTGTTAGTCTGCGTAGAAGTTGGTTAGAAAACAAACAACAACAAAAAATGGGAAATAAATATTTTTAACAGATTTTCAGGCTTCTGGAAGTGGTACGGAGTTAGCAATGTCAACAAAGAAGCCGGTGCCGTGGGCTGACAATATGCCGACCGCTGTTGGTGCGAGGTGGTGTGGTGTTTTGGAGACGGTTTGCTGCAGAAACCCTTCCTGCACTCCCAGGTGCAGTCCCACATGCACCTGAGGACACGTTTCCAGGCTGTTGAGCCCAAAGGTCCAGATCCAGACCTGCCCTGCTGGCCGCTGTGCCTGTGCATGGGCTCCGGTGTAGGCTGCGGGCAGAGCCCAGGAGCACCATCAGGCCCGAAATTGGCCCCACAGTGCCTTTGCACAGCCTTGGTGTGGAGGAGGCAGGCAAAGGTGGCATCCACTTGATCTTCACCCCACTTTTTGCTCCTTCTGCTTCTTGTCATGCTGTTCCCCAAGTCATCAGGCTGTGCTCAGCCAGCAGTTTTGCTTGCTCAGTCCGTACCTGTTTGAGTTGACAGCACTAAGGGACACCCCTGTGCTCCTTCCACACCTCTGGCTGGCTGGCCGGCCTCCCACTGAGGCCGTGTTCATTGTTAAAGGAGTCATAAATCACCCCGAGACCCTGGATGTAAATGTCTCTGCAATTACAGTGCCGTCGCGGAGTCAGAGATCATGAGTAAACACAGCCATGGCTGATGGCAAACAATACGCAGGAGTAAGCAGGACGTGGATTTTGGAGAAAAAGTGAGGTAGTCCTGTTTGCAGTTGCGGCTTGTAACCATGTGTTTCTAAAATGTTCTTTAGAAAAAATATTAAAAAGAACATTTCTTAAAATGTTCTTTAGAAAAAGTGAGACAAATGAGAAATATTTCAAGGGGGTGGGAGGTGGGGAAGGACCAGACTCTACAATCAGCTATTTTCTGGAGGTTAGTAGTGTTGGCATGTACAATAGCTTCAATTTACCTAATTTTTTAATTAAAAATGTTGCTATCAGTGGTGCTGTGTTCAATAAGAGGAAGAGTTACAGTGAACAGTACCTGCCAACGTTGTACTTCAGCAACTTGGTCAAGCAGTTGTCAGGAGAACCGCTGTGGACATGCAGAGATGGCAGATGCTACTTGCCACCCTCTCATGGTGAGACACAGGCAGAGGAGCTGGCTCTTCATCACTTCTTTCTGTAACGTGACAACTGGATTCCTGCAGTAGCCATCGACCTGAGGTTTAATTCTTTCCCTATTGCCTCCTTAATGTATTAAACAAGTGCATAAAATAAATATGAATGCTGGCATGCTTGGATGAACCTTTAAACCATGAGTGTCCCATTGAAGACTGAGCTGGCTTCACCAGCTGGGAGGCACGAAGACCCCCAGAGTCATGACTTCCTCTTTCCAGCAGTACTGCCTGTGAACAAGTGCTGCTAATTTATCTCCAAGATCTTGCTGGCCGGGCATTCTAGCCCAGCTGATGTTTTACCTTTCCATTGCATATGTCTAGAACAAATTTCAAAATTGCCACAAAAACGTAGAGGTGAGGCACTATTTCTTGATGTCTGGTTAAATCCGTAAAAAAATCCAATGGGGACATCCTACTACCCACTGAAAGCATGAAATTTGAGCCTGCCTTACTTTTCTTTACACTAAACAGGCCCTGCTTTCAACTGGAAGAGAAATATTTTGTTCATGAGCATAATTTTTTTACAACAACCTTTAAAAATGGATTGATACACTAATTACAGGGGTTTTACTGTCACCTAGATAAGTTGTCAAGTGCACTTTTCTTTGATGTTCACTTTTTTGGGGACTTGGGGGAGGAAGACTTGATTTGGGGGGCAAGGACAAGGAAAGTATTTTTATTGACAATGGGGCAGGTTTTTTCAGAGAAATAAAAACATTTATTTCCATCTGTCGTTTCTTGACTGCAGAGTTCTATATTATGAATTATTTCTAGGGACAACTGGTATTTGTATGTAGTCATTCTTGCAGCCTGAGGTTTATTTACAGTGGAAATGAAACCAAGACACCCTTAGGGCCTGTAGATCAGTTGCTTTTTCTCAGACTTTAGTTTGAGTGGTTTATTATTTCTTGAGGGTCTGGAGGGATCGCCACCACCAAAAATCGATACATTGCATCAGGTCCCTGTGTTGGCTTTGGCTGACACCTCATTGATCTGGTTACTGAAGACCCCAAAACTGATTTGTCATTTGGGGACCTCTATTTGAGATCAGAATTGTTAAAGTCACATTGCTTAAAACCATACGTCTTCCAAATAAAAGATGCACGTGCATAGCACAAAAATTCATCCATTTGTAAGCTGAGCTAGTGCTGGTAACTGGGATGCTAATGTCCACTCTGGGGGAAAATGCTAATGCCAACCTCCCAAAGCATCCTCCATTTGTACCAGAGCAAGCTCCAGAAATGGGGGTGTCCTCTGACAGATGGAGGAAATCCATTGTCTTTGAATATGTGTTTTTCTTCACATTTGTCATCTAGAGGCTTAATATGTTACTGAGTTCTGTGTCCCTAAAATACAGTACGTTATTTTTCAGCTGATTTTAGATTCTATGGGCCAGATTCCATTTTCTGCCTTCTATATTTGTTGTGAATTTGCCCCACACTCAGGTTGTGAACCAAATGATAGACTGGTGTAATTTGGGGTTATGAGAAGAGGCACCGCATGGTGGTCAGCTGTACTGTTGCACCAGATGCAATTGTGCCTTGTCCCTGTGGTGTGCCTTTTTAAAAATCAACACTATTTCCCACTGATGGTTGTTGGAAGCCTAGTTCAATCCGAATCCTCTCTCCAAGCCCTGCTGAGCAGCAGGTCCACAGGGTCTTCTCTCCAGATAGCCCATCATCGGTGGCACACAAGCCTATAGGGCAGGGTGGCAACATGCTAAGTGTGTACCTTGCCGTGGGCACTGACATAAAGCAAAAACGGCATTTGGTGAAGTCCCCTGAACTCCCATACTGCACTCATTCTGGCTCAGCTCAAACCAGGGGGCTTAGCAAGGGTACAAGGGGATGTTTGATGCTTTCTTGATCAGTCCCAAAGAAATTAAAGTCAATGGAAAAGCAAAAGACAAAACAACCCAAGTATGGATGCTGATTCTGAAGATCTGTAGCAGCGATTTCACTAATTCTTACTGCCTCCGAATGAATAAATACTTAAGATCTGGTGGGCTCACGTTAAAAACATGTATTGCCAGATAATAAATAACAAAACTAGCCATGCATTTCTTTCCCTCATTTTCTGCAGTTCAGGAGGCTTGGTTTTCTTCTGCTTGAGGCTAAGCCTAGGCAGCTCAAGAGTAATAATTTTGGCCCTAGCACTGTACTTGGTTTCTTCAAAGCATTGTGCAAACCATTGGTTAAGCGTTTCTCTACCTGTAAGGAGAAAAGGCAGCAATAAGTTCGTCTTACAGCTGGGGGAGGGACTCGTGAGGGCTCACTTCCAAACACATGGGTGGCAAGCTGCACTTCAGGATTCACCTTCAGCTGCCTTCTGCAATGCCCGTACAGGATGGAAGGAGGCTGGAGTTGGTGAGGTGCTATGGCACGTGGTTTTAAAGCTGAGCACATACAAAGCATCTCTGAGATACATAACAAGCTTAAAAAGTAACACTGTGACCGTCTTAGCCTTGATACACTTTGGGATTATTTTTTTTTTTTTCTAATTCCTTCCCAGGCAAGAGAAAAATAAATGAATATCTTCAAAGGCACCTGGACATGGTCCCGGGCAACCTGTTCTAGGTGGCCCTGGCTGAGCAGGAGGTTGGCCCAGATGACATAATTTGTGAAAGAGCTTTGTTCATCAGTAAAGCGATCACAACAAAATCCCGAGATGCACCAGGTTGGTCAATATCAGGAAGTTTTCCAGCTGTGGCTGCTGACATCGAGCAAAACAACGGCTGGCTCCTGGCTTAAAGAGCTCCAAAATCAAAATGGCAACACCAGGAAACTAGGGCTAAACCCTCCCAAACTGTCTTCCTCCTGAAGCATCTGCTCATGTTTCTTGAAGTTGTAGCCTTTGGAGGAGTAGCTTGAAATCTGTGCTAGCGTATCCGCCGTAACCAGTGCAACTCTTCCAGGAGAAAGCTGCTTGGCTCAGGGACCGCTGTTGTGCAGAAAAATTCTCTTCTGATGCATTATTGATAGATGTAAGTTAAAGCCATAAAGCTTGCAGCTTTATCAGGCAATATCTACTAAATCCTGGAAGCATGTAAGATAACCTAAATGTAATCTACTGCATACCAGCTCCTTCAGTGATGGATAGCACAACAAAAGCAGGACTAATGAAAAATTAATGAAAACAGTTACTTCCATAAGAAAAATGATCTGTTTTCTCCCACCTTTGTATTGATTTTAACTGGCCCTGTAATTGGAAGTGTATAATTTTTTCCTAAGGTGAAGAGGATTGAGGGCGAGGGAGAGTGAGCCTATAATTCTATTCATGTTTGTGACATACTTTCGGGCTAGAAAAACAAAGCATTTTCCTTAGGATGTTGAAGCCGGCTGTGAATGCAGACTTCAAGCATATTTTCTCAGCTCAGGCAAACTGCCACACTGCTTGCCTGAAACCAGATAGTGCATGAGCCGAGTTCTTTGAGTATTTTGAAGGCTAGGGAGGAGGCACAAAGGGACAATGTTTAAGAAAAATCAAACATAGCGTATATAACTTGGTGCTTTAACATGTTGCATGCAGTCAAGTTCATTCCTGATTGATCTTCTCGTTTCTGGAAAGGAAAAAGAAAATCCTATGGTTGCTCTTTGGAGAGTGAATGAATGTCAGGCTCACGGGAAAGACCTTTCTGTGAGCCCAAATCAACTGTACCACTGTGTTCACACAGCAGCTCGGCATGAGATCCTCTCTCTGGATGGGACAGTGTCCCCAAGGGATCAACGCTTGTTGTCACACCTCCTCCTCACTGATGCCTTTAAACACAGCTGGGTTTTTGCCTAAATTTAACAGAGCATTTCTGGCTGTTGTTTTGTTTTGTTTTGTTTTGTTTGTTTGTTTGTTTTCCACATCACAGATCAGTCTGATCTAGAACTCTGCTGCAAGCTCTGTTTTAGTTGATCCTTAAGTCTTTACCTGTTAATGTTAATATATCCATTGAGCCTGAAGGCGGAGATAATAAATCAGTCAGATAATAAATACTTTGTTTTGGTGGGAAAAGAAAAAACAAGTGTTTCTCAAACTGTGTAGGAAATGCTTCTTTCCTGTTCCCCGGGACCAGGATTGGGTCTTTTTCTCACTTATTCCATGAGATATATCAAAGATGTTACAGGGCTGTACTGTGACAAAGAGGTAAAAAGCAAGATGTTTCTGCACATATTGGTAGTAAATGTTGCTCTTTGTCTTTTGCTAGCATCTCTTAGGCAGTATGCCTTCACTTTAAACATACTTAAGTTGCTATGTATTCTTAACTTTAGAGATTTAGCTACATCCTCAGCTGTTGCTTGCCTGCTGTGTTCATTGGCCTGGTAACAGCTGCAGTACAAGACGAACCACCTCTTCCAATGCATGTCATTAAAAATTAGGGTATTTACCGCTCCTCAACACTTGGCTTGGCTTTATTTTTAATTGCAGCAATCTCAGGCGGTGTGGTCTTGTTAGGTGCCCCGCAGCACTGATGTGGTGGTTGAACAGCATGGGTGACCAATGGCCACCATTTAATGGTGCCTTCCCCAACTCACCGAGCTTTGTAGCACGCCCAAGTGCTGCAAGAGAGCTCCAGCATGGAGAAACCACCCAAAAGTCACCACGGATGCAATGCCCAGCAGCAAGGGAGAGCCAACGACCAGGACGGCTCCTGTACCTCCTGCTGGGGACTGACCAGGCTGCAGGGATGGGAGGGATGCCCAGCTCCCTGCCTTCAGGCAAATTCTCCAGGCAGGGTCCTTCAGATCTTCAAAAGCTGCTTGGACATAGCTCTGGACAACCTGCTCTCAGTGTTGCTGCTTGAGCAGGGGCTTGGAGCAGATGGCCTCCAGAGGGCCCTTCTCACCTTAGCCCTTCTGTGATCATGTTATCTCCTGAAGGATTGGAATGACCGAGACGTGAGAGGTTTGTCAGGAAGAGAGAAATGTGGCCCTACTCCCCCAGTTGGTGCTGCCCTCCTCTTTTTGCTGAGAGGTGTGCCTGTAGTGCAAAAATAAATAAATAAATCCAGAGAGACAATTATCCTGTCTACAGAAGTTATGAACAGACCAGGAAAAAACACTCTTTACAGCACTGCTGTAAGCTTAAGCAATCATTGTTAAAAATAAAAATACGCCAAGGAAAGCAGACTGAAGAAGAGCATCAAAACCTGTGCTGGACAGTCACTGGGGCCTCCCGGGTGGTTACAGTACAGGCAAAGAACTTCAGGGTGTCAGAGGGGCTTTACTGGGACAGGCCAGCTGTGTCCCCAAGTGACAACTAATGCATTCTGAGTAATTAGCTGGACTGAGGGCTTGGCATCCTGTGTCCCAGCCCTGCCATTCCGCAGGGCAAGCTGAACTTTGCAGGGGTAAAAGCAGGGTATGGGAGGAAAAGTGCTGTGTAAAAAGGGAAGGGTCCCGACGTGGGAGAACGAAGCTGTAAGTCATCAGCAATGTTTAACAAGCTTGTCGTAAAAGAAGCATGTAGGGTCACTGGGAGCTCTGGTATCAGGTTTGTATTTTGTATGGTTAGTGACAGGAAAACACGGGAATGATAAAAGATGAGGGCAAGGGAAATGTTCATCAGATGAAGGGATTAGCACACACTTTTTGCATAGCATGCCAGAGTGGGAGAAGGACAGTAACTTGAGGGACAGTGCAAGGAGGAGAAAATGCTCTTGATTGTTTTCATTCTTTAAAGAGGAAATCTTAAAGCTATGCCTGGTACTAAAAGAAAGAAGAAAAAAAGAAAAAACAAAACAAAACAAAACAAAAAAAACATGATGTTGAGTGGAAAAGACAACCTGAAAAAGCCTATTTTGTTACAGAAAATGTTCTCATTACTTTCTTCTTCCAACATCTCTACATTAATTACAAAGTCAGTCTCCTGCCTGGCCATCCCTTCATTCTTTCTTGTTCAGCAGCATGTGCTATGGACTGTAAGCAAGTTCATCAAAAGCAACAGAAACAATATTCTAATTTTTTTTGAAAACAAACAAAAAACAAACGAAAAACATTATTTATACCTGTTTTTCTTAATAGGTGATTATGCACTCTGCATCTATCCATTCTCTCACATTAGAATTTCATATATTTTGAGAGAAACTGGACGTGGCAGAGTCTAAGCAAAGGTTTGCTTTGGGAAGTGCCGTAGCATGAAGCTGTTACTCTTTTGTAGGAAGAGCTCTTCTCGCAGGCGACAACCAGGAACGCTCATGAAACAGGGGTAAATAAAAGCAGAGCCTTTCGAACAGTGCTGGAAAATGGCTTCACTTTTCAGCTTCCTTTATACATCAGTAACTGTAACTGCTGTAGTTTTTTGTAGTATTTCTCCCTGAAAACAGAACAGTCTGCATGTATTGCCTCAAAAAAAAAAAAAAAAAAAAAAAAAAAAAAAAAAAAACAGCAGGAAAGGGTTTTTATGCTTCCTTCGTCTTACAATGATCCAAAGAGGACACAAATGCATTTCCCCCTCAAATGTCACTCTTAAGTTACACCATTTGTTTCTGGATCATCAAAATGATCTTGCATTTTCTTACAGTTAAGATATGACTTAATTCTGCTTTCCTCACTTAGTCATATTATCTGGGATTTTAATTCTACCCTCTGTTTTTTGGTTTTTGTTTGTTTGTTTTCAATTGAGAGAGGTCTTTTGCAATATTTTTTTTTCAGTAGGGAACTGAATGGGGATTCAGTCCTACCGGGGGCTGAAAGTCAGTGCTGAGCTTGATGCAATAAACCATATTTAAAGCATTACTCACAGAACATCTGAGAGCAGCAAAGCTGTAGCTCATAATTGCATGGCATTGTTGCTGGAGAATGAACAAGTGAGTAGCAGAACATTGAGAAAGGTAGACCCAGTGCTCACCACGAGTTCTTTGTGGAGTCCCACTATGGGAAGGCATTGAAATATGTCCTTAGCTGTTGGTACGATAGAAGTTTAGTCTTTATCTCCGTGGGACACTCACAGTGCTAAAACAGTGCATACATTTCCATGTTTCTCCAAGCTAAGGCACAGATGCCTAAAGGAATGAGGAAAGTGAAGGCACCAGAGAAAGCTTTTCCAAGTGTTTGTTCTTGCTGATCTTTTTGTTTGTTTTAGTGATGGTAAACTGTCAGGCTAAATATTGATTTCTCAGCTCTGTAAACTGAAGACATAGCATCTTCTTCTGCCATGTTCTCAATATGCTTAAAAAGAAAAATCACTCTGAAACCACATTTTCCCCTATAAAAATGCAAGCAATTAACACAGCAGGTTCTGAGTTCAATATGTATAATTTATTGTAAAATGTATATAATTGGTTTGGCAGACAGTGAATGCACCAACACAAGCATAAACCTTTTTATGAATCCATATGTAATACTGGATGTTGATGGATTATTACTACAGCAAGATGTCATGTTAAATAACTGATGCAGATGTACAGTAGCAAATTACTGTTTTTGCCATTTTCATTAAAAAAAGAAAAAAAAATATTCACATCTCCATTATTTATTGAAGGTTTTTTTTTTTTTTTAATGTAGTCACTGCTGGAGCATCTGGGTGTATTAAACAGATGAATTCAGTATCACATTAGGCTAAATTGCTCACAATGGACAGCTGCCTCATTTCATCATTCTTAAAAGTCCGAAATGCACTTCCTGAATGCAAGGCATTCATCTCCTCCAGTCCCTGAAGCTGTGTTCTGGCAGGCATTTCACCCAAGAGAGAGGGAAGCAGGCGGGAGGCAAGTTGCTTTGCTGTGGACACCCTGGCCAGGCTGGGGACCAACAGTTTCCAAGCATGGGAGAGAGGGCAGCGACCAAACCATGCGCCCAAATTCATGGCTGTGGACCTGTTTTAGAAAATGGTGGCCAAGGACCATTGTGTGTGGTCACTGAGCTGTCCGGTCATTATGGGCTGGGTCCATGGGAGAAGCACCGTCTTGGGTGGGCCAAGTAGAGCAACTTCTCAAGCCACTTGTTGCCAAAAAATTTACCTGCCAAGGTAGGGGTGCATCGGTGGCACACCACAGCAGTGCCACAGCCTCTTGGACAGGGCTATCCCTGGGTGTGCAACGAGAGGTGCGTGTATGTGTCAGGCACAAACAGCTCAGAGTCTCCAGCCTCTCCAGAGGTGTTGGTGCCCCTCTCTTCATGTCACTGGTGGGGCTCAGACCCAAGATTTGAACCTTCTTTGTCCATCCCCATCCCCAGCATCTCCTGCATTTCTGCCACATTTTCACACCAATGTTCCTCCATGTGGCCTCCTTTCATGTCTTCTTCAGCCTCTCCCTCATCCCAGAGTGGATTTTCCCATTCATTTTCCCACCTTTTATATCTTCCTCCTCCCTTAACCCATTTTTCATCATCTCCTTCCAGTCGTCTGTTTTCTTTCTTCTCCTATAATCCTGTACATTTGGATAATTTTCATTTGGACTGTTTAACATAACCACCCAATTTGTGTTTTAGCCTTGTTCGGCAAGTTAAAGTCTCCCTTTTCTATCGTCTGCTTTTTCTTCTGCCTCTTAATCTAGGCTGGGGTTGACAGACTTGGGATCCAGCTCAGCGTCAGTGGGAAACCTCAACAGTGATTTCCATAGGATCAGGGAAAATATCCAAAATGTTCCAATATGAGAGACTAAAACTAAGTTTCTGGATTTGTACATGGCCACATTTCCCAGGCTTCTCTCTGAACCCAGCACCCCTTTGCAGCTTCAGGTGGATCTGTAGGTAGAGAGGACACTGTGGAAAGCAGGGCACATTTCCTCAGGTTGCAGATGATGGAGGCTTTATCCTACCAGGTTTGATCCAATGTGTCAGAGCAGGGACTTTATCTCTGGAAAGTCTTTCTTTGCTAGACATCATGCCCAGTCCTTGTGCTATATTTATGCCTATCAGTAATACCTTTGGAAAGGAGGAGAAAGACTTTTTTGCCTTTCAAGGTGTTATCAGGGGTAGCTCATAGAGGTTCGCTTGTTCCTGGCAAGCTAGAAATATTTGTCCCATCGACCTAGATGACAGGCTCACACGTTGCCTGACTGTGGTGCTGCCCCACAGTAGCTTTCTGAGCCTGTGTAGCCTGTGGACACGTTGTGGTCTTCCCAAACCAACAGCAATGATGGGTGAAGCCAAACTAACAAAAAATTTATAATGTGTATTCACTGACATTTTGGAAAATATGCTTCTACCAGCAGGATTTGTTCTGTGGCCTGCTCTCTTCAGCTAGCAAAGCAAGGACTGATGGGGGGGGGATGCCCGCAGGAATCCCACTCAACATCTGCATAGACCGGGCTGGCTGCACGAGCAAAGCACTGCTCATGCAGTGCTGCAAACGGCCATGTCTGTTTCTAGCTTTGGTTTGTAGAAGGAAAGACTCCCTCGTGACACTGCCATCACATTCAGAGGCTTTTTTATTCTTCAGCCCATGAAACAACCCAGAAAAATAATCCGAACTGATCTCAGGAGTGAAAGACCGAGAGAGTGGCAGCTGTTTTTGAGCCGGGGTCCTTTGTCAAATGGTGTCTGTCTAAACCCCTTCTGCTCCGTATGAGACATCCCACCAAAAAAGCCCCCTTTCCAGCTCCCCTTTCCGGTAGCTGCCATTGCGCTACTCACTGCTCTCGGAGCTGCCGGCACCTGTGTCTCGCCGTGATGCAATCTAGAGGCTCCCACTGTTTATTTCAATGTAAATATTTTTTTGTTGAGAAACAAAAGGGCTGGAAAAAGGGAGGTTATGGGAATATTCAGGATGAGATAAGGAATCTGAGGCAGAAAAGAACACACCAATTACCTCAGCTCACACACTCATCTGCCAGATGAAACCAGTTTTACCGGCTGTTGCCCAAAGGCAAAACACCATAGGGCTTCTGATGTCATGTTGGCCTTTGGTTATGAGCCCGGGTAAATGGGTACCTGGCACAGAGAGAAAAAGGTCTGTGCTGCTTAATGCCAGCTTCAGGTATTTATGTTCGTCTAGCATCAATTAAAAATACCTCTGTCTCATTCTGCCTGCCTGCCTGCCTGCTAGTGTAGCATTCATTTTCTCTCCATAACTCCTCAGATTGCCTTGCCTTACAGTTTACAGCAGCAAAAGTTGGCACTTGCCTCTGGCGTGGCAGAAGAAGAGAAACCATTTCACTTTCATGCTACTTTTCCCCTGCTCCGTCTCTGCACAGAGCAGCAAAGGTGTTTGATGTGCTTGTTGTCTTGGACAGGTGATGTACAAGGCCAGCGCTGTTGTTAATTTGCCATGCCTCAATAGCATTAGCTTTTTCCTTAGGATTTAAATTGAATTGGTGGCATTGCTGGGACAATATAGTGCTGTAGATCTGAACCGTGTTCAGTGTACTCATCTGCCTTTTTTTTTTCTTTATTATATTAACCTTCTTTTTCCTTTTTTCTTTTTATATTGGCAAAACCCAGCGAAGCAGACTTTATGGTGCAATAATTCTGCATGTTTTGGTTATAAATATCCTGAAGCAAAGTTAAGGTTTTTCATATAACTATCAAAGCAACAAACCCGTGTCTGCTTCAGCACAGGGAGTGAAAGGGACGTTTTACACATAAAAGCTCGTCAGTGGGTGGTAAACAGCTTTGGTCCTAATACATATTGCGAATAATTTTGCTGTGGCACAGACTGACGGCTTTGGTAAAATTGGTAGCATCTGACTGAGACGCAACAGTTAGCTGTGCTAGCTGCTGTCGTGGGAGCCTAACCAGGGTCTAAGTATTCAAGAAATCCCAGGAAAATCAGGTCTTTTGCCTGTTGCACTACAAATGACTTGTCTTGCTTTTGAAATTTCCAGTTTTCTCCTTGAGAGCAGATAATGCCACAAAGTAATTTAAAAGCAGAAGAGGTAAAAATCAATGACTTCAGCAATAGCAGTGCAGATGGTTTACCCCACTGCGATCTCTGATCTGGGTTTTCCAAGCAGACTCGTGATTTCAGTGGCTGACTTGGCAGGTGCCCAGCATGATGCACCTTGAAACAGCCACACTGTCTGAGAGCAGATGCTGAATGGTTTCTAAAAATCAGAGGTCTTCAAGAGTTAAGCTGAACATCAAAAGCTACTAAATATTTCACATTTTTCTTCTTCCTTGGTGTTTCATGCACTCAGAATGGCAAAAACTTCACAATCTGAAGTCAACACAACAGCATGAGTGTATCACTGGCTTGCAATAGCATCTATTTGAAGGGATGTTTTAACAGTCTGCAGTGCTGCAAGGCGGCTTTTTCTGTACTGCTTCTAGCAAGGATGTGCTGATCTGAGCATTCAGTGGCATGGTTTATTTATTAGAACTTCAGTACAGTTTTTTTCTCTCCCCATTGACACAGGATTAAAATTAAACATCCTTAACTGCGCGAGATGAAAGCACAGCTTAGCTCATTCAGGTACGTCTGCATTAGATACATGTGTAAGTGATTACTCTTTGCTAGCTTAATCTTGCATTCATGTACAGACAAAACTCCCCCGAGAAGGCTCGCCTGCCTCAGATGCTCAGATGAACGGCCACAATGCCCGGAGGTGGCAGCGGCTGGACTGGGCCAGGGCAAATCCCTGCAGACTTTGATTCTCTGAAGGCCCCATTGATAGCTGTCATCAATACGAAGAGGGCTTGTCATTAAGACTGGAGGTCCTCAGGAATGCATGGGATCTGTGGCCCAGTAATTTTACTTGCTGAGCACAATGCTTCTCCAACATGAATCACAGAATGTCCTGAGCTGGAAAGGACCCATGAAGATCAAGTCCAACTCCTGACTCCACACAGGGCAACACAGGAGTCAAACCATATGTCTAAAAGAATTGCCCAAACTCTTCTTGAAGAGTTAAAACTTGATAAATCATCTCTTCTCTAAAGAAGGGGAGCCGGGACCCCACACTGGGAAGCCATGAGGACGCCAGGGCTGGAGGAGTCTGGCTGGATAGCAGACATGTCCAAGAGTTCAGCCCCCCTTGTCCCCATCAGAGCCTTCCTGCAACTTCCTTGGGGCCCTGTGTTATATTTTAGCCTTATTTGTGGTGGTGGGAAGGAGCCAGCCTCCCCCAGCCTGCCCGCTGTGGTCTGGGCCCATCCTCAGATGTCCTCCTGCTGGGGCCCCCCCACCTCCTACTCAGGTAGCCACTGCTTCACCTCCTGCGGGTGAAGGCCTCGTCTTATTAGTGCTATAAAGCCAGCAGCCCTTTGTAGCCATGCAATTAAGTGCAGCCGGAGAGTAGAAGCAGTCGCTGGGGAAGGGCGAGCAGCCCTTCACAGGAGGGAGCACAGAGCTGGCCGGCAGGAAGGACGGGGCTCGTTTTGGTCATGCTGGCTGAAGCTGGCCTCCTGGCACCACGACTGGCTGCGCTGTGGTGGCTGTCACAGCCTGGGTACGGAGAGGAGCAGGGCCAGACCACCATTACAGCACTCCTTCCACATTCCCCGGCGCAGACTTTACGGCAGCGCCGGGCCGAGTTTGGGCAGGGCCGAGGCCAGGCAGCACGGCTGGTAGCCCCGCCGGCACCGAGCCCTGCTGCAGGTGCTGCCCTGGCTCCCTGCCTGCCTCTGTGCTGGGGACGCGCATTTTGAAGTCAGCTCTCACCACTCCTCGGGGATGGATGCGCTGCCAGCGGTTATTTGGGCTGTCTCACATGAGGAGTTTGCTCATACCAGTTACCAAGTCTCAGGCTGAGGGAAATGGTGGTTCCTTACCAGGGGTCTCATCCCTTGGTGCTACCTCTCTGAGATGTCCTGCTGCTGGTGCCTGCGGGAGCCCAGCTGGTGGCAAGGTGATAGAAGGGGGTCCGCAAGCTTTACAAAGTCTGGAGGTGAGCACGGTGCTCTGAAAGCACCAGGAGAGACCGTGGTGGAAGGTGCAATGTGCTTGCTTGTCAGAGGGTCTTGCACAACGTCTCTACAGCAGACCAGCACAGATGTAGGCTTCAGCTGAAAGGAGCCTCAGTAATCACAGAACCATAGAGGGGCTTGGGTTGGACGGGACCTTAAACATCATCTAGTCCAACACCCCTGACATTGGCAGAGACATCCATCACTAGATCAGGTTGTTGAAAGCCCCATCCCACCCAACTCTGAACACTTCCAAAGCTGTTACCTAGAAGCCAAGCACTTCCTCAGTAAGGATCATGAAATGTTCTTCCTGCTGGAAATATTGAAACAATTTGCAGTCTTGTACACAAGCTGCTTTGAAACACAGCCTCATCCTGCATGCAACAAGCTACAGAAGCAAGGTCTACCTTTCCCTTCAGACCCCCTTAGTTAATTCCTTTTTCAATAACTAACAAGTTTATTGCTTTGCCTGTTGCTCCTGTGCATATGTAAAGGGGTGTGATGACGCTGAAAGAAGCTGCCCAGAGTCCCCAGGGTTTGGGCAGGTGGCCTGGTATGAAAGCTATCATCACAAGGACACATGGCCTGGTTGATTGGTGATTACAGAGTAGAAGGGAAGAGCTGAAACTGATGGTAGCGCTTGGACAGTGTTACTGCAAACACTGCAGCCAAGATCACGCTGTAGGCGTTGAGGTGTCTTGGTTCACAAAGCTTAAATAAGAAGATAGGGGAAGCAACCATGTTACTAGTGCTTGTAGAAACATAATATATATGAAAGTGCTTCCATCTTCCCAGAAGTAAACAGAAATTAAAATGTGCTCTAAGTTTGCACACAGAGAATCATTAACGTTGAATAGTTAGGGACTAGAGGGAGGGAGGGAAGGGGGATTTTTGGTATTTTTTTCTTTTTTTTTGCCCTGGGCAAAATTTTCAACATTAACTAATTAATGTTTATAAAGCACTTTGCATATATAGTGCCTTTCATCAGGGGATCTCCAAGTATTAGATTATATTATCTGGAAGGCCTCAGGCCTGTGCATACTAGCCCTATAAAGTATTAGCCTTATAAACTTTAGTAATTCACTTTGTTTTCTTTTTCTGTTGCTTCTTTTTTTTTTTTTTTGGTTGGGTTTTTAATCTTCCCTCTTCTGAAGATGTGCTGAGCATTTTGGCTGTGTATGTAAAAAGGCGGTAAGAAGGGTGGTGTCAGCCAGAATGACCATATGAAAAATCAGGGGCCCATAATGCACTTCTCAAATCCCCTAATTGCTGGAGTCAGGGAGTAGCAACCGTGCCAAACTTAAATTGAACTATAAATCCCACACGTCAAACAGGGATCAGTAGGAGGCATCGGCACTGGTTGGGGAAGCAGCGCTGATATTTGCTCTGCATTACCTGGTAATGACAGTGGGGACAGGGAGAGCAAGAGAGACCTCTATCTATAGCGACGTCAGGAAGCAAAGGCACGATACTGGGAAGGGGGGAAGAAGCTCCTGCGTGGGGCAATCTGGTGGCTCTTCTGCATCGCATTCAGCTTCTGTTCCTGAGGGAAAAGGCTTGCTGGTAGCTCGAGGGGCAAGGCATGGCCATGGTCAGCCCCGTCTGCTGTCCCCATCCTGGGCCGAGGCAGGAGGCAGAGTACCCCAGAGCCACACCAACGGTAGTGAATCCTCCATGTGTCAAATCTAAAAAGCCTGCTTGGGTGTGGGCTCGGCTGATGACTCAAACAATTACTTAACAATAGCTCGTTGCGTGAGCTGGCAGGGATGTAGCCAGGTTCACAATGGAAAAAATGTGTGGGCATTTCTGCTTTAGCGAAACACATGGGGAGCAGACTTGCTGCTGCATGCAGGAACTACCAACAGGGAAAGCAAGGCCTTGGGGAGCAGAAACTTGACAGGGACAAAGCAGAGGACGTCTTTGCCCTTACTTGCACGTCTTACAGGTGGAATTCCCCCAGCTGAATTTAGCTGGGTAAGGGCTGCTGCTCTGAAGCCAAGGAGCAAGCAGCAAATCCATTCTTTCGAAGAGTCAGCGGTATTCAGAAATGAAGAACAGAGCCATCCCCTCCGAGGCCATCTTGCCTAGACCAACGCACCTCTGTGCACACTGGGAGTTTGCAGCGGAGGGTGGGAAATCCCTCTCCTTCAAAGGAAAGTTCAGCAGGCTGATGGCACACATAGCTAAAGCCAGATGAGTGTTGCTTCATAAAAACAGCTCTTCCAGAGCCTGCACACACTGACGAGCTTGATGGAGAGCTTGCGATGAGTAAAATTATTCACTCACCACTCATGGGCTGATGCTCTGGGTCCCAGAATAACCACTGTGGGCAACTCCAGGGGGAGAAGCAGGTGGGAGAAGTGTGTAAGAGGGCCAAGAAGAATGGCTTGCCAGCCTGAGTGAGGTCAGCCTCAAGGAATGGAAATTTTTATCCAGGAAACTGGGCAGGTGGGATTCAGTGAGTAGCTCAGTAGGCCTGCAGTGTGGACAAAAGGCTTGAGAGGACGATCCATGCACCTTGCACTATGCTCTCCCTGTCCCCAAGGAAGAGTGGGAGCTGCGTACAGATCTGGGGTGGGTGCTTGCTGTGTTGACTTAGAGCAGCATTTGGACTTAGCACAGCCCCGGCTGGCAGGGAGCAGCTGGAGATGGCTTTGCCATGGAGCTCTGTGTCGTTCATCCCTGGAGCCAGCACCATGCCCAGTGCCCAGGAGGCCAAGCTAGAAAGCATGAGGGGCCAGCTATGGATTTAGAGTGAAGAGAGGGTTAAATTTCCCTCTCTGGAGACTACACCGCAGAGACTCAGCCTGGGAGAAGCTAAATGTCTCATCATCATGCTCCAACTGAAAGTGTAGGCTGACTTACTACACATGACCCCAGTAAGCATCGAGAAGGGCTTCTCCTGGTCTCTCTCCCCCTCATGTAGGTGTGGTTTGGGAGGGACTGGGAGAAGAGGAGTGGAAGCAAGAGCTTCTCTGGGGTGTGGTTGGGTCTGCTCCCCTGGGGCTGTGACTGTGCACGTTGCTTGGATCCTCATGTGCTCTGGGCTCACCTCCCTCTCTCTGCTTCTGTGCTACATGCATGGTGTGCCTCCCACTAGTGAGTGTGGAAGCAGACCTGTGTATTCATATTGGCAAATGAGACCATCTACCAGATAATGAGACCATCTAACAGATAAAGAGCCTTTAACAAGGCGAGCAGGCATGTTTACAAGGTGCTGCTGGCTGTGCATGTACGCATTATTCTCACCTCGTCTTTGATGTAGGCACTTCGCTTATGGGACAGGCTAATGTGCTTGGTCCTTCAGGCCAGGATACTCCCACACTTGTTTGTTATGCAGCAGGAGGGAGTGCTTGGTGCTGTTGGTATTACCTCCAACCTAGGGCAAGAGTGGATTAATTCACACTCATCAATAGAGGCCGAGGCACCTTTTCCCTTTCACCGAACTCAGGAAGCAGACGTCGCTGCACGAGGCCCCGGGGAGCCCGGGGCCGGGCATGACGGCTCACAGGTAACCATAACCTGGCTTTGAGTCATTCCTCCGCTGGAAGCTGACCAGCTCATGAGCTACCGTTGCAACAGCTCCTGCTCCTGTTAGGTTTTAGTGGTTTTGCTGCCCGCTGGTTGCTGTCTCTGCCCACCAGCTTAGAAGTCACCCGGATTCCTCCACCATGGGCGGCTGGTACAAATGCTTCAATGCATAATGCACCGCTCAGCTTTGAAGGAGAAAGCCTGTGAGGTTTTTACCCACTGCAGCTCCACCCTTCTCCGAAGCAGGTGCACTGCCGACTGCAGACTTCAGTCTCAGCAGGTCTGGGAGAACTGGAGCTCTTTGGCTGCTCTTCCCATTTGCATGCAATTCCCTCTAACTGCCGAACGCTCTCTCTGTGACAGGTAATTTGCCTGCCTGACGGGAGCTTGGGAAGAGCCATGCAGCCTGGGATTTCCCCACGTTTCTCACCAATGAGGTCCAGTGGAGACGCTCATGTAACTGTGAGCTGGGACAGGAGTGACAAGGGGGCAACACAACAGCGTGAGGGTGACATCTGCCAAGAAACAAGACATTGGTCTAGTGCAGGGGGGCAATGCTAATGCGCATTGGCTTGGGAAGAAGGTCTCATGGTGGTGCATAGGCAACCAACCTTGGCGGTCGTCTCCCAGAGGGGTCACCATGCGGGTCCTCTGGTGTGGACAACTGGAGCTGAGCAGATGGAGCGTGACCAAGGAACTTGAGAGGACCAGCACCATGGCACTGGCAGTGGCTGAGGGACTCCAGAGGGGTAGACAAGAAAGGACTTGCAGCAAAGCTGACTCTGCAAGGCTGAGTTGGGCAACAGCAGTTTAGATCAGTGATAGATCTGGAGGCCTTCAAGTGAGGCAGGAGAGGGAGGAAGCGCCCATCTCCTGCCAGCACAGACATATTTGGAGGTGTGGGTGAGGGCTGCTCGCTGCCTGGGGCTTTGGGCTCCAACAAATTGGGAGATTTTGTCTAGCACTGTCTAAGTATTTCATGGCGCTCTCCTCTTCTGGTTTGTTTTGTGTTTTGTTGTTTTTTTTTGTTTGTTTGTTTGTTTTGGGGGGTGGGGGGGAACAGTGGATTTTGGGTGAGGGGATATTGATTTGTTGTCCCAGATAAAATATCTTCAGCTCAGTATTATAGTGTGCTCTCGCAAAGTATGGAAAGCAAGAGGACAAGCATGATTACGCTGGATTTTCTGGAGATGAGCAGGAATGCATTTGGCCAAGAGGTTCCATCAGCTGAGGGGCCATGGTTCTCCCTCATCTTCAGGGAGGAAGGACGGTGCAAGAGGCAGTGAGCTGCCCAGTGTAGGCATGTTTGCCTCAGCATGAGGCTTTCAAGGCAATCTCTGGTAATTCATGTCCCTCCGAAGCAGGGGCAGCTCTCCTTGCCTTGGGGAGTGCTGCTTTGGCCCAGGCTATGCAAGTGTTTGAATTACTTGAAGCAATGGCTCTCTCTCATTAAAGTTCACGCATCCAAAACAGAGATTCCGATTCCTCACCAACCAGGGCTTGGCCACCCCTCCAGGCAGCTCGGTGGGGACACCAGCGGCAGCGATGTCCCACAGAGGAAGAGCGGGGATGGGGAGCAGTGCGGCCAAGTGGGCTGGGAGGATTTGGAGGCTGGGCTGATCGTCTGGTGCTGGGGAGGACGGGCTCCTGTGGGCCTTGCCTCCAGCCCACAAGTGCTGGCTCCCAGAGCCAGGGCATGAGCTTCCCCTGGAGCATTGAAAACAAGGAGGGAAATACCCTTCAGAAACTGCCCAGATTTCATATTTGAAATTCAGACCACCAGTCTTGTGATTCCCGGAGATCTGATTCATGCTTTTTGAATGTGTGGGTTTGGCAATCTCGCACTCACATTTCGAGCCGTTTCCCAACCCCTTATTTTCCCCAGAGGTGTTCTTACTTTTCCCTTTTTCACTCCTGTATACATGAAATAAACTGCTCGGGGGGGTTGGGGAGTAGTAACTGATAGCAAAACTCAACCATTAAATTCACAGCGAGCCGCTCACTAAACAACATACACACACACACACATACACAAATTCCCCACAACTTCACAGCACACACTAAGCAGGGCGGGTGGCAGCAGCTCCTCTCCCCCTGCTTGGCCTTGGGTCAGAGGCAGGTGTGGGGCAGGAGGGTGCTGCCCCGGGCCCCAGCCTGGCCCTGGTGTCCCCATGAGCAGTGTGGGGGGTACCGAGCCCCTTCCCCACCTCTGGGCATAGGCCTGGGGCACAACATACACAGGTCGGCTCAGGGGAGAGCTCTAGGGGCCTCTATGGGGGTCACCAAATGGAGGATGGCTGTGTTTTGGAAGGGTGAATGTGAGTTTGGGACTCATGTTCAGTCAGGTAGCAAAAAATCCTGATTTTTTTTAAGGCTGAGAGAGCTGGGGTTGTTCAGCCTGGAGAAGGGAAGGCTCCAGGGAAACCTTATAGTGGCCTTCCAGTACATAAAGGGGCCTACAGGAAAGTTGGGGAGGGACTCTCTGTCAGGGAGTATAGGGATAGGACAAGGGGGAATGGTCTTAAACTAAAAGAGGGGAGATTTCGATTTGATATTAGGAAGAAATTCTTCACTGTGAGGGTGGTGAGGCACTGGCACAGGCTGCCCAGAGAAGCTGTGGATGCCCCATCCCTGGAGGTGTTCAAGGCCAGGCTGGATGGGGCCTTGAGCAGCCTGGTCTGGTGGGAGCTGTCAGGGGAGGTGGAACTGTAAGGTCTTTAGGGCCCCTTCCAACCCAAACCGTTCCATAATATGATTCTTCTCAAATCTTTTTTCATCCAGTTGTTGCAGGGTGTATCTTTATCAGCGCAGATATCAATCAGGGCATAAGTGCTAGGTAGCACTCAGTGCAGAGAAACAGCATTAATTACCCAAAGCCGCTACAGCACGCTGCTCAGCTTCCCATGGACAGCCGGCTGCTGGCAGGGTACGAGGGAGAGCCCCACGCCCAGGGGAGTGGAGGCTGTTTTCAGTTCCTTGCGAGAAGCATCCCTGCCTGCCTGGGGACAGAAGAGCACTCGGAGAGCCAAGGGAGCCGGCCACATGGGTCCAGGAGGTGCTGCGAGAGGTAGCCTTGCTGCAGGGCCAGGGACTGCTACTGCAAGCCATGTGCCAAGGAGATCCCCAAAACGTGGCACACTGGGAGGGGGAACTACCAAAACTACCCGCAGGGAAATCCCCAACGCAGAGATGTAGGTGCCGGGCTGCTGAGAAGTGCTTCCTTCTTGTGGCATTCTTTGCAATGCTGCAGAAGCCTAACAATAGCAAGTTTTTGTTGGCAGTACAGCAAAGCACAACTTGAAGGAGACATCCGAGAGAAAACATCTCGACAGCTTAAAATAGCTACAGCTGCGTGAGACAGCCTTCCTCCTCCTTCTTGCGTTTGACCCATAGAGGGGTCTAGGAAAGGAAAACTGCTCCACCCGTGTTGTCCTCCTCGGGGGGAAAGGGAGTCCGTGTCCCTGACACCTCGGGAGGGCTGGAGGGTGGGGGACACCGAGGTGATAGCGCAGAACATTGCAGCCTCAAGGCCCTCCAGATGTCACATCCCAGATTTGTAAGCCCTCGAGAGGGAAACTGTGACAGGAGTGACACTGCCTAATAATGAACACAGATCATGGGAAGAGGAAGTAACTGAACCCTGGTTTAGCTCTGTTGAATCTGATTTACCATTTCAACACATGTGGAAGGTATCCAAGAGCTCACTGTTTCTGTCTGCACAGAGGACAACAGGTCTACCGCAGAGATCTGTGGTCCTGCAACCCAGGCAACTGGCAGCTGAAGAGTTGTTTGTGCAGATGTCCTCCAGTGGAAGGAAACCCAAGTGCCGAGCCTAAAGAAAGCTGGGATAGGATGGTCATCATCCAAGGGAAACAAATAATTTCAGGGATGGGGAGGAGAACCAGAGCAGCTGTGGAGGTTGGAGGGGAAGACAAGGTTTTGGGAAGAGCAGAAGTGCAAGAAGTGCCTGTAAAGCTGTGCAAGACGAGGGTGGGAACATCCGTTCCAGCAATTGCATGGCCATCTGAGCATCATTCAGGTCACTACACCCCAACCTCAGTCAGCCACATCTAGGGCTCTTAGCTCAAAGAGCCACGGAGCATTTGCGCCACATCTCCAAATCCCCCAGGGCTCAAGCCCCTTACGGGTTGCTTAACGCCCACAAGGGAACTTGGCTCGTCCAGGAGACCTCTTCAACATCCAGGAGCGAAGGGGCAGGGCAGTCCTGTGGCCCCAGGCTGGCTGTGCTATGCTGGGCTATCATCAGAAACTCAACTTTTAATTCCCAAAACTTCAGTCTGTTACAGAGAAAAAGCTCCAAAAGGCAGTCATCTACCCCAGGAGGTGAAGAAGCCTCACCCAGGTGTAGCGAGGTCTGGAAGAGTTGGATCCCTGCAAACTTTTCTTAAGTTTTGACTCGATCAAGACTATAGAGACATTAAAAAAAAAAAAAAAAGCTTCTTGACTCACTCTCTTCCCAAGACTGCCCTAGCCCTGGGCATTCTCCCTGCCTTGGGAAGTGTTGCAAAATTTGAGCTTGCCCTGGAGGTATCTCACTAATTACTGGATATCCTGGTTTTGTGTAAGGACATAGTCAGAACCTTCCCACAGGTTCTTCTTTACAGCATGGGAAAAAAAACTAGAAACACTGATTTCTGTTTCAGCATCCACAGCAGACTACTGTGAAGGGCTGATTAAACACTCAAGGGGATCTCTTTCTGGAGCCATCCTTCCCAGCTCCAGGGCATCACTCACCAGCAGACTCTAAGAAGCAAGGAATTTCAAAGGCAAAAACCACCTCGCTTTTAATATTTGCCCTCTGTGCCTAAAGTTTGGGTCACTTTCAAATTTTTTCCTCTGTAATAAAGGCGGCTAAAACTTTCAGATGAGAAGCAAAGACTCTGAGAGCTCTGTGAGATGAGGCCTGACTGAATTTGCACCACCTTCCAGCCGTGTTGCAAAGGGATAATGAACCGGCTGGTGAAAGGCAGAGTGCAGACAATTACAGCCCCAGCCCTGACAAGAGGTAGCACAGCCCTGATTACTGTGTCAGCTCGACGCTTAGGCAGATGCTTACATGGGCTGTAAGCCTCCGTCTGTGTTTTCTTTTCACGTCGGTAGAGGAAAACTGCTTCACTTTCAAGACGTTGAATAGATCGTGCCGTATCTACACATCTGCAAGTTCCAGCCTCTCTTTCAGCATCCGTCAGGCCACTGTGCCCTGTGAACAGAGCACATTCCCCACATCTGGCAGTGTTCCAGCTGTGTGGCTGGAGCGCAGCACTGGGCTGAAGCTGGTGATCGTCTTTGTTGCTGCTCCTAACAGCAGCAATAAGAGGATTACACAGGATTTCACCAATTTTTTAAGAAACACCAAGTTGAGAGTGAAAGCCGCATTGGACAGGAAGTAACAATTTAAGGATTTCTTCCCAAGTAGCAATTATGCAATAAGTTTGCTTCACTAAATACACAGCCTGCATACACATACCCACCTACTTTGATGCATCCTTCTTCTTCTTCTGGAAAGGCCCTTTTTTTTTGTCATTCTTCTTTTCCTACCTTCCTCCTTGAGGACTCCAGCTGATCAGCTCTTCAAGGGAGTCTTTATTCTCAGCCTAATTTTGCACCAAGGTATCAGAGGATTTTTAAGTATTACCTCTTGCAGCTTCTTCAAGAATTCATCTCCTTTCTCTCCTGCTCCTTGATGCTGGAGCTTCAGACCTGGTAGTAGCTGTTACAACTCAGTCCCTACAAGAAGTAGGGTATTTCTTTTAAAAAGTTACTTACCCGTCCTTGTACACACAATACATATATATTTGCACATAATTACTTGAAAAAAAGTACTCCTCCTTCCAGCTTCTAAGGACATAAATAAGAAACACCTTCAAATAACTGTAAATAATAAACCCGGTCACGCTGAACACTTCAAAGTGTAAGTGCAAGTATTTCAACGAGCTTGGGGAACTACACATAATTATGAATTAGCTCTCAAAACCAGATACAGAAGATCTGTCAGATAATTTTTCATTCCAGATAAATTTTGGAGTGCTATTCTCTGTGACCTGCTAGAGAGAATTGTTTACTGATAACCGCAATTCTTCAAAGGAAAGCCTGCAGAGCAGGAGTGCCCACGCCAAGCTGTCGAGGCAAGGGTGACTTTTTAGCATTGGCACTACCCGCAGAGAACACCCCCATGGTGCTGGGAAGAGAAAGGATGAGCAGCTCTGGTGGGTTCGTAGGCGTGAACTTTAGGTGGCTCTGAAGAAAGATACCTGCCGAGGAAAAACAGCCTTTGAAAGGGGAGAAGGACCTACTGCTGCAAGGACCCGTAGAAAACCCTTGACTAATGCAGGGACTAACGGTAGAAGTCTTGGCCACCATGAAACGTACAAGAATGAAAAGAAGGCTCCAGGGAGACCTTATAGCAGCTTTCCTGTACTTAAAGGGGGCCTATAGGAAAGATGAGGAGGGATTTTTTTTACAAGGGCATAGGATATGGGATAATAGTTTTATACTGAGAGAGGTTAGATTTAGATCTGATATAAGGAAGAAATTCTTCACGCAGAGGGTGGTGAGGCACTGGCACAGGCTGCCCAGAGAAGCTGTGGATGCCCCATCCCTGGAGGCGTTCAGGGCCAGGCTGGATGGGGCCTTGACCAAGCTGGTCTGGTGGGAGGTGTCCCTGTCCATGGCAGGGGGCTGGAACGAAGCGATCTTTAAGGTCCCTTCCAACTCAAACCATCCTATGATTCTATGGACGTGCTCACTGCAAAGAAAGGAGTGGACTCAGGGCTGATGTGAGCTAATCTGCACCACCACCTCCCTCCACTTCTGAACTATCATTGACTTTAAAGTACAGAGTAGAGATTGGCCTTTTCTTTCCTTCCTTCCTCTCTCCAAAAACCATTTCAAAAGCAGGTTTCCTGGGAGCAACCTGGGAGCTGGGAAGCAGAGGATCTTGAGAGTGGACAGGGTGGCAAAGTTAGTAGCTAACATGCAAGAATAGCTAGCTATAGATAGCACAGGAGCGATCAGCTCCTGCCTATAGTAGAACAAAAAAGAAAAGGCAGTAGGAACAATGACTGAGGTATCTTGGAAGGAAAAGTCTGGGTTTCTTCCTTACACCTTCAAAATAAGCAAAAAAAAAAAAAAGGGGGGGGGGGGCACTTGCCTATGTTGCAAAGGGCCTGCACCAAGTGAAACACTGGCATTGTGACTTGCAGACCTGCTGCATTCCTACCAGGTGTAGGCAGGACAAACCACTCACCTGCGGCAATAAGCCCGGTGCCAGAAGTGGCAAAATGGAGAGGTCAGGTGCGATATGTTCTTCAGCCTTTATACTAAATTTTGTGCCCACCAGAGTAAAGCCTACACTGCAGATTTTCAGTTATCTCCAGAGCTGCAGGCTCCAGCCATGGGTCTGTGGGTACCAGCCTCAGAAGACGCGTAGGCATCACGTGTGGTGCATGCAGAGATCAAGCGTGTGCAGCACTTGGCCTCAGAAACCCAGCAGCCCTCATTTGGAAAGTTGCCGAGAGCGAGTCCAATCGCTTGGGCTGCCTGCCCCTTTAGGACAGCCTCATTTGCTTTTGTCTTTCCTTCTTAATCCCGGCGATCACAAATGAAGAGGAAAGCAAAGAACACAGCAAACAGACAGACCTGGAGAAGAGCTGACAGCGTTTTTTCCCAAGCAAAGTGCACTCACATGGCAGGGCGCAGGTGCCTACAAGAGAGCAGGCCTAGAACAACTCAATGCAAACAGTAGCCTTAAGCTACTCGTGTCAAAGCGTCCAAGAGAGTGCCATGGCTTTGAGGAATCATCTAGCCAGGTCTCACGGGCCCCTGCTACCTTCCTCATTAAACCTAGAACAAGGCTGCAGGGTGTGTTCGTGTACGTCAGCTAGTCCTTCCCGGGGGGGCAGGAAGAGCTGGAGTCAAAGACAGTGCAAAGGGCTGGCAAGTGGATTCAGCATTAAGACTCAAAAATGGCAGTAAAGGGAAAAAAGCAACAGTAAGAGAAGAAAGTACAAGGTCCCTTCTGTTCCCATGTAACACAAGAAATCCAGCACAATGCTATGTTGCTAAAATGGTATCAGTCAAGAGCCAGCAACAACAGCTTTCCCCTACACACCACCAGATATACTGTTTTCTCTGAAGGCAAAATACTTGAATGCCACAGATAGTTCCCTGGACTGCTCGGTGCATCGGAAATAGGCACTAGACTAACAGACCATCTGGACAGCAAGAAGTGCCTGCAGTAAGCTTTAGACCCCTTGCAGCATCCGTGGCATAGATGGCTCTGCTGCTAAGTGCCAGAGCTTGAACACAAGCTTCCCAACAAGTAAGAAGCATGGGAGCACGATGGCAGGGCTCGACTGAGCTTTTTAGCATTTGTGAAAAGAGGAGGGACGTAGTCATTCCTCCTTTCACTCCTGGTGTGGCTGGCCAAAGCTCAAGTGTCTCCTAAGTGCCACTTCGGAAGATGCTTGGTTCTTCTCAGATGCAAAGCTGAACTTGAATAAAGCACAGGCTGAATGCTTGGGAAGGAGACAAGTAATTTTGAACCTGCAAAAGGCTTTGTCTGCTCCTGTCTGAAATTAGGCCTAAAGACCGGCTGAAAAGCTTTTTGAAAATGCCTGCTCTTCCTCACAGCCTGAAGTTTTGAGGTTTCTTTAGAGGTGGGAAGGGAGAAAGGAACTACCAAACAGAGCAAACTTGCTGTGACAGCAGTAATGAAAACAGGTGATCTGCACTGCAGGCAGGCAAGCCCTAAAAACAGTTGAATTACCTGTCATACTTTATTACATATATCTATTAATCAATTATTTTCTCTGATATCTCTCATTTTAAGTGCCTTGTTGGTTTAAAGAAGAGGCAGGCCCATATACAGATGATCATCTTTGTTTTCCAGCCTGCGCTTAATTACCTGCGAGTTGCTTCAAGAACAATTTAGGACAATGCTTCCACTGCACATTGTTGAGGTCTGAGAAGCTTCCCGTGTTTCTGCTTCCCCAGACACGTGCAAAATGTTTGCCTCTGCTCAGCTGTGAAAAAAACAGCCTCTGTACCAACTGACAGGGCAAAATCAGACAAATGAGGGGTTGCTTTTACTCCCTGTCCCCCTCTCCGCCCCTCACCTTGAAACGATTCCTTTCTCCGTCACCTAGTTCTGCTAAAAACCTTGGAAGACAGATGTTTATCATTAACACTTTGAGTTGGGCAACCGTGCCAATCACTGTGACGGGCAGATAGCTGGGGCTTGCTCTCCGAACCATGACATTAGTCACAGCGATGACAGCTTCAGACGCCGTGTATCTCATGCTAGGAAACAGACAAAGGTAACTATTGCTTATTTTTAATAAAATAATTGCTTTAATGCAGTATTTAAAATAATTTTAAACATCTGATCAATAAGATACAGTACACAAAAATGGAAAATGCTGCACTTTACATAAAAAGTAAAGCTAAGCATTTAATTATACAAAAACAATTTTGCCTGATGCTATCAATATCTTGCAAACTATAGCTTAGTCAAAGTACTGCTTTTCTTTTATATATATATATATATGCCATATATACATATATAAATAATTTACAGCATTTATTTGCTAGATTTATTATTCACTACTGTTTCAACACAAAAAAACGTAACTGACTCAAAACTTACTGAATTTGGTAACTATCTGCAGTGGTTCTGATGGTAGAGGGCATTTGAGTTATCTATCACTTTAAAGTTTTAAAGTTGCATGCCAAATAACCATAGGAAGCTTGTTCCTTAAAAGAAAAAAAAAAGTTTTAGCAGGAAGCCATTCAACACAGTCAGTGCCTTTCCCACTGCTCCTGGGAAACAGCCATGCTATGCAGCACTGTGCCATGGGAGGCAAAATATTTGGAGGCTGGGAGAAGGGTGACCAGGAGGCTTTCCCTTCTACCACAAGACAATTTTTACCAGCAGATTTTTGAATTTATCCTAGAAGTCTTAATAATTTGGAGTCCTCCTCCTCACTGAACAAAAACCAGGCAACTGGCTGAACTAACTACTTTCTACTTGAAAAGTTCCCGTTATACCATATTAAGGTATTATAAACGTTAAGATGACAACTAAACCAATATTCTCAATAAAGCAGTGAATCCTGTGCTTTCCAAATATTACTCTTCTCCTTAAGACTCTCCAGCTGTAAAGTTTCAGAATATTTACTGTATCTAAAGTTTTCACTTTTTTTTTTTGCAGTCAGCACAGGTTGTTTTGGTTCATTTCTTTCTAAATCTATACTTAAGTTCATTGCTATTTTTTGATATCTACAGACGAAAAACATAAGAGATCAGTTTAATGTTTTCTCTTCCTTTTTAGGCTCTTTCACTCCCCGTATTCAAGTTTAGTAACTGCACATTTTCCCAAACATCCAAGTATGCCCTGCCTACACCATTTGATGTACTTTAACCACAAGAATGACCAATTTGTTCACCTTCCCTCAGTCACTTTGTCAGCGAAAAGAGGAGGGCAGTTGAGGTGATGTAGGGAAGACAAAGTGTCCCTTGTTCCTTTTGCTTGCTACTTTGCTCTCCGCAAAGTAGCATTCAGTAGTAATTCTAAACCCAGAAAACTGACGGAGATGCAGAGTCAGACAGGCAATACATTAGCATGTTGACTGACTGCTGGTTCATGAATAAACACAGTTGTCATGCTACGCGGTGCCTTTAAAGTGTTACTTGTTTCCCTAGATAAGGTTGGATAAGAAGGCACTACAGACAGAACATATGTTGGAGACTCTGGAATACTGAAGCAAGTGACATACATAAACGAGGTACACATACCAAGCCCTCGGAGCCTGCAAGACAGTTAAATGCAAGCAGGTAGTCAGGTGCTTGTGTGTGCAGCTCAGTGTTTTCACTGGTTTACAGACTGGTTTAAACCAAGTATTATTAAAAACCCTACAGGTGCTAAGTTAGGTATTTAATAAAAATGTTTATCTGTAAACAAGAGTTATCCTTACAACGGATCATTTTCCAGAAATTGGAATTTCAAGACAGTGCAACAAAGCTTCAGTGTTTTCTTTGGCAGTAGACAGCAAGTTGAAATGTAAAATTCAAATCACTTCAGAAGAGCACGGTACAAGGTTAGAGAATGCTTCATCTCCCTCTCTTGTTCCATGCAGAATATCAAGTCCCTGAGACAGACACGGGTTATTCTTGGACGAAGCAGCTGTTTTGTAAGGCTAAAATTTGACGATCCAGGAGCAATTCCATTGCCATTCAAACCCTAAAAGCAGAAAGGGAGGGAAGAGAGAAAAAAATAAAATTTCATGTCAATACAAGTTTTTAAATCAAACTGGCTGGGTTGTACTGCCTACTTGCATAAAAGTAACCTGTTCAGCTTTACATGTCAGAAACCAGCGATCCAGATGTCCTTGTACACTAGATACTTCAAAAGACAAAGCAAATACCTGCCAGTTAATGGTTTACTTTAGTCAAAGCAATGAAATGACTTATTAAAAAAAAATCCTTTGCTTTTTTTTTTTTTTTGAACTGTACTATTTTAAGGTAAATAACTGCTGTTTCACTGAAGTCATACCATGAACACCTGCACTGAAGAAGGACAAGCTCACTGTGAAAGTTGTACCATCGCAGCTCCTGCGCAGAGCCCCAGGTTGTGCAAGGCTCCTCGTCCCAATTGCAAGCACGCAGACTCCAGACGTTTGCACCTCTTCTTGAGGAAAACCATTGCTGAGAACAGGCACTAGCCTTGAAACATGGCCAGGAGACACACTTATCCCAGCCATCACCTGTGAAATGTCCTTTAAGAAAATGCACACAGTCAACGGGTCCGTGTGTTCAGACCGCTGTGTCTAAGCCTATCCATCTCAGTCAGCTGCTTCACTTGGTTATGAAAGCACAATCGGTGTGGAGATGATGTTTGGTAGTTATACATTCAGGCTACTGGAATGAGCAACCCCCATGCATTCCAAAATGCCCCAAGACTTATTATTAGGGGTGGGGACGAGGAAGATTACCATGAGCTGCACAATAGACTGGCTACTTATCTTGGAGCCAATCTATGCTACACAGCCAGTCTCTTATCACTACTGGAGGGTTCTTGGTAATGAATGCAATTTGTACAAATACAAGTGCTCAGTCTCTGTAACTTCAGCAAGGCGATGCCTGCCAGCATCAACACCACTTGGAGATGGTGCTGCTCGGATGCTGCGTTAACTATATCAATTCTTACCCTAACACTCTCTGCAAGACTTCAGCAAAATGACTTTGCCCACTTTGCTCAGAGAAATCTGGTTAAAAAAATATATATTAAAAACAAATACTAGTGGTGGTCTATCTATAGCACTGAATGCTACTGTTGTTAGGGGGGAAAGCATTGAAATTTATTAAAAAAATAAAGATTCACCAGAGAGCACATACTAACCACGGAAAACCCAGGGCATATTGCAGAAATGGAAGCTGTATTTCTTACTAGCAGCATGCAGGGTATTCAGCACCATTTCATTTGCTTTACAGTCGATACTATTAAACACTATGAAATGCCATCATTTGAGGCTTTCAGTTTGTTAAATGGCTTGGAACAAATGCGCGTGTGGGGAAGACTGCTGGCCACACAGCACACAGGGCACTGCTGTCCTGGTAAGACACAAAAGGGTCACAGTTCAAGTTTGTCATATGACAGCCCCGAAGGATCCAGGGAAAAGATAGCTCTGCAATGCAGCTGCCAGCACGGGTTGAAAAGGAGGTCAATCCAACAGGATGCAGCAGAAGGCCTGAGGCAATGTTATAAATGAAACAAACCCCAAGGGTTTTCAGTAACCCAACAGCAATGTCCTTTATAATTCAAAGAACTTTATGGAGGTGAAAGTATTTTCTCTCTAAATAGTCATTAGACTAGAAGTCTTCCCTTTAAAAATATGCAAAACAAAGCCACCTTGATCCACTTACCTCCCTTACAAAAAGCGGGCAGACATCACAAATCCCTGAGCCTGCCCAGGAAGCTATCAGAGCTGCAAGATGTCACAGCAGAGCAGAAGCTCCAAGCCACCCATGTTTGAGACAGAGTTACAGATTTATTTATTCTTAAATTCTTACCCATGATGCCAGGGCAGAGACACAGAGCCATGTTGTGCTGTAAAATCACTTCCAAGGCCAAAGTTTATGTTGGACTTCTGTTTGCTGAGACGCAGCTCATATTTTTATGTTTCATACAGCAAGTGGGCTTATCAGAGCCGAGTACAGCATTTCAAGGGCTCTTCAACTACTTACTGAGCACATATAAAGCAACGGACACCACATCCAAGCTGAAAGAAAGGGTCCTTCTCTTGAGGTGCTGGATGGTTTAAAAAAAATCAAAGAAGTCTGACAGCATAGCAAATTCCAGTCCAGACTTGGACTGCAAACGGGCTTTGCCTGGTCAGGAAACTCACCCAACACCTTATGATAGGCTGCATAAAGCCTCCTGCACATGTCTCTGAACACAAAGCTGCATCGAAGTACTGGTCTTTCACGGTTTTGTTCTGATCACTGGAACAAATGGCAGAGGGTGATATACCTGTCTGCTTGTAATAAAACATTTAAGGAACCAAATATAAAGACATTTGAAGTTATGGTGCCATCTGCACACCAAAATGAACTATCACACGTGCTTCAGGGTCCAGGACCCTGAAGAAGTGTCCAGCTCTGAGCTCTTCAGCTGACTCAAGGGATGCTTCAGGGGAGGGTTCTCTGCTGCTGCATGCTCAGAAGCCTCCTCTTCAGCAATTTCTGGCTGGGCAGCAGGTCAACTGCCCTGGGGTGTTATCAGTCCTTAAAAGAGAGGACTTATCTGGAGCACTGGCAGTCCTCTCCTTTGCATTTCATGTACTCCCTCTTGCACAGAAGCTCCCCCATGCTGTTTTTCACACCTTAGTACCTGCACTAGAACCCATGGCAAGGCCCATGCCTTGCTCCCAGATCTATTACATTCCTCCAGTGGGGCAGCAAACTGCTTCAAAAAAAAAAAAAAAAATCGCTGCAGTCCTGTGTTTTGCTTATCCTCAGAGTCCAGTCAGATCAGCAACTTTGTCAGAGCAATACGCTTTCATGATCCTCACAGCCTTTTGTGTATTCCTAGCAGAGATGAGTTACTCTCACCAATTCTGGCAACAGAAAACACCATGGAGCTCCTGCAGTAGTCCCACATCAGTTTTGCAGCTAGTGTCAGGAGGTTGCTCCCAAAACACGTCTTTAAGATCTTTAGAGCTCTCTCCAGTGGCTGGATGAAGAATTAAATACTGAATCTCTCTGGAAAGGCAAGAGTGAACTTGATACAGAGCCACAGCTGTCATGAAAGGTAGCAAGACTTGCAGGACAAGAGCCTTCTTCTACCTGAGCTACCATCATAGCCTTAATTCATCGTCTCCAAAGTGTTTGAAGCACACAATCCAGAAGCCTGCATCTTAAGTACTGGCAGGAATATCGAGGTTGCTCAGAGCTATTAGATAGGACCTGGAACAGTGCTCACAGAGGTCAGCAGAAACCTGCCTTCCCACCCACCTGCCCAGGCTCAGTGACCCGTTCCTCGCAGAGTACACATTTCCTTCTCAAGTTTTGTGGCTTCACACAAACTGCATGCAGAATTTCAGACTCCTACAGCAGAATTAGAGAGGGGCACTTCAAGGAAGCAAACTTCAGGCAGGTGTTAAAAGTCAAGTCAAGAGCTCTCATCTTAATTTCTGGTGAGACAAATACTTTTAAGTCTCTAAGCTAAGATCCTAAGAGAGCAAACTGTCGCTGCAGCCCTGCCATGCATTATAAAAATACCTCCAAAAGAAGGAAACAGTCAGGAGACAATTTTCAGTGATGTTTCAAAATGCTGAGAAATTACAGCTGTTTGCAGTAGATACGTTGTTGGAAGGTGGTACAAACAGTCAGCCAGCCAGAGCAGCTACTCAAACTCCGGTTCAATCCCCAGCTCTGTCACCTGTGGTCACATTGAGGTCTGTGCTAGCTGGTGTATCCCATACATCAGTCTCCCAGCTCTAGGACACAGAGCACTTTCCTGTCTCGCAGAAGGGGAAGAAAGGTAAAAAGCCATCAATGCGTTGTGAGGTGCTCAAACACTCTCCTGGGTCTCAACCAGCAGCGAGGAAGAAGGAAAGCCTGTCAGAATTGTGGAAATTTTGTTTATAAAAGTAAGTGCATAACTGAGGCCAGAGAAAAAGTGAAAGAAGTTAACGCTTTAGTGACAAGCCAGTGCCCATTCTATCAAGCCTCAGTCAGAGAGAAATACTCCCACATCCATGATACTAAAATGCTACATTAATCAGCGTTTATAAAAACATGAGTTATTTAAAAAAAGTTGTTGCATTTTTTAAAAATCTTATAGACCATTAAGATAGATCAAGCTGATGTCAAAAAGGCTTAGATCTCTATTTCCAGACTGCTTCTCATGCAGCTGAAAACAAACACGTATATTTATGACGTTATCTGTAGTCTACAGAGAAGCCTCCCTAAGCTGTCAGATCCATACAGCAGAGAATGCCATTCGACTACACGTTTTTCCTCAGATTTCAGTGCAACATTCCTGCACGTCCCTTCAAACGTAGACAACAGCACGCTTTACATACTGAAACAAATTACTGCGAGAGCAACGTCAGTTTATTCACTGTTCTGCCCAAGATTCATGTACGCACGTCACCGCATATGGCTACATCAGATGCTTAATCTGTACCTGGAGGTAATGACTACTATACAAATATGTCATGTTAGTTAATAGACAATTATTAAGCTGAAATTTTCTGGCTCTTTGCCACATCATTTTAAGCAACGTATTGTCAACTAAATTATAAATCTCTTGACCCTTCACATGTCATCAACGTTTGTGCGTTACCAATATGTTCAGCCTAAAGCTACAACGCAATTAGTCATTTAAATTGCAGATATCTTTCACACAAGAAGAATTAAGTTCATATCTAGCACAGAGGAAGCACGACATGGGCCGATGAACTGTACTTCTAAAGCTTATGAATGGCAGTCGAGAATATTTTTGCCTATTTAAGAGGGGAAAGAATTCACGTCAAGTGTATGGCCTAGACTGACAGCAGCCAGGAAATTCAGAGCTGAAATTGAAACTCTCCAGCTGACAGGGGCGTGCACACTTCGGTCTTGCAGCACATAAGTAAGATGCTGAAGCCATATTTTATAATTAGAGTATGCTTTTAGCTCCCATCTTCCCCAAAGGTACGACCACCCTTGTAGACTCTTCAGTTGTCCAACAGCTTGAATAAGAACTAGGAAGTGAAATCAAGAGTCTGCATACGTTATGCATATGCAAAGTAGAAAAAAAGAAAAACTCTCCTGTATCACTTTAGACTGAAGTCTCAAAATGAGCTAGGGGAGGAGATAGTAGAGAGAGGGAGGCAGACACAGAGAGAGAAAGACACACATCGAGAGAAAAAGAGAGAAGAAAATCCCTCAAGTGTAGAAACAGATTTTGTAGCCTGGTTCTGAAGACGTATTTACATTCAAGTAGCCTAGGTCCAATTTAAAGCAATTGATTTTAAATTCATTTTCTGTAGCTTTTAAGAAAATACCTTAGCAGACTATCATATGCCAATGCCAAGCACCAGTCAGAAGCCGCTCTGTACCCCATGGATACACACAGGGCAGCAAAACCATCCTCATCCACTGCAGAGCCAAGTTTAAGTTCAATTAATTCATTTTGACTCACTTCCTTTACACCAATACCAAAGTAGATGAATTATGCTAACGTATCCTCATTAGAGAAGCTTATGGTCAGAAGGGTGGCAGTAACTTCTAAGGCTACCACTTCCAGAAGTGTAAAGCCATGTATGTCCCTTCCCTTGACTACCACACATCCCTCCCTCAAACACCAAAAAAACCCATAGTGACTTGATTGTCACACAGTGGGAGAACAAAATGCCTCTCTTCCCCAATCATTTGTAAGGTGCAGGGTTTTCCTTCATTTTGCAAAAAAGGACTTGTTGCTCGATGGCTTAGTTCTTCCTGGGTCAGCCTTAAGATCATTTCCAAAAGCTTAAGCCTGCACCATATACAGAATGTGTTTGATCTGCACGCATACTGGCATCCTAATCTGTAAAACAAGCAGGCTAAATTTAAGTTCTACTAACATGAACAGACGTGGCACAGAGCTAGCCCTAAAAGAGAAGGCAACCAGCTTGCTTTCTCCACACACAACGGATATTATAAGTAGAGCAAATGACCAGCATAGAAGACAAGATATTTCTCCCATTTCTTCTTGCCAAACTTTCCACAAAGAAAACACAAACTTACTTGTGGACCGCTGTATTGGAAGATGCGCATCGCCCTGCAAGCATCACCTTATTTTATGCTTGTTGACCAGGATTTGAATGCTCAGAAAGTGGTGGCTTCCCATCCCTTCCACCGTGCCACTCGGCACAGCCATGTTTACCCCAGAGAGACCTCTGAGAGTCCTCAGAGGAAGGCTAACAGATTATTTGTAAAATTATACTGATGACAGCCTACGTTATGGCAAGACCTATACTTATTGAGAGAGTAGCCAATCTGGGCTGCAGACTGAACAACCGCCCACGATATCTGGAAGAAAACTTTGCATGATCCAATGGCAAAGGAAAAGTAAGAAGAGGCAAAAGATTTACCTGTGAGTCTGTCAACGTGAGCAACCTGGGAGAAGGTAAGTGAAGGATACAACATCAAGGGCACTTTGGAGTATGATAGACTTCATCACTTCCGATTGTTTAGTGTGTTATCGTTGCGCAAGGAAACATGAGAAAAAGCAGTGCCCCAAAAAGTCAGACTGACATGCAGGCATCCAAGTAAGTTTTCCCATATAATGAAGAAGACTGGTCCAACCACAACCTTTAGGTGCTGACCACAAGAGTAACATTCAGTCTCCTAACTTTTGAAAATGGAGGTAGACCTTGTTTGTCCCTACTGAGTGATAACACAAAAACACTTCTCTCTGTTCAAGAAGGAAGACAAGATGGGAAACAGAATACCTTCAGTTGAAAAAGAAAGTTTATAGTCAGAACTGCAGCCTGTTTCTTCACAGGAAAAAAAAAGCTGTAAATCATTTGCATGGGTTTTCAAACTTCTAAGACTCCAGTTGTAGTGAGAACTAGACAAAGACATTCTGAAAATGGCTTTGTCATCAGAAAAGCAGAGAAACTTAAATCAAAAATAATCCTCAAATATTTCTCAATATTGGAAGCGTTATGGGGCATTGTACCAACCAATAAAGAATGATGAAACAGAACACAGAATCAGAAAAACAAATCTGTGGCTTCAAATTTTCTTTTTCTGATTGTTTTTACAAGAAGTATTCTCCCTTTTCTTCAAGATGAGTTATGTTTGAAGTCCTCCCACCCTTTCATTCATTAGTATTCCCCACATGCACCCAAAATGGGGGAGATAACGAGGTGGGTAACAAATACACAAACCCAAAAACACAAGTGAATCAAATCTAAAAGACTCTTGACTCATTTGTATCCAAAAGTGTCCAGAGGGACCAGAATGAGAGAGATGAAGATATTACCACCTCTGGAATACAAGTAGCACCAATTAGCACATTTTCACAATAGATGGATTTTCTTACCAGGGTTTTCTGAAATTATTCTTTCTGAACAATGCCATTCAAATGTTAAGTTGCAATAGTCAACAGGCAAAATAAAGACAATATGAAAAACTACCCCAACTAGTGTTTCAAATAAGAAAGGCATGGGAATTCCCATTATATGATGTCGTTTGTTTGCTTGCTTGCTCTCTAGGCTTAGAGCAAGCCTTATTTTTTCCATTCCATGATTGTCATGGATTTGCCTCTACTGCTGTTTCAAGTGTAGCAATACACAGGCAATAACAATGGCAGGACACATTTTACCCTTTTTATAATGCTTTTAGGCCCAAAATAGTTGACAAACAAAGTCCTCTGGGCAGGAGCCTCTTTCTTCATTTGTCATCTGCCACTCTACAAAACGATGTGGCAGCTGGTAAGCAGGGTTTTAGTTGTAAAGCACATGTTTCTGCTATACCACATTTTAGTTCCCAGATTAAAATAGTCTCTTTTAAAATAGTCTCTTAAGAAGACCTGTTACAGATTAAGTAAAGAAACCATAATTTAAGAGAAGAAAGTGGGGTGACTGTGTAGGAATTGAATATTCAAGTATGTCAGGAAAAAGACTTTCCAGCAGAGGTGCAAACCCAAGTGGTTGAGTGTGGAGGGAACAGATACCCAAGGTGGGGAGAACCATTCCAAACAATTGTTTGTGGAGAAAGGAAAGCGTATGCTAACCAAATGCTGTTTTTCCACCCTTCATGCTTACTGTTACTGCAAGAGAAGGTATCAGATCCATTCTGACCCGCTCTGTTGAGCTGCACTCTTCCAGTACCCATTACCTTTTGGTACTGGACAAAAGCATATACGTAGTACATTTGCTTTCAGCATTTCACTTTTTCAATACATAGTGTAACTGATTACTTCTTCCCTGTCTCCCCAAATACCTTAGGGCTTCCAGTTTACATCAATAATAGCTTGAAACAACTCCTTTCCTTTAATTATTACAGTAGGCAACGATAAAAAGCTGAACACACAACTTTGCTCTAACACAGACTTAAGAGACACAAACACTGTACAAAGAACATTAGCTAAGACAAGCTGAAGTCTTAAATTAAAAAAAAAAAACAACTAATACGGTTAACATTAGTGATATCATTCAATAATATCAAAGAATCCTTCATATTCAGGAATAATTCCTTCCATCACACCTGTCCGCCAAGATATTAGGCTTTAAAAAATGGTCACAGGAGTATTATGCACAGATTTACTCTTTGACATTGCACAGTCAGGAAGTTCTGACATTTAAGATTACTTGTGAGTAAAGCTGTCTGTATTTGCAATTTGAAATGAAAAAGTACATCCTGCCTGTTTAAATTATTCTCAGACAGGTTGCCCAAAAAGATGATTTTGAAGATGCCCAAATGTGTATCAGCCTAAGGCCATATTGTACTTGCTTTCAGTTTCAAAGACCTCCTTTCATCTCTGAAGATTGGAATGTTGTTTACTGCTCAGAATGTTTTGCCACGTTATCATGAACGTATTACAAATGTTCTGCTTCTTGAAATATAGTGTTTGTCTAAACCATTTTTTATCCTACATGAGAAGTCTTAAGCCTTTTATAAATCCTGTTGAGATATATTGGGACACTTAAATGCTTAAGTCTAAACAGCCTTCACAAGTTTGCTATCCTGCATAATTTCAAAAAAAAAAAAGAGGTCCACAGAGAACCAGTGAATTGCTTTCTCGTAGCATGAAGCCTAAGCACTAGGCACCAGAACGCAAAATTGCATGCAAGAAACAGAAGTAGTTTCAAAAGTAGCTTCACTAGCAGAATTACTTTCACCTACTGCCCTTACAACTCAGTCTAGTAAGGCAACCCATGAGAGAAGCGTCTTATAACACAGCAGGTAAATTTACGACAATGAAACGCTATCAAGGTTTATGGTCAGTTTTAGACACATGGTCTAAAAACATGCTCTTTTAAAATGCAAATAATTGATTGCTACCTTACAATATCAACACTTACACATTTCACTTTGTTAAAAGCTTTACAGACTTGTGCCAAAGTAGACATTGCAGATTATGAGAAATAACTGAAAAACACCTAACAGGCTGCCTTGTTAAATATTCAGAAACAAATCCTGCATAATTACAGAAAACCACTACCAAGAACAGGAATAGTTACTCGATAGATGCTTATGGGAAGAAGAGAAAAGGATGAGGAAAACTGTTCTCATGCTGAACTTTTTTTTTTTTTTTTATTTTTCCAGAGGTATTACAAAAAACCCTATACTTTCAGCTTCATGTGAAAATGCATTAAAAACATCAAAGTGAAGAGCAGCTACCAAAAAGCCTGGCATGCTGCTTTCTGTAGCTTGTTTAGATACTGATTCCTTCACTTCACTTGCTGTAAACAGTGAGCATTCAAGGAGTTGTGTCTGTATCCATGTCAGAACAAAAATCGAAGAAACAAGTCTACCTTCTCTCCTCAGAGAGGTTTCTTGTCACAACCCAGGCTGAGGGGAAGCATAAAGGACAGGTGCCATTACTGTCCCCGTTATGTTACGCGCATTAGCTGAGCTTTATTAAAGGTCTTTATGGACTCCACCATGCAAAAATGCTAGAGTACTTTCATTCATATATATAAGCTTCCTAGGACACGGAGGGGGGAAGGAAGCCTTGAGTTTTATCAGACAGGGAAACTTCACCACCATTTGCACCACATAAGCTACTTCCCCAAGGCTTCTGCTCGTTGTGCCTGGGTCACACGCCAAGCAGCCATTCATTCACACGGTGTTGAGGCTTCCTGAGAAAGAATGGCAAAACTGGCAACAAGACTTGCATCGCAGCTGGCAAGGCATTTCTCCCATCTCCAGCCAAGATAACGATCTCCAACATAAGCAGGCTGTCACACCCCTTGTAAAGAACTTCTGCAGCCTCGTAAGATATCCAGGTCCTGGAAACAGTTAATCTCCAGCACAACACTAAGAGATATGTTCAGACCAAAATCTGTTAAAAGCACCTTCAAGGCATTTTTGAAGTGCTGGATGAGCCAGAAAAGGAGATCTGACACACTGCAGGAACCGAATGGTCTAGCAGTACATATTTATTTCTGGTGCTTTTTTGGTGATCCAGCCAAGGTGAACTCACAGCATATTTGAAGAGTTCCTACACACTGTATGTGGAAGAAAGCACACACACAACCAAATGTCAAAGAGCTGTTTCAAAAAGCCATCCAGAACTGCCATCATGAGTTCAACTGCTGGTCCATTACAACTAGCTGCTGTGGAAGACCACCAGAGCAGTGTTGCCCTCCGTTGCAGACAGAAGTTTTGACCCACCATTTGATTTAGTCCTTTACACACAGTGCTCTTATCCACAGTTCTTCATATAACACACAAATGTACCCATTAAATTTACCAGAAATCATCTTTTCAAGTATCTAACCCATGGACCACTTTGCTTACAGCAGGTAACCATTCTGTCAAAATTATTGTCGTTTTTTCCTATAGGGAAGGATGAAAATAATTTTATATAAAGATACAACACCACCATGCAAGTCATTGCAAGACATCTCAGTACCTCCAGCCCAGATCCAGCATTTGATGAATCCAACGGCCTTTTCTTTCTCGGTCCAATGGCTGCCAAAGCCGTGAGGTTGGCTTCTCTTTGTTGCATTTGTGCTAACTCCAACTGTTGCATCTAATTTAAAAAGAAAACACCTACATTAATTACAATGCACAGTATCCTAAAGGGTTTGTTCTCTTTATCACAGCTTCAGACAGTTCAGTAATGCTTACTGCAACAACATATTTGACAGCATTTTTTTCCTGTCTTTCTGGACACTCTTGGTAGATTCCAATAATAAGCTGCTCTTAGAGCCTTGAAACGTTAACAGACCTACAGGAAACACTGCATAAATAACACTTTTTATGGAGATTGCATTGTGGTATCAACACACACTCAACTGGAGTCTCATTGCTGGTTCTTTAACTCAGAAATCATTTCTGATTAATAGAAAATATTTCATCAGAACTGGTTTATGTAGCTGCATTAGTATTAAAAGTTGAAATCGCCGAGCTCTGTGAAGCAGTCATATTCTTAATTTACAATGTCAATTCACAACTGTACAAAAGCAAGACACACTCAGCTTCTTCAAGCTGTTTTACCTGAACCCCAAACTCAATATTACCGTTTTGAAAACACATATCCAACTGAACAGGATGCTGTCAATTCACTGACACCCTCACCTGCCCCAGAACATATTTGAATATACAAATGTATCTGAAGCAAGTTAGAGATGCATCGCATACACTTATTTTCACTCACCTCTAAAACCCCTCAACATAAAGAGATCCTCTTTGAGATGCAGAGAACCTCTCTGCCTGGGTTAGGTAGACTTTGGGTGGGATTATTTACTTATTTATTTAAAGCCTAATCAATTAGCCAGCAAATCTCAACAGTATTTTAATGAACCTCAAGTAGCAAGACAAGGCTTCCCTTCCTTTTAAAGGTTTGGGGATAGGAAATAGCCTCTAGAACAAAGGAGGAAGGAGAGAAATAAATCCTTAGTCAAGAGCAAAAAATAAAGGCTTATGTCTGCATTTTGAGGTACATACTATTTCACTCTATTCAATAACTACAGATGCCAGCTGCTCTGCAGCTCAACCCCAGACAAGCCTGCTGACAGAGTTACTAGCTTGGGCTGCCCTCTTGTTAACGTGGCTACACTGCATTCAGATCCTTCAGCTGCCCAGCTGGGAGCGCAAGTGGAGGGGAGCACTCCCTCTGTGGAAAAGGAAGCTTTTCTATTTTGTCAGGCTGAGTTTGTCCTTCAGCACAAACCTCTGGGTTTGACATTAGTCCTTGGATGATCTGACACGCAACTACAACAGCTCCTTGGCCAGTGCTCTCCCTGCTCTCAGAACTTACAAACTCTGTTTGGACCGGAGCTCTCTGCATGCATGTGCATGTACGTGTTTTTAGAAAAGAACGTATAGCCACATCACGGTAGCAAATTATCCAGTTCTCCTCCCTTCCTCCCCCCTAGTCATTAAAAAAATTAATTGGAATTCCTCATGCAGTCAGTACAGATACTTCACTTACTAAGCCTGCAATGCGCTATGTCTTTGCTTGCTTTTCATCTGTCAGAGATCCTGCTTGAAGAAAAATTCAGCTCATAAGACGACCTGAGCTGGTAGCACCTACATTGCACATCTTCTCCCCTTGCTATCTATTACTACTAAAATAAGAATCCACAATAAAGTACTGCTGTTTGTTGGGGAGGAAGTTATCGTTGTGTTTTTTTTTTTTTTGTAAGTTTGCTAATTTTATTTGCGCTACCATTTTACTTCAGATAGGTAGACTCATTCTTTCTTTAATCACATTGGCAGCTTCACATTGAGAACACCATTAGCTAGGCTATTAAAAAAAGTATTTCAGTGCAAGATCCCTAAATGGACATCATTCCACTTAAGACTCCACTATATATGCTTGGGATTTTTCAACAGAAATTGTGGAACGCAGGACTTTGATATACATGTTATGAGTAGTCGTTTTTTTTCTTTTCTGAGGATCAGACGAATCATTCAGTTACAAAAACAACACTACTTACAAGTCAGCTTTGATCACACTATGTAGGCTTTTGCTTAGAGAAATGCAGCAGTGATCCTGCAACACTAGGCACCATCATTCGCTTACTGTACACGCTACTCTTGCTATATATAAATATATAAATTGTTTGTTTTAAGTTTATTGCACATTTATATATGCAACAGATATACAGCGTATTTATTGTATTGCAGCATATTTATTATTTACAGCATAATTATATTCAGGAACACATTGCAACCAGTGTTGGGGGGAAACAACTAAAAATCGACTCTGGGAGCCGATTAAATTCCAAGCTTCAAGAAAAGGCTCTGGTGGAAAAGAAAAGCAAGGGGAAAAGATGATTCGCTTTACTTTCAAGAAACACTGCACTTGAAGGACTTTAAAACGACTGAACTTAAACAAAATGAAGCAAAGGCCTTTTATTAGCCCAAGCCCGTCCTGCCATCCTCCTTCGGAGAGGCATTAGATAGCATAGCATAGAACGATAGAATCACCTAAGTCAGAAGGGACCCACAAGGATCATCAGGTCCAACTCCTGGTTCCACAGAAGACCACCCCCAAGTCAGAAAATGTGTCTGAGAACATTGGCTGAAGACCGGCTAGTGCCCAGGCATGAGCACTCTCTTGCCCTACACAATTCCAGCTGAGAAAGCACGCAGTCGACATGAACTCCTTGAGGGGACAAGCGCTGCTGCTGGAGAGCAGTGTTGGAAGAAAATCCAGCCCCACGGAGGGCAGGATGATGCTTGCTGGGAGATATGAAAAAGATGCATTTTCTAGAAGCAGAATTGATGCATCTTTGACCACACGATTCCCAAAATGATGCTGGAAACACACATCATAGCTATAGCTGCATTGTTGTATCTGCTCTTACTGGGAAGCTGCTCTTCCCAGTAAGTTTTCCACCTCGTAAACAGTCAATTTTTTTTCAAATCAGTCAGAATCTGAACAAGGCTTCAGAGGAAAAGAAAAAAAGAAAAATCAATCTTGTTGCATTCTAGACATCTCGGGGATTTTCTGAAAATATAATTAAGACAAATGAATTTAAACACTCAATCTCCATAATGGACTCAACAGATCCCCATTAAGACACATAGGCAGTCATCCAAATTACACTGCTGAAGCCAGCAAAATTATTTTTTCAACAAGTTTTGTTCCATTAAAAAGCACGATATGAAGTGTCCAAACATCACGTGAGCAGTTAAAGTACAGAGGATAAGAAGAAGATAATATCAAGGGACACCTGGGGGATACTGGTTGGCTTGCTACTGTTGGATTTTCCTAAACAAGATTAGGAAAGAGTAAGAGGCAACTACATTGAGTCAAATCAGTTTTTAACAGGTATTTTTGTAGCACACAAGTTAGGGCAGAAAGATCACTGCAACAAGTGAAAGACATTAAAAGTAGCATTCAAGCTGCATTGAAATATGAAGCAGAGAAGTTGTATCTAGCATTGTTTCCCTTCTAGGGGCTGCTTTTGTTTTTTTAATATCAGTGTCTGACTAAAATAGGATATAAATAGAAACTATCACACTCAGGTATATACCTTGAAAACAGATTTTTTTTTTTTTCCTTCAAGATAGAAGTGTTTAACGGCAATTCAAGAGGAGCAGGGCAAACCTGTCATACATTGACCTGCAAACTAGCAGGCTTCCCCCTTCATCTCCTGACAGATGCTGTTGTTCCACCATGACACAGAAGTCGAGCGCATGTTCTGCCCCAAATTCATTCCTTGGGAATAGCACGAAGAGCAGACAGGCTACAGGCAAGAGGCAAATGAATGCTCCTGCTCTTGCTCTCCCTTTCTGATTTTTACATACACAAAGAATCACAGTACAAAGAGTTCTAAAAACCTGTGTATAAAGATCAAATTGCTATGAAAACGTCTCAGAACTTGTAAAATAGTCTTTGTTGCTGCTGGCCTTTTTAATAATAAAAATAGGGTTTAAAGTCTGGTCTTGCAGCAAGCAGGAATCTCTAGGGTGACACAATAACCATTTTAGTTAATCTGACCTGCAGCATAAATCAAGGAGTAAGGTATGTTTGAAAGTCCTCCCTTATAGTGAAATGGCATTTGCAGCATGGCTGTAATCACACAAAATGAAAGGTTTTTAAATTGACCTCTCCGTTCTTCACTCGATCCTCTACTGAGAAAAACATTTCCTTTTCTGCTCACAGAAATTGTATCTCACTTTCGATGCCTCGTGTTCCACATTTCAGAAGATATGCATAATCTATTTCTACTATTACATAAATGGCATTTTTGGTGGCATTTTAATATTAAAAATTAAATTTCAAGTTGCATAAGAAAACAAGAAGCGCTTCAGCTATGAGATGTTGAGACTTTTTAAAGCGATACTGCACGTTGCTTTTAAGCTTCCTCAGTTAGGAAGTACATGATATGTGATTGTTCACAGAATCAGAGCTTCCAAGTGAAGTCATGAAAATTTAGCAAGCTTTTCCCTAAACTCTGCAAGGAAGAATGCCTTGAACACAACAGAAGAAGGGAAAAAGCACGCTCTACTACAAATAGTCAACTCATTCACACTAACTAGCCAATGAAGCGTAGAGCAGCAGGTGACTACAATATCAAGTGGGAGAAAAAGGGTAAGAAAAGCCCTCGTGATTAGGCATAAATACACAAAGCAGAACAGGACTGGCATAATTTCCACAGAAGACAGTGCATGAAACCTTTACACTCTGCCTTTTCACTAGACTCTCCCCAAGAAGAGTTTTATCGGAAAAGGTTTTTCTAAAGCTAGAGACAAGAAATTAAGCATCACTATTAGTCAGGGTTCATGGATCAATAATGTGTCTGAGGTTAAAGAAAAGCCAAATAGATGGCAGTTGTCCAGCATGATGGCAGATCAGATGCATCTGAAGAAATTCAGACCGCTGCCCACATCTGCAAGAGTTCCAATACACAAAGTACTAGGAAAAACCTCGAGACATATTTCTTTCATGTACTTCTCAGATTTAAGTGCTAGGAAGTTTTGTTTAGGAAAAAGAAACAGTCTTAGCAAAGCAATAAATCAATAGAGCCATATGGATGGAAACGAGCTCACAAGAAATGCTTGTAAGACAGATAGAAAGCTAAACACTACAACTGTGAATTTGGGTATAAATTATATAAAGGTAGAGACTAAAAAGCATACGTATATGATTCTGGGTTTAATATCAAGAAAAGAAAGTAGGGATGGGGATGTCTCCACATATGATATTGTAGGCTGACAGAGTATGGGACAGATTAAATAAAATATTTAAAGTAACAGAAGAACTGGCAGGAAAGGAAAGCAGGGAAGTCTGAAGACAAGTTAATGTATGCCTAAGGGTTGTGCGCTATCCAGCAATAAGTACATCAGGAGTAATAAAAGCACTAAAGTAGATGAACAAGAATTTGTATAAGACTTGCAGGGGGAATAAAGCAAGAACTGTAGGCATACAAAAGAAGTAGAAGCCGCCAGTTCTCCCAGCTTCCACAATAAAGAAATAAAACAATAAATTTGAGAATATTAAAATATTACAGATAAATCAGAGCACCTGTCACCAAATGTCAACATTTTCTTTTTACCAGCTTGCATCCACGAAAAGGGAATCTGAACATGGGTATTTACTACAGCCCTTTATTATATGTTTTAAAAGGTAACTTAACATTTAGTTCTTTAAAGCAGGGCCACTTAGAGCACTGAGTTCTCTTCTTTTTATCCATTCTTTTTTCCAGCCACCTTTTTCAACTAAGTTTCACTGCATCCTCCATCTAATGTTCTGAAATTTTCCTTCCCCCTTCGTTGTCTTCTGAAGAAAGCACTCCATTTTTTTCTGCATTCCCTTTAAGCATCTTAAGGAACTTGTGATGAAAATTAAAAATAAACCTTAAAAATCTGGTTTTCAGTTCTGAGCCTCTCACACTGGTTCTCATAAAGCTCAACGAGCACCACTGCCTCCAGCCTCTACCTTTTCCATAGGAAGTTTTCTGCCCTACAGGTTGAGTGCCGCTGCATCGCGGAGTTCTCATATGGGGGGCATTCTCTGAGGAAAACTGACATTTGAAGGCTGCATATTTAAACATTTACCATCCTCTCCTCTTGACTATAATGCAATTTCTCTTCTTGCAATTGCTTCCTTTCAAACTGTTTTAATTAGCCATACGATTAGTTTCCAGTGACTTTTCCCTCTGTTGTAATTTAGATTTAAAACTGGAAAGGAAGAATAGCACACGCCGAGTTGAAATGCAGCCTAACTTATAGAGTTGTACGCAATACTGTAGATTTATTTCGGGTTAATATTCCCCACAGATGCTTCAGTGGGGAAACAGGCCATACAGTGGCTGCCTCCCCATCCCCAAACCAGGTGCCTTATCTATTTATAACTAGAGGCTGCAATAAGATGTCAGTAAGACATTTTGGAGAATAATGGAAAATTTTAGCAGCATAGACATGCAGCAATCTACCACTTGGGAAAAAAAAAGGTGTTTTTGTTTTATTTTTCCTTCAATTGACACTTGACATTTTCTAGTATATAAATAGCTAGGTAGCCACACAACTTAAGAAAAAATCCTGGGTGCAGCAACTTCGTGATTCTTAATTTTGCTCATTCTTGTAAGGACTTCTGAGGTTTGGGGTGCATATTTCCTTTTACCAACTTTTTAACAATTACAGATACATTTTTGCATACTCTAGATCAACTAGAGCATGCTTTAGCCTGTGCAGTCCCATCAGCTTGCCTTACTTGGAGGCCCAGAGAAGTTCCTGGGTGCCTAATGTCCAGCATCAAGATCTCTTCATGCATGTTTTTAGACACAGCCTAGGCTACTTCTGTTATGAAGCCAAGAAAAAGGCTACAGCACCACGTCAAAGCAATATATCCAGTAGTTTTCATCATTTCAGATGCTATCACTTTTGAGAAAAGTGCTCCATCACTTAGAGCAGACCTGCATTATCACAACAGGACTGCGTCCAGCCCTTGCAAGACATTACTTTAAAACCAATCACAGCTCTTGCAAACCCACAATATCTTGAATGATTTTCAGCTGCTGTAGTACTGTGTTCTCCCATTCTCAGGGTCTCAAAACCAGAGAGTGCTTAAGACATCTTCCACGTGCAGGATTCTCCATCTCAGCGTGCACTCCACCCAACACTTCTTCTCGGTACAGAACTCTGGCTCTCCATTATCATATTTTTGTCATGTTTTTAGTGATAACACTGGTTCTGCTAGCGTTTCTAATCCAAGGCCATATACTTTCAGCTGGTTACATGTCCATTACAGTCTCTCAGGGAAACTGCCAAAAGGCTATTTGAAAACCAAAGAACATGCTTAGTGGAGTGTTGGGGGGCTTTTGTTTTTCAAAGATAAAGATAGTTGCTATCTTTAGCAAGCCAGCCAGTTGGATTTAAAATATCATCCTCACGGTACCCCAACTGCTCTTATCTTATCCTTCTTCAAAATACCAGGATGAAGGCCACATAAATAGGGATTTGTTTCACTTTTCAGTTCATTTAATAATCTAACATTTTACAGGATTTCCATTCTTAAAATTCTGGAAGGCTCATAACACACAGATTCTTAGATCATAGCCCTTTCTTATTTGTAGGACTACTCTGCAGAGCAACAAGATGTATGCCTGTTCAATAATTTTCTTTTTTTCAAATATAGCTAGAAGAATTATTATATCAGCTTAACATTTGTTTATAACTAGAAGTATAGTTGAAAGTAGAGCAGGACATAACAGAAAGCACCTAGGAAAATAAATTTTAAAAGTACAAGCATGAGGGACAACAGAGCAAGGACTGTATCCTCTCAGTCTGAAGTGGCAGATAAGGCTGAATGAAAAGCAGGGGCAATTTACCCAGGCTTTGGGAATGCTGTTACACAAAGAGCTGGCCTATGAGGTGAGAAAGGACAAAATTCTTGAGTGGATAAAGGAGCAGCTTCGGGCAAGCCCAGCAGCTGTCTCAGAAGGAATGTGCACTTTCCGTAGGTATTAAAATTCGCTGAAACAGGTGAAAGGGGGAAGTAAGTACAGACTTAGTTCATAGCAAGCTACAGAGACTAAGAATAGAGGGAAAACTGACTTATCACGGGGGAAGTATGAGGTAATAGGTCATGTGAAAAGAGACAAAAAGGTCACAGCAATTATGTACAGCCTGTTGGATAAAAGAATCCACTGCCACGTCTCTGGATGCACTTCCAGCACTTTCAAGAACTTGCCTATGGCTACTGGATGACAGCACATCCTGGATTTAAAAGTATTCGTTGTCATGATGTATGCCCTGGGAAACACTGCTTTAGAACACACTCAGGATGTCCAATGCCATTACCCCACACCCTCTCCCTCCTCCCAGCAGGTTACCATCAACATAGCGAAGACAGCTTTGAGGAAGAAAGACCCATATTCGTTCTTTAAGGACTACAAGGGGACAATCCGATTAGGCTTTTCAGTGGATACTTGACCAGCATGGCCTAGAAGGGATCCAATTCCAGCTGACAGAGGAATCAAAATTCCCACCTTTGGTTTCTTAGGAGCAGACTACACTCACAGCTTGACCAGTAAGACAGACAATGGTGAGCCTTTTCAGGTATTCATCCCAGTATGCACTGCACTTTTGAGTTACCTGTTTCAGCCTCAGCAAACTTGTTGTTTTTATTTTGATCTTATTCCAGTTCTACTCATGCTTGAGTTTTTTATGCAAATGTGAGCTGATCATTTACCTACAAACCATCAACGAAGTATCAAGACTGACCGGCTGCATTTGGGCTCATTGCAACTCAACCTTGAAACAGACAGAAGGGAGCACTCATGGCACGGAAGGTGGGTGTCCTGCATGTGGGATCTGGTGAGGTTTTGCCTGCCTCATGGTGAGGAAAGAAGAGGACAAGGCAATACAGACACAAAGATCCGCATTGTCCAAAGAGGAATATTGGCCTCCTCCTCTTTTGATGAAGCAGTTGGAGATCACCACTCTGTGAACAGCACAGCACAGATAACAATGCAGGACAAATGTGATGAAAGCTGTGTCAACCTGGCACAAGATAAGGTGTATGAAAGGATGCAAACTAGAGAACTTAAAACAACACTGGGCACTAAACTCAATCAGCCTTCTCCACGCTGTTGGCTCCTTTTTTGTTTACCTATAAGCTACTTTTAAAGAGAGATCTCATTAGCAGCACAAATCAGTCCAAAACCAAACCAAAACGCACACCCACTTTTCTTCCATTCTAAATATCTACATCACAGAACACTTTTCAAGACCCTGTACGTTATTGTTGAGAAGAAAATAGAAAAGCTGCAAAAATGAATGGCTTAAATGCAGATTTGCAGTGTTTTATTAAAAAGAAAAAAAACTCTAGAAACAGTCAGGTGATGCAGAGGTAAAGCCACCTACAAGACAAGACAAATCAGCATTTACCCACTGATTGTTGATCCTGGTGGCACTAGAGGCAACCTGGAAAGGGCTTTAAGGCAACTTCTGTACTCACAGATTGGAAGCATGAAGAGAGAGTTGTAAGGAGGAAAAAGGAATTAAAAGACAGATAGTAAAGCAAGTTCTTTCTCTCCTCTTATTTTACAAATTTCTTCTACTTTGGTATAAATCCAGAGCATTGATTTTAATACTATTTTACTGGATTTCCATTTGTTTTGCCTCAGCTCCTACATTAATCCAAACAATAAGGGCCTTTAAAGCATTCATAAATAACCTGCTGCTGCTGCTGGCACCTAGGAGCCAAGTGCAGCAATGTTAAGCAGCAACAAATTTCATAGTTCAAGAGGCACAGTTAAGGAAGAAGGTTGCTCAGAAAATCACTCTCATTTAGCACAAAGATCCTTAAAAATTGCATGAAATCAGTCAAGTAACTATAGAAACCAATTTCTTCAGCTCTGTATCACACGTCTCACACCTCAATTGTCTTTATTATCGTCTGCTGTCAGATCCTTAATCAGAAATGTGAACAGGCTTGATGATTTATTCAGCAGGGAAAAGAATCTGTAGGTCAAGTGAAAAATTTCACACACACATACACACGCACACACATCTTCAACCTTAGGTACTTTCATTTCATTCTGTTCCCAGTAGCTCTGGGGGCAACTCCAGTGAGATCCAATATTAAGGCTCAATTAAAATAAGCTCCAATTAGTGGAGCTTTTTTCTCTCAGGCTAGAAAAGTCAGGAAATGGATATTGGGAAATGTAAAAAGTCAGCTACTGAGAGAAGGCTGCAGACATAAATGAACTTATTTGTTGATTTCTACAGTTGCTATGCAGAGGCCTCTGGGAGTAAAAGCTTAACCAGTCTAAGCTATAAACTAAAACCCCTGCAGCTAAACATGAACTGTGTGAAACAAGGGCTCCATTCCAGAACAGAAAACTGCTGGGCCCAGAAAATTAAAAGCCAGAGGCATTTTCCATTTAAAACTAAATCCCAGTACCGCCTCCCAGCCAAAGAATTATAAGCAGTATCAGATTTACAAAACGAACAATTACCCTGGAAAAATGTAGCCTATTGTACAGTCCCAGATGCTAAATCTCAAAGTTTCTTTTTTTTTTTTTTTTCTAATCCCACATTATATTCCTACCAAGTGTACTGCTGGAAGTTTACAAAGAGGCATTTCTAGACAGGACTAAAACTATGAAAATAAAATGTTAAAAAGAGAGCTCATAACTCATTGACCTCATTTGAAGCACTGCCCTTGCCTGTAGCAGTTCCTGTCCTTCCCCAAGGCCTCTGCAAATGGTATGCAACAGCAAAATAAACCCTGACCTAATTGCCAGGACAGGGCTGCCAACCTTCTCTCAACACACAAAGGCAAGCATGGTAACTTGAAAGTCCTACCTCTTTTGCTTTCTGCTTCAAACGCAGATGCTCGGGATCTTCTTTATTGGAACGGCTCTACCAAAGGAAGAGGAAAAAGATTGAACAGAAATTACCAGCATCCAAACACCACTGCATCCGTTAAATATTTAATACATGACAATTTTCTCTTGTGATTGAAAGATTTTGCTCCAGGGGTGAATGCCTCCATCCAGACTGGCTCCCCTCCCCCTCCACACACACAACCCCCCCTCCTCCCTCATCTGGGCCGGCTGCCTCTGCTCTCGCCTGAAGCAAGATTAAGCTGAAAATGATGCTAACGCTGTCAGTCAGGTCCAGTCTAGGCATGATGCTGTTCATGTCAGCAGCAGACACTTACAAAGGACAGGAAGTGCAGGAAAGAAAAGGAGTCGTACTTGTGCAAGTACAACTCGATTCTTTCGAGTCTAGATTACACTTCCACCCAAGGGGCTCCAGAATCCAGCTTAAAACAAAACAACAACAAACAGGAAAGGATCAAGTCCCATCTGATGCTGCAACAGCTTCTGAGCTGTTTTTTTTTTTACTCTTCTGTTCTTGAGGGGAGGCAACGAGGAAGGATACTTATTCTGTACTAGCAGTGTCTTGAGCAGGGATTCTCAGATGCAAGGGTACCAGGCTTGAAGGTAAACACTCTGATCTGACTACAGAAAAGAAATACACCTGGCAGAGCAGTGGATCTCACCAGACACCAGCCTGAACAAGTATAGTGAATCCGTATTTTCTAACAGTGCCATGCACAGCTATAGAGAAATACACAACAGTTTTGGAACCAAAAATTGAGCCAGAAATGAAGTTTACGGCTATGTAAATACTTATTTCATTCTGACCAGTAGGAATAATCTTGAAAGAAGATTGAGATTTTCCCCTACCACTTATCTAAAAGAAGTCCTGTGATCTTTAGAAGGTAAAAAGCTAAAATCTTTTTTCTGTACAGCCTGAGCTGTCCCAAACATTAAAGACATTAAAGATCTCCAATTCCAAGGTTAATGGTTATTGCATCTAAAGCAGAAACTGGGAAACCTACAGATGTTCACCAATCTGAAGGACAACACTACCTCCTTGGAAAGCAGGAAATGGTGTTCTTACCTTGGCTGCTCGTAGTAACATTTCACGTTCTTCTTCGTCCTTTCTCTGCTTTTCCAGGTGATCAAGCTTTTCGAGAAATCTCAGCTGTGCTCTGGTATCACTAGATACGATGTACTTATCGCTCCCCTGGAAAGAGAATGTTGTTATAGACAACCAGTTTTTTTATACGCTACTAGGGGTGACAAATGGAAACAGTCTGAAAAGAAAAATATTGTTTTTTCAAAGCTGAAAAATGTAGGCTGTTTTAGAATGACTTCAGGTGGTAGGTAGCCGTTCACATATCTCCTCCCCACTGGAGCATGCTTCTTTGGATCTGTGACTAGTAAGAGGTTATGGAACAAGTGCCATTATCAAGATCTAGTTCTACTGTCTATTGATTATAACAACATTAGAATTGCAGCCTTTACTAAAAGCTATTATAAATAGCAATTTCATACCCAGTAAACATACATACAAGACTGTCTTCTAGATGGGTTATTAGGAGGAGCAAAAAAAAAGTAGACCATCACATACTTTCTCCTTTAAGAAAAAAGGATAAAGATAAGATTCAAATAAAAGATTCAAAATTTAAAAGTTTCTGACATTTAATCCAGAATTTGAAATAAGCCTCACCTGGTGGGGAACAGAACTAGTAATAATAAATCTTGGGGTAAGTAAAGTGAGGTGATTAATTACATATGGTTTACTGTAGCTGCAGGAATACATTATTCTGCATCAGCGTACGTTCTCAAGTCAGAGTGGTGTATTTTGAAAGGTCCAACGCTCTGTTCAAAGCTGGGCCAGAGAATATTAGCAACTGGTTCCAACACTAACTGGACATGTATGCATTGAAACAAACCTGCAATCATTTTAGTTTAGATTGAAAAAAGCAGCAATCAGTAGTTTGTTTTTCTTATCATCATCGCCCTCTCTGGAAAGTCTGAGTGAGGTGTAATCTTAGTTTGTCTAGATAGGAACACTAAGATGGCAAAAGGAAAGATCTCAAGTGTTGTCAGCTGGCAATGAAAATCTAGTTTTTACTGCTTCTGCTCTTCCACACAGGCTACTGAAGCCATAAATTGGTCAAACAGCACCAGACAAAACAAGACAGGGAGCCCATTCCAGAAGAGGCACATCTGTGCCACCTATTTGAACCACTCTTTCAAATGCACTGCACATCAGTCTTCTGCCTCTGTTACTTCATCAACTTCTCTTTTCCTGAGAAGTTTACCTTTAGGCTTTTACCAGCCAAACACACTACACATTTTCAGCAACCCTTCTTCCTTCTATACTACCCCAGTCTCACACTTCGATGAAACAACCCTGACGTGCAATTATTCTGGAACAAGCACAACACGTTTTACAATCATATTTTAGGCAAGAGTATATTTTACATACGTGAACGATCAATGAATTCAATTTCCAAATGTTTAGTTTTCAAACACAGTATACTCGGACTCTTCTTCCCACACCAGTCATATACTTTTAAAAGCTGGAAGGAAAGTAAAAGTCCTGTTGTGGGGTACTGCTCTTTTCCAAGCTGAATTCTCACAACGCAACCAAGGCACGAAATCAATCCCTCTTCTTGTATGAAGTTTGGTCTTTTCAGTGAGCCACCACATTGTCACGTATCACCAATTGTGGCTCAGACCACACCATGTGTTGCAACTAAGGAGACTTTGTCCTTCCCAAGAAGAGTCTGTGGTTCTGCAAAAGTCTGACAAGCCTTTTGCCCCCTCTTTTGTTACTGCTCTTGACTTTTTACTGCTCCCCACAAAACATACATTACTTCGTGAGTCAGCCTCAGCACACCAGTACAATTTGTTTTGGAGCAGCGGTTTATAATCCACCGCCATGCTGCAATCCTTTTAACAGGACAAAGAAGAAAGCTGTATTACCAGAAGATTATTTTTCAAAGTTTAGAAGTGCTTCTCTAGAATGCTGAAAGTCAGAGTTAGATAAATACATTTTAAAAATCAAATCAAAGACCCTATGCCAATTAGCAAAGCAAGTTGCCCAAACAGAAGCACCCCAACGTTTCTTGTCCCAAACTTGTATGGGACAAGAGAAAGGAGCATTCTTTACACTATTCCCACTCATTAACAAGTGTTTAAGATACCTGATTTCAGGTCTCCTAAGAACACCTGCAGTTATATTTTGTCCTACCTACTCAGCTAACTTGTTCTCTGTGATCTTTTAGCACTGTAATTGCTCAGACAGAAAGTACTGCATTGTGTGCCTGTGCATAACTCATTACCATTATGAGTATGAGGAAGCAAGCTGTATTCAGTTTTTGTTCACATAACAGCTTAATTTCTTCACATAAGGCCAGATGATCCCCAGATACAATAGCACAATCACCACAAAAACTGAAGTTATACAGTTAGTGATAGGTAATGCAGGTAACCCTAATAGTAAGCATGGTTAGATTTGTATGTGCCAAAGCTGAGCTTGCATATCCGACAGTTCAGAAGTTGCTTTTACTTTAACAGAGCTAAATTTAAACTGGAGCTCACCATAAGTGAAATAAAGTTTTTCCACTATCCTGAAACAAGCTATTCCTTTCATACAACAGCGCATCAGTGCATCTGTATGGACTTACAAAATTCATTCCTCCACACCTTTTTCTTCAAGGGAAATGAATATATTTGAGGCTTCTCCACAGATGTGCTCTAAAGTGCTGCCAACTTGTCCCAGGATATTTACCTTAGGTTCGCACATATTTGAAACACACAGCATTGAGACAAAACATTCCCAGGTATGGTTTCTGTGAGAACACCTGGCAACATTTTCAAAAAGAAGCTGTATGCCTTGTCCATGACTTACAGGTTCCTTCCTAGATTGTCATGTACTTGTAAGTGAATCTGAAAATCTAAGGCATTTGCAGCTTAGCACCAAAAATGTATCGTATGCCATGGGGCACAGAAAAAAATAACACAGATGTGGGAACTGCACTCTACTTCAGTCCATCAAGAAAGAAACTAGAAGAATCCCATACATAACAGTTCTTCTACAAGAGCTCAACAATTTTAGTCATGTTGAAAAGCCTTGCTGAGGACATAGCATGGACACAAGATGGTACAGAGGCTAAGCTACTACGTGGGAACCTACCGAGCTTTGGCTTTCTACAGTCAATTCCTGAACCAAGTTACAAAAAGAAGTCTCTTAACCTCTGATGAGTTACTTCTGCACTCTACGGTTTGATTGATGGCTTTGCGGAGGGAGTGGGCAGGAGGACAAAGGGAGGAAGAAAAGAACGGGGAGACTGCTGGTTTTCACATCTAGGAGCATTTACCCCTTAGCTACATGAGTTTACCCCTTAAACCAATGGAGCTGCCACATCATACTGCCAATACTGAGAGTACAGCGCAGGGCTGCCATGCTTTATTGCTACTGCACACTAGGAAAACATTGCCATTGAGCCCTGTTGACAACACAGCACAGGACTCCCAAAGACATGAGTTCAAGCCTCCAAACACAGGAGCATATAACAGTCATCTCACGCTCTGCTGAGCCAAACCACAACAAAAACATTTTTATCGCTGTACTGTGTAATTGTCAAGGCTAATTCAGGTCTTGACTATCACATGATGTCACAAGTCTCCAGATTATAGGAGAGAAGCAACTGAACCAGCTAGCTGATCGTCTTCATCCTCTATACAGGCACTGCAATTAGGAGCTGCAGCACAGACAGCAGCTTACAGTAATTTGAAAGTCTGTTCCCTGCTTTGGATAGAAAGGCCATCATAACAGTTCTATCCTAATTAATATAGTAGCTTCTAATTACATACATACATGTGTGTGCACATATATATTTATTTATTTACCGAAAAAGGGCAAAAGGGGGAAGTGTACGTGGCAGTAAGCTATGATACGAAGCTTTTACCCTGCCATTCTCCGAAGGGCCGGCCATCAGATGGAAGCTTCTAGGCAGCAGCTGAACAAACTGGGAAGTTTTCTGAGTAATAGCCTAGGAATTACTGGCTGTTTACACCAACTTCTACCTTAACAATAGCTACTTCAGTTGCACAACACTTGTCATACTGCTATCTTTCTGTAACGAAGACAGCCCCATGAAAAGCCTTGCAGGGCAACTAACCAATCCTCTTGGAAAGTCTCTGGATAATTCTCCAACACAGGAGTCCACATCACACACTGGTACCTATTGATAGCCAAGAGGTGAAAGAGAGCATGGCAAACACGGGGAGATGGACTACAGGAACATACAAATACATAGCAGAGGGCTAAAAAACTTAAGTGTTCTGTTCTTGAAGGTAGGTTTCCCAAATCCTGTTCATGAAGGTAAGTTCCTGAAAACCTGTTGGCATACTTTGCAACGTTATTCATGTGGAACTGTTCATCCATGTCATCTTCTAGGACACTCCCCTACAGTGTAATACATCTTCCTGCTAAAAAAGGGTACCTGTGCCTCTAAGATTATTATGTCCAGTACCGCTTTCTCCTCTCTTTTTGAGGAAAGAAAAAGCAAATAAGCTTACTGCAGCCTTACAATCTTATCTTGGCTTCCGGCAACTCAAACAGACCAAAACCTATCAGTTTTCCCATCGTTTTAGTTCAATGAGGAAAGTCAGCCATAGCCACACCAAGCCCACTGTCCAAAAACACCCCCTTGCCACCTCTGGTGTTTGCAAGACATTAAGTCCTACCAGTCCCTCAAGACTTCAGCTTCCACCTCACTTCTGTTCACAAACTTTAACAGACCTCCCACTTTGGAAACAATGCAGAACACATACAGATTTCTAAAGACTTCTCATAAAAATTGTACACTTCTGCATTTTTCTTTAAACTCTTCTGGCAAGGAACAGCATACTCCAGCTGCTCTAAACATCGCTATAAATACTTGGAAGTTTCTAAATAGGTCCTGCTCTTTAATATTGCTTCTCCTCTGTTTAGAAGCCTATAAAAAGTGTTCTGTTCAAAAATAACTCCTACCCCATTGGTTGTTTATACTTACTTTAATATAACAAGAGCAAAGTTCCTGTTAAACATCACAAAAAATCAAAGTTGACTGATTTATAACTTGCATTTTTTTTTCCTAATACAGTTTGATACTGAAAAAAAGGACTCATATGTTAATTTAGGCAGACAAAAAAAGCCTCAATGCACTTCTTTGGCCACTTAAGTTACTGCTTCCCATTTGTACCACACAAACCTCTTAAGGAAACCAGGCTCACTAACACCTGATCTAGTTTACACTGAGTTAAGCTAATACCACAGGGAAGGAGTTAAGTAGCATTGGTGGGACAAAAATTCTGGAGACTACGATCAAAGGGGTCTCTGCCTTCACCATTCACATGAAGCACTATAAAATTAAACTGCTCAATTCAGTTTCTCAAGGCCTTTAATGGAGAAAATACTGCAGTTCCACCCACAGTAAATGCATAAAGCAAATACAAGCCCCTGGAACAACCCAACCACCACCAATAGCTTTGTTGGTGTTTACCAATTTACATTGGTGGTTACCAATTTTACGTTACTATGTAAGAGAGATTTTCTATGGCAACCACCATTTCTATGCAACAAGAGAAATACATTTACTCTTATGTGGGGTTTTAAGAGTGCTTATCTAACAAGTCGAATAGAAAGCGTAAGGCATAGTTAGAGGCTATAAACAGTTAAAATCAGCCTTAGGTAGATACTGAAAATGCACATATCGTGTATGATGTACCTATGCTTGGAAGAGGTTTAGCTTCAAGGCTGTAAAGCAGGAAAACTTTGGTGCAAAAACTTGCTTAATGATTTCCTTTTACCTTGTGGGTTGATACTCTGTGCTGAGCAATTACAGTTAGTTTTTCTAGGAGCCCTCGTAATCTCTCCTGTGTAGCATGGGAGATCAAGTTCACAACATCAGAGTTAAGTTCCATAATGTCATGCCTTTTACCTGTGGAAGCAGAGAAAATCCATTACGTGTTTTAGTAGTAGCTGATAATTGAAATAATTAGCACAGCAGGTATTCTGTTCCCCCTGGAAGTCATACCCATTATGAATAAAGGTTTGGAGATTATGATTTTCCTGGTAAAGTCACAACTTCAAAGATCTTAGACATTACATTAATAAAACTTAGCCCGGAGCTTCAGAAAATATAGACATTGTTTCACTTAGCCTCTAGAATCACTCTCCTTGCAAGGTCATTTATAGGACAAAGTTAATAAGAACACAAATCAAGCTTCGTGTTCGGGGATGGGGAGAAGTGGTAGCTGTAGAAATTAGTGCCATATTCCGTTAATTTCAGTAATTAAAAAAATAGAGAATTACATTTTGCCCTGCTTGACACCGTGCTTGTTAACAACTCATGACATTTATTCAATGAATAGGGATATTTTTCGCAGCGCTCTCCGGGTGTGCAAGACTCAGCCCTCCTCTCACCTACCTCGACCAACCGGGCACATGGCAGACTGATCCAAGGTGGCAACTTGGAAAATACCAATCTGATCCCATCGGGGTCATCAAGCTATCGCCTCCAACCCGTTCTCTGGCTGCCACCGCCCTCCCTGCTGCTGGACAGGTCCTAGAGTGAGGTGTCACCTTCACAACCTTCCTGCAGGCTGCTGATGGAGAAGTGTTCCTGTGCTTGACATGGTCGGCCACTCAACACAGCTCCACCAGGATACCTGGACAGTGCTGACTTCTCCCTTATGGGCGAGGCAGGGAGCTGTTCCACACACTTTATACGCAGCACCCATCAAAAGCTCTTTTCCTTGCCCCTCACTGCATTTACAGTGGCTGTAAGATTTTATGATGCAATGCATAGCATGCATTCAAAATCCATTTTGGTATTTATTGCCAAGTCAAGTGTTAAGAATGGATAAACAGTACACTGTAAAAAACTAATCACCTATTTCATTTGCCTTTATTATACATTTTTAGTTGGCGCAGCAATCTCACCAGACAGGGAAAATCTACAATGTTTTTCCAGATAAAATCAAAATGTTCTCTCTGCTTGATCTCAGCTGGTAAATATTAGGCTGTACTTTAGCTGAATGCAAAGCTCATTTTGCTCAAGCATCTTTCAATGCTTCCTCTGTAATTCACCACTAGACAATCAGGACACCTGAAACTTGAAACACCACTTTAAGAACAAAATTAAGCCTCCCCAAACCTCAAGACCACCCTTCCACACACAATTATTGAACAGAAGAGGGCTCTCCATTCAGGAACAGAAGCATTTGTTTTCTAAATTGGTGCACTCCCTGACAATATGTCTCCTTGCCATCAAAACATTTTTTCAATAATAACAACTCACGTCATAAATGTGGAACAGCTATCATGCAAGCCTTAAAAGAGCTATGCCTGTATTTTCCATCTTTAAATAAATTGTCCAGATACAACAAAACAGCTATTCCAGAAGTACTTTCTCCTTCCACTTTTTAAGAGTTCGATTTTTCCTTATACCTGTCTCCCATGGGCGATTGGGTTGACCATCTACCAAACTTTGAAATAAGCTTCTAAGGACCAGGTCCAACATGTCTTTTCCCCTTTCAACTAGTGAGGGGGCACTGACCCCACTGAACCATGCTCCTGCACGGCCCAGATGGCACATCTATCAGGCTAACTAGTGTGGGGTGTACAGAGGGAGCAGGTTGCATTTGCAAGTTACATACTCCTCACAAGCTAGCTGCTTTCCTTGGACTAGGACCAAGTTGCATGTAGAAATGGGAGGACTTTGTGATCGGACCACTGCACCAGAATTAGGGCTGCACACGTGAACAGTGGGCTTTCTTGAATGCTCAGCTGTGAGCTCACTGTTGCAGTATGGCAGCGCACCACAGAGTAAACATGAGCAGAGCATTGAGCGACACCCACCCAGTTTGCTGTAGATGGCAACATGATGCTGTACCAATGCACACTCCCTGCTCAGACATAACACACCTTGCCAAGCAACAGTTATAATTTTGCTCAGAAACTAATGGCTGAAGCAACACATACAAAAAACCCACCTTCCTATTACATTTTAGGCTCAGGCATTCAACATGCATTCAACATACATTCCATGGTAGTATTCACTGACACAGACAGATACCTTTAACATCTCTTTTGTATAAAATCAATGGAAGATTCTTCCACATAGGGATTCATAAACAAAAGTCTGCCCTGTGCATATTGGCAGCATAACATTTCTTTCTAACCACATGGGCAGGATGTGCAACATTGGACAATAGAGTACATATACCCGAACAGCCTGAGGAATGCAAAAGCTGTTAAAAAAGTGAATTTAATATACCCAACTAGGAGCTGTGGGAATAGAAAAGCACACTTCAGTGTTCAAAATTAACATCTCTTGTTTTTTTGTGTGTTCCAATAAGTGTAAAAGTAGTCAAGTTGCTCACTTCATAGAATTATTACACGTAGAAGTGGCACAAGCTTCTTTTTCCGCTACTGGGCTTCAGACCACTTCCACGTAAAAATTTAAAGTGTATTTCTTGACTAGAAGGGGAAGTAAAAACTTGGTATAGTTTAGTAGGAACACATGAATGGCGATAGCAGATCTTGGAGTACCAGCTCCTTCTTCAAAGATCAGAGGCTGGCTGATGAAAGATGCAAGAATACAACTCTATATCCGTACACAGTAGTTACATGTTTTGTTCTCACCAATGTTCAAGATCTTCTTTTGAAGTGCTTCTGAAGAGAGAAAAGGTTCATCTGCACAAGAGCGGATCACTGTACCAATGAGTTCAGAATTTGTTGCCAGAATGCACGCGCTCTCCTCACTCAGGTTGACCCCAGCCATAGAAGTCACATCATTTATGTCATCTTCATCTCTACCAAAGAGAAAATTATTTTATGCTTCATTCAGAACGCATACAAAGACAAACCTCTTCTATCATCAAACAGCCATGTTCACATATTTTGGAAGCTACCTCTACACAATACATTTGTGGTATGGGAGTGGACAGGGAAAGACAAGTCCTAAAAAGCTTTCACAATTCTCTCAAGTACCTCAAACATTAGCTTAATCAATGCCTCAGTTGCGAGGTATGCAAATTCTTTACAAGAAACTTTTGAATAATCTTGGAAACAATGGGCTGAGGTAAAGCTGGGTTAAAAATCCCCACAAGCCTCCCCACCTCCACCACTGATCTTCTAGCAGGGGAATTTATTAGCAGTAGTATTCAGAAGACAACAAAGTCAAAGTTACTGTTGGAGTCACAAAGTTAAAGTCACAAGTAAACTGAATATTGTTCTAAAAATCCAATTCACTGGGCAGAACCAAGTGTAGAACAAAGTTGAATATTGCCTCATTAAACCATAACCAAGTCTATTTTCTAACAATGCCTATCCTATGAACTGAAGTTTACAGCAGAAGCATATTAGAAGAAACGTGACTAACTTTTCTTTCAGTGAGTTCCCTTAAAAAATAAGGCAAATATTTCTTGTCTGTACACTACAACCAACCCAGACCCTGCTCTTTGAATCAGTCGTGTCGTACAATACTCCTGTACGTAACAGGGAAGATGCTGTGCTTCTGCAGAACAGTGGCAGAGGTCAACATTCCTTCACGAGCTAGATTCTGTTGTGGCAGCTTTGGACTACATGCTCAAAAATCCAAGTCTGGCATAGTTTGGACTAACAGTAACAGCTAGCTACCACCATTGCAAAGTTCATGTTGAGCAAATAGTTCGTGTGTCTCAGCTTCTTTTATTTACTATATTTTTTAACATCATTTAAGTTAGAATACTTAATAAAACTTGTATGGGAAGTTTTTGGAGGAGTTCTGTAATGAAACAGTGAGTTATTTTCAGAAAAGCTTAGATCACCAAGAGAAAGCCTTTTTGCTTGTAAAGTGACAAAAGGTCCTACTGTTGGCTTCAAGGGTTTAGGACCGATCCATAATAGAAGTCTGCAGTATTAGTACAGACAAGTGGAAGCACTCAATCTGAAAGTATTTTGATCTGGATTAAAAAAAAAAAAAAGTCTTTGTAAAGGTGTTCTCTGGCAAGGTTCAACTGCAGGAATCACTGTGTGACCTAAATAACTCTTGAATGAGGGGCAGGTCAGAAACTTCCCATTCTCAGGTTAAACGGGATCTCTTGGAGGCTGTTTCCTGACTGTCATTAGGAAGAAGCTAAAGTTATTGGAAAATGGCTTGGGCTTGAGTGATGCTCAAAAGACAAGAAAGCATTGTGGTTTTTGTTGTTTTTGTTTGTTTGTTTTCCTCTCTCCTCCTCAAGCTATAGATGGATTTTCTCCTTCAGACTTCAGTAGGTTTCCATGGTGCAAGACTTAGGTCCCATAACATTTTGAAAAGGAGTCTGGCTAGGAAAGGAATCCAGCCTCTCCCTACCCCTCCTGCCTTTCATTTGTGTACTCTCATACCAGGCAGCTTCTATATAATTTGTTTAGGGGAGAAGGAGACCCAAACTAGCTTCATTCATTACGTCTGACTAGACATTGCTTCCTGAGTACGCTTTTGCCCCAGATTTATCACGTTCAGAAAAGCACTAAATCCCAGGATTGTCAGGACCGTTGTACGATCACCCTTACAACTTAAAGCTAAAGCCACCACTGTCAGAACAGTTTCCCCACCATCTACCTCTACAAAACTAGCAACTGAACAATTCCAAGAGTATAGCCGTACTCTAAAACCATCCTTTGTCGAGCTACTATTTTCTTTCATCTTTCCAATCACAGTCTCTCACGTGAGTGCACACGAGAACTTATACGTAAGCACACATCTCTGCCTGTACTGGTTTAGAAGACCAATTCCAACTTCTTCACTGCTGGACATAAGACAGCATTAAGTCACCAACTCACTAGCCTTGATGAAAGATTAATTTGCACATGGGTAAACACTGCTGCACTTATTTTACTTAGCCCAAAGAACCTATCCCTAAATTTCTTTAGCAGTAGTGCTTACTAGAGATTAACATAACTTTCAGAAGACGTGAAGTTTGCACTCTTTACTATTATTTTGTCCATACTACTTGAACAAATCTCAAGCATTGTAAGCATCGCATTATGTATGTAGAGTAAGCTATTAAAATCATTTTATTCAAGTGATAAATTAAAAATATTCCAGGTGTTTTGGCTGGATACAGACTTGCTTTCATTTTCAGCAAAGCCTCCACAAAGTCCCTCTTTTGCACTACATCCATTAATACTTTTTGCATCTGATCATATCACACCCAGAAACCAACAAGAAACATTCTCCTATCTGTTACAGGTCTCCAGCAATTGAAGTTGTCAGTACAAAGGGAAAAACAGAATGCACAGTTCTCTATGTTACGCTGTACGGGGTCAGATTTGACATGCAAATTGAATATTCAACTGGAAAAAGAAGCCCAAGCAATACAGATGTGCCTCGTATCTAGGAATTTGGCTGCAGTGGCTGAAAAGCGAGTCTGTGGCACCCTCTGGTGTTTAAACAATGCACATGTTTTCTTCTCAACCCATCTTCTATTTATTCCATTTTAATCAAAAGCAAAAGTGATAAAACTACAACGGTATGCTTAACCCAAAACTCCGTGCATTGTCACGAACAATGACACGGGACAGAACAATTCCAGCAGAGTGAGAGCCACCAGAACTCCGCTCATGAGCACCACAGGGCAGGAAGCACAGCTGCCCAGATGTTCTGCGCTGCTGTCTCACTCCTGCTTGTCTAGTAGTCGAGATTTCTGGCACCTCCCAGATTAAATGCAAAAATCAGTTGTACACACGTTTGAAAAAAAAGTATTAAACAGAATAGACGTAAGTCTTAAGTATTATATTATTAAGTATTGTAAGTAATACGTAAGTATTTTAAGATGCAAATGTGTGTCTTACTTTTTCCAGGGTGCTCTGGCATACACTTTACAGAGGTATGTAAAGCCATTTATAAAACTCTTGATGCTTTTAAAGCAGACTGCCCTTTACAGTGCATGTCTTAGGACAACAGAGTGCCAGCAATGCACAAACTTAGCTGTTCCCATTTCAGAGAGGATTCTTTTTAACTGGAACAAGAAAATCACCCTTTTTCCTGTTACTTATTTCTAGCAACACCAAAAAAAAAACAACATTAAAGAGCATACAAGGTCAAATTGCATTTATTAAGTAGAGTTTGCAAGTATTATATTCCCAAATCCTAACCTAACTTACGCACACAATGGCAAAGGGATTCAGGACTGACGACACATTGCAGTGAGAGGCCATAGTTGTACGTGGACACAAAATCACATCAGTTACGAAGACATGCTCTCTGCCCATAACAAATCTCATCACAAAACCTGCAAGGGAGCCATGGTGTTCTCTGTCTCAAACATGATCAGCTAGTTGATGGATCATAGGTCACAAAGAATAGCTTTGGTGGGAACATTAAAAGTTGGGACAGAAGAGAGCAAAACACTTCACAGTTTACTGGGGAATGTCTATTGCCCGGGCCAGAATAACGCTATGTGGAGCTAGACCTCTTTGGTCACACTGGTAAGTGGTAGCATCAGGAATGTATCCAAAGACATTCTTCAGAGACTAGAGACTTACTAAAAAAACGTTAGGTAAGCTAGAGATTTCACATCTGAATTCTCATGGACTTGAGCTACTTTGAAATTCATAGTCCAAAATTAGGAACAGAAATATATTTTGGATCACACTGTAGAAGCAGAGTTTTTCCTAAATAACTCTCTAAAAACTTAAGGAAAGAACATCAAGAAGCTCAAGTCAAACTTTTCCATCCAAGGCAGTTGATATATTCTGACTGGAAGAGCACAGTAAAATCTTGTTTCTAGGGACGTGTGTTTTTTTTTTTTTAATGATGATATTTTATAAAGTAGCTTGGCCTGTTTGTTTTTAAAGGGATGTGTATTTTTCCCCCCAAACATCACTACACAAAATTACATCCCAACTTTTATTCTGAAGCATATTTCATAAGAGTTTGAGGGAGCTAAACAGAGCAATTGTTTTAACATCAACTTTTTCTTTCCATTTCTGACAACCAATGTTTTAAGTATTTTGTATGCACTGTATGTTACTATAAATAACAACAGGTGTCTGTATCTGTGTACACCAAGCTGTAGCTTTCAAAAGATTAGAAGTCAATTGGTCAACAAGAAATAGGTATCATATCTGCTTTTACCCCTGGAAGACTAACTTCAAGTTTGCCTTAAGGTCTTAAGGCCAATAACGCACACTTAACGACAGTTTGCACTTCCACCCCAACATCAGATTTTAGAGCTACAGAAATCATTTCTCCTTTTGGAAAGTGAATCAGAACTAAAAGCTATAAGTATTCTTCTAATCTGAAGGCCTAGAGAATACGCCAGAAGCCACAATTAGAGATGTAGTCAAAGACTTTCACCTCTACATACAGAATTGAGCTTGTAAGAAGAGCTAATAAAAGATATTGTAATACAGCACACAGCCTTAAACAGGTTACCAGCCAGCCCAAATTACAGCTCAATGCTATCTGGCTGTCTGTTAAAAGCAGATGTTATATCTGATTTAATCTTGTGGAGAGCTTTTAATACAAGGTAACTTTACATTAGTTAATAGTATTCACAGGATCAAGATCAATATGCCTCCTCCACAAGTGAAAAACTGATACATATTGATGCACACTGTTTGTATAATTACATTCGTGTAAAATAACATGATGAAAACCCTAACTCATCAGGACAGTTTTCCTATACTAAGAATAATTAAGATCTGCTATGAGGTCACAGTTTTTAGATCCCCCTTGCCAATTCATACTATACACCAACCCTAAGTCTCTAAAGAAAGCTGCTTTTCTCTGGGCTCTGTTCCCACCCTCTACACGCGCTGTCTGTTTCTTTTGTTCCTTCCAACAGGAAACTATATTGTTCATTTTTACCTGAAGGATGTTGTTCCATTCTCTTTTATTTTAGTTTTCTGAACAGGAGATGCTTGAAGCGACAGAATTTTATTTCCTGGCAGGGTAACTTGTTTCAGAATGGAACCTAAAACAAAACAAAGAACATGCCATAATAGAAAGCAAAATGCTCAGGCAACTGTTTAATCAGTTCATATGTCTAACAAAGGCTACTGCAGACTCAGTAACAACTAATTAGGTCAAAACCAGACACTCTAGAGTACTACATTCTGCATGTTCCATATACCCTCCTCTGTGCTGATCAGCAGAAGGTTTTAGTGAGAACTGGCTGGCTGATACAAACTTACAATATGCATCAACCTGGAAATGTTGAAGGAAGAAGTGACATGACACTGAGTGACATGACATCTGTACTACAAACACCCAGTAAAGATTTACAATCTATCATACCGAAATGTTTTTTCTCTTGACAGACAGCCACCTTCCTACAATCTACCAACAGCCTGTACTGATTTCTGCACCTCAGCAGTCCTCTCCCTTCTCCATTACAGAGGTTCCACCATACCTGCAGGAAATTGGTTGGTTTGAACAAGCGTATTCAGCGGCATCCTCTTCTCAGCAGATGTCTGGAGAGTCAGCGTTGAGGGCTGTGGGAGTGTGGATACTTGCTTTACAATGGCTCCTGACGGTTGTTGGACTACCTGCAAGTGGAATATCCAATATCAAGAGTGAGAAGAGCTAAATATACAGAGAAGTAAATAGTATCAACATGTTCATTCAGCCAGAAGTGCTGCAGGGCAGGCATGCATGTCTAGCTTTCAGTTTATAACAAACAGCATGCTCAAAAAAAAAAAAAAGAAAAAAAATCAACCATCACTTCTTTTGACTTTAATGCCAAGAAACAAAATCTTAGCAACTGGTGGCGAGCATAATGCTCCATCTCATTCAGCAAGCTCTAACAGACATTTCACCCCTACTCTCTATTTATAGCTATATCAGAAAATTTTCACTGAATACTACACAATCTGTTACACTAAGAGACTTTCCTCTCTAGGCCTTGTTTAACAGACTGCCAGTTGAATATTGTGTCTGCCTGCCAACAAGTTCAAAAGAGTAGGTATCACATACATCTAGATTAAAGAAAAATAAAATAATAAAAAAAAAGAAACAGCTAAAAGTCCTGCAATAAATTCTTCTCCTGTCATGAGGAATACACCCTATGAAGTTACTAATGCATTTTTGGAGCTGCAAGGTCAATTGTAAATTGAGATGCTGAGCTTCAAAGTGTTAAACAAAAGTACACTTGAACATACCAGTCAGAGGGCACACGAAGTGCTAACCAGCAGCACCTACGCTGAGCAGAGCCTCTATACAAAAACAGTGGTACACTGCTAAAGGGTAAAAAGGAAGAGGGTCGATAGTTTCGTTTAAAGAGGTTGTTGAAAGAAGCAAAACCAGACAGCAGGGTGTCATCACAACACAGACCTACAGGCACAGCCTATAAAGACAGATTCTTCTTCTTTGGGGACAGCCATTAAAATGCACGAAACCAATAAAATTGCAGTATCTCCAAAAGCTTCATGCCCTAAGCCTCCTAGCAAGCAGAACGTGGGCTGCAGCTTCTGATACATCCTTTGCAAAATTCTTGATTACAAGTAGTAGAAAGACTTTACCAAAAGCACAAATTTATCAACATCTTCAGATTGAATCCCAGCTGGTTAGGGGCAAAAAGCCAATACAATGAGTTTAAATGGTTGAGGAAACTTTTTCTCTCAAGCCTTTTACTCTAACTTCAGGAAGTCTAACGAGTTCTTGTACAGTAGTTGTCTAAATAAAGTAAACAAGTTTATATTTAAATAATTGGTGTTTACCGTACTTCAGAATTTATTCTATTTCAGCTGCCTCCTGTTATCTAATTCCAGATTTATCAGTAAACACAATCAGCATAAGAATCAGACCTTCACAAGATGATAGGTACTCTGTATTACGAAGTGAAAATATGCTCCCCCAGTTATTACTGCTTACAGCATCATGGCTTGGCATTGAGGTAGAAATGCAGAACAACTGAGCTGAAGGTGGTGTTCGAAAACCAGACAAAGAACAGACAACTCTTGAGAGGGAAAAAAGCACACACAAGATCCGTCTCTCCAAGTTTGTATGCACATGAAAGAACCACAGGAATACAGGCACTGATTGTGGACAGGGTCAAGTCTCACACATACAGCACTTGGTCACGAACAAGTACAGGCACTAACATTTGCTTCTACTGGGGTTTTAACCAAGACACAACTTGATCTTTCTGAAAGATCCAGCTTCCATAGGCTGGAAGTCAAAAAACAACGTTGAGAGCACAATTTGTATGTTCAGGTAAGTACTGAACAACCAAGCAGCTTGGGCGAACTACTCACAGGATCTGCCAGCATCCATACTGGCATGCACCTAGAGATCCTCCCTACCACCAGTGAGAATGATGCTTCATCTTCAGCACACAAGAAACTGAAACAGCACAGGAGGAAACGTAAGCATTCAAGATTACTGCGGCAGACAAAAGAAGAAGAGATAGGCAATGTAAAGTCAATAGCCTAGGCGGGAACTGGGAAATAAGTCAAGTAACCGAGGATACTAGATCAACCAGAAACAGAAAGGAAGGGTTGGCAGTAAAGCTGTTTTTCTCTTTGCCATTCTAGCTGCTAGATTTACAAAAGCTGGACATCCTTGGTACTGGCAAAGGGCATGGTCCTAGAAATTTCAACAGGGACCTAATGCCCTGAAAAAGTACTACAAAAACAGACCGTATCTATGTGTTTCTATTACTTCTTGCTGCTAACCTGAAGAAGAAAGAAAAGGGACTGCTCCTTCAACCCCCTTAAGTAAGTTCAGAGAGACATCAGCATAAAAAGCAGCAACACTTGAGTAAAAAAGCGCAATGCAACGTCCAGCTGACAGCATGAAAGGCAGCTGCTTGGTGGAGACTTTGAATAGCGTGAATCTCTTCTACCTTCATAAAGCAAAGTTTGGAGATCAGCTGCGAGGTGTTAAAGTACCAGTACACCAGAAGTGACACTGCTTTATGAAGGAAGCCCTACGAGCAAAAGCATGCATTGAGGACAAAGCACAGGCTCTTTCCTCTTGCTCTTCATACTTAGCAAAGCTCTAATTCCATAGCAGCGTTATCACCATTACAGACAGCATCCGGTAATGTAATTTTTCATTTATTATGCTTAATGAGAGACAAAGCAATACTACAGCAAGACACGCTTTATTTCTAAGGTGAAACAACTTTGGAAGCCAATACTCTTAAATGAGTCCACGTTAGTAAGGTCACGGGGGGGCACCCCACAGAACATGCGGCTGCCAGGGAAGCCGAGGGCAATGCTCACAACACAACACAACCCAGTCCCAACAGCCCCCCTAAAGAACAGCCCCCTCGGTGCCCACCATACAGACCCAGAGTCTTGATGACCGTGCCACAAAAAGAAGTGGTCACATGCAGCATCTCTCCCATCACATTATTCATACAAGACCACTGCAGAGTTGCAATCTTAAGCATCACTGATGGAGCTAGCACATGGAAGCACAGAAGATGCTTGTTTTCCACTCCTCAAGCACAAGAGACAAATTAGGAACGGGCATGCAGAGGGAGTGTGTGGCATCAGACAACCATGAGGGCTGGAGAGGGAAAAAAATTGCTGGCAGCACTGTACGGACAGATTTGCACAGCTGGTGTGTGTTTCCTTTCAGCTGGCAGCAAGACCCTTCTATTTAGGGAGGTGAGGTCCTGCTTTGTTTTCTTGTGTCAGTGGACAGGCCCTCTGTCCTTCTAAAAGTAAAGTCATCAGGGAAGCCCTAGAAGATGCAGCCACTTCTACCAACTTGCTCCTTGTGCTAACAGGCCACCTGAACAAACACCGAACTCCTGATAGGGCTGAGCTGCCAGTGGTCAGTTCAGTCCTTCGACTACATCCAAGACCAAAATTAAATAGCTATTCTGAAGAGCAAGAATTTTAATCACTCTGCCTGGGATCCACCCAAATGAGGATAAAACATGCTTTGTATGCAAGTCAATGTTTGTAACGCACAGTAAAGAAAAGCAGTTTCATTAGGCTGCCACACTGCCGTACTGGAGGAGGCAGAAGTCATTTCTTGAGTTCACCAAAATGATATTCAAGAAGCGCCTTGACTCCACAGCGTAGAGTTAAGCTTCCTCATCTATTTGTACAGATGGTCAGTCTTTCCCCTGGATTACATGGCCCACTGTGGAGCCAACAAACTGCTCTCCAGCTCTCTTACAACCTAAGCAGCCCTCATTTTCTTCTGCCTGGAAATTCAGATTTAGTCCTTGAAGGCAACAAGGGTAGCAACTCTTTTCCCAATTTGGCCGTAGCAACTACGATCAAAGTTTTAGTGCATACGCAACAACAGTTGTTTAAAAAACAAAACAACACCAAACCCACTCATAAAAAGAAACCACCCTATATAGTTCAGTGCTTTCAGCAAGTCTGAAAAGGTGAAAAGCTGGTAGAATAAGCTGTTTACTTAGAAGAAATTATTATTGTACTACATCCACCTTACATGCTTTGAAAAAAAGGAAAATGCAAAACACTAGTTGGTCTGAATACTGTTAAATCAAGTCTACACAATAACAAACTACAAATGGAAATTCACACACTACAACAGCTGTGGAAAGTAAATCTAGCTTCAGAGGAAGTCTCACATTTTCCCCTTGTTGGAAGGAACAAATCCTTACAAGGAAGTCCTATTCAAGAAGAGTCACCTGCCAAAGGAGATGATTCTCCCAGTATTCTTGAGGTCACTACATGCAGGTAGACACAGCACACTGCTCAGTATCTCAAACATCCATAAACCAAACCTAACTTATTTTACAACGTTGCTCTGCTGGGTATACTGGTGATCCACAGCTTGCTGGCATTTAACATTAGCATTAGTGAGAAATTAACCTGTGCCAAGAAAAAAAGTGTTAACGCATTGCTTTTGAGAGCATTGTTTTAATAGAGCATTTATTCCTTCTGAAATTTGTTAGCTAATGAGGCCTGATAGAAAAAATTGACTTTTTGATGACTTCATAATTAACACGTCTTAGGAAATCTGGAGGTCAGAGCTCTCCTCGAGCTTGTTAATACATTTCAGTTAGCATATCACTACAGATCATCAAACTACCTATTCCTGCAAAGCCTGCAAAGCATCCAGTGCAGGATCTTTGAAGGTAAGGAGACTGGAACCCCTGGGGGCTAGCTGAGGCACAGCCCTCACAGGGCATCTAATAGTAATTAACGTAAGCATCCCATCATCAATTTCTGTTTCTGACACAGGCATTTCCTGCCTTTTCTTTCACATACCAACCTAGCCCAGCTGCACACACATCAGGAGTCCAAGCACGTTCCCTCGTGTCTCTATCTGGACGTTCAGGCTGGTTGAACGGTGGTCAGCTCATCTTGCAAGAGACATAGCTTACAGGGTGGCTTTACATTCACCTTTTTGGCAAGCGTGCAACATTTCACAACTATCACAAATGTAACTGGTTAACTCATGACGGGTGGCTTCATATGACAAAAAAAACCACACCTAAGGTGCGAATTGGTATTACTCTGACAAAATGTTAAGAGTCATAGCAAAAGAAGCTCAGGTACAGAGAAGGAGAGAAATTCATCTTACCAACTGTTTCACTTTTACCACCTGCTGCGCGCCCACCGACTGCGCAACGATGGAGTTTGGCTGGGAGATTTTAATACTGATGGGGGTGCCGATGACTGGTTTCAAAGGCTGGAGAGGGGTTGTTGCTGAGGATGCCACTGCAGAGACGAGCACTGGCTTTACAGGTTGGAGAGAGGACGTTGCTACCGCAGAGGTGAAGACCGGCTTCACAGTTTGGATAGCAGTCAGCCCTGATGTCGCTATTGTGGTGGTGAGGACTGACGCTGCGGGACGAAGAGAGGCTGTCACCACTGCAGAGGCAGGAACAGGCTTCACCGTCTGCAGAGAGGCTGTCACCGGTGCACTGGAAAGGACTGGTTTTATAACTGGAGAGGCTGCGACTGTCGCAGAGGCAGACACTGGTTTTATAACGGGAAGAGAATTTGTTGCTACAGCTGAGGTCGCCACCGCTACAGGAGTTGGTGCAGAGGTACAAGTTGAAACAGCTTCTTGGGTTGGAGCTGGCTGCTGCATACACTGCTGGATAAAGCTTTGAGCATTTGGCATTAGTTGCCGTAAGGCAAGCATGCTTTTCTAGAAAACAAGAAGAAAACAACATGGCTGTAACACCAGAACAGCCTCCCACAATACTAGACCTTACATTAGCAACTGAACCTTCTTCCTTAGGTTTTAATTCTTTTCTTTTTTTTTTTTTTTTTTCTTCCAAGAGGCAACAAGCTGGTTATTCCAAAGAAGAGGTTTTGCTACAATTCACGTAGCACAAATGCAAGTACTCTTAAACTGATGAAGGTTTAAGTTAAGAATCACCAACATAAGTTGAGCAAAGATCAAGTCACCACGTCTTCCCTACCTGGAGCAAACCCCATCTATAGGGAAATTTATCCCAAAATCTGTTCTTTTGTTTAGACTGTTTCAATGTGGAATTTATGCACCAGAGTAAGACCAGCTTAACTATTCTACTATCTCAATTCTTTTTGTTTTGCCAAAAAAACTGCTCTCTCATAACAGCTGTGTTTATTCCATTGAGCTCCTCCAGCAGAGAACTACAAATTATCCAATAAAATCAGGAACAAGCTCTGAAGATGCCTGCACTTGTACACCAATACAGCTGTATCTACACTAGGGGGGGATACCACTTTACTAATGTCTGTATAGCTGCAGCAGCACAGCTTAAGCCAGAGAAGTTCTCTGCAACAGGAGAACATTAGTAAAAGTATCTGGCAACATCTCATTTTTAGTACAGCTATGTTTGAGAAGGTTAATGGACAGAATAATCTTCAAGCCCTCTACAGATTTTCTCCTTGACTATTTACAATCTGTTATGGCCCAGAACCAGGGGAAATCATTTCTGCAGCTACCAGTATATTCTCACAAAAACTTTTTTCCCCTGACAGTTTTTGAAGTCTGTAAGAGTCTCCAGCACAGTGCTGTTGCTCTGGGCTTCATATGAAAAGGAACACGCTATCTCACTTGCTAATATATCGAGTGAACAAATTGTTTGTACATCTGGACCTTCCATGGCACTTCTATCTTTAATGTTAGCTTCCCTTTCTTTTAAAAGACTGCTTAGCTTTCCTCATGCTCTTGATGCAGTTTATTCACCAAAAGCATCCAGATTTGAAAATAAAGTTGGCTTTACAGTGTTTTTTTCCATATTTCCAGTGTTTTTTAGAATTTACTTTTTTTTAAGTTATTGGAACATGCAAAACCAAAAACATGCAGCAGCTCTGTCCAAAATCTGAAGCTCAAAAGATAAGAGCCAACTCCACAGAGAATCCTCCCTAAAACTCCACCTTACTAGCTAAAAATGTGTTGGCAACGACCCGTATCACATCTCTGCCTAGACTTGAGCCACAGGCGCTTCCCCCCCAAACAAGGGCAGCACCAAAGAGAAGCGCTGGTTAAGCCAGCTGCCATTTGGCACTCGGCCCTGTCGCAGGCGCCCAGAGCGTGTGCCAAGTAAGCCTGGTCTGTACCGACTACACACCCTTCAGGTGTTTCAGAAAAAGGCAACCACAGCACAAGATGCTTTAAAGGATGGGTAACACTATGAGGTCAGCTAACTTCGATCCCAGCTGTGCCTGAACAATGATGCTGAAGTTTTCCTATTTCATTGTTCATCTAGCGTACAGCAAGGATAGAGCATCTTATCGTGCGTTACAAGGGTACGGATACTGCCCAGACCAGAGAAGCCTACATGATACCTGGGAGCATGCAGCAGCTCTGTGTGATGCCAGCACAGACCTGACAGAGGCTGATGAACCCAACCTAATGGATGCTTCAAGTCCCATGGAGCTGCTTCAGGGTCTTTGCACCAAACCTACCAATTCTCCATGTTGGGGGACAACTTATAAACTCCGGCGGAGCACTTTCACAATTTCTGCAGCCAAACTTGCCCTGGCAGCTAGCAGAGCTCAAAGACAAGCTTTGCCCATCGTGCTGACCCTGCGTGCACAGCCTGGTCACTCCGCAGCCAGGATGAAACTGTCCACGAGTAACAGAGCTGCCTGTGCTGCAGTTGTTGCACAGGCTGCTCTAGGAAGTAACATCAAAACTCTGAACTGCAATAGGCTGTAATAATGCAGATTGGATTTATTTATTTATTTAGGTTTTTGCATGGGCATTTAAAAAAAACAGGAATTTAGATTTTTTAAAAATGTAACAAATACTGAGACATACTACATTAAGCCCTGCAGAGGAGACTTCTAGTCTCCTGACAAACTTACTAGCAAAGCATTTAAAGGCTGTCACTGTAACAAAAATATTCATCCCATACTTGAAGAGATTAATACCAGCTATCTAAAGCAATAGCAACATTATCAGATGTATTGTTACATGGACTGCCCTCTTTCTTTGTATTTGACAAACTCCAGAACCTCTATCACAGCTTTACCGCATAACCATTCTTCCTTGATTCTCTGCTGTGCCTGTAATGAATGTCAGAGAAAAGTACAGATCTATCAGGTCTAACAACACTGTGTGCATTGCAGTTAAGCAAATATAACCAAGTTTTCCAACTTTGCACTGGGATTTAGCGGTCGCTATACGACAAAGATGTTCATTTTTATTTTGACTGTCAGTAAATTCCATTCAACAACATGCTTTCAAGAAAAAAAGACAGCATTTTCTTATTTTCATGATTACTTGCTTGAACAGATTAGAGTTATCCCGGGTTACTCTTCCTAAGTGGCAGGAGTCCGTGAGACATTTTCTGGAGAAAGGGGTGGTTTTTACCCTGCCTCCAGTTAAACAGAAGCCAGCAGATGAGTGAATATTAAGCATTATGCAAATTCTTTAAGGTCAAGTACTGCATAAGCTGCGCACAGTCTCTATTGTCACTCTTCTGTATTAGAATTCAAACCAGCTACAGTTTTGCTAAGGAAGTAAAAGGTCATCTTAGCGTAGCTGCTCTACGGTAGATGTACCAGCTTCCAAAAGATTTGTCTCCAGTAGTTACTGGGGAGTAATTATGCTCCAACATGAGAATACAACTGAAGCTAACACCTCTGAAATCCCCCACAAAAACCTCTCCATCTTTCCAAGAGCAGCAGTCAAACAGGGTTAGGCTAAGCACCATTTCCTCAACTGATCTGAGCAAACAACTACTTGAAAACTCTTTTCTGGTCCTTCTTCCCCCATTAAATACCATATATCCACAATCAGACACTTACCTTAAGAAAAGGAACTAAATACGGCTGTGGAGAAGACTTGAGCTCTATGTACAGCTTCTTTGTAAATTCTTCTGGTTCAATTTTTGCTTCCTAAGAGGAAAATATAATTACAACAGTAATTTATAACTGAATCTATCTCCCTCCCTCCCCCAATATGTGTATTAACAATTCATGGAAGTTTACAATTATCACGGTGTTATTCAATTTCAGTATTCTCAAATGCTTTTTTCCTCCTGTATATTTAAAGAACACATTTTAGGATAGAATGATGTTATAATTTAGATACGATACGCTATTTTAAAATTAAATTCCTTTGTTCGACTACAGGCAGTTAATACACTTAAGGATATCTGTTCAAACACCCATTCACTGAAGTGAACTGATAGAAACAAATTTGTAAGTAACACTGATCCTTTTGAATATCTCTTTTATGCAGAAATATTTTAAATCCATCAAGGGTACTTCATGCTGTAAAGGTAGTTTATCTGCATAAGGATCAAAATTTAAATAGATCCGAGACAAAAGACAACTCAGTGCTGTTTTTGTTAAACAATTCCAGTCTAATGCTCACTAAAGCATAATAAAGCAGAATACTTAACGCCTTCTTTCTAAAGCAGGAGAAGCCAAACATCAGAACATCACTTTTGCATACCACCACGGCAACACTCCTCCAGCTCACAAAGCACAGTCTCCTTGAAGCTTTCTGCTCTGCCTCACCACAAACACCTGTTTCAGTGGCTTGAGAGGGTTAGGAAGCCACAGCAGCCTTCCGGGACCCCCTTGCACATCAGCAATGGGGCTGAGGTGGTGGATAGCCCCAGACACTGCTGCCACTTCTCACCCTCCCAGGTGAGACCATGCAGTTACCTCCTTCGGGAAGGTACAGACACACAAGGACGAGGGACCCTAGTGCCAGTCTCTCCATCTGCAGAGAAATTATGCTTTTCAACCTTATCCTCCCTGAGGACAGCTGTTCCAAGGAGCTCCGTGATAAGAGGAGGGGGTTTAAGGACCAGATATTCATAGAAGAGAACTTTGGGCAGCCCTCCTATCCAGTCGTTGGACCCGCTGCCTGTCAGGCCTCACTGAGCTGCAGATACAGGTTGCTGAGGTCCCACTGACACAAACGCAATGATTTGGTATACCACATCTCAGTGCAAATAAGGTGCTTGACACCCACTCCATGAAATGCTGCCTTAAGGACCACTTTACTTCACAGCTGGTGTTTACTTGTTTCCCTCATGCATATGAAACATTAATTTATTTTGCGTTTACATCATACACACATACTGAATGACAGAAGAACAGCATTTTAAAAATACTGTAAAAAGGCAAAGAAATGCACTGTTAAACAATTTATTAATGGCTGGTAATTACTGTTCTTTAAAAAAAAGCACTGTAAGCACAAGGAGGATTAATTCTCATATGTTCCTACAGAAGCATAGTGTATAGTCCAGCAGGGACACACAGGCAACAGAAGAAGAGAAGGGGAATCAAATATTTTTGCAAGCCTGCATCTTAAAACAATCTGTTCCCTGAAATTATCCTTCTTTCTACACCTTGCTTTTCTAGACTGAAATATTCCTTTGGTAACAACAAAGCAGTCTCCCTCTACCTGCACACAGCCTTCTGCTGAAGTGGAACAAAACTGCAGCAGTGGTCAAATGCCAAGACAAGGAGTGGCAGAAGAAACTATTACCAAGAAAACCCAGCTGTGCTGAGGTACACCACAAGGCAAGGAGAGAGACATTGGCAAGCCACCACATTATTTTCTCCATCCTGTTGTCTAACGACAGATAATTTCATGCTTGCTTCACTGGAGCTTCACCACCAACATGCAACTCGGTTCTGTCTTGGGAGTAAAGAAGTAAAATGGACTCAGTACTGTACTACAACCTCCAGAGTAAAACCCTTGCCACTGAGGACCCAAAGCTATGCTAGCGTGAAAAAACAGCTCAGACTCAAAAGCTATGTAAAAACTATCAGTGCCTCCTGTCATCAGATACCTGTGCGCATAAAGTGAAATGGGAATGCGAGGGAGAAAATACAGTATGGGATCCAGCTAAAATGAGTGTTATATGACTTAGGAGACTCAGATATATTCTGCCACAAATCCAGCTCTTTAGCTGTTAAAAAAAACAAGCAGAAAGAAGGAACAAGATTACAAAGTCAATGTCAAAAACAATATAAAAATGACACTTTGCTTTAAAAAAATAGTCTCACCAAGAGATTTTGCACCAGATTCTTCACATTCTGCCCCATCTCGGGGGCTTGAGGTCCACTAGATGCCAATTTTATTAGCGTGGCAAGGAAATTCTTGCATTTCTTCACATTCTCTAACATCTCCTAGCGCAGAAATAAAGAGAAGACTGTTAGATGTTGCATTGGCTCTCCAACCTCTGATGAATATAGAGAATGTTAATTTTTAATTAAATTTTTTTTTCCTTACTGTAGAAGCGCTGGTCTGTGCTACTGTTGTGCCCTCTGCTTTCACAGAGACTGCCTTCTGGGAGATGGATTGTGCAGGTGGTCCTGTAACTGGAAGTTTTACAGGTGTTCCAGTACTCGAAGGCTTTACAGCAGTAACTGTAGTAACACTAGCTGTTGCAGCTGCTGGCTGAATAGAAAAATTAACACTTTTTAAACCAACAATTAATATGACAAACACATACTGTATTCTGCTAGCATATTAAGTAGCATCCTTCCTCCACACTCGAGATTACTATTTAGAACATAAATGAACAAATCTTGTCATTGTTTTTAGAACTTTTGATTCATTTCCTTTGAGAGGCTCTATTTCATACAGTAAGTGACAAAACCAGCACGGCCATCATTCTGTTTTTGAGTCAGTGGGTGGTGGGGAAGGATGGAGGCTCACACAGTCTGAAGTCACTGCCTGCAACTTCAAGCGAAGAGGGAAAGGTAAAGTCTGTCTTGAAGAAACCTACTCCTTAACTTTGTCAAGCTTCTACGGTCTAAGACTAATCAATTTAATTCTAAGCCAAGTTATACTACTCTGAAGATAAAATATGACTTCAAGTGATTATTTATCTTCCTTTCTTCCCCTGCAGCTCCTCTCCCAGTTGCAATGTCCCTTATGTTTCCTATCATGCAGGCACCAGGTTGAAGATGTCTTCTGTCCACTTTGGAAGGATGCACGTGCCAGCGAAAGCAGCCAGCTGAGCCACAGCACCCAAGTTCTTCCTGCTTTTTCCTTGTGGGCACCAATTTGGATCTCTCTCAAATCTGCCCAGACACAAACCCTTTCAAAACTCATTTATGGGACTTTCAGGCCTTTTTCAAACCTCTTTTTCTATCAACAGATTCTGAAACTCCGGCAGCACAAGAGTTGCAAAGGTTTATAGCAAAAGCTAAAATTGCCTTTCTCCTTTGCAAACCAGGCTGAAAAATAGTAGTTGCCAAAGAAAGCCTACTAAACATGAGTATTAATACTTCAGATACATAAAAAAACAACTGTTCTTCTGATATAACGGTACAAGTAAGATGTTTCATTTCTAAAAAAAAAAAGCACACTTTTCATTTTCTCAACTTGTTAACTAAAAAGCCACAGTTTGACCTCACAGAAAACAGAAATAAGCAAAAGTTCCAGTTTAGATTTGAAGCCTGAAAGTCAGTATTGTTTTTTTTCCTCCACCCATTACTCATAAGATGGTAATGCCCAGCTTACCCTATCACAGATAAAACAATATCAAATCAGAACTGGATAGAGTTTGTGTAGAATATCAAAATGCTTTTAAACCCTTCAGAACAGGGGAAATTAGCGAGCTAACCTTTAAAGCTAGAGCAAAAACACTGGCACTTTTGTCAGACTTTTTCCTGGGTGGATCCTTCCCCCCCTATACCTCCCCAAGCCGCTGCCAGCTTGACATGAAAGAAGCAGGCAGCTACCAGAAAGCTTTCCAGCTTCGGCTCCCACTGTTGGTAACACTTTAATAGCTCTCTGCAGGATCTTTGCCACCACCACTGCCTCTTCCAAGGATGAGGCTCAACAGCTCTAAGACCACAGGGAGGCAAACTGGGCACGAGAATCCCACAAACAGATGGAAGGGAGGAAGACGGAAGGGGACAGAGTACAGACCTGTCAAGCTGCAATGCCTTGGGCTTTTAAAAACCGAAAACATGAGGTTTGCTGGAGCTGCTCTCTTGCAAAGTCCAGTGTGTTTACACATCAAGACCGGAACAGTATTTTATCAGCTGAGGGAGGGAACAACGGGAAGCCTGCTGGACCCTTTTCCCAGAACGATGAATATATGGGAATTAACTTCTGTCATCTGCCCTCAACCTTTTTCGCTACTGACAATTCTCATTCTCACTTTGAGCAACAGAGAAAGTCACCACAAAAAAAAAATGGCATTAATCCTGCATATTTTGAAGTCATTCCAAGAGAAGTGCTCTGCATTTAAATGAAAGTGCCCCAGCATGAAGCTAATTAGATACTTTGCAACTCTGTTATTCCATCTGGGAAGAAGGTAAAAAGATTTTAAAAAAGTACAGGTATTTTGTCCAACCTCTGAGCTCAAACATTCAGGAATGACAACATATGCTTTTGTGGATGAGAAGAATAATCCTGCAGTCAGTAAAAGGAGAGAGTTCTGCATGCAGTAGTGTACAAAGTTATACTCAGCATAAGGATATACTCAGGATAAGAGACACAATCAAGCCAAGTACTATTTCTTCTCCACTGTCTCCCACTTTGTCATGACATTGTATTTCCACACCAACACTCCTCTTCCGTTACCTCCAAAAACTCAAAATTAACACCAGCAAGTTCTTTTAGGACTGATGAACAACACAGCTGCCAAGGACGCCAGGCCCAAGGGCTCTTCCTTTCCTTCCCCAGGCAGTTCCTGCAACCTGCCACACAGGCTCCCTTGTCAGACCTCTTTCATCTCACCTGCCCCAGGGTGAGGACTGAAGCAGCCCTATGATAGCAATATGTATCCATACGAACCTATTTACTCTCTATTATGAAAGAGACTTGTACAGAGGGGTTTGTAATAGTCTGCAAACAGGCAGGCTCTGAGGAAGCTGTTACAAACAAAACAGCAGTATGCATTTTTCCCTACAGTCATCCTTCTGGCTACTCAAATCCAGCCCCACGCTCATTAGAAGTGGTCAGGTTTCTACAACCAAAAAAAGAAACCTTGCCAGAAATACTACGTCTTTAAATATCTCAGAAAATCACAAGCTGAACTGATTATATCAAAACTGAACTAAGAACCACATCAAAGACAGATGAAAGTTAAAAATTGAGACGTTAATAGCATGATGATCCTCCACATTTATTCACATTAGATTATGAGGATGCATCCATCCATCAGCTGTAAGAAATCTTTCTCTCTTCTCCCCACATAGTACAATAGACGACTATTGTTTTTATATCCTAAAGACTTCTATTTAGAGACCATAAACACATGGCTTGCAAGCTAGAATTCCAAAATAAAAATAGGTCAGGAAGACACATTACTGTTATTGTTAGACAAGAAGCATGTGTCGTTTCCACCCGTAGCAAAACAGAAAAGGTATTAAGAGATCTCTGGGTTTTCCCCTTTAAGCCCAACATTACCCATCTGTAGTGAGAAGGAAGAGAGAGCAGATCACAGACAGAGCTGTAAGTAATTTTCAGTTACTAATACAGAAAAACAGCAGGAGGACAGATCTGTAAGTCAGACTGTTAGTTACTGCTGTCAGCAAACTTATCTCCCCATCTTTCAAACACACTCAAGGTCAAGAACATGCATCCAACGTGGGGGGTTTTTGTTCATTTTCTGAATGCTTGGTCAACCACTATAGACCAGTCCCTTTCAAGCTCTTCTACAAAAAAAAAAAAAAAAAGTACAAGGAAAATTTCTCCAGGGATAACAGTATATTTTAGCTGCAGAAAGAAGCATTTTCATTATACGTGCATATCCAGAACTCTGACGCACAAGAACAGAGTAAGAACTGAATCTAGAACTGTCATGCTCTACAGGTAGAAAGGGTCTATTCAAAAGAGTCCTACAGCACTTCCCTCTGATAAAGAGAAGTTGGAAAAAAAAAGTCTAAAAATAATGTGGCATTTCCAATCACTGTCTACCTACAGTTGTATCTTTGGAATCTGTCTACCAAATACAATAGAGAGGTTTTCAGCTACGATCTTCCTTCAGCCTTTAATGAGAAAAACAAAAAAGTATCAAAAGTACAAACTTGAAAAACAGCTTGACTGGTGCAGCCAGCTTATCTTCCCCGCAGCACCATCTCAAGTACATTTTTTCCCCCCTAAGAAATTAGGGGACCCAAACAAAAAAAGTATTAGGAAGTCTCCATCTCCCAGAAAAGCTTCATCTAGAGCTTAAAGGAGCTCAATCACAAGGCACAAATGCATTGGAAATGGTTCTTTGAACTATTTATTTTACACATTGCTCACTGATATTCTGCAAGCGCTTTCTACTGCAGTAAGGGAAGATCTGAAATGTGCTGGCAGAAGCATTATTAAGTTAAAAGCAAAAGCTATCAGGTTAGTGAAAACCACATTAGAGTTAGAAATTACAAGAATATATTCATATTTTCTCCAGTTCTCTCCATTACTTATTCCGTTGTGCAATGAAGCTGCTACCTACCTGTATTACAGCAGGTGGCTGAACAGTAGAAGCCACAGCATTTGTTGTTTGAGATAACGTGTTCACAGGAGTAGCTACTGCTTTCTTTAGTAACTGGGTGCCAGAGTTCTTAAAAAAAAGAATAAATACATAAGTAACAATTATGCACACGCAGAAAACACAGGCACTGAAGTTAGTACCTGCTCTTGTTCAATAAAAACCAAGACACCTGCTCTTACAGTAATGAGACAAGTATCATTCATATAACCCATATTGTTAAAGCACTTTTCAACAAAGCTATTTGCCTACTAGTTTACGTGAGAACATATTCAGGGACATTTAGCCACAATGCCTAATCAGAATAAAATGGTTAAAGGATGAGCATTTGGGGAGTATTATGCAGGCAATTACTTTTTTGGACCTACTTTTACTTTGTGTGCTGACTACCATTATAAAAGATGGAAGCAAAAAGCCAGCAGAGCTTAGGGAAGGAGAAGGAAAATCCTGGGGACCTGGGAAAGGTTCTCAGCTTCACTTTGCTTCAGAGAAGTATCCCATAAGACTGAAAGGTTGCAGTTATGCTAGCCATAAACATTTAGGTAGTATGGGTGTTTTTTTTTTTTGTTTGTTTGTTTGTTTTCTTAATAAGCACCTTCTTTCTCATAATAGAGAAAATTTTTAAGTTGAACTATACCATACGCAATGACTAGCAACTTGAAAAACTGAGAAAGCAAAGCACAATGATCATGTGCGAAACACACCGACCATGCTGCTCAGAAAACATTGAAATGCTTAGTTAACCCTTAATAGCTTACTTGCAAACCCTGTTATGAACATGTAACACACAGATACATAAAATTAAGCCCGTGAGAGAAGTTACCTGTACAGCACATATTCTGACTGCAGGTGTGCTGGTAGGTACAGACGGTCGTACACTTGTGTTATTTTGTGGCTGAGTCTGTGCTCGTGCTATTGCTTGTTGAGATACCAGCATTAGTTGGCCATTACTGCTTCTGATAAGAACAGTTCCTGTTGGAGAAAAACATCCAGACTGTTAGAAATTAAGCGATATTATGGCTTTCAATACTTCTGTGGAAGAAATAGCTAGACCACACTGATAAGCTAATGTAACTTTTAGTTTCTTACCCCAAGAAACAATTGCCAAGAAATTTAAGAGCTAAAAAGCCTACATCAGGTTTACGCTGCATTTTATCACAGAAAACAACTCCCAAAGTCAAGGGACAAACTTGACTAGACAGCCATATCAAAACATTGCGTGTACAAGATACAAATTGCAAAGCAATTCATTATTTGAGTCAAAAGATATTTGGGACATGGGAAAAAAAAAAAGAAAAGACATTTCTCCCCACCAGGACACACACACTCTGGAATTATTTTAACAGCAACCTCTTCATGCAGTTCTTCAGCCTGCAAAACGTATCACCACTATTGGACTTAGCTGCCTCTATACACATTTTCCCTTTCTGAGCATTCAGGCACATCCTTGCAGGTGAAGATGCAGTTTAGAGGAAACCTGCAATGGGAACTGTAGCCTGAGTGGTACCAGTTCACCTGCCTACACCAAGACCATGCCCCTCAGTCAGAGGGCAGTGGTCCCCACCGAAAGCCATTCCAGACATTTCCAGCTGTCCCTCTGTCAAGGATCTGTCCAAAATCATTTGAATTCATGGATGTAAACAAAGTTGATTACAGCCAAATAGGAAAACCCCCACAAAAAAGTAACTCTCCTGTCTCGTTTCCTTGGTTTTTATTTTTTCTTTTAAACATACAGCAATGTCAGCCCAGCATGATTGCTCCTACAACCCTCCTCCTGACCCATCACCTATAAGGACCGACAATTAAACAGTTAACAAACAATGAGGTATTTTCACTCAAGCTTTCAAATTAAAAGCACTCTGAGGAGAATCAGATGCCTTAACAGAGTCCCAGCAGCTCTGCACTTGGGAGCCATTCAGCTACCAATGCCTGTTCCTTCCTCCCTGTCCCCCCACGGGCTGGACTCTGGAAATCCCAGACATTTCAGCAAGGTCACGATGACAAAAAGCCGGCTGGGTTCCTGGCCTGGACCCCTGCAAATCTTCCACAGGAGCTACAGATACAGAGCACCTTCCCTTTGCCCTCACCTCCTTTACCTTCAGCAGCTGCCAGGTCCACCACTACCACGTCCACCACTGCCCCCTGCACACAGCTGGTTAGTGAGGGCCTCATACAGGAAAGGAGGAAATGTACAGAAGAATGCAAGATAAGCAAATAAGAGTACTTCATTTTAAAAAATATATTTTTATTTATTTTTATTTATTTATTTTGGGGACCGCATAGATCTGTCTTGCAGGTTAGCCAACGTTTGAAGAATCCCAGTTCTTCTGCCACGCTCGTGGTATTTCCTGGTTTGTAACAACTCTGTATCATGGAACGGTCTTCAATGGCTGGTTCATCTGGAAGTTGTCAAAATATGCCACACAATGCAACCTAAAACACTGCTTCCACCTGAGTTAAAATTAATAGAACAGTTAGAGCCACCAGCTCTTTAAAAACAGTTGATAAATGTGAAACTATTGCCAGGTGCTTAGAGGGAGCTTTTCATCCTCCACATCTAAAAGCATAAGGCAACAAAAAACTTCATATAAAATTCTGTAAAACCAACATCCTGCCATTTACATAGCACAAACTAAGGCTGCCAGGGCTGCATCTAGAATGATTCCCCCCATTCTCAACCAACCTTTACTTGGTGGGGCAAATTCACAAGACAGTTGCATATCCAGAAAAATACTGTTACTCCATCCAACAACTCAGCTTTCTCCTTCTCCACTGAAATCTTGACTATAGCTACATTTAGGTACAGATAGATCTTTTAATTTAATCAGTGAATGCCTGGAATCACAGAAGATTTTCAATTTTCTTCTCATGTCGTCTTATTTAGACAGCAATTCATAGCATGTAATTTCTCATCAGTCAAAAAAATGCCTTTTTTTCCTTGTTCACATCACATGCTTACGCAGATTCCAGGAAAAGAGGGAATGCTGATGATGCCACACATTTAGATAGCAAAAGCATCTCTCTTTGCTCTAGGTCTCCATTCAGGGTTGTAGAAGCATCGCTGCTGGAGGTTTTAGGTTTACCTTTCTCAGCTTGCTTTAAAAACTCATTGCTAGCTCTACTCTTTAAGAAAAGATACATAAGTGCATCATTTAATTCCTTTAGAGATTTGGAATACATTATGTTCTTTGTTTTCATGAATTTGGATATTTTGTCACTAGCCATTATATATGGGGTTGGTTGGTTTATTTTTTAAGCAAAACTGTCAGAAGCACAAATTCTACTTCTCTGAATCATACTGCAAGAAAGAAACAAAACAGGTTAATTACCAGCCAACTTAATTAATTATAAGGGTGGTTTTCGCACTACTGTTATGAAGCTTCAGTTAAGCTCTGCCAGAAATGAAGACCGTGCCTGAAGTGTACTCCTTCCTCCAGTCACTTGAACAGGGAGAGCTTCCAGCAGGCTCCACTTGATGGGAAATTAACTCAAAAGCAACACAGCTGGAAAGCTTATGCAAATACTACACAGGTCATTGTTGTTCAATATTTTGAACAACAAAAAAAAGCACACAAAATAACCCTCCCCACCAGGGGACAGGTCCCAGTAGCCCCTTTACATTTGACCATGACAGCAATGTTTCCCCAACAGCACCATGCCACAAATATGAGGGAACTTTCTACCTGATGACAGGATTAGTTTATACATGGACACTCATGCTTCATCAAAACAGTTTAAAAAGTCTTTAAGTCTTTTAGCTTTATCACCAGGTGATAGCATGCACAGAAGAATTTACCCAAGGCCACTCCAGTGTAGTCACACAGAACTCTCCAGTGTAATATGAACCTTTCCACTTGGAGCAAACTTCAATTTTGCTATATTTGTACCATTTGGCAATTTTTTATAAGGTGGTAGCCTCTTCATGTCAATAGCTTTTTGTGACAGCTAGTGAAAGCAGAACTCTGAAACAAAACCAATATGATGGTAATCTGCTACAACTGCTCTTGCAGGAGTAACACTAAAAAAAGACAGATACCAGCACAAATAAAGTTGAAGACAAACTTGAAGCAGCCACTACTACAAATCTGTAGAATGAAAGCCACAAGACATCACTTCGAAGCCTCAAACACAGAGTTTTGGCAGTTACAACCTGATGTTGTGAAGTGACAGTAAACCAACGCATGGATTGTCTGAAAATTTGAAAGCTGTTGAGGAGGGCATTTTCCACTTCTGGTTGTGGCAAGCTACACTTTTTCACAGCTGAAAACAAAACACACAAACTTTTGATTCCTTTTCACCTTGAAAGGAATGCAATGACCCAGTGCTTAAGTCAACAGTGAAGGCTCTGAGAAGAAACATAGGAGGTAACTTCTGCCAGAGCAAAATTGCACAGCGCTCAGAGCTTCATGCACTGCGTATAGCTGCACAAGTGTGAAATGAAAGAAGAGCAGGCAATGGTATCCCTGAGGTTCTCCAGCGAAAGCTCACTACAGAGTCATGCAGCTACCAAGATAATACTATTGGAACTGACAAGAAAAATATTGGTTATCAGGAGCTGTTTTCACATTCACTAGAAAGCACTTTTTTTGCAGAACTACACACTCCAACTCTTGCAGTCAGTCACTACACTAACTCTACAGAAAGAGAGGGGAAAAAAAGAAAAAAACTGAAGAACTGAAATTCAGGTTTCAGGCTAACACTGCTCAGCACTTTTAAAATCTGAAAAGATATCTGCAATCTCTGACCAAAATATTGTACATACTTACTGAACAATGCCAGGCATCTTGCTAACACCAAAGGTGCCCTCTTTTGGGCAGCACTGCCAAGAAAGCAATGCTTACAGGAGACACAGCTTGATAGTTTTACACTAGTTGCTTCAGTGAAGAGAGGTAAGACGTTCTTACACTTTGATAGCCAGCCCAAGGCACAATCCCTTCACAGTTGCAAGGCTGTTCCTATTTTCAGATCAAAGACAGAAAATGTAAGTGAGCAGCCACCAGCAGGGACGAGTTGTTCACGGGCTTCACTGGAAGGCTCTGTCTCTCAGATTAGCAGCCCTTTCTACAATTAACTGACTTCTGTCACTAGGACTTCTGCCTGCCCTGCCAAAAACACCCCTTGGGAAGCTACTTATTTTTCTTGACTGCCAGTGAACCCATCTGAAATAAAATCAGCTACTTCACGTAAACCTTTTGCTCCCTGCACACCTACCTTCAGCCGCAGTCCTGCAGGAAGGAGCTGACAATGGAGACCCAGCTCAGCTTCCCTCAGAGCTAACCAGAAGGAGCCAGGCTACAGCTTCCCAACTTAGGGTCTCACTGGGAGCCCTGCCCTTTGTCCCCAGCGAGCTGCCTTCTCCTGAAGAGGAGCTGCTCCTTCAGAAAGAGCGCCCGGGGTCACTCAGACAGGGCTTAGACAGTCACCACCCACAGCATCCTCTATACATAGGCACACCAGCAGCACGTGCCATGGAAAACCAAAGGCCTGCTGTTAAATTCCCATTTGCTGCTTCAACCTCTGTGGTCAGGCAACGGTGTCAGGAACACCACACAGCTGTCAGGGTACAGCTGGGCCAGCAACCGAAGCTCAGGGCTTCATCCAGCAGGACTGCACATGACACATGCTGAAAGCGTCCCAGCTTCCACCATTACGGCTCTAACGCCTAAGACAAGCCTGAGGAGGCCATTTTGGAAGGAGGACATCCACAAGGAGTTTCCATAATTTTGTTTCTCAAGTTTCACCTGAGGTGAACTAGCTAGCAGGGGTGCTGCTGTGGAAAGGCACCGTCCCTCGTTCCATGTGAAGCTCAAATTGTCACATTAAATCACCACTTTGATTACACGATTTCCCACACAACTGCTTAACACAACAGCTCTTTAGCACTGCTTTGCCACAGCGCACTGCAGCACAACACAAGAAAGCAAAAGCCTGTCTCCTACTTAGGAAATCATACCTTTCATGCCTGCCTCCTCAAATAACATACAAGCAAGAACCAACAAAATCAGACCCAATTCATTTAAGAGAACACGAGTTACCACAGCTGCTTTCAAACAAGGGCGAGTTGTTTGTTTTGAAACAAGGGATGCACACATCAGGTATGTTCCCAATTTTAGAAAAGTTCCCTTCAGGAATGCATTGAAATGCAGAATATAGGTTAAAAACAGTGATTATAAAAACGCGGGGTTTAAGTGAGACTTTCAGACCCCAAATCAACGAGCAAACAGTTTAACAACAAAAACATTACTGCTGTTTTCAAACATGTAAGTGCTCTCTGTTCCTAAACAAGTCTGTTTTCACTGAACTTCTCAAAACAAAGGGACAGCTCTGAAGGCAGTTACAAGGTAAGAGCAGTTTTCAAGGGGATGTTTTTAGCAGGAGCTGAGTGTCAACTTGAAAGGAAAATTAGTATTAAGTTTCTTAGAGTGTGTGTTTGGGATGAACCAAAATCCACAAAATAAAAGGCCAAACACTGCTAATCCATGCAGCAGTTTTGAAAACAGTTTCTCTCTCTAAATGCATCCTTAAAAAAAAAAAAAGGAAATTTTTCTTCTTCAATCCTGCTTGAGTCATTTAAAAGTTACAAAAACACATTTCAGGACTAAGATCGATCTAAAACAGGCCTTATTAGAGACTAACTATTTAAATGGTGACCATACCAAGGTGCATTGTGTTGTAGACTGGCTGTGAAAGACTGCTAGACAGGCAGGAAGTGTTAATGAAATACTGTGAAAGACATGGCAGGTGAGTTAGATACCGACGTGGCCCACTTCTACACAACTCGTATAACCACTAATATGTTGGAGTCCTGTGTTTTCAGGTGAATTATGGACTGTGCTGCATGCAAGGTAACTACTTATTCCCCATAACCCTCACCTGCTACTTGAGTTTTTCTAGATGTCGACTGCAGATTCCTGCACTGAAGACGAAAAAAGGATGAAAGCCCAATCTGGAGGCACCACCAGTGACAAGTGCAGCTTCTCACTACCTTAAGAATGATGCTACAACAGCAGTTTGGCTGCCACCTGAAGTTACCCAGCCACAGGCTCCCAGTGACAAGTGCCATCTTAAATCGAATACAATCATATTTTGACAACTGATCTTCTGGGGAGGCCATGAATATTTCCTGCTCGGGGACTTCTTGAGGGAAAACGTGTGATTGCTCTTACATTTCCTAGACAAGCAGGATAGAGGGCTTGTCTATACCACACGGGCCACACTGAGTCGTTCAGCTTGTAGTGCACTCCATCCACAAAGCACTTCATTGCACATGACAGATCATCACCAACCTCTGGAAGTTAATGTTTGTAGAGGCAAAAGGAATTCAGCCATGGTCAACCAATAATCACACTGGTCTAGTAGCAACCAGAACCACGCACCACATCCCCAGGCCCTCAAGCAGTTGATTCTCTTCATCTGTCATTTCACTAACTGAATAATTACATATTTCAGAAGTCACTCTTTGCATTCTTTCCTTGTTCCAGGGACGTTTGTATACTAATAGGTCTTTGTGCGAATGGCTCAGAAACTGTGACTAGCATGTGGATGCCATGATACCACTGTGAGGTGTCCAATTTTTAGTTCTAATTCAAGACACCTTGTTTTGCCCATAGGTATGGAAGACGTGAATTTCCGGGCCAGGAAAAGCATTCAAAGGTCGTAATTCCAACTTGCTCTCATGTTACAAGAGAATAGAGGGAAGCTCAACAAAATGCAAGGATGCAGAGAAACGCCAAATCACACAAGTTCTTTAAAGGAGTTGACTGCATCTTTGCCAATCACACGAACGCTGCACTGCAGATTTGTGCAGACTCTGGCCTACAGCTTTTAACTTTGCACCAGCTGTGGACATCTGGTTGCATCTCAAAGCATTTCAAAGCCAGCCTTACCCGCAGACTTCACTGTCCAGGTGTTAACAGCACTGTTTCGCTAGCAGCACAGTTTCCCAGATTACCCGTATTATTGTGAGCAGGTTTTTAAAGCACTATGCAGCCACAACTCTGTCACACTAATGGCTCAAGGTGTGCACAGCCAAAACCTCCTGAAACGCCAACCTTTCTCCACTAAGCTTCTGTACTAACACTGGGCACCAGCTCCTGAGACAGCCTGCACAGGCACAGCCTTCTCAAGCATACAGAGCCAGCAAAGGGATGAAGAAATCTATTGTGAGCAGGATAGAATGGAGTCAGGCAACCTATTATTTCAAATAATTTGGCATCGTGCATCTTTCTGAAGAGTATAAAGCCCCCTCTCCCTCCCCTACTCCAGGAACTAGACTAAAAACGCAAATACCTGAAACCATGTTTCACACCGTAAATCTCACCCAAAGTGCTGGAGCCTAGCTGCTCACTAGTGCATTTTTGGGGCCCAGATGGACATCTGTTTCACGGACTAGCAGTGGGGCCTCCCAACAGCATCGCTGCCTTTTCAAGGAATACAGGCCCATGCTCCTGTTAAAGAGTTTTCCTAGACTCGCACACAGTTCAGCTTCATTATTTGAAAATACATTTATATCCACATAATTTTACTAAGTAACAGTATAACTCCTATGCAAAAATATAACTGTCCCAGTTGCAAGGTAGAGTACCTTTTATTTATAGCAAACAACAGATGTCCATACCAAACATCTGAAGAAAATCTGGACATTGCATTGATTCTTGGAGGGGCTGTAAATAACTGAGATCATAGATGTTTTCTGGGCATAGTTCCAAGATGGCACTACTGTTTCTGTTCAAATCCAAAGTGTATTTATTACACTTGAATCCCAAGAGTTTCTGTTTTTATTATGGGTAGGCATATGGGATCCCATGCCAACTCTGCGTTCCACGAGGCAGTCTTATTTGATATCGCGAGAACATCTAGCTTTTGTCCTTGAGCCACATCTTTCAGCCTCTGGGATTGTTTCCCATCAGCATTTCCCCACCTCATCTTTGTGGCTTGCAACTTTCCTACTTGAGGCTTGGTTGCTTTCCTGCCTAAGTAATCAGACAGTTCCAGGATTGCCTACAGATTAGATAAACTGACTGAGTTCTCATGGACCCAAGTTACTTCATGAAGCAGCTTTGTGTATTTGCAGAGAACTCAGCTGATGGCAATGATACAGTATCTCAAAGGAGCCAAAGTGACATTTCCTTACCTTCAAGGGAACTCCTACTGCAACAAGCCAGGGAATCCATACGCCACACCTTCTTCTAGCTTGCTGTGATCTAGTATTCACTGGAGTCAAATTCCTTAAATAGCGAGTTCGAAGTCTGACACATAGCAGCACACAGCTCTATAAGAACCACAAGATATGCCAATACCCTGCACTTAGCATTTCTAGAACACCATGAGGCAATAAGCTGTTACAGAGAAATCTGAAACTTGTGGAGTGCTTAATTATGAATTTTAATTTTAGATCAAGAGATGCTAAAAACTGAACTGGTGCCTTGACAGAGTTCTAATAAAAGGCAGTATCACCACCCCCCTTTAAATCTCTGTCTCCTTTAAATAAGAGGAGAATTAACTCAATTAATCCAGACTAATCTTGCAATGAGACACTTGTTCTCTTGGTGTTCAAATAGGGACCAACAGCAGGTTGAATTCCACTTGATTTCCTCTAAACGCACATACTCACCCCTTTGTTGGATAATTATATTCATATAATATATTCATACACGTATTTCAGAAAGGCAAGCATGGGGCTCAACACTAAATTTTAACACTGGTTATCCCCTTGTCCTAAATGGGATAGGACTAACAAAAATCCTGGCAGAAGACAGCAAAATTTTCATGCAAGTATTAGCTTCTGTCTACACGGATACTGTTGGAACTGTCAGCAAAACTGTGTGATATTTGTGAAGTGATAAGGATACAAGCCCTATACAGGTGTCATGAATACACCCACCCCCTTCAACACACATCATCAGCTGCCCCAAGAGGATTCCCTCCTGATACACCAAACAGCCAGCGGGACCTGGCTTCCAGAGGGCACCACTTAAGCTAAAAAGCATCTGCCACTTGGCAAGCTGCAAATGAAAGCCTTCGAGAGTTTTGCCAACCAGGACACCCTGTGTCACCCACTTCTTAACCCCACCTGAACATCCACACAAGGAATCCAAATTTTCCAGGCAACACCTAGGAGCAGCCAGTACCAACAAACCCATCTCCTCTGCCTCCACCCAACTGGGAGCGCACGCTAGAAGAGGCCTTCAGGCACGGACTATGAAAAACAAGACCAATCGTAACACCCAACTGGTCTTAGTTCAGCAACTTACCCCAGCAAGATCACCGAGCTTCAAGAGTTCTGAACAGAAACTAGATCTGCTCATGAGTAACAAGGGTTTTCCATCTGCCATCGGGTTTTCCATGCTTCAGTTTTGATCAGAGTATTTCTTTGAGACAAGATCTGCCAGTGGACTTCATTCATTCAAAAGGTGACAGAGAGAGCAGCACAGACCTTAACCATCACAATTTGGGTAACAAGCAGCTTACCTACATCTTTTGTGATCTTTTCTGCTTTGTAAGTTAAACACATTTTTCTTGTAAAATCACCAGAATTTTCAGAGAAGTAGCTTCATGCAAAAAACTTCAGATGACAAAAACACACAAATTCTTCAAACGCATGGGACAGTACGTATTATTCATTTTTGATGCACACCAGAAGCTTTGCAACTTACAGCCAGACTTGCATAAACAACTCTTAAGGTACAGTCCTACCCAATAAACATAGTACAGATTTCCTTCACGCGACATGGCAAATACCTGGTTCTCTAAGAGAACTTAAAAAACGCTGGTATTGCAAACTGCTCAATATAACAACTCCGGAGCTTACCTACTTTCTCAGTGACTTTGGAAAAATAATATTGAAATATATTTAGTACTTTTTCGGCTGTCACTTGTGCATGGATGATGCTATTTTTACTGCTATAAGCATCCTTTAAATACTGAAAAAGCAACCGAAGTCAGGCTCAAGTTCTCTCTTCTAATGATTAAAAAAAGTTTAACATTCACCAATCAGTAATTGATTGTAAATCTAAATAGCATATAACATTAATTTTACTGAGCATCATATTTCAGTGCTCCAGTATTCACAGTGCATCTGCTTTTATGAGAAAACCATAAATATAGAAATTAGCTTTATATCTTCTGCCAAGATTTAAATCATAATTCCCATGGGGCAGCGCCTTTAATGATATGAAGGCATTGTTTCACCAGACTCATTCAGTCACAAAAGTAAAACCAAATCCTACAGATCAGCTGAAGACATTTACTCACTATCTTTTAAGTTTGTATTAGTTCCACAGGTCTGCCACAGCTTTGCTGATCCCTCATCAGAAAAAAGCTGGCTGGTGTTGCCTCTTGTGAAGAGAGGAGTTTGCAAACAATCCATCCTGACAAAACTACTAAACAGAGGACACTACTGGGATAAAAAAGGTTGAAACCATCATCATTTAGCACCTATCGGTCATCCTACAGTCAAAGTATTACGCTTAGACTTCAAGAAATTATCTACATTCAGAAACTGCAGACTTTGAAGGAAAGCCTCGTTTCTTGACGTGTTCAAACAAGAACTCTTTGGATATCCTCCTCCTACACAATCAAAGTAGAAAATAAGAACTTATTTTAAAAATCAGCACTTCCTTCTATTCCAAAGCGAAGGACCCATTGCAAATATGAAAACATCAAATTCCTCCTGCAGTTTTACAACCAAGAGACAACAAACAGGACAGGAGGGAGACAGGGAGTGCTGTACTTGACAGCCCCCCAGCCAACTTCGGGAGGCAGCACCGTGCAGAGGTTTGCCTGCCCTCACCTCTGCAGATGACCTTAGAGCTACACAATTAAGAGAAACCCGAAGAGATGGAGCCCTGTGCCAGCCAGGAGCAGAGCTGGGATACTGCATAACCTCCCTCCCTCCCACCCACAGGTGCCTGCTCGCTGGCTGCCTGTCTTCTGCCAGCAAGCACAGTCGTGCTTCCGAAACAGTTACTCCCTATCAGCCCAGATAAGCTGTAGGCAGAAGAAAACTCGCCAGGGACAGGCCAAAATACACAAGTGAAGAGAACTGAGCTGCAAACAGGAGCCATTGACCTGTACCTGCTGCTGTTTTGCCTCTGACGAGGATGGAAGGGAACATTTATACGGCAGCTGAGCCTTGCACCAGCTTGCCAGCCTAGCACAATGCAGAGGCACGGCATGGACCCAGCGGACATCTTCAGCAACAGTTTCATTACCAACACTGACCTGTGCCAGATGAACCAGCACTCTTCTAAGTTAGCAATGGAGGATGCTCAGCATCCAGCTGACCTCTGCATTTTGTTGTCCCATCACAAGAGCAGGTCCAGACGAGGGCCACGAGGATGATCAGAGGGCTGGAGCACCTCTCGTATGAAGACAGGCTGATAGAGTTGGGGTTTTTCAGCCTGGAGAAGGGAAGGCTCCAGGGAGACCTTATAGCGGCCCTCCAGTACCTAAAGGGGCCTACAGGAAAGCTGGGGAGGGACTCTTTGTCAGGGAGTGGAGTGATAGCACAAGACTTTTTCAACTAAAAGAGGGTAGATTTAGAGTAGGCATCAGGAAGAAATTCTTCACTCAGGGGACAGTGAGGCCCTGGCACAGGCTGCCCAGAGAAGCTGTGGATGCCCCATCCCTGGCGGTGTTCAAGGCCAGGCTGGATGGGGCCTTGGCCAACCTGGTCTGGTGGGAGGTGTCCCTGCCCATGGCAGGGGGTTGGAACTAGGGAATCTTTAAGGTCCCTTCCAACCCAAACCATTCTGTGACGCTATGTCTAACTGTCCTTTCAACACCTGCCTGTGATCAATGCTGTTACACTTGCCCACAGCATTTGAGAACCAGGGAATAACTTAAAATCCACATGGGCAGACACAGAAGGGACAGGGAACTGCATTCAAGAAAAGTTAAGAAAGAAACCAAGGAACAACACTCCCTCATTGTTTTTATGCTCCTTCTCTACCTTCCACCCGTCCAAAGTGGCATCAGGCCCAAACACACTAAGGTGAGCTATGAACATGTCTCGTGGCCCTTCAAAACATTCAAATTACTTTGTTAAAATAATTTATTTGCCCTACTCAGCTATGACAGAAAAGAACCAGAAATGCAGTAAGTGTTAAGAGAAACCTCGCCACTCCTTCCCCTTCCCGAGCCTTTAACTATTTCCTCCTGTTAACAGCACAGCTCAACCATTTCCCCCCCGCAACAGTAAGCTTAACTTAACCAAGGGTATTATAAAGCCCTGTTAAAAAGCCCCACCATCCAGTCTAAGAGTATTTAAGGCCGAAACGCCACAACCAAAGCTTCAGGGCAGAACCTGTCCTGTTGGAAGCACATAAAAGAGCCCCCAGCTGAAAACGTAGTACAGTCAGACAGGCACAGTCTCCCACCTCATCACTGCTGGTACAGGAGATACCCTTAAGGGTAAAGGAGGAAGGCCTTGAGTACACAGCACTAGTCCTACAGCTGGCCACTCGGCCCCAAACCTGCATTTCACAGAAGAAAATGCAGGGAAAACCTCGATACTCATGAGTAAGTCTGGGTTCTGTATGCACCAGAGAACTTGCGAAGCTCAGTGATCTTCCTTGAGGAACTTGGTAAACTTTGGCAGAAGGAAAATCCATGCTCAGAGAAGTGAAGAGCCATATCTGGTCGTCAGCCAGTAACTCCCCCACCTCCTGGCTTTGCTGTGGGCGAGGGAGGGAACAGTAGAAGCTGAAAAAGAAAAAACGGCCTAAATCCATGACTTTCAAGAGCCATTGCTGCCCCCGAACGTGGTCAAACACAGCTATCCTGGGTGCCCTTCTTTTCCCCAAACAGCAGCCCTCCGCAAGCACAGGTGCAATGCCTGCTCCAGACTGCACTAAGTTCCCAAGTACCGCAAAACACCTGCTAAGAGCACTGCTGTCCACACTTTCTCAAAACAAGCCAATTCAAACATTTCTGACAGAAGCTCAGGGCGAGCGTACTGTCTGCATGCATTTTTCATTACAGCTTCCACAGGTATCACAGGTTGAATGCTTTGGTTTTTAAAGCCAGCTGAATTATCCCTTGCCAATTTTAGTCTGCATGGCTAGATTTTATCATTTACTTGAAACAAACTTATCAGGATTTGGTGGTTTTATTCCACTGTCTTTTCTAAGTAGATCAGCACGTGTAGATTTTATGCTATACATCTTGCAGTTAAGTATCTGGATGATTTTTATGGATTCCATATTTAAAAAGTAATAAAGATAGAAGTAGAACATTAACACTTTATCAAGCAAGAATGCATTTTTTAAGTTGTCCATAGGATGATTATTTTGAGAAATTTCCTGATCCATGTGAAATCTGACAACTGTGCTCCTTCTGCAGTATTAAACTCCATGCAGTTACTTACAGTTTACAATGCTGTACTGCACTGGCACCTCTGAACTTTCAATACAAAGTCTGCTTTCTTCATTTCTTGTCCCAAGAGCAAGGAAAACAAGCTGATGCAACAGAAAGGTAATGCTACTTCTGCCACATCTGCCTACTGTCACAAATACAAGTCCGATTACATGCAGTGTGCCCTCACATAATGAAACCAAGCTAATAGGAAAACAACAACAGAAAGTACTGCAGAGTTGTTCTTCCTAAACGACAAGCACCTCACACGTGCATTCGTTCACCTGCATGTTTAACTGAACATCCTTCAGTTAAACCAGGTCCATTCCGAGAGTCAAAACGCTAGGTAGAAAACCTGAAGATACGGGGCCCATACTATTAAATAACAGTAACATATTTCCATTGTGGTTCACTTCAGAGGAAAGTTGGCAAGGAGTTAAGGCTCATCCTTGACTGTTGAATCCTCAGACATTATAGCATAATGCGAGTGCTGGGAAATCCGAAGGAAAACTTACTTAATAAAGACTCCTTTTTTCTTATTACATTAACTTCTTACAGTTCCTGGAGAGGCATCCGTCTTTGATACAGACATGTGAAAAGAAAGATGAAAAAGAAACAAAAAAGAGGAAATGCATACATGCAGCAGCAGCACAGGAATTAATGTACGATCAGCCATCCATTTAGGCAACATCCTACCTGAAAGTAATTGCAAAAGATGCTCCAACAAAGGAACTGTCCTGGCAGAAAGCAATTACAGCAACAGCAGCACTGAACGATAACATACCCTGGGATCTCAACATAGTAAGACTAAGTGGCATCGGTCACTGTATTTAAACACTTGAAATAAAGAAGTCCGACAGTGAGGAGAAGGAAGTTTAGAACTAACAGCATGATCCTCTCGGGACAAAGCGCAGGTACGAGCACCTGTCTAACCTCTGTTAGCATCATGATGGCATTAAGCCATCTTTATCACCACTACACGCTTCCTACCCTAACCTCTTCTTTGCTGCTATGGGAAGTACATCCATAAACGTGGTGCTTCTCTAAACTCTGTGTTTCCCACAGATGCTTTATGGATGAGAAGCGTCTCAGGCTTCATCGCAGACCTTATGCAGAGCAGTGCTTCACCTCGGTAATGGTCCGTAGTGGCCTGGCTGGCTGTAGCAGCGAAAACAACTCCTCCAACACCGCTCGATAAGAGTAACTCCTCCAAAACAGCCTGCTTAGAGCATGAGTAAAAGCAGTAGGATTTGCATGCTAAGAGCGGGTTATTTCCACAGCTGTTGACACAGGTTCACGCTTCGCATTATTCATCCGTCTCAATTCCGTGAAAGCCTCAATTTTCAAGTCACAAACTACTGCAACTTGGCCGGTCGGCGGGCAGAGAGCAAGAGACCTGCCCCGAAACTATCTAAAGACAACAAAAACTTGTTTTATGGAGGCATCCAGATCCACACTGTGGTCACTAAGAGCACCTCCAGCGCTGTAAGCACCCCAACGCCCCCCGGCTTACAGTCCCCAGGCAATTTTGGGGCCGGCGAGCAACTCGCCCCAAACTTTGCGCGCACCCGGGGGCCGCTCCCCACCGCAGCTGTCAGCCGCCCCTCGGCACCCAGGAGGACCCCCACGGCCCCTCGGCTCTCCCCTGCAGCCGGGGGCCAGGCAGGGCGCCCCCCCCCCCGACTCACCTGGGGGCAGCTGCAGGTTGGCCGGCAGCTGGATGGTGGCGGCGGGCGGCCCCTTGGGAGCCACCGCCGGCCGCGGAGGCCCCCCCGGCGGCCACCCGCAGCACCGGGGGCCCCGCGGGCGGCGGGGCGGAGGGCGCCGGGCCGCCGGGCGCCTTGGAGGAGGCAGCGGCGGCGCTGCCCCGGGAGGGAGCCGGGGAGCCGGCCGCGGTGCTCGCCGCCTGCTCCGGGTGCCCGGCGGGCACGAGCCCTACGGGGGCGGCCGCCGGGGCGCTCATGGAGGAGGAAGGAGGCGGCGACGGGGCGCGGGAGAGCGGGGGCGGCCGCGTCGCGTAGAGCCCCGCGGCGCCCCGCAGCATCGCGGGCGGGCGGCGCTCAGGCGCTGCCCCGGCGGCGGGCACACATGGCCGGTCCGGTCACCCCGCCGCTGCCGGCGGCGGCTCGGGCGGCGCACACGTGGGCCCGGCCTCCCCTGCCGGCGGCGGGAGGGAAGGAGGGGACGGCAAAGGGAAGGAAGGCGGGCGGAGGGCGGGCCCGGGCCGCCCAGCTCGCCCTACTGCGGCGGCGCCCGCCCCGGGCCGGCCCCGCCGCCCCTCGCAGACCCGCGGCCGCCGCGGCGGGGTTGTGTCGGGAGGGCGAGGCGTGCTCGTCCCCGCCGCGGTGGGGTGTCGGCGTGACCTTGAGCCGGTTTCAGTGGGGTTTGGAGCCGGTCTGTGCACCTGCTCCTCTGTGCCCCTAAAGCTGGAGGCTCGCTGCTCGCCTGGCCGCGGTGGGAGCAGCGGGACTGCAGAAATCGAGGCCTGGTGTGCAGTTCGTCACAGCAGTACAAACCCCACCAAATCCAGCGAAGTGTTAGCAGAAAGTTTCATTTCAACACCTCCTACGTTACTTATCCATCTCAACCACGTTTTCAGGTAGAAATGTGCACAAGAAATGCAATTAGTTGAGGATGAAGTGGAAAGCTAAAATGTGAACCTCCATGTGAAGGAGGTTCACATGTGAACATGTGAAGCTCCATGCCCTGACGGATAGCTCCGTGCACAGCTGCTTATCACTTTGTCACACTGCGGTAGGAGGAGGAACATTCCTTTTCGTGCCCATTTCCACCACAACCTTGCTCAGTTTCAGTATAACTGCTTATAAAGGCTGTCAGCAGCAGCTGAAAAGGCAACAGAGCAGGAATCACTTGAGAACTGCAAGCACGTGGCCACAGCACAGGTAGTCATATCCTCCCAAACTTCACTGGTACAGGCAGCAACAGGCTCGAGGACACGTCACCGGGGCAACCTGATTAAGTGCCTCAATTTTTATACGCACGTCCAGCTCGATCTGCCATACTTCCACCACTATTGTTACACTGGTAGCTGTTAACAGATTGCAGAAAGTCCTGCTATCCCACCTTCATTTCAACATACCAGCTAAGAGAAACCACACTAGAGATACATATTCCTAAATCCAGGAGCCTAACAGGACTATTTAGGATCCAAACACAGTGCTTGCTCTCTCGCACAGCATCCCCTCGCCCTCATCACCACAGCTCTCCTTTCCCTTGCCTCAGGCATTCTGCCCTTCCAGAACAAACTCGGTCCAAAATCCCAAAGAGGCAGCAGCAATACCTAGTTTCAAAGTGCAAGAGTGGACTAGAAAGACCCTGGAAGAGGAGGCCATGGGGTACGGCAGTGAGGAGGCACTCTCTGCACCCCTTTCAGATCTGCCAAGTCTGAGCTAATTAAATTACAATTACTTACGTGTATGAGCCTATGTTACACGCCCAAGGTAACAACCAGGGTATTAGTTACCTCCCATGTGCCCAAGGATGCTCAGATAACAGAAGGCAGGGAAACTTCTCTTCCAGAAAAAAAAAAAAAAGAGAGAATGACAGTGACTGATGGCAGAAGGAGTTGGATGCACAGGTAGGCACGCTGTCCTCAGAACAAGCTCTGCTCTTCTGGGACTTGAAGGAAGAATGGAGTTGGCCCATTAGTTAAGACCAAGTTTCCTCTTCTTGGGGCCATTCAACTTCTGGAGGAATCTTTGAGACCACTATGAGAGTCCTTAGAAGGGAAAGCATACCTGGAAGAGAAAAAGAAGCAACTGAAGTAAAAGAGTATGCACTAAAGCTGGGAGGAACCACAGTGTGAAAAGAGAAAGCAGAAAATACAGCATAGTGAGACAAAACATCCTGAGACTGCAAAAGGAGCAAAGAGGGTAATATGAAAGACAACACAGGAGAAGGTATAGCACAATGATAATGAAGAGGGGAAAAAAGAAACACTGAGCAAAGCCCACAAGATTTAGAAATATACACGTCTTAAAAATAGTTTTAAAAATTACTGGGCTAAGTTAAAGTGCCATAAGCATCCTCTCCAAACAAAGCAGGTGTACCTATCATTCTATGAAACTGCACAGGAAATAAAAGGAAGAGTTCTTTCTCCACACTGGAAAAATGTGTTATAATAAAGGAACTAATATTCCACAATTCCTGTCCAGACAGCAGCCCTTAACTCTTTCAAAAACAGACCTTTATGAAGTCCGTAGATCTGAAGGCAGTTTCACATCCAACACCTTGTTTCAACCCTATAAAATCCATCTAATATGCTTCAGGGTTTTTAATCTGTCAGTAATCCTCTTTACAAAAGTTTTATTTTCTCTCTGATTGATAAATCATCAATTAAATACAAGCAGCAAATTAGCTGGAATGAGAAACTTGTAATATTTGCCTTAAGCTTTTCTTAAATGACAGAGACTTGACAGCACTATAGAACTAACTTACACATGTAACTGTGACACGAAGGGAAGAACGTGTGAAGATTTAATCTCGTTAGTTAAAATATACAATTTTAATGGGAAAAATTAAAAGGTCATAACTAGGTTTACCATGAAACGTGTTAAATAGCAACAAAGAGCATGAGCTGTTCTGGAAAAGATGCTGAAAGAAGTGAGATGCCGTAGATAAGAGTAATACATCAGGGAAGAGAAAATTTCACACCAAATAAAAAAGGAAAGGAAAAGGAAAAGGAAAAGGAAAAGGAAAAGGAAAAGGAAAAGGAAAGGAAAAGGAAAAGGAAAAGGAAAGGAAAAGGAAAAGGAAAAGGAAAGGAAGAGAATGAGTTGGCTGGAAATGAAGAAATAGAAGATATGACCAAAAAGATTAAACAATGGGAATGCACATGCAAACGTGAATTTATTTACTAATGAAAATGGACAAGTAAAATCATGACTGGTTGTTTAAAATGCTCAGGAACCACACCTCTACATTAAGTTTGCAATTTGAGTAGACTTTTTACAATTCATAGTCAGTGTCCATCTGCCCGTTTTTTCTTGACTGCCTATCTTTACAGAAGAAACTTTTTCTTTTTGGACATTCAGGCTGACAGATGCCAAAGCCAATATTGCACTTACATAAGTCAAACTCTTTGTTCCATGAGGTACAGTACACTGCAACTTCAAACCTTACAAAACATTCACAAGTAGAACAAGAAGGTAGAACAAAAGGATTGGGCATATACTTTATTTTGTTCTAGACTATAAACCTTGCTTGACTATCCTGAGCTGCTAATAACGAGTGAGGTTACTGAACACGGAGCTTAGCCATTAGGTGAGCCACATTAAGCAGAAGAAAGCATACCTGGGTGTGCACCTGCTGGTTTGGGAAACCCAAAGCTATGTTATGAAGCTACGGAAGTGATCTGATGCAGCGTGAAGGTCAGGCAAGCATAGCATCTCCCAAGCTAGATTTTAAATGAGGAAAATAGATCAGAAAGCTAAACAAAAGGAGAGAAGGGAGGGATGAGCACAAGCAATAGAAATGGGTACCTGAAAATATGCAGAAGCGAAGAATAGGTACAATTAAAATGCCTCTGAAAGAAAGATTCACAGAATTAAAGTCTTAGTTATAGGGCAGAAATATATACTTAATGGAACGCTGAGATAGATCAATGTTAGTGTTCTTTTACTAAGGCTTAGCATTGTAAGAATTATCTAACTGTATTAAGGAGTCATACAGGATACCATTTGCTTTCCGGTAAAATTCACTAAGAGAAAGCAGTTTCCATCAGCTCCTGGAAAACGTGTTTTTTTTTTTTTTCCTGGCAAATAACGTGCAAGCAAAAAGAATAGGTGAATGTATGCCTCTATTCACAGCGTACAGTGTAAAAACATATTAGGTTTAGCACAACTGTAGTTCCATCAAGTTTCAGGAAAACTACAGAGCTCAGTTTAGGAAGAAACAAGTCCATTCAGCAGCTATTGGCACTGTAGGCAATGACTGCCTATTAGAATTTCAAAAAGGTTATAACAGCCACCACAACTGTTCTGTGACTTAGGTATTTTTCTTCTTTTTCTTTTCATATTCTTTTTCATTTCTCTATTTCTGAAACTTGCATTTCAGCCTCTGTTGTACTGAAAACTTGGAATGAGACAAAAAGAAACAGTATCACTGATTTCCATATGTGATGCTATAATCTATTTATTCAATTACGTTCCTTAGCAAAAACTGTGCTGCTAAGTATTTGTGAAACACCTCAAAGCAAAACCAACCATCAGTTAAAAAAAACCTCCAAGATCATTTAGTCCTATTGTCCTTTTGTCCCCCTACCACCAATATTGCCCATTTCTTGATTCTGACGTGAGAATTGGATGATGATCAATGAAGAGACCACCTGCAAAGAGCAGTAGGGTCACCAGAGGGACTGAATGGGACTGTACCTCCTTCCCACCGTTTAACATCATACAGCAAGCATAGCCTGTGTTACGAAGCAAACCAGCAGCCACATTGCTGAGGATCATCCTAGCCACAATAAGGCTGAGCAAAAGCTGTAACACAATTGATGTCTATCAGATGCATACAAATCAAAACTGGCATTGGTGCTCACCTACATCCTTGAGCAGAGACTGGAATTCTGTTGCAGTAAATGGGGTGTCTTCCTGTGCCCTAGTATTAAACAAGTTCAGATGTCAGTTGGAACTATACTCCACGAGTCACTTTCCAAAACTTAAAAACATATACTATATTTAATTGTGTCAATCGGCGTTTTTTAAACACAAAGGCAGCAATCCCAGCTATTAGAAATTTTTATTTCTAAATGAAAACAGAACCCTCAAGAATTAACATTCTAATGAATATTCCAACTTTGCTGGGAAAATAAGTCTACAGCACAGTCATTTTTTCTATGGAAAATGAAAAAAAAAAAAAAGAAAAGGGAAAAAACACCACTGATTAGAATAAGGACATAGCAAATCAGTTTTATCAGGGTACATCATGAATTCTCCTTCAAAAGACAAGTTTGTGTCCTTATTTTCCTGGATCCTCAGAAATCTGATGTTGTAGGAAACTATTGCTGGAGTGCTGCACTCATGTAATTTCCACCTCCTTATGTTTGAATATTGTCTTGGATTAAGCATATGCATGTTTTTTAGCTGAACTTCGTTTTTAGCTGGCCTTCCACTGGCAATTTGTAATTTGATTCACTCTTAATACATAAAATACAAAAGCATGGAAATACCCGATTTCTGAATCCGAACTGTGGTCTTTCTTTCTCCTTTTAGTTCCATGGATGTTTCAAACAAATTGGTTTACTTGATCAAAAATAAAAAGAACACCTGGATTTACCTTTTTAATTATTTTGGTGAATAATAAAAGTACAGATTTTTTTTCTTCTCTCTTCTTCTTCACCTCCCCCCCCCCTTCTCATATTTGAAGGGACAGAGAGGGATTATTAGCTCATTTTAAACTTAGCAAAACTAAAAAAATATATATATACACTAATATCAAAAGCATTAATGCAGAGAAAATTAACTTCTTTGCATATTTGGGAAAGTTGGTCTACTTATTGCTCCTTCTCCCTTTTTCTTCTATGCTATTTTCCTAAACTTCCATATTATGGTCACTTACTGTACTATTTTATGATTAAATTTATGATGAAATGCATGCTGGATCTCAAAGCACACTTGTTGTTGAAATGCATTACGCAAGCTGAAGGCCTGGAGGCAGGAAGCCGTAGGTCAGGGCACTTAGGCAGGGTAAATTTGAATCCACACCTTCTCTCCTGGGGATTGCCTTTGGTACCGCTAATCCACACCTGAGAGTTACTGGGGAAAGAAGCATGAAGAGCTTTAACAATGAACACGGTTTCAAAGACTGTGCTTTTGTTTTTTTAATTTTTATTTTATTTTATTTTATTTCTTCCACTGACGGAATCACAGAGTGGCTGAGGTGGGAAGGAACCTCTGGAGGTCACCTCCTCCAACCCCTGCTCAAGCAGGGCCACCCAGAGCAGGGTGCCCAGGACCCTGTGCAGGCAGCATTTGAAGATCTCCAAGGAGGGGACTCCACAACCTCTCTGGGCAACCTGTGCCAGTGCTCGGTCACCTGCACAACACAGAAGGGCTTCCTGATGTTCAGAGGATCCTCCTGTGTTCCAGTTTGTGCCCATCACCTATTGTCCTGGCCTTGGCACCACTGAAAAGAGCCTGGCTCTGACCTCTTTGCTCCCTCCCTTCAGGTCTTTATACACACTGATAAGATCCCCCTGAGCCTCCTCTTCCCCAGGCTGAAGAGTCCCAGCTCTCTCAGCCTCTCCTCAGAGGAGAGGTGCTCCAGGCCCTTCCTCATCTTGGTGGCCTTCATTGGACAGTCTCCAGGAGCTCCAGGTCTCTGTTGTACTGGGGAGCCCAGAACTGGACCCAGCACTCCAGGCATGGCCTCACCAGTTCTGCTGGCAGCACTTTGCCTGGTGCAGCCCAGGATACCATTAGCTTTCTTTGCTACAAGGACACATTGCTGGCTAATATGCATTTCTCTTAAATAGTCAAAATGTTTTGTTTATCAAGACCCATCTCTAGAGCTGGACTTCTTTAAGATATGGGAGAAATAATTGCAAGCTACAACAGTAATCTTTTCATTTGAGACTGATAGCATTGTTTCGTAGCTTTATAAAGTCCTGGGTAGCTCAGCTCAGTATTTTATGTATTCTCTTTTTGTAACACAGTGTAGTAAGTCTTGAGAATATAACTATTTGAAAAAACAAACAAACAAACAAAACAAAACAAAAGCCTACTGCATTCTGATCACACTTTTAATGTGAATTTTTGTATAGACTTTAAAGCCTGTATTTTCTACTCGTGAGGGAAATGGAAGCTATTAAGCTATGAAGGGACCACAGCATGTCAGAAATACTGTGATAAGGATCTCTACAGGATAAAACATTCCTAGCACTTTCATCATTTTCAAAAATAATGATAATGTCTTATAACCAATGCAAATAGCATGTTGCCATACACCTTCCTACACGGCTTTTTGCATGAAATGTTCCCAGCAGTGTCTTACACTATTATAAATTAGCAGCAATCACTATAGCTCCCAGCACTATCAATCTACAGAGACACTACAAAAGTTACCTAACATTGTACCACCAGATGTTAGGGGAGATTTCATACATCAGGTTGAATGCACAGGTGTCACCTGGAATAATTTGTGAGATTTTGTATAAAGTTTTATACTTATTTCCTATAAAGTCATTAATGCATGCCTGTGGTGGCTCGTTCCTCCTTATTATAGAAAGTTCAATGTTTTTTCAACCAGATTTCACAGTGCAGTGTACAATGAAATCATTAAAACAAGTTTACTAAGCATTTTACATTTCACAAAGGAAAGAAAACCAAGCTTTTCTTGAAGCATTTATCACACACTTTATACTGGATCATTTACTTCTAGCAAGGATGATGGTGTCCTTTTGAGCTTTCTTTTCCAAAAAACCTGTTACACAATTTTAGCATCGCATTGGCCTATTGAGTACAGAAAGGAAGTTATACATCTCACCACAACATTAACTAATTTACCTGCTGTAATCAATCTCATAAAGGCTTGTATACATTTCATACTGGGATTCCCCAAATATCACTATGCAATATGCAGATCAGAAATTGCCTCTGCCAGGCAAGATTTCCCCTTGCTACTTCTGCTTGGAGTCTGATAATGTTTCAAGATTTGATCTTATGTTTATGTTCCCAGATACTCTATTGGAACAGCAGTTCTCAATCTTTTCATGCCACACAACTTTTTCTTTACATTTACTACACCAGCATCTTTGTGTTTGCTAAAACAACTTCTGATACAGAGCTAGAGGAAGGGGATAAATTTCAAAAACCCTTCAACACTGTCCTGTGAGCAACAGTTTGAGAAACTCAGTCTGTCTAAGAGAAAAGCATTCTAAGTAAGCACGATGTAGAATACATCACTAACCAATGTAGAGCCATATTCAGCATTTTACAAACACCTTTTTTTGTGTGTGTGTGCAAAAAGCTGAGAATTTCCATTTTGAAGAATGCCAAAGTTTGGTACCTATTTCTTTACATCTGATTATAAATATATATATATATATATATATATATATAAATATATAAAAACAGGGTTTCCCTCAAATGGAATTCAAAACTGACTGACATCTAAATTTTTATCATAGTCTTCTGGTGGACATCTAGTGGATAATAGTGTGGACATCTAAATTACTGTCATAGATTGTCTCACATGGTTTGGTGTGCAAGACTGGCTTCTAGGGCTGAAGCTATAGTCTTTTCTTGCAATATCTAGGGAATAAATATTTGTAGCAATTCAAAGGTTATCTTTCCCACTCTGAAGTTTAATAAAAAAATATAGCATGATAAGAATACTAAAACCCTAGCACTTGTTCGTTTAAAAGAAAAGGAGAAGGTGGGCAGAAGTTTCATCTGGGTTTACTGAGGAGCTGATTACAACCACCCTGGCCCATGACATGGTCAACTAACCAAGTGCTAACGCACCACTGCCAATCCTGTGGTCAAGGTTTCATCAACATTTTCTCAAATGATAAAGAAAAGGACAAAATTGGGCTTTGCACTGTTTACAGTGAAACAAGTACATTCAGAAGGGATCTTTTGCATGTTTACAGCACTGTCATTAGTAAAACAGTTGTCAGATTCGGTAATCCTCAGCTTTTCAGGGGCTCGTCGCTTGATCTATTTAATGTCTATCTGTAGGCCCCAGAATTCTTGCCCAGCTAGCTCAAAAGCTCCTTTGAAGTATTATGGTAGCTCATGAGTACAGTGGTCTGTGTTTCGGTCCGAGTTCATTAGAGATGAAAGAAATCCACAGGACAGGGGAAAAGCAGATGGTGGCTAGAACTTTCCTGCTTTCTGGCTCTTGGGAATCAAGCAGAGAACATGAGCTGTAATCCAATTAACTACACCCTTGAGGCAAAAAATAGGGAATAAGAAGCAACTACAGGCAGGTCCCAGCAGGACAGGGAACCAAAAGAAAGCGTGATGGGCATATCACAGTACGGAACAATAGAAGACTGCAAAGCAAAAACACTACCACTTGCATCAGTAAGTTAACTTGGATACTCTACACCCACATTCGGAAAAATAATTAAAAAAAAATATGCAAGAAGAAAGAAAGGCGGAAAGAAGGAATTCGGATTTCTCCTTAACCTTTTGACTGTAAGCTCCAAGGAGATAATGGTAATGGCAGGAATAGCTAATGCCTGACATATTAAAAGTATTGGGGGGGGCGGAATCTAGCTTTATATCTATGTTTCTTAAACAATGACAATGACAACACAAAATGTTTTTTACTTGCCAATACTAGCAGATACGTTAAAGCCATCAAAGGCATTAAAATGTGTTAGGAAAGGACAAAAATATCAAATTGATAAAGTAGCATTTACAGTATCAACACAATAATGAGAAAAAAATACAGCATTAAGACTATCCACTTGGAAACAAAGATAGGCCAATACAGAAGTGATATTCACATTTCAACTTTCTCTTTTGATTTTTTATTCCACTGATAGCAAGAAATTCATAAAATACACAGAAGCATATATACAACTAGCATAAGACTTTAAAGGATCATTATGCCTTTCAGTCCTTTGCCTCAAAGCAAACGTGATCTTTGATTTTCCCTTCACTAAGGCATATACGGTTCTAATCCATTCTGAAAAAAATTGTTCTGATTTACAGGTAACCAAAGCACGGAAGGTATTATAATGTGTTGGCTTACTGTCTTTCTCCCTCCTCTTCTACTATGTGTAGAAGGTACCTGTATCTTATTATCACAGAAAATTAAATGAAGCCATTCTGAATAATAAAGGTGGACGCTCTTCCTGTCTGCGCTGGAGAGATCAATCCACTGCAGCAGCTAAGGTGCAGTCACCTTAGCTGTACCTATGCCAGAAAAGAGAAGTTGTCAGTGCATGGGCCCAGATACTGGGACTGGATTCTCTCTATTGCTACAATGGTCTGTGGCAGCCTTTTCGTACTTAAAGAGGTCTTACAAAAAAAGATGGAGAAGGACTCTTACTCGGGTGGATAATGATAGGACAAGGGAGAATGGTCTTAAACTAAAAGAGGATAGATTTAGATTAGACATTAGGTGGAAATTCTTCACTGTGAGGGCGGTGAGGCACTAGCACAGGTTGCCCAGAGAAGCTGTGGATGCCCCATCCCTGGAGGTGTTCAAGGCCAGGCTGGATGGGGCCTTGGGCAACCTGGTCTGGTGGGAGGTGTCCCTGCCAATGGCAGGGGGGGTTGGAACGAGATGATCTTTAAGGTCCCTTCCAACCCGAGCCATTCTATGATCCTTTGTTTCAGCTTAACCAGTGCTCTCCCAGACAATTCCTGAGCAGCTGGATTCAGGAACAGCACACGTTGGGAAAAGTCAGCCAGGATACAGCTTGTCCATTTCAGAGACAAGGTACAACCATGGTCTTGGGGACATAAATTGGCCTTTGGCATTTTTGTTCACTAAAGATGTACCCCATGAACTCATGCACTGTAAGAGCCTTCAGCAACCATTAGGCACAAAGTCAGCAATGAATTTACTCCAGTAAGTTAAGGTGGTGAATAGCCAAGTACAAAGTACAGACTGAAACAGGTGAAACCACTTCTTCAGCCAGGGTACTTCCTCAGCCCTGCCTCAATGTGTCTTCCTTTAATAATAATAATAAATAAAATAGATACTCTTGGTCATAGCTTCCATGATCAACCAACATATTCAACAGTTTCTCTGCAGTTGGACTGGAAACCTAAGTATAATCATCCAGATGAGTTCTCTCACTGCTGCTTCCAGTGGCACAGCTGCAACACCAGTAAGGAAATCTTTTAGTTTAATCAAACACTACACACAAGGGAACCCACACCATATGTGTTCCAGTCCATCTTGAGTCAATTATAAAGCCCATGATCAAGAGCAAGATGTGACTCAAAATCCACTACCACAAAACTTCTTGTAATGTTGTCCTCTACCACAAACCTTCTTGTAATGTCCTCTTAGTTGCTGTTTGTGTCCCTTCAAGTACAGTTAATGTGAGTTTTCAATATCTATAAAGAGAGGTTTCTATAAAAAGCAATAAGTGAGCAAAAGAATCATAAAGAAACACAAGACAAATTTCAGATGGAATCCACTTATTTCTTGCTGTATCAACAGGCTACCATTTCTTGAGGCGAGTATCAAGAAAAGCTTTGTAAAGCTTTTATATCTATTCATGTATCTTTGTTGTAGGTTATTATAAATGTATTTCCAAAACCTAGTATGCTTCCACAGCTCACTCAACTTGAACTTTCTTTCTAATCCTGCTAGTGTTTGGTTTAGAATTCAACATCCAACTTTTGAGAAATGCACTGACTATGCAAATACTTCTGTTGCATAGAAGTGATTGTTCATATGGTCCATACATGCAGTATGTACTTACTATATATACATACATTAAGTTGGCACTAACCTTCCAAAACTGTTAGCTACCCAACAAATCTACCCAGTACAGCCCAGGACTCCTGCTGATATCAAAACCCACAATCAAGGCAGATGTACCAGAAAGTCTACAGCCATTGTTTTGTGTCCAGCATTGTGAAGAGGCCAACCAGTACTAGCATCTCAGAAAACTAAGAATTTTACACAGGAAAAACACAAAACTGAAAAAGCTGGATACAAGTATTCACCGCAGAGCTACTCGTTTCTGATAACAAATTATTTGGGGTCTTCAGAGGTTGGTTCATGGGCAGCATTCCAGTTTTGCCCTACCACTCAAGGCACACAGAAATAACTAGCGAAGAACTGGTTTCATAGTGAACTATGCATTCCCTGTTAAAATCACACAGACCTCAGGAATTAAGGCTTAGTCACATTATCCTTTAACATGACCTCAGGCACAGTTATGAACAGATTCAAAGGAACATGTCAGATGGTTGCGATCAACCTGCTAACTTACAGGTGGTATACTAGTCTTCAGCATTTGAAATTAAGAATCTGTTACCTACTAGTTTTCCTTTCAGTTTGGCCATTCACACTGCTCTCTTTTCAAAGAGATTGTATCGTTAAGTTTACAAGTTTAGCTCAACTCTTCTATATAGTAATATTGTTCGGTGTCTCTCTGCATTATTATTTCCAAATTACACAAGAAAGTTATTCATCAAATCTATATACAAGGAACAGGTAAGTTTGCTAATAATAAAAAGTATTTTATTGTGAAAAACAGTTGTTTTTCTCAAGGGATATTCACATTTTTAAAGAAGTCATGCAAAGAGAACTTAACCTGACTTCCTCTTTTTACAGGTAAAAATAGAAGCAACTGGTTTGTTTTTGATGCAAAGGATCATCTGAGGCTTTTACACAAAAGTCTAAAAATGTCAAACTGCTTACCTGCTACAGTTGCAGCGCTGTGTAAGATGTATTTGACTGTTTCTGGACCCTCAAGAGCCCGTTAATGGTTCTGTTAATCACTACTCTGGCATCAGCAGTCAGGTCTGCATAAGCATAATGCTAAAGAAATCACAGTGACTCTTTTGTTAGCTAACAACAAATTAATATTCACAAAGGAGCAAACTATTGCAAGGATTTATTTAAGTCAGAAACAGCTGAAACAGCAATGTAGGTGAAGTCAGAAACACAAATTTAAAACAGCGCACAGAAGTAACTTTGCTATTCTAACTGAAAAACTGCAATTTTAAATAAATTTCAGGCCATAAAAGAATTTTAAGTTTACTGAAAGTTAACTTAGAGCATTAAGTATGGATTTAGAGCCTCCAAAACCACGTTAAAAATAGCCAGCTCCCTATCATACCACACGTCATGGCTGTGGCATTGTACCACTCCCTCCACCCCACAGCACCAGGAAATCAGGGTGACAGCACCATTACGGTGCGTAAGGAGAGAAGGAGAGAAGGTTGCTGGGGTACATCCGTGTTCTTCTTCACTACGAGGTACTGTAGAAAATCCAAGACACAGTTTCAGATTATAACTTTCCTGACAGTAAGGCCAGTTGAATAGGTTTCTGATTTCCCAGTTTTCTAGTCAGTTATCCACCCAATGGCATAGTTCTTCATCCTCCCATTCTTCTGCAAATCCACCTGATTGTGAGGCCAGTGAAAACACCTGGCTTCCAAAAGGAAAAAATATATGTTTAAAAAGATGGTTCATTTTGTTGACTCGGTTGTTAAACTGCTGAAAATTTCTTCTAGCACTTGGAATCCCCTTCCTGGGGAGCAGCTTGGTCAGAACCAGCCAACCTAAGACCACCTTTTTGAGAGTGGTCTCAAAAGAGAAGATTCCCCATCTCCTGACCCTCCCTGCATCTTCTCCTCTCTTGTGTTGGACAAGCTGTTCTGCAGCTGCTAACTCAGACCAGTGTGTTGACCCAACTCAAAACTGATTTGTTTATTTTTTTTTTGACAAGCTGAGTTTATTTTTCATCCCTTTTGAAAGCGAGCTAAGAGGACAGTTTCACATCCTGACAGCACATCCTAATGAGGGATCACCACAAAAAGCAGCAGTTCTGTTCTTCCCAGCCACTTCCATACGTACATTCCTGCAACTTCTCTTGAACTGGATTTAACAATCACACAACTCTGTGGCAACTCACAAAAAATAATTCGCTTTTTTAATGAATCAGTGAGTTCAGGGCTATTTTCTTCAGCAGCAGCTCGCATGCACAGTATGTTAGGTGCAGCATCAAATTGCAGTCTCAGGGGGTGACAGTAATCTTTTGACCACCAAAAAAAGGAGAGTTCCCACCTTCTTCCTTCACTCCCCCCTACCCTCACAGAACATATTGTGGAGCCATAACACTAGGAACAATACCCGCACAGGCCAAACAGACATGATCATCAAGTGTATAAATTTTCCTTACAGTTCTTTCCTCCGGAAGGAAGGTGACAGATTTTTCTCTATGTACCCAACACAGCTGTATACAGCCCTCAAATTCCAAACTGCTAGGTGAGAATAGAGAAATTCTTCTTATTTCCAGTATTAACTTTATTTGTATTATGCAGAGGAGATGTTATAATACTAAGCCTTTTTACAATGATGTGGACAAACAGCTCTGTGAAGGCCATGTCATCCTCCCCAAACAGTAACTAATAATGTCTGACAACTGTTAGGAAGGAAAGATGATACGGTGTGGTAAACATCACAGCAAAAAGTTTCACAGTTTCAAAATCTGTGGTTTATATATACACTACAGAGAGGCAACCCCTGAACAAAACGCTTACAACTAAAGTAGAAGACAAAGGAAATAGGGTGGTTACAGGCACACGGGCCCAGGGAGATAGCAGATCAATGTGATAAGCAGCATTCTCGGTATACTAGCTATTTATAGTTTCAATCATGGCTAAGCTGATCTAAAAGCTAACTTCTGACAAAGAAGGGTGATTCTGCTCCACTTTTCTGCCCCAGTAATTGCCTTCGTTTGCTTTGACACTGAAACTCATCTGCTCCCAATTTGTGAAATTCAATGTGTAGAAAACTACTTATATAGAAAAGCAATTGTTTTTCTGCTAATTTAGCTTACTTACCCATCTCACTGCAAGATCAGATGAGTGACAGTGATGGCACAGGAGGCAAAGTGGGAACGTGTGGCCACAAGTGAGCGTGGAGGGGGCTGAAGGGAAAAACATGGCCTTTGAAAACAGCTAGCTGTGAGGTTTTACTTAGCTATACGATAACGCCAGACTGCGACTTAAATGCTGTTACTGGTTTCATACGTATTTCAGTGGGGAAAAGTTTTAAAGGTGACAGTGATGTACTGTGGACATTTATGAGAAGCTCCTTCCATATATACTGGTAGAAGAAAAGAAACATGAAAACCACTGCTTGGAAAACTTCTAAGAAAGACTAATGGAGAGGATGCTAGAGTCAACACCATAAGAGCTGATAAGAACCTTATTTCTTTAGTGGTTGGTATGAATTTCAGTATTTCCCCTCATAAAACCTTTTTCTTAGAACACACAAATCAATCAATGTTGAAAAAGAAAAAAAATTTTGTTCAGTGCTTTGTCAGATCCAGAAATGGGCAGAAGAAAATAAATGAACAATGTAAGTGAACAGTGATAATTAAACGAAGATTTTAAGATGAAGTTCTCAAGCTTGACTGAAATAGCACATAAGCATCCCTTCCTTTGCTTTCTCAAAGTCTTCCTGAAAGATTGTCTCCTACCAACACTAATGAATTGATGAAAAACAGGACTTACAAGAACACATGAGTAGCCCTTTCCTTGCAGAAATTTATCTTCTGGTCCAGCATTTGAGAAAGAAAATCTCTTTGAGTACCCTACATACAAAACTCATCCCTTTTTCACATGGCTGCCTTGTGATAAATATTACCTGTATCACTTGACTAAGACCAAAGCTTCGCTACATTGCATTGTTAAACTTCTCACCATTTCTATTTTATATAGAATACAAACAATGTAAAACACTATGTAAATGAATGCAGAAAACTGTACATTACTTTGAAAGATATAAGCTGGTATCTTTGCACATTTAGGAAAAAATGCAGGCTGTATTTTCATACCATAAAATGTTTGCTCTTAAAAAAATCCAAACCAACAGGTACCTAAAATCGAGCCACCAATTCCACTTGTTTTAGAGCTCATACAACTTCCATTTTAAACTGACCAGCAAAAGTTTCCACAGGCAATTTCTTGTTACATTTCCAATATATTACAATATTTCTCTTCTGTTCTAGCCCTACAATGCATTACTTTGCTCACTAACCAATAAATGCTAGTAAACACTCATCTGCTTCTCTTCACCAGATTCAAACACTGTCTCTTCCACTTGGCTCTCCTGGTCATAATTTCTGATGAATTTCCATCTTTTATTTCCTATTCTCAGAGAGCAATATTACCCTTACCCTTGATTCTTGGGTTATAATTTATTGTCTGTGTAAGTGTCTAGTTAATTTTTCAAGTTGATATTGACCAAACACTACGAGAAAGTCTGGCAAAGACAAGCATCAACCAAAAATAAAATCTGTATTTAAAATTTTCAATAAATATATAAACCCTGAATCCTACAAACCAGACTTGTTCCAAACTGAATTGTTCCCAATGGCTAAATCACCAATGTAAAACTATGCATCACACATGGCAGAATGAAGACCCACTTGGAATGAGTAAGAAAGAACGGGATGTTTAGAAAACTGCATAATGAATTTATGTGAGCCACAGTACCTTATTCCTACAAAAATACGTGCATAATAATAGCCAAACTGTGAATGTATTTAGAAAGTTATGCAAAATCATATTTTATCATTATCAGAAGACTAGTGGTATTTAATAATAATGTTTAAATTATGTTATTGAACAAAAGACTCCTTTTTAATGCTATAGAATCAATACAAGAGAGGCACAGGTGTTATTATTGCCCTTTCTCCCCTCAGCAAGGCTTCTAATTAGTCTTTTAATCTACGATTTTTCTTACTGATATCCAAAGCAAACTCAACTTGATTTTCTGACTGATTCAATAGTAAGATAAATTGCTATTTCACTTGCAAAAGAATATACAGCAATTATGGAATAACACCATGATACTTTTCTAGAGTATCTTTTTAGACTAGAGTCATGCTTTAAAATTTCATGCAAAATAAAAGAAAAAGATGGGGAGTGGTAAAAACCATTGCTACATCCTTAAAGCACAATAAATATTAGAAATCAACACAGTTACTATATATTTTTCCATTTTTGTATGTTGCTTAGAGAAAATTACAGTCAATTCCTGTCTGTATAGTAGTTCAAAGGGCATTTACCTCTTTCTAGCATGCATTCCTTATTGCCCTTATTTTAAGACAAGGGAAGACCAAGGCCTATGATAACTACTTTGCAATTTTCCACCTTGATGCAAGCATCAGCTATCGACATTGCAATTAAAGTCTATTTGTGTGTGCTCCCTGCTTCTCCTAGAGCTCAACCTTCCCACCACCTTTTGGTGTGCCTGCTCCTGTGAGCACACAGGGAAGTTCTCCTGGGCAGGCAGGAGGACACCTCACATGCCAGCGGAATATCCGAACGGTTTGTCATCATTAGGATGCAAGGAAATGGCCCCAGGTTGCGCCGGGGGAGGTTTAGATTAGATGTCAGGAAGGTTTTCTTCATGGAAAGAGTAAAGAGTGAAGAGAGGCACTGGAATGGGTTGCCTAGGGAAGCAGTGGAGTAGTGTAAGCAGCTTGGTAGTGTTAGGTGATGGTTGACTTGGTGATCTTATGGGCCTTTTCCAACCTAAATGATTCTATGATTACACATGCTGGGATTGGTTGCACATCTGCTTTCCTCAGTTGCTTAACAGGGAACGGGCAGCTTTCCAGTACCCACTGTCCCCATGGTCCAGACTTCACCCCATGAATGCAATCTCCTGCTTGCAGCAGGCCTCCTGTACTCTGGGGACCCTCTTCTCACAGACTGCACACACAACACGAAGCATCTTCCTTCTCCTCCCTTTTGCTTCTGCTTGAAAAGAAACACACCTGTATAGATACGTATTTTATATATATCTGTGTAACACAGGTTAGAGACACTACCATTTCAAGCAACCATTCCCTGTACCTGCACAATCTATGTTAGAAATTTGGAGTAAAGGAAGCATTTCAAAATATCTTAGTCGTTTTTCCTAGTGATTTTTTTGGCTCTTGAAAATACGTACCTACTTTGTTTCCACTGATGTTGGGACTACTCAGGACAGAAAGGTATAAACAAATAAACTTTCACAGGAAAGGAGTTTTGGCCTTCAGTGAGTTGTGTGCCTTATTCAGTCCTGGTGGCTAAATTACTGCACACATATCAAATACAGAAACGGGGACAAAGAGAAATGGGGCCCCTTCTGGAAGGATGAATACCATGGTACAAACAATGACGTGATATGTGTCTTCAACATGTCTATCTAGATTTCTTCTTAAACATTGTAAAATTGGAATATGCTGTATCTCTCATTCCAAGCGAAGAGTGAAATGTATACATAGTGTGTGTGAGAAGTGTTAAAAGAGCCTCACCCTGCAACTGGATCTCCAGTCATAATTATTTTATCCTTGAAAACGTTTGGAAAGTAGAAAAAAAGCAAGCAAGAAGCAAAAATCCCACAGATGTTGAAAGTGGAAAACAATAAATGTACATTCAATACAACAAGATTTCAGTTAGCGTATATTTTCCCAAATTGGTTTCAAGCACAGTAATACTCACAGATCTTATTTACAGGAATCTGAGTATATTGTTTCTTTGCTGTGTTTTGTTGTCACTAAGGTGCTGTATAAGAGAAATGGCACCACTGGTTATTAACACTGACAAGACTCTCTCTGTAATCTGTTTTTGAACAAATATAACTGTATTCCCTGATTTATATTTCATTTTATAATTTATTATTTTTTCTTTACCAAGAGAATAAATTTCAAAGACCTTCTGATAAAATATACAGTGACTTTGAGATATCCTACGTATAGAAAGTTAAAGAACACAATGTTAAATGGCAATGCTATTCTGTGATTTAAAAAGAAATACTTTGAATACATAAACAATGAGCAGACAGAAAAGAACAAAAACAAATGCCGTTTATGTGTGACAACAGCAGAAATGGTTCATGGGGCTCTGCCTTGGGATGGATGAGGAGTCAACTCAGTTATATTTGCCCAAATATAGATTACAGAGAGTCTTGTCACTGACAATGATCACTAGTGCCATTTCTCTTATACAGCACCTCAGTGAAAACAAGTGGTGCAGAACAACATTGGTGAAGTTGTTCCTTCTGATCAGGAAGAAGAAGTAGATGAGGCCTTCTTTAGACAGCTGGAAGAAGCCTCATGTTTGCAGGCCCTGATCCTCATGGGAGACTTCATCCATCCTGATATCTACTGGTGGAGCTACACAACAAGGCATAAGCAATGCAAAAGGCTAGGAGAGTGCATAGATGGAAAATTCCTAAGAAAGATGAGCAATGAGCCAACAAGGAGAGGTGCTCAGATGGATCTCACACTTACAAACAAGGAAGGATTTGTCAGTGGTGGGAAGGTTCAGGAGAGCCTTGGCTGCAGTGACCATGAGATGTTGGAATCTAAGATCCTGAGAGGATGGAACTACAAAGCACAATCACAACCCTAGATTTCAGGAGAGCAGAATTTGGCAGAGCGCCATGCGGTATGGCCCTGGAAAGAAGAGGGACCCATGAGAGATGGTCAGTTTTCAAAGATCAGCTCCTCCAAACTCAATAATGGTCCAGTCCTACATATGGGGAATTGAGCAAGGAGACCTGAACAAGGAGCCTCCTTGGATGAACAAGGAGCTCCTGACAAAACCCAAACATAAAAAGGGTGGAAGTAAGGACAGAGGAGGAGTCCTGGAGGAATACAGAGACACTGCAGGCATGGGGTTAGGAAAGCCAAAGCCAATCTAGAGTTGAATCTGGTGAGGGATGTGAAACACAAGAAAGGCTTCCACAGGTTTATCAGCCCTGATTGGGGCAGGGACCTGGTGACAAAGAACACTATAAAAGCTGATGTACTGGATACTTTTTGTGCCTCAATCCTTAGCAGTAAGATCAACTTTCAGAAATTTCTACTCCCTGAGACATGTAGGAAATTGTGGAGCAAGGACTACATGGTGGAGGAGGATCAGGTCAGGGAATATTTAAACTAACTGGACTTACACAAGTCCATGGGATCTGAAGTACTCACAAATGCTGAGGCAGTTGGTTGATGTCATTGTAAGGCCACTTGATTATCTCTGAAAGTTCAAGAGAGGTTCCTGAGGACTAGCAGAAAGCAAGTGTCACTCCTATCTTCATGAAGAGCACGAGGGAGAACCCAGGGAACTACAGGCCATTCAGCCTCACCTTGATCCCCAAGACCGTGATGGAGCAAATCATCCTTGAAACCTTTTCTAAACATATTAAGAACAAGAAGGTGATGGGGAGTAGTCTGCATGGATTCATGAAGGGGAAATTGCACTTAGCCAACTTGATAGCCTTCTACTTTGGTGGATAAGGGGAGTGCCATGTTTTTTTTAATCTCACCCTTAATAAGACTTCAGGCAGTATTTCCCATAGCATCCTCATAGACAAACTGCTGAAATACAGGCTAGGTAAAAGTACATTGGGGTGTACTGAAAGCTAGCAGAACTTAACTGCCATGCTCATAGGGTTGTGACCAGTGGCATGGAGTCCAGCTGGAGAAATGGCAGATATGAACCTCATGAAGTTCAGCAAAGGGCAGTGCAAAGTCCTGCACCTGGGTAAGAATAACCTCATGCACCAGTACATGCTGGGGGCAGGCTGCCTGGAAAGCAGCTTGGCAGAAAAGGACGTGGGGGTTCTTGGTGGACAAGGTGAGTGTGAGTCAGCAACGTGCCCTCGTGGCAAAGGACAACAGCATCCTGGGCAACACTGGAATTAGCACTGCCAGAGGAATGAGGGAGGCCTTCTTCAGGTCACGGGATCAGGCTGTCTGAAAGAAAACTGCACTTGATATAATTATCTTTCTGTATTCCCTCAGCAAGTTGTTGATTAGAATTCTGATGACGAGGTAGAAGTACTACCCTGTAGCTGCTCAGTCATTTCCTCTGTCCTTCATATGGCCATGAGTCTTCAAAAGGCCAGGGATGATGCAGAAGTGAGAGCCCCCAGAAGCATCTCCAGAATACTACACCTCTCCATTGCAAACTCCTAACTCCTTGCATTTAACAGACAAGAATATTAAGTTATATTCAAGTTCATTGATACCTTTTCTTCAGCACTGCTTGGCAGTGCTTTCTCAGGTTTATCTTTTCTGCTTTGCTTTTGAAATTCAAAAAAAATCAGTGAACTACAGTACTTTGCTTCTGTGTCCTAAAAAAAATATTAACCTCCAAGAATTCTCGAAGAATTTTCAGCTCCATGGAGGCTTAGATTAGATTTTCTGCTATTCTTTATTTATTGCATACATTCCTTCTAGCTGGAGATTCCCCTTTGAAGAATAAAATCAGGACACAGAAAGATTTTCTCACTGCAGCTGCTGCACTTACTCCCATTAGTGCAAACTGCTGAACATGGTGTGAGTGCCTTTATTCTAAATATTTGTATTTTCTTACTAAAATGACAGATACAAGAATAAAAATTTAGCATCATGTTGACTTTTTCTAGTTTTGTTATTGCCCCTTTGGAACATGGCAGAGCCACCAATTTCCTTGTAATATGCAATGCTGTTTGAGTACTACACTTTATATCAGAACATATAGGCTTGCATTTTAGGTGCTACTTCTTATTAATATTCTATAGAATAGCCAGTGCAACATATACATGGCAAAATTGAAAGAACCAGACAAGAAGCTGACAGAATAAATTCAAGACAAATTTACCGTTAGTACAATCCCTTTTAGGAAGCAACAGGCATAATTTACCCTAACAATAGGTTGATATTGTCATGTATTTTGATAATGAATTACTGTTTATTAAATAGACTCTGAATCATTTTTTTGAGACTCAACCATTTATGCAGGCAGATGCTAGCTCCATTTTCACAGAATCACACAATCACAGAATTGTAGAGGTTGGAAGGGACCTTTGGAGATGATCTGGTCCAACCTAGAGCATGTTGCCCACAGATTTTTGGAACAGCATAACGTCCATGGAGACTGGGCATGTAGGAAATCCCACTGAAGTTACGAGATGACATTAAGACCAGTTGGTAATGACATACTAAACCAAAAATGGCAGTTCTTCCTTTTGCTATCTTCCTTCTTCATCTACCAAAAGAAGCTACTTCCTTGAGATTTGCTGTAACTGTTACCTGGTTTTATTGCTGATGTTACAAAACATATGCAGAAATGCCCTTCTTTGTAAATTGCAAGATGAAATGGTCCGCGCTGGAAAAAAGAGCTTGCAATTCACCCTGGCATCCTACTAGCAGAAGATCCTGAGCTATCATACTTACTAGAGTAAGCAAAGTAATTTTTATTTATTTATTTATTTTTGTCAATTGGAAATGAATGCAGAAAATGAGGTGCTGTCACCAGTGTGTTAAAGGCTTTATTCAAGAAACATCTAACTCTTAGGAGTCGTTCTCAGGAAACATTCTGAACTGAGACCTTTAGTGAAGCAGTTGTAAACAGAGAAGGCTACCATAACATTATACGTTATTATCTTTCCTGGATAAAGCTTGGTAAATACCAATTCTGACATTTGAAATTTAAATCTAAGTTTGAAAATAATGATGAATCAGCATTCTGTATTTGTCTGCTTGTGGAAGGGAATGGCTGCCAATTCCTTCTTGTTACCATCTCTTCCAGAGAATTTATGGAAACTCAAATAGTGACAGAAAACACAAGCAGAACCAAAGACATTTTTTTTCTTCAGATTGTTGGGAGATTGGATCATTCCAAATATTACAGGTTTCTCAGGAACTAACTGAAATATATACCTCTGCAATGAGGAATTTTGACACAATCCCAAAAAGACTAAAATCACTCTACTTTTATGCACTTCCTTTCAGCTACATAGTTATATCAAGGAACCAATTGTTAAAGCTTTCTAGACCCTAGTCTCAGGCACTCTATCTTCACCTACTACTTGTCATTAAAAAATGTGAGTTGGAAGCATGGGAAACAATCTCTCAGAAAAGGGCCCATCCTTCTCTACGCATGTTTGTATCTCTCCAGAAGATACGACATACTCAAATGCACATTAACAAAAAAGACAATATGCTGATGAAGTTAGAACAGAGGTGAAAGATCAGGATGAAACATATTTGTGTTTGAAACTCTTGGCGATGACCTAGATTTATGCATCTAAATTACAATTAAATAATGTTAAGGTTGTGAGTAACTCACAAGAGCAAAGAAATGTGCAATTAAAGAGAAAATACACCATATGTCCTTTGATATCTGGGCATATTGCTGTGCATTAAGAAAGTCATAAAAGAGACACCCTGTTGTGGTTATGTGTTCTGAGACATGTGGCACATTCCATTGTAGCTATCTATTTCCCTGCTTGTACGCATCTGTGCCATTATTTACATGTTGGTTTTAAAATGGAGCTGTGGAGTCTTTTTTCTACATTTCTTTAGAACTGTTGCTATTTATGAATGTGTAAGTCCAACATTTTAAACATGAATGAAAAATCATCACAAATGAAAGGGAAATAAAGGGATTTCATTTAATTGTCAGACAAAGCCAGGCAAAAGAGATGGTTTTAGTTATTACAAATGAATGAAATTATGAGTCTGTCTTCCTCTAAAATCAGATATAGTTGAATTCCAAACACTATTCTCCCATATTTTGCATAGAAATAGGAAGGAATGAAAAAGTTTCTAACATTCAATTTGGACCACCTTCGTGAAATACGACAGGCAATTACTCCTTTCATTTTAAGGTTCCTCACCTGTGGAATCCCACAAGCCTATTTTTTCCTCTGCTCATCATCAACCAGAAAATGTGGGGGAACATAAAGCAACGTTCAGGTCTTAAAAGCAGTATTAATGTGGCTGACATCTAACCAATATTGTCCCCAATACTGTGATCACCAAGTTACCCCAATGCAAAATATTTTGCAAACAGTGGTTGGGTAACCAGAACAAGAGAGGGAGTTAAGTTATACTTGTGGGGAAGCATTCTGCTGAATTCTGGGTGTCCAGACTACTTGATGAGAGTGTTTGCCTTCTGGTTACTGAAGGTGTCTGCAGCTTTAGGACACTTTCAGACACCTCACCAGTTCTCAAGAGCCAGGTGTGTACTTCTGCTGAAGAATTAAGCCCTCGTTCTTCAATTTACAACTGGCTAGGAGATAGCACCTCCTCATTTGGTCACAGCTGTCTTGCCTTCTTCACTCCTAGGATTCCTTATTGTCATCTGTGATATCTAGAAAAAGTATCAGTTTGAGCACAGAGCTATTGCAACCATTATCCTATGAGTTTACTTGAAGAACATTGAATGATAACCACAAATCACCATGAAGCCTATCAACTTTAGTAAAACAAGTTTCTTTGACACTTCCTCTTTTGTATTTGGTTTCCTACAAGCATGATAGTGAGGATGATGATAAAGTGTGTGGGAGACAAGAGAAAAAAAAATCCTGTTAGTACAAATAAAGTAAAACGGGCCCAGATACCACGGTGATGAGTGAAATGGTTAGAAACAAACAGCCTAATGGATATGCTGGCATCACTCCTCCTCCTTAGAATGACCTACAGGGAAAGGACCGGGCCAGAGACATTTTCTGGAGAGGACAGCACGCCAGATTACCGTCACATCGAGTCAGGGTGCCATGTAATCAGGGGCAGCACAATTCTGGGCATGGAGAGGAACAGACCTAAAAAAGGGGCCTTGGAGAGGGGGATGCAGTGGGAGCGCAGCAGCTTGGAGACAGCAGTCTGGGAACTGGTTGTCACAGGGGAAAAAAGGGCAATGGGCAGTCGCAGGGAAAAAAGGGTAATGGAAAGCAGAGCCAGGAGGAGCAATCTGGACAGGGCTGGGGAAAGGAGCCAGCCTCAGAGCAGCCCCAGGACAGAGCACGCCAGTTGGGAATCAGCTGTACAGCCACAGGGTGGCCAGCGATGCTGCTGGCAAACTGTGCTGTAACCAAAAGGGCCTGAGGGACGAGCCGGGGGGACGTCAGCCAGAGACAGCCAAGGGGCAGAGTGCGCAACGCGTCCGCCATTTTGTGGCGGGGTGTCCTGTCACGGAGCCGTGTCCTGCCAGCCACCAGGGCGGGCCTTGTCAACCCCAAGCTCCGCAGCCATGTTACAGAAGGCCATGGTTTGGGAAGGAGGCAGCACTCGTAGCCCAGAGCTCAGCACATAGAGGAGCGGATGTGCCTGGGGAAAAAAGCATTTTCAAAACACTTTGGCTGTGCATTTTCTGCCTTGCTTTGCTACCACCCTCTGCAACTCCTTGCCCTGCCAAGAACTTAAGACTTGGCAACTTTGCACAGGAGGATCTGCAGTGAAACCAGAGCCCCTCCAAAGGGGAAGTGCAGTGGGAAAGCTGGGCTGATGTGGTGCGAATTTATTTCAGCAAATTTATTTTTATCAGCAAATTTATTTCAACCCTCAGCAGTGATCGCTTCTCCTCGCTCCACTTCGCTTGGGCGAGGGGGAAGCCGCAGAGGCCGGTGCTGAAACCAGCCCCACAGTGAGCAGCTGGGGTCACGGGGTGCCTGCTGCTGCTCCCCCATAACTTTTATTTTACCTTATTTTACCTTATTTTTATTTTATTTTACTTTATTTTACTATTTTATTTTATTTTACCTTATTTTATTTTATTTTACTTTATTTTACTATTTATTTTATTTTATTTTACCTTACTTTACCTTATTTTACTTTACCTTATTTTATTTTATTTTATTATCCACCTGTCAGTTAGGGCAACGGTTCGGAGAGGGCACTGCGCTTTCCCGCCCCTCCACCCTCGCCCCGCCCCTCACCTCCCCTCGCCCCGCCCCTCACCTCCCCTCGCCCCGCCCCTCACCTCCCCTCGCCCCGCCCCTCACCTCCCGAGCGGGCTGCCCGGGCGCGACCAAGTGCCGCGAGGGGCAGAGGGGGGAGGAGCGCGGCCCTTGTAACGTGAGAGCCGCAGAGCTCCCATCCTCCCTCCTCCCCCCCCACCCCCCAACCGGACTTACCACTTCGCCGCCCGTCCGGCGCTAGGGAGACTTGGGACGGAACGTACCATCGGCGCGGCGGGGGAGGGGGAGCCGGGCAGGCGGCGTGACTCGGAGCGGTAGCGTTCAACCAGCACACCGCCGGCTAAACCTCCCGCTGCTTTATTAAAGCTCTCTGAGCTGACCGCGGCCGCTCCACGTCCCCTCCTCCCTGCCTCAAAGTGTGGGGCAGCTCCCTCTCGTTCCCCCCCCCCCCCACGCCGGGCCGGGGATGGTCCGTCCCGCAGGCGCGGGGCGCCCTGAGGGGCGGGGGCGGGCTGGGGCCCTCCTGCCAGCGGCGCCGCCGCCATGTCGGTGGCCTTCGCGGCCCCCCGGCAGCGGGGCAAGGGCGAGATCACGCCGGCGGCCATCCAGAAGGTGAGCAACGGGGGGGAAGCTCCTCGTTTATAGTGGCGAGCTCCTCGTGAGGGGGCTGTAACGGCTGCTGGCGGGGCGTGAGGGTGTCAGCAAGGGGGGTGTGGGGAGCAGCGCCTGCTGGGGGAGGCCTCCGCCTGGCAGGGGTCGGTGCAGAGGGAACGGCTCGGTCGCAGTTGGATGGAGCACTCCTCGCAGTCCCCTCTGGGGTACAGCTGTATCCCTCCGTCTTTGCTTTCCTCCCGGCCCTCTTCTTTCTGTTTTTCCCTCCCGCGCAGAGGTCCGGCTTACTTGGCAGCAGCGCGGAGTGCCACCCCCAGGCTGGCAGCTGGGAGGTCTGCCTGCACCTGCCTCCTTCCTCTGGGAGGCGGGAGGCCTTCTGAGGAGAGCCTCGGTTCAAGCTCTGCCTCACAAGCGCGCTCTGTATCAGGCTGTGGTATAAGAGATATTACGGCCTTTACCGCCATTTTTCTCTAGTGAAAATGGTTACTGTTTTTCTTATACAACTCGGTGTTGGCACGCGTGAAGGGATATGTGAAGCCTGTTGGTGTAGGACTGTGTTCATGATCCTCTTAAGAGTGTACAAGTGTACTTCTGCCTAACTTCTGGAGTTCAGAAACTCGGGATATTGCAGTTCTGTCTGCCTTTCCTGCTAAAAGCCGGTGTTTCCAGGCCCAGCAATTTCAGGCAAGAACAGTTGCTCACTGATTATTCCAGTCTGGTGTGGTGAATTGCTGGTTTGAATTTATGAAGTCTTGGCTGGTTGGCTTATTCTTACCTGGGTGTAAGTCCTGAGTGGACTGCATAAGGTTTCTGACCTTTTTCATAGTAAGGATGGATTAGTTGAAAGGAAAAAAGTGTCAGGCCTTACTTCTTTTTTTCATAGGACTTGTGTAGGTTGGATTCCAAGGGAAATGGAGGTGATGGAGTCGTGAGCCTTCTGGCTAATATCTTGAAGATGATTAGACCCTGTTAGTTTTGTAAAACTCACTAGCTGGGTAGGGGAAAGAGATCTGAACGATCTTTCCACTGAGATGAAGCAAAGGGAAAAAAAAATCAATGTAAAATTTTCCATTTTGTAGTAATTTTTCCCCTTTAGCTGAGTAGGCATGGGTAACTTGTCTGGTAGCTCAGGTTAGCCGTGGTTCTACTGCCTCTTGTCTTTTTGTAGGAAACCAGGAGATCTGCAATTTCCATGGTTTTAGGACTTTTTTTTTTTTTTTGGCCAGAGAAGTAATTCACATATGTTTATATTCCTGGATACGTCTGTAGTCTTACGTGTCTGTTGTGCCAGTTAAGCTGTGTTTTATAAGAATTCTGTACAAGAGATTCTTAATGTTCCAGTGCATTTCCATGAAACAAGTTCTGTGGCAAGCTCAGTTCCTATCAATAACCATTTCAATGCCATTTATAACTAAATTTGTGGACAGCTGTGGGCTTTGGGGGGGGTGGGGAGAACCCAACTTGGGGCATACACTTTTAAGAAAATTCCTTGGTAGAGGTTAAATGAAGAAACTGAAAACTTCCTATGAACTTCTTGTAGATCAAGTACAGGTAGTTGAATGGGGAACTTGACAAATGTAACAGTGACTTAAAACCCTTAAACTGTAAGCTCTAAAACTAAGCGGGAAGGTTAACAGTGTGTTGTGTAAGTAATTGGTTAAAGTGGAGCTTTCTGGAATGCTAACTTTTTTTCTTAATGAAAAAAAAAAGCTCTGAGAAGAGTAGCAAGGCTCAAATTTATCTTCAGTTTCCCATGAAGAATGTTCAACTTAATTCACACTTCTTTATCGTTTCAGATGTTGGATGAAAATAACCACCTTATTCAGTGCATAATGGACTATCAGAACAAAGGAAAGACATCTGAATGCTCTCAGTAAGATATTAATCCAAATCCTGTGGACAGGATAAATTTGCATCTAGATCACTGTTGTTGATTTGTTTAGCTCACGATGAAGGAAAAGTGTGCTGGGAGGAATAGAAGAGTATTGCTGCAGATACTGCACTTTATTTTTTTGCTGCATGGCTATCGCTTCTGTCAATTAATGTTGCAAACTGATTACTGCAAGTTGATAGTATGATGATGCTTATGAAAACAGGGGCTGTATAACTGAGATAATCTCCTGTATCATAATTAAGCTTTGGGAAGGAGGTACTCTTGCCTAAGAACAAACAAGACTTATCTTAAAAGTCTGGCTTGCTGAAATATCCCCTGCAGATCTGTTGTCTAGTGGGGTTTCTGTAGAGTGATCAGGGAGACAGCTGCGGAAGGAGGGAATTATTTTCCCATTACTTGGATAAATATTCCATCATGTGATGACAGGCGGAGTATCACAGTATGGCTCTTGAGGCCCTTCTTAAGAGAACTGGTAGTCTGGGGGGAAGATGGGGTCGTACGTGGTAGGTATTTTGGCTTTAAGGGAATGCTTTTGTTGATACGAGTAGGATGTAGCACAGTTACTATATTAAGCTGCATGCAAGTGCGTAGCTACATATTTGTACTCTGTTCGTGCTTTCAAAGCTATTCTTGTGACTGTGGGCTAGATGCTGATACTCTGGAATGTGGTTTGGTAGCAAAAAAAAAAAAAATTCCACAGCAAACTTCCAAAGCTCAGGGTCCTGATGAAATGTTTGCGCTGTGCTTGGTCGTGATTCATATTAATGTGATACCTTGCATCTGGGGACAGAGAAAAAGAAGGTCCCTTTCCCTAGTGTTTCTGACTGAGATTACACCAAACAGCCACGCTTATACTCTAGCTGTCTCCTGGTGACTTAGTTTGAGGCAGGAAGTGAAACAGTTGAGAACAGTATCGCCATGTTTTAGACTTGCACTAGCAAGACAGGAGCTGTAGAGAACAGGCACAGATTTGGCGGAAAATCTGGGAAAGGTGGGGCAACAGGGAAGTGCAGGGCAAGGGTGTAGATTCCTGATACTGGTACCCTTGTAAGTCTCTTTAATTTTGCTTTTCATAAGTAGCTTTCTTGACATGCATAGGGTTGAAGTAAATGAAGTAACGTTGTCTTCCTGACTTAATGCCTTTTTTGCTTTGGTTTTTTTTTTTGGTAGGTACCAGCAGATGCTGCATACGAACTTGGTTTACCTAGCCACTATAGCTGACTCCAACCAGAACATGCAGTCTCTACTACCAGCAGTAAGTACAAAATGGTGTAAAAATGAGGGAAGAGGTTTTACTCAGGATACTGGGGTGGGTAAGAAAAGGAATTTGAGGTACTGATCAAACATTTAGCCTGCAGTTTACTGTACAGTGAATACAAGCTGCAGTGTCTCTTCGTGCCATGTTTGGAGTCTGATGTTCTCACTGCTTTGGTTGAGCTCACGATCTGACTGGTTTAGCTGAAGACTGATGTTCTGGGATTAAACATGTAAAGACTAGCTAATAAGGCAAGCCAGAGAACCTGTGTGTACTGCACTTTCTCACCTGGGAGTTTCCCTCGTGTGTCTCTTTGTCACCTCGCATAACAGTACTGTTTTTCCCCCCTGCTACTTTAGGGAAAGGTTGGGAGTTTGGGGGATTTTCCACTCTTGTTTTTTGCTGAAATATCATCCATTCTTCAGCTTCCATGGAGCGAGGTGGTTGGGTAAACGTCTGTTTGCAGAATTTTAGGGAAGTCTCTTAAATTCTTTTTCTTAAATTCTTTGTTTCTCTCCTTTATCTTAAAGTGACCTTTTTATGGTAGATAGTGATAATATGTAAGAAATAAGGTCACGCAGACTTACCTTGAGAACCTGCATAGCTTTACAAACGAAACGTTTGCTGGATTTGCCTTTTGTTTAATCTACAGTTTCTCTGAATCTGTATTTCTGAACTTGTGTTTCATAACATACCACCAATTTTCCCCTCCTTTCCATTGTTTATGGAATGGTAAGGAAAGATAACAACAAACATGAAAATAGCTTGCTATCTTTTTTGTGTGTGTGTTAATCAGAAAGCTTGGGGAGTTCATTGTGAGTAACACGAGGAAGTTCTTTGTTTTTTTTGGTAATAAGACTTTTCTTGAATTAATATAGTCTTGATTCATTTCTGTAATATGAAGCTAAAAAGAATGTCTATAAAACAGCCATTCCTAGACACTAGTTCTCACCAACTGAAATTGAATTACTTTTTCTTTGGTCTCTGGAGGAGTGTTCTCCAATCATTGCTACTAGCGAAGCATCTTTTCAAGTTGGTACCTAGAGGACTATAGAAACCAGTGCTTCATTACGTCCAACCTGTTGTGCCTGCAGAGGCTTCTCTTTTTATAAATCCAAGCTTGTAGCTGTGGGGGAAGGGAAAGAAACCTTTAAGAGGGCTGTGCATTACTCAGCTAATATGTTTTTCGGAGGCTTAATTCATATCCTGGTTCTGATGACAACTGGAAATGAATTTGACCTTATTGTAGTCCCTGGTGCAGAGCCCTGTTCTTACAGTTGAATGTGGTGACATTCTCTTAAGAAAAAAATGAAGATAGGGCTGGGAAAGACTCTTGCAGATCAGGACTGAAATACATTTCTGATCTTGAATGTGAGGTATATTCTATACTAGTGACAAAATAGTTTTTTTCTTCTTCGGATTACTGGGTGGGGGATACAAATGCAGCTTCCTAGTTTTCCTTCTAAGATAAAATGCAAAATGAAATTTAGATGTTCAGTCTCACTGAAGTGTAAATGCACTGACCTACCAAGTCAAATCTTTGAAAATCTGCCTGAGATGTGGTAACTTAATCAGATGAGTGTGACTTCTAGCTGAGGTATTTGGAAACTCATTCTTTACAGTTGCTATCTTCCCAATGAATTTTAGCCAGAGAAATTTGGGATCACGCAAGCTACTGCTTTTCTCAATATAGGAAACTGCTTCAGACTTGCTTCATTCGTTATCCACTTCAGACCTGAGGAAGATTAAGCTGACTTTGAAGTCACTTGTCACATGCTTCTGTGCCAGCAGTTGCAGTCGTACTAAATTCAAGGGTTGTGGCTGGCAACAGTGAAATGTGGAGCAAGATACTGGGTGTGGAAACACCTATTTTTTTTAATAGTAGAATACATAAACTTTATGTGGGAAGCTACTGCAATGGTAGTAACGAGAGGGCTGGAGTCTGGATAACTTCTAAAGTTGACAGTATCCAGTCTATTCGTACCTGGAAGATTGTTCTCCAGTAAAATATACTTCTTGTTGTTTAAATTTTATCTTGTTCTCATTTTAATCAAATAAATAACACTCTCAGGAATTTTCAGAACTTAAATATTGCTTTCTGTAAAATATTTTCTGTGACAAAACTAAATTGAAAACAGGATGCTGCCGTTAAGATAGCATTTTCACTGAGCAAAATACATAAATGGTCAGGTTCATGGAGATTTTTAATAATTGGGTCCGAATCATTTTGGCTTATAACTTAATTTTATCCTCTCACAGTAGTCCTTAGACTTAACAGTTTATATTTTTTGGGGAAAATGTTTGTACTATACTCTTTTTCACACTCTTTGTCTGTTATTCAAGGTAGATGTTGCTTCCTTCCTGTCTTTTGTGTTGGACTCAGGTTGGATCTTAAAAATTTTAAAAAGGCAGCTTCTGTGCCCCTGGTCCATGTGTGTCAGAATGCACTATTGTAATCAGGCGACTGTACATCCTTTCCAAAGTGAGTTTGATATTGCCTGTGGGAAACAAGACAAGTCTTAAACTAATCAAAAGTGTAGTGAACCAACTGTGTTGTGCAGAGAAATGCTTTGATGAAGGGCTTGGAGGTGAGGAAGAGGTGAAACTGAAGTAAGTGTTGCAGGCTGTAGGTGAACAGATCTAGAAAGACTCGCAGCTCCAATGTCACAACAAAGTTCTTGTTGTCTTTGTATGCACTGTAAATGTTGAATATTATATTTAGACTCGTGATAAGAGGCCTTGACATCAGAAGACAAAGGCAATGTGAAGTTCATCTCCTGACCAGTCTCAGCGGTGTGAACAGCACCGTTGCTAAGGGTGGGGCTATTTTGGCCCGTCTTCTGAACAGGACGGGAGCAGTGGCTAAGCCTGCAGATGATGCAACTTTCAGTGCCTCTTAATGAGTTATGACATGTTTTCTTGGACAGCATTGGAAAGTCTATTTACTGTCACCATATAGAGTCAGCTTCCTGAAAAGGGTTTGTATAATTGAGGAACTCAACACGTGTTTGATTTGCATTTGTCTGGTTTTAAGGGAGGCAACAGCAAAATACCAGTCTCCTTCAACTGTAGAGAACAAAGATGCAGTTGAAGGTGGTTACTGGGACTTCCAAGACCAACCCCCAAAAAAGTAGTGTGCGTAGAAGCAGTATGCACACAACATGTGTGTGTTCCTAACTATGTGGGATCTCAAACTGCAAAGTAGGCATCTTGTCTTCCCCAACTTTTAATTCTTAAGCTTTCCTGAGAGAAAGCTTTACTGATGGTAAAAACTTATTGCCAACTATTGAATGAAAACAACCTTATTTCCTCAGGCCTTCTATCTTCCCCATGCAGCTTCTTTTTACCAAGTATTTATAAGAAAACAACTCATGGCTGTCAGGTTACTGGAAGAAACAGAGGGAAATTTTTGTACTGCACTTGAATGTGTTCTTTTTGGCATTTTTATAACGGGCAAATATGGAAGCTTGCAGGAATTACATGATAGGGAAGGTTTTTTCTTCTTAAACACAGAAAAACTTATTCTTCAGACTTTCTCATGCAATGCCGCTTGCCTTCTGCCAGTATGTGGAGCACTTGATTTCAGTGTGTATTTCAAGAATGATGAAGATAAAGGGTTATGATTATTATTCACTTCTATAACATACTAACGATCTTATAAAAAGTGCCAATTTATTCCACCAGCAAGCTAAATTCTGTATGTGAAGTGACTTGAAAGAAAACCCATTGAGTTTCAGAAAGATGTATGCATTAATTAAATTATTTTTCTTTTTAATACCCTTTCCAATATTATGAAACAGAAGTTATTGAAGTGGCTTTTCTTGAGAATTTTCTTTAAGTACAACTTTTTACAGGACTTGCGTCATCCCTTCATCTATATTCCTCACAGTCTAGCATCTTGTCACAGAGTCCATGTCATTATAGTTACAAAACACTTATAATATACAGTGGTGATGGGTGTTTATAAAAATCAAATGTCTACAAAAAATGAAATATTGGTTACTTCCAAAGAGCCTGAATCAAGAGGTAAAAATCATTACATCATCTTAAAAGTACTTTAGTACTTTTCAAATGGGCACTGTTCAGTCTGTGCTTCTAATGTACTTGTGACATGATTAGCTTATAGAAACAATTTTGTGTCTTAGGAACTGAAGAATGTGCTTTACTTTTTTTAGTCCTTCATTCTGAATATAAATTTGTTTAAAATATGCTAATTGGGGAAAAAAACGACAACACCCAGCAAATCCAACTATGACTCAGTTTCAATAACGTAAAATAAAATTTGTAAATACCTTATTCTTACCCAGAATGAGGAATCCTAAATTAATGAAGTTCATATCTGATTGCGTACTATTACATACTAAATGCTTGATAAAGTCTGGTCTCTGTGATACTACAGTGGAAAATCCGTTAGTGGTATCTTCTTTCCTTATGATCACAGTTGGCATCAGTCTTTGAACCTCTGGCTTAATTCTTTATGTAGTGAAGAGTAGGGTAAGTGTTGATAACGTTATTTGTAAAACAGATGGAGAAAGCAGTATGGTATACTGTTCTGGATTAGCCTTTCAGGACACAAGTCCATGCCAAACTCAAGTTCAAGTGTAAACTGAACTGATAAAGAATGGCGTAAAAGAAAGTTTGAATGTTTCCTGCCATAAGGCAAGTGAGCTCTTAGTCAGGAGTGGAATGTGAATTTTGAAGAATAATTGCTCTGATTAAAGGTTTGATAAACAGTTTTCAAAAACTAATAATTTCTAGAACACTTTTTGAAAGGCAAGCACTCAATAGGAGGTGATGACAGGAGCACAAAAGAAGGTAATGTTCCTGAGAAAAGGAGAAATGGTGTTGGCATTCATATCCACCATGTTATGCAGGTATACTCCAAGGAGGATTTCTGTCACTGTCAGCAATTGTGCTCTTTAAAACAAGAAATTTGGATACTTCATTTTAATGTGGAGCTTCATGTTAGAGTAACTTCAACAGAAGAGCAATTTTCCAGCTGTTCTCTGAATGAGGGGCAAGTGGAGCAGCTCTGGGATAGGTAAAAGAAATTACGCTTTGTGTTCCTGTACTGTTACTCGAACTTATCAAGCTAATGCAAATCCTTAATTGATAAAAGGTAACCTATTTGTCTGCAGTCTCTCCAAAGAATATTATTTCTTACATTAGATCTTCCTTCAATTCTTTTTTCACTCTTTGTTTGCTATGTTTTGTGCGTCAAAGTCATAAGGGGTAAGGCTCCATCAGTAACACTGTCTCTAGTACACAGTTATTCCTTAGCAACAAAGAGCCTGAGAAACATAGGACATTATGTTCATTTTGTAGTACCACAGTTCTAATAATTTAACATTAACACTGTGTTTGAGTGATCTCGGAGTCTAAACACTTCTAATGCAATGGTAAAGAAGATTTTTCCTGAAGTTGTACGGTTCTGTTAGAGAAGAGATGTAATTATTTCTGTCAGTTCTTAGGTATGACTAGTCACCAGTCCTAAAAGCAGTGCATCATGGTGGAGCTGTGTAAGTCCTTACAGAGAGGTATAGTGTGTCTGTATCAATTAATTCTTTGCTCTATGGGCAGCACGTGATCTGCTGTATCTGTTTCCTTTGCTTGAGGCTTCGGGTGCTATTTGAATTGACCTCTGGATGAACACTGATTGCCTACACATTCATCTTATGTAAAAACGTGGTTATGGCATATTAACCAAATGAACTAGTTTAACAAATAACTAGTCAGATTTTATTTATTTACTTATTTTAAGCAGAGCATGGAAAAAGGCATCTGTCACCATGAAATGGAGAAACTTCCCTTTACTAGAAGGAGATCTTGTAAAACTGTCAATAATACAAGTTTTTTAGAAAACTTAAGGGCAAAACAACTAAATTTCCTTTTAATATAGGGTTCGTGAGTTGCTACTTACCTAGTCTTTTGCTGAGTCTTTGTCACAACACCAGTACATACATTGCTTTGTATCTTTTGGGGCTAGTAGAGTCATCCTGCTTTAGCGAAAGTGAATTAGATATGATGCATTTTAAAAAGAATTTTCAGATTGCGGACCCTCAGGTTACCCATGTGTGTTGTAATCTTGTAATAAAAATTGCTTTTCCAGGTTGATTGTTTTGCTCCAGAGAGGCTTTTAAATGTCGGAAAGAAGTTTGGCTGTTTGACAGATTTTCCCATTGCCTTCCCCTGGTTAAGCTGACATAACCAGTGCTGCTCTCTCATCAGTTGCAGTTCTGCTGTTTGATGTTTTACTATTGCTGTACGACGAACCAATCTGGAGAATCAGTCCAGGTTAATTAGGGGCAAAGGTGGATATTCTCATTCTGGGTTAGTTCAGATTAACTGCAGGGCTATTTAAATGGCTCTGTTGGTAAGACTGAAAGGGAAACGGTGAGCAGCTGCAGGGAGCTGCCTAAGCCAGCACTTCGACTAAAAGAAATTCTTACCAGAATGTGGGATTTTGAGATGTTACCATGTAAGGGGTGAATTCATAGACCGCTAGTGTACTGCACGTGAAACAGGAGGATAACTCCAACTTCTGTAAGCTACTTTGCCTCTGTTGCTAAGCAAGCGTGTCCACACGGGGAGCTAGTGCACTGTACGCAAGGAACTATTTATGTTGCCTGCTAACTTCTGAAGCTGTTTTAGAAATCATTAAAAGCAAACAGCCAATTTGATTAAGGATTATGCTCCAAAATGTAATTCTTCTGTACTTGAAGATGTGATTTGCCTCTCTCCAGTACAGTGTCTGTACAGTACGTGTCTGTTTCAGCCTTAGACAGTTTGCCGAGAGCAGTGCCAGGCACTGTGGTGGCATCAATGCCATTTGTACAGATACCAGTCCTTTTGACTGTACCGTTTTGCTGTTTCCCCAATGAAATGTACCTCAGCTTCTGCAGGATTCTTTGTGCCTTAATTGAGTTTGCTTAAGGCCTTCTGGCTGGAATAGAGGTGGAATTCTTCTCCGAGGTTATTGAATGCAAGCAAAACCTGTAAATATTGGACCAGATATGAAAGCATCTTAAAAGCCAAAGAGGCAGGATATAAATGGCTGTGGAATAGAAAGCTCCTGCTTTTTTTTGAAGGCTGATATAAACTGTGTTTTATGGAGCTATAGAGGATCTTTAATTTGTCTAGTTCCTATAGCTGAGGGTTCCCTGACCTAATGCCCACAGTTAACTTATTCCTAGTCTCTCACAACGAAATCTGAATGTGTACCAGATCATTTAACTTGATTTAAATAATTCCTAGTTGTATTGAGAGTTAAGAATTCCGTGTGATTACTTTAAGTAAGAGAAGAGCTATTGCTATGGAGACATTAAGTAATTTAGGGTTAAATTTTTCTGTTTCTTAAAATGGTGTTAAGGAATATTTGTACAGTGAGATACTTTTGTGAAGTCATTTGTACAGTTTAAAACAACTAAAGATTCCAATTTCCTCTTTGAGTAAAATGCTTAATTACTATGTCACAAAATACTGTAACATTTTGTTCAGATATCAAGTCAAGATTTTTTTCTGATTATTGAAGATAGCGATGTAAATCAAGACCTAGGAACTGGTTGTCACTGTAAAATCAGAATTCTTTACTGCCAGTGTCACAACTGATACTTCGATAATGATAGCATAAATTACATTTGTAATTAACATAGGTACATTAATTGGTAGACACCATTGAAAATGTTTTTCACACAGAAATCCCTTCTCCCTGAGTATTACTGAGAATTTATATAGGTGGTTCGTTTTTTTTCATTTAAGATGCTCTCAGTACAAGGTACCCCGCACCTGGTAAAGAAGAGTCACAACCCAATTACGTATATCTTGGTGCTTTCAAATCTCAGAAATGTATCCCTTTATGATCTTATTTCCCACTCTGACACCTCAGTAAGTGCTCTGCAGGTGCCATCACCATCTATCAACAGGGTACTGTTCTCTGAGACTGGGACAGGTGCTGTGATATTAGCAATGTGATATTCGCAGGGCAAGATACCTCCTGGGATGGGATATTTTGCTTTGTAGAACAAGGTATTTGAGAACTGAAAATAAAAATGACCGAATAAATTCTGAGTTAGGGCTTCTCTTAGAAAGATTAGAAGGCTTTTATGCTTGTACTGCATGTAGTTTTTAATTGTTATGCTAAGACAATTCAAGAAAATTGTATTTGTGGTAGTCTACTTTAAGTATCTTTTGTTATATGTATTGATTAGCGGTACTTTGTTTTAGTGTGCTGAACAATGTTTCTTGTATTTTACATTTTTACTGCTTTAAGAATGTTGACTACTGAGTTGGTATTCCGCCTCAGTTTCTATAACAATAAATTTTCCATAAACAAATCTTTCAACCTGCTATCGATGGTAAGAAAAATCTGATAATTTGACAGAGGGCAGGGAAGAGATGATAGATAAAAGTTCCAGATGTACAGTTCCCCAATAATAGATTTTTATTGTTTGCTGTCTTGCATTTGATCTACTTTATAGCTTATTATTACAAGTTTATGATTTCAAATAACTTTTGGGATTTGTAGGATTTTGCTGAAAACTGTCAGTTAAAATCTAATGTTTATTTTTCTTGTCTCAGTTTTTTATTAATTTATAATTGCAGGCAAATTTCATTCTTTATCTAGTTTGGCTTACCAGAATTAGGCAAAATAGTTTATTTTTTTCAAGCTCTGATAAATTTTAAATGCTTGTAGCAGCAATAAATTGTAATCTGTGTGTTTGGGGAAGTGAGCCAAAAAAGTAGTGTTTAGCAAGTGAAGCCATGTCTAACGCTACCTTACTTCTAATTCTTTAATTTACTTTTTACTCATAGTAAAATATTTCAAATTTTCTACTTAATAACTGGAATAAAATTAGTGGAGATTTTAACTTCGATTCCTTTCTGTCACTTAGCCAGCAAAATAAGGGAAGTAGCCTTTCCTTTGGTTCTGTAACCCCACCTACATGTGGATGTAATCTCATCCGAATGGCTGAGTGTATAGGATTCATGTTGGGTCACTTTGCTTTCACAAACTGTGTGGGTCTTCTTTCTTCCTTTTTAACTTTTTTAAAAAAAATTTGGCTTTTGAATATTATGTGGTCGTTTTGTACTTTAAAAGGTCTTCATTGTGCCTAGTGCATATTACCTGGAAAATCAATTTCCTTAACTTTTGTAAAGAACAAAAAAAAAGGCTAAATGACCCAAGTTTATACTTTTTTAATTAAAGGTGATTTCAAAGACGTTTATTACCTCTAGAAGCATGGAATAACTATGAGAGAAACAGGAAAATTGCCATTTTAAAATATTTTCCCTTGTTTTCTTCTGGGTGTAGCCAGTAGAAAAATGCTCTGGCGGAATTTCACTGGGGAATAATTATATCTGCAGCAGACACTTCTTTTTAATTACTATTGGGTAATGATTGGTTTATGACCCTGACATAAAGGCTTATAACATGCTTAAAAATATTCTATATAATGTAACTCTGTTTCTATTGCATATATGTATGTGTAATTATTTCCAAATCCTATTTAAACCTTGCTCTCATGTCTTGTGTTGATGAATTCCTCAGGTTTATGTGATTTATATGGTGTCTTATATGTTTAATGTTATTCCTCAATTTATTGACTGTTCTCCTGGGGTTTTCTTTGTTGTTAAAGCATAAATTGGATGATCTACTTTTTCTGTGGATCATACATTAAATTGTATTTCTGTCATATCCTTTTACGTTCATTTCCTTTCTATGTTTAAAAAAAATTGTCCTTTTTGACTTGTTTTGCGTAAAAGGCATTCAGAGTCTTTAATCACTGGTTGCCTGTCTTTGGAGTCCTTCTGCTTTTATAGTATCTTTTTGTGATTGCTTTCCCCAAACCAAACATATACCACGGCATTTTATTTCTTGTGTTGTGTGCCTCACTGTTATATCAAGCGCTGCAGACTTGTAGCTTGGAGAACAGGGTTCACAGTCTGAGAGCCTTGTGATTCCCAGAATCAATCCTGCTGCTTAAAAAAAGGGTACAGTGTTTGCTACCTTCTAGTTTTCTTATGGGATAGTTTATATTAATGAAAGATTACATTTATTAGCAGCTTGGACCTTTTTCTTAACATTATTCTCAAGGCTCTCAAATGGATTAGCACAGGTCTTTTGGCCCTTTCCATATCCAGAAACTCCTTTTGCTAAATTATCTGGTAGTACCTTTTTGGGTGCTTTTATTACTCTCTCTACTCTCAGTTCCCTGTGGTTTGAAGTCTTTTACAGGTTTTTGCACCTACTGGGATTTTAAAAATCCTTAATGGTTGTCGCTTGTTTTTTTTTTCCCTTGCCCTTGAGCATTTGTTCTTTGAACACTTTTTGATCCCTGCAGCATCCATCTTTAGTATTTTAACAATAGTTGATCTCAAGTTAGAATAGATTTCAGAGTTGGATTATATTGTTTTGTCTCAAATAACCTTTGGAGGTTTTTAGTCCATCTTTCTATGCGTAAAGGCATGCATGTGTCTATGCAGTAGCACTTGCAGAATAACTAAAACCTAGCTATGAGCTAACTTTTTTCAGTACTTTATTTTTCATTATCAACATGTTTTATGAATGTTAGATTTAGTTATGATTTATAATTGGAATCTTAAGAAGTTCATCTTATTTTTGACAAGTGCTAACAGGACATGCTAGCATTCAGCTTGGATGCTTTTTTGGCTTTGATCTGTTTGCTAGTACTGGGCTGTTGTTACTCCCTGAGCTCCAGCTCCTCATGCAGAAACACCAAGTATTGGTTTTATTGGTATGCCAAACAATACTTTGTAAATAAAATCTAAGAAGTTTTTGTTTTCATTTGTTTCTCTGTATGTTGGTTTTACATATTTGTTAGATGCAAAGGTAGGATGATAGTGGACTTCTAAAGGTGAAGGAAAGGAAAACTTAGCTGATGTGGCCTTACTCATCCCTTCTGCTGCTCACTAGTGGAGGAAGATGAAGCAAAATGGAGCTGCATTTCACTTACACTGTTCACGGCTGCCTTTCACTTCTACCTTCTTCACTTTCTGCTGCTTCTGTTATAGGTTGAGGAAGAAGCTTGCTTATGAAAGGTCGTTCTCCTCATTGTGGAGGAGTGGAAGGGATTTAATAAGAGAAGTCATCTACTTGCATTTTTCTTCATCTCCTTCCTTCCTCCTTCTGAGAAAAAGCCTTTTACTAATTTCTTGAGGTATTTTTAAGACTAGTGCTGGGAAAATAATACCTGCTTGAGGTGTCTGAAGGAATGTTGAGAGAATAAACCAGTACTGCTCCTTCCTCCCCTCTCCCCAAGAAGTGAATACATGTCTCTATTGCACATGTGTTTTAGAACCATCAAATATCCTGAGTTGGGAGGGACCCCAAGGACCATCAAGTCCAACTCCTGGCTCCACACAGGACCACCCAGAAATTAGACCATGTGTCTGAGCATTGTCCAAACACTTCTTGAGCTCCAGCAGGCTCAGTGCCATGACTGCTTCCCTGGGGAGCCTGTCCCAGTGCCCGACCACCCTCTGGGTGCAGAACCTTTCCCTAACACCCAGCCTGACCCTCCCCTGTCCCAGCTCCATGCCGTTCCCTCGGGTCCTGGCACTGTCCCCAGAGAGCAGAGCTCAGCGCCTGCCCCTCCTGCTTAGTACTCCTGCTGCACCTGTGTTACACGTTGCTGTTAAAAGCCTTGTAATGAGGAGGGGTAGTGGTAAGGGGAGCTCCTCTAGACAAGAATGTAGTTCACCCCCTCTGTTCTTTCTATTAAGAGAATTTCTGAAAAATACACCCACCCTTGTCTCATAGGAAGGGCTTTTGCATGAATAGTTATGGCTTTGTAGACAGGGTCCTCAAAAGCCAGAAACCCATACTTTCTCTTTTACAGAGATTATTTTTATTCCCCTGAAAGCGTTTGGCTAAGATTCGTGAGGAGACTACCGTGCTCTCGCAGGAGTTTTTAATAGGAAAATGAAGCTGGCTACTGGCCGTTCCTTTGCCTCCTTCCATTGCCGAGCGTAGAACCTAATAGCAAATTCCCCCTTGTATTTGTTGTTTTTCTTGCTCTCCCTCTTTGAACTCTCAAGGTTATTCAGTTATTTTCCTCACAATTTCATTAGGAAATTTGCCAAAAACATCCTTTCTAGGCAGCTGTCTCTGGACCTTTGGAGGCCAGCACTAATGTGCTTCCAGTCTGTAGGGGGTGTTTGGCACAAAATTATGAACTAGGCCTTCGGTGCTTCAGGGGAGAGAGGAGAGATCTCAAACATTTTACCACACCCAGGTGCAAATTTCTGCTGGTCTACGAGCGTTTAGAGGCTTTCATCTCTTGTTGTACCTGTTTTGTCCTGGTGCAAGGTCTGTTAACAGCAACAAATCAGTGATAGGAGAGGATTGTGACAGAGGAGTTATTTTTCTGTTGAACAAACGTTGCCTTGAAGGAAAGCTTTTGTGTGGGAGGGAGTAATTCTGGCGATCTTGAACTGTTCAGGTATAATTTTTTAATGAGGCATTGATCTGTGTTTTTTTAATTCTGAAGCAATGCTCGAAGGTGCTGTAGCGCTGTCTGTCTGTAATACCTCATGTAAAATTGATAGAAATATTAAATGTTTGGCGAAAATTAATACCGAGTTAAGCGTGTCGGAAAAAAGCCAGAACCGCTTTCCCGTGCCTCCTTTTTGTCCGCTGCCTAACAATATAGGCAACCAAGCGCCGTGCCGTATGTACGTATAATATATTTGTCAGACTAACTGCTTCCCGTGTTTGACTAAACTGTCTCCTTTCAGCCACCCACACAGAATATGCCTATGGGTCCAGGAGGGATGAGTCAGAGCGGCCCTCCCCCGCCGCCGCGCTCTCACAACATGTCTTCAGACGGGCTGGTAGGTGGGGGCCCTCCTGCACCACACATGCAGAACCAGATGAACGGCCAGATGCCTGGTAAGTTTTTCTCCTCCAAGACATTAACACCAGCGTCGCTTAGCAACGGGAACGACATGGGGGCTCAGGGGATACTAGATTGTTGATGACAAAACTGCTTTGAATGCCCCCGAGTACGAGCTCTCTTAGAGTTTGTTAGCTACAGAGCTACGTGACCTGTATTCAGTGTTTATCAGGCTGCCCTTGGGCTTTGATGTAGCTGACACACAGCATTCCTCTGATGAACAGAACTGGCTAAATTTAGTCTGTTTGAAACCGTGCAGTACAGCTGGCTTTAGAAGGCTTATTGGGGAAAGGTATTGGCCTGTGGCTGAGCGAATGCAAATCCTTCCATAAAAAGGTGATGTGAAATCGTCACGGCTAAATAATTAGATAATAAAATACATCTTAAAGCGTGAATTTTGGACGTGGGTAAATATTTAAAAATAAAAAGTGAAAAAGATTAGATCACTTCTTTGCAGCAAGTCATACAGTTGCCGCTAATCCTCTGTGTTCTTTATTATTGAAGACGCCTTGAATGGTAAGGGATTTGTAGAGAAATGGCCTCCAGATTATTGTTCTAGGTATAAATTTTGTTGGTTTTTATACCGTCCTATTTTGCAATAAAAAGAAAAGTGCTTGAGAAGTCAAAAACAAAGCAGTGAAACAAGATGGTAAAATTCCACATCGTGCCTACTGGTACTGGCTTTGGAGTAACTACTCCCTCCAGCAATCAGATCAGAAAGAAGGGAGCCCTGGAAAAGCATGCCTCTTTATAGAGAGGCTGTTTTCCAGAATTTCCACTCATAAAGTCAAACTGCCTATTTCGTATGAATTGGCTTCCAACTTAAAATTGCATTCACAGGATTCCTTTTGTTCAGGACTCCTTCATTTATCTGTATGGAGGAACTTTTCATACAAAAGCTCTTCAGGGTATTGGTCCTTCCAGGGAAGGAATCTGTGGACAAAGGATCTTCGAAAATTCACCTCACAGTGGTCACGAGGATAAGCCCCACAATAATAAACACAGTAAACAACTATGCAAAACTTAAGCTAAAATTGTACTGATTGCTGTAGTCTCTAATTTGTGTTCAAATCTTGATAAAATGAACCTGATAATGACAGCTTTTCTAAGAAGAGTAGCTTAATATAGTCCAGAGGTCTTGTGTAAGAAGCATAGAAAAAGATCTAGAGAAGATGTTAGTTTCATCATACATGTTGGTCATGGTCTGCATTTGTAAGAAAGAGCAATATATACAACTCCCTAAGTAGGGCAGAGATACTCTGGTTGAGGAGTCCTCTATCCATCAAAGATCCATCAGCTCCCATGGAGAATAGCATTGCTTCTCACAAATCAGTCTCTTTGACCCTCTAGTGTAATCATATTATTGTTATTATAATGATCTTTTCCAAGGAGAAGGATTACTAAGTCACAATGTGAGCATAATGACTTCACTGCAGAGCCACAGGGGAGAAAAAGTCACTCCTTAAACATACATATTTTGTAATTAGATAGAATAAGAAGAGAGTGCTTATGAAGATATGTGAAAGGTAAATAGGTTTGTTTGGGTATTCACCTAGACAGATACTTAAATAGGGTTTCCAACTAAGCTTTAATTTAGCCTTTCTTCCAACATATACCTTTTTCGAATGTCTGTTCCTTCCCTTCTCTGTTTAAGGTTGTCTCTGAGGATGTGAAGATAAACAGCTTAGGATGAGGGCATCTCTAATATCGGGAAGGCATGCTAAAATCATTTTATAGTTACACTCTGGAGAAGGGGAAAGAGAATCATCTTGTTAAGTGGATAGCTGAATAATTTTTCTTAAGTGTTTGTTAGCTTGCTTCTGTGTGAGGCTTTCTTTATTTCATGGACACACATTTGCAATTATTTATTCAATCTGTGCCTTTGCTTTTTCTTTATAGGGCACTTAGTGTAAAATTGCATAGATGCTTTGTCACAGAAGCCAGATACAAAACTTTAAATATCTGAAAGGATGATCTGTCCAAAAGGAGTTAGGCCTCTAGTGTGTGAGTGAAGAGAATCCAGGGTCAACAACCGCAAGTAGACTAGCCTGGAAGAAGTAAAATGTGTGCTCTTAAAAATGCTATCTAGGGATTTCTGGAAGGCCTTATCCAAGCAGGGGCTTCCACAGGCCTGAGTATTGGTGGAAGGGCTACAGAAGGGCTGTAACTAGACAGCTTCTCTTCAGCTGATCAGAAGAGCTGTCCAGTAACACTCAGTGCATGAGTTGCTAGAAAGTTCTGCCATGGACCTCTCCCTTCACATGAAGGGCAAAGAGTGATTTTCCTCAAGTTTGTGCTGTGGTTAATAGAGTGCCTGAACTACTGTTGAGGCCCTTAATTGCACCCCATGACAGGTGAGTGTCTGTATCCTCTTGCTGAGGAAGACAGTCATGAAGAGCGTTTTTCAAGCTGTAGTGGAATTCAGTGTTATCTGTACCTGTGACAGATGATGGGTTTTACCTTTAAAAAACAAACAAATCTTGTTTGAAGAGTTGCATTCACTGAATCTGTGTGATGTCAAGTGTAAGGGCGGTCTGGATTTGGAAGGAGATGATGAATAATGTCACAAATGCAAATATTGTCACAATGTCACAGATACAAACGTTGTTTCAAGTGCACATAGGCTGACTTGCAAGTTAGTCTCAGGGCTAATATACTGGCCATTAGTGGTTGAGAGGAAAAAGGACTTCCTGTTACAGTTAGGTAAGATTCTTATTCCACTAACTTGAGGATAACACAGAATCTAATTAATACAGCATTTAAAGCAGTTACTTTAATGACAATTCTGCACTTCATGTGTCATTCATATTCCATTCTTCATTTATATAAAAAGAGTAATTATTGTGTCCTTATGCAGAAGAACCTCCTGAAATATGTTGGCAAACTGTATTCAAAAGTTGTCAGATATGTACATACTATTTTTCATTTGCAAGTGTTTTTTTTCCATACTATGGTATTAGCTTTACCTCTGTCCTTGTCTCTAGCTAACCACTAACAGACTTCCTGCTTTAGATGTCAGAACACGCCCAAGTCTGATATTACCTCTGCCTGCTTGTTCTTATGAGTGCTTTCTCCTGTTTTGGTGCTACCCTAGCCATGAAGCCTAAACCAGCCCATTAGGGAAACTAGTTTGTGTGTTCAGCAACTTCTTTCTTGTGGTGCTTTGTATCTTCCCCATTTTGCTTCACATATTGCTGGTTTTCAAAAACTTATTCCACTGTATGATTGGTGAGCTCTCTTAATACCTGTTATAGACAACTTTAAAAAAACAAAAAACAAACAAAAAATCCCACTTCCAGACCCCAACTTTCTGGTACTAAATCCTGTGTCTTCTTTCCTTTTCTTAGGAAAGAAACTGAGCGAGTAGTCTTCTCACAGTCCTGGTAATATAGTTGCTTGGCACCACAGTCTGGAGATTTCTTCACCTTACCTTTGCTTCAGCACATTAATGATCACATCTTTAGAGATGAGCTCATTTTTTTTCTAATTGAACTGTCTCCCTGTTCTCTCTATTACAGGGTTAGACGGTGTTAAATTGAAGCAGGGACAGTACTGGCAACTATACTTCTCTGTCATGGTCATAGTCCTATTCACTGTCTTTTTTTTCCTGTATTTGTGAAGGATCCGCCTCTGTACAATTCAGCAATCTCTGCTTACCTTGTTTTGCAGGAACAGTGAACTGCACGTATGATACCTTTTATTATCCTTTTCACTTTCCTCAATATAATAAGCTTATCTATTCATTTCAGTGAAGTGTCTTGAAAAGGTCAAGTGGCTAAACATATTCGTAAATGTATTTTCTTTCTTCATGTTGGCTTTTAGTAGCTGTGCTCCTTAATTTGTTACCTTCTGTCATTGTTACCTTTTTATTCTGTGTATTTTTTTGTTTTGTTTACGGGACAGTTGGTATTGCCTCTGTGACCTTGTGTACAACTTTTAGTCTAAGTCCTTATTTTTGCCTTCATTCTGTCGTAGATTAGCCCAGTTATTTCCTTAGCCAGGGCAGAACACAGAAGCTGTTTACATGTGAAGGCAGATGCTTTTTTTGCGTGTGGAGTTGCATAACCAGATCACTATCCTCCTGCAGCTCTACTGGAATAGTTTATTTTATGTTCTTTTAAATTTCCTGTATTCCTTAACTCTTTATTAATGAGAAAAGCCTGTGGCATGTTTGGCAACAATGGTGTCTTCTTGGTGAACTCTGTATGTGTCAACACTTGCCTTGTTTACAGTTGACCTCCTCTGTCACATACTCTAGTTGTATGTGTCTTCATAAACTCTTCATGTGATGCTTGTCATACGCATAATCCTCGCCTTTCATTTACTTCTCTCACTTCTTGTATTTATATCTAGTCATACCTCTTACTAATTTTACTCCCAATAGCTGTTCACTTCTCCCAGGTGAAGTAATGAGAAAGCGGCTCAGATGGTATTGTAGCACAATGTAATGTTTGTACTTTTCGAAATATCCATTAAGAGTAGATTTAATTCAGAAAACAGTCCAGTTCCAACCTGGGTTTCAGGAAGAGGGGGAATAAACGGTAAAAGCATGTAGTTGGCCTTGTGGGTATACAAACAGGTTGCTCTTCTTTGTGAGCACGAGAAGTGAGCTGATAATTTGTTGGCTGTGCTTCCAGTCGTCATCTTCAACCCTAATAACCTGTACATACAATTGCAGAATATTGACTGTAGTTTTTATGTTCAGTGTTAAATGTGACTATGACCCTTTTTGTTCTACATGTATTTGTACCATATCAATGTTAACACTGACTTTAGAAAAAATGTTAACTTTCAGAAGTGTCTAGTACACTTCATTTAAACAGAAATGTTACAGTAGTTGTAACAACTAAGCTGCAATAGAGCTACTGAGCTGGCTATTAAACTGATCTTGTGCTGTTCAGATTGAAATTCTGGGTGTCTTGTGTGAGTACTAAAAGGACTAGTTTTGCATATGATATGAATGTAAGATGAGCTGTATGATAATTTATACCTTTGTTTTAGTAGCTTCAGCTGCTCCGCAAAAGAAAGCGTATTGCATGGTAGAACTGCGCTTTGTTGTTAATTATTTTTTAAAAGTTAAAAAGCTGGGGACATTGTGAGCAAACACTTCTTAGCTCTATTTTAAAGTAATTGTCTTTAATAACTTTTATTTAGTTTTGTGATTGTGTGACAATATTTGCTTGTTGTATAGTGCTTAATGTAGAAACTTTCCCCCTCTCCCCACTTTTCTTTCTGAAGGACCTAACCACATGCCTATGCAAGGACCTGGACCTAACCAACTCAATATGACGAACAGTTCCATGAACATGCCTTCGAGTAGCCATGGATCGATGGGCGGCTATAATCACTCGGTGCCATCCTCGCAGAGTGTGCCCGTGCAGAATCAGATGACTATGAGCCAGGGGCAGCCGATGGGCAACTACGGTCCCAGACCAAACATGAACATGCAGCCAAACCAAGGTAAATGAGGTGCTTGTTTGCTTCCACAAAAAAAGTGTCTCACTCAGAATTTTATTAATTGGTCTTTTTCTTGTAGATTTCCTTCTCTAAATGCACTTGCCCCGTGTTTGTTGGACTCTACATTTCTGTTCTCCGCTGTGCCAGTGACTTTTTATTTGTTTGCAGACATTTAACTGTTTTCAGGTGTTGCGTGAGAATCTGCGATTGCATCTGCTTTCAGGAGTTGTAAATTTGAACTACTGTTTATCTTCCTCAGACTTTACGCTTCTACGTGTAATTATTGCTCGAGTTGATAAAATACATCTCTGTACTCTTCAGTCTCTTGGGTGAATTGAGAAATTAAAGTCAGGTAGCCCTCAGATTTTTGTACCTAATTAATCTTTGTTCTTTGCTGCATGCTGTTTTAGCTTGGAATGTCTGTTAATGTTAAGAAATAAAACTCAGTTCCAGGACCAAATCTGCTACTCCCTACTGTTTTCAGTAGATGTCCTTGTGTATATAGTAAAATTCAAAACTAATTTTGTATCTAGGATATTTACTTAGCACAAACAGATGATGTGTCCTGTCGGCAGTCTGGTCCTTACTGAAGTGCAAGGACATGACAGAATTAAAATATTGTATTAGAGTCACAACAGACCAAATTATTAAATTGCATCTATACTGTCTATTCTTATAAGTGTCCTTTACAAGTCAGCAAGCAGTATTTTCTGCTTAACTGTTAAATCTGTTTCTATGTTGAATCTGGACACACCACTCACTAGAACACAGTGTAGAATTTTTATGCAAGGCTTCTGCTTATGGCAAAGTTTTGGTTTTGTTTTTCAATCTGTATGAACTTATGCATACTTATTAGCTGAAGGGTATGTCTTGAGTCAAGGTTTTAGTCTTTTTTTTCTGATGCTCTAGAACAATAGTGTTTCTCTTTTTTCAAGGCTATCTTTCTGGTCATGGCGGGGAACCTCTAGTGGCATAGTCTTGATAAGTCTTCTGTTGTCCACATAGTTAATGGCATTTTTCTTAAAATGTAACAGTAAAGGAAACAAAAGATAGGTACGTAGCAGAGGAAACCACTACAAATATAAATACTTTTGACTCTCTGAACTCACAAGTTATCTATGTATTCCAGGCAATCCACAACAGAGTAATTTTGTAGGCATTGTAGGATGCTTTAGAAAAGCCCTGTGCATGTTCAGTTGAAACTTCTTGGTTGCAGAGAGCAATAAATATGTAGCAGTATGTGTGAGGGAGCCATCAATGAAGTTGCTCCACTGAAAACAACTTACTTTGTATGACTGGCTTACAATTTAGGACTCGTGATTATTCCATCTCGAAATGGTGTTCTTTACTCTTCCTCATAATATTCCCATGCTGTGTTTTCAGTACTCTGTCAAACTTGAAAATTGTTCGTTAGAAATTAGGCAGAAAGATGCTTAGAAGGTTTCTGTTCTGAACAAGTAATAGTTTCTGAAGTGGCCTTGGGGAATAAAGAATGAAGTGGTATCTAACCAATTTATAGGTTCAAGAACAAGAGTAAAATCTTTTGTAAGAGCAAGAGCTAGTACCATTGTCTGCACATAAGGTCACAGTAAGCTTTCACATTAAGTCCTAATTTTGCCAAATTTTGACATTTTAGGTTCATCTTTAGGTTCATCATCATTTAGCTTCATCTCAAATGTCTGCTTCAAGGTTGAATATTTTGTGGAAGCTTCACAGAAATGGAGAATCATTTCTGACAGCGGGGTGAAAAATTACATTCTTTAAGATATTTTAGTGTGGCACAAAAACATTAGTAAATAGAGCACTTGATATGTAAATCATAGAACGGTTTGGGTTGGAAGGGACCTTTAAAGATCAGCTAATCCAGCCCCATTGCATTAGAGCAAGGCTTTGAAGCTGGTCCATTATGCCAGTAAGGTGCTGTTTGCTTTTGCTGTTTCAATGAAAATATTGTCCGAAATTAGTCAACTTTCAACAGTCTGTTGGGGTAGGGGATGTCCTTCTAAAGATGTCCATGGTTGTTAGGTATTGGTAGTGAAGATTTTTGACCCAGGAGCATTGCAAGACAGGTTTACCTAATACCGTTCTGCCATTTTCTACTCTTGCTCGTTCCATTTGTTTTGAGATTCCTTAGCAAATTAGTGGAAATGTTTGTGTATCTCTCTCCTCTCCTGTGACTCTGAATGGCAGTTAAGTCTGTGGTAAGTCTGTTGAGACCACGATAGATACAAGTAGGTGGCCAAGATTTCTTAATCAGTAGTGTGTGCTGCCATTCAGAATGGAACAGTTTTCTGAACTTCGGTATTTCTGTCAGGAAACGTTTGTGAACCCCTAAGCATGCTTTGTTTCTTTGCCTTGTGAAGAGGTGATCTGTATTGAGAATGAGAGATTTTACTATTTCTGTCAGTTAATAACAGCACCAGCTTAATATAATGTTACATATTCTGAAAGATAAGGTCTTAGCATCTCAAGTTGGCTGTTAGATGTTTTCCACCTTGATCTTTCTGTGCGTGGGTTCCCCGTCTGTAAAGGAGTGAGTTGGATGGCGAGGTTATAATGCCATCTGACTTCACAGGAGTGTTGTGAAAGCATATTCATTGCGAAGATCTGGGCATTATACTTATAAGTGCCATAAGAAAGCCCGTGAGTAAATTAATAATTCTGTCCTCATAGCAGTGTTCGAATAGGCATGGCATCTCACATTGAACAGTTAGGGGAAAAAAAAAGTTGAATAGCTTTTCAGTGAATAATATCTACTGTTACTGAATGAGGCCAGGACTTGTAGAAAAAAAGTGTTATTATGTAACAGAAGACACCATAACATGCAAAAAGGTTTGATCTAACTGCTGAGTGTTTTTAACATAACATTTTATGTTCAGCTTCTAGCAAAACATCTTATTGTATATACACTTCCTGAGGTAGATGCTATTGGTAGGAAAAACTTAGAAAGCGCTAATTAAGGATTATAATGCATAGTAACAAAACCCATTGTTGAATTTACTTTTGGTCTACTCCGTAGTCATTATTGATTTGTACTAGTCTATAAAATTCTAGCCAGAGAAGTGTCTTAAATGAGAAACAAAGTTTTCACAGTATTGTTTGTATATAGTCAGCTTACTTACAAGAAGAATTTCAGTCATTTTGGAATTAAGAAGCAGAACGTTTTAAGTGGAAGATTTTGTGGGTGACCCTCAGCGAAAAAGCTACCGTAGCAGCGTGGAAAAGATAGGAAGCAGCAGGAGCTGATTGAATGTGGAAGAAGCTCTTTTTTTATGGGTGCATTTCTTCTCTTGTATGGTAAGCTACTTAGGTTTAGTTGCATGAAATATTTTAATTCTTGCCAATATTTGACTTTTCAGATGGGAGGTGTAAGCCTAATTTTCTGGAACCTGAAACTTGTATGGAAATCCCTCCTATTTATACTGAACAGGCTTGTTTGTCCTTAGTGCACTTCCCAAATTCGCTGGAATGATAAGAAGATCCAGTACCCAGCCTATTGTTACTTAAATCCTCATACCTTTTCTTCCCTATACACGTGTATACTTGACACTTGGCTGGAGCAAGTACAGGGTTTTCTTATTTACTAGGTGTAGAAGACTTTTTGAATTGAGCAGTTGAGGAGAACACTGTGCATTCTTAATAATACAGACTTTAAATTTAAACTTAACATTGAATAGTTCATTTTTCACCTGTTGCCTGACTTTATACGTTCACTTACTTTGCAAGCATGATTTGGGTTTACATTGTTTTTCAAATGTCTGATAAATGTCTGCCGAAAATACTTGCACTCTTCACAGACCATACTGAATAAATTCATGGTATCTTTTTCTTCAGACTTTTATCCCAAGAATGATTCCAATATATTGACATGCGAAGGCAGCCTCCTCAATGTACGGAATCATTTGTAGGGCATATCTGGGTTTGTACTACCAAAGTTACAGCTGTTCATTGGAAGGACAACAGTCTGTCTCTGTACCTGCATATTCACCATGACAGCCCTACACAATATTTCCTTACTCATTCTGGATGCCATGCAAATCAGCTATTTATTCCCCATGGAATAAACAGTTCTAGAAATTTGCTGGAGAATAATGGTTTCTGAAAGGAATTTTTGAGATCAGCGAATGTTTTTTTTGAACTTCTCTGTGTGATGTCTTATGATTTCTTCCAGACTTGGAGATGACTCCTGCTGAATATAGCTTGTTTTGACCTGATTGGAATTTCAAGAGCTATAATTTAAGTGGGATGTAAAAATGTGTGCTATAAATATTAGTAACTCTTAGATTACGAACTAATGATCTTAAGACTTTGACCTAAGCTTTGTGAAGGGGTTTTCTTGGTTACAGTTCTGTCATATAAGCATTAAATACTGAATATAGGTAGTTTTATTGTAGGCTTTTTCAAAAGAAAAAGCAAATTCCAAGCTCCCTCACCCCTCAAAAGTCATGCATAAAGGGGTTCTGTTGCATGAGCTGATGGAGACCACGTTCTTTTGCTAGGTGTCTTCATAGTAGGAGAGAGCTGTTGAACCAAACTGGAAGGAGGCCAGGCGTGCAGTTATTAACACAACGCACAGTCTGATACAGGGTAGTGAATTCTCATTGTGGCTCTACAAAGCGTTAATGAAGTTCTAATTTAAAAAGCAAACAGAAAACCTCTACATTGCACCGTGGGGACCCAACACATTTTATCACATTGTATTGTGACTAATATTAATATTGTTAATTAACAAGCTTTCTTGAGATCTAGGAATATTACGGCGACAAGTTCTTATTTTTTTTTCAAGGCTGCCTAATCTTTCTCAGTACCTCTAAACAGGAAATCAGTGAAATGGAATGATCTAAATTACCTACTTGTTCAGAAGATCAAAAAACGAAATACATTTTAAGTGAAAAATAATTACAGAGTCTCAATTTAAACTGTTTTTTTAACTTTAATATTGGCACACAGAAACTGTCATGCTGAAGAATAGAAGCAGAACTAGATCATCTTAAGAGCGGCCAATATTTATCTTCAGAGGAAAATTAAGCTTAACGTAACTAAGGCCACTTCACTTCTCACTGAGAGATTCCACACAGGGGTTTAATGGGATTTAACTAACGCACTTTGAATTCATACCATTAATTAATTTGGCTTAACTTTCTCTTGTAACCCCACACAGAGAGGGCCTAAGTGACTGTATTCTATTCCTTATGTAAATCCATTGTTGCTACTGACTATACCTAGCCAATTTGCTAGTGCTGCAGTTTCTATATAGGACTTTCTGCTTGTGCTCCAGCACCTAGTTATTAAAAAATAAAAATAAAAAATGCACTGGCAGAACTTACCTAGTTTTACTTTTTGCTGTCTTCCTTTTTGTTTTGATACGGAGAGACGAGGAGTGGCTGAACTAGTTTAATATTTTGATTTGTTCTGTTTTTTTAGTGAGACTGCTTAATTTGCTTCTTTGTGGTGTATTTTAAAAAGCGCTTAGGGTTTCACCATTATAAAATGTGTAATGTGCATTAATTTGTTTGAATTAGCATATTATAAAAATGTTGTTTAAAAAGTATAGCTCACTGTTACAACTCTTCCCTTCTCATATTTTTAATACTGAGATAACTCTTGTGAAGTGGTGCTTCAGAGGAAGTGAGGAGGCTATAGTTTTTAAAAGTTATCTCAGCATAACCTGCAATCACATAATAAAATGGCTTAATCATCATTTTCATTGCTATGTGGTGTCAGCGGGGCACTCTTTAACTGTCTGCTTTCATTACTGGTTTGCGTTTCTCCAAGTCTTAGCCAGATTTTCTTGGTTGGTAAGACATGGACAGTGCTTCATCTCTGCTGGTCTCTTCCTGTGGCTCGTAGAAACTTTCTGCAGCTTAGTATGGAAGATTTTTTTAACAGTTCTTGTGGGTCTTTCTTCATAATGCATTTTGTGTGATTGTCTGACTTGGTACAAGTGGTTTGTCTTTATAGGCTAGATAAAATTGTTTGTGATAACAGCTAGGTGGTTTGTTTATGGACTATAACAACTATATGTGTATTAAAACTATGCCCTGAGGAATTTGTAATGACAAGTTATAGAAACATTATTTAACAAGTTTTCACCACCAGGTATTCATCTATGCTTTCTTTGAAGGTGATTTTTAAAACAAACAAAAGCAGAACTTTAGCTGAAAGCAGTTTTGCTTAGGCTCAGTTCTATTTTGTAACTTGGTTACTGAATTGATTGCTTACATTCACCGCGTACCTGTCTGTCCAGAAACAACCAACCCTGAGAGCATTAGAAGCACAGAAAATTTTTTGATCTGTTTTTAAATTGAGTTTTCCCTGATAGATATTTTTTAAAGATTTAATCGCAAATCAGGCGTTGCAGAAAACATTTGTTGTTTTTGTCTTGTAGGTCCAATGATGCACCAGCAGCCTCCTTCCCAGCAATACAACATGCCACAAGCAGGTGGCCAGCATTACCAGGGACAGCAGCCACCTATGGGAATGATGGGCCAAGTTAACCAAGGAAATCACATGATGGGTCAGAGACAGATTCCTCCATACAGACCACCACAGCAAGGTAGGACTTCACTTCAGTGTTCTTACATGGCTTTTAAATAACCATTAAAAATATATATATATTTTGAGTCACGTTCTTGCATACACCAGATTTCAGTCAAATCATTGGGTGACCAAGTTACAGCCTGTACATACTCTTTTTTTTTTTATCTTCGTAAGGGTGATTCTTGAAGCAATAGGTTACTGGTATCAACGTGAAACATGAAGGCGAGTTTCTTTTGAGTTCTTTCTAACAAAAAATATCTAAAAATATGCATCTCGTATGCTGATGCAGAATTCTGTTTTGATATTAAAGTGATAGGTGTAGAAAAGAAACAGAGTACCTGTTTGGTTCTGAATTTGCTCAATTACAAAAAAAAGGAACAGTGTTGTGCAATATTGCTTTTTTCGTTTTTCCCAGTCCTTTTAGAAAAGGAGTAACTTCGTTTTTAACACCTTGGGGCTGTTATATGCATGTTCCTAAAATGAGCTCAGAACTGACGTTTGATACGTATATACATGCTTAATCTCGTGCAGCCAAACAACTGTGTGTGTATATATAGATGTATTTTTAAGAAAAAAAGTCAATTGGATTACATGTTGTCTGAAATGCAACAATATATGGGTGGGGAGTACATTTGAGAAATATTTCTCATAGTAAAATCAGAAAATAGCAGGCTTTATAATAGAGAAAACAAGTTATTTACATATTGACTGGTTGTGGTTTTTCAGGCCCACCACAGCAGTACTCAGGCCAGGAAGACTATTATGGGGACCAATACAGTCATGGTGGACAAGGTCCTCCAGAAGGCATGAACCAGCAATATTACCCTGATGGTAATCTCTCATAAATGTTAACTTTCCCGTTTTCTATACCTGCCCAATATTAACGTAGACAAATGCCCAAAGTTAGGGAATGGGACAGCAATAGTAATTGAATATCATACCTCACATTTACGAAACCTTCCAAATTCAGAATTGTTACTGTAGTTTAAGTTACTGTGACTAGTTAAATACTCTGAGGAAGTCGTAAAATTAACTTGTAATAATCCTATTTGAAACTGTAACAACAGTTTTAGTATTTCAAAATGAAAGTTCTGTATTTGGTGTATCTAAGGAACCCTCTATGCTTTTAGCATATCTAGTATAATGGAGATTAATTAGAACAGTTATCATAACTTTATTATAAATAAGAAAGGGGGTGATATCCTTTTATTAAGGAGTCTATTGAAATGGAAAAACTTGCTTAAAAGAAGTTTTTTCTGTAAATGTTCTATTTTTTAACTTAGTGCTTAGTTCTAATGCTGCACAAATGTATTATTGCAGCTATTGGTATGGGCCTTCAGCGTAATTTTTACAAAGGAATAAAATGGTCCCTGCCCTGAGGATCTTGTAATTCTGAATCCTCTTTAGAACTCCCCCCAGTGCTTTCAAGACAAGACCATAACTTTGAATTGCATAAATCTCTCCTTCTACCTCATGGAATTTAGAGTTTTGAAAGCTATTGGGTTGTGTTATAAGTTAGAAAAGTTGTGAATAACCTGTTTTTAGGCTGAGCAGAGGCTGGGAGAACAAAGATGTTGGTTCACTCATGACTACTGTGAGAACTGTGTGCAACCTAATGGTATCTTACAAAGTTCAAGGAATGTGGTAGATGTTGATGTTTAAGGGAAAAAAAAAGAAACATACGAAGCAAAGATATGTAATTGCCAGAGCAACTACTCATTGCAAATAGAAGGATACAAGTTAGTTGTCTGAATTTTAAATTCTATTAAATTGACTTTAAGATGCATCAAGCTATATGTATAGATGTTTACGGGTGTTATTTTTGGAGCTAAATGTGCAGTTATTTTGCAAGTTGCATAGCTTGTAATTATTAACCTTCTCTTTTGGAACTTTTGTGTTAGACAAGAACTTGAAATGGTTATGATCAATTTACTGTAGTAAGGGCAATTGGATGTTACCGTTGACAGTTCTGTGGCAGCGCTGATGAATTCAAAGACCTATTCCTTCTAAAGATTCATTTCTAATCACTACCTCATTATTCCTCTTCAATAGAATGTAAAGAGCATATATTTTACGACTTGTGTTAATGGTTATGTATTTATATTAGATTCAGTCAATGAAGTATTGTAGAGTTCCAGAACTAATTACTAATTAGTTTTAAAACTGTTTTCTCCTAGACTACCTTCTTGATATAATTTTATTCCAGATTTAAACACAATTTTGGCTCGTTTTCTTGACCAGGGTAGCAATGCAATATATTTTTGTCATCTGTAAGACACGTTTGTTCTTAAAGCAACAAAGAGGTAGGGTGCTTACTGAACGTATTGGTTTTGTAATCAGAGATGCCTGTAGTATCTGAAAAGGAAGGCTCGTTTGTACTGATTCTGTTCAGGACTAGAATGTAAGAGGAAAAGTTTACTTTTAAGCCTTGTAGGAATTCTGTTCATAGGGAAAAGTTGACCTTGAGAATGTTATTTTTCTGTCACTTCAAAATTTAATGTAGACTGTGGTTCATAACTTCATTGAGCTTTATTTGTTATATTTCACACTGCTTTTAGCATATGCTTTTGAATTGGAGATCAGCAGAACAGGTGTTAGACAAAGTATGATAATTGCTTTCTTTGTTCATTCTAATTTAATTCAGGTTATTTACATGTGAAAGGCCTAAATGCTTTCATTTTTTTGAGTGAAAGATAAAGTACTTTTTTTTCCCCCAACAAGGATTATCAGAAGGTTAAGACCATCCCGTGCTGTGATGTTGCTAAAACTAGTGATCTAAGCCTTTTTTTTCCTGTCACATGTTAATTCAATATGAAAGGAAATCATATTAATAAATCTTTGGCTAATACAATTGAAAATTATTTTTCATGTATATCCAGTTGAAAACTTTTTTTCCTTTTTCTGAGAAATGAAATATTCTTAGGGTTTTCACTCAGAGGCCATTAACGTTTCTTCCTGTCTCTTGTCGAATTGATGTAGGTCATAATGATTACGGTTATCAGCAACCGTCGTATCCTGAACAAGGCTACGATAGGCCTTATGAGGATTCCTCACAACATTACTACGAAGGAGGTATCTATATACCTTCACACACATACGCACATACATTCCCTTTCCTCCCCCACCCGCAACGGGAACAAAAATTCCTGCACAACACAACTTATACCCATGCAAAGCTCTTGTAGAATACTAGTTGCTGGCTGTCTTGAAAATTGCAGGGAACTTGAAGAATTCAGAATAATTTCTTGCAAACACCTAAAATATATAACCACAATTTGCCATTTCTAACAACAGTAAAATGACTAAAACACGTTAGAGATTTTTTTAATCTCAATGAAAATTTTTATTTAAACATAAATTTGTTGGTTCAGTTGTATATCTTTTTGTGTGTGTATATATTTTGTATAATTATAGTGCCGTTAGGAAACAGCTTGCTGATCTTGTGTAGCTAGTCTGTGCTCTTGTAGCTGTCCTTAATTTTGTCTTTTTTTTTATTTTATTTAGCATAGTCATGATCTTATGACTGTGATGTTCCAGTAAATGTAATGCTCGTTTGGCAGAGATGCTGAAAATGCTGCAGTTCAACTTTGCAAAATTGGCTTTAACTGCAGTTTGTTTGGCCGAATTCCTTCTGTTTGGTTTGAGTTTTCTTTGTTTCGTTCAGTTTTTGAAATCAATATTGCATTTTCATTTTGTTCTTGTGTTGTTGGCTGTGCATCTTAGAAGGAAAAATATTTAATGAAAGTAAGTATCTTCAGTTGTTCTTTTCTTTTTTGCAATCATCTTACAGGAAACTCACAATATGGTCAGCAGCAAGATGCATATCAAGGACCACCCCAACAGCAGGGTTATCCACCACAACAGCAGCAATATCCAGGCCAGCAAGGCTATCCTGGACAACAGCAGGGTTATGGTAAGAGCCTGAGGGTGCAGACAGTAATCGCAGGAAAGACTAACTGATCCTCATATGTTATTCTCTCCTTGTTTTACTGGGTTGAAAAGCTAAGCTTGTACGAGAAACCTGTTTCAATGGACCAAAACAAAGTGTAGAAGACAGTATCTGTTGGGAAGCAGGTCTGTTGGCAAGCTTGGATGATGTGGTTGCACAGAAAGCTGAACAGTGCTCAGATAACATTTTCACAAGTGTTTGTAACTTATAAAGGGTTTGCTCTTTTCTGTCCTCAGTAGGTGAGTACAGAATCCAGAGGGCACAAGGATGGCACAGAGTCATGTATACCCCTTCACCTCTGGATTTGGCATTTAAAACAAGATTTTAAAAAAAAAAACTATTTAAAATTTCATAAAACACAAATGAATCGTTCTATTAAGAATTGTTCTATTAAATTTCTTGTACACATCAGTAGAGAAATGAATAGGAGCATTACCTATGATGCTTTCTAAGAATTTGTCTTAGAAATGTTTGCACTGGTAGTGCGAACCTTGCAATTTATGTCAGGAATGAGAAACCCTCTGCCACAAGTGAGATGATGTGTCCTTTGGATTCAAGGAGAACCTCCCAAACAGGAAACTTAGAGTAGTAGTACGGAATTTTTGTGTGTTGTTTTTTGAAAGCTTTAAGTGAGAAAATCATACAGAAAATACTGATCTTAAGCTTTTGCTTGATTGCATATTGTAAAGCTGTACATATCTTATCTTAAAAGATCCAGCCTGTGAGAAGGAATCTCTGAAATCTAGTTCCACATATGCTGACTTCTAGGTTTGTGGTAGGTTTATATGCTAAGACTTCCAGCATTATGGGTATACATGGAATTCCGTAGCTGACTTCTTTGCCATGGAGATAAAATCCCAGGTTTGCATTAAATCCAGTTATGTTGAGACAGAGTTAAGTTTTAAGGGGATCCACTGAGATTTAGAAAAATTCCTCCTTTTGGATGTTATGGGTAAACTAATAGTTCTAAAATGTTTGTATACTTAAATTCTGCGAAGCTTAACATAAGAACAGACTGAAGATCTATCTAGCTTACTATTCTGAATGTTGTCAGAAAAGAAAAATTTTATTCTGAAAATTTAGGTTAAGAAATACTAGAGGAGAGGGATGAAGATATCCATTGGAGCTACTTACAGCATTTTTAAACACAAAAAATTTTTCAATTTATTTTTAAAAGCAAAAATAGATATTGAAGTCCCAAATTAATAGATTCCATTTTTATTTTATAAAATCTATCGCTGAATATTTAGAATTCAACCATAAAGAATTACCATGAATAAATAAAAGCTAAGTTTCATTTGTCAGGTGAACACAGCACTTTTTAGGATATAGTACCCTTGCTCGATTTAATATTTAATTGCTTTCTAATTTGCAAAAATAAATCAGCATCCCAGTCATCATTATAAATCTTTAAGATTTTTGTCCCACTGTTCAAAGCTGAAACTGCATAGTTCAAGGAGATTTGAGGCCTGAGGAGAATGGTAATAGGCTATGGAGCTTTTCTTTGCTAGGTCATCTTTCTGACCATCTCATGGATCCGGAATTACTAAAAGAGTTACCAGCTGATGTGGTTTTGATTTTAAAGAAGGTACTTCTGTGGAGTCTCAATTCTTCCTTACTATGCCGGTTTTTAAGGCACGGTGTTGAAATAGCTAGTGTCACTGAAATACTCAGTACTTCATATCTCCCAAGGCAGGAGGGGATGAGGTTAATTTTATTTGGAACGTGTCTGCACTACTTGATGGTAGCAATGTGCAGCTTCCCATGGTACACAGGCCGAGTCCCTGTGAATAGTGACAGAGTTTGTCCTGACAAAAGAGCTGCTTCCTTTTACAGCCAAAAAAGGCTGGACCCAAAGTTCTTTATCCTATTCCTGGAAAGTTAAGATGACTAGAAGAGTAGGGAGTAGACGGTGCCCTTTTTTCATCCTACAATAGCATTTACCGGTTGTCACATCTCACATTTTATGCATGTAACTTGCTTGCCTGACATCCCATTTATGATTTCCTGCTGTGGTGTGAGAACTGACTTTTTGGCAGTGCAGCACTGCTGATCTCTTCAGAGAGTCCAAGTACTAAATGCAGTTGATCATATGGCTGCTCCTGGCATTAGGAAGTTCTGAACTGGAGTAGCACGCAGCAGGAGGAGAGTGTGCCCCCCTAAATGGAGAGTGCCGGGGTTTATAGTTTATCACTTCTTGCCTTGTTCTTCTCTATTCTGTGACCTTATGTGTGGAACTATGTGCACTGGTAATTAAAAATAAAAAATTAAAAAAATGCGACGGTTAGAGCACAGGCCATGTCAGGTAAGGTGCTTTTTTAAGGGTGAGAGAAGGACCACTGATCCCTAATGTGTTCTTAGATAGAAGACCTGGTTGCATGGTTGTGATACTTAGTCCTGCTCGGCTGTAAAAATCCAATGCTTTTCCTGTTTGTTTCCTAACTCCTTAAGCCATCTTTTTCTTTTTTTCATTTCCATGTTACCATTCTCCAGGTCCTTCCCAGAGTGGTCCCGGACCTCAGTATCCCAATTACCCACAAGGACAAGGCCAGCAGTATGGGGGATACAGACCCACGCAGCCTGGGCCACCACAGCCACCACAGCAGAGGCCTTATGGATATGACCAGGTATTCTTCCATTCAGTCAGAAAGTTATGATTCTTACACATTCATTTGATAACTTCAGTTTCCTGTGACATTTAAACTGACGAATCTGAGGACATGGTCTCTCTGGTGTGTATATATAGTTCTCGTGGGTGTTGTTTCCAGGTGAGATACCCAGAAGCATTTGTCTAGAGGAGTGTTTAGTCATTCTTCTCTGAGTTTGCAAAGTTTAATGCAATTTGGCAAAGTGAGACCCTCCAGACGATACTTGCAGGCTGTAAAAATTAAGTTGATCTGTTTCATAGCCTAATGTGGAATGATAAATATGAAAATTGAGGTTCCTAAATCTCATGCTGCATCATTACTGCTTTGCAATAAAAATGATTTAATTGATTTTTTCCACAAACAGAAATCCAGTAATCCTTGTTTCCAGTTGCAGAAGCACCTCAGGTGTACAACTTCTTACTGTAGAGCTGTGTGAGGAGATAGCAAGCCTTCTTTGCACAGGTTTCCTCTGAGCAGTATTAAAGGGACGCTGAACGTGGGAAAGAAGTGACCAGAAAATCAACTGTTTCTTTCCCATTGCTTCTAAGATAAGTTTAAAACAAATAAAAATACCCCACCAAAACAATAGGCTGGAGTTTTACTGGAGGACTCCTGGGGTGGGTAGAAAAACAAGAAACACAGTCTGTCGTCTTACTAAAGTATAAAATACAGATGTTATTCCTATAGGATGTACTGAACTCTAAAAAAAATCTAATCCTTGCAGCATAAAAAATTCAGGAATGTCATTGAAACACACAGTATTATTCTCCCTGCCATAAATAACATATATTTAGTTATCTCCATTTTAAGATACAGTTGAGTTTTTAGTGTTTTTTAAAAAAATAATAAAATCCTGATATGCCAGTAGAAGATCAGTTGAATTTAAGAACTTTCCTTTAAAAGTGAGAGTAGCAACAATTACCTGCATTTCTAAAGGAGAGCAGCTGGCTCCCTTTCTACAGAAATTAGAAAAGACAAGGAAGAAGAAACAGACAAAACTCTTTCAGTGTGGCAATTCAGAGATGCATTTCTAATTACTGAAATGAAAACGAGATGCTCATGCACTGAACTACTAGCTTCCTCATATAAAGAATGAGCTGCATGAAAGTGCTCAGGTTGTGGCACATGTAGAGTTAAGGAAACAACTTCAGTTTGCTGAGTTTTTTCCAGCTTTCTGTGCAATAGAAGTTGATAACCCTCTGTAGGTATGCTCTAGTCCTTCAGTTTGTGCAATTTAAGTTCTACAGGGAAGCACAATTATAAAAGACCTCTCCACACTTCTGTGCCAGCCATTCCCAGAGGAATTACACTGCTTAAATTCTCATCTGTTCTGAATCTTTTCTTCCTGATTGGCATAATACAATGGAAAAAACTGACACTGTAACATAAAAATGAAATTTAAAGTATTGCCGTATTGTGATGGTACTTAACATGGAATAGTGCTGAGGCTGCGCTTTGGAGAATGTTTGCTTCATAGCATGCTACATGTTTCTACAGACCTTGAACCTTGTAGTGAAGGATCATGATAAACTTGTAGCACTGATGCTTTCACCTCTGCTCTCCTCTGCAGTATGTGATGTTATCAATGATGGTAATAATTCTGTGAAATGGAATTATGGAATAATTGATCCTAGTAGGATAAGCTTGCTAATTCTTTGTGTACCTTGGTTTTTGAGCTACATATCGGTCTATTCCGTGATGCTTGATAGATGAATATTTTACATATCTCTGGAAGCAGGTTAGTTTCCTAAATTTGTTGAATTTAGGTGACCTTGTCTTATTTTAAAATAAGTGTTGAAGTTAAGGTGGGAAAGAATTACTGTCTTTCAGTTTTGGTGGCGTTCTGCAAATTTCACAGTGGTGTATTGAGTTTAAAGGCATACCATTCTGATCAAATTAGATTCCTGGCTTTAAATTCATTTCATCTTGCATTAAAACAAAGGATTTTTTACTGAGGTGAATCTCTATACGTAGTCAACTCAGTTTACCATTTGTTGTCATTTGTGTTCACCTCTTAACATCATAGTTTGTTTGGAAGACCTTCTGATTTGAGCTTTTAATACAGGATAATATACCTTGTGGTCTAATTATATGTTTTGAATTTTCTTTTTAGGGTCAGTACGGAAATTACCAACAGTGAAAAGTATTCACATTCCGGTAGGCAATATCTATTAGCAGCCATATTGTCTTCTCAGCACTATGGACACCTTCCTGAGATGAGAACCTCCCATTCCATCTAGTTTTTGGAAAAATCTTGTGGCTGTTTTATGGTATACAGTCTTCATGGGTTAATTGTTAAAGACTGTAGATTCTCAGAAACTGATTTCACATCTCTACTCTAGATGGCAATATTGGACAGAAAATATGTGACATAACAATTTGCAGTGAGTTGAGAACTGTATATCAAATAGACTGTTACAGACTGAAAGGTGCGAACAGCTTTGTATGTTTATGAAGGTTATGGGAATTTAATATTTTTTCCACAGATTTTTTTTGTAGGGGAAAAGGGGAAATGCACACTTTTTACAGCAGCAATATTTTGTATATTATGTTTTTCATGTGGTGAATATGCAAGACAGTACACTACTCGTTGGGCAGGATAAGAAATCTACAGTTAAAAATGGGTAGGGGCATGATAAGTGCTTGATTGTGTAAGTCTCGAAATGGTGTACAATAAAGATAGTGAAAAAAGATGAAGAGCATCACACATCACTGATAGGTTCATGTACAAAGAATAAGAATCCCAGTTATCTAAATGGGAACATAATTAAGGACAGTATAGTCTTGTGCAAAGATTAATTTTTTAAGCTTTTCAATTTTTCTGAGTGAAACATTTTTGTAAAAATGGTTTCTAACATAGTTTGACAATTTTCTGCGACATTTTTTGGGTAACAAGATAAACATTTGGGTTGTATTTCTCAAGTGTTTTGTCACAGCTTCACATAAGCAAGCTGTAATCCCTCTTAATAATTGCAATAACAAACAAAATGAGAAGTGTTAACTTTACTTGGCTTGAATATGCAAAGAATTTGAAAAAGAATATGGAGGACAGGACTGTATTGTATAAGTATTTTAACCTTTAGTTGAATAATTTGTATGTATCAAAATAGCCTAGAAGACTTTGTAAAACCTATCTAAACTTTCCTGAGTGGGAGTTAATATCTTTAGAAAGGGGGCATTTTGTGTGTGTGTCCATTTTTCTTATTGGTTAACATGAGACCAAGGGACGTTTTACAACATCAAATATAAAACCTGTTGGTGAGGTAAATGCCAAATTTTGTTTTGAACTGCATTAATGCTTATAGTGTTGCATGTGAGATAGAGGCAGCACCTTGATCAGTAGCATAGTACACAAAAAAAAATTGGGTTTGAGGCTGTCCTGCAACTGTGTATCAGATAAATGAATGTTCTTTTGTGCAGGAATGTGTATTCAAGAATTCCTGGCAATGTTTATAAAGGACAAAATTTAAGACTAGCCCAGGAGTAAAATCTTATTTTTTCAGTTGGTGATCATATTAGGGGAAAAAAAAGGTGTCCATATTATGTATGGCAATATATATGGAAGACAAGATTTTCAATTTACTCATTTTTAAAGGGAAAGCAATTTTTTCCTTAAAGTTTTTTCATAGAAAATACACATCAAGATTTGAACAGATACGGCATGAGGAACATTATTATGAATGAAATGCTTGTAGGTTCTGTGCCAATTTTCCACCACTGTGTACTTCATTGCTATTTAAAACTGTACTCCATCAATTCTAACGGAAGAATAAATTATTTGTGATTTTAATTTTCTCATTTGTTTCTTTAAATTAGATCCCTATCACTCTGATGTCTCATCTGGAGACTCTGCTGTGGGTTTTTATTTTAGAGAAGTTTGGCCAGGATAACCAAACTGTATTTGCATTCTAGGACTTTATCAAAATTCTCTTGCCATAGCCAAGTTAATTAGAATTAACTGTTCAGTAATCAGCATGTTGTGTAGGTTGTTTGTTACGAAATTCTTCCTCTGAAAATGAAGGTCCATGAGGCTATAATCAAGATGACTGAATTAGATAAATGAGTTGAGGAGGCAACAATGTGTTGAACCCAACCTGGTGTAGATATGTTATCTCATTTGAAATAAGCTCAACTGACATTAAGAAATAATTTGTCTTGCCAGCCCATCTTCTGTTGTCTTATTCTCCTTTTTAATGGAAACTAAAATTGCAATTTTAATAAGCAGAATTTCCTCCAGGGTTTCCCTCCTAGAGACTACTGCATTTTCAAGGTTTAATTGTTTTATAACGGTCCTGTTTCGTAAAACTTTTTAATTGGTGGTGACAAAAATTACCTTATTCCTCTGATACTATGCCAGCAGAACAACTCAAGAGGAAACAGCTCCACTCAAAATTGAGTATTCCTACCAAAATTATGTATTAAAAAAGAACCGGTTTTCCCTAAACAAAAAGAAGCATGTATGCACAACAGGAGCATGATGATGAAACAGCAAGATACAAGGTTCATTTTAGTAATTATTATTTATTAACTAAAGACCAACCAATAGCAAACTTGTGAAAAAGGTGTTATATTTTAGAGTGTAAAAAATAAGAGCTAAGTGAGAAATTAAGAAAGCATATAAAGTATGTGAACAGAAATGGTACAAATGTCCAAAGAGTAAAGAGGAGTAGTTAACGAATTAAATGATTTTTAATTATTGAAGTGCTGTGACTTTTGCCATCATATTTTGCTCTTTCTTTCCAGATAGTTTTGTCTTCCTTTCTGCTCTAGTAAGGAGTCAGAATAGGCAAAAAATGGTGAGCTGTTTGTTTGGAATTAAATTGGCTTCACCACGTTCTAATATCTGTAAGCAAAAATGCTGTTTTATAAAGCAGAATAAGTGTATCTTTCTGCAAATAGACCCTCTTTTATTTTCCTAAAATTAGTTTTAAATGCTTAAAGTAATTGCATTTAAAAAAAAAAAACTCCTGATAAAGATGGGCAGAGACTTCAGGGCAAAAATATTGTACTTCTGCAGTTCTTGCCACAGAGAATGCTGGAACATACTTTCATGTTTTTTTGAAAAATAAAAAGTATCTTAGATTCCAAAAAGGTGGCAATACTTAAATTTATAAAAATGAAGAGAAATTGTTACATCAGCAAGTCCAGGTGGAATTCAGCCAGAAGCCCTGAAGAAATTTAAAAAGTACCTGATATTTCTATGCAGGCAACAGTTCCTGTACCATAAAATAGGTAAATTTGCTGTACTATAAAATAACTGTGAAATCCTGTGAAATGAACCCAAATGCACCTTCTAAAGTAAAAAGATAACTGGATAAAGTAGTAAGTTTAAAAAAAAAAAGTGTAGATTTAAACATCTGTCAACTATTATAGTACTTATATGAAAGTATATATAGTACTATATTAAATAGTATATGCGATGATAAATAAAAACAGTATAACAAAACTATCTTAATTGATTAGAATTACTTTAAGAGATTTGTAATAAAATCCAGTGGAATTGCGCTTGATTTTTACATTCACAAATCTTGAAATTCTCTGAGAAGCTTCCGTCAAGATGGAATATCCAGCAAGGTTGACTCTGAAGCACTGGAAACCAGATGAAGCGAGAGGGGAGGAGAGTAGGAATAAATGTTAAATATCAAAAATGATGAAGATTGATAATAAATTATGCCAGAGCTCTGTTGGGACCACTGATTAACACTCACTAAATGAAGTGGAGAAAAGAATATATGTTCAGGTATTACAGTGAGGTGGAAATAGTACTACTTAGATTGTTCAGCACTGAAAACTTTGAGGAAATGCAGCTGACCACAGTAGAACTTACTAAATGGGTATGTGTACAAATACAACATAGTAGGTACTGGGTAGGATAATACCAACTCAATCATACAGAGTTAATTAAGTGTCAGGAGAAGTTCTGTGGCTAGTTCAGTAAACTTCTGTTCAGTAGGTGTTGGGTTTCTTTATTTCAGAAATCAGTACGTGTAAAACAATTGTATGTAATAAACAGTAGGTTTTGCAAGGGTGCAGACAATATGATGAAAATGGAAGGCAACACCTTTAAATCCGTAATACGAAGCACTTTTTACAACATTCACAACTGCAAACTCAATCCACAGTGTATTATTAAGGTTAGGGGTGTAGGATTTATAAAAAGGAAATTATGTATACAAATATGTACAGTTGCATTAGATCAGATTAAATGGTTTCTTTTGAAATAATATAAAAACTTGTGCTTCGCAGCTTTATGCAACAAGCAGCATGCTAGAGTTTGGAAGAAATTTCCGCTGGTTCCTTCTTGACAGTCAGTATTGTGTGTATACACAGATTTTGTTTAGTCTGAATTTTCAGAATCTTACTCTGCAAAAGCAGGTAATGGGCATCATTAGCACCAAGAACCAGGCTGTTGGATTAGGTTGCAGAGCTAAAGTGAACTGTGCATCTGAACTGGAGGTGCATTGTTCTGTTCAGAAAATGATTTTTTTTTTGCAGTTCCAATATGTAACTGCTGGGATACAGTTAATTTTCTTCCTAGTAGCTGGAAAGGTTCTGTGTTTTGGATTGAGGGTGAGAATAATGCTGATAACACAGCGATGTTTTAGTTGCTGCAGAGTGGTGCTTACACTAAGTCAAGGACTTTTCAACTCTTCACTGCCCTGCCAGGAGGAGGCTGGGGGTGTGCAAGGAGCTGGGAGGGGAGCTGACCCCAACTGGCCAAAGGGATATCCCATGCCATATGGTGCTGTGTGAACAATAAAAGGGGGGAGATGGTCGGGGGGCGGCTGCTGCTCGGGGACTGGCTGGGCATCGGTTAGCTGCTGGCGAGCAATTGCATTGTGCATCACTTGTGGGTTTTTTTGTTTTCCTTTTTTTCATTTAATTTTTTCAACTGTCCTTATATTAACTGCTGTGTTCTCTCATGTTTTACCTTTTTCTGTTCTCCATTTCCAATGGGATGGGGAGTGAGTGAAAGGCTGTGTGGTGCTTAGCTGCTGGCCAGGTTAAACTACAGTATGGTGGAATATATCACAAAACTTACGTGAACACTGACATACTTCCATTTCAAACTTGCTGGATGCTTTCACTCAATTCTCATAAGCTTTCTACGACAGTTTTTCAAGTTCTTGACTTAATTTAGCAGAATGTATGATTTTCCATGCCTAGACCTGATTATTTTACAGGAGATGTCTTCATTTTTCTATAGATAACATTTTCTAATTTTCCTTTACCATTCTTCACTTGGTCTTAAGAAATGAAGGCAGTTCAGTATGTAGGTGGCTTTGCACGTTCCCATATCAGGTTTCAGGTGGGAAAGCTGGGGATGGAAAGAAAGCTGCTAGAACACCAGTTCTTAGTCTGAATTGTTCAGAACACAGCATTATATTCACTTGACACTTTTTAAACAAATGGCGTAGGTGAATTGCCATATAAATGCTTTTGCATTTTGGTTCATAATTTTCATTGCGTCTAAAAGTTAATTTTACACAGCATAAATTCTAATCACCTACTGCAGTTGGTGTTGCCAGAAGTGTGCTGGCATCTTGACACAGCTCCATTACAGATGCATTTTTAGAAAAATGCCATTTGCTAGGGCAGGTTTGGTAGGAATACACATTTTGTTTTCATGAAATTGTTACATCAGTTCTATTTCCTAACTTTTTCAGCAAACTTCAGGTCAAGTGAAGAATTTTTAGTTTCCAGTAACAGCGCTTCTCACCCTGGAGCCTTTAGACTTGTTCTCCACAGGGCTACAATATAAACAATTGCCATCCTTCTTAGAGTTTCTGTCTAAATATTTGTTAATGGCCTTACTTGTTAAGGTAGCTTCTTGTCAAGCTGATCTGGTGTCAGTCTCAAAGGTTAATGATCTGTGTATCCTTTTTTTATCTTTGTTTCCCCAGCAATGGTAGAGATCGTTCAAGAGCTATCTTTTTTATATGAGCACCTACATAACTACATCTATACGGTTGCTCCCAAGGCTGTTTCCAGCTTGGATACAATACAATGTTTGCCTTCTACCATGAAACATCTTACTTAAAACATACTGTTGGGGAAACAGCTCTGCTAATAAATGCCAGAGTTTTTAATTTCTTAAGCCCAACGAGAGCACACATCTGAATATGCCAAATTTTTCACTGACTTGATGCTGGTTTCATATGTAGCATTTGCTTTGGTATTCATATAGACAGTGAAGGGAAGAACATAGCAAAACTGAGGTAACTGTGTGGGTTGCTGTTGTATCCCCAAAAGTTTTTGCTGATGGCAAGTGGTTGGTTTTAGGACTGCAAATGAATGGATGCCTGGTGGGTACTAGGAAATCCGTAACCACTACAAATACCTTGCGTGCAGGCTAACATCTCTAATGGAGCCTGGTGTTCACTGGTGCTTGTTATGATTGTTGCTATGCTGTTGCTATAAAGGCAGCACTGATATTTTATTACTGCAGAAACTTGGTTCTGCTTGTATTCTTTGCCCTTCTATTCTGCGTTATTTTGTGTTTTCCTGCTCTCTGGGCAGGAAGGCAGAAAGCTGGCATCGTATGAGAGACCCACTCTGCTGAGGAGCGAGTAAGGAACACGGAGGTGAATGAATTCAGCTGCTTCATCAGTTTAAGACGTGGTAGACCTGAGGTCCATGGGCCAAGCATGATGATAGTGACCTGGCAACTAAGTTTTCTTGATAATCTCCCCTATTATAATTATTTTAATGACATTGGCAGCTGATCACCATTGAATGAGCAATTGGCAGTACATCTGCACTACCACTTTGTAGCAGTTTTTGAAGTGAGTTGGTGGGGTGAAGCACCTTTTGTTGGGCTGCCTGTGTTTCCACTGAGTTGTTGCTGAATGCTGCTGTATGTGTCAAGCTGGCCATGTATTGGCATCTTTGCAGCATGTGGGTCAAATAACAGTAAATGTAGACTACCCAATATTATGTTATTAGTCGTGCATACAAATTGTATATTTAGGTGAACAATAAGAAGCACTTTCCTTTGTTGCTGTTGCTCTCTCTCATCATGGAACCACATCGGTCATCTTTCCTGTTTTTTTTTTGTTTTTTTTTTTGTAAGCCATGATGTCTCAATTTTTGGGCCATGCTCATCTTCTTGAAGAGCAGCAGGCAAGACTCACCTTGAAACTTGGCATGGATGCGAAGGTGTAATTGCTGGTGGAGTTGCTGGAAGATGCCTGTGATGATAACAGTTCTTTGTGGAGCGAGCTGCCCCCGTTGATAAGATCATCTGTAGTTCCTCCTTTGGTATGTGTTTGGGACCACCTTCTCTACTGGTATGGGAAGGCTCTGCTTAAAATTCCAGATGTCTGTGTGTACATGCAATAAATAGAGGGATATACAGAAGGATGCTTAGCATATGATCAAAATTACAACTGTTTTTACAGAAAGATGCTTATATTTATTTATAAGGTTTGAATATTAATATATGCAGAACTTCTTCAGGAAGGACAAGCATGTCAGTGAATTAGCCAGTACATCTTCCCTGAGGTATGCAGAAAATAGACCAATTGTGAATCTGTGGCAGTAATAAATGGGAAGAGAGCAAATGCTGTCATTGTGGTGAGAGTTTGCTCTAGACTTCAGATTAGATCTGCTTGAGGTGCACTGGGGCACTCTGCGGCTAACCAGGCTGAATAATCTGAAATGCAGGTGTTGATGGTAATGAGGAATTGTATCTATGCAAGCGTCTCTTGGGAAGTGAATGCAGCAATGTACAGGTGGGCTCTTAGGAGAGTTTTGATATGGGAGGTATGGGGAAAGCAGCCAAATGGAGAAGGTCTTCTGTGTTCATTCTCACAAGTGAAGAGGAATCATCTCTTGAGTAAGAGATCATGAGGTGATAAGAGTCCACTCTTAAAAAAGGAAAGAGAGAAGCAAGTAATTTTTTGAACAGCAGAGCCAATGTTGCTCATTTTTTGCATAGTAGTGTCAGTAAATTTATGGTTGGATTCTCTGATGCCTAACAAGTATTGAGCTCTAACTTTTCTTCCATTTCAAAATGGAATTCAGTTTCAATTCATCCTTTCTTGGATTGAAATATTTATCAAATCTGTCATAGTAGGGTTGTTTCATGATCTGTGTAGAAATGTAATGTCTTGAAATGACCCTCTCAGAATTTGGTGAAATTTGTCAAATTAGGTTGAAATTTATGGAAGTTCACTTTTCCTCAGGAAGCCTAACAAACAGCGAATTTCCACAAAGACAAATTCTGTGGTCTCAGAGGATGAAGAGGAGACATGGCATGGGGAAAAAAAGGTCTGCAGAAAAAGAGAGTTCAGGAGAATTTGCAAGTCCTCAAAGCAATTCTACTACAGGTAGAAGTACAAATTATCAGTGTGGAGGTTCAAATGTTTATCAGTGCCTCCAAACAAAAGAGGAAGTGAACTGAAAGGTTTAATTATAAGGATTAAGCTTAAAAGGATGCTAAAACATTGAAATAAACTCAAGGTAAGCAACAAAAAGAAATATAAGTATCCAGAGATAATGGTAGAAGAAGAAAAGGAAGAGGTGGTCCATTACTTCACAGAAAACAAAAGCTGTAAGTAATGTTGCTGAGGAATATTCAAGCTTAGGACGTTACTCCCAGACTTTGGTATAATCAGTTATGCAAATATCTGACAAGGAACAATGCATTAGGTACATACATTTTCCTATAGTTACGGCACACGATTAGATTGGTAACCCTATTTTAGGATCAAAGAACTAGTAAAATAACAGCGATAATAACGATACAGTCCAGATTTGTTATCTTAGTGCCTGTACCAGACCAATTCATGGCAGGAGGAAAGGCAGTGGGCACATTAGAAATAGGCTCTTGGTGGGGATAATTATTCCCGAAAGACCGCTGGCAAGGGGTGAGGGGGAAGAGATGATGGTGGGTGGATGTCAGTGGGGAATAACTTTCATAGATTATATTTATCAAATGCAGTAAGCTGACCACAAGATCCATAATAGTATATTGGCTCATTACAGTACCAAACATATATCAGCTCTAACATAGATTACACCTTTACTTTTAATCCCCACTACTGCCAAGGGAGCCACGAACTTCCAGCAAAGGGTCTGATGGGAAGGGAGTAAATACAGGGTCTTACAGAGGATCTGCCAGCTGCCACAGCCCACTGAAATGGATGTTTTTAGAGCCTGGGAAACCTGTAGGTGAAGCTCATTTGGAACATTAGTAGCTGCTGCTATTCAGCTCTACTATTATCTATTTTTAACTTCAGAAAACATTGTTTTGTTTTCAAACTTTGCCTACACAAATTTAGGATTTTATGATTCCATGGGGCCCATACTCCTGAGTGTTTTTTGACCTCATGAAGCACCAGTGTAAAGTTCCCAATTGGTGTTGAGAAACTGTAGCTTTGGGGGAGATGAGAATCCAAATTCTCTACTTAATGGGCTGTTCTTAAGCACCACCATCTCCTAAGGCTTGTTTCTCTTTTTGGTACTGAGACCCCAATGAAGATGACTGAATGTTCAGGATATCCATCCACCACCTTCAGCTGAGCAGGAGCCCTCTAGGCTGGAGCTGCAGGCAGTGCCCGTGCTGGGGGTGGCACAGCAGTCCCTCCACGGCACCTGAGCAGGAGCTGGCTTTCAGAGTTACTTACCTGGCCTTGACCTTGCTAACTGGTGCATACACAAAAGCGAGCACATCTTCCAAGGTGTGCTGAAAAAGTAACTTTGCACCACAGGTGAATCTTGCCTGAGCGCAGGGACTTGGAAATGGTCCCTGGCTTGGCTATGTTACACATATTTTGGAACTCCCTCAAACATCCAAAGCCAGGATCAAAGAACCATTTCTACATTATCTACACCCTCCTGAAGTTTTTAAGAAGACCATTTCAGCCACTCCTTGTAGGATTCTGTTCCTAAACCTAAAGCCCACGATTCCTTTCAGCAGCGGCAGCTCTACTATGCCATCGAGACCTCGTACTTTAATTTCAGCATCCCACTCTCCAGCAAGTAGTTGAAGCTCCATAGGAAAGTTGAGTACTTCAAACCCTGACAGTTAGAGCTCAGTCCTCATTCCCACATAAACACAACCATTTTGCAAACATGATCTGATATTAATTACCCCCCTGGCACCAAAAGTCAGGATTTCCTGATGCAGCCCGCTAATGTAAAATGCATTAGTGAAAATGCTGGCTCCGAGGGCTTAGGTTCTCTAAATAAACATAGCAAAGTTCTTCTTTATTCACAACTCCCAGGCTATTCTGAAAGCCTGATTTCTCCAACATGAGGGAAAAAAAAAAAAGACTAAAATCATCCTTGGGTTTTTAATAGGTTATAAATGCCTTTTTTCTATTCAGTTGCAGGAACTGAATGTCAAGTTGTAGATCAATGAAACCTGACTCTTTCTTGCCTTAGAATGAAGTTTGCCCTAGCTCCTCTCTGTGGTCGTGTGCTTTGTTTCCTCTCTCTAATGGCAGATGACTGAGGATCAACAGGACAGGTTTGCACCTCGCGCTTTTGGGCAAATGTGGCATCACTAAAATTTGTAGGTAAAAATGGAAACATTTGTAAGAGCTAGGGAAGGTTATTATGAAAAAAAAAAGATCTATGGCACTGATTTAAGAATAATTTTTCTTCCACTACAAAAGAGAAGGAGGACTCAAATAGAACCAGCTTGCAATGAATGAGAAATGTTCAACTCTGTTAACAAAATATGGCTGTGAGGCTGATGATTTCCATCTGAGAAACTGCCCGTGTCCTCACTGGCGATGCCAGCTTAAGGCATTACCACCTACTGCCAGTACCACAGTGCACGCTGCCTTCTTGTTTGTGCCAAGACTTGAACACAATCAGGAATTTAACCTGGCTTTAACAGGAAAATAAAATTTGGTTTGGATTTTATTTCATTTTTCTTTTAAGCAAGGACCCATCCTGTGTGTCCCTGGGGTCTTAAAGGGGTCTTCAGAAACGAGCTTCAAGATGTTCCGCCTCTCCTATTCCTTGCTTTTCCCATCTTTCCATTCTTACCGATCAAGGAAAGGAGGGAGAGTGCTGGAGCCCTAGTCTAGCCCTTTTACATGGTGTAATGAAGCTCGAGCAGCAGTGAGGATTGTAATCCATAAATGGCAAGAACTATGTAACTAGATTGTCTACCTAATGTGTGCTCGGCCCTCTTCCTATTTCAGAGCAGCTAAAAATATACGCACTTGCATGATAAGATCAGATACCAATACAAGCATCTCATCCCCACCTGATTTGAAACAAATGCCTGTTTAATATTACTCCACTAGAAATAAACAAATTTGTATCTGAAATGCTGTCCAGCACATACAATAAAACTTATTCAGCTAATGGTCCTGTCACATTTATAAGAAGGGTTGAAACCTGCACTAGGTTGAAAGAAAACTCAATTACAATTTCAACAGAATACTTGTCCAGATCAAATTTTGTTTGAATCATCTAATGAGGCATACTTAATCACTGGAAAACTGCAGCGTTTCTTAGACCAGTTTTCAAATGCTAGCTGTGAGCATAATGCACCACTTCGTTTAAACACTTCATGTATGCCATGCTTTAGGTTGGTTACAAGTTTAACTTTCTTGATTCCAGCCAAAATGAAAACACTTTCGGTCTTGGTATTCTGGCCTTCAAAATTCTAATTTTTGGTTGAATCATGTCCTGAAAATTTATTTTATTTTCGTCTTGCACACCTGTGGAGGGAAGAGTGAAATGGCAGCTTCAGTCTACTCCAAAATTTGTTCTTAATCCAAAAAAAAAGTTTGTCATGCAAGTTTTCTGGTGGGGTCAAGATCTGGGGGAGGAGGGGAGAGAATTCTAAAATTTTGAGACTAAATACCTCTCTCCTACTCAGAGTTTTCAGAATTCATTCTTTGTCGTGCAGGTCTGAAAGGTTAAAAATAACTGTACCTCCTGAGACTTCTCCCTGGGCTGTGTTCTTCCCTGGGATTCGGCGAGCTTTTTCCACCCAAACTGGGTCAACCTCAGTGCCTAATTTTAAAATCTCTGGGATCTGATGCTTTATAAAAATCAATGAGAATTTTCCCATTATATAATCCCAGCAGTCACATATGGTATGCCCTGGCCTGGTTCTGCTGAAGCTCAATTTTATATATTGAAATAGTGATTACGGGTTTTAAAGAGACGTGAGCTCCTTGTGGAAAATTATGGGGAAAATTCTTCATACGTGGAGACTTTCCCTGTTCCTTTATTCAGACTGTTTCCTCTTTGGACAGGAAGTGCCTTGATATTACAAGTCAATTTACATAATACAATAATACAAGTCATATTACATAGTCTTAAAAATGGGAATGTTTCCTGTCTGAACTTAAAAAACTCTCTTTTAAAGTAAAGGTTGATAAAGTAGATTTTCTCATATTTGCTGTGATTCTTCTTGGGATCTCTTTTACTCTGAAAATGTAATTAGAAAAAGTGGTAGTGGAGGTCATAAATACCTGTCCCAGTACTGTTCTTCTAGATGTTTTAATACCAAAGTTGTTCATGCAGCTAACCTGAGAGGTCTGGAAAGAACACAAGCAATACTAAGTAATATAGGGGACCTTTATTATCAGATAAATGGAGAAACCAAAAGTTAATTTTTTTATGGAAAATACCTCATTGTTTTACTGGTCTCTGCTTAGAACTCTTCTTTGCTGTGCTGCCTACAAAATACTTGACAACTTTTTGACTGCTTGCCTGCTAAACTGGTGTCTGTCATACCCATATGCCTCTTTCTGTGCTCAGGCATTTCTGCTGATACCTCTTGGTTCCTAGACTTAGACTGTGTATTGGAATAAGTTTTTTTCTGAGCTGTGTTTGTGCAGCACCTAGCACAGTGACATCCTGATGCATGGCAGGGAACAGAAGATGCTTCTGCAAAGTAAATTAACAGTGTCTTAGGGATTTAGAAATGACATGAAGAATTATTCAAGATTCAGCTCCAGAAAGTAAATCACTATGTCAAAATTGTTAGCGATAGCTGTGACAGGCCACTTGGTAGCAATGCATGGTTTGGAATATTATTGTAAACAATTTGACAAATACTTTAGATAATGAACGAAGTAATAAAAAATCAATGTCTGTTCTCAGATAATTTGTGAAAAGGAAAAAGGAGAATATTTATCAAATAATATTGTTTCTGCAAATAGTTCACCTGGTGATTTCAGAGGGGAAATAGGTAGGAAGAGAAAATGAGCTCAACCAAACAAACATTGGTTTATATGTCAATATCCTTGTAAACAGCAATGACAGAAGGGAAATACGGCTAATCTGATATGGGAACAAAATCGTTTCTAAACTCAGTATTTTGTTGTGACTCTCCTGAACCTCACCACCCCTGTAATGATGACAAACGCCCCAGGTTGCACACTGCCGCCTAGCGAACGCAGCTCGGGAAGTGAGGCTGTCTGAGGGCCTGCTGCTTTGGTCACACATCCCAGCTCTTGTGCTCCCTCAAACACCATCCAGCACCGCATGTTTCCTTTTGCTCTGTGTTTGTCTGTGGTAAATTACTGTTTGGGAAACAAACAGGCATGTTTCTGCATTCCAGGGGAACAGCAGTCTGGCTCGGAGCAGAGTTCCTTGTGACTTCTTGAGGACAACATTAATATCATTTATAGTCATCTTAATCATTTCCTTTTGACAGAAACAAGCACAGAAGAGGGAAGCTCCTTCCAGGAGTTGGCCTCTGCCTTATTCATGGCTTCCCTCTCCATCCGGAGGCGTCTGACCCCTGCCTGGGGTGGATCTAGACAGATTTCGAAGCCCAGGAGTTATGTACCTGTGGTGGTTTTACCCAGCTGGGCAGCTGAACTCCACCACAACTATCTCTCGCTCCCCCTCCCCAAAGGAAATGGGGGAGAAAATACGATGGAAAGGGCTCAAGGGTTGAGATATTGTTACGGGCAAAACAGGCTCAGCGTAGGGAGATTAATATAATTTATTGCCTGTCATGAGCACACCAGAGCAGTGAGAAACTACAAGCAAACTAAAAACACCTTCCCCCATCCATCTTCTTCCACCTCCTCCCCCCAAGCGGCACAGGGAAACAGGGACTGGGGGCTGTGGTCAGTCCCTGACACTTCGTCTCCACAGCTCCCTCACAGTCACTCTCTGCCCCTGCTCCCCGTGGGGTCCCTCCCACGGGATGCCGTCCTTCCCGAACTGAGCCTGTGGGGGCTGCCCACAGGCAGCAGCTCTTCAGGAACTGCTCCCACATGGCTCCGTACCACGGGGTCCATCCCCCAGGAGCAAACTGCTCCAGCACGGGTCCCCCACGGGCGGCAGCTCCCCCCAGACCCCCTGCTCCTGCGTGGGCTCCTCTCCACAGGCTGCAGCTCCGGCCCGGGGCCTGCTCCTGTGGGGGCTCTCCATGGGCCACAGCCTCCTCCAGGCCACATCCACCTGCTCCACCGGGGGCTCCTCCACGGGCTGCAGCGTGGAGATCTGCTCCATGTGGGACCCATGGGCTGCAGGGGGACAGCCTGCTCCACCAGGGGCCTCTCCACAGGCCGCAGGGGAACTGCTGCTGCATGCCTGGAGCACCTCCTGCTGCACTGCAGAGCTGGTTCTCGCTCCTCTCTCCCAGCTGCTGTTGTCCAGCAGTTTTTTTCTTTTTTTTTTTTTTTCAATCTGCTCTCCCAGAGGCCCAACCAGCCTCACTCACTGTCTTGGCCCTGACCAGCAGCAGGTCCCTTTTGGAGCTGTCTGGAGCTGGCTCTGATCTGACATGGGGCAGCTGCTGGGCTCTGCTCACAGAGGCCACCCCCGCAGCCCCTCTGCTACCAAACCCTTGCCACGTAAACCCAATACAGTACGGTGTCAAAACACAGGTGTCCCAGCCCCTAGCCATGGTGGAGGTGTGTCTGCCATCCTTTCCTTGGCAGTACAGAGTTTCCCTCCCCACTTCCCAAGGTTTTTGTTTCAGCTCAGTGCATCATGTTTCTCCTATCGTTTGGGTTTACAGGCAGAGCAGAACAGCTGCTCTGAAAAGTTAAAATAATTTGTTTTGTTTCTGATTGGAGTTGTGATTTTTCTATGAGTTATTTTTAGTCTGATCAGACCTAGGAGAGGAAACAGCGCTGTAGCTGAGATAAGAGGGAGAGCCAAGCCAGAGGAGTATGGAAAAACTGAGTACACTCAGATCTCCCTTGCAGTAAGAAAGCTTGTGGCAACACCAGCTCAGGAAAAGCAAAGCAGCCAAGTGTGTACATATGCGGGAGGGGGACTGGCAGGGTCCTGTCTGTGCCCATTTGCGCTCTCCTTGGCACACACGGTCCTCTGGCTCTTGTGGGAAAGAAGGCACATCCAGATTGAGGAATGCATTCACAGCTCCTGTCCCTCCCCTGAGCAGGGCGGCTGGGCTTGCTCTGCTGGTGAGGGCATCTCACCACGTAATCCCCGCCTGAAGAGCAAGGCAGGAGAGCCATATTCTGCTCGTGGAACAGTGTTTGGGCCTTCCTAGGCGATGGGGACATGCCAGGGGAGAGGAGACCCTTGTCAAAGCCAGCAGCTGCTTGCTGTGCCCTGGCTGTTTGTCCGCCTGATGCTCCTCTGGGCAGCTGAGGCCTTCCTCAGGGGCATGGCAATGCTGGCCTCCTGAGATACATGGCCATCCCTTGAATCTCCCCAAACCAGAATCTTAGGAGATTCTAGTGGGAGAGAAGCTCTCTGGAAAAATAATATTCTCTGCCAAATGCAGAGACCCTACGTTAAAGTGAGACTGCAGCTGGAGGATAGGCTGAGTAGCATAAATCCCTCAGCAGGTCTCTTCTTTCCCATTAATACCCTAAAACCAGGCAACATATGTCTGGGAGTTTTATCTTCCTTCTTTCCACAGAGTGATCTTCCACTAGAGTAGTAATATTCCAGGGATGTGCTGTCATGTTGTGAGTATCCTAATATTCAGAGAGGCAGGTAAGTATGGTCTTCATGAAAGAGCCTGCTTGTAATGAAGGGAAAATGGCTCCTTGAGAAGGAAGGTGGCAGTGAGCTCTCCAGCATCAGCTCTGTGTTTGCTTACACCTCAGCCTGTTTTTCCCTCTGGGATCGTGAGGCCATTTGCATAGGCTGAGTGATAAATGCCCACAACATTCACCTCATTTTGGGAGGTCAGATGTTCTTCTGTCCTTATCGCATGCAAGGTCAAGATACCCTACAACAGGGAGTGGAGTTACAGTACTTGACAGCAGATCATAGGCACTGAACGCTGCCATAATCAATGGAGGTCTGTGCTATAAACAGTCTGTGGCATTGTTTGTCTCAGAGGTCTGTGGAAAACATCAAAGAACTTTCTGTCCTCATTACTTTAGAGTGTGTTCATTCAAACTGAACACAGAGCATCAAGGAGTCTAAAGTTTGTTTAAAGCCTAAGTAAAGTCACAGCCTCAAATTCATTTTTAAAGTACAAAAAAAAAAAAAAAAAAAAGGAAAACTGACTTTCAAAAAGCAACTATGAATTCTAGATAAATTTTTAGTTTCAGAGAGAGCAATGAAATGCCCATGGAGTGGAACTGTGGATCATATCCTGTTTCTTTGGCTTCAGACAAGCTCCTTGGCTTGGAGAAAATCAAAAGCAAAGAGTTGGGAAAGCCATTACTGGAGGGATTGATTTCAGTTTGTTGGGGTTACACAAGTCTCGCCCTGACTGCTCTTGTTCTCCAGGAGGCTAAGTGGTTATCTTAAGTGTAAGGGAGTCTCTCCAGGTACAGCATCGAGCCAGGCAGCTGCAAGGATACAGTAAGGATCCTAAGACAAAAATGACAAAAACTAAAACAAAATGCAACAGTTCTGGTCCACCCAGATTTTTTATTTTTTTTTAATCTACCTGACCTGATATAGAGAAGCATTATTTACAATACTATCATTTATACCTTTAGAGAAGAATGAATTTCCTTCTACAGCCTTCAGTTTGCTATCTGCACTTTGCTTTCTCTTGTACAGTCTGAATTTATTTTTCCTGAGGACCAATGATCATCCTATTCAAACAAAGGCAAGCAACACAGTGCAGGGAAAATCTGGCAAGCCTAGTCCTCCTGATGGGTGAAGTATTATGTGTCACTGTACCTGATTGCAAACTCTATGTTTTGATAGTTTAAATGTTAAATGTCAGTTTACAATGTGGCACAGACTAAGGTGGCTATAACCTGCTGGAAATCAGTGAGTGTTGAAGTCCCTTTACGCTTAATCTTAGGCTCCTAGCCAGAGAAGTTTGACCCTTCCATTCAGTTTTCAGGCTTCTGATTCATTTGGCTTTTTAAAGATTGTCTTCTAAGTGTTATTTTTTGCCAGCAGATGATTTAGAAGACCTACCTAAAGCCTTTTAGATCATAGTGGTCCTTCAGTTGAACTTCAGAGCCTTCCAGAAGGTCCATGATGCCTGGTGCCTGGATGGTATGGTGTTTTGATGCTGTCCATTATGGAGTCTGGGCTGACTTTCCCCTCTGAACATTTAACAGACTGTGTCTGGGTGCCCAGACCGCTCCTCGGGCAGATTCCCTGGGTGCTGGGACCCTCACAGAGCACCACCTCCTCCCCATCATGTTTCCTCTTGGGTTTGAACACACAGGCAAACTTTGCAGAGAGTCTGCAAACCACACATTTATTGTGATGGATAGTACAGGATATATGTGGGACCAAACAGAAGTCACCTTTTGCAGGAAGTCTTCTGCCAGTTTGCTTGGACCTGCTGCTAAATTGGACACCCTGTTGTTAGAAGATGCCTCCCTGCCTCTAGGGCTGTAAACCCTGAGTGATCAAAAGTCCTGAGTTAGATTCTCTCCAGAGAATCAAAGTGAAAAGACTATCCCAGTAGCCATTATATTATACTTAAAAAAAAATAATAATTGAAATTGTGTTTATTTATTTATTAAAAAAAAAACAAACGTTCCCCCCCCTTTGTTTTAAACCCTTCTCTCCTTCCTTTGCACTGTTTGTATGCCAACTTTTAGTTGAAAAATCAACATTTAAGACATCCAGAAATAGACGTGTCACCTTGCTTGCTCCAGCAGGTATTCTGCATGTGCCAAAGACAAGGGAAGTCCACGTCACGTTACAGTCTGTACTTTATTCTCTACCATGGCCTCATTTCTTCCCTATACTTACTTGTTCATGAACAACAGTTCTAAAACGAAGACTGAGGTATATTCCTTATGCACCCACTGTGAAATTATTTTTCAATACATATTTATGTGATCTGCAAACATCTTTAAATGTAAAATTGTCATTACAGTGTCAACCATCTTGCTAACTGCTGGAAAACCCCTAACCTAAGCAGGGCTTTTTATAACTCAGCACATTAATTATATTTAGAATCCTTAATTATCTTTTTTCCATAGACAACTAATAAATTCCAAACATTTAAAAATAATTTTAAATAATGCTGCTTTCTTTGCATATTTTCAATCAACTGCACAAATATCAAAATTAGCTGGTGATTATACGACATTTGCTTTGCTTTAAAAACTGGTGCTTAATTGTCCAATACAACATTTCCTTCCTTAGTTTCTGTTATTTTCTTCCCTTGCTGCCCTGGGACCTGCTCACTGGTACGGGATGGGATGGGATGGGATGGGATCCTTGGCCCTGGCAAACAGCAGGGGTGGTGGCTGTCGGTCACTCTGGGGTGACCACCACCACCACCCTTGTAGGAGGCCACCGCTCCCTCCACAGCTGATTATTCTGTGCAGCTTTGCTGATTTCCATGCAAGTACTCATCATTGTAGGAGCGAGTATAGCTGCTAGTAAGTGTAGCTTTTTGGTAGTGGAAGGTTCTGGGTCTCAGTTCTTGAGCTACTCAGACCAGGTGTCTTCTTGAGAACATCTTGAGTGTAATAAATCCTTGCATGCTCCAAACAGCTGTAGACAAGAGGAACACAAACTACAAGTGGCATTATAAATGGTGAGCAGCAATATGTCTAGGACTCAAATGTACCAAACATGTAACAACCCTTCACTTGTACACACTGTTGTCAGTCATACTGATTAACCAGAAAGATTTATTTTTAAGGAAGATCTTTACAAGTGTTTTTTTTTCGTTTCATTTTGTTTCAAATTTTGCAAACTTTTACTTTAAAATCATCTTTAAACAAGTTTCAGTTTACCATAGTTTCCAATTAGAAAGTAATTATTAAAAATAATGTGGTTTTTTGTTTGGTTTGGTTTTGTTTGTTGTTTGTTAAGACACCCTCTCCTCCATATTTTAACTTAAAAATATGTCACTCCAACAGGTGGGTATGTTTTAAGAATGAATGGTTCTTGTGATGCCCCCCAAATATTCAAGCAATAAAATTCCATCCAGTAGAAGGCTTTTAGGGAAGAAGAATCACATCCTACTTTAATTATAGAAATAAATATTTTCATATGTCTGACTTTTTGGGTTTTTTTGTACTCGATAAATTTTCATTTGCTTTTAAACTGTTTTTTGATGTTTTGTTTCGAAGGAAGGGAGCCAGAGGATTGAGGGAGGCAGGTGAAAAGAAGACTAGGAGTCTGCAGGGAAACATTTCAAAGAGAAGGGGAGATAATACCAGAAGGAAATGATAACATTCAACATTTTTATTGAAAACTTCATTTCTCCTTTAGCTTGTCTGGTGCTCATAAGGTCCAAGTATCACCATCCTGCAAACATCCCTTGACTCCCTGAGAGAGGCTGTGCACAGCACCCATTAAGCCTAGCTGCATCAGGTTTCCACAACAAAAACCACCCCATATGGAAAATAGGTGATGTCTTCAGAGAAACAAGATGATGGCATCAAGGGACAAAAATATCAGTATAATCTCTTTCTAAAATCAGAACAAGCAGCTCGTTCTGGACAGTTTCACATTTGTTATAGGGAATTTTTCCTGAAGACCCATTGGGTACTTTCATAGGGGAATTACTGAAGGTGGCCTGGTGAGTGCCACCTTCCTGCTTGTTTGTGCTTGCTGAATGTACAGACTGAATAGCACTTCCCAGCATGGCAGACGAGGAGTCACAGGGTGAGTGTGAGCTCTGCTACAGCCTGTTGTGTGGCCTCAGGCAGGTCACTTAGCCTAGCTCCATGATGGGACCCTCGTGGCCCATTCACCTTTGTAAAACACTTCTTTGACAATCGGGGATGAAACAATGGGGCTTTTATTTGGAGATTGCTCTACATTGCCTCTGCGGAAAAAAAGGTGATAATAAAACAAGGACTGACTTTGCCCTTGGGGTAGTCAAAAAGAAGATGAACATTTGAAGATAGTTGAAGAAATATTTTCTGGCAGATCATCTCATGTGAAAGAAGGAAAGTAGAAGCAAAAGAGAAATACGCCTAACAGAGATTTGTGTCTTGGGGCTTCCTTTTCTGCACGAGGACTTCTGTGTTGCGGGTCTCCACCCTCTTACCATCCTTTAAATTGCTCCGTACTGGGGATTTCTTACTGTTATTAGAAGGAAGTGAAGACTCTCCCAAGGATACGTCTGAGCAAACTCTCACAAAAACTGACAGGCCAGAAAGCCTCTGGCTCCTGTGAGTGGTGAGCCTGGAGCAATGATGAAGAGAGCCAAGAGCTGAGAATGAAGGAAATGGAGCCATGCATGCAGGCAGATGAGGAGAAAACAAAACCTCTCATATACTGCCTCAGCATCTGTCTCCTGCTGCATTGACAAGGCAACACGCAGCCAGGAAAAATCAGGGTAGACCCTTTAATGGAAGAGAATTAGGAAAGCCAGTAGTCTGAAAGAAAACACTGATCCTGACCATGATGATAACCCTAAGATATTTTTTCTGCTGAAAGGACTGAGTAAAAAAGTGAAGGACAAAGTGCTTACTCTAGAATAAAAGCTATTTTAGTCTCTGTTAGCAGAAAGGAAATGTGTCAAGAGCTCCTTAGGCTTCTTCACTACTGACTATGAGGAAAATAAGAGCACCATTTTACAGATGGGTAAACTAAATGCTAAGGGAATTACGTTTCTGGCTGTCATCACACAATATACCCAAGTCATACCTAAGCATGGATCCCTACACATCAGGTCTTTCCCTTGTCAATTTGCATGTCAGCTATAAGAAAGTACTTTGATTGTAAAGAAAAATACACAATCCCAGCAGAAGACGATTGCAAGGCTCCAACGTCAGGCTTCTTTAATCACCCATTGCACCATTGGTGCATCCAGGTGAGGAGTTCCCAAAGGCTGGCACATAAAAGCTGCATTCCCAGCCTGCAAAAGAGATTTTAAAATTCTGACTATATCCAGAGTTACCTTGTTTTGTAGCCCCCTCATGAACAAATAGTTGGTTTCACCGTTTGTTTCTGCTTTTCATATGTGTGTAGTTACTGACATTTGCACAAAGTGGGCAATGGTGTGAATGCTCCTTTCTGGATCTTTCATGGTTTTCTGTGTATTTTGTATGCTTCTGCCACTGTGTTACAGGCAGAATACAAGGATTAGAGACTTAGACCAACTGATGTACCTGTTCAGTACGTGCATCTCTGCATGTTGCTTTTTTCTGCCTCTGATTCCTATAAAGTGTTTTTCCCAGTGGGATATTTTTTAGGTTGTGTTATAAAGCTGATGCACATTTCCCCTATCCCAGGGTTATTTGCACTGGATTGCAGCTGTAGAGAAAACTCAAAGGATAGATGTGCAACTAAACAACTCGGACGAGATATAGACTGCTACGAAATACATTATTAAGTAAAATGACATTTGATTTGTAGCTGTGAGACCAACCCCTTTTGACATTCAAGGGAGCACAGCTATGGGCTGCCTTGAAAGCCTCCACACATCGATAATTTTTCTGTTGCTAGGAGGAAGGGTTTTGAAGTGGGAAGAGAAACAGAGACCCTCTAGTCAACGGAAGGATCCTCATGTAAGGGTCAAGAGGGAGAAGAACTCTGAGAGAAAAAAAATTCAGCTGACCATACTGTGCTGTTCTCTATTCACTTTAAAACCTATGCCTAATGATATGATTTAAAGCTAAACCTCGGGAATGTCAGGAGTTTTTCCTCATGGTGACATCCCATGTAGGAGGAGTCTCCTGAGTTCTCTCTTGAAAAACAGAAAGATGAAAAACTTGCCTTGGAGAAATTTCCTCTGGATTTGAGCTTGCTGGTGTATTGTTTACTCAAATGATTTATGGACTGGAGATTAGTGAAGTCATAGCAACACTGAAATTGCCAAGTGAAAATAAAACCAGCCCTGTGTACTCTTATTGAACATAATCAAGGAAGCAGCTGACAAACAGGATTTTTTCCCCCATTATGCAGAGACTTTGTATGAGACAAAGCAGATTCTCGCCTTTCAAAACTCTTTGAGCAGTGCCTGGCATCCCCATAACTGGTGTGATTAATTTGACTTTGCCAAATAACAGAGTATTTTGTGTCCTGCCGTACACTATGTATAACCCACAAAGACGTGTTTCCTTCTGGAGAAATGAATGATCCTTCTAGGAAGAGAGGGCTGGACAGCCCATAGGACTACCAGTTGGAGATAGGTTCAGGCCTTCACCTTCCACCTCTGACGCTTTGCCTTACTTTTCCAACTACAAAAGTGACACGATTGTATGACTGAGTGTGCTGATATGCCAGTGTAACACATCAAAATTACAGTGCCACTTCCCACTGAGGAAAAACAGGGCAGAATAAGCATAGAGTGACTGGTTACTCTGAATGTTTGTGGGTTCAACCACTACAGAGTGAGGTAGATCACTCTAGAAAGGCCAATCTTGAAATCTTACTTCAAGAGTGGTGTGGCAGGGAGGTGGCACATTGTTGACTTCTTTTGGCTTATTCTGAGTGGCCTTGCGAGCATGAGAAAGGCATTGTGACTAAAAATTAGACTATTTAGTTACTTGTATACACTGACAAATGGATAGCTTCCCCTTTATGTAAATCCTGTTCGGTCAAGGCAGGTAGTTAGAGAGGAAAGAAGAGTGTCTGTGGACCTGGAAACCAGAAGAATAGATAGCTGCATCTACAGAAGCTGCCAAACTGTAGCCGAGTGCAAGATCAGGGGAGACATATGTCAAGACCAGTGAGAAGAGCAATTTGTTGAAGTGGCAATTTAAGTGCAGAAAGATCAGCCAAGAACTAAATTGAAAACGTACATCAGTATCTTGCTGGTGCTCCTATATGCAGCTGAGTAAAAAGCACATCACCCGGAAAGGACTTTTGACATGCTGGGGTCTACAAAGACTTTCTGGCGCTTAAGGTAATGCATGCGGTTCTTGGGGGACGGTCACAGCTGCAAAGTCAAAGACCCAATTGAGAAGTTGTATGGAGGCTGTCGAATACAGGTAGTGAATAACTGAGATGATGTTCCTCTACCAGAGATGTGGAACTGCTGGTAGCAAGCAGAAGGGAGTGCCCAAACAGAGCTTATGAAGAAGGGCTACCTTGTGCGTCTTAAATCAGCCTTGAAGAAAACAATCAGAAAAGCTTTCCTCTTCTTTGTAATCTCCATACGGGCTAGCAGGTCCTCTGATGTCAGGCTCTTGTGACCGTGGATTATCCAAGATCTAATCATTCGGTGTTGTCTGGGAGACAGTCGTTTTCCTCCATTAGATACGACACTCCTGACCCCGCTGGGTTATTTGCTGCTGAAGCCGATTTGTATAAGCAGTGTCAGTATCATTGTCCCAAACAGGTTATTGGGAGTTCATGTCCTATCATGTATCATTTCCACATCTATACCGTGGTTGTTTTGGTCAAACTGCCTCTCTGTAGATGGAGTTTTGCCAGGGCGACTCAGAGAAGTGACATTACCTTTATCCGGTTCTTATTGTAACAAGAAGGAGGAATAACATCTTTTTTACTCAGTGCTGACGCAGTGGAATACTGCCAAACCCCTGGAAAGCCTCCAAATCAGCACATTTCTGCTGCCCATTAAAAACTAATACAGTAATACCAAAACAGAAAGCACTGTTGACAAAAACATATTTTTTCCACAATTTAAGATCCCAATTTACATGTAAAATAAACATTGAATACAGATTTAATTCACTTTTTACATCCTCTGAAGGTGTGTAATAGGAATAACACCTCTTTTAAAGTAAACTAGAAAAAGGCAGACTTTCATGCACTGAATAAAGATCTCAGCTCACAATTTTGGCTTCTTGGGCACACAGCACTAGTTTAGTTCCTAATTTCCTCTCGAGTGACTTAATGGGCACAGTATTGCTTAATTATAGCAGTTGCAAGCGCCATCCTCTAAGAAATATCACTGGGACCCAAACATCTGCAAGACTTTGAGGGAGGAAGATGCCACATAAAATACTCATTTTTGTATTATTTGTGCTTATTAGCCTGTCATACATCACACAGCTACTAAGCAGTTGGAACAATGCAGCATTTAAATCAGAACCAATGGCAAGGAAATACAAGGTGTTAAGTTACAAAACCCTCTCTCCGACAAAGTCTCAGGCTACAGTAGGGGGCACTTGCACGTCAGGTGAATTCTTTAAAAGCCAAATGCAGGTGAGCCAGAGCTCCTAAAGTGGAATATATCTCCTGGGTCATCCTTGCCTCTCTCTCCCTTAGCTGCACCGCTTTGTTCTCAGCTGCATATTTATTGCTCTTTTATCACGTCTTCTTCTGAATGTCCCAAGTGATATGGCTTCTACCCTTTCCCTTTGGGAGACTTTCATGGCCTATTAGATCTCACTTTTGGGAAGCTTTTCCCCTGATTTTTTTTTTCAGTGTTACTTTTCCTTTTTGTAGTTTTATTCCCTTTACTCATGGTTATATCCTTTTTATTATCTTTATTATTTCTTCACACACCCTTTAGCATTACCAGAGAACATTTGCGTGTGACAAAAATAGCTGTCCCACCTCCTGAGATACACGGGGATTTAGGTTTTCAGAGAAGGGGAGAGAAGACAGAGCAGGTATCAGCATACCAAGCCCTCTCACAGCTGCTCCAGCCTATTTGGCAGCACTGCTTGCAGTGTGGCCTCAACATGGTGCCACCCTCAGCATCCACCATCGCAGAGGAGCCTGGTCCTAGCAGTAGTCAGATGAGGAGCCAGCTGTTCTGCTGTGCTGGTGGCTGGCATCAGTAGGCAAACCCCACACCTACAGCCGCACGGAAAAAGCAGACTTCTCACCACAGAGCTGGTTTGATGAGAGCAGGTCCGAATTCTCTGTAAAGGAAATAGCATTTGCGTGTTTGGTATCTATATGAAATCTTCAAGTGTGATGAGTAGGAAAAAAAAGTTGAGAATGCTTTAATGTAGTTACTGTTGCTATAGAAACTATTTCCTGGGCATCTGCAGACCCAGTGCTAGTGTCTCACTTTGTCCCTGCCTACCCGAGAGGGGGCATGGGGGTGTGCAAAAAGGGAAGGTTGGGAACATGTCAAAGGTATGACAAACCTGGAGGTATTTGTATTGCCTTCTCTGGAAGAGGACTTCAAAAATAGACAGTTGGGGAATGCCAGTCTGTCACTAATGGAAGAGAGCAAAAGCAACATCAAGACCCGGAGAACTAAATTCATTCTGACGGAGTTGCGGTGAACAAAGCAGCTCCAAAGGTATTTGTCTTTTGCTGTTTGAAGAGCTTGGTCCACGTGCCCTACCTGCCCAGAGGTTTTCTAAAGGCATGTGATTTTTCAAACTTCAGTATGGAAAATATTGTCTACTAATCTTGAGAGTTTCCCCTGTACTTTCTTGAAGTGATCAAATGGGCAACAGCTAAAGAAGTCCCCCGTTTCCCTGGTTTTGATCTCACTCCTGGAGCAGCACAATGAGAAATTCGTGAAAGAATAGTAGAAAGGATGTTGGCAATGGAGAGAAAGCTCAGACTAAGACATTCGAAGAACTTTGTCTCTCCTCTCCATTTTGTCGAGTTGTTAAAATGTTAAAGCCTAAGAGGTAGTGCTTCCCTTCCCCATCATCTTCCCCAAGCACAGTGTTTAAGCAGTCCTATTTCGAAAGGTGGCTTTGTTTGTCTAAACAGTGGGTATGCAATTGCAGTGAGGTCAGTGAGAGGCCAGGCAATGCCAGTCAGCTGGGATGTCAGAATATTTCTTTTCTCTTCCCTGGAAAGAAAACACTACATAATACTTACCTCTCAGCAATTGTATTTCTCGAGGGAAGGGATAAGAATCTGAACGGGGAATGAGGAAAAGAATTTATGCATGCAGATCCCATTAATTGTCAGCTTGGGCTGTGGGGACATTAAAATTTGCCTAGACTCTTTTTAGAAAAGTGGATCCTGCAGTCAACAGTGAAGCAGTGTGGTTTGCCCCCTTCAGAATGCATAAATAAATAAATAAATAAATGGATAAATAAATAAGCAAAAACCCCTTAAATAGCTGATGACATCCTAACCCCAGTTGGTCTTCTGCTTTGCCAAAACTGTCAGCGAGACGGAAGGAGCCTGTTGCTGCCGGTACCTCTGCTGTTGGTCTTTCTGCCTCCCCTCCTTTCTCCCAAGACTTCCTTTGGAACGGCAAACTGTTAGCCTAAGACATATTGAATAGCTGTCTTCTGAAAAACAGTTTCAATTCCCTTCCACTTCTTAATCAAACCCACTAGGGTGAGGCACTTGCATTCTGCCCTTTGCATTTTTCAATGAAGACACCTAAACGTTCTCATCGTTCTTCAGAATTGTGCTCCTCCTGCAAGGAATTGAAGATTAATCTGCCTCCGCAAGAAAATATTCTACGTATCAATTATTAGTGAATTCTTTAATGGGATTTCCCTAGCTCCCTCTTGCATGTCTGCTTTGGACATCCTGGCTGTTTTTCCTGGTGGCTTTGAAAAGTTTAGGGAAAAAACTTTGTTTTATAGAATTCCAATTGAAATATTGAGAATCACAAGAACAGTTAGAGAGATTTTTGGTGGAATCCACTTCATTCACCGAAAAATGCTATTGCAGTTTGACCAAAGCCAAGACTGAATGAATGAATTTAGCTGAACAAGACTGGAAGAAAAAAGACAAGTCTTGCACATGGCAAGCAAAATTTCCAAAGGCGAGCAGATTGGCATCCGTACCTCCCCTCCTTCACCCCCAGGGAAGATGAGCAAACCCTGCTGTTGCAGGAAGAGCAACTTCTCTGAGCAGCTGAATCAGGGCAGGAACAAGGAGCTCCATGGGCAGCACGGTGGCTGAAACCTGCCTTCCAACTGCTTCGCACCTACCTCTGCTTGCTGCCCTGCATTGCTTCTGGCCAGCTGGGAGGCAGCTGGGGGCTGAGGCCAGACCGAGGTGCCCAGCCAGGAGGCTGCAGACAGGCAGCAGAGACCCTTCCCCTCCACAGACGCACTAATCATGTTTTTTCTCCTCTATCCATCTGTTCATTTTTTTATGAAACTTGTAGGAACTTAATATCTTTGAGACTTCTATTGCTCTTTTCAAATTTGTCTGAAACTCGCTAATGGGTTGGAGAATTATTAGGGGAGGACTGACTGACATACAGCGTGATTGTGGGAGCCTCATTTCCTCCCAAAACTCGACTGAAAGCAAAGAACTTGTGGGAAAGCTCCTACCACCTTCTCTGATACGGACCTTTTGTATGTCGTTTGGATCCCTGCCCTATTTAGTATACACCTTTCAAGTATGGACATTTATTACTTGGTTAGAGTAGCTGTCCATAAATCTGCAGCCTATTCAGCCTGTCTTCCAGCTGCTGGGAAAACATTATCATTGATAAAAAAGTACCCTTTTTTTTTTTTTTTTTTGAGACTCATAAGTCAGATTTCCACCAGCTTTTAGCAGAGGTCTTTCATAGATCCTTAAAGTGAGCATGGCTTCCTCTGTTTCTTACAGTAGACATTTCTGCTAGAGAGTTGTTCTGAATCATTATTAATATCAATTGTTATCATTATTACTACTGATGAGGGGAAGACTGCATTATTTGCCTCTAGGCCTTTTGCAAAAAAAATAAAATTGACTAATTTTTATGTGTCCTCTCCTAAAAGTGCTGCAAATGGCATCCTAGACAGTGCCCTAGAATATGGGGAAAAAAGGGGTTGCATGAACTATAGGCATAATGAAATAACACGTGAAATTCTAGTTTTTCTTAATAGTTGTCTTTTATTCCACTTGATATGTAAGGGCACGAATAAATATCTTCCCCATTTTCACTGGAAATCATCTCGGCTGACTAAAGGTATATGCTTTGGAACAATCAGATTTATCAGCTTTGAATTTAGATGCTGAATAACAAAGAGATCTTTTCTCCAAACCAATTTTGGGTACCTCAATTACGGTAAGGAGATAGTAATGAAAAACTTTAAACCCCCTGACTAGAAGCATGTTACCTTTGTTTTTTCAGGTTTAATTTCTGTGGTGTTTCTGACAGCCTTGCTGGGTCTCCAGTCAGCTACCAACACTCCTGAAAAGCCCATCTAGACCAGGCTTAGTCTTCAAAACAAAAAGTTAGAACCTTTTGCTCAGCCCATCTTCATAATGGTTCATAGGAACAACAGATCTAGCATAATCAAATATGCATATATAGATAGATTACAAAAATTTAAAAAAGCACATTATTTTCAAGTGAATTTTTACTCTTCCTATGGCTAGCACTCCAACTATAAATACCTGAGAAGTGCTCAGTGCACACAGTCTGTGTTTTTTTTCTCTCTCATTCAGCCTCTTGCAGCCGACTTTGCTTGGCTTCCAGGTTATATTAAGGCTTTTGGCTTTGTGGCTGTAGGGAGAAATCTCAGCGCAGACATGGAGCTTAGTGAGGGAGGGCTGTGAATAGAGTCAGCCAGAAATACTGACAGTAAGTCACGGGTGGGCAGCAAGGGAGAGAAGGAGTGACTGACTACTGGTGAAATCTAGGATTAAAAATATATCATTAGAAAAAAAAAACAGCAGAATATGAGATTCTCTGAAATGCTCTCCGACTTGAAATCAGAGCCCCAATAAAACCTGAAATAGAAAAAGTTCTGACTTGCTCTGTTTTATATAAAATTCCCTCTTTACCTTTCAGACATGGATCAGGTACTGGGTGTTTCCTTTCCTTCTGTTCTTTAAAAGCCAAATTAAATCCACGGTTGTTTTATAGAGAAAATTGTAAGCTAGGGGGTTTATAAAAAGATCTATGGAATGAAAGGTTTAGTCTTTTGACAGGGAGCTAACAGGGGTGCTGCATATACTCAGCTATCGCAGCCTTTCTCCTGCAATAATTTTTACTGACCTCGGCTCCAATTTTATGCTCATTACTCCAGCAAACGGCTCATTGTTTTCACTGGCAGCTTCGCCTGAGTATGAAATTCAAGAGGAAGCTTTGAAACTGCAAAGACATTGTAGAAATCTGTAACTGTTGGATTGATTTAAAGTGAAAGCCTGGGCAGAAATACCAAAACGTGTCTGAAAGCCTGAGACAGCAAAGACCTCTGTAGTCAGGCGAGTGCATGACTGAGCATCCTCAGGTCTGATCTGGATGTCCTACCTAAAATGCTAGGGAGTGCCTGTGACATTAAGAGCTACGTGTTAAATGAATTTGCAACATTAACACAGGCAGTGCACAGGTGAAACCTGCAGTAAATGAGTGCCTTTGCGTTTTTGAATGTAAAACAATGCGTTGGGGCATAAGTGATTTGCATCAGCGAAGATGCGTCTGGCATAAAAAATGAATGTAGCAAAGGATTTTTCACTCCAGTTCAAGAAATCATCAGAGTGAGAAAAGACAGGGCTAGGACTTCCTCCAGAGCTGCAACCCCTGGGCAAACAACCTACACCAACTTTTGCAGGACTTGCCAATTTTGCAAGTTTTTAAGGAGCAGCTGTTAACAGGGATACGTCTCACTCCCTTAGCTGACACTCGCGTTAGCTCTTTTGAAGGAAAAAAAAAAAAAGAAGAAGAAGAAGAAGAAGAAGAAGAGAAGAAGAAGAGAAGAAGAAGAAGAAGAAGAAGAAGAAGAAGAAGAAGAAGAAGAAGAAAAAAAAGAAGAAGAAGAAGAGGAAGAAGAGGAAGAGGAAGAAGAAGAAGAAGAAGAAGAAGAAGAAAGAAGAAGAAGAAGAGGAAGAAGAAGAAGAAGAAGATGGAGAGAGAGAGCCAGAGCTGCAGGAAGTCCAGAAGAGCCCACTGAGCATCCTCCAGATGGCATGGGCTGGGGGAAAAGTGCCACGTCAGGGGAAGAGCTCAAGGGAAGGAAGGGAAATTGGAAGAAAATTTAGAGGACACTTAAGTAGGGAAGGGAAGCTATAACAGGATAAGAGGTACCACTATTTTTTATTTTTCTTTTGGCTAAATTAAACATCTCATCACTGATTAGCATTATCCATGAAACTGTGAAGTGTGTCCCTGCTATCTGGCTGTATGGGGAGTTTGGATTGCCTCTGGAAACCATCTCAGTGTCTCCACACACTGAACCAGGGCTAATGGAAAGCACAGATGTGTGTGGCATGGGGGCACATTCTGTGCATTTGGTGTCCTCCACTGCAGTCCCTGAAGGTTGAGGATATCTACAAACATTGAATAGAACAACTTGGGTTGGAAGGGCCCTCAAAGATCATCTAGTTCTGACCCCCCCTGCCATAGGCAGGGACACCTCCCACCAGACCAGGTTGCCCAAAGCCCCATCCAGCCTGGCCTTGAACACCTCCAGGGATGGGGCATCCACAGCTTCTCTGGGCAGCCTGTTCCAGTGCCTCACCACCCTCATAGTAATGAATTTCCTCCTAACCTCTAATCTAAAACTCCTCTCTCGTAGTTTAAAACCATTCCCCCTTGTCCTGTTGTTATCTGACTGAGCAAAAAGTTGTTCTCCAAGCTTTCTCTTCTCTAGGCCAAACACCCCCAGCTCTCTCAGCCTTTCTTCACAGGAGAGGTGCTCTAGCCCTCTAATCAACTTTGTGGCCCTCCTCTGGACCCACTCTAACAGCCCCACATGCTTCCTGTGCTGGGGGCCCCAGACCTGGATGCAGCACTCCAGGTGGGGGCTCACAAGGGCAGAGCAGAGGGGGACAGTCACCTCCCTCCACCTGCTGGCCACTCCTCTGGTGATGGGTGTCCCATCTCCCATGGCACACTTGGCTCCCTGCTGCAGGGTGCCAGCGATGGATGCCCACAGCTTCTCTGTCCTGTCTGAGTCTCCCACAAGTTTCAGGGTTGTGCAGGTGAAGACCGGCAGGGAGATGGGGTGACACCCAAAAGCTTTTGGGAGACATGCCTTCTTTCAACAGGGAAATTTGACAAAACCTTTGTGTTCTGCAGGAATGTGTCAAGATTGTAGAAGTAGCAATTTCCCATGAGGTGAGAGCTCTTCCCCTACATTTCTATTCTATTTTTTTTACCCAGGAACAAGGAGTAGGTCCTGCCTTCTCAAGAGGCCTGGATCATCTCCTCAACTGTGACAATTTTTCCCTTGATCTCCAGTGGCTCTCCATGCAATGTCATTAGCAGCAGCACTGGTTAATCCCGAGACAGTTAATGCTTTTGCTTTTATCATGTCTTTACTGTCTCTGGCCAGGGAATCTCCCTGAATCACCTTCTTGCAACAGCTCCTCTCCCCGGGGTGGGAAGGGATCTTTTGGAGAGAGCACTTGGGACCTTGTGGTGGCAATGGGGAGAAAGTTGTCATGCTGAACTAGTCACCGCTCAGTGCCACATGTGTTATCCAAACTGGATGAGGGGTTATTCAAGGAGTGTCACCTGCAGATGTTGATTTAAGGAACAATGTTATAAAAACCATTAGAGGAGGGAGATCCTTCATGCTGTGTCACAGAGGATGTACTGCCTGATTCACACCTCCACTTGCACTGTGCTGTGTGAGGGACCTGCCATGGCGCTGGGTCCTCCTCCTGCTGCCCAGTGCCACCAGACTTCCTGGTTTTCCATGTCCTTCAGGGCAATGCAGAACAGTGGACAGAGGGACCTGGTCCCAGGAGCTCTGCTGAGCCAGCTAATACCTACCAACAGAGTGGGACTGGGGATGGGGCATGTGGCAACACACCTCCTCCATGGACTGGGCATGGGAAGGGAGCTGCAATGCTCACCCATGTGGAAGATCAGAATGCATCGGCTGTATGCAGGTAGGTACTGCCTTCTGCAGCTGTTGTGAATATACACATCTTGTATTTTCAATTGTTTGTGGAGAAAAGAAATGATAGGAGCTAAAAAAAAAAAAAAAAAGACCACAAATACTGTCCCCTACGTTGTGTGAACTCAGATTTGCTTTTATTCCCTTCCCTGTCTGCTGAGCTTATTGTCAAGCCAAACAAGTCTCCAAGTGCTGCCAATTGCAGTAGCAGGTTAAGTGATTTGGGGTATAACATCTCAAAAAAGCCATCAGTTACCAGACTGTATTGCCCCAAATAGGACGGTGATTTCCAATTTCATCTTTGGGCTACTTTCTTTTTTTTTTTTTTTTTTTCTACTGTTGACTGCTGTTATTTATTCCATAATAATCTTTTTATAAGCCGCTGGACAACTGAGAAGCATATGAAAGCCTGCAAAATACGTGTTTAAGAAGTCCAGCAATGTTGTCTTGTACAAAACTCTTACTTAAAAGTTTGTGCTGTTTGTTTGTTCTTTCTGTCCTTCCTAGACATCAATTTTCTCCCAGAAGCTCTTGATTTTATTTTCTGTAAGCTTTGATGTACTTTTGCAAGCTTCTACCACTGCTTCTTAGACCTTCGCTTCTTAACTAAAGCCATTTATTGATATACTACATCTCTCAGTGAAGTAGTACATCAATAAATTAAAGATTAGTTCAGTGTGTCAGCTCTCTCTGAGCATGCTGGGAAGCACTTGCCACTCTGGACGGCTGTGGAGGCCATGCAACATCCTCGCTCAGGAAAGATAATAACTCTGAAAGATTTAAGCGTTCTCTCCACAACATCTGCTCCTGCTAAATATTATTTGAAAGTCACCTTTTAAACTAATTCATAGATTCTGCTTACTACTAAGCAAACAGGTGGCAGTAAGTTTATATACTGTAAGGAAAAGTGTCCAAACCAATTTTCAGCTGTCTCTTACTGAATTTCGCTGTTCCTCCTCTCTGATCTGACTTTATGCAGGCTATTCATAGTGATAAACAGTTTTCTCCTGTATTTAAGTGCATCAGGTTCCCTGAGTGACGTCGAATCCTATTGCACGTTTGACAAATGTGACTGCAAAATTTCATTGCACCTAATTTTTTTGCAATGATATGGATTGAGGTGCAGTATGACTGAATAGGATGCCACAGGTCTTATCTTAAGCTTAAGTGTTCATGAGGGCTCTTTTGTTCTTTATTACTCTTTTTACATTGGCACTCATTCATTCCTAGGTGTTTAGCTGAAGATTTTGTATTGTTTACTCGTTAGATTGTATGCCTAGATCGTGTAGTCAATTTCTAGGATTTTACTTCAGACAAGATTTGCAAATGGCAGAAAAAAAAATAATGTTCAAAGCCAATATTTGCATTCCTAAATAGGTGCTTTATCCACAAATGTTCTGATGGCAGAGAAGATCCCATACTTTTGATTTAGAAGATGCAGGATACTCTGCATTTATGCAGACAAAATCTCCCATTTTAGTGCCCATTTAAAGATTTGGCTCCAGTCCTTCTGTTTGGAAAATGGCATCTAAATTCCTTGAATCCAAAGTATGTGCTTCATGACCTTTATCCAAAGATGTATCCTCTTCCTTGGGCTTCCCTTGATGAAGAAGATGGACATGGAATGACAAACCAGAAGCATCTCAAGCATACAGAAAGCCCCAGTTAGAAGCAAAATTGGTTCTCTCCCATATTTTGAACCACTTCCTTGGGGAATGTGAACTTTTTTCTCATTTTTATGCTTATTCATAAGACAACCCAGATTTCTGCTGTGGCAGCACTAGGATGGTATTTGGAAACGGCCACGAAGGACCAGGACTTAGATGTGTTAGGTGTTATCATAAGAGAGTGCTTGTGATTACAGGGGGTCTCCGCGAGTTGATCACTCCTACTATTTGTGCTGAGTGAGCGGTCACTGAAGTCTCTTCACTAGATATGAGGAAACATTTGAAATGGAAGAATAATGAATGATACATAGCAGACGGCCTTATAATGAATATTTTGTTGTGCACAGACGCCCACGTTAACATATGAATGTGGCCATTTGTATGAAGAGCAGTCGTTCTCCAAACCTTCACGGGGAACAAAATCCTGTTTGCACAAAGGTTCGTGAATAATGAATATAAACAGGGACATGAAGAGGGCACTTAGATACCATGGTGATGGGTATAGGATAATGGTATATACATAGCCAGATGGCTTTACAGAGCCAATTGGAATTGAAATGAATGAATGTTTCCCGACAAACCCTCCCAGAGTGCTTACCCCAGGCTGTACATGAGATACCTGTAAGGTCACATTAGAAAAAAAAACAAAAGACAACAACAAAAAAACACTCTAGCTATTTAAATATTTTTGGTAAAATCCTTAGCAGAGATTTATCGTGCTGGTTTGGAGACCCTGGGAGCTGTGTGAAACTTTGCACTGTAAGGCATTATCATTATCCGTATTGCCTCTAAAATGCAGGCTGATGGTGGCTGGAGTGCCTGCAGGATGGATGCCCAAGCTTAGCTGACACACAGTTTTTTTTGAGAGTCAGTCATAATGAGTGGGGTTGCTGTACCAGCCCTCATCCTCTGAGGAGAGCTGAAGTCTTCAGCTTCTCCAGTGCTGAAGAGCAGCAATGAAGAAGAAATGACTGCATTAATTGCCTACCTGGCACTCAGCACTGGGAAGGTTTCCTCCCATTGCTAGTAGGCCAAATAACAGAAAGTGACTTTAAAAGGACAAGGCTCCTGTAAATTACATTTCTGTTTCTATGCTTCTCTGCACAAAGAAGTACCTGATGCCATCCTACCTCCTCCAGGAGGCAAAGAGTTACTTGTGCACTAAGCTCTGATGGTGGGACTTGACAAATTTATCTCGGCTCCAGCAGGGAGCTTGCCTTGTGAAATTACCTCCATTTGTAGATAATCTTCATCTGGTTGAAAATTCTACTCAGAGCTAAATTTCTCAGCTAGAAATGAGTGTACTCACGTTGAGAGTGTACTAGATACTTCGGGCTAATTCTCCAGCGAGATGTTCTTGGTGTGCCCCAAGCATTGTCCCAAGGAACAAGTGAAAACCCCTACAAGTGATCCCAGCACGATGTGCTGTACATTCCCTGTGTACGCAAGAAAGGTATCAGGGAACTGTTAATATCTGCCTCTCAGATAACTGCACACATTAGCCTCAGTATTTAACTGCAATGTTTCCTGAGAAATACTACAAAGACAGTCCTTTGGCCTGTGTTTCAGCAAAGCTGGAGTGCAGGAAAAATGAATAGTAATAATCACATGTAGTGCTGACTCCTTTACCACGGAACAACTGATTGATTGCTGTATTCATCTCTCTAGTTACAAAATCAGGATGTAGGCACTTATAGGTGAGGCTTTGGGCTTTTATCCAAATGGGTACTTCTGCTAGCTGGTTAAATGTGTAGTAGTTAGCAGTTATTAGGAACCTGCCAATATACCAGCAATTGGTGAGCTTTTGTTAAGGGGAAGAGTGAAATGTAAAATGTCAAGCAACCATCTCTGACTGACACTTGGGAAACTGAGCTGCTGATGATTAGTATCCCATTTACAATTAAAATCTGGCCTCCTTTTTTAATTTTTGTTGACGTGCTGTTGGTCTGCAGACTCCTAATAGACATCCTGGATTTTTAAATAGACCTTGCTTTGACTTCCAATTACCATACAATTAACAATTCTAAAAATGCTGCCTTTTAATTTCACTGCTCGTATTCATTTTTATGTGCACTCTGAATTTGCTATCCTGGCATGCCTCTTATATACTCCGGTTTAGTATATCAGACTGTATTTCTATTTAAGGTGCAGAGGTAGCTAGTCTATATATCTATATAGGATCCTTTCTTGCTTCTGAACAAAGGAAAGCTCTACATAGCTCCAAAAGCTACACTTCCCCTTCATCCACTGCATTTACTTGCAATGCCATGCTGCAATTTAATCACGGTGGTTTAGAGGCAGAACCCCCCTGGCTGCAGGATTCGGTGTCAACGGGCCCCCAGCCCCCAGCTGGGCCACACATGCAGAGCTGTGCCTGCCTGCACAAAGCTGCTCAGGTATTTCAGTACGTGGGGTGCAGCTCTTGGCTGTCCCCTTCAGCATCTCTGGGAAAAAAAGGTTTAAAATTGCTCATAAACCCAGTTGCCTCTTCTTCCAGCAAATGCTACAGGAAGGAAAATGTCCCACTGAATCAAAGACAGAAATTTCTAAATTTTTGAGGACTTGCCCTTATATGATGCTTATATGATAGGATGCTGGATCCTCACCTCTGTTTCTCTTCTAATAACTGCAAGATTTTGAAAATGCCTGGTTCCTGGGAAGGATGTGGGGACAGCAGCACCCTGTCTCTGCAAGGGAGATAGCTCCTTCCAGGACACGCATGGGGCAAACTGCCAGCACCATGGTTAGGGACAGGTGTCTGTTAGAAAAAAATAATGGGGCAGAACCCTGGGAAATTTTAAGATGGAGTTTCCTCATTTTAAGAAGGGAATTACATAAAGTTGTTGCCTGCCATCACCTGGGTTCGCACTGCATAGCCCACGGGGTCCCTTCAGCCCCATGTTTCTGTGGACTACAGGGATAGTCAAAAACCACTGGGGCACGTGCTCCACTTATCATTCATTTGGATTTGTTTATTGCTGTGTTTTCCCAAGTTGATGCTATGTTACTTGTCTTCCTAACACTGTTCCTGCTTCACATAAATATCCAGAGTTTTCAAGAAGAAATATTACCTATTAGTGCGCCCAGGAAAGGTATTTAGCAATCCTAGGTGCTTAAACTGGTAATTTCACTGATGTTTAATGGGTGGATGCTTCGAGTGGTAATGTTTGGTTATTTTACAAGACTTCCCCAGTAAACCTATCCTTCTCGCTGCTGCTAATCCCTGGCAGAAGGGATACGGAAAGATTACGAAAGCTGCCAGTAATTTTGAGGACCAAAATTCAGTCTCCTGGTACCTTCCTGATCTCTTCATTGCTTTGTTGCAGCAAAAGGCCCTTGGTAGCCAGAAGGACACTGGTTCCTGAAAGGAATTTCAAAAAGTGCATAAAGTTGGTATCTGCTTAGAAGTGATACGAAACAGGAGCATCTGCCAGAGACAGGAGCATGTTGCTGGCTTAGTAAAACAGCAGGGGAACCTGCTGTTGACCAGATTTGTCCATATCAGTGCAGGTGTCTCTGCAGTTAATAAGAATTACTATTTACACTTGTTTTCAGAGATTTGGAGACATGGGGATAATATAGATAGCCCGTAAGTCATAAAGAGCAAGAAGATATGACACATGTTCCCATTAATGTATAGTGTTACTCCTTGGAGTTTGTGATATTGAGACATTACAAAGTATGGTATGAAATACAGATGGCTCTGACTCTTGTCTATATTTTTTTAATTAAAGCAGAGTATATTCCAAGACAGATTTGTAACCTGAATTCAAGATGTGAAAAAGGATGAGCAAAGTTATATGTAAACTGAGCATGTTCAGAATTACCAGGACATGGCGGCAAAGCGTGAGTGGGCTCAATTTGCTCTTTATCCTCAGGAAAAAAAAAAAAAAAAAAGAAAGAAAAAGAAAACAAAACCAAAAACAATGTGAATGTTTAATCACATGCAATCCCCTTCCTTTGACAAAGCATGTTCTAATGAGCCAATGGATGTGCTAAGGCCATTTTTAGTCTGTATAAATGTTTCTCCATGAGTATTGACACCACCAAGGCAGACCCTAGCCTCCCAGATATGCCTGCCCTGCTGCTTGGGCCTGGAGGGAGAAACCAGTGAGGGTTTGGGGTGAAGGAAGGGGAAACTCCTCAGCAGTGGGGTCCATTGGACTTGCTGCTACTTGGAGCTACAGCTATGGGGTCTAGGAGGGGTTATTTTGCCCTTTTTATCTTTTGCCTCCCACCAGCAGTAGCTTCACCAACACGGCTTTGCTGGCTGCTGGCAGAGGCTGAGTGGCCATGTGGCAGGGTGACAGGGTCTGTTTCAGTGCCTCCAGTGCTGCTTTTAGAGTCAGTACTTGCTTCAGAGTCAGTACGCAGAGTGAGTCCCGCAAAATACTCGCTGCAGCTGAGCAAAAAGCAAAGTCTGGCTGCATGGAAGGACTATGGCAAGGCAATAGTGCTTAGACTGGGTGGCTGTTCATAATTACAATGAAAGAAATTTTATTGTGTGCAGACTCCTGGCTGCATAATGCAATGGGTCACGAAGACCAAATGTGTTTTCTCTCTCACTCTGTATGTGTGTTTCCTCATCTACCACTAAAACACAGATTTTGAATGTCTTATTTCTCTTCATAGCTTGGGTTACTTAAGCCCCTGTCCAGTGAGATACAATGGTGTTTCTAAATAAAACCTGCAAAAATCACGCAGTTAAGAAAAGCAGTTTGCCATGAGTGGGGAAGTAGAGGGATGCCAGCTATGGCAGTGTCATGCTCTTTCCACACAATCATTTCTAGCCAATGAGGAGGTGGAAACAGAGGACCTGCACGCATTTGCTTCTCATTGTGCTATGGGAGAAAAAAAGACATTATCAGGTGCGGCCAGTTTCTGTGAAGAAATATGCCCTAGTGGGTATTTTCTTTTTGGCCCTACTCTCAAGTGTAAAATAGGATCACTTCCACTAAATAACACCTTTTGTGGCAGACTGGCTGCATCCTAGTTCTCCAACATAAAATGTTATTTTTCTGTACGATATCAGGTGTGAGCAAGACAAAAGATTCCTTCTGGGAGTCTGTATAATCTGTGTAACACAGTTCTTCCATGGTTTCTTACCCTGTGGGTTAAATCCCATCCTACTACCAGACACAGAGAGGAAAGCTGCAGGGTAGGCTCCTTGGCTGGCTTCTGCCCTAGTAGACTGAGACTGTCCTAGCATGAATGGTAAAATGGCATTAAACTTTGTTTTTGGAATTCCAGTGAATGGAAGTGAATGGAATTCACTGGAAGTCCAAAAACAGAGACAGTTTATTTATTTTATTTGGACTTCCAGTGAATTAACCACAGGATGTCACCTAGTGGGGACCTTTGTCACCTGGTGGCCCCTCCTGGGATAGCTCAGGGGAATGATGAAAGGGGAAATGGGGAAAAAAGGATGGGTGTCACACGTCCAACAGAACTGGACAGTCTAACCCTAGCAGTCCAGTAACCCAGATCAGGGGGCAAGAGGGAGGGGGAACGAGGAAAGGCAGGATCAGGGAAGGTGACTCCTGTGAGGATGGCCCAAAGCAGAAACAGTTCTGGGTGAGATTATGAACGCAAGGATTTTTTCACTTAACATGCCTTCCAACTTTGGAAACAGCTTTAAAAAAATATAAATATGTGGAGAGTGTGAGCACATGTCTGTGTGGAAGAAGGGGAAGGGGTCAAGAGAGAAGCTTGAAGTACTTGTTTCCTGCTGGATATTTACTGCTTCAGAACACTGGAAAGGGATGATATCTTTCATACTTGATTTTTGCTGAAGTACAAAGCAAATCCTCTCTGCATTAAACAGCGAAGAGCATTCTTGAGAGTAAGGACCCTTAAAGACTCTTGTGTTTTGTTTTGTTTTTTTCCTTCTGGGCAATGAATGACTAGTCCCTTGACACCACTAACTGTTTATGTAGAAAAGCTAATTTCACTTCTGCCAATAAAGTTCTCTTGCCAGTCTGAGTTTCTCATTAAAATTAATATTCTTATTGTATGTCCCTGTCTTTTCCCTTGCTGAGAGAGAAGCTAATAATCTTTCATTCAGGGCCAAATTCCCACCTCTTACCCATCCCAAAGCAGAGGAGGGGGGAGAAGGTAATTGCATATGGAAAGGCACATTGGCAGGAACACAGTCCTTTGGAGATGTGCTTCATTTCATGGTAAGGAGAAGCATCTCAGCGGCTGTATCATTCAGTCAGGCTGTAGGAGACCTTGGTTCACTTCTGTACTGGAAAAGCTTGAAGCTTACATCTCATGGGGGAATGCCATAACTAACAGGGCAGGGACTGTGGGGGATTGTTCCCAATTTCTCTCCAGTGAAGCAGCTCCATTTTATAAGAGAGAATTAAGTAGCCAGGGAGAGTAAGTACGGAGGCATGGCAGGGGGATTAGGGCACTCAGTTGGGATGTTTCAGTTCCTGCTCTGCTTAATATGAAAACTTCATGGAGCCATTAGATGAGAGGAGGCGTTATTTCCTCTGCTCACACTGCTTGGTGTGACGCTGGAGCTGTACCTACTGGAGCATCCGTCAGAGGTGGGGAGAATAAGCTGCTCTGAGGCACTTGCCGTCAAATACGTGGGACTGGGTCAACATCCCAGCTGAGCCAAGACCACCTGGGCACAGGGACATGCTGTGCAGAAAGGGGAAATCTGGGAACCATGTACCTGTGGGCTACGTGCACGAAGGCTTTAGCATGCCCAAGGGAGAAATAAGGTGGGAAACCTTCTGTGGCGCCAGCCTAGGACTGTGCGGCCAAGCAACCGTACACACCTGGGGCTTAAGCCAGTAATCCTTCCCCAGCCACAGCAGCGGATCGTTCTGCCCTCACACAGCCCAATAGCATCACCGCTATGCTGTCCTCGTGCTGGAGGGGAAGCTCCCTTTTCCTAAACAGACTAGCTGACACCGGGGTTTTCTTTCTGCACTGGTAAAATTAAAGACCTGCTGAGGGACAGAAGGATGGATATAAGCCCAGAGAGAACAAATCCTCCTGTCTGGTGGGACTAAAATACATGGGAGCTTTAACTCCTTTTCCTCTTCTACATCTTCCTGCCACCTTTTAGGCTTGATTTTTGAGAGAGAGGTGAAAGAAAGGGTGGGTTTAGTGGGTTTAGTGGGTATCTTGGAAGCATGCTTCCAAGTAAGACCTAGACTTTCAAAAAAATGTCTAGGAAAGCAATTGCTGACAACACTGAGAACATCACTAATGCTAAATGTTCCTTTAATTCTAATTTTGAGATAGTTGGCAGTCTTGCAAATTAAAGATTTATTGCCTGAGAGTACTCAGATCACAACCTAACACAGGTTTAGCTGCTTTGTTCCATCCTGTTTGGAGTCATTCCAGAGGCTAAGCCCCTGTATTAGAAACATCACCAATGCAAAGATTGAATGATTGACCAAAGCAATGCAGATTATGAATTCTTCTATGCAGTCTTCCATAAATAGGATCTAGAGAAGCAGCTATTTTTTTTTTCTGTTTATTTTTGGCAGGCAGCTTTATGTCAAAGATTCTGTGAGACTGTTTTGTAACAACTTGTGTCCTTTATTTAGGGAGGTAAATTTTGATAGAATAAATATTTTTCAAGTGAATGAGGAAATGACATAACTGAGGCAAGACACAGAAATGAAATGTTCTGCACAGTTTGTCAGGATAGATCAAAGATAGCAAAGGGAAAAGGTATTTCTAACTTCAGAAACTCCAGAATAAATAGACTGTTACTGATGCAAACTCCCTCAAGAAAACAAATAGGATGCACTTTTGTTCTGTTTTGAAATTAATTCTAAGTCCAAGGAATGGAATACATAATGTGTGTAATAATTTCAATGTGAATCCCAGGGATATTAAACATTAAATCTGGGCTGAGATCTCGCATTATAAAAATTATTGAGAGCATGTCATTAACATACATCATTCAGCTACTTACTGTATTTGAAGAGGCTCGGTTTATACAAATACATCAGAGTAATACTTTGCATTCCAGGGCGTGACCAAATAATCAAATTACAAAGAATGAAGTGGTTAGGGCTTGAGATAGCATGGTAAACACTACAACTCAAAGGATCCTCTGTTGTGGATCAGATCTTGCTCTCTGTAGACTGCCTGCAAAATAAAGGAATAAATAGGTGTGACATCAGGGAAGCCTTTTTAAAACTATGTAGATATCATCCAAAACTTTAACACAAAGAACAAACCCAGCAACCTAACAGCAAAGAAAACAAGCCACATCAGGTGCTGCTCCACTTGTTCAATTTGCCTCAGCCACTCAGTGTGAAGTGTGTCTGATCATAATGTTTTCCTTATCACAAACCTCTCTCTCTTTATAGATAAAGAATATTCGCCCTGTTTTCCTAGCTCACTTGTAATATGTCTGGGACTTTTCTCTAACATATTGCTCTCTAGATTCTGCAACTAGAAAAAAATGTGTTTAAATCTGGATTAATCTCCTGTGAGCCAAACTTTTAATTAACTCATGGAAGAAAATTTTCAGAACTGTGGCAGAAGATTCTGTTGAGTCTGTATCTTTGTATTTAAGTTCTCTGCTAGAAAACATGGACCTGTTACCATGGATCCTAAGTCCCATCTCTTTACTGTACTGCATCTCACCATGATGGTGGGCAGCTGTCTAACCACTTTTAATGTGAGCGTGTAGCCAGAAGTCTGCATTATTCCATGTAGGAAGGGTAGTTGCTGATGGAGATGATGTATATAATAAAATTTTGTTTATTTACAGAAACGTACCAAATCCTGCTTGCTTGATGCAAGAAGGATCCAGAGACAGGTAGTTTCATTGCTCGAAGGTCCTTTGCACCTTTGTGTAGTTTCTGCTGCTCTCAGGTCATACGTGAGTTCTTCCAAAGTGGCTGATGCCTCTGTTTTCCTTTCACATTGATTCGTGTATTTCACACCCACACCCATGTTTTTTTGCAAAACACCAAAATACTTCTTTTCTGTGTCACCTTTCTTTTTACAGTTGGTGAAAACATATGGTTTCTACCATGTAGAGGTACGTACCTACCCCCTACAGTTATCTTAAAGGTTGATAGTTAGTCATACTGGTCTTAAATAGGTTTAACCTGATGTATGTTCTTTCCCTCAGCTCAGTCCACTGAAACAGTGCTACTTTATTTCAGTCAAAGTCAAGATAAAGTTTATTCACATTTTAACAGAGCAAAATTAAAGCAAACTTAAGTCTTCCTGCATTTTTAAACTCTTCCTATTAAGCTAATTTCACATTGCCAGCCATTCTAACTGTCTGATTTGTTTTGGCCAGCTGCCAATAGAAGGTTATCTCTAATGAATCACTGAATTTCCAGTATCCCCATATTTTCCCTGAATGATGCTTTATTTTCCTTTTGGGTGTATACTCTCCCCCAAATGAAGCCACTGTCCTTTTCCCAGTATAAAGAAATTCTCAGTAGTGGTAGCCTACAAAAGAAGCAGTCACTAGCACAGTAGGCCACAAACCATGAATCACACCTTCCTACGGCTGCATGTGTAATCAGTAGATGGGGAACTTCCAGAGTTGTCTTACAGGAGATGACAACAGTTGAGGCAAGGCTAAGTCCCAGTACAAGTTGGCAGTGAAAACTTCAGAAGTCCTCCACCGTTTGATTTTTGTCACAGCCAGAGATTCAAGTGACTCCACGGAGACTCACTTGGCATACTGTTGGCCTGAAAGCAACACTGGAGATGTTGAGGAGCAGTGTACTTCAGGAACTGAAGGAATGGTCACCACCCAGCAGAGACATACCAGTGGGAATTAAGACCATATGTCTCTGATCTTAATAACAGAAGGTATTAAATGATCCTTCCAGGTGAAGGGTATATTTTTATTCAGATTTCTGTTCTCATCAAATTTACGGAATGGTTTTGGTGCTATTCGCAAGTCCACAACTGTACAAGAGGAGTCATATAAAACTTCTGCCTCTATGAGAACATGATGCATAGGTAACTTCCACACTGTCTCAAATTTCTTGTGTCTTATGACTTATTCAATCCATTAATTCAAATTTTGCAAGCTTGCCTTCTTATTCTTTTTTTACTTACAGTGTCTTCTGCTCAACAACAAAAAACAGGGACTTGGTCCCAGAACAAATTTACAAGAACTTTGTTAGGTAAAGTTTCACCAAGATTTTGGGTCATAAAACAGATTTCTGCTGGTCTCCTCACTTTGCCATTGTAGGAAAGACAGCAGAATGCATTGCTATTGTAATGGTTTCTATGCTCAGAAACAGGACAGCTTATTTCCAAAGACAACATTTTCAATATACCCTTCCTGTTGTTACTAGGTATGATAAACTCTAACTCACTTATTAACTCATCTGTTACCTCAGTTACTCATAACTCTTGTTCACATTACAGAAGTCCTCCTGTTACAAAACCTATTTTCCCAGTTTGTAGATGTGTTCACATTCCCCAGACATTCTCTACATTTGAAATCAATTAGGAAGTTCATTATGGATCTTCCAAATCCCTAGTCTTTTTTACTTGTCTAGTTTAATAAATATAAGGTTTGAAGCAACATCTACAATACCTTCACATTTCACTGACTCTATTACACATTCAGTCGCCAAAATCCCTGTTCTTGTTGTTAGCTGTCCAGACTGAAATAAAAATGGAGTGCTGGTCCTGTTATATGTCCCTGAGTTTTGACTGTTCAATTTGGTGTCCTTCCATTCCCTGAGCTGAAAGAGGAGTTCTCTGGGAGGTAATGATGGTCTGCCCAGGGCAGCCTTATATTCATAATAACCCTTCTTTTCACAGTGCAAGTTTTCAAATTAAGTTGACATTATTCTCAATTTTATTTTACTGGGGCAAATTTTTCATTTTTATTATTTTCCAATAACATTTTGGTGCAGATTTGTATCCTACTTCCCTGATACAGAACTGCTCGTAGAAAATTTGTGGCAACTGTCTTTCATCCCTGTCACCAGAAACTACTTCCTCCTTTGGTCCTTGGATGCAATGGGGGATTCACAATTTTCTTTGCAAACTCCAGAGACCTCTTGGGGTATCTCTGGCTGCTATTCACTGACCTCAGTGTGAAAGCTTAGGTCGAGTTGAGCACCCTTGAATTGATCCATTGCCAGTTTATCCTTTAAACCCTCACTCACATCTACACATGCCAGAAACAAGTTTCTCTAGATTTTCTTGTAGTTCAGATGGGATTTTCTCTTTTCATTTTTCCTCTTTCTATTCTGGCTGTTAGTTGTGTCTGGACTGATTCAGATTTATAGATGGTTCTAGTCAAGAGGCAATGGTTTGCATGAGATCTCTTTTTGGTAAATCTAATCCATGACACTCAGGGCATGGCTATTCAAGCTTGTTGCTAAAACTTTTCCATCTACACCAACTTTCATTCAATCCATGAATTTATATTTAGTAAAGTAAATCTCCAGTTGAGTTTCTGCTAAAAGATATTAGGTATTTGTGTTATTTCCAGTACCTAAAGGGGGCCTACAAGAAAGCAGGAGAGGGTCTCTTTGTTAGGGAGTGTAGTGATAGGACAAGGGAATGGCCTTAAACTAAATGAGGGTAGGTTTAGATTAGATATAAGGAAGAAATTCTTTACTATGAGGGTGGTGAGGCACTAGCACAGGCTGCCCAGAGAAGCTGTGGATGCCCCATCCCTGGAGGTGTTCAAGGCCAGGCTGGATGGGGCCTTGGGCAACCTGGTCTGGTGGGAGGTGTCCCTGCCCATGGCAGGGGGCTGGAACTAGGTGGTCTTTAAGGTCCCTTCCAACCCAAACCATTCTGTGATTCTATGATTCTACCTGACCTGTGAAAGCTCAGCCTCTTCCACAGGACTCTGTGACTTGCCAGTCAAGCAAATCAACTGCAGTAAATGTTTTTCCTAAGTTCTTTGCTCGGCCCAACTGAATGTCCAGGTGGCTGGCTACCACGATGGGTCTGTAACCAAAGATTTCTTCCTGCGGCTGAAATGTAGCCAGTGAGTCCTTGCTCCTCTTCATTCCTGCTAGTGGGTTCCCAGCTGGTGTCTCCCAACCCTGAAGGATCTATGGCAGTATGGTTGCCATTTCTGGGGGCTTACCAACTCAGTTTTGCAGCTGGCCTTCTCTGTCCGTTAGGACATTTTGCAGTCATTACTCCAACAGAGAGTTCACCTCTGCCTGCAAATCACTTCAGCCATTCCTGGGAAACCTCCAGATGCTGTTGTAATTCCTTTTGTAAAGTTTCCAACTCTTGTTTTAGTGCCTTCTGGCCTTGTTTTAATTTCTCTTAGCTAGCTTTGTTTTCTGAGAGCAGATTTGTTGCTGGTTCAAGAAGAATACCAGCTCGAATTTCCCTGTTTGAACAAGGTCCCAGTGTTGACACCAGGGTTTTGTTTGTGACCTTATCAGGTTAGCCCAATTAGAAAGAGAAATTGATGAGGAAATACTTCTGATACAATTCTGTTAATTTAAAACAGCATGTGAATTTCTGCTTTCTTAGAGGAAGTGTTATCATGCACAGATTTCTTGCCCACAGCTCTTCCTGCTAGCAACCTGTCCAAAAAATTCCCATATAAGCCTTCCCTTACGGCTTGTGAGAAGGTTGCAGATCTTCACACTGAAGGCAAAAATACCTTAAGACACTTGCTCTGCTCCCATATGGTATGCCATGCCAGAGAGTTACAGACACAGCAAATAGGAAATGCTCAGGAAGTAGTGGCTGGCAGAGAAAGAACGAAGTAGGCAAGTATATGGCAGGTTTATTGGGGAAGTGTATTTTGTTTTTCACAATTGTTTCAAAATCTTTCCCAAATGTCAGCATGTTTTGGGTCCCCACATAAAACAGCGACCAGGGGAGAGGCTTTTTTCTTAAAGCAGAGCCACAGCAAAGCTGAGAGGACTACACATCAGCTCTGTTCAGACTGCTGCTTTGTCTTTCTCCTTGCACTCTGTCTCTTCAGCACAGAGCTCTACCTCAACAAATCCTCTTTATCTAGGGGGTTAACCCTCCTATATGTCCTGTATTTCCAAGGAGATATGCGGTAACCTTATCTAATAGATGCCTTAAATGAAGGACAACAAACAAACTTAAGCTCAGTACCTAACACCGCGTAGACACACCTTTTCATCAACTAGCCAGCAAGATATCTGACAGCTGGCAAAAGAAAGAAGGAGTCAAGATTGTTGGCCAAAAGAGCTTATGAGTTAACAGAACAAAGCAAATTACAATCAATGTCAAGAAGAAAGAGGGCTTGGGAACACAAGTGGTGAGAAGATCAGGATAGCACTCCCGTGGGCTTTAGGGCAAGACGCTCATGAAGGAGAGGGGAAAAGCTAACTCAAAACGGCATGAAAGGAGGCAGAAAGCGGAGTGGAGGAAGGGGTCACGGGGAGTACTGCAGTCAGCAGAGTAGGAGAAATATGGGATCAATGAGGGAAATAAGATGAAAGGAGTGCAGAGATAAGGTTATGCATGGCCCCTAGGGAACAATGAAGACAGCTGATGTTGGTACAACACTTTCTTCTGATTCCTAAACGCAGTTAAAGATTGGTGCCTGTCCTGTACGTCAACAGCTGTAGAAGAAGAGTACCGCTAATTGTAAGTGCTGCTAAACTCCTCGCCCCTGGGAGAGGAAAACCCAAGAGTAGTACTGGTAGGGCACACAGAGAGCTTTAGAGGACTGCGGTGAAAAGCAAATTTTAAGAGCAGACGTCCCCTACAGGAGTTGATACCTGACTCAGCCACTAACTATGGCAGTTTTTTACAGGAAGAGACAACACCTTAATTTAACAGATCTTCAGTGATGTAGAGGGTTTGGGTTTTGCTCAAAACACATTTCTTGAGTTCCAGCTAACAAAAATGCTAAAAAACTGTGAAACAGTCTGGGTTGGAGATAAGGTAGTTTATGTGATTAAATGCAGGTGGGAAAAAAGTGACATGTGGAGTCACTTCCCACCAGCCCCAGAAATACCTTTGGCTCCTTGCCCTGTCACACTGTGGCTCCTTATAGGAACCGGCATCTCCTTGTAGTGTCTCACAACCCCCTTTTTTCCTTGCCTGTCCCAATTGCTGAATTCCTCCCCCCGTGCAGAATTTGCAGTAATGCACTGTGGCTCAGCCAGCAATTCCAGTGTCTGTGACTTCGTTTCTTCCAGATGTACTCACTTTGTTGTGTGTAGATCATGTTCCTGCTTTTTGTAATTTGCCAGGTTCAATCCCTACCTAGGCATCTGGATACAATTCTGGTCACCTCCTTGTGGAATTTCTCATATCACTATAAGATTAACGTAATATTTGAGTTTTCTTTTGTCTGCTAAACTTTTTACAGTTTTAAGGGAGGTTGGATTGCTGTTAAAATCATAGCCCTTTCCTACTGCAGTGACTGTATCACTCACCACTGTGAATTACTTCACTGGCTGTCTGTCGTCTTCCACAACCAATATAAAGGGAGGCACCGTCCATACCTGAGAACATTACAGTTTCCATCAGACACAAATACCGGCTGAAAGCTGATGCAGATAGGTCTTGGGGGAGTGTCAGTACAAGGCACTGGGGAAGAGGTGAGTATAAGGAAGAATATAAACGAGGAGTAGGATGTAAAACTATTTTTTGGTACTATAAGGTGATGGGATAGAAATGGTACGTGTATGTCCAAGAATAAAGAGATACATGGCAGTGAACAGAAGGATGAGAAATATGATTGTCATACAGAATAAGGAAAGAAAATAAGTAAATGGTCTGAAGAGATTAGCAATGTGGTGGCAGGATTGGCTGCCTGGCAGGAAAAGGAATTAGCAGTAAGAAAGGAAACAGAGGTATGCCCATACCAGTGCATAAAAAGATGGAAAGAAAAAAAGGAAGAAATGAAGAAAGAGCAATGTGTGTGTATACAGAGGGGACTTCAGGGGATTTAGGAAGTTTATTAGTAAGATATCAGACAATTAAACAGAAATATAGTTACCTACACAAGAACATTTACAATATAAATACAATTTTCAGCTATGGGTTTCATTATCCATTATCTAGTGGGTAATAGCTCAAGAAATGTAAGCTGCATTTTAATTCTGACTAGCATGTAAAAGTAAACGACAATTTGCAGCATTTGGTTAAAAGTGTGCTGTTCAGATGCCTGTATAAATTTAAGTTTTATTGGCAACAATACCATAAACAAGGTGCCCTACCTGTTATCTCTTCATAGAGGATTCTTGTTGTGTTCAGCTTGAATGTTGTAAAAAATATAAAGTCATTACAGCTTCTGGATATTTTTCTATACTTTGGGGTTTTCATCAAGATTCAGAACCATTTTCAGAGAGTGCATGCCCTAAGACCCTCTCTGTCACTTACAGAATGCTGCAAATTGACTCTATCACTTTACCTGCTGCTGTAAATTGGCTCTGAGCACACATAATGTGTCAGGTTTGCCTACTCACTTTCAGTTTTCACCCGCCTCTACTGGGCATATCTAGGAGTAATGGGATGAAATTGAGCAAAGGAAAATTTAGACTGAATATCAGGAAAATTTTCCTAACAGTGAGATCTATTAGAATGTGGAATAGTCCCCCAGGAAAAACGATGGAAACCCCGTTGCTAGAATCATTAAAAATAGACTGGAAAAAAACACAGTAAAAATACTGTAGAAAATAATCTGCATTGTCAGGGGATGGACAAGATGATTCCCTAGGTTCTCTCAGGCTCTAATTTCTAGGATTTTAGGAGCTGAGCTCCATCAGTATTAAATTCCCTGAATGCCCAAGATCATCTAATTGAAACAATAGAAAGTTTGCTCATAGGCATGCCAGGGAGAGTGCTCAGTAATGATCAGGCTGCATTACTGCTGAGAGTGTATCACTTGATCTGCACTGTACAAAGAAACAAGGAAGGAGACAATTTTTGTCACAATTCATCCTTTGCAAACGCTGTTCTTGTAAGTCAAATATGCTGGCTTGATTCAGCGTTGCTGATGTTATAGAAAGAGATCTTTAAAGCAGGTAATAATGGAGTCCAGATCACAGTCTGTACTGGTGGATTTTTGTATCAAAAGCTAACTGCATGTGTTCAGAATCAGAATTTCCTCCCGCAATACATGTACTTTTTACCACAACCGTGCTCCTTCCCCAGCAAACAGATGAGGTGTGCTGCCATTTCATCTGTCTATCGAAGCCTTACTTGTAGGTCAAGTGATAACAGATTAACTCTGTAGGGAAAGGACACCAATTCTGAGTACTTCCTCTTTAGGTTGAGTTTTCTATTAAGATTTTCTCTTTCTCATTGGCTTTAATGTTTCAAAATCGATGTCAACATCTCAACATATTAAAAAATTAAAACCAAATTACTGAAGTTATTTCAGGTACTGCAGCCATACCTGAAGTCAACGCCACTTCCAGCAACATTAGTCACTCCCTTGCTGCTGTGGGTAGGACACCAAAGAACAAGGAGGGAGAAATGACCAAGCCAACTAAACATGCAGGAGAATGGGCTATTCTGCACTGGGCTGAAGAAGCCACATAGTCCGAGAACCCTTTCATTTTTTTTCCTGGTAGATTGCCACAATGATTTCCCTCTCATTTCTTGCAATACTCGCACATCCCTGATGATGTACCTGTTGGAGTATGCGCTTTTGTTTTGCCCCATTTTGGGGCTGACCATGAGGACTGTAAAGGTGAGTGAGGCAGAGCATTGCTCATGCTCTTTCCTGCACAGGACCCTCCTCCCTTCCCATGCATGTCCTGGAAAAGCCTGTTGGAAAACCCCTCTACCTGACCACGCTGCAGGGCTTCCACTGGGAAGTTACTTACTGAGACCTGGAACCTTCATTTCTAGGGCTGGCCAAGAGAAGTGTACTGGGGAAGCTGGAAATAACAAAGCAACTTCCCTAGGTCATGGCAACAGACTCCCGGAGTTCCCTCCTCAGCCTTTAAAAGCAACAAAACTTTACGGCCAAGACCTTCAACCCTGCTCTGGATGCTTTGCCTTTGTGAGGGACAGGATGAAGGTTGCCTTGTGGGGAGAGGCCAGCCGGTGGCTCCCCGTCCCCCTGCATGGTGGTGATAAGCTATGGACTCAGCACGGCTGAGGAATGCAGCCCTACAAGTGCTGTGCAGCCCCCGGCCAGCCCAGACCCCTGCGTCGCATGACTTGGGCTCTCACGAGCTCCCACAGAGCTCACCCAGCCATCCCCCTCCTCCTCAACCAGCTCCACTCCCTAAATTAAGGCAGCCACTTCTCCATTTTCCCCTTGAGAGTCTACGTCTCCCAGTCCTCAGCTGCAAAGCACAGCACTTCCCTTGTGATCCCTCTCCCCCTTTGGAGGCTGCCCTTCATGCAGTGTAGGAACGTACCCACTGATTAAATCGTAGGGGCAACGTTGGCCTCCTCCTCCTGCTTCAAGGACTGCAAGGGTCTGGTGAGAGCCTGGAGGTGCCAGGAGATAAGACTGCCTCGTAATTTCTGACCATGTGTCCCTAGCTGATTCAGGTCATTAGAGTTATTTTGCAACATTCTCTTAATAACCTGCAGACACTCTCCTCCGATGCTGAAATCATACACAAAAGGCCAAGGTTTAGGGAGATGAAGACAACACTGATAATGAGTCCCTGATTGATTAAAAGTAAATACATTTTTATTCAGAGAAAAGGGCATTTGTTACCACAAACATTTCACCTTCAGCACAAATAGGAGTTACACTTACATTTACTAAGGGATTATAGCAGCACTACAACTAATTACTTCCCAGCAGCTATTGGCCTCAGGTTAGATGTAAGCTACTTCTGGCAATATGTGGTGTGGGTTCATGTAAAAGGGGGCCGGGATTTTCATTGTGTTGGTGGAAAACAGTACAACGGTGAGACGTGAGTGAATATACTATGCATAATGCAATACAAAATAAGAGCTTATTACAAGGAGAAGACTCAAGGAGATCAAACAACATTAGTCCATCCCACCATTTTATGTTATGAGGGAGATATTAATTATTCTGTTTGTATTTTGTAGATGGCCTCGAGTTGTACAATTATCACATAGGAAGGTGCACATTACTTGCTGGAGACAGATTCCAGATTCAGACTCTTTGATTACCTTGAGTTACATGAAGTCAGTTGTACATTCCTGATATGACCTATGCAAATTACGGGACACTGCTAATCAGTAGGATGTTATTTGTCCCTGAGTAATTTACCAGACCTTCAGTGTGAGATTTGTCTTTTTTCTTGAATCCCAAATAGTCACATCCTTGGTTTTCTTATGTGATGCTCTGAACTCTCTACTCTTCCATTCAGTGGTATATAAATTTTGCTAAGCCGCTGGCAAGTGATGAGATTGCTTTAAAATATCTATTAGAATTCAAAGAAGGAGGTTTCTACAGGCCCAGGCAATGAGCTGCCCTGAAATTATTGAGTTATTCATAACTTTGAGCAGTTACAAATTACTGCTATTAACCGAATCCTGTAATTACAGCAAGAAGCTAGGTTTTGTGGCATAATTTCTGGTGTGGATAGTTTTAGTGCGTGTCTTGGGGAGCAGAAATTAAGAGCACACAGAGAAATGGCTGTTATGATCCTGTAAAAACATTTGATGTTTCCTTAACTGACCTGCTGTACACCACAAGCAACTGAAACATTCACTTTGGATGAATGACAATTCCTACTCTGATTAAAAGAGTGCAGGAATGGTGTCTTCTAGCCCAAGTGATGCTCTCACTGGCTGGACTATTTTTCACCATGACACAAATAAGATCCTCCTTTAATCAGAAAGTTTGCTTTGACAATTGGCCTGTAACATCAAGAAATTGCTGACTGACTCTAGAGAACCCCTGTGAGGCAAACCCTGGAAGGACTGGCCTCGGGGATCATATCAGAGAGCAAGAAAAGACCTGCAGTGCCTCAGCACAAACCTCCAATAGCCCCATGTTGCCACCAAGCACAAATACAGACTGACTGCTCCTTTCACCTGGGCATTAGTGCTGGCATTGCTGGGTCCCTTTCTGTTGAATGTGTTTTGATGTGTCTTGAGCTTACAAAACACTTAAGAAAAATTGTGGTACTTTAATTGTAACAAACAAAAAACAACAGATATTCAGGTTATTGGATTTATTCCTCCAATTCTTCATGGTGGAGGTCAGCACACAAAGTATTGCAAAGTGTCTTCCATGGTTGCTGCACACAGCAGCTGGGCATGAAACTGGTGTGCACGATAGTGCTTCCTAGCCACAGTAAGAATGACTCCAGTCTCTGTTTGCTAGTTCCAGGACCCCATCGCTCACTGTAACTCGAGAAGGAGGCTTTCGGGAGGGCATTTAAACCTGACATATTCCTTTCACACAGTCAGTGAGAGGCAAATAGCCCTACATCCAGTCCAAGCAGAGTGCAGCAGAGTGATTTAGATTTCATACCATGTATTTTTGACCTTTCTGTTGGAAGAATAACACTGAGCTTGTTTAAGAGTAAAAGATTGATGTCTGTCTCGTTCTGAAAGCAGTGTTATAAAAATGGTACCTTCTTACTCAGCAGATCTGCTCCTGTTGTGTATTGAGAATCATTGCTGCCTGCGTTGAAAACTAAAAAGTTTATGGTTTCTAGTCCTGAAAAACTAACTGGCTTCAAGACAAGTAAGCCGGTTCCTCTTTATTGTATTATTAATAAAACTCTGTACTCCTTATCAGTTACCAGGCCAGTCAGTGCACATGCTGATTGTTAACAAGTGTTCCTGGATCTCTCCTGTTTTACCCTTTAGTGTTGGCATGAGTGGAATTTCTTCTTGTACAAGAGAAGAGGAGTGTTTGCACGGTAATAATTCTTGCATATTTTTGCTGGCAGAGATTTCATTACCTGTGAGTGATGCATTAGAAGGAATGAACCTCGCCTTGCCTTCAGAGCATGGCTGAGTTTGGGAAAGAAATGATGGATTAATAGCAGAAATCAGTGAAAAGCAAACTTCCACTAAAGGGAACGGGAGATTAAATGGAAAAGAAGCAAGCAAAGAGCTCAGGATTTGGCCCTAAAATGTCTATTCACATGAAGCATCTCATAAGCCTTTATAGAATGGACTATCAGATACGGATTTCTTAATGGAGACCATCTTTTACAAGAAGGCAAACATGCAAGGCAAACTCTCAGCACTGAGTGTGTTTTTACTGTAAGAACAGCTTGTTTGCTTAGGTATGGATTAGCTTTCCAAAGCAAGAAAAACAGGAAAATGTTAAAACACCATCCATTACTGTTGGTGCAAGAAGGGCTATATCCAGCCTGCGAGTCTGCTCCCCCAGGAACACGCAAGGTATAAGACAGTAGGGGTAGTCTGAGGCAAACTTAAAGATCCTTGGTCAGGCTTTGCACAAAGAGGCTCTGCATCGAGGATCACGCCACTTGTGCCAAGAGGCAGAATTAGTTTTGTCTATCTGTACCTGGACTTGCTGCCTGAGGGAGCCTGAATGTCTGAGCAAGGTCAGCAAGCAGAGAGAATCGCACTCACCCTGTCCTTTGCCATCATGCTGCTGGACTCCTATCTTCTTCCTTTTAGCAGTACTGGGTCTGTACTGAAAAAACACTACGTGGAAAGAAGGCAGACTAAGAAGTGTGTACCCAGCTGTCTTTTAGAAGAATTTGAATCTCTCCAACCTGAAGGATGTGCATGAAGGTGTACACTATAACCAACCAGTTGCTTATTGAAAGACACTGTGAAAATCCCATTTTTAATACTCCTTCAGCCTAGCAAAACAAATAGATTCAGAGCTTTCCCCCTTCCTCTCCCACACAGTGTCCCATAATGAATCAATGATGATTGTGAGTGAAGTAATGAAGAAAACAGGATCTTTCTCATGCCAGCCTAGAGAAGGTATCCTGCTGAAACTGGAGACATACTGAAATAAAGTAATGGTGTATGCCTGTATACAAGCTGAATACTAGTTGCTTGTTGAGGTCTTGTATGGCTTGTTGAGGTTGAGCCATAAAGAGGCTTTCTCTGAATGAAAACATATTTTTTTCCATCTGTTTTGTTTATAAATATCATGGCTCTTTTCATGATCTCCACTAATGACAACTCTTGCAATGCCATTGATCAATATGGTCCTTTTCCTGTCACCTCCCATCAGGAGGCTGCCCAGTCTGTTGTATATCATGATTAACGTGAGTAAGGAAGCACTCCTCAGTGCGTGATGGCACACTGTCTACTAGAGACTGAGCATATCAAGCCCAATTACCAGACAGGTGCTGCATTCAAAATTTTAAAGAAAGGGTTAATGCACTGGAGTTGTCAGACTCCCTGGGGAATCTGGGTAAAATCCTTTGTGGACTTGAGATTTGAAAAGGAAGGTCAGAGACCTGCTGCTGTTGTAGAGGTTTGCCTAGGACCAGCAGGGATGAATTAAGGTTTCCTCACTTGCCCAAGGTTCTACAAAGGTCTGTTAAAAAAGACAAAAATGTTTACCTGTCTTCTTGTCCTCCAAGCTTAATCACTTTTCCCCAAAAACATTTCTGTACAATACCAACACAGAGGCAAGAAATTTGGAGCGAAGCTCATGGAGGGGATGACTGGCACCGCTGCTTGTTTACACTGCTTACGGGGTGAAATTACTTAGGCGCTGCGACCTCTCAAGATACACTTATAGCTGTCTGAAGTACGCCTTAAAGAGCACATGGGCCTCGGTGGGACCCCCACCACTGCACGCCGTGAAATTCATCTGGATGCAATCCCCACAGCTGCAAATCCACCTTCCTTTTCTATTACCCATTCTATTAGCCTGCTTTACTTCCCCTTCAGCACACAGCAGCACTGCTCTTTATTTTAGCGTTATTAATTTTTGACATGAAGCCGCTCTAAACATGGTAAATACAGAAAGTAATTGGTATGTTAAACAGAGGGAGCATAATGAGTCTCATGTACAGACGCGACTCGCTCCTGCTGCAGAGCCGGACTGAAACAGAATACACAATTGCACTGCCGATTTCACAGGAACTTCTTCACCAAGTCCCCGTGGTTCGCAGGCAGTGCCTCGACCTCTCCTGTGCTTATGATACATCCAGCCACAGTTTAATGGCTGAAATGACTTTGAAGCTTTCCCAGAGGAACCAATTTCCACCCTCTGTGAATACACGCTCCAGCCTTTGAGCGGAGTTTAGTTTGGTGATGAGTTAACATGTGAGGCCAGTCTGCGAATAAATTTTGACTGGTGCCCTGATGGTAGGGTTTTCACATTGTGACCCGTGGCTATGACGTGGGGCTTTTTGGCAGAGACGCGCTCTCCAGACTGATACAGGCTGATGGGATATTTTGTCAGCGAGGAGAAATGTTACTTACAACTAGCGAGGCTGCTACAGGCTTGTCAGCACCGATGGCAAATCTTCGCTAGGAGGAGCAGATAGGGAAGTCATAGCTCATCTCAGCCCAGGCTGGCGGTGATAGCGGGTTGACTGTGAAGTACAGGAGGTGAATTTCAAAGGTACAGCCCTGCACAGATGAGAAACTCTTCTCTAAACCACTCTGGAAGTCAGTGGGAGAGGGAGATTTATTAGAAATGCTGAGAAGAAAATTAGTACAACTTTTATACAAGCCTCAAAATAATATCAACATAGCTTCACTGTTTCTCTTAATTTTAGCCTTTTACAGATTCTAGACTTCTGTTTTTGCCATGTGAATAATACGCACTAATACACATTATTCCAGCTCTTATATTACATTTTCAAATCCAATCAATTTTATCCAGAATAAAGGCTGCACAATCGGATCAAAATTATTGCACTATCAGGAATTAACAGGACATTTATACTGCATGAGATGACACTCTCCTGCCAGCTGTATGCCTTTTCTTTAAGTGGTAATTCACAAATAAAAGACAGACGGACTCAGCGGCAGAATGCGGCCATAATACTCGACCAGGAACGGCGCTGACATACATCAGCAAAATGCCCACAGACAGCGTAATCGGGAACCTGACCGGTCTGCTGCTGTACCAGTGGTACTGCATAAATAATTAATTGTACCTGCCAATGTAACACATAACACCGGGTAGTTCTTTGCTTTTTGTTTTCTATGACAAGCCTTGATCTTTTTCTGTGTTAGCTGTCATACAGAAGAAACTGGAAGAAAGAGAGCAGACCCTTGTTACTTGTGTAATAGCCTACCTGCTTTCTCGGGTTATTCTTGAAGAGGGGTTGTTGACAGGATATAAAATATCTCAGCAATGCCTGGCAGAACAGAACCGGCAGGAAAAGCAGCATCTGGCTACCTTAATCTGAGTTTGGTGCGTGATCCAAAAGAACCCATAGGTACAGTCTTTGCTAGGGACATTTAAAATCAGGCACTACAATGTCCCATAAAATAGGTACTAGGAAACAAGCAGGATAGATTTAATGGCACAACAGTTTCTTTCTATTTGATTTTATGTTCTTGGTTTCAGAAGAATCCTGAGAACAGTCTGGAGACAAATTTTTCCTTCCCTTTTTCTTTTTAACACCTTTGTGATTTAATTTAAGAATGACATTTCATTCTGGACAAGAGGCTCACAGTATAAGCCTGACGGCTGAGACCTGATGCACACACTGTGCAGTTTGGCAAGTTCATAAATAAAAAGCACAAGTTAGCACTAGTATCTTCTCTGAGGAAGTGTCTGAGGTAAGTTGCAAACACTGAAATGAAATACTCAGTTCAGCTGAGGTACCTACACACATCTTTAGTCAAGCAGCCAGCAAACGCATGCCCCCTCTTCTTTGGTTCCTATTCTAGGGGTTACAGTATTATTACTATTTCAATTCAACATATGTTTTCTGAAAGAAGATGGAAGCCTTGCCCCATGTAACTCACATAGCTCTGTTAAGGAGACCATAAAGCTCACAAACAAAATGAGTTAGAAAACCCAGCATACTGATCGCAAGAGTAACTCCCAGAGCCTATATGAACAGCATGCCTTAATGATGCAGAAGCAGGACAATGGCACATGATCTCATAAGGGATATGGTTTCTGCCTCGGCCTGATAAACTCCAGTACATAAACGCACACCTGCACTTTCCAAGTGCAAACACCTGGCTTTGCTTTAGAATAAGAGCCGAAAGCCTGCATGCTCTGTTTCAACAGCTTTTGTATGTGCAATGACTGGAATCCGTATCTGCAAACCACATTTGTTAGCTACTCTTACTAATATCCTAGTACCTGCAATCCCTCTTCTGACTATGGTACTCCTCAGTGCTTCACCAAACATTAAAGGCATTCACTTTAGAAAAATCAGAGAAGTTGGATTTGATCACAGGGAAAGAAGGAACAAACCCTGAAACTGAAACTCTGCTCCCAGTAGATCTGTCACACCTCCTCCCATCAAACAGGGTTACATCTGTGTACCAGATTACTGAGCATTAATTACCATGCATTGCAGACTCATTTTCCAGCTTTTATCCTCAAGCAGAAACCTTAATCTAGGACTTGTTCTGGGCTCAGACATCACTGCACCTCTCAGACCCTTCCTTGAGCTTGTGTGAATGCTGGTATCAGGCCAAATGCCTGAAGTCTAAGGAGACAACCGGAGTCATTTCTGGTTTTCACACTGTTAAATGGAGACTCTTCAACTGGGAAGTTTGGTTCATTAGCTTAGAAAGATAAAGAATTCAGATCTGAAGCTGAGAATTGGTGTTTGGGTTTAGGCTCACCATGAATTTGTAATGCACTACCAAGATGAAAAATGGTACCAGCAATGATGGCTCATCTCCATTATCCACAACTCTGCTCTCAGGTAGTGGCTATTCAGTCTGCACGGCAATGGGCAAAAGTAACAGGAGAAAATACCATTCATTGATAGAGATGTGCAAACATGTCAGGAGGAACCTCTGAACTCTTCTGAAGTGGCTTAGCTCCTTTTCAGATATCATCAAAAGCAGCTAAAACAAAGCTCTCAGAGCCTCCGTGAACAGCTTGAATCACTAGGCCCATGGTAATGGTCTGCCACAGAAGCTCTAATCCACCGTGTGTGTGTGTTTTCTTTTCACGAGATGACAGTTCCCAAGTGGAAGGACACTTCAGCTCTGATAAAACTTTCCTTCTATTGTCTGAGTTTTGTTTGTTTTCTGGCAAACCCCAGCGCTGCCTCTGCTTTCTGTGCAGGCACACATTTCCCATTCTTGTGCAGGGAGGCCAACCAAAGTCTTTGGAGGCTTCTCAGTAGTATTGCCTGAAGCAAATACCACAGCTCAATAGCAATTTAATATTGTAATCAGGGAGCAAACTGTGCAGTTTTGGCACATTGTGATAATTATTAACTACATGTATTAGTGCTGTAATTCTAGTAACTAATATTTACAAAAGGTTCTCTGTGTGGGGAAGACCTTGCCTAGACAGGAGCAGTTGAGCTATTCCTGAGCGATTGTCAGTGGGCCTTTAAGCCAATGCTCATGTTCGCTGTTTAAAGATAAAACATCAATACTTAGAAATTGTACTTCAAAAGACCTATTTCATGAATAATAAATTCTCAGGGTGTAAAACCATACCAAGCGCCAGAACATTTTGTGAATTTATGGGGAAGTTTTCCTGTGGAAAAAAAATATCCTGGAAGATAAGATTAAAAAAGCACATCTCAAACTCCCTAACATAATATAAAGGAGGTTTGATTTAAACATTAAATCATTCTTCATCTTAGGATTTTTGTTTCATGCCGTGACGTGTATCTTTTTCCTGCTTTCCCATTGCTATTAGAATTAATGACCAGGGCAGGAAGGACTGAAGGTGTTTGGCTGAGTGTATTAGAATCAAACACTAATGACTATGCAATATTCTTTACTAACTTTGAACCTGATATAAGAAAGCATTCACATTGAGAGTACATAATTGTATTTCCTTCAGTATGAAATTGTGTGCTTTTCCAAACAGGCAGGGACACAAATAAATACGTGTTTCTGGTCTGTGTGCTGTACACATCACTGACATGCATGTATGTACGAGAGAAAAAAAGGCCTTTATTTTCTAATAGGACCACAGTTGAGAGAAAGATTTTCTTACACAACTTAACCTTTGCGTAGTTTCTGCTCTTCAAGTTCACACATATTTCACACAATTTTTCTGGCAGTATTCAAAGTGCTTTTTAAATTATGTATGCTTTTGGCTGGCATGCCAGACTTCTAGTCTAAAAGACTAGACTTCCCTACACAGAAGTCATGATTTGGCATTGTTTATTTTGCTGTGTAATCACATTAGAGAAGATAATATCGTAAAGTTGACATGAAATAACCATATTGTGAGAAACACTCGCTAACCAATAATGCAGACTCAGGCAAGGGTCTCACTGATGTAACATTTTATTTGCAATTGCAATGGCGGGCATCTCACAAACAGGAGAGCGATTGTGGATACAATTTTCACACCTTTTATGCTCTGTTTCCCGACCCTCTCTTCCCTGGTTCCTCATTGGATGAATACTACAGGTTCACAAACTACCCGATGCTTGTTTACTAGTTTCTTACAAATGTTATCAAACTTTAATTCCCCCCTTTGTTTGTCTTATCTTTTGCTACCTTCTTACTGTTTTTAATGGCTTTTTAGCCATCTGGTCACATACACCCAGTCAATGTTTTTCCATTGAACATCAATCTAGTACTTGTCTTCCCCCCCATACACTGTGCAATCCCAGGAAGCAGCATGCCTGGTACTTCCTTTGCTTATGTTACCAATTCTGGTGCAAAAAAAAAACAAAAAACATTTTTGTTCCCACAATATGTAAACAATACATTGCCTTTCTCTTACCAATTGTTTAAACAAATCAAAGAGTAAAACATATTCTTAGTTTCAGGTATTTCCTGTGACCCAGCAGCCAGACATTAACCTGGATTTCTTAGTATTAAGAGCAGTACTCAGTGTTCTATCAATGTGGAAAATAAAGATGGTTCTTTCCAGGTGTTTGCAATATACTTACCAGCCAGGAGTGAACTGATAGATGCTGGCAGGGAGTCAAAGTAACCAGTGAGGCAGTATTGGATAAAATGGTCAGTAGTGATCACAAAGCACTATGATATACCAAAAAAAAAAAATCACAGAGGTAGGAGGACAAGCAGAAAGAGTCAGAGAAGCTAAAGGAAAATAAGATTTCAAGAAATAGTTAAGGGAGCAATGTCTGAAGTTGTTCACAGGTTAAGGAGGGTAGAGCTGGCTATGAAGAGGTCAATAAAGACTTCACCTGACTGCAAGGCACTGGAGACAGATTGAAGAAGTTTTCTTGGGGGGAGAGGGGAGGAGGGAAACACCAGAGATTGACTCATTTGATGCGTGTAGAACCAGGGTAGTAGCACTAGTGGCAACTGGGGTCAGGCATAAAAATGTATAGTATATAGAATTAGTATTAGTATACATATGGTATTAAAGATCATGGTTATGTTTTGTTAATTTTGTCCTTATCAAAGGTCAATGCGATCTAAAAATGGCCATCAAGAAGCAGTAAAATGGCATTCTTTATGCATTTTATTTTACAGAATATAAATTTGAAAAATATATTTAATGATAATCAGATTGTGTATTCCCTATGTGTAGACACAACTCATCCAAGTCTAATTTATAAAACGTAATATTCAAATGAATTGTTTCCCAACTTAAAATTTCACCTGTTTAGTTCCAAGTGCATATTTTAAGACTAATAAATCAGCCACTCTACATTCCACTATTCTCATGTTAACTTCTAAGGCATGTAGGTGTAATGTTAGTTTTTATAAATTCCTTTAATTAAAGTAATTATTCCAAAGATAAGATATGACAAGCAAATTCATATTTTAAGTAAATATTTGTGCTTCTTTTCAGAATTAATAGAAAAAGGAATTTGGCTACTGTTAGAGTTCTTTACAGGTTACAAGTGCTATAATAAAGAAGGGGAAAGGTAAGTGTATGCCTATCTTTAAGTATGTGCTTAGCCTTTCTAACCTGCTGTGAAAGCAGCAAGTTAAGGGGACTAAGTACATACCTAAAGGTAAGCACACGCTTGACTGCCTTGCTGATCCGAGGCTACAGACAGTAGGATGATGTGGTATACATTTCTGAAAAGGCTGCTGGCAAACATTATTTCAGGGATAACGAATAACTTTTTCACTAGCAGCTTAATGATTGAAGGGACCAAGGATTCAGTTATGCAATAAATTGGCTTTGGCAGCAAAACCAGATTAAAACTCTTTTTTTTTTTTCTTTTTTCTTTTAAGTAGAGACTTAATTCTAGTGAACCAGTTCAAAGCATGGCAGTGGTACTGTCATGACTTCAGAGATGATGAATTTTGGCCCAGAAACAAATGGCCTCTGGCATGGAAGAAGCTATTAAGTCAGCTTCATGGCCAAAGTCATGGAGTTGTATCGATGCCCCTTTCAAAAGAGTGGTTAGATAGACAAAAAAGTTCACATATTTAGTATTGGCCTGATGCTACCTACCTGCAGGCGCCCAAGTCCAGACTTGTGATCTAAAAATCCTGGATAATTCTGGAGGCGCTAAAGAAATTGATATAAAAAACTACCTTATAGTGGATTTCTAAAGTTCTACTTCTCTGTGTCGCTAGAAACTCTTTTATCATCCTTTGCAGTGTTTGGCTTCTGTGTCAGTATATTCTGTTTGGATCCACAAACAAAGGGTTTTCTCAGTCTCTAAGCGGAACACTGCTGTAGATACCTGCAATGAAGATTAGAAGGAAGGGGAGAAACGAGGAATTAACCCTACTATCCTTCCATCTAATAGTTCAGTGATTAAAAAACTCACACAGCACATGGCACAACTGAGTAAAGTACTGAATAGTTAGTGTAAGCTGTTGCCATTGCTTCCTTTGTACATATTGTAGTATGATATTCTATGTTACCAAGCAAATAGTCTAAATTATGTACAATACCATATCAAGCTACACTACTAGGGAAAAAAATATAACTGAGAAACCTTCAGGAGTTTATTAGAATACTGAAATATTGCAAGTTGCTTGAAATACTGCAGGTTTACCTGGGCAAGCCCCCAGTTCTCCCCATTTTTTCCATAAATGTTGAGAAAGCAAGCCTGAATATTCTTGCCTATCAAAGAAATTACATACCTGAGGCAAATAGATGACTAGGAGTTTTCAAAGCCGGGATAGACTCCGTTGTTATGAAACTCTGTATATATAAAAGACAGCATGCCTATTAATATTTATAGAAGAGAACAGTTAAGCAAACACTAAAGCTCCATAACTTCTGATGATAAAATGTCAAGTTTGCTAAATACGCATACACCTACACAAATAGATTGCATTTTTGGCTTGGAGGAAGGGTTGGAAGTGGTGTCTCTGCGTAAACAGCTCTCAGACCACTTCTTTCCCATCTCTTCTGCTGCTGCCGCCTCAGGCTCTGTTTTTTTTTTTTTTTTTAATTTTTATTTTTTGCCTGCTAAGGCCAGCTGCTTCCTCGCTGGTCAGACACTCCTCTGTGGCCAGGGCTGCCTCGGGGATGGCGAGGGACCACCTCTGCCGGGGCCAGCCGGGCTCTCCCAGTCTCATGCGTGCATGCGGTTTATCTGCCCGACGGGCCCGGGTAGCAAGCAGAGCTGTTCTTCTCTTCTCACTTTCTTATCTTCCCCTCGCTTCCCCGGCAATGGTGACCTGCATCACCTTGCCTGAGTGCATCGACTTCGCTACCGCCGGGACCTGGCGCAGGCTGTTGTAATCAGGTGTTCTGCTCAGCTCCTGATGTTTTTGAGTTTATCGCTGCTTACCCTCCCGCTCGCTCCCGGGACTATCAATACCACAGCATCCGGAGGCAAGGCGCTGTGCCTCCTCTCGTCTCGGCTTTCATGGGGTTACGCTTGAACAATGGCTTGTAGGCTGGGGCTGCCACGGCAGTGTTATAGATTGCTGATTTTAGTTGCGGCTATGTCTAACTCTTTGAGAAGTATGCAAGGAAAGGCAGCATTTACAGCCTTGAAATTGCCCATTAATACTCCAGACCCTCTGGTCAAAGGACCTGCTATGAGTCTAGGTCAGTGCTATGTTGCCACTTCAGTGGGGCCGCTGTTGGGCTGCCCCTTTCTAGTGCTCTGCAGAGTCCTTCCCCTGGAGTTCACCTCTCCCAAAGAATAGATTCTGCAGTGTTGTTAGCTGAGGATTTTTAATCACACCTCCTAAATAAGAGAGCATGGGGTTTATTTAGCACAACAAAGAGCTGAGAAACAATTTGTGGGTCACAACGATGGCTGAGACCATCGCTCAGTGAAACAAGGACCACAAAAGTCCATGGGAGGCAACACACTTTTGGCAACTCTAAGAAGCATCCTGGAGTGGACCAGAAAGGACTCACTGGGGCTGGCCCAAGGTCTCCTATGATGCAAGTTACAGGAATCCTGTCCACCTCCAGGTGTAAGCTGGACCTCCAGTTTGTATGTACATGACCAGTGTGTAAAAGAAATGCTAAACATTTCCTCCCTGCTCTGGAAAATGCTAATTTGTTAAAGTCAGAACTGTTGGCAATGGAAGAACTTTATTGAATTATCACTATGGAAGCTGCTTTTGGAAAGAAAGTGACACAACTGTCAAACCATTCTGCATAAATGAACTGCCAGTAAATTTGGGCTACTGAAGTTTTATGAGAACTGAAGTCAAAATGAATATTTTACAAAAACATCAAATTAAAATATTCAGCCTTTTCCATCTTAGGGTGTACTTCGTTTAGTGATTTGTGCAAAATTTTTGAGATTTGAGATTGTAAAATGACATTATCTCATAATGTCCTATTTATATACAATAGAAATTTGTTCTTAAATAGTACTGTATGTGGCACAGTAACATCACAAGGCATTTTCCATCATCCTTTCACCAACTGTTAAAGTCCTTTTTCAAAGCATGCTGATGCTGGAGTATTTTCAAAGCAAATATTGCCAGAATTACCATGAGGAAAACAGCCGCCTCCTTCCTAGCTTCTCAGAGCAACAACAACAAAATCATGTTGAACAGGATGGATTGCCAAACCACATTTTGCTCTTAGTATATCTAGATTTCCATACATAAAACTTCTTGTGGGCAAGCCAGTGCACAGCAGATGAATGAAACACTCCTTGGCATCCATAGAAATTCTCTTCAAACTAAAAAGCCTGGTGGGAAGTTTCCCTTCCCGCAGCAGGTTGGAGGACCTACAAGGCTGCCTCACCACTCCACTCACAGGAGCAATGTGCATTTATTTCTTCAAGACACAGTGAGTTACACCGGTATTAAGATCACCTGAAATCTCCCAAGGTGTAAGAGACCCTTTTTCAATTTATCAAAACTCAGCCATCAAATAAGAACACTTTTTTTCCTCTATATCACGAAAAAAAGTCTAACTCACTTCCCTTGTAATAAACCACGCATTGAAAAAAGCCCTTTCTCTGAACTCAGGATGTTTCACAGCCATGATCTAGACGTGTACTGATAGATTCTGACACTAATTCAGGAAAGGCACTAGTTAATTTTGATTTCTCAACACTCTCTTTGGTTCTGTTGTCATAATTAGAAAGTCAACATTTACCCACATCTATCATGAGACCTAGGGAAACTATTAGTTGCAAACAGCTGATTTGTTGAATTTAGCTCTCTTTCCTGATTGTGGTTGATCAACGACCACATTTTAATTTCTGTTGATTTTATTCACTGTGTAAATTCTTCTGTGACTTGTTCATGTGAATATATTTCAGCCTATGTATTGCTTACAGACTAGATGCTGTATCAGAGTTTTTGTGAGTTGTAATTCACTGTTTAGTTTATGTGCAATGGATCGTTTGAGTCCCAGTCTATCCTTTCTGATCTGTAGGTGAATAGTATTCAAAAATATAAAAGTGATTTCAAGATGACTTCTGTAGACAGTTTGAAGGCTTGCTGTAAACAAAGTTCATGGATACGTGAATTCAATTTCAGTGTCTTTTCTTCTACACGTGTATGCAAAATAAATAAATAAATAAATAAATAAAAGAGAATACCTGTTGAAATGAACAGAAATATTCTCAGTGAAACAAGAAAGAATTCTATAAAGTTCGGTGTGGATTAAATGGGTGAAATTATTGTACAATTAAATGTGTGTGGGTTTTTGTTTAATTTTTGTCCTCACTGAATTCTTAAAACTGATCCTCAGAGCTACTTTCCTCCTCTCCCTCCTATTATTTACCGATCTGTCAATCTCTCTCTGGTCTTAGACACATCTTAATAATTTTCTCTGTTCTTCCCAAATGACAGCATGGGGGAACGCTATGCTAAGCTTTAAAAAACAAACAAACCACAGAGTAATGTTATTTGAGAAACACTGCATGGCCAGATGAATGCGAAAAGACGCTGTATATTTTTCCTGAAGCGTTTAAAAGACTTTCTAAGACAGGGAAGCTTAATTCCAACAAGAAACTCTGTCATTCTCAGCAGACCAGACTGAAGACCATTAATCTGAGGTCACCGCTGATTGCAAACAGCGCTTAAATAGGTCTGCCCGGCTTGCCTGCATGGGCATCAGCTACTTTTAATGGCAAACACTGTGCATTTTTAAAATGTCAGCGTGGGCTGGGTACTGGTACTAAGTGCATCCATTCTGAGCTGCTTGGTGATCCTCTGGCTGACTGCCAAGGCCTGCAGAAGGGGACAGCCTCTCCGTCCGGATCTCAACACTGGGGATTGGAAACATTGCTTGGGGACACGTTGTTTGGAAAACCCTGCACTGGTGTACTCATACAGTGCAGAAATATATAAAAAAAGCATTTCGTATAGGCTTTTCCTTTGCCCGCTGACGTGCTTTCCTCTAGGAAAGGGCCTGGGCTGTAATGGCCGTCAGCACATGGTCGTGGGCAGTAAAGGACCAGCAGAAGCTGCTGAGGACCCAGGGCTTTGCCTCGGGCCTGCAGCCTGGCGGATCATTAAGAGCAGCAACTGCCCGTCCCGGGAGCCTCGCCGATAATTACAGGCGGTGCTTCACGCCCTGCTCCCCGCACCGCCCTGCCGGCCCCAGCCCCGATGGCGGCGGGGTAACTCCGCGGGGGGACACCGGCACCACGGGGCCGGGCCGGGGCCGTCGCCTCGGAGGTCCCAGCCCGGCCCGGGCAGCGGGGGAGGCCGCCGGGGCCGGGGCCAGGGCCGCGGGGCGTCCTCGCGCCGAGAGCCGAGAGCCGTTGCCATGGCGACGCCGGCAGAGCCGAGCCGCGGCCCTGCGAGCGATCATATCGATTAAAGGAGATTTGAAAAAAATATAATAATTGCATTTTTATTTTATTTTATTTATTTATTTATTTATTTTTTTTAAGGATTGGGGGGCTAGGAGGGCAGGAGAGCCCATCGCAAGCCGTGCAGGGAAGGAAACATGGAGAAGTGGGGGCTGCCATCAAGGGCAGCTCTCAGGGCTCACCACCACCATCGGTGGTGGCCTTGTTTATGGTGGTGATCTCCGGGGTGAGCTCTCCCCTCCACAGCACGCTTGGCGAGCACCATACATCCTCCAAGAGTGCGGTCGAGCCTCAGATGCTCACAGACGGGTGGTGGGGAGAGTCTGGGAGCAAAGTTAATTTGTTTTTGTGATGTTTAGGGAAGGCGGTGGGGCATGCACCAGCTCAGGCTCTGCTTGCTGGATTGTCTAAAGTGGCTGTCATCTTAGGCCTTTCCACTGGGATTTGTTGGATGGTGTGTAAGGGCCTTCCTGCTGGAGGTACGGTTCCTGTAATATTCATTATCCTCAGCCTGACCTCAGTGTGAGGATGCAGTGACCCCCTTATAATAACAGGACATCACTCGCTCCCAAGCCTTGTGACCTTTGCGTGCACACGTGTGCATGCCCGCGTGGCCCTCTTGCCTCCCCCATCTCCAGAAAGCAGCACAATGCAGTGCAGCAGCCTGCCGGCAGATCTGTTACTGGAGGAATTCATGCATCTTGCATCTTGAAGATGCATTATTAATGCCTGGACAAATCACATCAGGTGGAGCTCAGCAAGTCCCTGGCACTGCAAAAAGGAACAAAGGCTGGTTCTACAAGAGAGAGAAGGATGAGACAAATTATAACAGCTGGGAGTTTCTTGTCAGTAAGATAGCATAAAAACAGAAATGCTAAAATTGTTTGCACATACGGCAAGCTTATATTTTTATTGGAAAGGAAATTGCACTTTGGACTGTGAAGAAGATAGTTTATTGTATCCTAATAAACATCACGTGGTTGGGTATCTTTGAATTTCATGACAAACCGGGCCAGCTTGCTGGCATCCAAATTACTGCTAAACACAGTTTTATTTAGTATCTGGAAAGGACTATAAAGAACAGATTTGCTAGCAGAGGGCCTGCTTCTGGTCTCCTTGAAGTCAACAACAGAACTCCCTTTTGCTTCAGCAGTAACAGGATCAGGCCAGAGTTTGTAGCAGTCCTCCAAAGGAAAGGAGGCATCACTACCTGTGCCAGCACGTGGGAATGCATGGAACCCAACATCCCAGGTAGAGAGCAATAGTTCTTCTCTCTAACTCTTGATAAGAAGGTCTATTTTGTGCAGTCCAGGCTTTGATGCCAGCTAATATTTTTCTCCCTAAGGTCTGAGTTGTTAGCCAAAATCTGTGCCTTGCTGGCTTAGTTGAGTTAGGAAGCGAAGAGGATGATGAGAACCCAGGATTTCTTTTGGAATGGTCTTGATTATTTGTTTAGAGGATGCATGTGAAGCCTAATTATGGCAAGGCAGGAGCAAACAAAGTGGTTTCTTGTTTGGAAATGTATCTCTGTTTAGTGAGCATTTGGCTAGGAAGAACTGTATTTTGGTTTCACCCTAGAGCAATGTATAAATAGTACATAAGAATTTAAAAAATCAGATCACAGTGTCATGTTTTAAAAACTGTACCATCATCTAAGAACCTGTCCAAACAGTAAATTTAGGCACCAGAAATTTCATAAAAACTGAACATACAAACAGGCAAAGTTTATTGAAAAGGCACACATGAAAGATTAAAAAAATTCGATCTCTAACAGTATCAGTTTATAATCTAAAAAGTCCCAACTGTGTAAAATTTTTAAGCCTAAAACGCTTAGTAGCCATTCAAGTATCTAAATTCAGTATGAAGGGTATGTTCTCTACATTAACAGTGCCAACTAAAAATTGTGCATCTAACTACAGAGAAGACAAACATTTATTAGTCAGCCAAATAATTTATCACAGATTTAACCATTAGACATTAAGCCTACAAATTTGGGGAAAGCTTTTATCTCATTGTTGCTATGTACAAACAATCCTAACGTTTTTTCAACAGGCTCTTTAGATATTTCCTTCATCAGCCTCTGTGCCACATGCTATAGGTGTGCCACACCTGCTTATTACTCTAGCAGGTGGCTTTCTCTGTGTTGTCTCTACGCTCATTATTTTTCATTCCCTCACACATACATCTACAAGTATACAACCCCCCAGCTGTTTTGTTCACAATCTGCACCAAGAAAAACTGTTGGGTCTCGTGTCAGTACCTGCCTCTCCTGCTCCTGCCTCTCTTTCCTCAGTCTCTGAGGGCACACATGATTTTTGCTTAGCTGACAAACAAACAAACAAAACCCACCCACTCAACCAACCAAAACCACAATAAAACACTTCCAGGCATTTTCCACCAACTTGCATTTTTTTTCCCCTCACCTCCTCAGCATATAACTCTATAAGGTTTGTATCAAAACTATTTACCTACATTAAAAAAATAAAGTGATTAAAATGCTTAAAAAGAACTTTAAGTAATTCTTTTATCCTTAAAACTATATGAAATGCATTTCCACTAAGTCACTGAAAACAGATCTAGCCTTTGGTATGAAGTGGAGAGAGATTATTTGTTAGGGATCCACATGAGATTGGAGGAGATTATTGAGATATCTCCAGTTATCACTGCAGTGATAATCACTCCCTCAGAGCAAGAGATAAAGCCCTCCGTGAAATAGGACCCAGTGAGGAGAAAGGGAAAAGAGAAAGGACAAAACAAGCAGTTTTCACTATAGCAAAAAAAAAAAAAAAAATCTACTTTCTGAAAAAGGACTGTTCTTTAATATATTGGCAAGTTAACTGTGGGGACCTTGATTTGTTAGAACCAGACAGGTGAGTGAAGACCACAACACAGGAGCATCAGCATGAGGATTACAGGCAGGTAGGCATGCACTATGGGCTTGTAAATTACATACACCCAGCCAGGAGACAGACCTCTGGTTAGTGAGAACATTGGATCGGTGTTCACAGACGACCAAAATATGGTGTTAGTACATAAAAGGAAAGGACTCGATAATGACACTTCAAATATTTAAGTAATTGTCGTACAAAGATGTGAAGCGTCATGGCATACAGCATTGTGTTTCAGAAAAGTAAGTTATTTGGAAACAGCAGTCATGATCAGCACAAAAAAAGACTGAAAGTCCTCATAAGTGAGGGTTCCTTAGGCAGCCTTCCTTGGGATAGGACAACAGCAGGACACTTAAGGTGGTTGAAACCATCTAGAGCTGTCTTCCTCTGAAGACTGCACACATGCACAAGGCATTGGCTCTAGTACTTGAGGCCCAGACAGAGTTAAAGCGTTCTCAGCAATACCTCCATTTCCTTCAATAAAAGTCTTGTTTGATTATACCCAAAGTGCATCTTCTGCTCGTTGCCTAAATTCTGAAAAGAGGATTTTATTTTATTAAATTGCAGACTAATGATTTCTAGCACGTTCAAAAGGGGCATTTTTCCAAAGCTACTTCTGTGTAGTTCTGGGTGTTAAATAAGAATCTTCCTGGCATCCTAAAGGAAATGACATTCTATTTAAACGTGTTACCTGCTGATCTACTAGAGAAGCAGGCCAGCAGTTTTTTGTTGTTGTTGTTGTTTGGTTTGTGTATGCATGTGTATGTGGTTGTTTCATGGCTCCTGGGTAATATTATCCATATTTTTTCTGTTTGGAGAATCACTTTTCCCTACGCACTCACCAACCAACATGAAACCACCTAATTATATTTTCATAATCATGATTAAAAACCATCTAAATTATCCTGCTTGATGTACTCAAAGAGTTTGTTGATTGCTTTTTGATGTGTATTAGAGCTTTTTGCAGAGCCACATCAAATGGTTTGCTCCACAATGAAATAAAAAAAATATCTTGTAATATACATATGCACATCTTTAAAAAAACATATATAATTTATATTCTGCTAATTAAGCTACATCAGAACCAAGTCTATCACCATGAAATAATTGTGTAAAAGCTACTCACCTATTACAAGAACATTAATTTCCACTTTACTTTTTTTTTTTTTTCAAAATATCGATTTTATCTTATACAAGGCAATTCAGCATTTCAAAGCCTCAGAGTCTCAAAGTGTTTTTCCACGTCCATGGAGACCTTAAACCTTGAATATAAAATCAAGTTTTAGAATAGAGAACTCATGTAAATAATATTTTCATGTAGAATATGCTCCTTCTGCATAATGGATCACAAACATTTTAATTTTCTCTTTGTGTTGCTTTCATGTCTTAAATTTGTGACATCAAATCTTGATACAAGTTCTGCCTGCTGCAGAGAAAGTGTTGGAGAGAAATGGGGAGAAAGGACTTTGTAGAATTTGACCATGGTCCTGGGTTTGAGGCTGATCCATGGCCTTGTTTTGCCAGAAGGCCATCACAATGCAAGGATGTAGTTTTGGTGGTGGTCAGGTTGATCTCAAAGACTGTGTTAGGACAGTATCATGCAGAGGGTCAGAATTTAGTGGATGCTGAAATTCTTCAAAGCAGTGGAGGACATTACTAGTTCAGCCCAAGAGCATGTTGGAGTTAAGGTTTACTTCATGGCCGTCCAGCTCCAATCACAAAGTTCATTAAATAATTAAAAAAAAATACGCTAGGAAAGCAATTAAATAATTCAAACTCTGCCTACTTGATATCAAATCTGTTGTCATATCAAATATTCATGCACAATAAATCTGTAGGTGTATCTTGTCAATGGAGTGCAAGTGCAAATGCCAATGTTTTGCTCCAACATGATGGCCGGCACTCTGAGGGAGGTGCACGGAGATTGATCACGCATGCACGTGTCCCCCTCTGTTGTAGCCTTCTTTAGCTCTGTGTGGGGAGCCATCGGGTGGGGGCTGCCTCTCCTCTTGGAAACTGTGACATGCTGCCACTTAATTTGTAGTATCAGTGACAGCTACGGGGTATTCAAGTACAACTCCGTTCATCCATGTGTTTCCAGTTTGACTTTCAGTAAATGTTTAATGATCCTTTTCAATTACTGGACCAAACAGTATTTGACAAGAATGCACCATGTCTAATACTAGCACTTAGACAGGAGTGCGTTTTTTAGGTAGCACTTAGCATCCACAACATTGTCATGATATTTGTGAATGCGCTCTCAGGTTGATCTTAATGACCCCATTACAAAGGTCTTCTCATGCGTTATTGTGTTACATATGGTCTTGCTTTCCTTGACTTTACTGATAAAGGGCTGACAGAGTTCACCTGGGAACAGTCTCACATTCAGCATCCTGAGTTCAAGCCCTAAATGGACATTGGCTTTACTGGCATGGCTGTCACCGCCATTTGAGAAGTAGGTTATCCTATATGAGACCATGCGAGATTGATCCTTTGACTTCTCTTGGCTGCATTTGATCTAACCTGTGGCTCATATGCATTGTGCCCAGCTCCATTGTGGGTCTCGTGCACCCTTCAGCCTCCATATGGGAATGGTTTGAAGGGCGGCACGGTCCCACTCTGGCTGCTACTCCTGGGCTTCATGTCTGTGGGAGCCAGGGCATGCCATGGGAGAGGCTACGTCCTACAGGGATGGCGTGTTCCCAGGAGTCAGGTCACGGCCTGTACAGAAGACATACAGGTATACAAATAAGACAGGTGACGAATATTGCTGTTCAAGTGACTTGGCCGAATACTTGGTAAGTATGCAAGTAAATAAGCCATTGTGGCATATGGCAGCAGAGCTGTGACTTCCTCTTTACCAGATTTTGTGCAGTTCTGAAGACAGAAAATGAACTCCCCCTCTAATGTTATGCTCACATCTTCTTCCTATTAACTACCATCTCTGCAGCCCAACAGGGCTTGAAAATAGTTTGGCTGATGGACCCCTTCCTCTACAGTAATGAACAAACAGCAGGGTATGGCAGCCCCTTGAGGGGCTCTGGAGATGCTCTCAGAGCATGCCCAGCATAGCCTGACTAGACTAAGTTCCTCAGAAAACTCTCAGAAGGATTCACTTTCTTTTAAAACTCTTCTGGAAAAGCAACCACCAACATTTCTATCTTGCATCAGCAAAAGGGGTTAGCAAGTAGGAAATCCACATTCCGTTCCTATCCTTGTTGGAAAGAATTCAAACACACGTCTAGTCATTAGACTGTAGTTTTTTTTTTCTGGGAACACTTTACCACTCCTCATGAAACTGCACCACTGTGCAGAAAAATGGTTTGAATTCACTGAGAGAAGGAGAGAGGGAGAGTGAAAGCATGACTCCCCAGGCTAATGATTAGGCAGCTTTTTTTGGAAGTAGGAGGGGGTAGGCTCCAGCCATTCCTCCTGTTCTGTGCTTTAGCTCATGCCTGTTTCATATCATGTCCTAGTTCTTTCAGTTAAACTGGTGCACTTTGGTATTTTGAACAAGAAATTATAGTCTGGTGTCTACCTACTGTGCATGCTCATGGTGTTCTGCCTGTGCAGTGGTTTTGTTCTGTGTATGTCAATGAAGATGAGATAGCTCATCTATTTCCATTTAGATGGGATGGGATTCACGAGGCTGATCCAGTCACAAGGAAAACTCCTTTTTGTCAAGTCCCATCCCATTCATCCCATTCCTCCTTCCCCCCACCAACCTATTTCACAGTGTCATCTTTTAATAAAAGATCACATTAGCACTTCTGGAACAGCCATATTTTGTGAGGATCTATCAAAAGAGGATGAGTCAGACCATCTGATTGTGTTTTGTTAAGTTCGTTTTTGATTTGCTGGGTTTGGTCAGATATGAACGCATCTTGTCCAATTTATCTTTAATACAATACAGACGCTGGCACAGGCGCTGATCTTGGTTATAGTAGTGTAAATTTGGGGACATGCCAAGGGAGCGCTGCCAAGGCCGTATTAAAATTTCACTTTCAGCGTGGCTAGAACTGCTAGCTTCTCAGGAAGCAGTCTGCCGTGGTGGGATGAGCCAATGTGCCACTTCTCAATAGCTCTGTAATTCTCTCTTGGTTGGAGAATATCCCAGGTAACACAATACAACCAAAGTCAGGCTGGGCCAAAAGGCTACTTTACATAGCCTGAGGCTGACTGGATCACTAGTTCACATAAGCCTTGACTGACAGGGATAATCTGATGGGATTTAATCAGTAAAGAGGGAAAAATGAAACAAACTTCGTATGGATGGTAAGAACCATGACTAGTCAATGTATTTATCACCTGGCTTTTTCCCAGAGTCATAGGGTAAAACAAAGAAGCATCTAACCTGTCCAAACAGTATTTGCTCAGAATTCGCACACACTGCAAACCCCGTAACAGGAAAAGGCAAATGGATACTGTCACAGCTTTTCCCAGAAAACAAACGGTCTGTGTAATTCCCCCAGTTTAAGTGTGTGCCCCAGCATTCTGCCATAAATATTAAAAATGTCAGTGACATTGATGTATCCAGCCACCTCTGATATATCAGTATTCTAACATATTCTCAGATTTTGGCCCATGCAACATAACTTTAGAAAATGCAGCTAAGAGGAACTTAGTTTCCCTTAATACACGGAAAGGATAATTTGCACTTTATATCTAGTGGAAACCTGTATTTTTTCTATTTTGTAGGTCTGAAGGTTGCATGCCACCTCTCAGTTAACTGCAGCCACAGCAGATGATACAAAAACCCTTTTAATACGTAAGTCATGCTAAATCAGTGATAAATATGGCATGTAAAATTGACCCTGCTTCTCTGGAATGAATCATGACAAGCCTGGATTGGCGGGAGTAGCAGCCTGCTGCAAACTTTGATACCTCCGTAATTATTGATTTATGGGACTCTCCTGTCTTTGATCAGTTGTCTCCCTAACCATTTGCGTGTTTATTTGGTTATTAAATGTTGCCGATGCTCCAACTTGCAAGCTCTGTGGGTTACTGGTTCTCTTTGTATTATTTTGTTGTGGCATCTTATACTGACTTAACAGTCCTTAGAAACCTCTGCAAATAAAAATAGTAAACTGCAGGTCTGCAGTCTTTGTGGACCTAAAAGGCCTTTCGAAGTTCACAGCATTGAATATATGCAGTATTGCTGCCATTGAATCCTAATTATTTGAATTAAGATTTGATTTTTCAAATATTTTACAGAAGTTTAATCCTTTCAACAAATAAAGCTCCCCATTAAAATACACAGCACAATTTACTGCCAAGAGTAATAGTCTGGGATGAAGCCAACACTATGGATGAACAGGGTCTGCCAGGCCTCCAGGCTTTCTGCAGACCTTCTGGGACTGCCTTTGTGAAGGCCCCAAGTGTAGCTTGTTGCACAGCAAGCCCTGCAGCTCTGGCACATAGAGACCGGACCTCTGGCTTTCCTCTCTGCCCACACGGAGGACCCAAATTCTGATTTAAACTTTACTTACTGTACTTAAGTGAAAACTGCATGTTTTTGTGAGAGTGCAAGACAAAGCTTTTCAAAAGACCATAAGGCAACTTGAAAGCCACTGAGTGCCACTGGACTTGGGACTTTGAAGGGTGGGTGAGCACTGGTGGGTGTTTGGGAGGACGTCTTTTCCACTCAGGACCATGGTGGCTACACAAAGACGCTGGACTACAGTGATTAATGTGCTTATAGTCCTGCAGCAAAGCAAAATTTAACCCAGGTAAGCCACAGGCTAAATTTGTCAGCTACCAGTGTGGCTGAACTGCTGCCAGTATCCAGCCTCATGAGTTTAAATATCTTTGCACGGTGCTGTCTATAATTTTGGACTGTATTGTCTTTGGAGAAACCATCCCTTTTGGTTCCAGGGCTCTTGTCAGGTGTGGGCTCTCAGGAGGTCCATGGGAGCTTTTGGCCTCTTTCTCCTGCTGCACAAACCCTGCCTGGCATGGTGTCCAGCCCCAAGTCACTTAGCTCAGCTGCATCCTTGCGGAGATGGGGATGCCTCTGTCATGTAGCATCTTCACTGAGAGGGAGCTTCCACCTGCCCTGCAGCCCCCTTCATTCCTTAAAAGATCCCACAAAACCTCAGCTTCTGTATCTCATGTCTTTTTCTCCAGCTGCTTCTGCTTGCACTGGAAGCTGCTGAAGTCATACAAGATTTGGGTCTGAATATCAAAGGCCTTGTGGCCATGAAGAGTTTCCACTTGGCACCACTGTGGATAATTGACTTTGCCCCTCTGATCCCTGCTGGTGAGGTGGCAGGGTAGTTTTCACCCCGGGGCAGAATGTTCCCTTGCATCTCCCAAGCCGTTCTTGGTGAATTGTGTGAGTGGGACACAATTTAAAGGTTTATCATACCTCAGCCTGGCTCTTACACCCACACAGGTGCAGCACAGTCTCTCTGAAAAGGGCATCTCGTAGGTAGATAGCAAAAAAGATTTCTAAAGCTAGCTGATGGCTCTGAAATAGAAACAAGATAATATTTCCTTTCTCATCCTCTGTGGTCTGTGGGGAGGGAATAGAGACAGCCACCACTCATTTAGCAAGAGCAATTCAATTTTTAAGAAATGGGAAGAGACACTAAAAAGCACTCTACGACTTAGGGTCATTTAAGCAGACATTGCTGAAGCAAAACCTGTGATTAAGAGCGGCAATTATTTTATATACATTATCACATATTATTCAAATTCATTGCAACTGGAAAATAATGCATCTATCACGTTCATTTTCTATTAATTTTCTCTTAAATAAGCCCTACAAATGTTCTAAAGAGTTTGGAACATAATTGCTAGCATGACTACCTTATCTGCAGCCAAACAAGCGTTTTTTATTAGACCCCATTTTATAAATGGAATGTGGCTTACAAGTTTGAATTCAATCCTTCTGTGCTCAGCACTAAGCCATATATTGGAGAGGTACAGCATTTAAATATTGCCAAGATACCTTTGCAACCAGAAGGGCAGGAGAAAGTTCACTTCTGTATAGTGAAGGCTTAGATTCTAGAAAGTGGAGCCAAAACTGTGGAGAAAATCCTAAAATTGCAAATACTGTGGATTTAGATTGATCCTAATAATGGATTTTATTATTTAGATGTAATAAAAATTCAAATGATGTGAAAAATAGTAAAACCTCTAGTTTAGTGAGAGAGATTGAAGTGTTTTTAGACTATGCTATATGAATGCCAATACAGACAATAGAGTTTTGATAGCTATTCATCTAACATTTGCAGAAAGACATTAACACTATATCACACTTCACTGCCAGCTGCAAACACATAATATCATTCAAAAATTATGTATTTGGGTTTTGGGAACGAGACATTTTTTATAACACTAATACCAGAACTCTGCGTCCAGAGATATTGAACAGAGAGTCTCTGGCCATATCCTGATCTCTTTGATATATCTATTGACATCAAAAGCAAGAGCCATATGCAAAGAGTTTAACACTTCCATCTGCAGATTGCTATCAGATTTGCTGGGTTTCCTCACAGTTACACGCCCCTGTTTTCATTTAGTAAATCACAGCAGTTAAGTTGTTGCCCTTTCTACTCACTGCTGTCTGCTGGACATCCTCTGATGGAGTTTGTCTGGGAATGCTTGAATGCTACTCCAGGCTTTAAACATTGAGTCAATTTTGTCAAAATCTTTTTTTTTTTTTTTTGTCTTGTCATCATGCCTCATTATTGACCTATCCACCCATGAGGGGACTCTAAGCAATCAAGCTACTGAAGTTAGTGATGATGGTGAGCACTTCTTAAGTTCTAGGGCTCCTTATAAACACTGAAGCTCAGAGCTGCTATCTTACACTTCATAAAATTGCCGGAAGGGAAATACCTTCACTGTCAGAATAGCAATGTGAGTGGATGAATTAGGATTAATAGACATTTTTAATGAGTTTTCTGAATTGGTTATATTAGAGAAGGCATTATAGCGTGGCTGTGTCCCCACAACGCCATCCCAGCATAGGAAAGATGGAAAAGAACAAAGATTGGACACAAGTGACTTTATGTAAATAGGTAATTTGCACAAGAGAGATTACAAACTAGAAGATTCTGAAAATCACTGCATCAAAGAGCTAATCTCCAAAGTGACAACACTATGGGATTGGATGCTTTAATAAGGTTGAGGTATGCCTACACCAGAAAACATAACCTGCTGCAGAGATTTGTAAGCTATCAAAAGCCTGAATAAGCAAGTCAATGTGGTGTGGTGCAATGTCGTGGTGAGTTACCTGCTTAAACTTGAGTCTGGGATATCCTACATTGATACTGCACTGAACCTGAGTTGTGTAAAGATCTGCCTTGTACAGTCAGCTTTGGAGTCCAAGCACGTTGCTCTACCATACTTCTAGTGCTATTGTGGGTAAAATCTGCTGGAGAGACAGAGACTCAGGCAGTTTCGATTCTGTTCCGAGCTCTGGTGACTGTCTACAATGTGACATTTAGCACAAATTGTTTCCGTCCTTTGTCTTCATATCTAAAATTGGAATAGAAGAATAATCATATCCCTTTGCAATACGTATCTGAGTATTTTTTTTTTAAAAAAATATATGAATTGGTATTTGAATCATTCTTTGATTATTAATTAATTCTTGATACAGGCTCCAAGCAAGGACTTTAATTACCAGAGAGAATAAATAAATAATCCGATTGTGAGGGCTGAAATAAATCAGTTTTAGTAAGTCTTCATAGTCTATCCATTTTTAGTGGATGATACTGAGCTGGGTGCCAGTCTGCTTCAAGAGAGAGTGGCATAACTCTACAGGAGAATTTGTCTTTAAAAAGGAAGAGCAGACCCCACAAAGGAGGTATTAATATTTTCTTCATTGTGGCATGGTCACATGCAGCTGCATTTTTGAAACCCAGGTGTTCTGCATTTCAGGCAGTAGGTGCTCAGGTAGATCTCTGCATGCTGCTCTGGCTAGGAGTTTTCAACAGTTATCTTAAATGCTGATCCCTTCTAAAAATATGACCATATAATTACATGCTCAGATACTAAGAATTGTGATGGTGGTGACTGGAGGCATGTATACTGGTTCCCTGCTGGACACTTGGAAATTAGCAGTGCTTTCCTTTACTTCTCAACGGGATCGCTACACACATCGGCCTGTCATTACAGATGGCTTCCTTATTCTCTGCCTAGCAGCGACAGAAAAATGATGCACCCAATTACTAGTGCCACTTAAAAAAAAAGTGCACAGTTCATTAGTTTGAATGGGCATGCAGTTCTGACCTAGTGTGTCATTTGCATATTATAATGAGCCATTAGCATATGCTAATCACATGCCTGAGCCTAGCCCTGGCACTTCTAAAAGATGCTGGATGACACTCCGTAGATGCACGATGGCACTCCATAGATGCTGACTAGTCTTGGCTGTGCTCTGGATGCCAGCTCCTGCTTCATGCAGTGGCCTGGCCTGGCTCACTCCAAACTGGGTACCAGACATCTGCCTTTTTCTCTGTGGGGAGGACTGCTGAGTCAGGACAAACCCAAAGCAACCACAAGTAGAGGCGTTTTGAGGCAAAACATGTAAGGGTGGGCAAAGGAGGTTTCTGGGGACAAAAAGTACCAAACCCCTGGCACAGTGGTTGAAGATCTTCATCTCAGGCCTTGAAAGTGCCATCAGTAAGAACAAAAGAAGCTGAAGCTGAATTTCTCTATTGCCCCACACTTCTAAAAATGTTTTGAACTTGGCTCACTTGCCTTGGAGTTCAGTCTCTACAGTTTCATCTAACATCCACTGCAGGAAGGACACAGCTCCTCCCTGGCTTACCTCCTGCCTGCCACCATGGAGAAGAGCACTGGGTGCCCTGGCTGCTTTTCATGTCCAGAGGAAAGGCAGGGAAGAGGATTCTTTTGCCTCCAGCCTGCTGGACTGTCTTGGCTGCCTTCTGCCAGGAGGACGGAGTCACTCATAGTCCCTTGATTTTCTTTTTCCTTGTGGCTGTCTCTTTTCTTTTACAGGCTGTCCCAGTTTGTGGTGCTCCTGAGGAGATCATTTACTTAATTGGGTTTGTCCACAGCCCTTCACTGTTCTTCCCTGGGGTACATTCACCATGCCACATAGCATCTTTCCTATTAGGAAATATGGTTTAGCAAGCTTCAGAGATAAGAACAGGAGCAGGGCAGATGCCTTCACCTCAGCAGAAACCTTGCTGGCGTTTCCTTTCCTGTTCATGCTGCCCATACTTTGCCAGGGGAGCAGAGCAAGGTGGTGTTGCCTGCCATTCTCACACTTCCTGGAGATCTGTTCCCTTCTGCAGGCAGATTTCTCCTTCTTCATGCTCATAGTCCTCTTCCACTGATAGGCTTTACTGTCATTATATCCTTCCAGGTAAGATGCACAGAAGGTGCCTGGTTGCACACATAAATCTTCCCAGCTGCTGGTGCCCCTGCTCAGCTGCCCTCTTGGGTGAAGAGGAAAACCACATTCAGCCCTGATAATCCTTGGTGCTCAGAAATCATGCATCAGGCACTTATTAGTCATCAATTAGCATTAAAATCACAGGATATAAAAAATAGAACATACTTTATGCCTTCTGGTTCTGGAGCCACCAGGAGTCAGAGTTTCTAAGGCATTTCCTGCAAGTATTAGACTTTGCTGGAGAGGAGGAAGGCAGAGAATAAGGGAGCAGCCTCACATGAGTCTTCTGACTTCAGGGGCTGGGGCTGCAAGAAAGCAGACAAGTGTTGTGGAGCTGATGATAAAATTTGGCAATACCACATGTTGTTGTCTATGGGCAGAATAAAACAGGCAAGTGAGGGTTAAGCCTAACTGAAGCTTTAATTTCTTTCTGTTGAATCTGTTTTTTTTTTCTTTCTTTTTTTCTTTTTCTAATTCCTTCTGATCCCTATCTCCATTCTGTTACACACAACCACCCAGAAAAACACGCTCCCTGGGTGTTTTCATACTTAACTCCACATTTGCCCATCCTGAGACTTCACTGCCCACTACCAGAGATGATGGCTGTTATTAAGTGACTCTGCACAGGTTTCACTGCAGCCCAAGTATCCTGTTTTTCAAACAAACTTCTATCAAGTAGAAGTGATTAGCCAAATTAATGTGAAGTTAATGTCCCAAAGCAGCACAATTTGTTCTCAGAACTTCACGCGACATTTAGCTAACAGCTTAAAGAAAGGGTTCCATTTGATAAAGCGATCAGAAAGAGTCACAGCAATGAGCTCGGCTGTGCAGGGCTTGGTATATTTTTTTCACAACCATAAATTAAAGAATAAGTATCAAATAATGTATTTAGCCAGGCAAGCATATGCAAAAAAATGCCATTTGGAAAGTTTCTCGCTGTTTCCATGGTGCATCTTGGGAACAGTAGCTCAGAGGGCTGCTGGCAGAGACTAGTGCTTGGGAAGAAGGAAGAGGGCAGGCTTGGAAAAGCCAAAATTCCTAACTTGAGGTGGAGGTCCAGGTTACAAATGAATCCCCTTGATGTGTTAACATGATAGGGCTTTAATAAAATAGTTCAGCACTGATCCTTACATGGTGGCCTTTCCCTTGTGGAAACTTATGTCTAAATCATGTATGGAGCAGTAAAAGAAAGCAGTCTGTCATAGCATGATGGAAGTCGGCTGTTTCTGAAAAGACAAACCACTCTGAAGAGCCATACCCTAAAGGATGCTGAACACTTGTTAGTGATCTTTCCCAGTGAATAAATCCAGAGGGATGCAATACTGGGACGGCAGTCCTTTTACAGGTGAAATGCCTGAGCTCTCTGGGGAAGCACATGCAACACCTGCTCAGGCACTACCCGACTGGAGTAGAACCACTGCAATTAGTCCCTCATTTTAATGAGTAACGGAGTCAGTCACATATTTTATAAATCACCCCCTTGTGATTTTATCCTTTGAAGTGCTGTTAATTGTCCACTACTGGTAGGATCAGTGAGGAAGTGGCTCACAGCAGCACCCATGTGTGCCGGGCACCTTGCAAGATCAGGCCTGGTCTATATAGCTTCTGGTTGATTGTTTTCAGGGTCTACTTCAGCTGCAAACAGGACCCTCCCAAGGAGAGCATCCCCCATCTGCCAGTGGGGTAGGTGACAATCATAACATGGCCGATGGACCGCTTGGCCTAGGCTGGCTCAAAATGGCGGCGTGGCCATTCCACACAGACACCTCATGGGTGGTTTTAGATTAACCCACAGAGATCTCCTCACGTTTTAAGCATGCATGTTTTTTGCAAGGACAACTTCATGTCCTTTAAAACCGCGCTCCACACCTGCCCCCTGTTCCTAGACTGCATCCCATCGCTGTGAATTGCTCTGCGTTCACCTCAGCTAATGCAGATAAAGTACAAAAAGGCTTTCAATATGGTAAATGCTCGGAGGATGAATGTCTGTCTGTTGAGCAGAACAATTCTGCCTGCACTTCAGTATTAAAGAAATTCTGCAAATTAACATTCCATCAGCTACAAATCCAGCAACTTTGTGGGAAGCTTTTAAGAACACATTCCGTGGTCAGATGATTGCGTATTGGGCCAGAACCAAAAGTGATAAATGTTGAAATTAGAAGCCTATAAAATAAGCTGGGATCCCTACAAAATCAGTGCACAGCTTATTGTAAATTTGATTATGAATTTTTTAGGCACTGAGTAGACAAAATTACTGTTAATCACATGTAAATTGAGATACTGGAACTAATCCACTGAAATTAGTGGGATTTTTGCCATTGACTTCCACAAGAGCAGGATCAGTCCTGCTCCAAGCAAGGAAGAGGAGGTGGAAAATTAATGTCTTGAAGAAGAAAGACTTAGGCCAGGTCTCACTATCAAAATGATGGATGGCTGGGTAAGTAACTAACTCTCAGCTCTTTTGCTCTCCCCCAAAAAGGCATCGTTAACTAAAATTCTGTGCCAAGCTCAAGTGTCACGTCTGTTAAAAAAAAACTTAAATTTTATTAGCATGATGTATTAATATCAAAGGTCACAATTTGATTTTGGGTAATATAGGGGCAGAACATCAGAATTAAAAATCAGCTGCATTTCAGAGCGAAACAACTGCAAGCTAAAGAAAGGATTTTGAGTATCCATAGTTCAGCCTCACTACGTATTATTGTAGCATTTGGGAATAAGTAGGCCCAGTTTATGAATCAATTATTGATGGTGCTGTAACTCCCTCCATGGCGGACCAGAATGTACAAATGGCCTTTGCACTTTTAAGGTACGACCATCCAATATTGACCACTATTTTCTGTGCTGTTTAACCTCATGGACAAATCATTATCAGCTCACATTTATGGAGGAAGAGATTCCTTAATTTTCCTTTGCTGGACTCAGTACAGCAACCAAGGGCAGAATGAGAAGGGAAGCTAATGATGACTTTAAGCTGCCTTTGCACCATATTCTCAGGCTACTGGAGTTCCTTGGCAAATTTTCATCTTGAGAACGCGTTTGAACAATGACAGCCACAGGCCACGGCTTACCAGCTATGCCTCCTCTTCTGTTTTCTCTTGTTGCATATGCCAGAGAGTGGTGGAAATGTCTTTACCCTGCCTGCAAAATCCCGTACATAAGGTAAATTCTCTAGAGGCACTTTATGCATGATTTACAGCATCATTATACTATCACACAGCCATAAAACCCATAAAGTCCCAAGTACTGAAAGCAAGTCTCACACATGCTCATGCTTTCCTATGCCTACTCCTATATCTCTTGTATACACACACCACCAACAGCCTCTGTCTGCCTCTGTGACACAACGCAATGCCTTGGGAGGTTGCCGTGAGGTGCCAACTGATTGCACTTTGCACATGATGCCCCTGAGCAAGAGGAGGGCTGGAAAGCCCCCTGCAGATGTGGATGTACTTGAGACACGGCCAGGTGGCAGGGGCCTCTGGTTGTGTCTGAGCAGTGTGCCTCTTCCCACATGATCTGATGCTTGGAAGTTTGGTCCTGTCATCAGATAAGCCACTGTGTGGTCTCAACTGTCAAAAAATAAGAAACCTGAGAGTCTAGCCAAATGTGAAATAAACGTGCGTGCTCAGGTACTGTGTGATGACAAGCACATTTCCATCCATTATTTCCAGCTACCCAACAAGAAATCATTTTGATATCAATGGCTAACTATATACTCAGTCATTTGAATATAATGACTTTGGTTTCTTCTAAAGACTTAAAATTCCTCTAGGCAAATCAGATTTTTTTCTTAATCTTTGCGAATTAAAAAATTTAGTAGCCATGGTTGATTTCCCATTTTGATGGGTACATTGCTCTCTTAGCTATCTCTCAGGCAGAGTATATCACCTGAAGTGTGAAGTTCTATAAGCACAAATTATGCCTGATACTGAGATGCCTTCTTTTTTTCCCCTAATTAGTAAAGTTAATTTGATTTAAATGGCAGTTCTGCTGAGGTACTTGTATTTATTCCACTTTGAATTCATGAATGCTCTGAAGATGTTTTCAAAATATTAAATGAAGCTATACGTTTCCTGTGGTCAAGCGAAAAGAAAAAAAGCACAACTTATTACTTGAATATGTTATTCCCAAACATTTTGAGAGGGCTTGCTTTGCTTTATTCACAGGATTTGATTTTTTAGGACTGGTGACTGCTTATATGTGGCAGCAAATCACAAGTTTCAGCTACCAAGACTCAGGAAAAACAGAAACCTCTTTATGAGAAACACGTTATCCTAAGACAGTCTTTTTCCATCTGGTGTGCTTGAAGACTCCTGTGGGTCCCAACACTATGACCATGTGGACCACAAAAGGTAAGCAAAAGCAGCGTGCCCACTGCCAGTAGATTCTCATTTGCTGTGCAGAGATCCATGTCTCTAGTGACAAATCCTTAAGGGTCCACAAACTGAAAAATGTTGAAAACCACTGCCCTAGGAATTGTGCTCCTACCTTGGAGCTATCCTTGCTAATTGGGGAGAGCTGACAAGTGGGTCCAATATGGTGAAGAGAGATCCCCAGATTATTAACAACATGATGGCATCTGGAAGTTTTGTAGAGCAATAGAGGCACAACACTAATCAAGGACTTATTCAGCTTCTTCTATAGCCCATCTGTTAAAGATTTAGCATATTATATATAATGCCCTCAGCAACTGACTTTGATGTATGTTCAACCGTGAAACATCTTTTGTAACTAACATAAAGGAATTATTGTTTATTATCTGCTAGGTCCTTACAATGGAATCTCTGCAAAGTCATCAAAATAAATGATCTATGTTTTCAATATCTATGAAATATTGGTATCAGATGGAATCACTCTGCTATCCAAAGCCCACTAAGTCACTGAGATTTTTTTCTGGATTTCACTAGGATTCCAATCATGGCCAAACTCTGTGTAAGAGAAAGGAGATGTGTCAAGGTACTCAGATTGTAGGTGGAAAATAAGAAGTGATGTGGTGCAAACAAACCACAGTTCTGTCTGTTATGAAGTGATTTATTGTATTAGAATACCAGTTATTGCAAAGAATTTAATCAGTTTTGTCTTTGTTTTTTCCTTTTTACTTGGTGCAGCACAAGCAAAGGGTAAGAGATGTGTCCTGGCCAAGTTCCAGTTGAGGAAATTACATTTTCCCTGACCCTAAATTCACCCTACAGTGCCACCCCCCACAAAAAAAAAAAAAAAAAAAAAAAAAAAAAAAAGGGAAAAAAAGCCTCTAGTCCTAAATCATTCTCTGTTGCTGTAATTATTAATCGGTGGGTACATCTGATGGCTTCCTTTAGTTTTGGGAAAAAAGATATTACTGTTTGCAGCGTTTCTTTATTAGGTTATTGTGCTCTCATTCTCTAGAATGAAAAGTATACCATAAATATAAAACAACTGTTTTGGGGAAGCTTTTATTTGTTCCTGAGCTAGCCTGCATCTTCAGTAAGTAATATTAGAATGATACAATTTCCTTCTCTTCAAATTTGTTTTCATTGTTTGACTTGGAGAGCAAAGAATCCCTTTCCCCGTTCTTCTGCAAACAAAACTTCTGTTTAATTCATGGAGGTCTCATTTGTGTTAAGAGTGTACAAGTCAGTCAGGTCTTTATTATTTTGCCCTTATGGCTGCCATGGCTGGTCAGCATCAGTGTCTCAAGGGTAGCTGCCAGAGCAGTTGTCAAGATGCCACCATGCAAAGGGCAAGAGAATATATCCTTTTTATAGACAGTGGTCTGTGAGACCTTGCAGAGCATTTTGCTGTTCCAGGAGCTGCTCAGGCACATAATGTGCTGAGCTCCACAAGTTGGAAATGCCCGTTTGAGGTGATGTTTCAGCAAGAGGTTTGCCTCTTGTAGCCAGTTCAGGATTTCATTTCCTTGATCTTTTGACAGGAATGCTTGTTGTGATCTCTCATGTCGTTCCCTATGATATCTGTAAGTGCTCTTATTATGGCATTGGAAGCGGGTGCAGCAGGAGCATGAGGAGCAGATGCCATGTGGACTCAAGCCTCCATCCATGCCACCAGACCATGTGCACACGCTGCAAGGACACGCAGGAACCAGGGTGGAGCACACAGCCCCAGCGTCATACCAGGCACTCTCTAGGACAAAGTCAAAGTCACATTAACAGATCTCCGTGTTTCTTCCCTCGCTATGTAATCTGGCAGCTTTCTTGATATGGATAAGTAAGAATAAATTATGTAATAATTGTTTTTCTATGTTTGGTTGGTTGGTTGGTTTGGTTTTGGTGTATTTTTAGTGTTTGCAGTTAGAGTAGGGCAGCTCTGCACTGGAAAAAGCCATTGAGATACTGTCATTTTTAAGGTAGACTATGCTGAGTACTTACTTTCATTTAGAGATAATAGACTCTAAAATTGCTCAGTTTTGATTTACAGACATAAATTAGTAATAAAAGTCTCTAATGACTTTAAACATTTGGCGTTGATAATTAAATTGTAAAGGGGGCCATAAATGGATGAGAAGAAGAGAATATGTTCCTGTTAATATTTATTATACACGTTACTGGCTTGACTTAAATATTTGAGGAAGATCAGAGATCCTTTGCAGGAAGCAAGGAGCAATGCCACACTCAGCAACAGGTCCTGCCCCAACAAGCCCACAGCTTTGAGAAAGAAACAAAACATGCAGAGAGAGAAATAAATTTGCCCAGGATCACTCCATCGGTACTTACCAAGTATCCTGCTTCCAGGTCCACGACCCTGCCCACTGCACAGTGGTTGCTGCACATGACATAAAGGACAGGAGTTATAAGATGTCAAATTCACACAATACTAAATACAGAAATATTTTTGCTTGTGTTCACAACAAGGTCATTGTGGAAAAAAAAAGGATTGTTTTTTTCCTAGGCAAGCACTGCAGTAAGATGTGAGAAGCAGTTTAGTCCTGCCAGTAGATGCTGTATATGCCAGAAAACTGCGAAGATTGGCAAAATCAGGATCTTCTAAGAGGCTTGGGTAGCTATATTTTTGTTTTCGGTGTAAAATGGCAGTTGTCTACATGAGTGTTCAGAAACCATCAAAGAGTCCTCTCTCTAGAGATGCAATGAGTCTTTAAATCTTGAAATATGTAAATAATACAATAATAATCATAATAAAAACCTGATCCTTGCATGTATTTAATATTAAACTTAGAAAATGCGTGGTGTGCACATCAAGGCTTCCTCTGTAACTGTAAATTAAATCTTTCTTTTTAATGAAAACTGAGACCTTACTGTAATCACTTGGCCTTGGCATGGATGACTTTCAGAAATTACCGCATTGCAAGACGCATTATGAAAAGCAAGAACCAATAATTGAGGTGGGCAGTGTTAAAGAAACATTGCAGCCTTTACTGGACATTGTCAGTCCCTATAATGCAAGTTTCCTTACTTCATGACAATCTTTCTCATTATGTAATTAATCATAATTTAAAATGTATTTCTCATTTCTAAATTGTTATTTTTCTAGTATCACCCTTCAGCAACATTGTCTTCTTATGCATTCAGGCACCTGTTACTTTCCTGTTAAAGTTTTTGCAGAAGTGTCACTACTAAGTTTTTATCTTTTGTGAAGAAACTCTGTGTATCTCCCGTGTACAAAACCCCAACATTTAAAACTTGTACCATATTGTCTAAAAATATATACTCAGTTTCTTCCTTATCATACTTTTCTTTCCAAAGAGGGAAAACAAAAGCTTTTTCTGAGTAGGAATAAAACAAAAACTAGATTTGTTTTAAAACATCCTGGACTGCGTGACAAAGTTAGCTTGTTTACCTTCCAAGAAATACTTCAGATATTCATACATTGATTTGCAAAAAAGAACAAAGTAAAAAATGTGTGTATAACTCGCCTGGCTTTTTCTGACCTTGAAGGTTCATAAATGGATATTAATCGCAAAGTTCAAGAAAATTGCAATAGAGATGTACTGACTGCTGACATTGTTGAGAGAAACTTACAAAGATCAGTATCATAGATTTTGATGAGGGGAAGGGTTTTGCAAAGTGATGGTATCGGCTTATAAACATCCTCTGCATGGGCAGGGGCAAACCAAGAAAAGAAATTGCTTAGGACATGCCTTAAAGCTCAGCAGGTTTTTCAAGGACTGTGTTCATGTATCTTCTCATCTGAAATAAAGCAAAAAATCACTGTGATTGATTTTTACCCTGGCACAAAAACATTTTATATTTTTGTTTTGCATTTCTCTAGATGCTGTCCAGTGGTTGAGTACTAAATGGAAAAAAAAAAAGTCAAAAATTAAGTCATTCACTCTCAGAAACTTCAAAGGTGAAAGATACAGTGCTTATGATAACCACCTAGTCTTACAACCATCTAGTCTTACACAAAGTACTTTTGCTTACTTTCATAGGATTGATTACAAAACCAGACAATCTTATCTAGTTCACTAATTAAACTAACGATGAGTTAGTATACATTAATAATACATAATTCAGCTGCTTTTCACCTCCATCATGATCAGATTTTATGAGATTTAAAGCGTTTCTTACGGTGGATTCTCAATATGAAATGTAATTCCCAGGACACTGTGTCAAATTTAGGGCTCCAATTTTCCACCCAGGTTTATCCAGTTCTTGCTGATGTCAATCACAATTCCTGCGGATACTACTAGTTAACATTGCGTACAATATCCAGTAGTAAAGAAGTAGATTGCTGGAATTGTCTTCAATGTGTAGGTATGTATTAATATTTGACTACTCTTTATGCTGCTGGAGGTATCAGAATACTGTATAAGATCATTCTGACTGGCTCAGAGTGAATGTCTGCCTAGTCCAGTAGCTTATGGCAGATAAAGCCATACAGAAGGTGCTTGGAGAAACAGTAGAAGAAACTGGGAAAGAATCAAATGACTTTTGCACTGGGATATACTTTTAAACTCTGTTTTGGTGGTCCAGTTAGTTGGATGCATATTGTCCAGATGGCTTCCTACAAAGTCAGAAGAAAGAATGTCAGATGAGATGAGTTTGTCTCTATACAAGTGTTTTGACTCAAAGCAATAAACATATTTTTACAAGAATGTCCACTTGTCCACTTTTAGAGTGTATTGCTGTGGTTCACAGAGTGGTTTGGTGCATATGAATAAGATTTCTTTGAGAAGATACTGTATAAGAAACTCTCCTCTTAGTTTGTGTTAGATGCACTCAAAATACAGATGAAATCTTAAAGATACAAATAATTGACTGGCATTTTGAATGTTTTTGAAACACACGCATAGTAGTCATGTTCAATCCAGAGGAACAGGTTGAATCTCACTTGAAATAAAATCCTACAGTTGCATATAGTATAAATGTAGAAACTTCAGTATCTCTCTGGCTATGTCTGAGACCGCAAAGCCACAGCTCTTTCTTGGACTACTGAGCTGCAAGGCAGTCTCTTTCCATTATCTTTGTGTAACACTAGCATAAGGTACCCTATTAAAGCCATGATGGATGGGAATTCATGGAGTTGGCCTCACCTCGAGTACTGTGTGCAGTTTTGGACACCACAATATAAGAAGGACATAAAACTGTTAGCGTCCAAAGGAGGGCTACAAAGATGGTGAAGGGTCTGGAGGGGAAGACGAATGAGGAGCGGCTGAGGTCCCTTGGTTTGCTCAGCCCAGAGCAGAGCAGGCTGAGGGGAGGCCTCATGGCGGCCTGCAGCTCCCTCATGAGGGGAGCGGAGGGGCAGGCGCTGAGCTCTGCTCTCTGGGGACAGCGACAGGACCCGAGGGAACGGCATGGAGCTGGGACAGGGGAGGGTCAGGCTGGGTGTTAGGGAAAGGTTCTGCACCCAGAGGGTGGTCAGGTACTGGGACAGGTTCCCCAGGGCAGTGGTCATGGCACCGAGCCTGCCAGAGTTCAAGGAGCGTTTGAACAACGCTCTCAAACATAGGGTCTGATTTTTGGGTGGTCCTGTGCAGAGCCAGGAGTTGGACTCAATGATCCTTGTGGTACCCTCCCAACTTGGGGGATTCTGTGATTCTATCATTCTATGATTTATGTAACAGCAGTTAATATTAAACAATATTACCTATATATCCATCTCTCCAACATAATTGAAGAAGCTGCTGTCTTCTTGTTCACTGAAACAAAAAATTTAGTAAAGACTTTAAAACAAAAAAATACAGATGGAGAAAGCTCTCTTTTTCTCACAAACTCCGCTAAATGGTTCACCAATTAGTTTCTTTGCTACTGAATTTATTGGAATTCTGGATATTTTCAGCAATATGAATGAGTTGCCTGACAAAATTACATAAAACAGTGATTCTGTATGAGGGAGGATGGGTTGCAGGTAATGATTAGTACCTAAAAACCTGCTTCAGGGAGGAGAAAAAAAAAGAAAAAGAAAAAAAAAGTTACAGAGTGGCTATAGAGTCCCCCTTCCATACTGCATAGTCACATCCTGGACCTCTACATCCGAATCCCCCTGCGTGGCAGGTGGCATACATGGGAGGGTGTATGTATAGTCACACCAGCACGTAACCATCTAGAAACTAGCTGATAATGCAGGATTCATTGTAAGCTACTGTTGCTCTGAGCAGCAATAACTATCTGCCTGGCTTAGGGAATTGTAGGGCACCAATCACTGTAGAATCTAAGTGCCAATAATGCTTAACATTTATTTTACACTTTACAGAGTTAAAGTGCTGTACGAACATTAGCTAATTAATTATTGCATCTCCCTTGCGAGGTGGATTGGTTGGTAAGTATTAGTCCCATGTTACAGATAGGAAAACTGAGATGCAGTGTTTTCCCCTTTTATTTTCCTGCTGCATTCTGTAAAGCCCCAGACACTCTCTAGAGGAGTTTGCTGCAAGTTAGTTGCCCAAAGCCACTACTCAAGTTGGGGGCTTAGGCAGTATTAGAAAATTGGATTTCTGCTTCTCTGTCTCCTGCTCAGTCCTTCATGCACCATCCACCATCCAGTTTCTGGATGGTAAGGAGACTGATGTGGCACCAATCACATAAAAAGAGCAAAAAGACCAGCCCTAAAGCAACAAAAACAGTTCTCTGACAGATCTGCTTTGCTCAGAAGTCCAGACAGCTTATCTGGGTACTCTCTAGGTAGCCTCTACTACAGGTTTGCCATAGAGCACAAGAAACAAGGTAGATATGCAGTGGCTTTTCAATAAGCATCCAGAGGCAACTGAAGAACCCCGTAAGGAACAGGAGCTGTGCTTCTCAGTCGACCTGCTGCTCAGGAAGCCCAGACCCATGACAGTACTGGGATGCCTGAAAACTTACTACTAGTTCTGAAAGCTTTCTACAGTGTCATATCATTCAGCATATAAATCTCTGTAAGTGGCCCTAAAGTCCAAACACTAACTTTGTTGCTCAAATCCAAGTTTTAGCAGAAGCTGAATTTCTAGGGGGCTTTTATTCTGTGGATAATGGCTCTCAGGGACTTGCTAGCACTTGGAGATGTGGCCCTTTTTTTCCTCTGTGCATTGCATTTGAAATCCAAGAATGTTCACACATGTTTGAAAGCATGACATCATTGACATAAGTCAAAAAGTTTGGGAGTTTACAAAACCAGCAGACCTCTTTAACAGTAATTTTTTATGGCTTTCAGAAGCCACTGCTTTCTCCTTTCATTCTGTTCAGTGAATCTTCCGATGTCATGTTTCTGACTCCTGAATGTTGTTTATGACGTAAAAGCCTTCAATCTGAACCCTGCAGGAGGGACTGGGTTGTCTTCTATACGTTATTGCAGTTACAGCCCAGAACAAGAAAGTTAAGACTCATACACTGAGCACCAACTAAATTGTTATATTTTCTAATAATGAAAGAATTCTGAAACATGAGACCTGTAATGTGGCTATAGGTGGTGCACCCTCAATATTGCTATGTCACTGATGAGAATGGTCGAAATGTCAAGTGTGCATGATGGAGCATACATTAGTATTTTAATGAAAATAGCCCAAAATATTGAGTGATGAAAGACATACTCAAGAATTCAGATATTTGGAGTTATCTGAATCTGTGAATGGTACTTCCATGAATAATTTCTTACTTGTAGGGCTCTGACCTTCTCTGAGCTGAGTATTTCTGAAGAGACAATAATCTGACCATAGACAGTAAATGGAGTATTGCTCTATTTTGAATTGTACAGGTTATGTTTGGAATTGGGAAAGGGCCAGTCCCAAGCACTTAATGATTGTAAGTCAGGTCCCCAAATCATCTGATGAGTACTGGGTTATTATTTGCTAGTCACTTCTTGGCAAGCCTAAGATGGCCTTGCCTTTGCAGTTGTTTGCACTGAAAGCACAATCTAGCTTTTTTTTTCATTCTTAGCTATGAATCTGATCTGATCACATGCCTCTAACAGCTGATGCTTGTAGAAACCCCCAGGATTCACAACACCCGGCAATTTCAAAATGTGATCCATAAAGCTAATTGCAATTCCTCATGTAAGTAGAACTAATTACATGCATGCACTTGACCTTTAAACACCAGTTCTGTTTTCTCTCTGAGACTTTTGTATTTTTAATTTCTTCACCTCTCTGTTTATTGTTCTTAATCAAATTGTGCCCTCAAGTGATTAAGAATTCAAATTAAGTTTTCATACTTTTCTTTAAGTATGTGATGGGGAGAAGAGGGTTAATGCAAATACTTTCATGGCAATATTTTAAAATTTTAATGAATAGTTTGGTTGATTTAAATATTTCTCCAAAGTGCTTACAATACAAATATAGCTCCATTATGCTAGTAGTAAAGATCCAATAATGAGTGTTTTCCTGTAAAAGTATTATGGAAAGTGCAATAGCAAGGTGTCTTCTTTAATTAAGCAAGGTGTAAATCAAAAATATGTAATGAAGAGTGCACTTGTTTTAAAAAAAAATCACTTTAAATTAGATAATACAAAATCAGTAGTGTAAGCAAGATTATATAAAAAAATATTTAACTTTTTGTTCTGGCAGCAGCCTTTGAAAAACCACTTCTGGTAACCTTCCCTGGCATTCACTAAGTATTGGCAGCCTTGGCAAACTGGCAGGAAAGAGGATGCAGAAATTATTTCATTGAAATGTCTGAATCATTGCACGTTGACTCTGCCAATCTTTACGTCCTACCCTTGGGTTCTGCACCGTCCATCACTGTGGTGCTGGGGATTGGGCTGGTGCCTGCAGCTAATGAATACTGCATTTCCAGCTCTCGTTTCATCTCACCTATCAAGACGGAAATGTGAAATACTGTACTTTGAATCTCATCCTGCCTCTTACCATCAACATAACCATGAAGCAGTGTCAAAGTGGGAGAGACTTGGATGGATGGTTCTGGGCTGCTCTCCCTCCTGTCCTGCTGCCTTCACTGGAAAGCTGACACCACTTGCTGTGGGCAAGTTGTAATATGGTTTGTTTAACAGGGTAAATCATGCTTTTATCACTAGAAATAAGATGTGGTGGAGACATGTTGTCATGGTTACTTAGCCATTTCCCCAGAGTCACAACACCAGTGTCCCGGAGGGGACGTAATTCTATTTTATGCATATGCATGAGGCTAGCAGGTGCTTTGGCACTTTAATTATATATTTTTTAAATGGCTAACTGTAAAATTGTGACAGAAACACAGAGTAAAAAGGATAAGAAATGGACTTGGAATGCGGGCAAAAGGATTGTCAGGGAAAGGAAAAATGATAATCCAGGTTTTTGAAGGTTGCTAACATAATTTAAAATAAAGCAAATAAATACATTTCCTTATTATGTAGGTATATCAAGGACACGCTGAAAATGATAATCTCCAGGTAGGAAAGTACATGAAAGAAACTTTACAATAATTAATTATTTTGATTTTTTTTTTTCTTCTCTAGAAAGTTAGTCCGTTCATGGAAATGGAAAGAAGACTGGGAGTGACAGAAACAAAAATGAATAAAATATTAATAACTCTTAAATAATTCAATCCCCCCCACCACCACAACAATAAAACCTGTAGCTACAAGTATGATTGCAAATTAATGGTATTGTCAGATGGATACTTACATGCCTGCTCAAGAGGTATTGTACCTTACTGCATTTCATTTAGCTGCTGTCCCCTCATGTCAGTCATTACCTATCAGCTCCTTTTATCACAGGTGTTAATTGATGACCCTCAACTAAAAAGGAACAACCAGCCAGCTACATATTTTTAGCTCAGTACAAGTAGAAAGTAAAACAGCTTTAAGTCAAAGTAACTTTCAAGGACAAAGATTTCCCAAGTTATCTTCAGATATATCGGATGCTGTGTAATTGCTGTACATTCAAATATTGCACAAGTCTGTGCAAGTTTTTTTCAGATAGTTGATATTTAGACATTGGTTAATATGTCCAATAGAAAGATGTAATCACAAAATCTGAATACCTCTGAATACCGATACTTATCATACAGAAAAGGTATGCTGAAAGAACAACCCTTTATAACTAGTTGACCTTATATGTATGTGTCTCCTACCATTAAAATAAGAAAATCACTTTACTAGGGCTGATCATGTATCATGTTAGGGAAGTTTTGAATTCAATAAAAACATTGTGGATTATTTTGTGAAAAATATTTCTTTTTTTTTTTCTTTTTTTTTTTTTTAATTTGGTGGAAAAGAGAAGAAGTTTTTGTGAGTGACTTCAACTCAGATCAGGCATTGTTTTGTTTTAAGGACATTCACATGGGAGCTGCGATATGTGAGATGATCTTTATTTTGTTACATGGATATATAGGGACACATGTAACCTTTTTCTCTCTCCCTCTCTACTTATCTTTCCCATGTAATTTTTGCCAAAATTGATAAATTTTTATAAAATGTCTTTTTTTTTTTTTTTTGACAGAAAACTGCCTTCAAGTGAATGTTTTGTGAAATCTTTTTAATCACTCTGTTTTTATGTTCTCAAGCATCTTTTTTTAAGAGTAGGTTGTACTTTCATGGGCATTTGGCTCAACCTCAATGCCCTTTTGTATTCCAAGGTTGCTTTTAACTCAGATCAACTCATTGGACCTACAAACAGATTCAGGAAAGGGGCAGCTTGGGAGAGGAAGGAGAAACTGCTTACAGAAGGAATGATATGAAGAAAAATGTTTGTGTAACTGCAGGTTTTGATAGAACAATGATAACATGTCCTGTGAAACACTTCATTTCTGAAGAGAAGTCAAATACATTCAGGCCCGTCTTTCCCCAGCAACTTCTTTTCTGGAGCAAAATCATGAGGCACAGAAGCCAAAGGAGCCACATTTATACTTAAGGTGAGGAACATCCATAACCAATTGAAGTTAGGTGTGGACTGAAATGTTAAGAAGCATTGCTGTCTCCTGTCACAAATTTGCCCAACTATTTATGTTCTCCTGGAAATATTTCATCACAACCAAAGCATGTGTGGCTCACACAGGTTCCAATAAAGGTTAAAGTTCCATGTCCATTACCAGAGTTCTCCAAAAAAATTTCATATGTAATCAAGAGATATCCACTTTATGAATGTTATAAGCATTTTTCCCTCTGTTGTGAATTTGAAGCCTGAGAAGTATCCTGGCTGTTTTCTATGACATTCTTGCTAGCTAATGTAACTGCACTGCTGTTGTGAACATGTACCATGAAATTTATGTGTTCAATACTGCCAGAAGACCAAAGAACAGCACTGGATATATAACACGCTGCTTTTCAAATGGAGCAGAAATCTCCTAAAAGGTTCCAGTAGAGTATATACATAAGTTTAGCCAATACCCCTGGGGAGATACTAACAATTCCCTCATGGCAGTGCCAGATTTTAATTAGAGTTGCATAGCTCTTGGTTTTAGCAAAGATTTCTGAAAATGAAATATTCCAAAATATTTCACTTGCAGTTACTAAGATAGAAATTTACCAGAGGTGTTAAGGGATACCTGGGTGGCTGTGCTTTCTTCTAGTTCCAGATGTACCAGGTACTGTCCTTTCCCCTCTCCAACCTGCCCAGCACTGTTGGCTGTAAGTTTCTTTCCTTTAGGCTCTACCAATGGAGTTGCTCCTCTAACTTGCTCCCTGATTTCTGTCAATCCAAATAAGTCAAGCTAGCTGACACCATCTAAAGAGGTCTTTGCTAGTACGGCTTGATCTTACTGAATCAGGTTAGAGAGAGCTCATACAGCCCTGCTAAAAGGTCTGATGGGGCTTCTATGCTCCAGAAGGGCCACTGCTCTGGCACCGTGTAGCTGAGGTGCTCAAAGGGCAGTAGTCCACTGAGCTGGCTAAGATCTGTGGGCAGGGAGCATGTCAGTTGATTCTACATGTAGCCTTTTCAGAAGAAAATCATCCTGATTCAATGGAGCACTAAAGCACATATTTGCACACCCCTGAGATGAACGGGATGGAAGGTGAGGGAAACCCCAGTACCACTGGAGACTGCAGTGAAGCTTCTGTTGATTTCAGCAGAGCAATATTTCATCCCTTTTGCTGAATGGGCCCTGGAACCCTCCAGTTGCTCAAAGCTAAGTGCAAAATTAAGCACTTTTGCCTAATCAAATATTGGGTTTTTATTAAAAGGAGAAACGTGGGTCTGTGTGACACTGCTGCATCCACCTCCACTCCAACTTGGATCAAATGGCCAATGTGCCACATACAAAACTTAGAAGGAATGGAAATCAAAACTGTCGTCTTGCATCTGCACAACCAAATCCAATGTATGGGTTGATAATACCCCAGTTACTACTGTATTTTGGCACCTCATGAACTTGTCCTCATAACTCCATGGAGTGAAGCCATGTCACCATTCCTGCAGTACTGGCGTCTCAGCAGAGACAAATGATTGCACAGTGCCACACAGATAATTCACCATTGGGCCTCACTTTTCCACAGCTCAGGCTAACACTCCTGTACTTGGGACTACACACATCTCACCACAGGTTTAACAAAAAGCCTATTGCCTTGTGTATGTCGTAGTTTTACTGCGTGAATAGAGACCCAATTACCATGGTCAAGCCTGGCCTAGAAACCTCTACTCTTGCAAAAAAATCCATTACATGAAGCTTTTATGGAACTACTGGTATGAGACAGATGAATTAAATAGGTTGTCGAATTGATTACTGTAGCATATTGAAGAGTAAAATTTTGCTTGAGACAAAATTTGACACTGATGGGGGCTGGGATCCAGAAGGGCCTGGCAGGACCCATTTCTCCCATCTCCCAGCTGCCAAGCAAAAGGAAATGGTGGCTGTTGTGTGCTGCAGGCTTTTAGATTTGCACAGCATATAGCAGCATCCAGTGCTGGTTCATCCCCGAGCCACCCAGGTGCAACTTCTCTGTAGATACAACTGTCTTTAACTTTCAACTCAACTCCAGCAAGTCTTTCAAAATCTGAAGTACAAGTGAAGAGTTTTGCAGGAGCTGAGTGAACTTCTCAAGAAAGCTTTGCTCTCTTATGGCTGAAAACCTGACACAACATAAAAACGGAAAAAAAAAAGTCAGAAAAAGATCTCTGGATCTCTTGAAGATCTTTCTGGATCTCACCCATTCAATTCCTCTGTTTTCTTCTCCGTAACTCTATGGCAACTTGTCATACTTATGCCATCTCTGACAAGTGCCTAAGGATTTCTACTGAAAGACATACCATAACCTCAATAGACAATTTCTCCTATTTCATTACTGTCCTTCTGGTTAAAAAGATTTCCTAAAGTCAAGCCTGAAACTCCCTGGTTCTGTTACCTAACTCCTTCACCATGAATGTGACAAATTATTCCCGTGCTCTTTAACATCTTTTTATATACCTGAGGACTAATATTAAACCCATCCTCAGCCTTTTCTACTTTAAAGTAAACAATCCTAGATTATTAAATCTTTCTTCCAAAGACACCTTTTTCTCACCCCTTTCCTCCTCTTTACTTTTTTTTTCTAAAAGTAGCCTCCTCTGTCCCACCCAAAACAAGTCCCAACATTTCAGTAAAGGCTCATCAGTTCTGATCAGAGCTACAAGACTACATCATACTCTTAACATCGTGTTGAAGTCTTACTTGCAACTTGCAATGTCTTCTGAAACTAACAGTGTTGCACTGAACTGAACCAGACCAAGATCAGACCTTGAGAGGATTTCATGATAAACACTTTTGGTTTGATCATAAACCACTGTACTTAGAATCCAAAATATTCTCTATCTTCTCTATAATCTCTTATGAGCGTATCAGGTAGAATAGAGACAAAAACTTACTAAAGTCAAGGTGCGTATTATCTACTAAGTCCCATTACCCACAAGGCCCATTACACAGCCAGAAAAGAAAATAAGGTTCATTTCACATAGTGTATACATAAATATTGATTTCCAGATGCTTTACTTCTTACAGATTTTTTTTCTGAGGATTGAAGTTAATTTGACTTTTTCAATAAGTCCTCAATTCCCCCTTTTGCTTAAATAAAAGCACAATATTCTGCTGTTCTAGTTATCCAGTTCTTCATTCCCTCTCCACAAGTTCCCAGAAAAACTGCTAATGACTTTGAGTTGGCTTCAGCTAGTCCTTTAAATATCCTATACAAAATTCATTAGACCTGAAGGATTTAAAAAAATGAACTCAAATAAATACCCTTTGCTTATTCTTTCTCTTTTCTAGGCAATTTGTTGTTGTTATTGTTTCTGATTTTAATCATGCAAGCCACATGCACACATTTGACCTTTTAATTGCTGAAGACGCCCCATTTCACACGTAGGCCTTCTCTGCAACCTTGTCTGTCTCTTGATTGTTCAGACAACACTACTCTTGTCTTACCTCTTACCCCTAATGCAGAAAGATTTCTTCTTACCTTTGGTGCCTCTGCTAATGGTATTGCACTCTGTGTTCCAGCTTTTCTGTCCTTGCGTGATCCTTGTAACCTTTCATGCTCCATCCCTAGCTGTTGAACACAGATCCTTCTGCACACCCCACGCACAGGCCGGTCAGTTTCTTCCTGCAGGGACTTTCCAGTTCCAGCATTGTCAAAGTCCCCTTGTTACCGTTGAAGGCTTCACTCATTTGGTTGGTTTTCTGGCCAGTTGTGGTGGCTCTCCCACCATGTAAGTACCTGTGGTTTTTTTCCTCTATAATTATTACCCATAACATTGTCAATGGTTTTAGTCTTCTCCACATGCCAGGCTCCCAGCAAATGAATGTATCCAGGCCTGTGGCTACACCCCTCCTTTCTACCCCCTGCTTGTTCTTCCTTTCATGTTTTTATTCCAGTCATGCGAATTATCCCACCAAGGCTCTGTTATGCCAATTAAGTCATAATTTTGATCTTATGTTAAGACTTCCAGCTCCACCTGTTTATCCCAAATATTTCTTGCATTAGTATACAGACATCTAAGTTGTTCAGTGGATTGATTCACTATCCTCCGAGTCTCTCCTGTGACCCTATTATGAATACCAAATCTTCCAAAATTTTAGGCCCCTGTCAGGCTGCTCTGGTTTATGTTTTTTTTTTTTTTTTTTTTTGTTCCCTAGTGTCAACTCCTCCCTCAATCCTACTTTAAAGCCTTCTAACTAGGTTAGCAATTTGTTGGATGAACAGCATAGAGTCAGCACAGCGGAAAAACCTGAACACCCTCCAGTAGCATCTCAGAGTACAGCAGGCAGCACCCCTTCTTCCCCTGACTTGTATCTCCTGGAGTACAGATCCAGCCAGCTGCCAACCTCCTGTTTTCCCATCAGAAGAGGGTCACCAGCTTTCTCAGATGTTCTTTTGGATTTGGGGGGGGGGCATTTACAAACCTCATAGCTGGGATGGGGTGTATTTTTCCTCAGCAATAGGATTTAAATATTGTTTGCTTCCTGAATAACATACCTGTTCTTGATCTCCACAGGTAAAAATCTGCCTCAGGAGGAAGCCAACTCCTGCATCGTTTCCTGTGGAGAAGTCATTTCCTTCTCCATTGCTGGTATTGCTCCCTGCTCTAGCTAGCCAGCCTCTTTCTGCTTGGACATGTCCTCAAAATAGCATCCTTCGGTCCTTCTGGCTTCCTTCCCTGCAGTTCCCTGACCTGCCACCAAAGAGCCCCCGTGGCCACAGGCACCTCTCCTCCTGTTCATCTTCCCTTCCCCTCTGGGAAGGAAAGAGAGGCCACATTCCTTGCAAATCCAAACCAATAAGGAGCCAAGACATGGGAGATCAGTGTTCCCCTTCTGAGATGGACCTCCCAATGTCAAAGCTTGTCTTCATGTATGGATTCAGCCAGACTGATCTCAGTCCACACTTAAACTGAAAGGTAGGGAGCTGCTCTTCTCTGGGAACAGAATAGGTGCTTCAGGGTGTATCTGCTGTTCACGGCCTTCAGTATATCAGCTTAGGTACAAACCCACAATGAGATATCTTCAGCCACTCCTCTAAATATGCTAGACAAAATTTGTCATACCCAGAGCACTTAAAAAAGTGCAGAAGGGAGCCTTGTGGCTTCCACATCATGGCTAGTTCATCAAGATGGCCTGCTTGGAGTCCAGGCAGCATGAGTGTGTGTCCTGCTGCCTCTCTGCATGCCGGCATTTTGTAAAAAATACATTTCAGACAGATTTTTGTAAATGTACAGGATGACAACGCCGCCACCACCACAGCCAGTTGTACGACATTGTTTTCTCTCCATGCACGTTCTTATGAAAGAGCATTTTGTTTAGCATGTGAAATGGTAAATATCTTCAATCATAGGAAAACATATAATAGTTGCATTTTATTATAAACAATGAGTACTCACTAGGAAAACACTAGAAGAATGCCACCCTCTTCCTTTTCCTGTTGATTTTCTGTCCTATACTTTCAGGCAAAATGGCATTTCCCTCCAAGACCTGATGCTCCATTCTTTCCCAGCACTTGTTATTGACATAACTTCCTAAGTTATTGTTATTCCTCTTATCAATTAATATTGCCAATGCACGGGAGGCTTATACCAGTGCCCAGCTCCTTCAGAGCCAGTGTGCACATCCTTACAAGAGGTCTGACCACACACTTAAAAACATGTGATAAGGTGTGAAAGATCAGCATTAATAAATGTGGATACCAATTTTATAGTACCTATGGAAGTCTATGCACCTGTTTATCTGGATGTGTTATTTTATACAGAATGAGGAAATTCTAACATTGTAGTTATTGCTGGAATCGAGTTGGGCAGATCAAAGTGACAATTACTGTGTTCTAGAAATCCCTATTTTTGATGATGAGGTTTTTTAAGCCTGTAACAACAGACAGATCCAATTGCAAAAGCTTAAAATCGCCTCTTCTGTAGAAGCAGGGCTTTGATTTCATCTAATTTGACCCTTCCACCGCACTTGTAAGTGCACTCCAGTGTGGCTAGAGATAAAAACTTTGAAATTTAAATGTGCAACTTGCAGCTGAGGTTGGATTTGCGAGCTAGGACACAGAGTACCTTTTGATGAACAGCAGTTTTCATTACAGCTGTCAGAAAATACCTCCCCATTAGGAAGCGATGAGTACATTTAATTCAAGTCCAACCCTTCCAACACCATCACTTACAGACACTCTTCTGCTCTGTGAGTGAGGTTCTAATAATACACTGAGCCAAGTGGGACACACCAGGGTGATTAATGCTTGGATGTGAACATACACTGCACAGAGTATATATTTCCCCCTTAAATGAATATATCTGGTTTTCATTGATATTGAGGTAGATTTGCTCTGTACTTGCTCACATGAGGAAGCCTAGAACTGTGGGATCTATCATTCAGTAATAGCTCCTGATAACACTAACACTCAGAACACAGTAAAGTAAAAAATGTGAATTCATATTCACTTTTAATAAACTGGGGTAATTAGTCAGTTGAAATGCAATAGAAAGTGACAGCCTGTGACACATAAAAGACTGCAGACTGACAAAGACAGAGCTATTCTTCATTGCACTAACATCCGTTTCTTCATCAACATTGAATTTTTTCAGTCTCTTGGCATTTCAATTACATTATAAAATGAAGGGCTAAAATCCTGGCTCTGCACTTTTTTCTCCCCTCTTTCAGACTGAAGGAAAGAGATGAGAAAAAAGAGATGAGAAAAACCCTCTCCACAATTTGCTTCTGCACCACCTGAGATGATGTCGGTGGGCCATTGCATCCAGAACACCCATGGTGCGTGCAGAAGAAGGTGCTCAGCCTTAATGTCATCAAGGTGCTGCTGGGACTGCAAAATCCTACCAAATGAAACTGCCTGGAAGACAAAGAAAAGGGGCAAAATAGGTAAAAAGGTAGAAAAGTGTTTGTTTTTCTTCACAACTAAAACAAATTTAATCATGGAAGTCAACATGTCTCAGACACTCCTTTGCTCCTTGCTGGCATCATAGCTGTTTTTCTCTGCATTTTGACTGCCTAACACCTAAGAGGGAGCTTGGACAAGGACATGGGTGTCAGTGAAGCTCTCTCTCAGCAGCCTGGTTCCAGGCCTCATGACCATCCCTGGAGCCCCCAAACCCTGGGTAGGGAGGAGGTTGCAGAGCCTCATGGCACACCCAGAGCCTGGACACCCCTCACCTTGTGTTGGATCTGGCACTAGCTCATTTATCTGTGAGCTCATTTAACTCGCTGTGCCAGCATGAAACTAATTCCTCCCCCTAAAAAAGGACAGTCTTCTGCTCAGTTAGCAAACTGAAACAAACCTGTGAATGTCCCAACCATTTCCAGAGCCTGTGGAAGTGGAGGAGGAGGACTGTGGCATCAGGAGCAAGAGAGGAGGGAAGAATGGTGAATACAGAGGAGGGAAGAGGGGATGGGATGGGATGGGAAGGGATGGGATGGGATGGGATGGGATGGGATGGAGGTGAGGGCTCGCCTTTCTGCTCACCTTTCAGGAGCAGCAGCTAGTCAGCTAGCTCTGCCTGAGAAAATCCTGGTTCTTAGTTTGAGGACATATATGGTGATATCTTATAAATGCATATGATGAGCCACCTGCACTCGTGTCATCTCAGTATTCAGTGAGGTTAAGCCTATTTAGAGAGAAGCAGTACCTTTTATTAGGTCACCTGAGACAATGGTAAAAAATAGACCACCTTTTTTGCACTTGAGTGCTTCCTCAGGACTGAAATAACTTCACTTAGAGCTTGGAGCAGCCTGGTGACCAGAGCACTGCTACTCTTCCCACCGTTTGGGTCCTCTAAAAATCATAGCATAACCCTCCAGCAGAGAAAAAGAAGTGAGGAGAAAGCATTTTTACATGAAAACCAAATGACTTTTTAATCCTTTTTTTTTAATGACATCAGGACATCTTGTTTTGCAAAGCCTCAGTTTGTTGACTGGTGAAACATCAATGACTTACCTCCCAGGTGTGCTATTTTGTTAATTTTTATATATGGTTTTGAGAACCTTGGATGGAAGGCACCAAGGTTGAGCTGTATAATTTTCTCAGAAGCCTCATGGTCTCATTTGGTTCAGTCATATGTCAAAGTAGCTTTTAATTTCTCAGTTGTGGGAATCGAATCTTAAAATACACTAGCAGCCAGAAGCTCCCCTTTAAGTACCTGAATGAAAGGGTCAGATTTTCAATTGTTTCTAGTCTCCTGCAGTTCCTATTGTTTTAATAGAGATGTGCTGTTCAAAAAAACTTAGTTCCCAGCTGTAGGTATGAGCACTTCTACTGCTGTGACCTAATACTTCACAGCACAGTCACTACTCTTATCACCTCAGTGAAAAGGAATCTGGAGGGGACTTGCAGTCTAACTGGCATCCACAGAAAAATGGTGATGAACTGAACTGCTTCCACTGCCTGCTTTAGAGTCTTATATTTAAGTGAAAAAATCTTTGCAGAAGGGAAATAAGCAACCATATATTTTGAACAGTTCTTGCAAATCTCAGAGAGGGTAAATGGCAAAAATGTGTTAGTAGCACAGTTTGAATTATTCATTTGTGAGCCATTTTGTTGAATAATATAGCCCTGAGGTGTGCCTCTCAATTCCTTCATCTGTCCCTACAGTGCTCTGCAGAAGGTGCAGCCTGGGCACCGTGACAGGTTACTGGAGACACCTGTTGTCTTTTCCATTCTTCAACCGGACTTCCTACCTCTGACGTCTTTCTGCCATCAACAGTGAAGTGTTTCTTGGTAATTGGATAAACCAAAACTCTGAATTTTAAGCAGTCATGGATATGAGCTTGAACCTGTGCTTATAAACTTGAAATTTATTGTTTATAAAAGCTTGTTTGAGTAAAATTTAGGCTGCACGAATTAATCTTCCAAAAGGGGAATGAAGCACAGGCCAGCTCCTCAAGCAGCGTAAGTATTGACTCAGGTATCGACTTCAATGGAACCGAACTCTTTTACACCAGCTGAGGGCTCTGCATCTGTTGTTTTAAATTCAGGGAACTTTCCACAGAAAGAAAGGGTTTATCCTCGCACCATTCGGCCAGCTCTATTCGTGATCCGAAATAGAGCTCTCATTTGCCAGGTCACTACAGAAGTGAGATAAATGTGCAGATGAAGAAGTCTTAATCATACTTTACTTTTAACCCTTAGATTTTGTTCGTTGCTTCTTGCACTGCTCATTCCAGTAAATCACCTTGACTCTGGCAGAAAAAAGCAAGAGAAATAAACTGGAGCCTGTTTTCACCTTAAGCAGCCAAGTGGTTAAAGGACTGGCATGTAAACAGCTCCACTACACCTATGCTGTATTATGAAGTCCGGTGGGATTCTGCTTTAATCTTGAGAGGGAGTGCAAGGGGTTTGTTTTTCACAAGGGCTTTAGCCTACAGTTAAGTGCAAACACCTGCTGAAGTACTGGTAATTAGTAGGTAATTAGTAGCTAATGTTCTTAGAATTTAAAAAGAAAAGCTTACATAAGTAATTACTTACTATTTCTTATAATGTGCTGCTTTTCCCGAGATTTCATATCCCCAGAACATTTGCCAAGTTCCTAGGTTCCTCAACATACTAAATTGTTTATTAATTACACACGTATATTGCTTGTAGAAAAAATAAAATGCATTAAAATGCTGGAAACAGGAGCGAGTTATCTTTTAAATTACAGCACAAGACTCGTTGGAAATGACAGAATTTGTAGAGGGTAACAGCTTTAGAAGGAGCTTTGATTTGGGGCTGGGGGAGAAGGGTGGTGGCGGCTGGATCAGGGAAGGCAACAGTCAGGTAGCCCAGAATGAGTTGCTACTTTTTGGGAAGGGGTAGAGGCACAAAGTGGGAAGCAGCCTTCATGGTGGGTGCTTTGCCCAGGCCAGTAAATGTCTAGCACAGCCATGGAGCCCCAATTGGATTTATGTGTTCCCAGGTCTCTTCATGCATTTCAGGTGCGTTAGGAGTCTGGCTCTGCAACAGAGCAGTTCTAATGGCATTTCACCTCTTGTAGAAGGATCTTTTCTGGATCAATGGGAAAGCTAAAATAACTGCCTTGTCAAACTCTGCAAAATAATTCACTATTTTCATACATGAGCAGTATTAAAACAAAGCTGCGGTTCTCTGCATGTTCTAGGCTGTAGCTAGCACACGATGCATCTACCAGGGGCTGTGATTGCACTTACTAGCTGCCAGTCCTGCTCTTGGAGCATGTGGGACAGGCTTTATGCAGAGGCAGAAGAGGAGAACATCTGCTGAGGTCTGGATGCTCCCCAGCAGGTGTCCTCCTGTGGGACCCTACCTGCAGCCCAGCGTGAACCTCTTCTTACAGGACAGTAGGCTACATGTGCCCCATCCTCTCTGATAATGACTCTCCTGTGAGTTAAAGTGTATACAAAGACAGGGTTATTAACAGCAAGGACCGTGTGAAGATGGATCATACTTCTATGGAGTAGTCCTGGCAGGGAAGAGATTGAATTTTGCCCTCCAGTCTCCCATGCTGCAGAGTGGAACACAAAAGCCTTGAGAGATTTGCTGTCTTCCCTGACCCTATGCCATGCAGCAGGGCCCTGGGGGCAGCTGAAGTCTCTCAGGACCTTCTCGTGTACAGTGGTGGCTTCTGGAAGAGGAAAGATAGGAAAAACTCCCTGCTTTTCCAGGAAGCTCACCAATTTCAAGGAGCAGCCTTCCAGACCATGACAGTGGGGAATGGCCCTGGAGATCTCTTGGCTTCCAAATTCCTTTATCCTGTTTCACCCCATTTCAATTTGGACTCTAAAAACTAAGAGTTTGCCTGGCCTGGGCTGTCACTGATGCTTTAACAAAAGAATGATTCAACTGAAGATGGGGCCACTCTTTAAAGATAAACCATGAAGCTGAATTGCTTCTTAGTATTACTGTTCAGAGTTAATTTTTTTTTGTAGCTTGGCTGTGAATAAGAAAAAACAAACAAACAATCACAAATTGGACTAAATGAGATTAAAGCTGCGGGTAGGCACCAACTTAGCATACAGCTTGGGCTTCCTCAGGGTTTTAGGTCCTCCAGCATTCTTATTATTCCTTTCCAATCAATTAAGCTGAATGCAAATGGTAAAAAGTAAAATAAAAAAAAAAAAAAAGGAAAAATTGCTTCCAAAAAAACCACCCCAGGGTGGGGGAGAATTTGGCTCTTTCAGCCATACGTAGCTCTTGAGAAAAACACCCATTTTCATGCAGGGTTTTAATACTAGCTGAATAATCTCTTTGAGGTGTACACCTTGGAAGGCTCCAAGCCCAGCTGTATCTTAATAGCAACTAATATCAACTCCTCCCACACAGAGGTAGCAACTCTCCAAGAAGGCACTTAAGTGCTAGGGCAGCTTTTGTTTTCTGAACACCATGTCTGCTTTCTCCTGGTGAAGACAAACCAGATAGTCCCTTGTCGTTCATCTTTGCCTTAGATTCAAACATCCACCACAAATCAAGAATTTCTGAACTGCAAAGAGTATTGCCTGTCATGACAAAGAAAACCCCTGAATGAAGGCATCCTAGGTGATGAAGATATTTGTCCTTGCAAAGACCTTACAGAAAGAGTGGCTTTGTGTCTCTCTCAGTGTTTCTTTCCATGAAAAAGTGCTAGCTTCTTTTTTTAATTAAAAATAGTGCGTGCTTCATACTTATATAGTAATGATTTGTAAAAGTATTTATGTTTCCAAAATAAGCAGTAATTAAAAAAATTAAACAGCAAATCTGTGGCCCTTTAGGAGCTATTTCCTGCCACTGTGCTATGCACCAGGGATGTGTGAAGCTTCCTAATCATAGCTGGGGACCAAAGCTGATTATTTTTGCTTCAAAGGCATCAGTCTGTACATCCAAACTACAAAGTACCATCCCTGTGTTTTGCTACCATTAGTGGTGTAGGGCTGAGAACTGAGGAGTTGTGGTTTACCTAAAAGGGAGAAAGAATGTACCTCTCAGCCTGCCCACATTAATTCCTTGTTCCCACAGCACATTTCATGCAGAAGGAGAAGTTACCGTGGAAGCAGACGTGGCAAAACTATTGACACAGGAGGATAGTTTCATATTCCTTGAATTGCATTAGAAAACGGTTGGAAAGAGCACAGAAATACCACCCATCATTTTAAGAAAGGAAGAGTAATTAGTTCAAATAATTTTGAGTACAAATTGGCATTATAGTGCAAACACAATTTGGCCATGACATTGGATTAATGTACCTTGCCAAAGGGTTTATGGCATTAAATCATCTAATCTAGCCATGCTTTCAGACCTAACAAAAGACCAATTCTTTAACTCAGTCCCTTCTGTGCACCCACTCCATGTGTCCTGGGGTTCCTAATGCAGTTTTATTTATCTTTTCTGTAAAGACCAACCTTGAACAGGCATCGTATTTTTCCTGTTTCTCTAGCATGCTACTTAAGACATGTCTCACCATGCGGACTCAATTCACTTGCCTGCTTAGAAATGTCAAATGCTGCTTAAGGTGCCCCGTGGTGTCTGAGACACTCACCAGGGCTGACAGATGTAACTCATCACCAAGGGGAGACTCATGCCCTTCTGGACCAGGAACTATTTCTTGTCCCATATGTCTACTGGAAATACCAGGCTGGTGCTGTGAAGTGACAGTACATTTGAGTTCCACTGTGATAGCCAACTTCATTATTATCAAGCGATACGTTCTCACTATACTGAGAATATATTTTGTTCTGATTCTCTGTGAAAATTTAGGACCAGATGGAAAACAGCTTTTCTGAGGCTACTACATCTTCCCAGAGAGTTACTGGAGAGATGAACTGGATGATGACATTTTGCAGTTTGATTCCTGAAAACTGGTTTGATTCCAGGTCAGACGATTTACTTTTGATGCAAACTGATAGCAGATAACAGAGCAGAACTACACATGCTCTTCTCTGTCTCAGTCTCAGCTGATACATCATTTACCCAGCTGATGTATCAATTCACACATGGAAAGCTGTGTGCAAGTAACACAGGACAACGTTTATGCATTGTAGACTAATTTTGCTCTCAGTTATATCCATTCCATTCCACTCCTTTCATTGCGGTTGACAGGTGTAAAAGAGAGCAGCTGAATTTTTCACTGTGACCTTATACAGAAATGAATGAGATCCTTCAGGACTTGGTTGCCTGTACATTCATAATAATAAAGAAACCTTAGTGATGATAAAATGGCTTCTTCGTTATTGCTGCCTTGAGGGACTAGCTCAGCTCACATAATTGGTAACTGGTTGATCAGCCATCCAGGTCAGTCTTGGCCTAGGTTAAACTTGGGATAGTGGTGGGAAACCCCAGTGTTGTGTTCTTTGGTAGATGAGTGTTATGTTTTTAGAGAACAGAGATACCTCTTGGGTTTATGGCAGGCAGGTGTCTGTATCTGGAGTCACAAAAGGCAAATACTGTTCTTTAGCATCCCATGCCAGTCTCAGCATCAAGGCTCTGAAGTTCAGTGGGCTTGACAGATGAACCCTTCATTTTCTCTGTGTCTGGACTGAGGCAGATAAGTGAATCTGTGTTGGGGCAGGCAGCAGACCCAGGTTACAACTGGGACTCTTCCTCCAGGTCTCTTGAAGTTTGCACTAAGCCTACATACAGCTTACTGGACAATATGAAGCAAGAAAGAGGCCAAAGAAGGGGCAAGTAATGTATAGATCTTAGTAGTTAATTCTTGTAGAATATTTAGTGAAGCTTTCTGCTAGCTTTGAGCATGTTATTCAGAAGCAACTCTTGATAAAGTCTTCTTTTTATAAAGACTTGAGGCTGCTGAGACATGTTCACCACTACCAGAACTTTTAATGTTTACATAAATAAAGAAAGCTCAGAGGCTGTGGTCGCTCAAGAGCTTGATGTATAAATTGGATAACATATTAAAAACTTATCCACTACCAAGTCCTATGATCTCAAAGAGATCTCCTTTTGCTCAGTTGATGGAGCCTTCTGGAGAATAAGGGTTTACATATCCTGGTTCTCCGTGTATCATCTAACATAGCCTCAGTGGTTCTTTGTAGGACATTATAAGAGTCTGTGAACAGGGATGGATGCCTAATGACAGCCATTATGTACAGTCAAGAAGCAGGCAAAACTATTTCTATTAGCTGAGTGAATCAGTTGCTTATCTTGACAAAACATCTTTGGAACAGGGGCAATCATCACCTGACTAAACCTGCCGATCACCTACTGACTAGAGGGGGTAAACCTCTAACCCAGTTAGATGGCAGAAGAAAGAATAGGTGTTCCAAAAATGACAGAAGTCAAAGAGCTCATAATTACTTAAATGATTTCCCGGTCCTCCTAATGATCACAGTTTGGATTTCCTTTAATCAAGAAGTTCCTCTCCTTCCCATGGCCCAAAAGATGGCCATTGCAATTTTTTGTTCATATACACAACCTCCAGGCTTACTATGTTTTTGTGTATGTATTTCAGCACAGTGGGTAGATGTCACTGAACCACTCAGTGATAGAATGGTATAACGAAGGGAGCAAGAAGAAAGGGCACACACATTGATATACCACTTCAGCAAGACCCTGTATGTCAAAAATTGGGTAAAAAAATGTAAACTGTGCTCTTTGGCTTACATTACGCAGTGCTCTGCATCTGGAGATGCCCACCCAAGCCATACTGATGTAACGACTGGAAAGTCTAAAACCTCTGAACATCACCAAAGACTTCTGACAGACAATGAGTGCACGTGAGAGAGACTGCAGCAACATCTAGTCTTGTTTTGTTAGGCACGTTTTGTTAATTAAGGGCATGTCTTAAATCCATGGTGGTTTTTACCACTTAAATAAACAAAAAACTGCAATAAGGGTGTGTTCCATGTCCGAGGCCAGCTCAGCAGCCTTTCAGGCCCAAGGAGCTAGTGTGGGGGGAAAGAGAGACATGAAGAGGTGAAATGATTGAATGGCAGGTACAGAACAGATCAGTTTTGGACCCTCCAGGCTTAAGCCCAAGCAACATTTCCTTGTGGACTTTTCTCCATGACAGAAATACTCCAGATGGAGGTTTTGACTTCAGCGATGGTTGCCCCAACATTTTCAGACAATGTGATGTTAGCACCCTACACAGGTATCTGTCAAACAACATGGACCATAGTTTGCACCAAGGTTTCCCTTTAACAGTACAGTACACTGTTTTGTTTGGTGCTCATTAGATGCCTTTAAATGCCTATCAGAATTTATCTCCTGCTTTTTTTTTTTTTTCTGATCTCACTCATTTTCACAGGTCTTGTCTCTTTAACCACATAATTCAATAATTGAGCATGACAATAGTTCCCCCTTTATTCTGATTGTTCTGTGCCTGATGATGGTGTGAGGTGCCATGATGGAGTGCACTCAAGGACCTCTTAGATGAGCCTATATATTTGCATTGCTAATTTCCTGCCTTGAGAGAGAAGGCAATGGTTGACTTTTTTCCTTGTTTGATTCATAGGTCTGTCTTGTTTTACTGAGGATTGATTTGTGTGTAGGCAGGGAGAGGGGCTGAATATATGGTTCGAATTGCTAGCACTTGTGCACACATGAAGTACTGCTTGTTCGTAAGCCGATATTGAAAAACAGGAAAACAATTACATTACAAAAGAATTGTTGAGGTGTTTGTGAGGAAGCTCCGAGTGTAAAGACATGTACAAAGGGATGCTTCTGGTCTGTGTGGACCAGAAAATGGAGGTGATTCAAGGATAGCTTAGAATGGGAAGTTTGAAAGAAATGGTAATCATCAATAACACAAAATACACAAATAAATGCTTTGCATGGGCTCAGTGTTAGCATCAGACTCTTACGATGCTAGCAGGACGCATAAAAGTCATAAATCAATGGGATGCTGAAAAGAATAATGTTTCTTTAACAAGTGTTATAAGACTTGGAGGCTTAGCCCAGACCAAGTACAAAGTAGAAAGCCTCACAAAAAATAACTGAGGTCCCTGCAAAATATTTCAATTTTTTATTGATTGAAGGCAATTATCCCTTAATTGCATATTTAAATGAGGTATTAGGAGGTTTAACTAAGCAATGCCTCTTAATTGCTGCTGCACACTAGGTGTCACAGATTGTGTTTATTTCATATGTTAATTAAAGAGAATGGGTATTTTATTTTATTGACTAGCTGGCTCTTCAAGGCTGTACTACTTAGGACCGAGGATGTCTCAGGTGTCCACAGGACCCTGGGTATTAATGTAATCATTAGAAAGGTTCCAGTTTTAAATGAAGAGGTATATCTCCATTTCATGGATAGTTTCAGCCACTTAGATTACACATAAGTAGGGGAAGGGAGAACCTGAAACCAGGTTAACCCAAACAGTACAGAAATGTGTAAGGGCAGGAACAACCACAGCAAAGGTGTACATATCGGGAGCAAAGGCCTTTTTTCTGGGACTTAACATGAAGGTCTGAGACTGTGAAGCAGGATCCAACAGGGCTGAGATTTGAAATGCATGGCATGTTTTCCAGGCTACGGCATTAATCTTTGAGGTTTCCTTGCACAGTCACGTGCAGTGCATACCTTGGAGTTAGCGATCCCATCACTGCAAGGAGGAAGAGTCTGGATCCTATATGGAAGTTCTGAGCTTCTTATTGGTGATACCTTTATATGAATGGTGGAGTTTGTAAAAAAAATCTTGTCTGACTAACTGTGTAGCTGCTGAAAGAATGACATATGGGTAGAACCAAACATTAGAGTGGGATGGAGTTGTGCGCTGATGTGTAGCACATACCTACACAGTACAGAGCCATACACTCCAGGCTCTGGTAATATCAATTTCTTCTATAAGAAGAAAATAATCAGCTGGAAAGTGTTGAAAAGGCAAGAGACGAGGTATCCTGCCTAATCACAGGAGTACTGTGTTATATCTATATGGAGGGGGCAGATGGATGGATACTGCAAACTGGCCAGATTATGAACCGTCTCCAGGACAGAAACCATACAGCCGTGTTAGTGAGGTTTGTGCTGGAGCTAATAAGGCCCACTGGGAGGCAGAGCGTGTTAATTCAGGAATAATATAACACTCACGCCGTCAAACAGCTTCTGGATCAGAGCAAGCATAGCGCAGTGCATGGGCAAAGGGAACACATCTGTCTGCACCTGGTGCAGCTCACCATCATGCTGGGGCTGGTGGGACACTGAAGGTGGTTGCAGGGTGTATCAGGCATGTGCCTGTTTGGGGCATGATGAAGCTCTCAGAAATATGCGTAAAGATGAGCAATCTCAGGTTGGAGATGGTGAAGGGAAGAGCTGCCAGAATGAGCAGAGTAGGCAGACTATCTTGTTACAGGAAACTCAGAAACATAGCTTATTTTGTCTGGAAAAACAGGGGCAGATGGCAGAAGCCTCAGCAATCTTCAGGTACAAGCCTAGGGCGATGGGCTGCATCCTTTCCCAAGGTGGCAGTGACTGACTTGCAGCAGGAGCCAGGCACCAGCTCTTGAGGCTGTGTGAAGGCAGGGTGCATGTGTTTGGTGCCGGGACCCTTCCCAGCCTCTGAACAGCACCACTGTTCTCTGTTTTTTCCCCCCTCTGGAACCTCTTCTGCTGGCCAGGACTAACAGAAAGGCCCTTTCTCAGTTATTGGTGTATTCACACAAATGACTTTCATCCATAAAGATGCCAGGAGATCAGCACTGGCAGAACTGAAGACTCATGAAAGCAAAAAGGCAAAATTCATGTGAAAGAAAATGGGTATAAATTTGCCTTGAATCAATGCAGGCTGGAAATTGGGTACACTTTAACTAAGCAGCAGAGCACTGAGGTTCTGAAATGGTCCTCCAATTAGAATAGTAGAAGAAAGAAGTATTCTGAAGATGGAGCTAAACTGGTTCATTTATTGAATCACCGGTTGGTGTTTTGGAGTTGGTAGTGGGTGCCAGGGAATAGCTCTTCCAACTCTATGTTCACATCTAATATTCCCCAAATTGTGTTTCTTATGTGTTTTTCTACCTTTTGCTGAATATATATGGGATTCTCAAAGAAGAACCAAAATCCCATGGCAGTTCTTTGAGTGCAGGGCATCTGGCTTTTTTTTGTGTGTGTGTGTGTGTGTTTTGAAAAAAACAACCAGAGCCAGTAATGATGGTATGATCACAGACATAATTTCTTCCTTTTGTCAGAATAAAAAAATGCAGTGCCAGAGTAAGAACCATCAGCTTGAAGTATTGACTGGATAGTTAGACTTAACAGTGAATTTGCTCTCTTTTAAATGTGTTAAATCCGACCTTAGATTAAATTTAAACTACTTTGCTACAGCATAATCCACCAGAGACCCCCTGACTTTCCATTGACTTTAATGGAGCCTCTACTGAACAATTAGAGCAAATCACAAAATATGCAGTGTGGATGTAGAGCCGAAGTGGTTAACATCCATTTTTGGTGGGTAATTTCCCCTTTCAGATCTTACTGTGTCATTATAATTAGCAAAGCCCAAGGGTTCAACTAACAAAGGGCAGTGGCATGATAGTTTGTGTGTTGTTACTACTGCTTATTACATCTATCATTATCATCTCTCTGTGACCTTGGGCTTCCCCTGCTGCTTTATCATCTTTTCTCTCTTTCTTATATGCTTGCTGTAAGCTCTTTGGGGCAGATCTGATGGTTTCATGAGTCAGGCCTCCAACAAGAGGACCTTATTCTACATTGAGGCCCATAGGAACAACAACAATGCAACTTTTAGAAAGAGTGCTAACAGATAGATGCACAGTTTAGTGGCAGGTCTTTTGGACAGGCCAATGCTGCCATGTCAAATGTGTCTCTTCCTGGGAGCCTGCAGCTGACTGTTGTAGGGCTATGAAAGAGCTGAGCCATACATGTCAACATCCTACCGTAGGGGGCAGGGGACACCTCTGCTGTCTCCAAATGCAGGCTGCTGTGTTGTGGACATGGGGACATGCCGGGTGAGATGGTGCAAGGACCCACTGGAAAAAGAGGAGGCTTGGCTATATCTCCAGTTCAGTTTCAAGAGAGTTTAACGGTGGATTGATCAGATTCATCAGCAGGACTTTTCCCTCCAGGACAGACTGGCAAGTTGGAGGGTTTGGATTTTCTCGTCCTCTGTTTCAGCCTGGTAATCCTGTTGAAGCCCATGCATGACCGCTCCAGCAGCTGTGAAGTCCCCGCACACTGGTGGCACATTGGCATCTCCGATTCTCTGCCACCAGCAGACCACACCTGAGTCTCCTGAAAGTGGAGATATTTTTGTCTAAATAATTTCTTTAGGCCAATATAGGGGTGCATGGATGGAGCAGAGCAGCACCTTAATGATTACAGGGGAGATCAAACTGGATGATTTATGGTTCTCTTTTGGCCAGGAAACTGTGGAACATTATCCTGTCCCTTGCTGGCCAAAGACTTCTGAGAAGCCCGTAATTATGGACTTCTGAGAAGTCCATAATATAGAGAGTTTTAATAATATAGTGCAGAGCACAAGGGCTTGAACAGAACCAGGCAGGTCTTGACATCACCAGCCTTTTCTTCCCTTCCATTCCCCAGTGCTGTCGCTATTGTCTGAGCCTCATCACTAATAACATCAGTGAGGGATCCAGCATTGGCCAACTGCTAGGGCTCTTACCACTGTATCATTATTTCTGCTCCTGGTACATGTAGACAGGACCATGATCAAAATACTGCGGGCTGCCAGCAAACTTCTGCTGCCACGAGAGGAGCCGAACTGCTGTTTGTGAGGGGAGGATGGAAATTTCAAAGTTAATCTGGTTCCCATCCCTGGTACCATTTAACTGTAGCACACAAAGGGTTTGCAGTGCACCGAGAATTCAGTTGTTTTATGCAGGTCAGCCTCACGATGAAAAATTTTATATCAAAACGTCTAACTTCAAAAAGGGTTAGACTCAATTTCCTGGTGAAGGCTCGAGTCAGTTCTCATTTTAATCTCACCTACATGCCTGCCCCTAGGTAAAATGTCATTGTATTATCATGTTTGATTGTAATAATAATAGTCATTTGGCCAGTAACAAAATCACAGGACTGAACATACCTGATGATTTAATCTAAATTCAGCCCCAGATATGTAGCCTGTTCCATTTTTGAAATGAGTGAAGCCATTTATTTGCACCTGGATCATCAAATTAGGAGGCATCTCTGTCCTTCGAGGTCCTTGCTTCTATCTTACCTTATCTCCTGCTCCCCAGACAACATTTTTCCTGCTTAGGGCAGCTGCTCCAGTGACTGACTCTGAAGCTGTTGAAATAATGCTGGCTCTTCCCCAGTCCAGAGAAACCAGTGGTGTCACATTGTTTGTGTCTTTCCTTTCATAAGTAGTCCATGAATATGCTTCCTTAAGCCACTGAAGGAAAATACTTCCAAGAAAAAAACTCCTGTCTTGTCTTTAAGAAAAATATTTGGACTGGTAAAATGCATTGTACTATGAAGGATAGTTCCAATTTACAGACTCATGAGCTTATGAGTGGAATAAGCCTCCATCCTTATCTTTATGTTACAGCAATGGCACCCACATACGATAAGTCTTCGCTGGCAGAATTTTGAAAAAGTAATTCTAGTGCAGTGAATATAAAATAAATGCTATCAAGGAAAAATATTTTTTGCTCCCCTGGAATAGAAAACATTATTGAAACTGTTGGATGCCTCAGGAGTCTATTCATGCAAAATCTATTTCTGTAGTCAAAATGTATTCTATTCTGCAGATATTTTTTCAATATGTGACTGAGACTTCAAGACAGAAAGAAATAGCCATTTTGGCCAGGAAAGAACTGGCATGTGGTCTGGTTTTAGGTGAGCATAGATTTTTGCATGAAAATTATAGTAATTATGGGTATTTGTAAACAGCGATTTTTGCACTTTAATGGCCTAATCGCATGGTCAACAGCTGGAAGTTGCTCTATGCAGATTCTTACCTAACACATAATAAAAGTCACCCTTTGCTGCATTTCCACAAAGAAACAAATTATAGCACAAAAGAGACCTGCCAAATGCAATCTTTCATCCTCTTCTGCTTCTTAAAGAGGATGTTTGAATATTCTGATTTTAAAAAAGGGATAAAACAAAAGGAAAAATAATTTATGTATATCTAAAATGCATGTCTAAAGAAAAAAAAAATGGAAAATGCTGATGTATATGTACTTCTTGGCCTTTTATTGTCATATATGCATTTCCTTTGCATTTGAAAGTTCATATGTCATGCATGGTACACATCTGTTCCTTTCATTTTTAATTCTTTCTTAAATACGTATTTTTAATTTCTCCCTATTGTTTTCTTAAATGGTTCCATTACAGCAATATAAAAGCATATCCAACAAGCAAAACCACACAGAATGACTCTTGTCATATTGAACATCTTGGCAAACTGATGGGGAATTTACTATCTATCAGGAAGAAAAAAAAATGAAGAAGAAGAAAAAGAAAAGAAAAACGAAAAACGGAACAAATCTGATCAAACCTGTGCTCCCCCAGGCTGGTTGGAAACACCTCAGTTTAGCCTCCTCATCCCCAGGTGTCCCAATCCAGGCATACCTCAAACAACTAGAAGCAGCACTAGCTGGATTTGGTGGTTTACATTAATCTTTTTCTTTGCATTTAGAAGTGTCTGGGAAATAAAGGGGCAGTTGCTGTTTCTCAGCTGAGAAATGGTAGCTTCAAATCCCTAATTTAATTGCTTTTGATGAACACCCTTTATCCTTAGGCTTTCTAATAAGATGCTGTCAATATGTATCTCTTCTAATCTTCTGCGCCTTTACCCCTGTTTCTTTGTTGAACATCAGCTGACAATCGTATTTAGGTTTTTCTATAGACAAGTTAAAAAAAAAAAAAGTGCATAAAAACTCAGGAGACACCCACAGCTTCACCAGGAGCTGGCAGAAATGCACAACTCCAGCCCTCTCTCTTTCTTGCCTTCATAGCTACTTCCCTTCAGTCAACTCCCTAATAGTTATATAGATTGTGTTAATAAGCATCAAATTATATAAATTTGCACACCCTTGGGTTAATTTGTGTATGGAATCAGTGAATTTGTATATGTAGTTTAAAATGTCAACATTAGCTATTGGAACTTGTGCATAAACTTAGTCTTAAAACTTGCAGTTGAGGAGAAATGAATGCTAGGAAGCTATGCAGAAGTGCAAACCATGGAGACTTCCAAAGTCCCTATAAGAAACTGCATTTTTAAAGGCAGCAGCACAAACCAAAGCCACATGTTCCCCTGGGCCTTGTTCCCTGTGCATCCGTTTTGGTGGGGTGAGGGAGGGATGCAAATCTTCTGGGGCTGAGCATCCCCAACAAGCCCTAGCTGAGGAGGAACGGACTGGCAATGCTCTGGCATAGACCAGGTCCCACGTAAGTAGTACCAGCCTGACTTTTTGGGTTAACTTCTAGGTCTAGGGCAGCTACATCAGCTGTTGGAGGCAGCTCCTGGTGCAATCAGGGCAGCAGTGAAGGTTGCCCATTCTTTTCCATGGCATTACAGGGGCTTTTTAGCTGTTGGCTAACCTGGGGAAACACAGCTCTCACTTTTCACCTACAAGTTTTACCTGAAGGCTCAGTCTTATCCTTTCCTTACCCTTTGAAGCCATTTTCCTTTCCATCATCAGGTTCTTGGCATATATGTGGGTTCATTTGGCTCTTTCTCCATTTTGCCACCATTATGTTATACTTTGTTAATTTACGGATTGCTGTGAGTCTTTGGCTTCACTCTTATTAAATATTGTGCATTTTAAAGGTGTTTAGTTCTTTCATTGCTAGTATTAATCGCTTCACTATCAATTCCCTATTCCCATCTGTTGTTTTGAAATAGCTCTATATATTATTATGCCTCTTCATTGCTTCGGCTCTCTGTCACAGCTGACTGCTTGTTCACCTCACCCTCTGTGGAGCTTCCAAAATCCTTTTTCTCCCTTGTTCTCATGGCAATGCTCCAGTTCCCTGAGTACCGATGTGTTCATCAGCATTTCTGTTGGGTAACCTTCAGGGCATCTTGCTCTAGAGTTTTAACATCTCTCAATTCCTGTCCCTCTTCCTCCTCAACTATGTGTCCTATCCCCCTGCTAAAGGTAACTGCCCTTCAGTAGCATCAGCAGAAGTGGGTTCATACCTCTAACTCAGCCACGAGCCAGGCATACTGGCTTAAATCACTACTGGGATGAGGAAATACTGCTTAGTTACTGTGAAACCTCCACTACCTCCATTCACTTCTGACAGGTTTCCCAAGACTACCCATGGCCATTGATTAGGTATTTCATTTCAGAATTACCTTGGAGGTTGCTCTTGTTTCCTATTTATTACATTTTGTTCCTCCTTATCCTTCCCTTCTCCTGTAACATTTTAATGCCCTTTTCCTAATTGGCTTCCCTGCTTTATTACCTCTTTTTTCCTCCCTGCTAATAGCAGGATTGTTTCCAAGACTTTTTGTCATTTCTCTACTACACCCATTTTCTCCTCCAGCAATCTAACCAACATATTTTATGGATGTTTCCAATATTCATGACATCAAATGCTATTCCTGATGGCGTTTCAGGATGTTTAAATTCCAGCATCTGAGAAAACAAGGTGTTTATGCTTTAAAGGGACAATAATGAGGTTAAAACATTTTTTTTTTTCTATAGCCTGTTATAGGACTATCCATAGCTTGCATTTCACTCCTTGCAGTGCTGAGGGCTCATGAGCAAAGACGATAATAATGGTAAACATCATGTCAGCCAATGTCCCCCAACACTACAGTTTCTGAAATCTGTTCTTTGCCCCTCAGAGGGACCTTGTCCTACACTGCCCATATGAATTCCTGCTGCTTCTTTCTCCCTCACAAGGAAAATTTTCTGCTTATTATTGTTTGTATGATTGTGCATATGCAGAACCGTAATATTCTGGAGAGGAAGGACATGCTCTTCTCTTTGAAACATATCTGGAAAGGGGAACATCAGTCTGGCAGAAGATTAGGAATCACCAGGCTGTGCAGGCACCATGTCAGACAAATCCTGTCATACAGGGACCAAGCTCTGTCACTGAAAGGAGTTACCAGATTGGCCTGTTGACCTTATTCTTCCATTTGGAAGAACATTACCGGGTTAGAAACTTTTTCTTTAATTTTCTGATCAAATTGATTTAACACCAGTTTCTATCCAGTTGTTCTTGCCCAGTGGATGGCTCAATTAGACTTACTTTTTCTCCTACTACAAGTATTTACGTACACTATACCACAGAGGGCAGCTCTGCAGCCTCTCGGACTTCACTTTGCTAGCTGACTAAGCCAACTCCAGCTTCTCTAGAAAGACTGTTTCTCAAGCATCTTAGTATCCTTCTTTACATCAATTTCATGTTGAATTTCTGATTTTCAAATGCTGGTAACCAGAGGGGTAGATTGTATTTCAGGTCTAGTTGCAGCACTAGTTGCAGCACATACAATTGTCTTAATACTTTCCTCTTCCTATAGGGACCATCTTGCCTGTCATGGGCTGGATTATGCCTTCGCGGAGGTAGTCCCCATAGACAGCTCAGAGTCATTCATGCTGTCATTACCTGTTTTACCAGCTTAACCATATTGCAGTCATTTTTAACTGACAAACTGTCCATTTACAGCAGCTATGGCATCAGTCCCTCAGTGCGTAAGCTTATGTTGCATATTATTGAATTACTTTTCTTTTATTCTTTTCCTTAAGTACGTCCATTCTTACTGCCTGCTGCCCTAATCATGTTCTGTATCGACACTTTCTCTTAGATATGGACAGACATTGGTATCCTACTCAGGGTCCCAAAAGTCAGCACCCTTCTTATTTATATCCAAGCCATCAGGAAACAGAGAGAAAAAAAAATCCCCAAACTAATCATGGAGAAACTTAATTCATCTCTCTCCTTCAGCCCAACAGTTCTCTTTTCAGTGCTGCTGATGGCTGTCTTCCTTTCAGCAGGCTCCCACTCAACAGTTCCTCTGCGCATCCCTATTTTCTCTAGTTTAAGAAATGATTTCCCATCTGATGCCTTATTAAATGCTTTGCTGAAGCCCAGATAAATTAGACCTAACACATTTCCTTTGTCTAGAAAATCAGTGATCTTATAAAAAAAAATCCTCTGAAGTTAGTCTAAAACAACCTACCTTTAACAAGCCCAAAACCTTTGGTAATTTTTTTTTAGTGCACTCCCAGTTTACATCCATAACTTAAATTATTTCTTTTTATTTTATTTTTTTTATTTTTATTTTTATTTTCCCAAAGCCTGCAGACATTTGAGGTCTAACTTGTAATTGTCAGATCTTTTTTCTTCTCCCTCTTAACTGTAGGTACTGCACTTGTTATTTTTTTAATCCCATGAGTTTATAGGTTTGTCATGAATACCTGCGACTGTTCCTGTAGTTTCATGCGCCAGTTCTGTCTGAATTCTGAATGAGATTATCTAGTTCCTCCCAACTAGAGAGGATTAAGCTCTTAGAATTCTGCTGTTGTTTCCAGTGTGGTAAAACCTCGTTCCAACTGTCTATTTTCTCTTTGCCCTCCTGTTCAATGTCATTACCCTTATTAAAGTTTGAGCTAAAGACTCTTTAAGTGGCCTTTTATGCAACAGGCCCATAGATCCTTTTTTTTTTCTTTTTTCTTTTTCCTTTTCTTTTTTTTTTTTTTTTCCCCATGTTTCCATGTTGCAAGGAAGTCAGCTTTGATTTCCTAGCAGCACCCGTGATTCAAAGAATCCTCCAGCCTCTTCCGTGTTCAAGGCCTGGAGACATGCAGCATGTTGCCTTCAGCAGCTAGGGTGCTCAGAGCACTTAGTCCATCAGAGCTTGCCCTTTTGAAATTGAGAACATTAGTTCCAGCCTTACTTTTGTTTATCCTTCCATTTAATGTAAACTGAATCAAAGCACAATCATTTCAGCCAATGTTGTTTGGTCTCCTAAAATGTCTTCATTGCTTACCCAAACTGATGGAAAATTCCAGTCATTCTTTTAATAACTTTCTGCAATAAACACAACTGGATGTATTATTTATAATTGTCTTCACCAGCTACTTAATTTCAGTGATGCCAGAACGGCCAGCAATCTTTTTTTGGAGACATTTTGTCTTGATTATGCTTAGTAGAGAGAAATAGAGAGCCTGACAGGCAAGAAGAATCTTAAACATAACCAGAGATGATTGAAATTTCACTGTGACAAATTCCAGCATTTTCAGTCCAAATTAGGATGAAACACAGGAGTATATATATTAAAAGGGGAACATTTCCAGGTCAAATGAACTGCTTGAAATGTTTTATTTTGTCTTAAATCCATTAGAACTGATTCAATAGTCTTCTCATTTGTTTTTCCCCTCTGGCATTTTGAAATTTGAAGAAAAAAATCTGACCCACCAGAGATAAAAATGACTTTAATATTAAATGTTCATGTTTTGATTCTTCCCATAAAGTGTGTTTTTAAAATGACTTCCAATGCCTTTTCATACTAGGCACTGGATTAAAATTATGCTTGCCATGTAAAAGAAATTAAAGAGGAATGTGAGATGCTTGACTGGTCACAGCTAAGCAAACTCTACAAACTGCAGAAATGTTAGCTGAATTATTCTCACCATGACCTGGGGTTCTACTAGGTGTTTTTCCACAGTACACACTTCTGTTTTGTAATCACTGCAAGTTTGGTGGCATGTTTCCTTGGAGGGTAAAAGGTCCCTTGATGCCAATGTTACGCTGACGGTGGTAGATTTTGAGGCCTTGTTGTCTCTGCAGAGAGGATGGTCCTAATAAAGAGGCATCTGGGCCTTCTTGTCTCTTTTCTTCTATTAAGATATGTCAGGTTAGGCTCTGGACAGCTGGATTGTGATGTTTTTGCCTCCAGGGTGTTTTGGCGTAGTGCAGTAGGAGAGTGTTGCTATCTCCAGGAGCCCGTGAATCTGAGAATATGTCTCAAGGATGAAACCTGGAGAAGTGCAAAGAATGATTTCATCTTGATTAATTACACAGTATTGATCCTCTGTGGAAAGAGCAATTATCCCAGACACTCTTCTCGCTGAAGTGAAAGCCACCGGGAAAGCCACTCTGATAAAGAGGATGAACGTTTTCCCTCCAAAGGGCTCAACTGGTTTTATCCTCAGGGTCTGCAGCATTAAATTTAGACTCCAAGGGAAAAAAAAAACTGAGCCTCGGTGTAAATGTGCCCGGCTTATATCAAGTGCAGGACAAGTTGCACAGACAAGTGGGTTAAATCTGGATTCCAGTTGGCAAAGTATGAAATCTAGCCTTGTGTGTCTTTTCATGAATGGCTTTGTCCAGAGTTTTCAAAATCTGCATGTTGTCTGCTGAATGTTATCATAATGAGGATGTCATTCTCCCTCACCCGTTGCCTTGCTGAGCCCTGGATATCTCCATAGGCATTGCTTTGAAGGATGCTGGATTCTACCCTATGCATCAAGGAAATAAAGCTTCTTAACCAAGAACATGAAACTGTCAGGTGCAAGCTGTCTCACTGAGATATGCTGACATTGTCTTCTCTTCTGATTTTTCAAGGAGGTGTGACCCTTGAAATGTGTTTTTTTTTTTTTTTTTTTTAAGTTCATTAGTGTTAGTCTGTGTTAATCTACACATTGTTAATCTACACATCAGTATACCAACCTGGACTTAATTTTATGCTCAAATTTGAGTCCATTCCTTTCACTGACATTTTTTCTCTCTCTCTCTCTTTTTTTTTTTTTTTTTTTTCCCCACCAGGCTGCATGTTCTAAAAGGGAAGTGTTTCCACTCACCTCATTGCAGTAGGCAAAGCATTAGAGGTAGAACCTCCCCCTTAGCAGTAGCTGCCTTTCCCTTTGAAGCCTTGCTGGTCACACAAAGGCTGTGCAGATCCCCTCAGGGATGTTGCCCTTGAGCTAGCTATCTCAGTACTCTTCTCTTTTTCCCTGTTGGGCTCCTGTATTAAGAATTTCTTTCGTTAACCATTTCTCATGTTAATAAATCCAGACAAACTGCTAGTTTGTGCCTGCAGCCTCGATAGCATAGCTTAGCCTTTAGTTCTCTCACTAAACCTGTCTTGATCCCTTGTCTACTGAGTTTTTGTCCTCACCCACCACCCTTCTTTTCCTCAGATGTTGGTCAGTATGGGGAAGATTTACAGCAAGGTTTATATGCTTTGGGAAATCTTTGCTTCCTCTTTCAGTCAGTGCCATGCCAGACACATAAAGCAAGCTTTTTGTCCGAGAGCTGTCCTTACTTTTTGACAAACAAAATGCTCAATTTTTCTGCTCAGATTCTGGAAACTACAATTCCCATAGTACCATTCAGAGAGTCACACAGTTTTGATGATGTCAGTGTCTTGTATTCAGCCACAGTTGGGATTTGGAGGAGAACCATTTTCTAGGTATGTATGGTATCTGTAGATGACTGGATTTTGTAGCAGCCAACTGTATATCAAAATATTTTCCACTTTGGGGAAGTGGGTGAAATGGCCAATGTGATCGTAATGCAAGCTATAAAAAGATCAAAGTTGCAATGCTCTGCAACAGCATCATCCAGCATCAATGTAGCAGGAGCTCACTGGAAAAAAATGTTCATGCAATATATAAGACATTAAAAATTCTGTTACATTACTCTTGCCACAAAGATTGTAATGAAAATGGGAAATGGCACAAACGTAACCCATTCTCATTACAATTGTTAGATTGTAATCTTGTGCTCTCCTTCTCAAGAGAATGCTAAATGAGATTTTAAAGTATGGAAAATAAAGGAGCAAATAGAAAGTGGAAAGCAAAAGAGGTGAGGCATGATAGACTGTTCCTGCATTCTTATGTTCTTTATTTTTGCAGTAAGGTAGGAAAGAACACTATGAATTCAAATAAAGATATAGGCACACAGATATATTTCTTTTCTGATTTCTTTTGAAAATATGTTCTTTCAAAAATCTTATCTCCCTCATTCTCTCTTAAAAAAAAATCAAAAAAATCAAAGAGACAAAGTAACACTTCAGATATCTGCATCAAGAGACTTATTTTAACAGAGTAGAATTTGCCCTTAATCATCATAGTAGGAGCTGAGGGTAACACCTCCCAGTGAGAGAGAAGAACGGTATGACTTAGGAGACTAGCAATTAAAAATCTGTCAGTCACAGGTTGGCATCCGGCCCTGATTAGACAGTGACTGAAAGTTGTTAATATTAGGTGATGGCTGTGGAAGGAAGTACCTGACCTTGTTCTAATCCCCATGCCCGCGTTTAAATGACATGTAGTAGCTGCCACTCAGCACTGCCATTGGTGCTTCCAGTAGACGACCAAGCATAAATGAGTATAAGAAGCAATCTAACCCCATCTCCTTCCTTGTAAAAGTAGTTCATGCACAAGACTCGGAGCAGGTGTAACAGGTACCCTCCTTCCCAAATCTGTCTGGGAACAAAAAGCAATGCTTGCCTCTCTTGGCACCTCTTAAAATAGTAAATAAGGAAAAAAGTCCAGTGAGTATTCAGAGGGAGAGGCACAGCAAAGACTCAGTACCCAGCATTTAATAGCTCTGTTTTGCTTGGAGAGTCAGTGCAGGTGAGTGATCATTATGCACAGGAGTCAAAAGGGCTCCTTGGTCACTGAGGCTGTAGCCCTGCAGAGTCCACATGACATCTAGTCCATGCAGCCTTGCAACAATGCATCCTCATATAAACATTACAACATCTCTGTAACAAAAGAAAAAGGACTAAAAGCTACAAAATCTCTAGCTCAACCCAAGGAGAAGGTAAGAGAGATCAAATGCAACAGAAATAATTTAGGATTTTGCAGTCGTTCTGGAGATGCATCTTCTTCTCAGGTCCTGTTTTTTTTGTTAATCCACTCTTTTGTTCACCCACTTTGTTATGTTTGGCTTTGCTTTTGTTGTTGATGATGGTTTTTGTTCACCCACTGAGTTAATCTTAAGACCAGTACTCCCTCTCTTCCTCTCCATTCCTTCTGTGACATCCCCCCAGGTGGTGGCCATGGAATTCTCTAAGTGAAGACAGGAGAAGGAACCTGGCCCTGTAGACAAATTATCTGTCATAGCTTCATGCAACCTTCAGTTACTCCTTGCTTAATGGATAGCCTCAGTTAAATGGTTCTGCTCACCTAAAATCTGCCCAGAATTTACAGAGGAAGAAATCTGATATTTTCATGGGTTTATGCCAGAATAAACTTTCTTTGTCTTTGTTGTTTGCAAATAGTCTCTGAAGTTAATTTTTTTTTTTCCGTATCCACATACAGATGTTAGAGGTGACATGTTAATGATTTGACAAGCTTTCTATTTGAAAACCAAAGCTAGTCTTCAAAGAACATACATAAATCTGGTCTGCAACTTCAGACTGACTTGTATATTTTTCCGTAATCTTGGTTAAAAATGTTTGCATCTGAGATGATTTTTTGTTTGAGAGGTTTTTCTGTCATATAGGTGGTTTCAGCTGAACTAAAATTCCTGAAAGTTTGGAATTGTAATTGAATTTCTCTCAGTGATTCTATGTTAACTTCCAAGAGCTTTCAGGGTACTAAGAAAAACCTGTATTATGGCTGGCTGTACTGTATCTGGCCTATGATAAATAAAAGACTTTTAATTTCCCAAGCATCCATTCCCTTTACCTCTACAACCTACAAAAATTAAAAATAAAAATTTCATTCTGAAGCTTAAAGTTAATTTAGTTTCTGTTGTAGTGCTGTAATAAGCAGATCTAATTTAAACAGTCAGCAGTTCCTTCCATTGGACATTAATTTTTTAAAGTCTGCAAGTTAATCAACCTGTTTTATGGTGAAATGTGTTTTTACACCAAAACTCTTCATTATTTCTTTTTTATTTTTCTGTTAAGTGTCTGGGATAAGTGAAAATAGCTCCTGAATATAAAAGAATCAATTAATGTTTCAATATAGGAAAAAAAAGTCGTTCCCCAAATGGGTAACTTTTGTTCAGTGCTACAGACGGTTTCTCTCACAGCTGTCTTTGGAGCATGTTCTGTCAGTGCCACCTGTTAGCTAGACTGGTCTTTACAGGTATAATATATGGTCAAGAAAAGAAGAAAATCCTGCATTTTCTCTTTTCAACGTTAATAGTCCCTCTGAAAGATAAAATTAGTCCCAAGGATTTGAGACGTTGCATACACATATCTATTAGAGAAGAATTAGTCAGAGGACACAGATCTTGGATAATGGAGTATGCTATTTGTGGGTAAAGAGGAGGCTTTCTGACTGAGAGGTAAAACCCACAGCCAGGCCTCGATTCGGACACAGCCTTTGCCATGTCACTCTGTAGCTGTGTGTGACCTCCTTCGGAAAACAATTACTTTTGGTTCTGCTGTTTCTGCTCATCCTAGAGGGGCAGCAGGGGCAAATTCTTCATCATTTTAAGTGGGATTTTGGCAAATCTAGTCAAGGGCTGTATGGCAGTGTTGTCCCCTGAGAGTAGAGGGCCACATGCAGCTCCCTTCTCTTGCACCAAAATTCAAGCTTCTGAAGGAAATGTGTATTTTTGTGCTTCAGGCTCTCTCCTTTGTTTTTGTTTATACTTCAAAATCCAGCAAATGCAGTGAATTTGTTCCCCGGACCTTCAGCCCATCATCCCTCCTTTCTGCAAATCAGTTTGCGCCTCAGCATGTCTCAGCTACTGCAATGACTATAATTCCAATCACAGCCAGCCACTTTAATGGGCTTCTCGTGTCCATCGGGAAGAGCTATCCCATATGCAATGTCAGCTCCCAGCACCTAGAGAAAGCACAGTCTCTCTGCCGTGTTTTAAGGAGAGCCGCAGTTCTGTGGTGACATTTGAGAGCTTTCATTATCGCAGTGCAAGGATCTCTGGGGCACACTCTGGTCTCTTAACATGTCCTTGTTTAACGGCACTCCTTACCTTTGGCTGCCTGCGTTCAGCTAACCAAGTGGTGGCAGAGATGTGTATAGTCCCTCTTAAATCATTCTGATTTTCCCAGGTCCCTCTGCAGTTTTTTGACGGAGCATATGGCAATGTTATGTCTATTTGAAAAAGCCTTTGCATCATATGTTTATACAACTGCTCACTATCCCAAGACAAAAATTCTTTCCTGTTATTGCCCATTTGCTGACTAAAGAAATTATCCTCTTTATGTATTCTGGTACTTTACCTTGATACCTTACATGTTTAATTATGTAGTCCTCAGTCCATAATCCATATGATTCACTCACCATATAATACAACTCACATCAGTTTTATTTGTTTTAACCCTTGCCCTTCCATTCTTGCTAGCTTTCCTTTGTCGACCTTTTGTATCTATTTGGTTTTGGTCTCTGCCTGGCTCCTTTGAAGCTTTCTCTCCCTAGTGACAAAACAGTCATCAAATCCAGTGGTACAGGACTGGACCCAAAGGAGAAAAGCTCCTGATGGTTAAAGACCAGGCATTAAAAAAAAAAAAGGGCGGGGGTGGACAAAGAAAAAACAAAGGAAACTTCAGTTATGTACCATTTAAAGGAACAGCACCAGAATGGAGAAAAAGGAATGGGTTTTATGGCTGCAAAAACAAATGGAGAAACAGCACTTAGTGTTTGGCTCTTTTTCCTTTTCCCTCTGTGAGGCTGGCCAGTGACTTCAGTCATCCATGGAAATCAGGGATTTCCACCAGTTTCAGTGGGATGTGAGTTACACACAGGATCTTTCCATTCTCCAATTTCCTGATCAGCTAAGTAGGAATAATGGTTTTTCTCTGCCTTGGTTTAGAGGCGGGTGAGGCCTGAAAAACCCTGGAATCTTTTAAGAGTGAAAACAATTTCCCCTCTGAGGTCTGATTTGAAGCAAACAAACAAACATACAAAAAATCCAACCTGAACATAAAGCTGTGATTTTTTTTTTTCCTCAGAAGGAGCAATGGAATAGTTCTTAGAATAATGTTTAAAATGGGCTTTTTACAATTGAACTTCATTCCTTTGAAGTGCTTTCTACAACCACTGACTACTTTAGATGAAGTAACTATTTCAAAGCACGCAATATTAGGGAAATATGTCTGATATACTCTAGATCTACACGTAATGCGTTCAACTTCTGTTAGCCCTTTGTATCATGCCGTATTCAATGCATCTTAATAGACATATCTAGGGACCCTGTCCTCATTTTTCAGCTATCTAGAAATTTAGACTTTTTCTGTGTCTGCACTATTACAAAGTGTATCTATTTACATGAGATTCTCAACTCTGCTGTTATAACCATCCTTTTTATTTACAAGTCAATAATATCAAGGCTTTCTTTTTCAACATTGTGTTCTTTGCTCTCTTATTTAAGAAAATAAGTCAACTGGCAAAAATCAAATGCAAGTCTTTTCATACTTGGTGTAGCTCATTTCTCATACAAGGTATATTTGTCACCACACTTAAATAACAAATTTTTACTTATGGTATATACCCATTTTGCAAATACAACTTTCAGCACTTCCAATCCATTTCTATTTTCGATAGAAACACCCCTTGGTCTTTTTCCTTTATCTTGATTTTTTTCAGAAAATGTGTGTTTTCAGGAGGTGGGAAGAGATGCATGGTGACTGAAATTTATTGAAGTCATTCTGATACCCTGGAATAGCATAGTAATAGGTGCAGTAGAATACTACAGAAGCAAAACTAAAGGTTTATAAAGTATACTTCCACCCCACAGACATTTTCCTTCTCTGAATCCAGGATGAACTGGTTGCACTAACTCCAGTTTTACCAGAAGATAATGAAAAGCGGTATCAGGGCATGTATTTATGGTGGCTCAGCTGATCAGAAGAACAGGTTTCATGGTGAGTTCTTGGGCGGTTTGACTTACAGCCGCAATGGCTCTGGTTGTGTTGCCAACAACATCCATCCCATTAGTGCTCACTCCCTTTTTGCGGATGTATAGTCCCCTCTGAAGGGAAATTTAGTGGCTCTGGAGGGCCTGGACAGGGAAGGGAGAAGAAGGCTGTTACAAAGGGAGAACATAACCATTCCAACTGACTTCTGGAAATAGCAGAAGGGTTAAACGTCCAATACTGGGGGGAAAAAAGGGCCAAGGAATTTAAAATGATGATTTCGGACTCAGTCCTGGAAGCTGCTCATGGTAGGTGGACTTCTGCACTTGTGCCCAGCACAGTCACTGTTGGCCATGCTAAGGGGATGGTGGAAAGCTGTTTGGATGCACAACACACATGAAAATGCCAGAACATTAATGTGCATTACTCTTCTGACTCGACGTTTTACTCTTCCTTACTCTTGGGCTACAACACTATCCAGATTCTCCTAATTGACTTGATGATCTTGCTGGAAAAAGTGAGTTGCAACGGCATTTTTCTTCTCCTGAGTTATTTACAGGTGGAAAATATCTGTGTTGCTGGATCTTACCCAAAAGGCACTAAAATGTTTCTTGCAGCCTGATACTACTATTTTCTTCACTTTTCATTTGGCTAGCAAAAAAAATAAAAATAAAAATAAAAAATTGTTTCAGTCAGTTTTGAATCAATTTATTTTTCTTCCTTTTTTTTTTTTTTTCTTTTTTTTTTTCCCCTTCTGGTTTAGGGAGTGAAACAATTATTTACACCGCCCTACTCCTGATAGCAACCATATGTCTGGACTGCACAGCAATGTGCCTCACAGTCCTACTTCTGGCAGCTGTCCCCTGGCCACAGTGGCATCCCAAAGCGCTTCTAATGGGAATAGGTGCCGTGGAGCTCTTTGCATGCCATTGGCACTTTCCAGCCTCCAACTCGTTACCTCATTTGCCACCACTGCTCTCCAGCAGCAGCTGCAGACAGGCATTTGGTAAGCTGTGTGGCACAGGCGATGCTTGGAAGCCCAGAGCCTTTTCAAGGGCCATGATGATGAGATGGGTCAGAGATTAAAAAAACAGTGTTATTGAGTGAGTTTGGCTGCTTGGCTTCCCATAAGCTTGGAGCCCCTGCAGAGCTTGCCTGCATCCCCTAGAAAAAGCTGTGATACAGGGACTCAGCCTGCAATGAAGAGTGAAGAAACCTGCCTGCTGTCCTGGCCGGGGCTCCCCAAGGAAGGCAGATACTACCTGGGAAAATAAACTTGTCTGGAAACTACTTTTTGTCAAGTGATGCGGTCTCTCTTCGATCTTCTTTGTTTTCCTTTTTAGGTCAGCAGAGCCATGCTTTACTACAACAAGCCAACCGATATTTTTGAAGGGGCTGGAAGTAACCCCAGATTTGCTAGGAGAATCCCAGTGAGTCATGGTTAAAACAGACTTCCTGATCAGATGGGAGAGGACCCATACAGGTACTGGCCCTGGGGAAGAGGGCAGTTTACAAGCCTGAAGTTCAGTGGGACATTGCTGGTGAGAGTATGAGGGGGGTTAAAAGCTTGGTTAGCTCAGGATCCGTGGCTATTCTGTGGGAGTGCTCTTGCTACCGGTTGCTCCTCCTCGATTGCAGGAGGCAGGAGAGGTCACGCAGCCTCCATGGCTGGCAGGAGACCCTGCGAGTGCCTTGCCAGCTCAAGCCCTTGCGGGTGCAGAGGCTGGAAGGATTTGTCTCTTGCTACTGAGTGTGGGTATGATTTCTTCCAACTGGACAGCGTAAGTGGAGCAAGACTCAGCAGGACAGCTTCTGCCTTCTGCAGAGATGCTGAACACAGCCCAACGTGAGCTCTGCCTGTGGAAAATGTGATAGGAAGCTGCTCTGTGGAGCTTTTATCAGCTGTGCAGATCAGAATGGGAGATTTCACTCTGTTTCCTCCCATTTCTAATGCAGCAATATTTCAGCATTGTGCTTCATCCCATGGTTCACAGCTGAGTGGTAGTTCTATGATTTTATGAGGCCTCAGACCACTGTCTTTAAATGTTCTATAAAATATACAGGTTAATCACCTGACCCCAGCAAACTTCTTGGAAGAAGTTGTATTGCACTAGCTAATGCGTTGCAAAGTCTTACTGGAGCTGCAGAAAAAACATTTTACATGAAAAGCCAAGCTGTCAAACTTGTAGCTTTGCTAACTTTACATGAAACAGGAAAAAAAATCTCTTTAACTAGTGAAAACAAGATAAAACCACAAAGTTGATGGCCTTTTGAGCAACCTCAATTGGACGTTGCAGCTCTATGCCGTAAGCTCAGAACAGAGCCTTTATCATCCTGGGTGTACTAGCATTGACCCATAACACAGACTCTTAAATAAAAAGCAAACCATATTGTCAAAGCAAAAGTCAGTATCTCAGCAGGTCTGGCCTCAAGTGTAGGAGTGTGAAGAGAGAAAACAAAAGCTCAGAATGAGGAGAAGGCTGGATGTGTTCAACGAGGAAAAAAAAATAGAAAAATAACAGGGTGGAGCAGAAATAAAAATACTTTGGACAGGCGAGTCCCCAAAGGTTCCAAAGTGCAAGGGAAAGGAGGCCTAATTCTTGTCTCTTCAGTGCCTGAGTGGATGTGCATCGGCTGTGGCTGAAGGAGGACTCAGAGCCCTGGTTCTGAAACAAGTGTGCGAAGGCCTTCCAGAAGGACCACCGTGGTGGAGATGACATTGTGGAAGATGCGGGGTGTTCTGTAGTTTATGGGTAGACTGTGCTGGGGCTCAGTAGCCAAGGGAGGTGGCACTGTGCACCCCTGAGGAAAGTGACCAATGTGTCCCTCTTGCTCAGGGTGGGCATTGTTCTGCAGCAGGCTGACCCAAAGAGGGCAGAGCCACGGTCTGTGCTCCTTCTTGACCCTTCAAGCTGTTTGTGTGCCTGGGAGAGTTAACACTGGGTAGTTTCCTCTCTCCCTTGAGCTGTGCTTCTGCCCACTGCAAGGCAAGCAGAGATGGATGCAGAGGCATGGCTGGAGGATGGGGACATTTGTTGTGGAAAGCCCAGGAGAAGTCATAGCCTTGTGCAGGGATGCACTTTCTCTGTCCACCATCCTGCTACATAGTTTTCTTCTGTCTCATGTGCTCTCCCTCTCCACAACGAAGCCAAGTCTTCCACAGAAAGATATTTTCCTGTCCATCAGTTTGTGCATCCCAGTAATAGCCAGAAGGGACCCAGCCTCCAGCAAATACTAGGAAAAATACCGTCTCCTGAAGAGTTTCTCTGAGCTCCATGAAGATCTACTGAGTGTTCAGACACTGGAAAGCTGAAGGAGTGCTGAAATACAGACTGTGGAGAGAGAGGTTTTGTTCCTAATGGGGAAAGCCCCTTGCTTGAGAAACATTCAGGACTTTATAAAACTGAAATGTATTTTGACCCCATTCATGTTATTTCATGCTAGGGTGCCTTGTTTCCTACTTCAGTTTTAATGGGGCACTTTCATAAGTGTCATTAAACTCACTTTAGAAAGGCATTTATTGATCAGTGGAATGAGTTCATTTGCAACAGAAAATAGGTAGCTGCATCAAAGCTGCATCAAAGGTAGCTGCTTTGACCTGTGTCAAAGCAATGGTCAGTTACCTACCTGGTATATTTGCTATTGTCCTGCATTGCTTTGCCAGCTTCCTCAGTCAGTTAGTTTACCTGTATGTCCTATACTGTTCTAGGGTCAACTAGGCCTGATGCCACCTCTCTCTTGCATATTGGTGCGTAATCAACTGTTCTCTTTGTGTTTCCAGCTGCCAGGATTTACTTATTCATGACTTTCAAATGTTCATAGAGCTGTCTCACATTTTGCTTCAGTAAGGTCCTTTGCTCAGGTCCTGGTCTTTGTTTGTCTCTAGAGAAAGCAATATGTGTAGATCCTCCTGAAGACCTATATGCAAGTACCTATTACAGGGAGGTGAGAAGTGAAATACAAATTTTCTTCAGTTAGATAAGCCAGATGGAGCTGGAAGTCCTACATCAAACTAGCTGGAAGCAGAGACAGAGGTCGTAGAGGGGATCACACCTACTGAGAGTTATATGGTGCATTACCATACAGCTGTACAGAGTGGCTGACAATAAAGTAATTTGGGTAGCATGATGTGGCTGCTATATTGGTCAACTGCCTTTTTTTTTGCCTTTTAAGACCCCTGCTGATACTTTGGTCAAAATATCATTCATTCTTTTCATTTTGGTCAAAATACCACTCACTTGAGCTCAATCTGGCTATTGCTGTTAAAGACAATAAAAATGTGTTTATAAATACATAAACAAGAAAAGTAGGACTAAGGAGAATTTCCATTCTTTGTTAGATGTGGGGGGAAACATAGTGACAAAAGATGAGGAAAAAGTTGAGGTACTTAATGACTTTTTTGCCTCAGTCTTTAGCAGCAAGACCAGTTATTCTCTGGGTAGTTGGCCCCCTAAGCTGGTACATTGGGGCAGGGAGTAGAATGAGCCCTCATTATCCATGAGGAAATGGTTGGTGACCTGCTACCTCACTTAGATAGATATAAGTAAGTCTATGCGTCCAAATGGAATCCACCTGAGGGTACTGAGGGAGCTGACAGAAGTGCTCGCCAAGCTGCTTTCCATCATTTATCAGAAATCCTGGCTATCAGGGGAGGTCCCTGTTGACTAGCAGCTTGCAAATGTGACGCCAATCTACAAGAAGGACTGGAAGGGGGATCTGGGAAAATACATGCCTGTCAGTCTGACTTCGGTGCCAGGGAGGCTGATGGAGCAGATTGTCTCAAGTGACATCACGCAGCACTTACAGGACAACAAAGTGATCAGGCCCAGTCAGCATGGGTTTATCAAAGGCAGGTTGTGCTGCATGATCCTGATCTCCTTCTACAACAAGGTGATGTGCCTAGTGGATGTGGGAAAGGCCGTGGATGTGGCCTACCTAGACTTCAGTGAGGCTTTTGACACTGTTTCCCACAGCATTCTCCTGAAGAAGCTGGCTGCTCAAGGCCTGGATGGGTGTACACCTCATTGGGTTAAAAACTGGCTGGGTGGCTGGGCCCAAATAGTTGTGGTGGATGGAGTTAAATCCAGCTGGGGGCCAGTCACCACTGAAGGTAGGAGGGCTCTGCAGAGGGATCTGGGTAGGCTGTGCCGATTGGCCAAGGCCAGATATATGAAGTTCATCAAGGATAAGTACTGGGTCCTTCACTTAGGGCACAACAATCCCATGCCATGCTGAGGTGCTGGAGTGTGATTGAAGAAGGGCAACAAAGCTGGTGAAGGTTCTACAGAACAAGTCTTAGGAGGAGTGGCTGAGGGAGCTGGGATTGTTTGGCCTGGAGAAAAGAAGGCTCAGGGGATATTTTATTGTACTTTACAATTACCTTAAAGGAGGTTGTAGCTAGGTGGGGATCACTAGCAAACACCAAGTGATAAGATGAGAGGAAATGGTCTCAAGTTGTGCTAGAGGATGTTTAGGTTCGATATTAGGAGAAATTTCTTTACTGAAAAGGGTTGTGCGGCATTGGAATAGGCTGCCCAGGGAAATGGTTGAGTCACCATCCCTGGAGGTCTTCAAGAAATGTGTAGGTGTAGAACTTAGTAGCAAGGTTTAGTGGTGGACTTGTCAGTACTAGGATAAAGGTTGGACTAGATGATCTTAGAGGTATTTTCCAACCTGAATGATTCTATGACCTAAGGAGTTTCCAAATTTCAGTGCCATTTTTCTTCTCTAAACAGGTCAGCTTTCCACAGAAATAGATGGTGCTCTACTTTGGCTCAGAGATCACCTCAAGAGAAAAATTTTGTGAGGATAATTTCTAAGTTCCTACCTTCTTTCAGTAAGACGTTTTGGTGAGCAGCAGCAACCGGAGTTCACAGGCACTTATCCCATCACCAGACTGCTCCATCAGCCCATCACTGTAGCTGCCATCGAGTGCTGCAAGCATGGAGATCCCATAAAAACAGTCTGTGGAAACATCTTACCCCTTCCTCATCCCACCAGAAATCTGTGACTGACTTTCAGCCAGGCCTATGCCCCTATGCAGGCTCTCTGTATGCAACCATGAAGGCTAGCAGTTGCACAGGGAGGAAAATATTGGAAATATGCTGCTGTGGAGGGCAGCATTGCAAAAGCCCAGAGCAGTTAAAGCTACCTACCCCAAGCTCATACAATGGACTTATGGGAAAGAAACTCCATAACAAGGGTGAAAGCATCATTATACTGCTTGGGGAAAATAATTTGGAAAATAATCTTTCTCACTTTCTCAGCATTTTTTACTGCTCTCCACATAATACCAATCTGATAAAAAGAGGAGAAAAACCTGAGAAAATGGCCATTGTGTCAAAGATATTGATAATGGGTGGATAAATAAGCATGCTGCAGCTGTACCTAACAAAGACTACTTACAAAGACTAACAAAGACTACTTACACACAACTGTTTGTCTAATTGGAGCTTTTTTTTTTTTTTTAAATAACTATTAATTTTGGATAGTAGTATGCGCACTCAGTAAAAGATGATGATTGTCCACAATGTTCAATTTACTGTATTTATTTTTATTTATGAAAAAATCATTGAAGATATCTTTGCATTCATGGGTCCCAGTTTTGCACAATTCATTGAAATGCTTGGCATCACTGCCATAAAATACATACACTGAAAGTAATAAAATCCAGCCACGCAGTACAGTAAAAATCCCCACAAAAAAATACAATAAAATGGACATATGAATCATGATAGAATCTTAGAATCTGTGCACCACTATGCTGCACACTCACATGCATTAGAGATGTGCAGTAATCTTGGATGAAACCTTATGTAAAAGCACATGCTGTCTTCACAAGCAATGGAAAATGGAAATGAAGAACACAACACAGCCCCATCTCTCTGATTTTGTATAACTGTAACACATAATCAAGGTCTCCTTCTTGGCTGTGTAAAATGTTCTCCAATTCAGCAAATTAATCCTAGCAGGTCTGCACCAGGTTCCCTTCCTTGGCCTCACAAAGGCTGCACAAAATAAGGCATGCAGTATCAGGGGGCTGATACCACTCATCAACCTCCAGCTTCTCATGTCCAGCATCCTCCTCTACCTGTCAGCTTCCCACGCGCATGTTCCACCATCATTCTGCAAATATTATCTGCAGCTTGTAGGAAACATTTCTGGTCTCGTGTCTCACTAATACAGTGCATAAGCTGGTGAAGCAGAGAGGAAAGTTGGGGACGGTCTCCCAAAATGTTTGGATTAAAGATTTCCACAATGGTCACTGGAGCAAAACAGCCCAGAGTTCCTACAGGTGCCAGTGTTACTTGCCTTCCTAGACCACTAGAAAGGTCACATATATACTGGTAGGATCCATGATGATCTGCTAAGCCTGTGAAACATCACAGGAAAGTGCTCACTTCAATTGACAAACATCAGTTGTTCATAAATAATGATATATGAGGGCAGATAATATATTTATGGGCTCCTTTATGTCTTCAGCAAAACCTAAGTGCCCTGAGTCCCTTCCTAGTGGCCAACCTTTCGATCCAGACAGTGCCTTCTGCATAGCATTGTGAAACTTCGTTATGATAACCACAGCATTTCATCCCCCAGCTGTTAAGTCAGTGCTCTTGCAGGTAAGAGCTCCGTGGGAGATTTTCTGTCCCTAAGCTCTGAAGTGAGCTCTGCACAGCCTTGCAGAAAATAATTTTTAATGTGTTGAAGTCTGGCTTCTGCTGTTGCTTACTTTGAAGGTGCAACATCTTCTTAATCACTGCTTGGTGCTGCAGAAGTGAGCTGGACCAAGGCTGTCCATTGCCAGAAAAGACCTTGGAGAAGAACAGCATCACTTTCCAGGCACAGTCTCACAACAGTAGGAAAAAATCCCACAAAACATGCAGCAGAGTGTCCTACTAGCATATGAGATACGGATTACTTTGAAGTCTTACCCTGGTTCTGTGGCCTCAAGGATTTGAAACAGAGATGCACCACTTCAGGACAGTGGTGTGGTTTGTTCATTCCACTTATGCTTGGTTGCAGTGGCTTGTTTGGTGCAGGTCCATAAAACATGTACCAAACATTCATGTATGGGTATGCTACAGATAGATGATGGAGGAAAGGTCACACAACCACTCCTACTGCTATGTTAAACAGGGTGAGGAAACAGTTTGTGGGTAGGTATGTGTGTGGAGGGTTGTAGGTAAGGAGAGTGGAACAGAATGGGCAGTGGAACAAAATTTGGAAATCACCTCTAAAAAATTACTAAAAGTTGAGCACAGAAAACCTCCCACCATGGAGACTTGTTAAGATTTAGGAAAATTTCCCGTGACCTCAGTAAAGTGCAATGTCTGGATAATTTAGAATGCGTTGTACCAAGTCATAGCAAAGTGCAGGGAATGGGACGATTTGGGGGCACATTTCCTTTCACCAGCTGAGGGCAAACCAGCTGAGGGGCACAGGTCTGAGCTTTAGACCAGCTCTGCTGCAGGGTGCACCAGAGCTGTGGTCAGTGCACTGGTAGGCAAGAAGAAACAACTCTGATGGCCAGTAACCCAGGCAGCAAGTTCCTCACCTGCATTTGTGCTACCTTAATGGTCCTGTTTCTGCTACACAAGCCAGCCATGGGAAATCTAACACTTTATGTCTGCTCCATCTATTATCACACCTTCATTCAATGTACTATCTTGACCCCTCCCATGGCCCTTCTGCAGACCCTCTGTGCTCTGCCTCTCTGCTCCCACCATCATTTCGTCATCCTGCTGAGATACCTAGGGGAAACTTTATTTCTCTGAAACCACAGTGGTAGGGATCCCAAGGAGAGGTGCAGAAAAACAATACAGATGCATGTGGGCACTCTGTGGAATCCCTCCATCCCTATATATCTCTCTGGGAAAGGGCAACGCAGGCCACTGGCATGGTTCTCTGTCCCACTTTCTCCCTGTGTAAAAGAGGAATAATGATACTGACCTAGTTCACTGGGGAGCCTGGAAAGGCCAGTTAATGTTTCTAAGACTCTTTGAAAATAAAAAGGTCTGTATCTGTGCTAAGTGTTATTATTCATGTATTGTAATTCTAACCTATAAGGGACTCCACTTTAGTATGAGATTTTCTGTTACTCTAGCAGCTGAAAGAAAGGTTTCATATTTCATCTTTTAGCTATACGCAGATTAACAGCACACACACACAATTTCATCACAGGCATAAAGATAAAGGTGAAATCTACACTAGTGTTAGGCATTGCAGTGTGTTGGCATGAAGAAACTCTGGTTTCCAACATCTGTGAAAGTTTAGCTGAAGAGCTATATAATGGCTTTGTACCAGCTAACAGACTCAAGTGTCTGTGAGCTTGATCCTGTGATTTGAATTTTTCTGTGGATGTTAGCAGGAGCAGGAGTGGTGCCTGAATCAGAAAGGTGAAGCGTAAGTATTTTATTATGCAACAAATATTAAGCTTGGGAGTGTATAAATATATAGGAAGTACAGAGTGGTTTCACGGAGGTCTTTCACTTAGAACTTATTCATGTCTCTCCAGCAAGATCAGTGACATAGTGTGGCATGTGTAATTCTAAAAATCATAAAAATATCAAGCAGGGCCTTTTACAACATATCGTATGTTCCTGACATATATTGCAGTTTTGGCAGTGACTTATATGTTACTCATTTCCAAGATCACTGCTTCTCCTGTTTGGATTATGTTCCCCTCCCAGAGGAAATGACTGCATATTGGAATCCTCCACCAGGTAACAAGAGAAAAAAGGACAGGGCTCACATGCAAGCAGAATGCCACCTTCCCAGCTAGGGAACAGGATTGTCACACATGGGAGACAATGGTATGCCCAATGTGAAAACATTATTGAGAAGTCACTTTGATGTATTACACATGATGCCCTAGAAAATGCTGACCATTTGCCCTGGTTCTACTTCTCTGATTGCTTTTAGGAACATCTATTTTTAACTTGCATTCTCAAGTAATGCTCTGGGAACATGATGCTGTTGCTTTGCATTCAAGTGAGAGGGTGGGATGCAAGCAGAAATGCTCCCTTCCTCATCACAGTCTACCTCTCTTCCCCTCTCTTGATGTTTGGGTACACATAGAGCCAACAGAACACACCAGCTTTTTTATGGAACGTGAACACTGTGAGATGGAGATGTGGAGGATATTCTTCTGTTCTTCTTATGTACTTTCATATATTACACTTAATATTATAACAATGAGAAGAACAAAAAGAAGTGTAAATCTTGACTGTGGAGAGCCATATATTTCCCTCCTATTTCTTTAGGTAATAGAAAATCAATGGGCCTTTTATATATGAGGCACATCTTAAGCACGAAGCTCCCATAATCCCCTCTTATATGAATAAATGAATTTGTTTACTGTGCTGTCTGAGTAAGTGTGTTTCAAAACAATGACATTTCAATGGATTAGCTCCAACATTTCTTCCTTGCAGCAGAGCCTTTTTGTCATTCTTCCATATTTCCAAAGAGCAGTAACTCATAATATTTCCTACACAAGCTCCTTACACACCACCTTGTGACTGAAGGGGGGACTGCAGCACACATAAAAGTGTCACCCAGTACTACACCGTTCAATTTCTGCCTGAACGCTGGAATAATTTTCTTCTCATTTTTCTTCCCTTCCTATTTCCCAAATAACAGTTCTCTTGTCCCAAAATTTGGTACAGCTACTCGCTGCTGCCCAGCCTTGTGCTTCTGGTATGGCACTCATCACAAACATTCACATTTTGAGGTAACATTATAGAGTTTCTCATTTATTTTATTTTATTTTATTCTATTTTATTTTATTTTATTTTATTTTATTTTATTTTTATTTTTTTATTTTAGTTTTTTATTTTATTTATTTTATTTGTGATGAACTGCTACAATTATTGTTCCTTCCTTCCTTCCTTCCTTCCTTCCTTCCTTCCTTCCTTCCTTCCTTCTTTTTCTTTCTTTCTTCCTTTCTTCCTTTCTTCCTTTCTTCCTTTCTTCCCTCCTTTCTTTCTTTCTTTCTTTCTTTCTTTCTTTCTTTCTTTCTTTCTTTCTTTCCTCCTTTCTTTCTTTCCTCTTTCTTTCTTTCTTTTCTTTCTTTCCTTTCTTTCTTTCTTTCTTTCTTTCTTTCTTGCTGTCTTTCTTTCTCTTTTTCTTTCTTTTCTTTCTCTCTCTTTCTTTCTTTCTTTCTTTTCTTTCTCTCTCTTTCTTTCTTTCTTTCTTTCTTTCTTTCTTTCTTTCTTTCTTTCTTTCTCCTTCTTTCCTTCTTTCTTTTTTCTCTACTAAGCTTGGTTGCAAAATTTCCAGCTTGCTTTACTGTTTAAGAATTCAGTACACTATTAGCAAATGCACCAACTTTTCACTGTAAATGATTATGCTCTGTATGGCTTTTTCTTATATCCTGGAACTATTTACATTATGAGTCATTGATTATTTATGGAGATATTCATGGTGCTTTTCTTGGACATGCCATGCAAAGAAATCAGTAGGCTGGAGGGAAGGAACAACGGGGAGCTCTTGGGAGTGGACTTTTGGGTTTGTTTTTACATTTTTTAAGTCTTCAGTGCCATCAAAAATTACTCTTGGCTTTTTTCTGTTGGCCTCTGTAGGAGGATCTCAAACAGAGACAGGCTTCCAGGAAGCAAGCGTAACAATAACACTACATATGGTGCTATGATCTTTGCACAGACAGGCTGGATAGAATATGGAGAAATTAAAGGCTTGACCCCTAATGCTACTAGGAATTTTGACCTTGCTGATGTTAGGCATGAGGTGACATTGTCGGTGACTTTCCAAAATCATGGAGGAATTGTGTTTGTGGAGCAAGTGCCAAAACACTGTTTTTCTGGCTTTTGACCCCATTTTGGAGGTTACAGGGCACTGACAGCCCTCCAAGGAGCACTTGTCCTGTCCTACACTGAGAACATAGGGTGCTTTCCATCAGGCAACTGAACAGAGGAGAAACTGCATCCAGGGCTAGGTCTTGATTTCAGCAAGCAGGACCTTCAAATTGCCTTTTAGTTTTGGCTTGATTTGTGTTTTGTTTCTAATGTGGTGGTTTGAGACATTGTGCTTGTGAGAGAGGGAATGGCATGCTATCTAGGGACAGAGGAGTCCAACCCGTTTAAAAGGGAAATATCGCTGGAGAAACACAAATTGGTGCAAGCCACATCATTAGGAGAGTCGTCTATCATTAAGTGCTACACAGTGCACCCTCTGTGTCTGAAATAAGTCTCCAGGGGATACAAACTCATACCTGCCACATGAGTGGAAATGCTGAGGATGAGCCACCGCACCGTCTGGGTGTCCACCTCCCACCTGTGTTACCATCATTATATGCACGTTGGGCTGACTTCGCATGCTGAGGAGGAAAATGGCCATGCCATTCTCTTCTACCATCTGGGTAATTTACCCTGTGAGTTTCATAGAGAGGGAATTCATTAATGCAGATATGCAGGCTGTAATTATTCAGATGATGCTGTGGGAGAAAGCTGAACAAAATTTGCAGAGTGAATTCTGCTGGTACCCGGGGCAGTGCTTTTCTGGGTGGTCCTGCCTGAAAAAAAAATAAAAAAAAACATACCTAAGAATGACTTGATGACTTCTTACCAGGTCCCAAGTGGCAACTTCTCCTGACTGGCATCAACGGGAACAGTCCTTGCTAGGCAAGGGTGATATCAGAAGACTCCCAGTTAGCATCCGTCACAACGGAGAGGAAATCTGTTGGAAATGCTGATCATTTATATCAAAATTAATGAGGTTTTCCCTCTCTGAACACGAGGGCTGAGTTGTATGCTGACTACAGGGAAAAAAAATAAAAAAATCCATGCATAGATATCTACTTTGCCTTTTTTATTTATATATATATTTTTTCCAGGGTTATTGTATAATTGATGACACTGCCTATTTGGTAAAGGAATTTTCTGATAACAAAATTCATTTTAATAGTAATTTTTGCCCATTAAAAACACTGTTGTTTCTTCCCTCCTACATCTAAAGCAAAAATCACAGGGCCACAAAACAAATCAGCCTAATTTCACTGTGAACTTTTCTTTTGACATCCTTCTATTTTTCAAAGAGAATAAATGTGTTGTTACACGACTGCTCTTTTCCAGACAGAAGAGGCAGAGAGCTATTTTTGAAGCTCCTTAAATCAGAAGCTCTGGCTCTTTACAAAAGCATCCCCACAGGATATCAGGACTGTGTTTGGAAACATATGTGTTAAAAAAAATCAAACCATAAAAATGAACTGGGATCACCTTGTAATTGGGCAGAGAAGACTTCCTGCTGCCGTCTGTATTTTTGTTAAAAGCCAGTGCTTCTGCATTTCTCACCTTTTGCTGTGAGAGGTTGTACACAAAATCGCTGATTGCCAAGCAAATCAAAGCCAAGAGGGAGACCCCCTGTTTGGAAGGGACCATCCCCCTCCTATATTCTCTTTTACTGATGTTATGTGGGGAAAATTAGATGTACAGAATGAATCAAAAGTAATTGTGAAAAAAATAAAATAAAAACACCACCACTGGAACAGAGCTATATGGAGGACCCGGAGGAGATCTTAGAGTGCATCGGCTTCCATATAGAGCAGCAAGCTAATAGGCAGTTCACTGAAGCTAAAGTATAACATAAAACATAAAATTACAGAGAAAATGGCTTAAAATATAATAAAAAATAATTAAAAATCATGTAGGAAGGTGGCGCATCAACTTTCGATGTAAATACAGACATAGAAAGTGCAATTCATCATTTGAATGGATGATATAGTTGAAAATGGTAACAAAATTTGTAGGTTTTTATTCTTTTTTCCAAAATTTTGAGAAAGTCCCAATGGTTCCAACAAAAACTTTCCATTCTCTTCTGCCAGAAGGTGATTTTTCTGTTTTACTCGACTACCATAATTTTCAAAGAAAAAAATACTTAAAAATAAAATCCAAGATTAAAAAAGGAAGAAAACTCTGTTTCCTACTCTTTAAATGTTAAATGTACTATGGAAACACCCTAGTGTCTCCACCAGTGAAGCTTTACATGGAACTTCCAATAGAAACCAGACTTCTATTTTCTCTTGTCCACTGCATTTCGTTCTTCAATTAAATGAAAATTCAGCATTTTTGGAATCTTATCGTAAAGCCTTATTTATTTATTTATTTATTTATTTTCCTATAAGATATAAGATAAATTGGAGAATGTATTGAGAGAATACAGAAGTTAAAAATAGGAAGCATTCTCCCCTCTTTGGAAATTTTTTCTCCTTGGGATTTTTTCTCCTATTATCCATAGCAAGACACTTTTAAAACAGCATCTCCCAGGAATATGTTCATCACATTAATATTGTATTTTTCCTTTCATGGACTGGCACATGGAATTAGCTCATTGAGAGCACATTGGCAACACTTAGGCTACAAACCTTTTGAGGAGGGAACATTTTTGTCTTTCTGGGACAATCAGTCCTGGACCTGGACCATGACCTGATTCCTAAGCGTGAGGTTAATACAAGAGTTAGTCATATGAAATTAAGAGTGGCCTTCATATATGAGTGTGTACCTACATTGGTCTTTGAGTTCAGACTCAGAGTGTGAGAATGTATGAGAGTGCATGTGTACAGACAAATAAATGTCTGTATTTTGAACTAATATTTATGCATGCTTAAGTAAGTATATAAATACTATATATATAAAATATGAGTTGAGAAGAATCCATGCTCAGGTTGATGGACCCCATGAAACAGCAGCATGTGTCAAAGCAAAGACAGTGACAAGCCTTTCCCAGACTCCTGCATCCTCAGTACACATATGTAGAGTTCCCAGACCAGGAGGAGCCATTTGTTGTAAAGCAACTGTGCTGCTTTTCCAAAACTTGGCAGGGATATTGCAAGGATATTTTCTCTCTTGTTTCTCCTGTTGAGCACCTCATCATTCAGCGACATGCCATTTACACAGGAAGCATAACAGAGGGCATTGTCATACTCCTTCACGTGGCCAGCATACTTAGCTGTTTCTCCAAATACAGAGGATGCATGACAGGCAAAGCTTTCAAGTTTAAAAAAAAAAAAAAAAAAAGTATTTCTTTTATGCACATAGATACATACAAATATTCAAGTTCTAATAGTGCTTAGACCCACAACAGGAATCTACAGTACAAAATATGGCACAAGCTTAGATATAAGTGAGATACAGCTGCATGCAGTTGATATGCATGTTACAAAGGGCTTGAAATCCAACAGAGCTACTTTATAGTGCAATCTATGTATTTTAAAAATAGCTTATTTAATAGCTGATAAAAGCAGGGGTCAGCTTCCTCTGAAAGGCAGGAGGTGCATAGCTTTAAATACCTGCAGTTATTTTAAGAACATGGACGATTAAAATCTAGCAACTCTGCAGTTTCAAAAGAATTGGAACTAAAGGACAAATAAAAAATATTATGTCACTTGCTCTGAAGTTATTTTGTGTCTTTTTCTTCTTTCTATGTCTACTCTTATTTCTGACCTCTTTAATTTTCTGTTTTTTACTCCCTTGGCTCCAAACTTTGTTGAAGTTTCCACCATCCAAAATAAAAGGTCTCATTAATATATATCTACTAGTTTATCTATCCTTCTATGTATATATTCATCTATCTATCTACTTACCAACCTATATGTTGTACCTATCTACACACACATAAAACACACATGAAAAGTGACTCTTTACATGGTATTCAGATGTATGTATTCTATGTTTTATCTACTATTATAATAATTTCCCCAATAATATTTGGCAAGGGATTTCCCATTACAAAAATAGTAATGAAGGTGAGAAACAGCAGGAAAACTTGTAATCAATGGCTTTAACTTCTCACATTGTTTAAACATTTGCATAATTTCAGCTTCTACGAGTGCCTGAAAGGAAGCCAAAACCCACCAGCCAAAAGAGGCAAGCAAAGAAACAGGAATTCACATAAGCAGAAAACATTATATTAGTGGGAAAGGGAAAAAAGGTTCAGGTTTAATTGATAGCTATTAGAAGGTAATGACTTCTGTCTCTTCACTTAAAAAAGATTTAAAAAAATTCCATCTCAATGGAATTTTCAGTCATTAGTGAAGGTTTCCAAAATCTCCAGAGAGAGAAAGTGAATAGAGGTGTTAAACGCAAAAGCTTATAATGGGGACCCTAATTCTGCCTCAAGCTGCTCACATTACATATTACCTTCATCTGTGAGCCCTACTGGCATTCCTTTTTGAGAAAGGGGCTAGAAAAGTGAAAGTATTTCTGTGAGCTAGTGGAAACCCAATTGCATAAAACACATGGAATGTGTAGAACTGGGGAAAAAAAAAACAAAAAACTCTGGCCTGTGTTCGTGGCTGCCTGTTTCTTGTAAGGATATTTTGGAAGTATTAGTGACGGTATTCGTAAGTTCTGATAGGCATCTTAGAAACAAAGAGCCAATCTTCTCTCCTTTCAGCATTTTTATGTCTTAACTGGTAGTAAAGCTGCAGCACTTTGTGCATGTGCCCTGCACATTGCAGCATTGTAGGAGAGAACAGCACGCGACTCTCATGGGAGTAGGCGCCGTGTAATGGGTCTGTCTGAATAGGACCACAACACTGTTACATATAATCAGGCAGAATATACATTAAATGCTAAATAGGGGATGTCTGCCACTTATATCCAATTGAGAATTCAAGCTACCATGTTGGCTCAGTTTACAGGTCGTTTACAGTGAAGAAGAGGGGATTTTGTTTAATGCAAATAGTATGTAGGAAGGAAGGGTGCTGGATGGATGCATCTTCTTCACTCCTTCCCCAAATCCAAATTCTCCATCTCTGTGACCTGTAGTGCTACTTAGTCAGTTAAAGAGTTTGGGGAAGAAAGGAGAGGAACTGCAAATGCTATGGTGCTGCAACAAGCTGTGAAAATATGTGTATAGGGATGACATATCCTTTTTTAAATGACCATGGCTGTGCACTTTTTTCTGAGCACAAAGGTGGTTGTTCTCTTGAGAAAGAACAAGGATATGTGTGAATATATGGAAAAACAAACAAACGAAAAAACACAGACACACACATACAAACAGATGTTAAATAATCAGTTTCATAAGGGAAGTATGTCACCTGTGGAGTCCCAAGGATATGTTGCTAAGACCCTCTTTTGTATCATATTCATGAAACAGAGAATGAAAACGGAGATGATACTGTTTACTGATGGTGAAGAATTATGTTACATAGAAAAACTTGACTACAAGATTTGGAAGACACTCTCAACACTGAGCACAGAGCAAATATGCAATAAATTGGCAGGTGAAACTCAATGCCAATAAGTGCAAAGTAAAATATATAAATAAAAGAATACCATATGTATACAGGCAAGATGCTGGGATCAAATTAGTTATTGGTACTTCAAAAACTTATCTTGGAGTCAGTGTGGTTGCCTTTTGAAAATGCTAACTTAAAATGTTTAGCTGTGGTTGAAAATGGAAAAAAAAAAAAAAGATTTTTAAGAATTAGTATGAAATGAATATAAAACAAAAGGTAAACATCAGTATGCCAGTGTATAAATCCATTATGTTTTCACATCCTGAATAACCCATGCTTTTCTGTCCTTCTATCTCAAAAGATATGTGGTCAAACCATAAAACTTAAAAAAGAGGACAAAAAAGGTGATCAAAGCTATGGAAGATCCCCTGTGTGTAGGAAAGATTAGAGCTGGATTTCTTAGTCTGAAAAAAAGAGATAATTGCATAGGTCAATAAAATCATGGAGAAGGCAAATGGAAGAAATTGAGGTTACTTCTCAAAACGAAAGAAAAAGAAGTCATCAAATGAAACTATCAAACTATCAGGCAGCAACTGTAAAACAAGCAAAAGGAAGGAACTCAGAGTCACAGGATCTTGAGGCCAAAAGTAACATGTAGATCTTAAACACAATAGGATAAACTCAGAGAAGAAACATCTGTGAAAGGCCATATAACGTAAGAAGTACACATTCCCAGCTTGGGGACTTTCTAAACCAGTCTGTACCTGAATCCCATTTTTATCAGTGAAGCTAAAGCCTAGGGATGTCTCAGACTGAAGTTCTTGTGCTTCTCCTAAAAACAAGCCTCTTCACTTGGAGACTCATTGGTGTATGAATTTATCCAGGAAACTGCAGTTAGCATTTTGTGGGGGGAGTCGTAGACTAGTAGATGAATGATTTGTGCCACTCTTCAGCACGAGAGCGCTACATGATTGACATACCTAAAAGTTGTATCTAGAGGGCTACCTTGATCTATACACACAACAGGCAGATTTCCATACAACTCTGGAGAGCAACGGTGTGTTGGTGGACATCTGCCTCCACGGAGGTGTTTTGTTTGCTCCCTGAGTTCTACTTTGGAGAGAAATTCCTGCGAGAAGGTGAGCAGCCGATGGCACCACTCCTGGCAGGATGAGCTCAGGCACTACGTGCTGGCTCCAAACTTGCAGCAGAGAACGAGAGCAAAGTGAATCAGAAATGCCATTGTTGCTTACAAGGCCCTTCTCTGCTGGATGGTGTCACCTACCCCAGCCACAGCCGCTCTGAGAGAAGATTGTTTTCTATGGAGAAACCGCTTAGGGAAGGTGAGCAAGGACAGCGAGTGAGAGCAGGGAGCTGTAGCTTGTATTTTGGTGAACTTAATGACTAGTTTTGAGGCAAAGCCTTGAAGGCCAGAGTCTGACAGGCTGTCAGGCACTGATTGCCATTTTTCATAAAGGGCGCTATGCAAGTGTAAGTGGTTGATAGACTGATTGATTTATTTTGCTGAGGCTCCTTTGTGGTCTCCTGGGGGGATTTCTGGCCACACCTCTCAGCCTGAAAGCACTTGCTCTGCCTGCTGTTGCTTTTTTTTTTTTTTTTATTTGCGGGTAATGAAAATTTGTTATAAGCCTTCCCTTTCATCTGTACATGGCAGGCTGTCACACAGAAACAAGCCATTCTGGAACCTTGCTTCCTTCCAAATTGCTAAATATTTTTCTTCAAATTGCTTCCCTAATGGGCTAGTATAATAGGAGCAGCATGCTCTCTGCCCACGCTGAAGATGCCAGAGCATTTGTCCAGTGCACATGTGTGTTGGGCACAATAAACTCATTGCCTGGCCTGGAGACAGTGCAGCACTGCTGCTGATCTAATCTATATTGCACATTCCTTGGGCACGATCATGCGTGCAATGGATACAGGCGTATAGGCACGTAGATAAGTACTTTTCTTCCCCTAGGAAAATGGGTCTCTTCAGGGAGGCAGCCAGCTTCGCATCCCGCTCTCCCAGGGAAGAGGAGATGATTGCATTTCATAAGGTGAGGCACAATGGCAGGAGGAGGAGGAAGAGGTGGAGGAGGAGGAGGCTGCACAGCCACCGAGCAATCCAAGCGAGCAGTGACAGAGCTGGGCTGACTAATGGACTGGCCTGGCCAGTTTTTTATTTACTCCAGTTGCTGCTTTTTGGAGGGGCAGACACCAGTGGTCCCCAAGGTCAGCAGTTCCATGTGCTCTACACTAAACTGTTGCTGACCCACTGCTTTATGAGCCTAAGTGCTTATCCAGGAACAGAAGTGAATAGGTTGTGTGTGATAAGAAAATAATTTGCCAAAACTGCAACAATAAAGAAGGCCTGATGGGATCTCTTATGGTATGAATAGCCTGGAGCAGCTGCAGATTTCTCTCTGCTTTCACAATTATTTTCATTTTTGTAACAACTAAAAAGGGAACATTGTCCACACGCTCTTGCAGACCTCATTTTCATATCCAAATCTAATATTTCCATATACGCGTATATACATATTACGTGTTCCACATCTTTGTGAATAAAGGACAGGAACAGAAAAAGAGGGAAAAGGAAAAAGCCCTCCAGATAAGAAACTTGTTGGCACATCAGTTAACCCATTCATCCTTTCTGTTTCTTTCACAGCCTTCTTGCTGGACCACTATGTGACCCAAGAGCAGCCAGCCCGAGGGGCATGCAAGGTGGGCATGTGCAGGTGCCTAGTACCAACCAATGCACATGGGCTGGCTCTCAGTGCCGTCATGGAGCTCCATGTCCAGGGGTAGCTGTCCTCCCCACCATCTGTGGGGCTGGGAAGGTGATCTGTACACTTCTAGCCTATACCTTGTGTCAGTATCTGTTGAGAAAGCTGGGCATATTTTTGCTTCTTTTGTTTCCCACTCTCATGCCCACCGTGGTTACCATCTAGGTGTCACTCGCCCCATGCTCCCTACCCGAACAGCCCCAGCAGCACTGGAGCTGGTGGCAGCCCCTGTGCTGTGTCCCTTTCATTTGCCCACCAGCCCTTGGGATGAGCAGTGCTTTGCCTAGAGAGGGCTCCCCGTGACCCAAAAGCCCTGGCAGCTGTACCCAGGGCTTCTTCCAGAAGGTATGCCAGTGCCAAGCTCCTTGCAGAGGTACCACACACAGGAGAGCCCAGGTCTCTGAAGCTCTCTGAGAACACCTAAAACTTCCAGAGAAGGATAGGTTCCTAAAAATACTCTTCTTGCAGTTCAAAGTCTGCATAAGGAGAAGAACCAGACTCTTGCCTTGGATGTCAAGGCAGGGTCAGCTATGCAGAGTTCAGAAAACAGTTGTATAAAGAAAGACACAAAAAAGTGACTCAGACTGTAGCTGACCGCCTTTTTGATTTCTCAAGAGGTCTCCAGTGAATCAGAGTGAATGACCTTTTTGTTGCCTTTACTGTTTACAGGAGTAGCTGAAGTCAGAGAGAATTCTCCTGTCTTAGTGCTGACAGCTACAGTACGGCAAGGCTGTGGTGCCTTAGCATATAATGATCAATCTCATTTCAGTCCATTTTGCTAGAATTTAATTTTCACATGGCCCAGTGTGACCACATCCCACTAATTTCCCACTTGGATATTTTCTTAAAACATAAAGACCAGTTGAAGATTCTGCAACTCCTGTTGGTGAAATAATAGTAATAATTTACATTTATTAAGTGCTGTTCTTCCCGAAGGACTGCCCGAATGCTTTCCAAAATTTGTGTGTTCATGAATCCCTTCACCAAGGAAAAAATGCAGCTGCTTTAGTGGCATACAGCAGCACTAGCACAACAGCTAAGGACAGGGAATGAATCAAGGGTTTACTGTTATTATAACTTTGTGTTCCTGTTAGAGAATTGCCCAAAAGTCCCAAGAGGGATTGAGGTCCCTCTTGGGCTGGGTGAAATAAGTAGGAAGGTTATTGAATAGAGAACCAGGGAACAGTAAATAGTAAAACAAAACAAAAACAAACAAACAAACAAACAAAAAACACAAAAGGAAAGGTAGGAAGAAAAAGAGAGCAATAGAAAAAGGCACACATGATGGTATAGGTTAAAAAGATATAATAAAATCATGGGATTGGAAGGAACCTGTGATGTTATCCAGTGCACTCTTCTGCTCTAAGGCAGGTTCATTTATAACTATTTAACCACTAATAGGCATTTCTGTAACTTGTTCTTAACGATCTCTACTGGTGGAGATTTTACAGCCTTCTGAGGGAACTTCTTCATACACCGAGGTCTCCACTTTGCATTAACATGAACCTGAATGTTGCTCGGTATAACAAAAACCTCTTGATTCTTGTCTTATGCACAACAAAATCTGTGCAAGCTGACATTTTGTTTTGACAGAACGAGACACATTAGTTAGTCGGTAGACCTCAAAGAGAGGAGCTATGGTGAGGTTGTTTAACAACAGCATTATAATGGGCATATGTCATAAGAACAGAGAATACAGAAGAGGACACATCTTGTAGCTATCTTTCTCCATTCAGAGCTGCGTGGAAAAGGTGCTTGTGGAACAAATGGGCAGAGGGACAAGGCTGCTATGCTGGTATTTACAACACTGTGGAAAAAGAGAGGGAAGTGCTGCAGTGCTCAACAGCAGAGGCTTAGATGGGCATCGTGCCTAGGAAATGCTGCGTAGGAATAGGCAAGAGTTTCTGGAGTTAGTCTGAAGGAGAAAATAAAAATGGTCACTACAATGTGGGTCTAAACAGCTAAAAGGTCAATGACATTATAATCAGGCAGAGGAAGAACTGCAAAGGTCTGGGAAGGGAAAATTAGTAGCATCATGCTAATGAACCAGTGCCAGCAGCACCTCTGTGAGGAGAGTTTCCTGATGCAGGCGAAGATAGGGGGCTGGAAGGAGCAAAGGTATCCTGCAGATACCAATTTGTGAGCATTCAAAAGTAATATGTGTATTGATCTGGGTCTCCAGTTCACAAATGTGAACAGATATAGAAAGCTAAAAATCATTTTTCTCTGTTATTTTCTCCAGCAAGAAAAGCAGATTTAGGTGTTAATATCTTCCCTGCCAAGTCTCCTGCACCCCATCTTCTTTGACCCAATGTGAAGCACTGCTTGTTTGCTAAGCAGGAAGAGTCCTTCCTGTTCTTCAACCACAAGACACAGGAACGTTGACCCTGACAAGGTGCAACTAATAGTGTACAAAAGAATGTGATCTTGGGAGTGTTTCTCGAAAGATTTGTTAGAAAGGCTGGGTAGATGCCATTTCAAAATTTCCCAAATTTTAAAATTCCTTCCCTTCCCTTCCCTTCCCTTCCCTTCCCTTCCCTTCCCTTCCCTTCCCTTCCCTTCCCTTCCCTTCCCTTCCCTTCCCTTCCCTTCCCTTCCCTTCCCTTCCCTTCCCTTCCCTTCCCTTCCCTTCCCTTCCCTTCCCTTCCCTTCCCTTCCCATCCCCATGGGACTGGAGGGTGCTTTTCACTTTACAGGCAGTGCTAAGGAGACCCCAGCTCATGGGCAAGGCTCATCCCAACACCCCAAACTCCTCCTCCTCAGATACTACCTGGATACACATTAAAACTGAGCTCTGAACTTACCCATGTCCCAACAACGTCTTTTGCACTTCCTTAATGACAGAACTTAGCAAGGCAGATGTGAGCTTCACCTCTGCAGACCCAGATCCACTTGTTTAAATAGAATATTTTTCTGTTTATGCTGCAGGCTAAACAACTAGGTTTACCTAGGGTCTCTTGTTAAAATGAGCCATCTGTGGCAGCTGTGGTAATTATACCCAGACTACTGTACCTTTCATGCAGAGCTTTTAGATTTGTGTTGAGACTTTGAAAACAAGAGGAACAATGGCACAAGGGGAAAGAAAATATCTCCTTAGTGCAAAAACTGTCATGAGGTCCTCCCTTCCTTCATTTTCAACTCTTCCCTGGATTAACCACAATCCCCAAGTTGCTGAACAGTTATTCCCTGCTACGAAGGGCTGGGTAACTATCTGAGGCCAGTCTGAGGCAGGTTTTGTACCTCCTCCTCACAAGTGTATGGTTGCCCACTTTGCTTTGGTGAGCCAAGTAACTTCAGTATTTGTGCTTCATTTCTCCGAAGTCTGGGCTACACAAGCGCAATGCCACAAAATCTCTTCCCTGGCCTTGATTTCCTCACCCATTCTGAATGAGTGTCTGCTAGCACAACTGCTGCACTAGCTGCAGGGGGGTTTGCCACCCCTGTCCCCAGAGCTGTCACCCTGCTGTGAATATTAAGCAGCAGGAATCCCTCCAGAGCAAAGCCAAGTATTTCCTCCCTCCAGGGGGCTGAACACACCGCCTTGGGGAGGCTGAGACCTTCAAAATCAGTTGACTCCAGTGCTAGCAGAGAGATGGTAAGACTTAAAGGCACTCAAACTTCTGCATGGCATGTGATAAATCACTCCACTTTCCCCTCTTTAAGAGTTCTCCACTTAAACCACACATTGTTTTCACACATTAGTTACTGAATAGGAAAGTATTTGAAAACCCATGGTACCTCATGATGCCTTGGAGGAAATGCTGAGACCTTTAAAATTCCAAGTTGTTGTAAATGCTACCAAACATACTGATTTTCATCTCTAATCTCGCCTTTGTGAAAACATAAATTTGAACAGATGGAAATAAGAAAAGAAAGACTGTGTGAATAAACATTGATGTTATCAGTTGGAACTGACAATGGCAAAAGCAACCATTGATTCCTCGAGCTTTCATGGAGCACAGAGTATTCGCGCATCCTTCACTTCTCCTATTTTATATTTTTCACTGTGGATTTTCATACACTGTAGGAACAGCTCAGTCATAAGAGTAAGTCAAGCTAGCATGGCCAGGAAAGAACAATAGGTTTGATTCACGTCTGCTGTTTGTGGCACTACCGCGGCAGAAAGTCTGCCTGAGCCAGAGGGAGGTCAGCACGGTGCAAGGTTCACAGCCCTTGCTGACTCCCTAAATGAGTACAGCTGATCTGGAAAAATGTAGTCATCGGAGCAGAGAAGGGTGTTCTCATTCTACTTAGCCCCTGAGCAGTTTCCAAATCACTAACAAGGCGCTTGCAGTACCAAGACGTGATTTAAAGCTCCCATACACGGGGCCAATCATCTAATGAGCATCTGCCCCGTTCAGCTCAAGAGCAAATCAAGACCATCACGTCTATTGTCTAAAAAGTCATGGATAAATAGTTCAATAACAAACAGTATGAAGTAATTTCCTGCACAAACTTGCCGCACCTTGGTCTTTACCACAAGCTCAGATTTTTTGTGTGGGCTCAGATTTTAGTAAAGAATTACGGTATATTGCATTCCATGAGAAGAATTTCCCACTTAACGGATCTCAGGACTCTATTAGACCCTTGGCTAATGGAAAACCATAAACCATCCCAGAGCTTTCTAGAACTCCATGGAGAGATGAAAGTGCAGATATTTAGCCTCTTCAAGGGCCAGGGACTGACAGAGGACTCCTTAAAGGAATGCCAAGCTAATAGAAGTTTCAAACAATTTCCAAAGGAAGGGATGACTATATTAACACAAGTATGATCTAATGTCAGCATTAACTCTTCTTCAGTGGTGTTCCCCTCTATTTCTCTGCTTGACCGTATCTGTCACCAAACTGGGCATGGGTTTTTATGCTACCTTTGTGTCTTCATGGCTGTATCTGTTTGGCTGCTGACTTTGACCAGTGGCCATTACGAGTCTGTGCACCATGTTGCATGTGGTTCCAGTGGTGTGCAAAGCAGCTGGACACAGACATGCTCTGGCCACCCCTGTCCTTGTCCTTGTCACACCCTCTGTACAACAGTCAAGGGTTTGGCTCAGACCTATCACATTGTTTCTCTGCCATTTGGGAACTCTCCAGCCACTGGCTTCACACACTTCCTCATTGGCACACTCTCTGGGCAGGCCCGTTCCATCCATTTACATATCTGTACCTTGTCCTCAAGTCAAAGTAGAGAAATGGGTCCTACTACCACGACAATGTCTCACCAGGCATATGCCATGTATTTCAATTTTCTGTAGGCACAGAAGACTATGCATCATTTTTCATTTTATCATATATATGCAACTTATTATTGGAAAGCTCCTCTCTACTGGTGACTGGTGGTTTTTTTGAGTGACTGCTAGTGAGTCTTTCTTATTTTAATATTTCTTAACACATCCCCTCCTAAAACAAACTCAAATTCATTCATTAAAATTAAGGCACTAAGATTCCATAGAGACAAACTCCAGAGAGGGCTGATAAATTACACAAATAAGCTGTATTTATAATACCTCCAATGCCTCCAAATAGGCATTTTATAGAAGAGAAGCTCCAGCAAACTGATAAATCTATTCTCTGATACTGCAGCTAAGCTGCATTTCAATACCTGAAACCATCTGTTTGACACAAGCATACGCTTAGCATAATATGAATACCTTAGCACATAGGTACCTTAGCATAGCACGTCCCTTCATTTTCTCATAACCAGTGATTATAGCCCATGCAGAAAAAAAAGCCTGTAGTGTGTTGAGAAGGAGGGAGGAAGAGAAACATATAAAGAAGATGGATTTTTTTTTTCCTTAATCTGTGCAAGTCTGACAGAGCATATGAAGATCTGTAAGCCACAGAGTGCCAGTGAGACAGAGACAGAGAGACAGACAAAATTATTTCCTTTGCTGGGTCTCACAGTCTGGAGTAGTGGCTGCCTTATTCGCAGGACTTTTTTTCCCCAGACGCCCACCCAAGAACCATTCAGCTACATTTATTATTCTGTCAAATACAATGTGCAATAAAGAGCCAGTCTCCCCAATGATGGGTACCTGTGTTCATAGCTCCACAGTGAAACACATAAATCACATGTGAAGGGCAAGGCACATGTGCTTTTTGTTTCTTGTATCACCTTTTATTATCTTAGGACTGAAAAGTTAATAACCCAGTGGGTAATCATGCCATTATCAGTTTACATTGTAGTAAAGCCCATTCAAATGATGATTACATATGTTAATGAGTGTCGTTATAATGCACTACACAGTACATTACCTTCAATAAATATAATTGTTTATGCACTTTAATGAGGGGATATAATGCCCCCAAAACTAATGGCATTGACTGAATTGTGATTTATTGCTGGAAAACTTTGTCATTAAGAAAGGAATTCTTGCAAACCCTTTCATGTTTATCTAACTTTTTTTCTTCTTTAAAAGCTGCCAGTCATCTTTCCCTCCTTCTGTTTGCAAGTAGAAAATAACTGTAAGACACTTCAGCAGTGTTCCTTGTCAATGCCTTTCTCCACCTGAAGAAGCAGGAGGTGGGTTCATTTAGAAGGTTTAATGAAGATCATTATGTTTACCCCTTAGTAAGGCTTAATGTGTTATCTGGCAACAAAACTGATAACACGTCAGAATTTTGGCTGCAAATCAAGCAACGGGAAGTAAAAATGTTGGTTGTTAAACTGCAGACTAGGAACAGAAAATAAGGTTAAAGATGACATTTTGGCCAATGGTCCTTCATCTAGCTATAGAATAGTCAGAGAATAGTTGACTGTGCTGAGTATTCAAAGCTCTCCAGCTGGGAATGAAGGAAACTAGAGGTGAAATGCCACCTGATCTCTTCAATCTCTAGGTGCTTTCTTTTCCAGAGGAGTGAGATAAAACCTTTCTTTGTGGACTCAATAAGAAATGACAAAGAGGCAGAGAATGCTAAACCAGGCAGTGCTGTGTAACAGGCTGAGGGTGCAGTCGGCTGAGTGAGATGAGCTATCAGCAACTAAACTGCACAAGACTGGAGTTTCCTCTTTAATTTCCCTCCAGTTGGTTTCCTTCCTGAATGGCACCGCTGTGACATTTCCATTACCGGTGAAAAGTAGTGTGCTTTGTACAGTAGTCTCTTCTCCTATTGAAGTCAGTGGCAAAAACTCCCATTGATTTCAACAGCAGAAGCAGCTAGCTAGCTGCAGGGGCACGGTTGCTTCTGCAGAGGATTTGCATGCAGTATGTCCTAATTTTGCTCTCTCATCAGTGTCGCGAATTTAAAAAAAAAAAAAAAAGAAAAAAAAGTTTCTTCAAGTCTTAAAGAATAAATAAAACACTGAAATTTAGATCAAATAATAACAGGAATTCCTCTAAATGTTGTTCACATTCAGATGTAACAGCAGGGAATACGAGATAGCCGTATCTGAAGGACCGGTATGAAGTAAAGTAGCTTCTCAAGGTATATTCCAAAATATGTGTACATCCAGTAATTACTTGAGAAACTTTCCAAAGATCACAGTCATGTTCCAACTAGTTTGAAAGTCAGTAGTGTAAAAAAACTTTGACATTGAGATGCAATTTGTGGTAAGATCTAATTAATTTTTTTGCTCCTAAGAATAATTTATTATTTACACTTCTTATTATATATGTATTTTAGCTTCATTAGTCTGCAATGCTGGAAAAAATTATACCTTCAAGTCCTATTTATCAAATTAATGGTGCAATTTCATAGTGACACATTCCACATTCATTAAACCAAGTACAGTAAAAATGCATTTAAATTAGATTAGTGTGATGTAATAACGATTCCAGTGTACGGGGTGATATTCCAGCAGTAAAGAAACACCCGGATCGAGTTGAAGGCAACTTTGAGATAATTTTTCAAAATTGATTTTGGCACTGGTTTAAGTGAACGAATGAGGACTAATGCCTTTCCCCCATAGCTCGCTCAGTGTGAGAGTGCGAGGCCCTGGGCGTCAACAAGGGAAGTGGGTGGTGTGGTCCTCCGCAGCTGCTGTGGTGGAGGAACCCATACGTGCTCTGCAGAAGGTGCTGCCTTAAAATCCCTTAAAATCCTGGCTCTCCAAGTTGTTTTATTTCCTACAGGGGGTGGCAAAGACTCACACGTCTGTGCACACATCAGCATGCATGCGCAGGTACAGCTGTCTGGATTTAGGACTTCCCAGAGGTATCACCTGTGATGTTTTGCCATAGGTGGATGCCAAAACTGCCCACAATTAGACTACAAAAACTTAAGCCCTTCTGCCTCCCCATACCAAATACACTCCCTGCTTCAAGGACTCCGCATGAAGCAGCCAGAAACTCCTGTGTCTCAGCCGTCATGTCCCTTAACACCAAATTTCAGTTTACCACATTCCCTGTAGCCTCATTTTCCTGGCTCAGAATGATGGCTGAACATCCCCAATAAAAAACAGGTTGACGGAGGTTGCTGTTTGTGGAGTAAATCTCCAGGAAAGAACTTCCCGATGCTCTGGCTGAATCGGACAGGGGCTGCACCTTCTCGCTCTCATCGTGCTGATCCTCCTCTTGTAGTCTTTGCAGCCCAGCAGAGGAGTAGTTTCAGCCGGCTGGCACTGAATCCTGCACTGTTCCAATATCACATTAAAGAAGCAAATTAAATCCGAATAACTCCTTAATAGAAAAAAATCTTTCTTCAGAATATCCATAGGGAGTTGTGTATTGTATGTATCTGTCTTTCAGACTATAAGCCTTCAGGGCAGTCACTATCTCTATTTCTGAAACAAATACAGTATTAAAGAACCATTGGCACTTAATAACTCAGCAAAACTACAATCGTTTTATAGGCTTCTCCATAAGCCATCAGTTACCTTAACACATTAACAAAAGAATGCCCTTTGCATTTTGGCATATGGCTTGTGATGGGCATGTGGTGCGATGGCAGATTGACAGCCCTGGATTTTGGAGGATGCTATTTGCTTACCAAGGGAGCCTCGCACCATTGCAGGTATTGCTGCAGAGCCCTTCTTACACTCCTCTGTCCTGACCTACAGATATGATCCCACCAGGAGAGACAAGTTCATTTTCCATACTGACTGCCTGGTACCTCTTGAACCGAGGTGCAAAGAAAGGTGGGAAAGATTGACTTAGGACTGCTAGTTTAGAGGATTTCATGTTAACGGGAGTTATCCAACCCTTACACTGTGCTGGCACAGAGTTGTAAGAGCCAGGACTAGCACAATCCTGACATAAAAAGCAGGGACCCATGGTCACTTTTGAGAGGAGTGAACTTGCAGCAGTTATAAAAAAGAGCTGGAGCTGAGAAGTGCTGGTTTTAAATACAGGAAAAGGGAGATGGAAGTAGGGTAGGAAATTAAGAATCTTCTTGGTTGAATTACATGTGCATTATTAGCAAGGTACCTGCTGCATTTTCGAAGGACTACATCAGCCTTTTATAAACCCAAATGTCATTTACAGACTTAAGCCTAGAAGTACCCTTGCCAAAAAGAAACAGTTTTATTTTTTTTTCCTTTAAAGATCTGCTAAAAAGGTGCGTTGATTCACTGTGCACAAATTCATGCATTAATGTAATCAATTAAGCTTGATTAAAAAGAAATCAGTTTTGTCTCTGGCCTGACTGACCTCAAATTTCTGAGGGCTGCTTTTCCTGTCCTAAGGGCCTGAGCTATGTGTCCTTTTGACTTCAGCTTCTCAGCCTGTCATCCCCAGGTATACCCTTTCTTCCTCTCATCCCCCTCCCCTTCTTCCAGTGGATATAGGCTTATTTAAACAATTAAAGCTATATGCCCCTACAGCCTTCTCCAGAAAACAAGGGGCAAGATATGACCAAGTCAGCCTGAACACTCGTAGACAAAGAGAGCAAACCAAATAAAATGATTGCTAAATAATAATAGTAATAATAATAAATTGAACCTAAGTAAAAATTTGCATGTGCTCATCTATCTCAATTGAAGATTTCTGCTACCATGCACCATATGGTGCTGTGTGAGGCTATAAATATGCTGTTTTCCCAGACCCATTTCTAATGGCATTTCCCATCAGTAAACAGGTGCTCCTGGCTTCTCCTGTGCCTCTGATCTCAGAAGACTCAAGTGGGTACCTCTGTGCCCCTATGGGAAACAAGTGCAACTGGTTGGGGAGAGTCTTTTCATGATGCATGCAGGACAGCAGAGGACACCCACTTTACTACAAGCAGCTGTGGCAGCTTCCTTCTTCCCTGCTTTTCATCTTCGTGCCCATCAGCAGGGTTGCTCCAGTGCCCTGAGGCTCCTCCTGTGTCAGTCCTTTGCCACATCGAGCACCATGGGACCTCCATGGCAGGCCTGAGTCCGTGCTTGCTCCTGCTTGCTTGCTCTATAGGGCTAACAAACAGGGAGCAGCCAAAGCACTCCACCCTGATCCCAAGGGTTTTGCCTTGGGAGAGAAACTGTAAAACCCATCAAAAAGTGTGACTGCCATCTGGAAAACCTGGAAAGCTCTTGCAATGGGCTTAACGAGGTCATTGGGCTCTATGCTTTTCAGTGGCAAATTTCTGTGTCTTTCCTCTGTAGGATCCTAAGCATTGTGACTGAGCACTACACCATACTGCAGTCTGTTGCAGCCTGGGGCCTTCACGCCTTTTCTGTATTTATTTAATGGGCTTAGTTGCTGGTCCCCAAACACTGAGAAGAAGAAAGGGAAACACTGTTGGTGGTACTGGGGTGTACATTATGAGGCTAACCTGAATTTTGCCTCGCAATGGCATCAGCAGCCAATTGCCTTAGATGGGGGACAGGAGCTCAGGCTATGCAGGTCAGGTGGCCATGTTTTCAAATCCATTGCAATGGTTCAAATATATCCAAAAGGTCAATATATTGTTTATACCACATCAGTGATGCTAGAGGGAATAACAACCTTCAGTAAATCCTATTATTTTCACAACTATACTAATAACATGAGAAACTATAGATATAATAAAAGTTTATATCTATAGTTGCTCTGCAGACACCTCCTCTGGTATGGTATAAATATAATATATGAGACTTGGCGGTGTAATACAGTTTTTATTTCAATTTTTTAGGGATGGCCATGCACATCCATAACTCATGAAAATAAAAAGTGTATTACACTGCCAACTGTTACATATTCCCTAGTAAAGCAAAAATGGCAAGATAAATTTTATTTTTCTCTTCTCCCCACCAACAAAGTGTCTAGTTGATATGGTGATGATGAAGTGTTAGAATAAATATCCTTTATCTGAACAGTTTCTATGTCATAGCCATGTCTGTCCTGTCTATTTGTCAGTCCTGTCTATCTGTCAAATGCTAGGTGCTTTCTGTTTTCCCTGCGTGTTGGCTTTGGTTTTAATTTTATGATGCTGTACTTGCTGCTATTCTCCTTAGGAAAGAAGGGAGGAGAGATTGCCTCTTCCCTTGCCCTGCTCTTATATTTTCTCAGGCACATTCTCTTTGGGTCTTCAGAGCTCTAACATCTGCGTGGGACGTGTGTTGGCTTGGTAGCATAGGCAGCACTTCTTAAAGATGTGCAAAATAGTGTAAATGAAGAAGTATTCCAGCTGCATGTTATGCATAAGTGGAACAAGAGGTGAAAAATCTTATGATTCATAGGTAGGGATGGGGAAAGAATTAGAAAGTTGAGTGCAGCAGGCTAAGACTCCTATACCTAAGAGAAATGGAACAAATATGTCACTCTCATACTATAAAAAGGGAAAAAGTGAGAAAATCCTGTTTTATAAAGATGGCATTATATTACACTCAGCTCTTGAGTATCCACAAGGCAATGAGTCAGGTGGCAGATTAACTGTGCCAGGCTTGTAGGGACACCCGTGGTGGTGCTGTGAGGAGTAGAAGCAGCCCCAAGAGCACTGGGGACTACGACCGGGAGACCTCCACGCGCTGCAGGGCAGCACAGCAGGATCCAGCCAAGACGAGAGCTGTCTGCTTGCTGGGCTGCTGCTGGCAAAGCTGAGCTGCCTCCTGCAAGGCTTGCTCTTGTGGCTCTGCCTTCTCTCATCTGGGAGCTTCTGTATGGGGTGAGAGTGGCTCATTCATGTTTTGACCAGCCAGCCCTGCATTACAGGGCTCATACTGTCTGACCAACTGCCCCTCCAGCCACAGGGTGGTCACTGACCTCTCCTCTAGATGGGAACAGGAGCAAAAAAAACCTTAATGCATGTAGTTTGAAGTAACCTGACACTGGTAGGCTTTTCTTAAGGGTGTCAGTTGGTATCAACATTATGACTTCCTCATACAAGTTTAAAATCTCTCATCTCCTCTCCTCTCCTCTCCTCCATGCATAAAGACCTTGGGACAAAAAACAAAACAAAACAAAAAAAAAAAAAAAACACAACAAGAGGTGGCTTGTCAATTGCCATATGAAAAAATACAGAAATTTTGGCTTTCCTTCTCCTCAAGCAGCCTGCATTGTCAGTGTGTATGGAAATCTGCCTGGAGTGTCAGTACCTTGTGTCTCTCCTCCTGCATAACACACATCCACTGCCTCCTTACCTGGAATCCTGAAATGGAGCTGGAATGGAAAAGGGGGTTTAAATGCACAAATGCAGAAAAAAAGTACTTCCTAGCTCTGTAGAGATGCTAAACACACACGTGATTATTAATAATGACCATCTGATTCCCTTCAAAACGCATGTATAAGCTGCAAATGCACAGACAAGCATCCAGACAAAGAGAGAAGCATGCAGAAGATGAGGAAAATGCAGGGTCTGACACAGCCCAGCTGATGAAATGTTTTTTATTAAACCCCCGGCATACTAATACCAGACCACTGCACAGGTGGGAAAGAGGTGCTTGAGGGCCAGTGAGCACAGAATTTTATCAATGTGTCACAATTACAGAAACACCTGTGCTAAATAACTCTGAGTGCTGATCCACTGTGAAGAGCCAGTGCTCAGTAGCCCTCAAAATTTCTCATTTCTTACCTGCAGTGGGGTGGTCTTGTAGTCGAGCAGTGGTTGTACAGAACTTCCTAAATGTTTTTCTTTCTTCTCCCTAAGGATGTCTGTTACACAGATGCACAGTCCCTAAATTGCCACCTTTCCTGTGTCTGCATTTTTCTTTTCATTTCTGTTCTCCCCGTACGGTGAAAGACATTAGAGATGGAGTGATAAAAACACATCATAAAACAGCACCACTGGGGAGATCTGCACCTTGGAAATACAGGGACAAAGTCTGCACTAAGGAAAACTTTCCATTGATGATGACGGGTTATGCCTTGTGACAAAGGCAAAGGACTCCTTAAAAATACTTGCCTAATTAAGGTCCTGGTTCAGCTAGAGTGCCTAATTTAAAACAGATGACTCAATGTTGATGGTGATGCACTTTAAGTTGGGTACCTGCCTAAGTACTTGGCTGAACGGAGGCCCAAGCAATGTATCTTTAAATGAAATAGCAGTGGAATAGAGCAGCCATTCTAACCACTATATATAATTGACCAAAATATCAAATCTCTGAAAAAGGTGTTGCACTTAGAGTGGAAAATAATAAATAAATAACTTACAGAATACCAACATGACAGTCTGCAACAAAGCAGAATTCAGCTCCCATTTGAATTCATGGGAAAACAGGGACTTTTGAAACTGCTAAGTTAACCAAAAATATATATTGTTAAAGCCAACAAATTTATTTTTCTGTTTGAAAGTCCCTGTTTTGCTATACAGAGGAATGGGATCTGAATTCTCTGACTCTTCAGCATCATAAAATCTGGAGTGCCTGCTTGGGGAGGTGTCAGGAAAATATTGGTTCCCATTCTAGGCTTACATTATATTTACACTGTGGCTCTCTGAAATACTAAAGCAGTGCTAGATATTATAATTAACGTCTTCAATTTTTCCCTTAAGAAGTATCTGGTTCAATGAACTGTCAATCAGCTCTCCCACTTCCTATTAGAATGGGTGTGAATATGCCGGACTGATAAATGAGTTCGGTGAAAGAAGGGAGGCAATACAGGGCTATAGATTGTATACAAAGGTAAATATTAAGTACACTTTACATAACTACAAATTTTTACATGCTCCATGGCTGCTTTTCAGCTACATCAGTCCTCTCTTTCTGTACCCCTGGTTCTAAGGGAGCACATGGTTGGTGCAATCACATGCCCACTCCTATTTCTTGGGAGCAGTTTAGGCCACTGCTATTGATTTGCAAACATGTAAACCTGATGCTTGAAGGTGTGCAGGCATGCCACTGTCATTGGTTGTTAGGCATCTAAAAATGAGATTTTTAATGCTTAAAAAGTCTGAATTGTGCATTAATGCAAAGTGCCACAGCTCAGTGTTTGAAACATTACCCCTTTATCATAGGATTTCAACTTTTATAAATGTAAGTCTATACACAGTCCCCAGCGCCCTGACTGACTGCATTATTTATTGTTTATCATTATTAATTATCACAATGTATTATTTATGCCATGCAATAGGTATGCACAGTATTTTGCCGAGAAACATCCCTCAGTCTCACATTTATTAATTTCTAGAATATGGTTACAGTGCTTGAAAACAGCATATCAAAAACAGTATGTCAAAATACCTAGATATTACAGTGAGGGATACTGAAAAGCCTCAAGAGGTGTACTGTTTTCAGCCATGAGAATCAGGTGGCTGTTTGGGTTCCTCTTCAAGGTCCCTGCTGCTCTGCTTTCCAAACCTGGACACTAATCCACCAGAAAAAGTTGTGCAGCCTTTGGGCTCAACCCAGTGCCCCAGGACCTCTCCTCTGATCCCCCTGAAGTTGTAGTTCAAAAACCAGTATCTGGGCTGCAGCCAAGGGCCACAAGCTGAACACTGAATTAGCTGAGGGTGGGCATCTGCGTGCTGGCACTATGACTTCCCTTAGGTTTTATTGTTTGCTAAGTTGTGCCCACTATTTCTCAACAAGAAGAGGGCCCACTATATTGGATTCTGTACACACATGCAGTAATAATAGTGGGCCCAGAAGGGTTTGCAGTATTTGTGAAGATTAGTATTAAAAGAACTATAAATAAACTAAACAAACAAAAGCCTCCAGTAAGGCAGGATTTTCAAAACTGCCGTGGTTCTGTGTTATGCCTACATTTCTGAAGTAGTTTTGGTAGACTCATATTACAACTCAAATAGATGACATCTATAAATTAAATTATGACTAATAAGGCTTTGCCTTGGAGTTATGGCAATGGGTGAGGTTTCAGACAATTTAACATCACAAGCTGAACACAGGTTAAGAGGAAAGCCTTAGAGGTCCAAGACCTCCAAAGCTTGCCCTTTTTATTTGTTATTATATCACAATGGTGTTACTTTTTGGATTATTTTTTAACTAAGCGAAACACAGTTGTAAATACAGACCCTTCCTATTCCAGGGAACTCACCAAACACAAAGATGTAGCAGGCTGGTGAAACAAATGAGCAGAGCAGATGAAGCATACCTACAAAACTGTATTAAACATTTTACAAAAAATCAGTAATCATCTGTATTTATATCACCATTAGAAATCAACACCAGTATCAGAAATAAATGTACTAAAGAAGGGACAGGTGTTTCTATTACTATTATTATTATCATTAGCTTATATGTGTATTCAATAAACCAAACAGGCAGGATTTTTTTCTCCTTTTAATATTTAATAGAGGTTTATTGGTATAACTTTCCAGATAAAACATTTTTTAATTATAATAATGACCACTCATGACCCAATGGCAGAGACCTCAGACTTTTCTGAGATGGTTCATCCAACATATACTCTGAGATACAGAGTGAGGAGTGAATTTTGCAATGGCACACCTCAGAACCACAGCTTCTGCAGCCCACCAGCAGTGCTCAAAGTCCCTCTTCCTTTATCCCGATGCATATCAGGGACAGTTCTGCTGAAATCAGTGGCATTACAAAGATGTAAAGCTGGTTGAAGTAGAGACCAGCTCGGTGATACAATTTCTCCAAGAGCTCGGCTGTTCATCCTCTAGCTCCAATAATGAAAACACAGGGATGTGCTAAAGCAGCAGGGGTCCTTAAACTTCTTTATCATCTGGGATCACTTCTTAATTGAAGGACATACTGATGAACACCTCCCTTCCCATCCTCCATGTAAAAAGATCACCTCCTCTTCCACTTCCTATCACATATCCTCCCTGTGGCAAAGCAATAGCAATTACAGGAATATTAGGGAAGTAATTAATGTATTTTAGCTGTGTTTTAATGAAATTCAATAGCTGAAGAAAAGGGAGAAGAGCCAATAAAATGTAACATGTTACCTCCACCGCATGCCACAGTTTGGAAACCTGTGTATTGAAACTGAGAAAAATGCCTGCATCCACTTAACACTATTAAGTTAGCCTGTCCCATGTATTGCCAGCTGGATAATACAATGTGAAGGGTTCACACTTGCAAAATAAAACTGGTTCTTCTTAGAGATCTAGTAAGAGAAATGAAGCAATATCTGTTAACATTACAGCTCTCTGAATGCATGCTGATTTCCTGGAGACTCCTTCAAATTCTTCCCTCTTGCAACTTCTGTTCTGTGCAGATCTCACTGGAAGTGCTCAAGGTCCATTTACCTGCCTGCAGAGGTCTTGCCTTATAACGCCCTGCCAAAAGGTGAACAAAAGACGGTCAGCTAGGTGGATGGTTCACCTCACTCTCCTTCCCACATGAATATGCCAGAGCAAGCTTCTGACTGCACCAGCGGTACCACTTGTGTCGTTGATTACTCAGAATTTATTATTCTCGGCAGCTGGTAATGGAGAGGGACTTCTTTCCAATGGTTTAATTCAGTTTGCCTCCAAGTGTCTGCATTGTCCCTGGGTTGTTGATCTTACTGTGCTTTGCTGATCTTACTGGTTGTCTGAGGCATCTTTGTGGTGCTGCCACCTCCTTCTGCAGACCTAAAGGTGCCAGTGTCTGGGAAATATATCCTTATCTACTGTTTGAATAGTGGCTTGGGCCATGCCTCCTCTCTTAAGTGCATTTGGTGTTGTGCTGTGATTAGACCTGTGCATTGCTCTACCAGTTGCTCGGCAGTAGGTGACATCCTTCCCATTTCCCCCAGCATATTGTCTAAGGAAGCCAAGCGACAATGACTCATGTTTGTTGGCTTCTCATCGGCAATGTGCTTTTCCCTCTGGTGTCCAAATGGTTTAGACTGTATGTTGCCAGCACTTGGTCATACTTCTTCCTACTATCACGACTTATCAGTGTTGCTGGCAACATCTTGCAGCGGTTACAAAATCCAGCTGGGATCTAATTGGTTATCACTCTAATAGCATAGCTGCAAATGGCTAGTTTCTTTCTTCTGCCATGAATGGTAATTGAGTCTTCAAGTATGCTAATAGCTTGTTGGTAGATACACTTCTACCCATTGGACATCTCTATGCCCTTAGTCTCTGTAAGCATTGTTTGTTTGTTTTTTCTCCCTTCTGAGAGTTGTGACATTCAGACATTACATGGTTATTTCTCCCTTTCCTGCTGTTCATAGGCTGAGTGTTTTCCTGGTGCAAGCACTGTCTGCCGAAATGTTTATGCTAGATTATATGGACAATGTTTGGTTGGTATCTGTCCAGGAGCTGGGAACTTCAGGCTCAAAGAAATACCAGAATCACTCTGCCCAGCCTTTTCCAAGAGCAGGCACTAGCCCTGCAATCAACAGCTCACCCAGAAGGATGAATGGAACATTTTCTTCACCCAGGTCAAAGGAAGTTTTCACCACCATATAGCAAATTATAATAGCAAAAGACCATCAACAGAAACTATAATGTGCCCCAGAGACAGGGAGAGTACAAGAGATCGCAGATGTCATCAAGGTCTGTGAAATATCAGGGGCTTCGTTAGAACAATGTCAAGATAATTTCTAGAGAAGGGATTGTGCAGCTCTTCTGCTTCTCTTTTAGGTTATAATGTTTAGCCATTAATCACATTTCCTTATGGCCTGTGGAGTTCAGTGGCACCATATTCGTGTACTGTATGGATTCTATGTCAGCAGGAATAAACCATCCCTTTATTAACAGCATCACTTACTGCACAGACACATCTATAGCATCCTTACAGTAAACACATAGGTTGATATCATAGTTTCTCTTCCTTCCTGCAACCCATACATATTTTTTCAAATTATAGAGGGGCTGGTATATACCTCAACAGAGTGAGACCTCCCCATTCAGTTCTAGGTATTCCCTGTCTCAACATCTACACCCAAACTAAATGTCAAGACCCACTTTGCAAGAAGAAAAAAAATCCAATTTGCAGTTCCTAAGGTAGATATTTAAAACAAGGACAAAGAGTTGTGCTGTAAAAATGCCAGTTCCCTTCCTTTAACTCCAAAGCGTGTCTACATAACCAGAGGTACATCTGCAATGTAAGCATTGAAAGTTAGGCAGGATGAACTGCACTCCTGAAATATCCGAGGGAATAATGGCCCCTTCTTTAAGTCTCCACTGTTTCACACTGATACCTGTTCACATTGCAGCATCTATACTGAAACAAACTATAAAACTGAAGGCAAAATAATGAATTTCCTTTGATCTTGCAAATTCCTGTGTGATGTTTATTAGATCAAATGTTGTGTGAACACGGCTTCATCTTTTCCGTTCTTAACTGTATGTAGTGAAGATAGTGTTTAAGATCTGTTGGAAAAAAAGGGTTCTTTTTTACAAGGAAATGTCAACACTGATTAGCAGATGGGACCTGCTCCAAAGATACCTAGGCAAGACAAACACATGTGGGAGAACAAAGGAAAATGTTGTTTAGCCATGGTGTTTTCCTCTGTAATTCAGTAAGAATAAGTTTCAAGTATTGCAGGCACTTTATTCCTCTATCTCAACAGTGCAAAGTAAAAATGGCCCAGAAAGCAAGGTAGGAAATGAAAGTGCTTGAAGAGACAGTGTTGAAGTGCCACTGTTGGCATTAGTCCATATGGCTGTCACTACATAACACTGACTCAGCTGCACAGTGCACCAGCATCCTCATTAGTGGGGGACAGATTTCCCTCGTCCAGCTGTCCTGCACCAAGCTCCCTCTGGTGCATTGCTGTGCAGGTCTCACTGACTTTGCCCAGAGAGATCAGGTCTTTTTTTTTTTTCCAAAGGAAAGGTTCTTCCTTCAGTCCACCCTTTGTGGCTCTCTGGTACTCTGAAAGTGTTAAACAGAAATTTCTAGGTAAGTTGCCTACTCTTTATATTACTTTTCTGCACTTTACCTGCCCAGTCCTCTCTGAAACCTCCCTCCAAGACCAGCACTGCTGAATGAGCCCTTTCAATACAAGCTTCTTAACACAGACCTCGCATCCAGCCGCTACAAGCAAGAACAAATTTTCGCCTGTGGTCCAGTGTGTGAGCAAGCTGTCTTATCTACATGGGAGCTCAGAAAGGACCTCTAGAAAGAAGTAATACAAACCTTCTTTGTTTGATGCCCAAATACAAATTAAGATAACAGTGAAGTTATAAGGTTTCTCCTAATGGTCTCCACAAACACAGACATATTGAGTAAGCAGCTCTCCAAAAAGCAGAATAAATATTTTTAAGCTTTTGAAGGGATGTTATCAGAGACTCATTATATTGTTCACAATCTAGCATTGGGCTGAAACGGGAATGAGAGTGTTGTAATTTGTTGTTATTCAAAATTATCCTTTATGTCTTCTAATGTAGAAGATCACCAACGGGCTAAACCTATGTCTGCAAGGGTAGATGTGTAGCCATTAATAAGGGGCACTTACAGTAGCACCAACACTTCAACCTGTGAAAACAAGTGCATTAATACCCAGCACATATAGTTATCAATGCAGCCATATCAGTCCCAACATCTCCTTCCCAAAACTTCAAGCAAATCTCAGGGCCTGGGGAGAGAATGTGGAAGGCTTTGTGAATGCTGGTGTGGGCCAAGGATGTGCACAGCAATCCTGTGCTGTTCCTCTCCCACCTCCCTTGCCTGCTATCCCTGCTGCATGGGCTAGGGCTGCAGGATGCCTGCTAGCACTGCAGAGAATATGGACGCAGCACTCGTATTTTACCAACACAAGTTGCTGACTACAAGGACTGCCTGCTTTAAATGTATAACAATGCTGCTCTCATTGTAAATCATACTTTCTTGGTGAGGTACAAGGAAGACAAAATCCTCACATCTCTGATGTATGCTTGTTTCATACTGGATCACTGAGATATTTATAGGGACGAACTGTGTAATCACTTATAAAACATTAGACCCAGTTCATGAAAGGGACATTGAATGTGAAGTCAATATCATTTCCCTATTTCTTATTTATTTTGTAGTTTTAAAGAGCAGTCATAATGCTATCTTACCATGCTTGGGATGCAGAGCCAGACTGGCAGGGCTGTTGTACTCATCCCACTCCACCTGAAGAATCATACGTCCTTTGGGGAGCAGCTTGGTGATTCAGAATATAAGAGCACTAGGTTGGCATAGAAACTGATAACTCTTTAGAAAAAGGTCCCAGGGAAGGCCTGTCTTCTTAGGAGCAAAGCCAAATATCCAGCAGGACCAGCTCTCCCTCCCACAAACAACTTGAGGTCAAAGATGTGCCCTAGAAAATCTGTCTCAGGGGAGGAAATAGCAACAGGGGCTCTTCCAGCCACTAGCCACCACCTACGGGCAGAGAAAAAGCACAGAGCTGGCAGAAGAGGAGTCAGTGTGAAGCAGCAGGGCTCAGAGGCAGGAGCTGCATGGGAGACAGCCATGAAGTCAAGCAGTGGGGTGGGAAGGAGAGGCCAGTGGAGTGAAGTGATCAATAACCTCTGAGGAAACATCCAGAAGAGACCTGGGCATTAAAGCTCCAGCTTCAGCAATGGTGTGAAGAAGTCATCCCCATGCCCCAGGAGAAAGAGAAGAAGCTAAAAATAGAGGTACCCATCCTCTTCTCTAGGCATAGATAAATACTGGGCAGAGGCAGAGGGAGCAGGGAGAGCCCTGTAGAGGCAGCTGGTTATGAGGAGTGTGTGGGCTGCTGTAATGGCAAAGCCCTTTCCATGCCACACCAGCAGGAGAGCAAGCAGAAGTATATTCTGCCCCTGCAGTTCAGCTCATTGTGCCACTTTTGAAAGATGTTTTGGCAGAGCATCTCTTTTCCCATCTCAGGGAGCCAGGTCTTCCACTCATGGACAGCAAGAAGCCCAGAGCCCAGTCCCACCTTAAGCCATCCCTGAAAGGCTGCTACACTGTGCAAGTGTTTGTAATTCAGATCTCACATCCAGTTGTTAACAAAACAGCACAAAACCCTTAGTCACTGAGTTAGATGTTACAATGTAGAAATAAGACAATTGAAGAAGATGAGAAATACATGAAAATCTGTGTGACAAGTATACAACATATTATTTCTCAGGAGTATGTGCAAAGAGTATTGTAATAGGTCCAGTTAGATACATTGAATATTCCCTGTTCCTACCAATTTCCCTAACTTGCTGTTGTTTTACTTCTGGAAACACAAAGTAGAGATTTGTCTTAAGGAGAAGCTTTAAGAAGAAGGTAGGAGATTTGTCAACCAGTCAGAAAGATGTCACAATTTTAAGGGAGAACGTGAAAAAGAAGCTAATAAATGTTGGTGTACTATGCAGTACGGCAGATTCAAAATGAAACTCAGAAAGGTTTGTCTGTGTGAAAGTTCTTGATGCAGACCTGGAACTTATTTGAAGAAAAACTTTAAAGAGGATTTCCAAAATTTTTCAAACATCAGACCTGAAGCCTGATTCAGATACGATTCTGATCAAATTCCTCTTAAGTAGAAACTGCCATGTCACTTCAGTTCCAAATGCCTCTTCAAATTCCCCTGGACAGTTTCCTATTGCATTATCTCATGCTCATCCCTTTGTCAAACTAAGCCATGCTATGCATCTGCTAGCAATAAGATAGAAATGTCAACAATTGGCTCCCCACACTTTGACTTCCAAGTAGTTTCAGAATGTATTCTTCACATCCCATGATTTTCTTTATGAAGTCTCTTCAGCCATGCTTATCTCTTTCCCAAGAAACAGCCTCACATGAGAACAGCAGGCTTTTTCTTCAGAGATCTAGCCGTTTTCCTAGATACACTCATTTCCTCTGCAGATACCTTGTGAGAGTGTCTACAGAGTTGGCCACAGAGATAAGCAGATGCCACTCAACCCTGGTGTCTGGTTCTGCATTGCTCTTGCAGGGGTGGAGAGGAAGAAGGATTCCTGCCTTATCTGATGGCTCTTGCTTTCTGCTGGCAGTGTAAGTATAAAGCAGTGGCATCATTTGTTTCCTGTGGGGAAGTTCTCCCATCCTCCAAAGACAGAAGAGGGCTACTGCTCTCTTGGTGAACAGTGTTCTGTGCTAACCTGAGAGTGAAAGGGCCGGATATGTTAGTCTTTCCCTCTTGCATATCTTCTGAGAAATGGTTAAAAAGAGCTTATGATACAAAAAATGTTAGATATAGATTAGAAGCCTTGGTTTTGCCTACATAAATGTCTCTCTGATTGTTTACAGTAAAGTTTTTGTCTAGTGTTTCTCTGTTTTTATGGCAGTTTTCTACTTCATAGTACCTTCAGTGGTGAGAGTCCTGGTTCCTCTGTGTATAGTACAGAAAATGGGAAGGGTATTTGTAATTTTCAGGATAGTACAGAAAAAATGCTTCTTACAGCCATTCAGGGCTAGGCTGCTATCTGCTGGTTAGAGCAGACACTTTGGCATAGGGGCAGCATTCACCTGTGGGGTAGCATTCAGGAGCGTGTGTGCAACACTGGGAGCAAGGTCTGTCTTATAGCCTCGGCATCCCCCTTTTGGGGCACACACCACTCTCAGAAAACATGTTTTCCCATAAAAGACTTGACCTTGAGAATTTTTTATCACCAGGGTTTAAACTCCAGCCTCCTCTGCTGTAGGGTCAATCCCAGTGGTGTGGGTTGGGCAACACAGGGCACTGGTTGGGGAGGAGATAGGCCCGTCTCACACGCTGGTCCCTCCTCGGCTCAGCTATTCTCCTGAAGAGACACCACTTCAGGGTCAGGGAGAAAAAGAGACAGCACAGCACTTTTAAGCTGTCATGAGGAAAGAAAGGTTCCTTTCATTTTATGTTTTGTTATATAGCAGAAAAAACCTGTCACTTTGCAGAATGCTTGCAACAAATGGCATTAAAAACTGATTAAGCGCTTCAGCTTTACTTACCTTTTAATCACTCAGCAGCTGTTTACTCCACAATTCGTAGGTATATTTATGTTCCCCTTTAGTTGAGTTTGTCAGTTTTCTTCTCTTCCAGTCCCCTAATCCCCTGCTGAATGGAAAGGCACTTCATGGCCATGTGCACCCCCTTGCAGGTCTGACCCAGGCATGGAAATCAGAGCAGTTAGAGACGCAGCCGACCTGTGCCCAGCCCAGCAAGCTCTGACCATCAACGGTGCTGGGAAAGAGCAAATGGGGCAAATACCCCAGAACTAGCAACAACCGACAAGGGCCTTTGGTTCAATGGCTAACCCCTTCTGATGTGGCAATTGTACAGGGTCAGGTAGGAATCTGGAGATACCTCTTTTAATCTGGCAGTGATGGTCATCCTTTAGTGCCTCAGTTTAGCCAAGGGTGAGTCGCTATTTCACTATACTGCAGGAACACAGGGCTTCTGAGTACTGAGGGATTGCAGGAACTTGAACTGCCACAGTTAATGGTGTTTCTACCACTCTATTGTATTCTGAGTAACAGCTTCGCCTTCGAAACACACTAGAGCCCCCAAAGGGAAGGAAATCCCAAGAGCTGATCATTTTGGAAACTGAAAAGAGTCCAAATGGGTGCTAATATTTCACAAGGGAAACTTTCAGCTGAATGAAATACATCTTGGATATTAATAATGAAGGCTACGACTATTACCGTGAAGCTCTGCTTTGCCAATATTTTAAATGGAGAATGAAAGTATGTGCAGATTTTAGGGATTTTTATTCCCTTTTTATTGAAAAATACACACTGCACATGCAAATTAAAACTACATTCACCATGCAAGACTATAACATTTTTGGCACATGTACTCAGCATGCATAAATGTTGGCTGTATTTAAGTTCTCCTAGACATATATAATTAATGAAATACATTTGTGTATAGCCTCATTTTGTGAGCAGCCTAAATTTAGACTGCCTATCCATTTACAATGTAAATCTTCATTTTGGTTGGTATATTAAATGTTAATGCTTGTGCTAATTTTTAGTCTCTAACCTTAAGGCAGGTCACACATTGCTTTATTAAAATAAAAGAAACAAAGAAGATTAATTTAGTCACTGGAGTCAACAATTAAAAGTACATGGGAGCTTGGACAAAAAAAGTAAGGAAATGATAACTTAATGGCAAAAGGCATGTCCTCCAACAGCTAGGCACCATGGTGTGATCCTTATTTACTTTTATAGTGCACCCCATTGTGCCTATGTGTTGGAAGACATATGTCATGTTTCATCCTCAAGGGCCTAAGTGTGAATTTCCTGTTATTTTTTTCACAACTTTAAAAGTTGTTTCAATGAAGTTTTTGTTGGAAGAACTTTAGTAAAATGTGTTTTATATACTGTCTGTGGCTAACCGGGAAAAATTGCAGCCCCAGAGGAAAATAAGGAAGAAAGGCTGCAGACCGAAGGAAAGGAAGGAGAGGGTTGAGCATGGAATGGAGCTGCAAGGCTGGGCTTGGAGCTGGGATGTCTGCAAAGGGTCTGCAGCCCCCATCACCCTGCAGAGCTGCACATCCTTCCCCACTGTCCCAAAAGGAGGGATGCTTTGAATACCCATTGTCAGGCATAAGTTGGCTCACATCTGGCTGGTTTCGCTGCCCTCTTCCTTTGCCTGCTCTCAGGAGTGGACGCTCATTTATTTCATTTATGTCTCATTTATTTCTCAGCAGCTTTGCTGGGGAAGGCTGCAGGAAATCCCTCGTGGGCGAACTCCTCCGCTCCCTGCAGCTCTCGCTGATTCCCGTGCAGAATCAGCCCATGTGCCAACTTTGAGGTCTATTTTGAGGAGGAAACGGGGAGATTCCATAAAACACCACTTTTTTTTTGAGCACTGAGAGCTAATTAGTTCTCCGATTTAGTGTAAATGCAAATGGTAATAACTATTTTAGTCTATCAGGTACTTTTTTCCCTTTCTTTGTATTTTCACTGGAAATTTTTAAATTTTCAGCAGACACTTTTCACGCTCTTTCTAAGGTCTTTGAAATCCCTGTCTGGTGTTTTAAAACACTTTTTCTGATATACAGTTTTTCCTCTAGTTATGCCAAATATAGAAAGGAAATGCTGGAAGCAGAGCATACTCGCATTTAAGGCCTCTGCTTTGCAAAAATTACCTAGCTAACTTCAGTGAACAAAACTTCACCAATAAAGCTTTTCAGCACCAAAATTCTGTACAAATGTCTTTTAAATGTTTCAAATTTTCTAGAATTAGGCTGTCACTTTTGCAAATGTTCTGTGAAATTTTAGCGGCAATTACTACTAAGCAAAACGTTTCAAAGAAAGGAATTCTAAAAAAGGAACAAAGATAAAAAGAAATAGTCTTGCAACACTAGCTTAGAAGTCAAAACTCTCTTGAAGTGGAAATTAAGCCCAATGCTGTGTATGTGGAACCATGCAGTATAAGTGAGTAGACACAGGAGCACTGGGGTCTCCTCGTGGGTCTGGCCATTGTGACCCTGCACAGTCCATGCACTTCACTGCTTCCTGAATCCCTTCCCATCCCTGACGTAGGGGACAACCACATGGAGATGGTC